>NC_071387.1:188121345-189411444 GCF_022682495.2 Desmodus rotundus | reverse complement strand
TAATACATTATGTTATAGTTGTATTTTAAATGTTCTGTTTGAAAATAATTTCAAAGTTACAAAAATAAAAATAGGACCAAGATCACCCATTTAATCCTCATGGATTCTGCTGTTTTTAAAAGTTTACCCCATTTGGGAGAAAGTCATGGCCAGTGACACATGAGAAAAGTGCCAAGAGAGGAAGAACTATAGGACTTTTCAGCAAATGGCTGCAGGGAGAGTGTGCTTAGCCAAGGCAGTGGGCCCAAGGCTGAATGGACGCACACAGGGAGCTCGGGTCTTTGTGAAAAGGACATTTTGGCCATGGGCTAGTGTTAGACTATAGCCAAGACCAATATCTCCAAGATCTGCCCGTGCATTTCCTTTTCTGGGCATGTTTGTTTGGGGATTCGTTTATGTAAACCCAGTGTCCCTGCTGCTGGTTAACTAGTCATATGAGACATACATTACCTCATGCGAAGAAAAGTTTACTCCAAATGCCTTTATTTGCCACAGATGATAGAGAAATAGAGGATAAGCAGATAGATGGATGATAGATAGATGATGATGATAGATAGATAGATAGATAGATAGATAGATAGATAGATAGATGATAGATAGTAGATAGTAGATAATAGATAAATTATACATAGAAAGACAGGTAGAGAATATAATGAGTATTTGTGTTCCATTTAAAATTCATACATTGAAACTTTAATGCCAGTGAGATGGTATTTGGAGGTAATTGGGCTATGACATGGAGCCCTCACAAATGGGATTAGTGCCCTTGTAAGAAGAGGCCAGAAGGAGAATTTTTTCTGAACATAGTTCTTTACCCCTAAATACTTCAGAGTGTACTTTCTGTTAAAGAAATACTCTTTTACATAATCACTGTGTGATTATATATTTATCAACTTCACACATTTATATTGACACAATAAATTTTATCTAATCTACCAGCCATATTCTAATTTTGTCAATTGGCCTAATAATGTCATTTATAGCATTTTTTCCCTCCATTACAAACTTGTTGAGACTTCATTATACAAACTCTTTTTGTCATCATTGTTGTTTATATTGGTTGAATTCTTTGGCAAAATGCTTTCCGTTTCTTGAATAGGACTCAACCTATGGGTATCCTTTCTCAGGACTCAGACCAGTAAGAACAGTTCATATTTACCTAATGTCTCCCATATCTACCCTCTGTTCTATTTTTTTTCCCTCCTTTTTGCCACAAGAAGCAAACACAAGACAATGCAGACTTTAGACTCAGATAAGCTGGGCTCTTGCATGGGTTCTCCTGCTTCAGGGGCCGCAAATTTCCCTGTACAGGACAGGAAATGTTCTCAGACTCCCCATGCCCACCCCTCTGGTGCCTGGGCCTCACTGGTGCAGATACGGCTGTCTGGGCCAGTTCCCTGAGCCTGGGAGAGCCACATGTATCCAGTCTTTATTTTTACCCTTTATGGTTCTCTCCAACCTCTACCTTGTGCATGGAATCGACCCAGTGCCCCAAAAAGCTCCAGAACTTGTACCTGTGGGGTCATCCTGGGGCCCTGGAGCTGGGTTGCAGCAGCCTGGTGAGTGTATCAATTCTGCTAATAGACACAGCATTGCTTTCATGGGATGGTATGAGATTGGACTACTAGAACGATGCTGACACTCTGATTTTGAGTGATTCTCACTCACTTTCACATTAAATGAATTCAAGACTCTGAGTTCCCAACAGCCCCCAGCCAACCCTTGAGTTTGAGCTGCATGGGTGGTCTCCTGCATCCCCACTCAACCATCACACTCCATCATGGTGATGCCTTCGGGCTACAGAACTCAAAGTGGTGGGTATCATTTACCCTGTGCAAATTCTCCTCATCCCTTTCCTGCTGGCATCCAGGGCAGGGTCGCCATCTCTCCATGGGCTCTGTGCCACATGTAATACAGTCCTCAGGGGTGGCTTCATCTATCTTTTCCAAGGGCTTTCTAGACTGTTGCTCTGTACCATCAGTGTCCTCTCTGCCTCCAATTGATGCAATGACTATGCTGTCCTGGGTTAAGTCAAGTCAGATGAAGGTCAAGGATTCCTTGCATGAATGGGATCACTCTTCTTACTCTTTTTACATACCTGTCCCCTCTCTATCCCGGTGATGGTGGGTAGAAACCAGAGGTGCAATCAACACGGAAAAAGCTCACATTTTAGGGATGTTGTGATTACAACCTGAAGAGTTCAAGAGAAGACAGAGTTGGAAACTGTGTTCTGTATATTTACACCAAAGATTTCCAGATGATAAATTTAACATGACCCTAAAATAAATTTTTGTTTACTTTTTCCATGCTGTGTGTATTTGTGGTCATCTTCAAAGAAGCACAGGAACAACGTTTGAAAGAGCCATGAGAAGACAGTACTCACCACAGCAGGACAGATGATGGACCATCATAAATAACGATATAACCAGTGTGAAACAAATAGCATTAAGTCACTTTGAGTCGAGAAGAGCTATACTGTTTCAACCCAGACAGGTTCTGATGAGCTATAGGACTCGAATAATAAGAGCATTGTTACCTTTTTCTCACAGTGGGATGAATGAAATTACCCAGTAGCAGCACATTCAACAATGAAGAATATGAAGAGATGATTCCTGGATCTAAACTGAAACAGATGGTGTCTGGATACTAGGAAGAATAAAGTGCTCTGACTGGACAATAAATAATTGTATCAGTACCTCTTCTCTACCCATTATTCTAAATCTTTAGTGATAAATCACTAAGCCTCGTAGGTGTTTGCAAATTGTGCTAAGTATTTTTAAATGAAATTGATTACATAAACTGGACACCTATAAGAGAATGTTTATCCAGGGTTCCACATACCATCGTTGGGGTGTAGATAACCACCATGTCCCAATTCTAACAAGTGCGTCACAAAGATGGTGCATTTTTCCAGCATCTTGATCAATTTCCATTTCCTTTTAAGAGTCATGGGAAGTAGACAACTTACAATTGGAAAATTCATCTAGAATAGAAGTCTTAAATTCTGTAACAGACAGAAATGTTAGTTGAAGTTTGAAGGCAATGAAGGAGACATCAACACAAAAGGTTGCAGTCACCAAGGCCCCATATACATGCTTTGACCAAAGAAGAAAAAATAGGGAAAACATGTAGTTACTACAAAACTTGAAGAAGTAGCACATGAGGGATAGGCTGCCAGTCCAACTAGGAAATGAACTTTCCCATAAAACTACTGTAAGCTAAGCAGAGGAAGAGAATTAATTCATCAAGACAAAAAGGCTTCATGGCAATGTCTAGGGTTTTATTCACTACCAAAACAGAACTTGGAGAGAAGTTGATCTGTTCTCACAACTGGTTGAGCCCCAGTCCTTGTTCTTTGACAACGGCTTCCTTTTCTTGCCACTCCTTTTGTACCTAGGCACATGACTTATTCCCTGGGCACCAAGTCCCCTGCTCTGTACTGTGGAGCTCAACCAAACACAGTACACTCTGTTCCTCACTCACAGCACCACTTGCACACTCAGAAGTGCTAACCTGTGCATGGATTCACCTACTGTCAGTGCCATTGTTTCGAAGCACAGTTATTCTCTCTTTTGTTTTATCATAATCATGCCTATTGGTGCCTCCACTCATTTTCCCAAAGAACAGTGAGAAGTGCATTACCACAGAGCAACAGAAATATAACCCACTGCTACTTTTTTTTTTTGGAGTCTTTTTCTTAGGTCAAGCTACCCCTTGCTGTATTAATATTCTGTCAAGAATAAGTACAAAAGCAAATACATTCTATTTGTACGAGAACTCTAATCTCAGCCATTACTGGAAACCACAGTTCATTCAAACAAAAAGCATGTGCAATGACTCTAACATTTCGAGAAGTCAACTTATGCTATCCTTCCTTTATTTAGTAAAGCACACTCTCCTGACGTGTCACTGATCTCATCGTTCTGTCACTGCGCAGTCAAACCCCCCAGAGCATGCAGCTTATTTTGGCAAAATTTAAATGAGACATGGAGGAGGGAAAAAAATCAAAGAAAATAAAGAGTCTTGTGCAAGGAAATGGTGAGCAGAACAGGGCTAAAAGGAAAAAGAAAAGAAAAAGGTATATCTGATAGGAGAGAGTGGGATGTCACCAGAAGTGGCCCATCTATCACATAGAGGCGCTGAGGGGCATAGTTACCTGCCAGGTATTGCATATGTGGTATAAATAACAAAAGAGCAAAAGCAAAGGTTGTGTCTTAAAGATGAATTGACTAACCAGGATTGCCTACCTTGCTTAGCATATATGTAAAATTTCAAGACTAATTGTTACAAATCAGTATTATTTTTCATTGTTCCCACTGTTGTATTTCATTTTCCCTCTGCAAATAAAAGTGAAAGTTATGATGCAATGAAAACGAACCCTGGGTTCACCCAGCACAAAACCCTTTGTTCCAGCAATTCTACTAACATAACAATAATTGTGCCAATGCTATAACACAAATGCCAAACAGAAGGCTGTAAATACATTGTTTTCATTCTGACTTTACAAGAATTTCAGCACATGAGGAGGTTTCCTTGCTTTGATTATTTTTCTAAAGTTTGTAAATAGTTAGTACTTAATATATTTATGATTTTCTGATATGGTATTTGAAATTGCAATAACTTATGGAAACCCCACAACAGCCCTACTCTCACTTTGAGAAGGAAACCGGGGTCAGAGAGACTAAGCAACCCTCCCAAAGTGTCACAGCTAATAAGTGATGGAGCGAGGTTGTAACTACAAAGCAGTGTATTCAAAGATATTTTTTAACTCTCAGCCATTCCAAAATATCAAATAAACTATTATCAGCTAGGAAAACAAATACAACTTCTTGATCTGGTTCTGCTTACTGCATCTGCAATTAATGTCATTCATCTACAAAATAAATACACTTCTTCACTCTCCTAATTTCTATAGTACTGTGTTCTCTGGATCTAAAGAAAGCTAAATATTCATTCAAGAAACAAACTGGTAGAATCCATACTCACTCTCATAAACAGATTAATAATTGTTGAGAATCCATAATACTTCCAGACCATTATTCTTGCCCCACCCTCTAAAATAGGTCAGAGTGCCGCAAATGACTTTCTATTGCCTGTGTCACATCATATGTCATTAGATATTTTCATCTGAGCATGTGGTTTTTCATTTTTCATTTTGTAACCCAAAATGAAAACCAGTCGAGGTTTCCGAGTAGCTCCATACTACTTTAACAGGGGCACTGATGAGGTGTGGCATGCTGTTCTTATTTAATTCTGGGAACTAGCACACATCACAGAAACCTGATCCTAAAAAACTGAACGCCTGGGACAGCATCACCTTTGAGCCTCACAATCCTTAATTACCTATATAATTCACACTTTTTAAATGTAATTATGAGCTAATACCACATTTGCACACAAACTTCACACAGGCATAAATCAATTATGGCAGCCTAAAAAAATCAAAGAGACATCGCTCAGGTGGCTGCTTATACATATGCCTATTTAGAAAAATTTCCCCTACGTTTTTAGTCTGTCTTCTGAACTAATAGCCTAAATGAGAAAAAAAGAAGAAAAGAAAGAAAGAGAGAGAGAGAGAGAGAGAGACAGAGAGAGACAGAGAGAGGAGAGAGAGAGAGAAAAAGAGAAGGAAGGAAGGAAGGGAGGGAGGGAGGGAGGAAGGAACCATCCCTTCATTTTTTCCAAGGAGAGCTCCAAACTTAGAACTTTTTCTTAAACAAGATTCTCTATTGGTGGTGTTCAAATATATGTAGAAGTGTTGCAATATTAATAATGAATTGCTGGTGGAGTTTTTAGTTTGCAAAGCACTACCTCATGCATTATTCTTAAAACACTGCAAACAATACTGTGAAAGGTCAGGTCATGTGATTATCAACACTTTACACTTATAAAAAGTATGAAGTGAAAGAGATGATGTAACATGACTTCTAATCATATGACTGGTAGGAATTACAGTTAAGATTCAAAACCAGGTTTCCTGAGCCTGACATGTTCAGCAAAAATACACTTTAATATAAATCAGTTTAGTTCAAATTCACACAAATTTTATTTTTAAGAAAATGAAGAAAATATTCCAAGGGTAGACAGTAAGTGTTCCCCTGAGGTATTTCCTATAAATTCAAGCACACTCCAGCTTACCACCACATAAAAGACAAAGGAACAAAACCAGACTCAAAATGAATGCCAACAGAGCTATTTTTACTGCCCACACTATATAAAAGGCAAGAGGAAGAAAAAGCACGAAGATCAAATGACAAAAAACTTACTAAATCTGTCACTTAGTAACATATTGCCAAATTCTTGGTGTTTTTTTCCCCTGAGCAGTTTAAATTCTGCATCTCTCTCACTCTCTTTCTCTCTCTCTCTCTCTCCCTCCCTCCACCATTTTCTGGGGCACAATGGGAGAATGACTGATTAATTAATACATGTATAATTCAGACAAGTATTAAAAAGAACTGGTTTCCTATCATTGACATTTTCTGTTTTCCTCCGACTCTCGCCCATTTTCTAGGGGTGAAACACAGAAGACAGAACTTGTGCTGGAGAGGTGCACATGTGCACGCAAAACCCCACCCTGAGCTTTCTCCTTCTGCAGCTGCATTTCAAACCACCCGTAAAATATTTGTGGGCAGCTGTTAATTCTCTTCAAACTCATATTTAACCTTCTGAGCTCACATTAGCCGACAGGGCTTTGGCATTTATTGAATAGAAAACAGATCAATACATCCTACATTTTGAAGGGCATCAAATTCTCCCGTCAGGAGCAGAGTTTGTGGAGCTGAAGGAGAGCCGGCAACCATCAGATGGAGCTCTGCGAGGTGCCCTACCTGATGCAGGAGGGCCTTTCTGAGGCTCACGGGCGTGACTCGTCAGGTAGAGGCTGAGATGGTGTGCTTTTGCTCGGCTCTCAGAAATCCATCGACCTAGGCCAAAATCCACACTGATCACACTCTGCTTGGGGGGTGGGGACAGGCCGTCAGAGCAATCCCCATAACACCCAGTGACTAAACCACAGGGGGTTCAGGAATGAAATGTCGGCAGGTAGAAATTTTATTTCTGAAATGAAATGTCAGCAGCTGCCTCATCCCTATGGCATCGAGGTCCCTCGGCAAACTGTTGGGCGAGATCACGGGAGGCGCGCCCTTTCCACAGCATGTATCACTGTCACAGCAGAGGCTTTTTCAATAACAAGCAGATACATCTCTCAGGGAAAAAATCGGAAAAAAATAAGAGGCTTAAAAATTAATTCTAACACAATATTCTTCCTGGTTATTGGTATACCGTGAGTAACATGTACGAACGAAAAGCATCTTGCCTATGTTGAAGCTGAGTCGTGACAATTCAGGTCTGAGGTGTTCCTAAGTATTGCTAAGAACAAATCAAGTTCTAAATGAAGATCTCATTGTGAGAAATGAGTAGGTTTTGTTAGGGCCTTTGGATCTGACCCTGGGTTGAATATCACAAAGGCTGTGCCTGCCATTCACAACCTGGAGTACAATGACAATATTCAAGTGAGTAAAATGTACAGTTACACACTCTGATGGGCTGAATTGTGTCTCCCAAGTGTCATATATTGAAGTCCTAACCACTGGTGCCTTAATATATGTCTGTATTTGGAAACAGGACATCTAAAAAGTAATTACAGTAAGGTAAGGTCATGTGGGTGGGCCGTAATTCAATCTGACTGACGTCCTTAAAAGAGAAGATTAGGACACAGGCAGAGGGAGGAAAGGCCACATGAAAACTGGGAGAAGATGGCCATCTACAAGCCAAAGGGAGGCCTCGGGAGAAGCAACCCTGCCGACACCCAGCGGACTTCCAGCATCCAGAAGTGTGAGTAAATACATTTCTGGTGTTTAAACCACTCCGTCTGAAGCATTGTTATGGTAGCCCTACCAAACTAATATACATACACTGGAAGTTGAACCTTTCATAAGAAAAGCTGAAAATTCTGACTTAAATTTGGAATTGCCTTCAATAAAATGAGTTGGAAAAAATATCATCAAACTAAATTTCTCTTGTAAATAAAACACACCACAGGGCACATCTAACCTGTCAAAAATGCTCCAGGGTCTACCATCAAAGGCTATCTAGCACCGACCCGCTGCCCGCCACTTCCATTGCTACAACATGAGTCCAAGCTATTATGTCTCCCCCGGGTTATTGAACTTTACGGGTCCAATATACCCCCCCCCACACCAGAGTCTATTCAAAACACTTGAACATTGGAAAACACGTGAGATCACATCACTCCTCGGTTCAATACCCACCATACTCCCTAATTTCCTCCTAGGAAGAGCCAAAGCCCACAGAAAGGGCTGCCATGCCCTACTTGAGTGGATCCCAGTTAGAACTCTCCCCCCTCATCCTTCTGTCCAGCACAGTGGACGTCCTCAACCACACCTCTTCTCTAGTTCCTCCCTCTGGCTGGAAGCCTCTCCTTCAGACATCCACATAACTAAATCCCTCACTTCCTTCAAAGTTTTGCTCAAATGACCCAGTTTCGAGGAGGCCTTCTGGAAGCATGTTATGTAAAGTTGTATCTACTCTCTTCTTTCCTCCCTCACTATCCACCTCCACACTTCCCTCTTTCCATAGAATTTAGTCTCTTCTGGATTATGCTATAAACTACTAATGGGTTGTTTACTATTTATCTTATGTCTTTGTTTCTTTGGTTCATTCACATCTCTCAAATCACCTGGAACCATGCCTGCCTGACCCATAGTAGGACCTCAGTAAATATTTGATTAATGGGTATTGAATGAAAGACTAGTTGGATATGGAAGACAGAATTTTCTTTTTAAGCACTATAACTTTTCAAACACTCCCTAATTTAGAAACCCTTATCGATACAAACCATTGTGAATGTTAACAATTTCCTTTTTTTCTGGCAGTTCTGAATGTTCATTCACTTCTCTAGGAAAATTCCCAAAAGAATGAAAGGAGTTTCAATCCCTTTCATTTAAATCCAAACAAAAGTCATCCTTCTGGGGATGGCAATTTCGAACGCAGGCCCCTACAGCATGTGAACTTGAGAATTTTCGGTTGTGCATGAATGCTTGCTTGTGTGGGCGTGCTGTTAGAATGAGCTCATAAATTCTGACAGGAAGTCAGGCAAAGCTGAGTGAGATCTCCAAAACGCCACTGGGCTTTATTTTAAATATCCACCAAAATCATAAGGTTTTAATACTATGAAAGAATAGAGAATCACATCAAGCCAAAAAAAGAACTTTATCATTTAATTTTAAACAATGCTTTTGAATAGCTTGAGATTCCACTGTGCTAAGTACAATGGTCTTATACAGATGTTCGGACCCACCCCCAATCTCCCACTCAGTAGGTCTTGGATAGAGTTGGAAAATATGCATTTCTTACAAGTTCCCAGGTGATGCTGATGCTTCTGGTCCAGGGACCGCATTTTGAAAATCACAGAAATAGCAGTTGAGATAGTTCCACATTCAATTAGTTTATAAAATAAAAATGATAAATGTTCTTGAGTTATGAAGAAAAAGAAACCTATCGGTGGAACCTATTTGTAAAGAAGGTCCTCCTCACTCACTTAAAGGGGTATTCCTCCAGAAAGGATGATATATTTTCCAAGCCCTTCTGGTACATCAGCTCCCCTGAGGGTAGGAAGGCATCTGTGCAAGTGCCCTCCCCCTCTGCTATTGCTGAGGTGGCCTCCTCACAGAGTGGCTGCTGAACAGGGCACGTGTCGAGAGAAAACAATGCTGAAAAGGTTCCTAGCTGGCTGCAGAGTCAGGTTCTATTAACATGCCCAGATTGAGACAAAGCACTGAGGTCCTGGCTGGTGGATGTGAGTAATGTTGGCCCAGAGAGAACCATGCTGGGGGTGTTCAGAGGCAGAAGATGCTGGCTTCAGGCCCAAGCAGTGCTGGCTGCTTCATGTACAGGTCCCTCGGGACCCTGGTCCTGTGTGGCTGCAGCTGGCTGTCCATCTGTCTGGCCTCAGTGCAGTTTGAAGATAGGGTAACAGAATAATATGAAGGCCAAATATAAGTAATTTTGTTTCCTTCCCCCCCCCCACCAGTTACTGATGCTTGGCAAAGAGATTAAAATCCTAGCAGCAATGAATACAGAGCAAAAGGTATTTTATGGGAACTACAAATAGCTATCACATAATTACAGGCATTTAACTTGAACAATGAGCCTACTACATTTACTATCTGCTCCCAAGTACCTGTCCTGTAGGCATACTTGGTAGTACCTTTAATATTTGAGCTGATAAAATTACTCTTTAATGAAATAACTATCATATTTCTTTTACACATTGTTGTATTTTAGGGATGAAAAGGAGTTTTAGAAATCGTTGAGTCAGTTCATTTTAAACAGGCTTTCACCAGTAACTCCTACCCCCAGATATTATGAAACAGGGTCCCTGATTCTGTCCTCTGGATCTTCCCCCCAGAGCCAGACACAGGCGCTGTGGTTTGACACTCCAGATAGAATGCCCAGAGGAGTCCAGAGCCCTGATTTGGGCACCGATCTAGCAGAGGCCGTTGTTTGGCTTTGCTATCCAGTGGATTTTCCTGAGTCTCCCCTAAATTCCAAGAAATGATCCCACCTTATAGAATTCCCCCAAACCGTACCTATTTCTTCGAGATAAACTGAGTTTATCCTTATCCTGTCTTGTAGATTCTCATGACGTTGTCCCTTTCCTTTCCTTTAAAACCCATCCTCATATTATGTGTATCCGCACTGCTGTCAGGACAGCTCATATTGGTTTGAGTGCTGTATTTTTTAAATAGCCCAGGGTATGGGTGTTTTCTAAATTCTTTGATCTTCTGAACCCAGCTGTAGGATTTTTCAAAACTCAGCAACCTGATTCAAATTGCCTAGAAAGCTTTGAATAGTGACTGTTTCTAAGGCACTCTAACAACAGATACATTCGATATTTCATAATGAACACTGAAAAGCCTGTTTTTGCTTTTGGCACAGGGGAACTGGAATAATCAGATCATGTACTTAGTTGGCATTGTAACAGGAAAGATATGCTTCCTTAACCTAGAAAAGAAATAAAACTATCACACTAATTGACCTGAAAGCTAGAACAGGTGTTTACTTCCTACCTTAGATAGGATTCTCATTGTTAACATAGAGACACCTATTCACAGATTATTAAATTTCAGGACAAAGGCAAGTCATTACAAAAATCCATTACCCAGGACTCAGTTGTTTACTTGTCTATTTTAGTCTAATATAGTGACTTAACTTTGAACTTTGCTCTTCCTTCATCCTATTCTCATTTTTTTTTCTTGAGATTTTTATGTTGTTCAAAAATACTGAGTACTTTCTAAATACCAGTTACTGTCTGGTAGAGGGAAGGGAGGTCAGGGACCAGGTTGGAAGAAGTGAAGGGATTAAGAAGCACAGATCAGGCCCCAGCTGGCGTGGCTCAGTGGATTCAGTGCCGGCCTGCAAACCAAAAGGTCACAGGTTTGGTTCACAGTCAGGGCACATGCCTGGGTTGCAGGCCAGGTCACCAGTACAGGGTGAGTGAGAGGCAACCACACACTGATGTTTCTCTCCCTCTCTTTCTCCTTCCTTTCTCCTCTATCTGGAAATAAATAAGTAAAATCTTAAAAATAAAAAATAAAAAAGAAGAAGAAAAAATACAGGTTGGTAGTTACAAAATAGTCTCGGGGATGGAAAGTAAAACATAGGGAATGCAGTCAATAATATTGTAATAACTATGTGTGGTGCCAGGTGGGTCCTGGAAATATTGAGGGGAACACTACTTAAAGTATACGATTGTCTGACCACTAAGCCAATACAAAATAAAATTGTAATAAAAAATTAATTTGCTAATAAAAATTACTCTTAAATGTTCCTTAAGCTTTGCACATGTGTTTAAAACAATAAAAGTATACATGTAAGAATCACAATTATAGTCTAGAGGTCTTCACAGAATTTATAACAATCTGGGGTTTTTTACACTAGGGTTTCACCACACCATAATTAAAGCCATTACTAGTTTCATTTTTAAGACTTGTTATGGCTTTTCATTGTTACTTTTAAAATAAATCGTTAGAGGAAATACATTAAAAAGTATATACAAAGCAATTTGGGGTGTGAAGTGAACTTTTTCTCATTTCAACTCAGACTGTTCATTGCTGTGGAGGAAATTAATACAAATTATCAAAATGGTAAATAGCTAATAAACTCGGTGTCTGCTGGGAATAATGAAAATTCTCTTCCTCTTATAAAGGAGAAAAATGATACACACCTGGCAGGAGTTCACAGGGTGCTCAATACCCACGCAGAGATCGGCCTGAATAGTGCCTGTACACCATTTGTGACAAAATGTGAGACCCAAAAAGAGAAAACAGGAAAGTGGGCACAGACAAATTGTAGTTGTATCAAACACCTAAGAAATATATGAAAAGAAAACTCAAAAACTAAACAAAGCAATTCAGGGCCTTTGGATGCCATCTTGCTTAGGGAACAGTGACTATGCTTCTAAAATATCTAATACATTCTAAGAATTCGAGAATAAGAAGCAAGCAGGTTCGATTGTGCAGTGATTGATAATGGCTGAGGGTGAAGGGTCACGCACGGGCACTGGTTCATTTACACCCTGCGCTACACATTAATCTTTTAAGATGATACGCTACAAATGGCACTGCAAAGAGTTGCTCGTTTTTCCACTGGTATTTTTAAAGGAAAGGTGTAAGTTACGTATTTTAAAAATCGTACACTCCACACCTGGAACACAAGCTCCATTAGAAGAAGGACAGTTTCTAACTTGGTCCCTTTGAGACCTCCAGCGCACAGCGTACCATGGCCTCAAGTAAAGGGTATCGGTAAAATGAACGAGCCGATGTCCTTGAAATCATGGACACCAAAGTGCAGCTCACTTGAAGGCAAATTGATAGGGGTAAAGTTTCAGGACTAAGATTAGACAGAAAGTGGTAAAAGAGATAAAGGAAGGCTGCAAATATCTCAATCCAGGAAAAGAGCAAAAAGATGTTGAGCCTTTAAGATCTGTTTCTCCAGAGAACAGTCATAGCTCTTAATGCAACATTTAACAACCATTTCCTGAGCAACTACTTATGTGATATTTTTAGAATCATTTAGGTGGAAAATTCATAGATTCTCTTGCCTTGAACTCTGACCTAACTCAAAAGGAGACAACAGGGCCTCCCACCCTGCCCCACCCCACCACCACGAACACAGAATTCAGAAGGAAAGAGACTCCCTGTTACTTTCTCATTGCTCCTCCAACCCACATTCCCCCAACCTGGGAATAATAAGCCCAGTGTTGAGACTTACTTATGTTACTCAGCTCAATCAATCACCAATGTTGCTCCAAGCTTCAAACATGGTGCCCCTTTTGCCGTTCTTTTCCTTCTTCAGTTCCCTCTGGCTCAGTCCCCCAAAACTGATTTTTACATATTTATTCCTGTTCAAAGCCTTTCCATTCCCCATGCTCCATCCCCCACCCAATTTAGCACATTTGCCCTTACTCTTTGTTCTCTGAACATGCTTTGTATAACTCCAGCTCACACCACCTAAGGCAGAGAGCAAGTTTTGCTCACACTTGTAACTGCAATAGCTAGGACAATGTTAGGAAGATGGTAGCTCATTCAAGCTTTGAGGGTGCTTTCCAGGAAATACCAAGAACTGACTACATTTCCGTAAAATATAGAGAAACTGGAAAATAGCCATAACTTCAAGTTTACTACCACAGTTTTATATTAATTTACTGATACCTCTAAGTGTCATTTCCCTCTTGATAGTGACTGCACTTTACTCTCATTAAAGATAAACACTACATTGTTACTACAAACGGTGATGGACAATGTTCAAAAGCTGGCTGAAGGATGATCAAATGAGGTGAGGCTTCCAAGACAGGAGGGAAAATGGAAGAAAGTAAGTATTCCTATAAACTTTAAAAGTCAACGAACAGTTATTTCTGTTTCTGAAGGAGTGTTGTTCTGTAAAATGTGAAGAGGCTTGTCACTAGGTTAAAATTTTAGTTTTCAACTAAATTATTTAAAACAAACTTAAACTGGGTTCTATTTTTACACAAGAAGCAAACCAACAAAATAGGTCTTTAGAATTATTATATAATAATAAAATAAGAAAAAATAATTTATCCATCTCATGTGACTATACTATTATAGAATAGATAATACACATAATATAAGTTACTACCACACAAGCATTTGTACTTAAAATAAAATTATAGTTAGTGCATACAACATTTTCCTCTCTGCATCCTAGTTTTTTTACATCACCACCAGTACCCCAATGGTCAAAAGATTAGACTTGTAACTCGATCTGTGCCATTAATCGTGGAATCCGGGTTAATCAATTAACCTCTCTGGGTCGCAGTTTCCTCATTTGTAAAATGAGACAAGATTAGATGAGTAATTTTTCAAGCATTTTGTTAATGGACAGGCTCTTTTCTTTTTCCCAAAGGAAATCTTACTCAGAATCCTAAGGTAGAAAGTCTAAAATGTAACAGAACTGGTAAAGGCAAGATGAAGATTCAGCCTCCCTCCGCCCCCTCCAAGCATGCCCAGGGCTCTGGGACAAAGCGTAGGAAAATAGAGTGAGCTTTTGGGTCTTTAACAACAATTTTGGTGGGTCCTTAGTGGTCTGATGAGTAATGATGAAACCAAGGAAGGTTTGCAAAGCTGAGCACCTAGCTTAGCCCAAGTAGAAAGTATACATTTTCCCAACTTCTAACTTAAAAATTAGAGTGGGAGATTTGTCCTAAAGTGGCCTTGGAAAAATCTGTCCCCATCTCCTCGATTGTGATGTTGACTCCTTGAAGGGCATTTCTGACTGCCTACCTGCCTTGCACCTCCATTTACCCGCCTCTTCCAAAAGGTCCCCTGCTCTGTCCCCTGAGCCACTTGGCCTCATCCTTCTCCACTTGTGGCTCCAACCCCCGTAGTGTGGCCCCAACTCCCTCTATGACTGATGGCCAGAGGAGGCCCTGATTCAAGGAACATCAGGTAGATGAAACAGAACAACAATTAGAAAGCTATAGAAACCTTGAACAACGCAGTTAAAAATTTGATCTAATATAAATACAACCCTTACACAACCACTAGAAAATATGTGGGAAGTCAATGATCATACAGATACATAGATCCTGCACAACCCTAGCCTCTAACCAAAATATATGCAACTACAAATCATTAACAAAAAGATAATCACCTCCCCACGTATCTGCATGATAAAAACACACTAAGGCCTAATTCC
This sequence comes from Desmodus rotundus, assembly GCF_022682495.2. Taxonomy (NCBI): domain Eukaryota; kingdom Metazoa; phylum Chordata; class Mammalia; order Chiroptera; family Phyllostomidae; genus Desmodus; species Desmodus rotundus. Next base: position 189,396,207 of record NC_071387.1, on the reverse strand, counting down.
TGGATTCATAGGGAAACCATAAACCTCTCTGTCTGTCACTGGTTGTCTGTTTGTCAGTCTCTCTGACCCCGTCACTGTGTCTCTGCTTCTCAGTCTTTGTCTCTGTCTCCTTACTCTGTCTATCTGTCCCTCTGTATTTCTCTCTGTCCTTCGGACTCTGTCTTTCTGTCTACTTGTCGATATATTTTCCTGTAAAATGCATATTATTTTGTGAATATGCCATAAAGTGACTACCACAGGAGTCAACCATTTGAAAAAGAAGAAGAAGAAAAGAAGAGAAGAGAAATGAAATGAAATCAGGTTATCATTGTTGGGAGCTTCAGATTCTTCCAGGACCACAGGGGGAACTTTACAACAAATGCTTTCATTGGTCCTTTATGACCGAAAAGCTCTCAATCTCCTCCTGTCTTCCTCAGTTAAGATAACCCAGGGCTTTGCTTTTCCTCTCACCCACATTCAAAGATCCAGTGCAGATAATACTTAATTTTCTTCACTCTCAATCCCAAAGACAAAGTGAGAAAGTGCTTTCAAAACTGGATCTAAATTTGGCTCATTTTAAATCTTTGGGTGGGGGGAGAGAAAATTTCACTTGGCAGTTTCTACAACTTATTTCAAAACTTGCAAAGTAATTCTCACAGAACTATTGCAGGTTCAAAAATAATCTATTAGCCCACAAAATGTCCACAGGTTCTTCAGCACCCACAGCCCACTCGGTAGCTGGTGGCACATGAATTACCTATTATTCTCCCACCCTGGGCCTCACTTGCAAAATCCTCACAGACACAAGCAAACAAATGTCAGAGAGCAAACACAGAGCTCCCTCCAAGCTCAAGGATTTATCATTCTTGTGACTTTATCTGTCTACTGTCTAAATGTTTACCTGTCCCTTCAATGTTTGGGGCATCCCAGACATATGCCTTAGAAGCCTATGCATATTTGAAAAGTGAGAAGACAAGCAATACATTCCAGGGGTCTCCTAGGTGATTTCCATCCAGCCTTATAGCAATGGCCTTGAGCCTTCCAACTGTCCCTTTCTACTCCTTCAAGCTTAGCAATTTCTTCTGCCAAGGGGCCCAGATAAGGGGACATTAAACCCCAGATCCTGCACTTCCTGTTCTAATGAGATGTGTTGGTGCCCAGTGAGTTACTAAACAACAGATAGGAAGGTGGCGATCCTGCTCACTGCGACGATGAACTAACAGACTCTTACTCACTGACTTCCCCTTGTTATAAAGTGCTAGCTCACCACAGGATTCATGCAGTGCCCATGGGAGTGGAGAAAGGGATTGCTTGTCAATAATTCATGAGCAGAGAGAGCCCTACAAATGTGTGCTCAGAGCCACTTTGAAATGGGGGAGGGGAGGAAGCAGGATAAGTCACTCAGGGAGACGTAGCTGATAAAAGAGCTCTTGGAGCCTACAATCTGCTCACAATTTTTATTACACAAACTGACTTTCTTCTCCTACTGGTGCATGCACCTTCTGGGTAGATCACATCCTTAGAGATCCTGAAACCAAGAGTAACAAATACAGCCCTCTGTAAAGAGGCAAGGGGCAGGGAAGATAAAATCAAACAGGATAGCATTAATCACGGGGCGTGCCTAAGTGTCCGTGTGTGGGTTTTAGCTCGTCTCTATTTTTATTCCTTTCATCCTTCAACGTCTACAGTACACAACTTGCCCCCACTGCATTGGTGATAATTTCAAGGAAATAAATTTTTTTCTGAACTTTAATTTCCAATCTTTTTATATCAATAACAATGTGGAGCACAATCCCCACACCAAGTTTCTGACATTTCAGGACCCAGCAAATCAGCAGAACACTTTCAGAGATTACTGACTTTAACCCTCTCACTCAGACTTTAACTTTTACATCAAACATTTCATTTATTATAACGATCTAATCCTTCTTAAGTAAAATATGGAAGCATAATTTTTCTTATAGCTAAAGATCATAATTATGAACAACTATTTTATAGTGCCATAATAGAACCAGCTCCCGATGGGCCAAAACATGTAGGATGGTGGGTTTCTACACAGCAAAACAGCTCAGGTTTTCTTCCAGCCAAACATGGCGTCTCTTCTGCACTGTCACAACCTGCCACTCACGGGTAGCCTGGGTGAGTTGTCATCTCCGCTGTGGCCCAGTCACTGCTCCTGTACCTTTCCACCAGGCTCTGCTTCCCCATTTTATTCTATTCTATTCTATTCTATTCTATTCTATTCTATTCTACTTCTGTCTTCTCCTGTAAGCTTCTTTTCTTGCCCCCTCCTGTTTTTTCAGGTCTCAGGCTGGCTCCAGCAGAGGTGTGTGCTATTTGATTCTGCTCCAGTAAGTGACAATTTCACCACAACAAGATCTGTAGGTCTTCAGTGCGCGCTCTCATTCTCATTCTCATTCTCTCTCTCTCTCTCTCTCACACACACACACACACACACACACACACACACGCATGATGAACTAACACTTTTGCTATTGGCAATGCTTTCTTCGCCCTGTCATTAACTCCCAAGTAAGGTTTGATTCCATGCTGAGAACAGGAGGTTGCCCTCAAACTGCCCTCTGGATGGTCCAGACTGCAATAATTTCCAGACAGGGGATGAAAAATTGGCAGTTGGAGAAATCAGAGCACGAGGTTCTTCTTTTAAAATACACTAATCACAAAAAGATAGAATAGGCACATCTGAGGATGAATTAGAATTTTTGCTCTGAAAATGAAATGTAAGAAGTGAATCCGGCAGAATACAGGATATGCGAACATGGAAGCTGCATCTAGACTCCCAACCGGTAACCCTCAATTGAATAGTGGTGCTTGCAGAATCTGCTCTCCAGGGGTCTCTACTTTGGGAGCAAGCTATGTTCACCCCCCCCCACAGTGAGGGAGCACCATCTTGCCCAGCCCTTGTATTGCTTCTTTTAAAGGAGACACATCTGAGGGTTCCCACATTTCACCCTTCACAGCCCTCAAGTTATTGAAGGGCCAAGTTTCCATCTGCTTGTCCAAATGTCAAAGCTACCTCCCTAAGAAAATGTTAGCTTCAATCACAGTTGAACAAAACTTTAGAGTAAGGCAGGTGGAGATGCGTCTATGAGCTGTTCATTCATTTCCACATGTAAGTTCCTATAAAGGCTAAATAATCATAATGATACTAAGTCAGCCCTGTTTCCCTGGACTGTCAGCAGACATGCCTAAGGAATAAGTTGAGCTATTCCAGAGAACTACTAGTATGTGATAATACCTTTCAAGGAGTTCCTTTTCAAATTCCTTTCATGAATACAATCACCCACTACCTCTTTTCTCCACTCCCCAGTCCATCACTTAAATAATTAGATCTTTCATGGGAATATATTCCTAAATGAGTTGAGAAATATTTACTACAGTCTGCTAGGTGCCAGACACATCTGTATAGAATTACCCTCAACCTCCAGAGCTCTAGGAGGTCCATGGAGCCCTGGATGACTGGGAAATGATAGGAGAACCTTTTCAACTCAGCTGCTAAATCAATAACCACATTTCATTCCACCTCAGAAAGTAGTGCTGCTTTATCAGAAAAAATATATACAGTATATACCTCACCTCACCTATGACCAATCAGAAGGCAAAGCTAAATGCTTCAATCACTGGTTCAGCTGTGAGTGAGTGGGCAGAAATTTGACTACCAAAGTCTGCATTGGTTCATCATTACAGTAGGGTCAGCAGATGGAAAGCTGTCGGGGTTTGAAAGAGATTTTGGAAGGCAAAGACCTTAAATATGGCCAAAAATAATAGAAATTTCACTATCAGCCACACCACAGAACAATCTTAAGTGAACATTTAGTAGAAATTTCTAGTTGTGAAGGGCTTATAGTAAATGAGGAATTGTAGATTCCTTCTGAAGTCTATGACCAAGATAAACCAAATACCAACCAAGCTTTGAGCCACAGGAGCTGGGTTGCTCAGTCCAACTTTGATTATCTACTGTATTGATCTCCTACAGATACTGAAACAAAGTAAGATAAACTGGGTGGCTAAAATAATGGAAATGTATTGTCTCAGAGTTCTGGAGACTTGAAGTTCAAGATCAAGGTGTTGGCAGGATTGGTTCCTTCTGGGTTCTGTGAAAAAGAATCTGTTCCATACCTCTCATCCAACTTCTGGTATGTTCTGGCAGTCTTCAGTGGTGTGGGTCTGTAGCAACATTGCCCAGATCTCTGCCTTAATCTTCCTGTGTACCTCCCTGTGTCCATCTCTGTGACCAAATTGATCCTTTTTATAAAGACACCAGTCTTACAGGCTTAAGGCCCACCTTAATGGCATCATCTTACTAATTACATCTGCAGAGATTCTATTTCCAAACAAGGTCACATTCTAGAGTACTGGGTGTTAGGGTCTCAACATATGAATTTGGAAGGGACACAACTCAATCCTTACTATCTGTTCTAGGGGTGGATGCCAAGGTCCAAGAGAGAAGACAGTGATGCAAATCAGGATTGAAACCTACTTATCAGCTGGCCACTGAGTGAAGAGACAGTTGAAACTGAAACTGAGACATACAAATGTGAAGTTTGTCATACCTTAACTTTGGCTTAAAATCAATGAGCTTAACATATTCTATTTTAGAATTCAGCCCCACTTTATCTGAAGATGAAAATACATTCAAAATAATGTGCAAATCTCACTCCACTTACTTCCACCATAATCTTGCATAGATTAGTTGGGCATTTTAGACAAAAGATTCAAGAGTGTCCACTTCGCACAGGCCACCTGTTCTTTATTCAGGACTGAGACAGTAAGAAAGAGCTTTCACCGCAGCCTGTGTGTACAGCACTTCCCTTCTTTATGTGCACAATGTATAGGTCCAATGAGGTCAAAATCCTTAGATTTCAAATATTATCAAATTACAGTTTTGAGCCCTGGCCGGTGTGGCTCAGTTGATTGAGCACCAGCCTGCAAACCAAAGCGTCACCAGTTTGATTTCCAGTCGGAGCAGATGCCTGGGTTGTGGGTCAGGTCCCCAGTTGGGGGTGCATGAAAGGCAACCACAAATTGATGTTTCTCTCCCTCTCTTTCTCCCTCCCTTCCCCTCTCTCTAAAAATAAATAAAATCTTTTTTAAAAATACAGTTTTGAATTCCACATTGCATATGCAGATATGCCCTCCTCCACAAGACAGAGCTTAACCCCTCTCCGTTGAGTGTGGCCTGGATTTAGTGACTCACTTCCAAAGAAAGAAGAAAATAGTAACTTTATAGTGTAGGGACCTGGTGAGTCTGATCTCAACCAAGTGATCAAGTGAGCATCACCAGGGGTAAGTCACACGGTCATCATGTAGCCCCGTCACTTTGTGATGAGAAGGGCATTTCCTCTCTGTGGTTTTCTGCCCCCAAGCCCAAAACCAGTCTCATCATGAGGAACACATCAGACAAGCCCAAACCGAGGATCGTGCTATAAAATATCTGACCAATACTCTCAAAACTGCCATGAGAGATCATGAAAAATAAGAAGAGACTGAGAAACCATCCCAGAACAGAGAAGGCCAAGGAGACATGCTGCTAAACGCAATGTGGCCCCCAGGATGAGATCTGGGGACAGAAGAGGGACATTGGGGAAGACGGGTGGAATCTAAATATAGCCTGGAGTGTAGTTATAGGAAGTAACAATGTTGGTCACTCAGTTTTGACTAATGTACCACAATGTAAGATAAAAACACAAAGGAACGCTGAAGCCAGAGGAGGGGTCTATGGGACTCTCTACACTATCTTTGTAACTTCTCTGCAAACCTAAAATTATTCCAAAATAAAAAATTCATTATGAAAATATACGTATATAGATATATGTCATGAAGCGGAACACCAAACTTTCTTTCATACAATATTCATGAAACCTAAATGTAAACCATATTTAAAATCCTATATATAACACAGAGTCTGAAATATAATACTTCAAATGTGAATGAAAAGGAACAAAACGTTGCTACTTGTTTACCTTATCAAGGCCTAAAACTCTCCTGTGTTCCAGAACGTCAAAGGGTCATGAACCATGTCATGTAGGATTATTCGTGACAGAAAACACACCGAAACTCCCTGCTCACAAAACCACGGCTCTTATTCTTGAGATTCAAAAGATAACTTCTATCACATGTCAACATTACTCATCCTGAACCAAACAAAAAAACACCCTGGTAGATTTTTAAGTGCAGTTTTCTCTCCCCGATCATGAGAGCATCTCAGTTGAATGGCTTACCATGAAAGTTAGCTTTGGGAGGAAGGAGCCACATTTGAGTTCGCATGTGTTTTGAATCTCTGGTACTCAATTTTCTCATAGTTATTCCAAATTTAAAGCTTAAGTTGTTTATATTTAGTGAAACATTTTGTTTGCACATACATAAAAAGCATTAAATAAAAGGAATGGATTTTAGGATTCATGGAATTTTTAAAAGAAATAAAGCAGATGTCCACCGTAAAGTTGATGTGTCATAAACCAACCTAGCATCGTGCTCTGACCAGGGGGGAAAATAGTTTCTATGTGGAAGACATATAGAGAAGAAAAGGTGCTTGTAGGGAAAATCTACTATGTAGCATGTACCAGGCAACAAACCTGGAAAATCTTTTCAGCTAATTCCCATGGGCACTTCACCCTTTTCTAATGCCACACTTCAGTTGCTCGTTCAGGGCCTCAAAGTTGTTTCCTCAACCCAAGACACCGTCACTACTATAACCAAATAGAAAGAAAAAAACCTCTTCTCTACAGCCTCACCACCATTGGATGGGTATCTCAAAAAGCTACTTCTGCCCCAGACCATAAATAATGCAAGTTATGGTTCAAAGGTTCCACCTCCTTTTCCTTCCCAATTTGTATCACTCACACATTTCAAATTTCCTGGGGTATTGTTCATGTTCCCCTTTTATAAAATATTTGAAGAGCAAATATCTGAAAGCAAGATCCTATTGCACAGCCCCTCGCTCACGGAATGTCTCCAGAGAAACTTCTCCACATGCTCCTAAATCTTTATCCTGGGAGAACCTATAGACCTCCCAGGGTCTAACTTTTATTATCTTCTATTTCTCCCCTCCAAACATCCAATAAAAAATGGTTTACTGAACACTTAATACGTTTGAGATTCTGCCAACATATAAGTGCCACCAAATCAAGAAGAAATTACTTTCTATTTTCATAGGAGTGTGTTTCTTTTCAAAGTCCCTTAAAAATAGTAGACAAAATAATGTCACCCTCCCATCCACACATGTCCATGTCTTAATCCTCAGAACCTGTTATATTTAGGTTCAGTGGCAAGGAGGAATTACTGTTGCAGGTGAGATTAAGGCTGCTAATCAGCTGATCTTAAGGATTTACGCCTGTTGTACTTATTTAATGTCATTCCAGTGGAATTGGGGTGAATGAGGTGAGGAACACATCTATGTAACAACAATTACATAGATGTGTTCAGTCCAATTTCTTGAAACAGAATGAAACTATTAGAAAGAATCATAATCATAATAATGCCAATAGTCAATACGGGTGAAAAATTAGTAAAACTGGCTGGCACCTTTATGTACTCCTGATAGAATTGCCTCCTTATAGAATTGCTGCCTGATAAGGCAACGCAATCACTGGTATGGACATAAATAACAGAACACCTAGCTCACCTCAGTACTTCATTCTTTAGAAATGGGGCTAATAATGGACTTGAAACCTGTCTCTGTTACAGGATCTTGCCTGCTTTGCTGGTGTGGACTCATAACAGCTCCTGACCTAGCCAGGCCCCGATTAAGATAGTTCTCCAGAGCCTTTCCTCTTGGAACTAAATCCAATCCCTTGTTACTGATAGAAGCCCACAAATTTGGGGATGCTGTGTTTCCCATGGGAAAAAAGTAAAGCTGACCAGCAAATGAATGAAATGAGGCTGCACACCAGGCCTGGAAAGAAACAGAGTCAGAGAACGCCCCAGGGCATAAAGGTCCTGGTTTCAGCCATCCAGATGCTCTGTCCCTTCCTGTAGTGACATGTTTCCAATAGTTCTCATCTAATATAACCCCCTTTTATTTCTTTGTGTGTGTGTGTGTGTGTGATTTTGAGAGTTACATTTATTAAAGCTGGGGACGGTGAAACAAGAAAGGCCTTAGGGTAGAAGTAACAAGAGACATCCTAGGAAGGGCCGCTCTGGCTCACTGAGAAGTCAGAGGAAAGGGGGTCTTGGAGAGAGGTTCAGGGGTTAGCCAGGGTGAGCTGCCACTGCCCATTGTTCCCCTGGTTGCATGTCTCACGGGGACCCTTAGGGTTTAGCAGGGGCAAGCCTGAGAGGGAAGAAGAGGGGGAAGAGAAAGGCACAGGTGTGCTCCCAGGAGGGACAGTGTGCCACCTTTTTATTGCTAAACTAGTTACTATCACTTGAAAAAATCAGGTCCTGAAAAACATTTGCTTCAAGAGTCATTAAAAAGAGATTTATAAACTTTCACTCATTAATTGCCCTTATAGAATTTTCTCCTAATAGTCAAAATCCTGAAAGAATCAATGTGCATTTTTAAAAAAGCATGCATTATATTTGTCTCATTTGTAACAACAGAAATGAAAAATAGACTCTACATAGCCAGTTGTATGAGGATTGTTAAATAATTTTATTTCCATAACCAATACTTTTAAAAGTGTCCATTATATATAATACATATTAATTTTATTTCCACATTTTTGCTTTATAAACATAAGTAACACTTATAACACCAGGTTTTAAAAAGTCACAGTAAATTATAAGTACAACATAACTATTAAAAAATACGCACTGGAAAAAAGTCTAGAAGGAAATAAACCAAAATTACAGTGTGAATAATACATGAAAATCTTCTGGTACCATTTTACATTTTTACAGCAAGCAATCATTGGAAAATTGTTACAAAATTAATGGTTATCAACTACATAAGTGAAGAAAGTAGCCCTTTCTGTCTTTCTACCCTCACGAGTTCAAGAAGTGGAGGCAATATTTTGTCCATATAGTGTTATAAATATTACATTCTAATTTCTTAAATTCTTAATCACCATACAGAGATGCAAAACACAGGCAGGTCACTGCTCTTTGGTATTCAGTTCATCTATTTGTGTTTTGCAGAACAAAAATGCAAACCGAGATCACTATTGGACAAGGGTCACAATATCCCTGCCATTATTGTTTCTTAATTGTGCAGTCTACCAACTAGGGTGACCAGTTTTTCAATGTCCCATAATGACTCCACTGGGGCAATTACATGCTCGCCACTTCTATTCTTAAATAGCTTTTCAGTGGAACCAGAAGCTCAACAACTTTAACTAGTCGTCTTTTGCCATCTGCTTGCACTACTGAATAAAGTCTCCTCTTTGTTCAACAATTGCTAATAACTTCCAAATTATTGAAAAACTCAAAAATTATTTCATATTAGTGCAACATGCCTATCATTGTATTTAAAAAGGAGAAAAAAAAGACTTGCCACCCAGTAATTAATACTTGTGACTCATCTCCCCAGAACAGACTAACAAAGGAAAATGCTAGGCAACTTTTAAGGAGACTGAAATTACTGCTCCAGAATTAATAAGGTAGTTATTACATGTTAATTAAATATCCATTGATTATACAAAGGAACATTTACTGAGATTTTTCCATGTGCGAGGATTAAATTCAGCGAACAGCTATCTGTTCGGCTAGTATATATTTTTTTATTTCTACCTCCATGTCTAGCTGTCCTGCATATGACCCAGTTACTCGGCGAATACATACCTATTTAGTGCTTCCTATATGCCATGTACACATGGAACACAGGAGATGAGTCTCCTGTCCAAACGGGCCTGACTCTACCATCCTCAGAATTCCCCACATGCGTCATGATGCAGCTTGTATTACCTGTTGTGGGCCCGTGCCCCTGGACAGGTCAGAAACATGTCTGTGGGCCCAGCACCTCTGATTTCTTTTGCTTCTAAAAGGGCTCACATTAAGCATTGCTTCAGCCTTGGGCTGCAGGCTACCGTGGTCACCCAGAGTAGGGCTGCCCCCAGCAAGCAAAGTGGAAACTGACTAAAGTATGGCCAGCGTCTGAGACCACCAGCTCTTTTCCCCTATTCTTCTTTTGGGCCAACATTCTGTTAGGTCAGCAAGCAAATGCTGCATTTTCTAAAATGATCATCTCTTTCTCTCTCCCAGGAAATGGGTTGTGCCTAATCAATTCTTCATCTATGTCAACTAAATTAGAGTATTAAACTAGGGTAAGGTTGAAAGACTCAAATTGGGAACAAAGTAAGAAGAAGAAAGTCATATAAAACTAATAGCCAATTATAGAAAAAAAAGCATACTAAGATACTTAATTGTATTTATCAAATGCGATGAGAAGGCGTTAACTCAGAGACCAAACTGGTTCTTAGGTATGCAAGCCCTGTGGTCTGTTGCTTTGCCCGTGAAGATGCTGGAAATGTAGAGATGCTGGTAGACGTTATTGCCACCCTAAGTAAAGAACGCACCCCAGAGTAACACCAATAGAGCCCAGGCATAAGGAGACACAGTCCTAATGACAACATTTGCATTCCTGCTTCATTACAATCAACAAGTCAAAGAGAATGCAAGAAGACAGAAGTCACGGCCTTTTAAGCCTAATCTTAAAAGTGGCAACCCATCACTTTTGCTGTATTTTGCTCATTTGAAACAAGTCATGAAATCCAGGAACACTGTAGGTGAAGGGACTGCACAAGGGCATGACACCAGGAGATGGGTATCATTAGGGGCCAATTCAGAAGCTGCTTACATAGAACAGAGAAGCATACTGAGCTCACATGCAACAACAATTGGTTTTGGAGGAAAAGGACCACTTCCTCCATCACAACAGAGCAGAAGAGGAAGGTATAGGTGCAGATGGAGGTAGATCATTATCATTGGTGGTGACAAGTAGCAGGATCAGGTCTGATGGCGTTTTTTAAAATGCCCCATGTAGAATGAGATGAGGTTATCTGCTCAAGGAGAAGCTATGGTGACTTGGGGTAAGAGGAAGGTATGAAACAGCAACTGCAGCTAATGCCAAAGAACACCTACTAAAGCAACACAGTAACACTACCACACAATGCCAACTGGAAGTTTTAAATAACTTGAAAGTAAAAAACTAGTCAGCTCAATTGTGTGATTTTCTTCACCAACTTTCAACTGCCAGGGTACTAGCTCAGAGAAAGTAGCAGGAGATACATGCCAACTCTGGGGAGAAAAAACTTCTCACCCAAGTGTCAACGCAGCCAAGAAGGAATAGTCTGAATGATACTCATTTATATTTTCTCCATCTGATTCTTCAACTCCACCCTGCTGAGCAGGTATCTTTCTGCCAAGCAGGCCAACAAGTTAAATAGCCTGGTGTGTGAGTTTTTGATACAACTCTCTAGGACCTCTGGTGCATTTTGATTCCCTGGTTTTATTCCTTTCTGCACCCTCTGTAGCTGCTCAGTGGGAAAAACTCTCCAGGACTTCAAAGGAGATCTGTAACATAGAAAAGACCCAGGGTCCCTGTCTGCACATCACAGATAAATATTGATGATAGTGACCTTCAAAGTACCGTTAGATCTTTAATTCTAAAAATGACTTTAAATCTAGCTAACATTTCTTGTGTGAAACATATATCACATATGGAATAATAGATGCTGGTACACATTTAAGATATCCAGAATTTGGCTGGTTAGTTGGTTGGTTGGTTGGATTTAAAGTCACAGAAGAGGCAAGCCACATTAATGTACCAAAATAGCACCCCATGCCCACAAAATGCATATTTGTCTTAGCTTGAGTTGCTATAACAAAATACTACAGACTGGGTGGCTTAAGCAACAGACACTTATTTCTCACAGTTCTGGAGGATGGAAGCCCCAGGTCAGGGTGCCAGCATAGCCAGGTTCTCGTACAGTAGCAGAGATGGCTGGGGACACTAAAGTACAAAAAAGTATTCCTCTCCTCAAGGAATTTATTTGTGAATAGAAAAAAGTCTGTGAGATAAAAAGGTCAAACAGTTATAAAATTAGCATGACAGGACAAGCATTTAAAAAAATCACAAGGCAGAATACGATTAATTGCAAACATGCTCTTGGGAAAATAATCGCTTTTAGAATCAGAAAACTTTAGGTTTGGGGGTTGTTGTTTTTTTTTACAAAACAAAGGTAGCATTTTTAATAACCTACTACCATTGCTTGAACAAAGCAGAGGAGAAGAATGGGTGTCACTTTAGACAACTTTTCAAGTTGGAAAATTTTGAACCCAGGCTTTCAAGCAAGACACACAAGTCCTGATGTCATCATTGCTGTGTGCTACTGGTTGGGAAGTGTCAAAGTGTCCTTTCCCTCAGCTGAAAAATCAGGATAATCTACCTCTATCTCAAAGCTGGTGAGAGAAGGCCATGAAATGAGGTTCATAATCACTTAACACATTACCTAGGACATGTTAAGTACTCAGTAAATACTTACTGTTATGACTTGTGTGGTTATTAATATGATGATAGCATATATTCTTTCCTCTTCTCTCCACATTCCACAACTGCTCTAACCTGGGAAGTCTGGTTAATTCAAATTTTATACTAAGTCATACAAGCTACTTTGTTGTCTCTGTGGATTTAAAAGGAACAGAGGAGTTTTGCATGGTCTTGTCTGAACACATTTTGAATTCAAAATTCTCTTCATATTGAAATTGCCAAGTTAAGGTCACATGTAAGGGAAAAATTATTATGACCAGCAATGCACTTAAATTTAATCTATGTTTACAAACTTGTCTTACCCTTTTGCTGTTGTGTTAGTTCTCTATTGTTGCCTAACAAATTATCCCCAAAATGTACCAACTTAAAACAATACATGTATATTATCTCACACCTCCTGTGGGCCAGGGATCGAGCATGGCTTCACTGTGTGCATTCATTTCAGGGCCTCTCATGGGCTGCAATAAAGGTGTGGACTGGGCTGTGCCCATTTACAGTTCCAGTGGGGAAAAAAATCATTTCCAACCTCATGCAATTGCTTTCAGGACTCAGTTCCTCCCAGACAGTTGAACTTAAGATCTCGCTTCCTCACCGCTGTTGGCTGGAGGCCACGCTTGGTTCCTTGTCACGTTGGCCTCTCCATCACAGCAGCTGGCTCATCAACGTGTTCAAGCTGAGAGGGCCACGAAGTCTGCTAGCAATGTAGCAATCACTATTGTTTGTCATATATCCATGGAAGTGACACCCCCTCCTCTTTGTCAGAGTCTGTTGGTTGGAAGGAGGTCATTAGTTAGGCTCAGCTGAGCAAGAAAAGGAATAACGCAAGAACCAGGAGACAGTGGCCATTGTGGGCCACCTGAGAAGCCTGCCTACCGCAGTCATGCCTTAGAGGTTCTCTCTCATGACCAGACTGCAACAAAGCTGAACAGCGCAGATACCAGTGAGTAACGAGCTCATGCTACAAAATGCACAGGGTCCTAGAAACAACAGGCAGGGCCACGTGCCTTCCTTCTGAGGGACCTGCCCCATTGATTTCTAGCATCTGTCAGAACTAGACCACTGCTGTTTCCTACAACACAACATTTTCTGCTTCTTTAAATCTATACTCTGTACCTTCTAGTATAATTCCAGTAAAATTGGGTTTGCCTGAACTGAGTCTTAACGATTTGAGGAGTGTCACAGTAAGTGTTAAAAAGCACTATGATCAACAGAATACCCTGCTAAGCAACTGCTGGAAACTTGCCCCAAGTAAAAGGAAGCAAATAAATTAAGCCATGTGTTTCGGGAGCCTAGTAACTTTTAACCTCTGAACCTCAGTTTCCTTTCAGAAACATAAGTGCTATACCAGATAATCTGTCAGGTTTCTTCTTCCAAAATGGCCTCAAAATTTTACAGTTAACTGTTAACCTACTGGGTGCTAAGGAACCCTTCTCAAAACCCAGGAACTAACCACCAAAGAAGGTGTAGCCCTGGGAGTGACAAGAGAGGGTCATTTGCAACTCAGAGTTTTCAAAAGTTGCGTCTTCAAAGCAGAGCTCAGTTTCTTCTCTCATTTTGCCACCCAGGAAGCTAATGAAAATTATCAAAGCTTTTCAGGGGTTGAATGAGCATCTGGCAACAGCAGCGCTACATCAAACACTGAGAAAGACTCAAACAGGCAGGGGGCAGGAGAAAGCTAGGCAGATATTTCCAAAGGAAATGCCCTGAGCCAGTGGGGCCTCCCCAGCTCTCTCCCAAGAGGACTTACAGACTGGCATTAACCAGTAGTGGGTGCACAATGAATACTCACTGAACAAATAAAACTTTTCCTTGCTGTCTGCTGCACATGAGCTCTGTCGTCTTTCAGGTGCTTATTCACAAACAGCCAACCAGGTATGTGAGGCTCACATAGCCCTTGGCATGTGTCAAGCTCCACTGACCCACTGAACTGAGAAAAGCCATGCCAACCTCTAAGAGAAAGAAAGAACGGTCATCGCTAAGTGGCCCGGTGAGCCAGGAATCAGAACACAGTAAGACTAATGGGCTATTTAATGTTATTAGGCTACGACCTCTAGAATGAGGACAGTGGCATCTTTTGGGGTCCTTAGCGCTTGCTTCTTGGCTAAACTCTCTTTGCCTGGACGGTGTTTAGATGGGTAAGCCCTGTCTGCCTGGTGACTCTGCCTTTGTTCAATCTTTCGAGTGGACTGAACCTCCCTGCAGAGACACAGCCGCAACACAGCTAATGAAGGAATGTTTTCACTGGGTCAGAGGGCCCTACGAGCCATTTTGTCCTTTTGAAGGATCTTTTGTATGATACTATTCTAATCCCGGTCAACCGATTTCAAAGTTTAACTCTCATCTCTTTTTTCCCTCAAATTCTAGAGGAACAGGAAACAATAGTCCCCACATATAAAGAATAATACTGACAATTCGGCATCCACAGTGAGCTGGACTTTTGAGCAAGTCTGCATTCTTTTCTGAGCCAGAAAACCATATAACAAGAATCAAAGCACAGAGACCCTGTAATGCAGCCCTTCTATCAGCTCTTAGGCCATCTCTTTGATGAATTGCTTCATTTGGCAGCAAATGGGAAAAGGACAGGAAGCTGATCTTCAGGCATAGAATGTACATAGAGTCAAAGTGTCGTGATTCATGTGGCCACGCGACCAAATGATCACATACTTGTGATTTGTCTATAACAGGAAAAATATGAAAAGGGTAGAAATATATTTTCCTCTGCAATTTAACTAAACCTGTATCATTACTTTTCTTAAAGGCACATAAGCAATAACAGCTCATATAAAGTGGATATTGTAATAAAATTCTCATAGTATGTTCTTTTTGTCTACAAAATTATATTTTTAAAAATGTGTCTGGTCCTTTGTTGGGACCATTTGCAAGCCCGGGGGCAATTACACAGTGTATTGGCGTCACCAGCACACAGCTCCTAATGGCAGCTTGGCCGAGAGCCAAGCTTTAAGTTAAGCCTCAGGGAATTCAAATTTAAAAGTCAGCTACATTAGAGGTAGTGATTCAGTTTGGAGAAGAGATCGTCTTTCGTGATTTATTACAGTCAGGGCGTTCAGTACATTTAAAAGATGATCTAGTTGAGTTGCATCTTCGAGGAAGCAGGGCTGCATAAAATGAGAAACATCTGAACCAGGAGTTACCAGAAAGGAGAGACTTGATTAGAGCTTGAATTATGTGGGATGCACATAGCTTTTCTTAGAAACCAATCTCCAAAGACCCCAGAATCTGCAAAAATGAGCTACATTTTCAACCCCTGATATGTAACTTGTGACTGATGGGTCTATTGTTGCAAGTGTTTTAAGTGACTGCAAAGTAACCATTTAGTATTAAGAACAAACATGAAATTTAAAATATTAATCTTCTTAGTGCTTATAATCCATGAGAAAGCTGTAGTTGCTGTCAGAGGAAACTAAATTTTCTTCTTCTCTGTAACCCAGGAGAAGTTTCACGAAGACTTATGATCTTAGGAATTCTCTCTGGTTTCCTCCAGTGGTTGCCCCTGATGTCTTTTGTCTCAGGTAGAGTTATGAATGAATCAGTAAATATTTTCAAAAGATTTATGTTCTTTAGTACTCAATTCAGATTTTGGGAAAATAAAAGCTATACTTCTATTTAAAATAAAGTCACTTAGAAAAAATATTGTTTCTGTAAAAAAATAAATCCACCTATACATGAATGTCGTTGCTCATGTATTTGGCAAGAGAAACCACCACCATGAACTTCAAGGCCGTTTTCCACTAGTGTCTTCATTTTTATATTTTATTGCATTCCACAGTGATTTTGCAACCAGCTATATCAAGACTTTCCAAGAGAAATGTAAACAAGGTCCTCCCAGTGACTCGGGCTAAAACCCACAAATATGGCGTGGAGCAATAATTTCCACGGAGCTATCTGAAGACAAAAGCTCATACTACATCCAATTCTCTGTCAATTTTCTTCTGGTAAACACACCAAGAAATGAAATCTACCGACCAGAAAGGAACCAGAAAGACACTTCTACCAACTCCATCCTTGTAATAAACTTGTAAGTGGTGCAGTTACAATCTTGTGTCTCTCCGTAACGAGAGAACATTTCATGACATAATGAAAGCTTTTTTTTCCTGGGGTCTGTGGCCCCCCTAGCCCTCCCCCCAGCTGGGCTATTGGTACTCCACTTCTACTGCCTCGAGAAAGGGGTGACTCAGAGGAACACAAGGGGCAACTTCACCCATCTGCTCATCCATTATTTTCACAAATATTTGTTGAGCACCATCCCTAGGAAAACACTGTCCCAATTGCTGAAAATCATCTTTATCTTCAGAGGCCTTTACATTCTAGTGAGAAGTCAAGGCACAAAAGTTTTAAAAAGACTCGCTGATGAAAATGCTGTGGACAGCAATGAAACCAGAAGGACAGAAGAGCCCGAAACAGGCTGATATCCTCTGCTTTTGAGTTTCAAAAGCTGAGGTATGAGCCTAAAAAAAAAAACTTAGAAGCAATATTCAGGCAGAGGCTATTCTTTTCGTCCCCAAGATGAGATGAAGTTTGCTCAGGTGAGAAGAAGGAGAATGAAAGATTCAGAGGAAATGAGAAGAACTTGAAGCTGGTGGGTAACTGAGAAAGTACACTAGGTCCTACACCCCTCTCCTTCCTATCCCCAAAGAAGACAGAGGTTTGGGACTTAGAGCCAGTTCCTGGAAGGGCTTCATAGGTCCCAGGAAAGCAAGAGGACCCCAGATTTGACTGACCAGTGTGCCAGCACAGTGAGGGAGAACCAGAAAAATAGGATGGTTGCACAGACAAGAGGTAGGCCCAGTCAGCCAATCGGATGGAGAGCCAGAGCACCTGGAAGGAGTAGGATCTGAATGAACCAGCGACCAAAAAGCAGGCAGGAATGAGTGTCCCCAGCAAAGGGTGATGTGGATTGATGATGGGGACAGCCAGACCCCTCTGACCCACACTGGGGGAGAAGCAAGACCGAAGATTGAGTTCAATCACCAACGGCCAATTGTTTAATCAGTCACACCTACGCAATGAAAGAAACTTGTATTAAAATTCTGAAACAACAAAGCTAAGGAAGCTTTGGATTATAGAAGGTGTGGTATTTGATCTTCCATTAACTTTCTATCACACTTAGAATAAAACCCCGTCACCCCATTCTGGCGTTCAAGGCCGTGTGTGATGTGGGCCTTGCCCACATATCGAACCTTATCAAATACACCCTCTGCATCCACATGCCAGGAGGATGGTGCATCCTGACTCCTTAAAAATAACTTTAATCTTATCTGCGTTCTGTGAGTCGTTTCAGCATGTACAGAACCTAAGAAAGCATTGCAGAAACCCTCAGATTTGTAGTCAGCCAGGCAGAACTACAAGGAGCCTGGAGACCCCATGCGCAGCTGGTGTCTGAAGTGGGGGGATCTTGTGGACATATCACAGTATGTCACTCCTTGCTAAAATGCTCCATCAGCTTCCTATCACACTGAGTATAAAACCTAGTCATCTCCTTCTGACTTTCAAGGCCCTTTGTGATCCGGCCCCTGTCTACTTATCAAATACCACACCCTCTTACTCATTAAGTCCTTTCCATGTGGCTGGCTTTCTGGTTTTCTGTTTATTAAATCCAGAAATCTTTCTCTTGCCTTGGGGCTTTTTCTTGGTGTGGCCTGACATATGCAACCCTCTTCCAAACAGCCTAATCTGAGCTATTACTCAGAATTCAGCTCAGAGACGCCTTCCCAGACCACCCAAATGGGGATGGAGATTTACCACCACAGCAGGCTGTTCTAATTCTCTGCATTCCTTATCAGCACCTGGCACAGCTCATGTTTATCTGTTTATTGTCTGACTTCACCCACCAGAATGTTAGCTCCACGAGAAATGGGACCTTGTCTGTCTCAGCCATCACTCCATCCCATGTCCAAAACAGGGTCTGATCCACGTGGCCAACTAATGAATATTTGAAGACCGAGTGGTTGAAGAAAACCTTCTTCACCCTGGAGGTAAAAAACTGGGGGCTTCCTGGTGGCTGAATTGATTGACCAGATACCATCAGAGACCACAATTGTTCTCTGCTAATTCTGTGTTGTAGTGTCTGACTGCTGATAGGGACTCATGTTGGGAGGGAAACTATGTTAAGGATTTGCCCCATGAAAGGGGCTGTTTATTAGAGCATCCGCAAACGTAAACAACTTCTATAAAACCAAACAGGAGGGCCAGGATCAAACAAGGTCACTGGCAGGTTTCCTTGTTCAGTACAGGATTTTACTGCTGTTCCCATGAAAAACATTCATTCTGCAAGTCAGCCAGCCTCCTGTCTCCTTGGGCACTAATTGCGCTGCTTGGTTAGGCAATTTAGGCAAGCACACCCCTCAAACGTGGCATAGAGAAGGGAAAAGAGGGGTCTGGCTTTTCAAAAGTACAATGTATTCTGATAAAAGGAAACTACAGAAAAATTTTCCAAGAGAGGAGAAGGCTTCTAAGTGGGAATAAATACCTCATCTGAGACCAGGAAGGGGTTTCAGCCCTCTGGCCTCCAGGTTCTTCCAGAAGCCCAGAGTCCTACAGCTCCTGTAGGAAATAGAGCATTGTGGCATTTCTTGAATCTGGCATCTGATGTAGTAAAGGCTCTTCCCTAAACAGATAGACTTTAACTGCCATCCCCTGGGTCTGCTTGCTGTTTAAAAGCAAAGACGCTTTGTGCATACTGATATTCAAAAGTGTGGTTTCTATGTAAGCATGGCCAGCAGCTAATGCCAACAATTAACTCTGCATATTTCGTCTCTGCCCTAAATTAATTCATCTCACAAAGGACATCCCGAATTTCCAAAGGGAAATCCATGCACAATGTGTAGTTAAAGCCCTTCACATGGTCCTAGCCTTTTATCCAGTAATTGCACCACCAGAAATTCATCCTGAAAGGAAACAACAAAGAATGCAGACAAGAATTTATTTTTGGAAATGTTCAAAATCCTGTGACATTGATGGAAATCAAACATTTCTATCAATAGGGAAATACGAAAGAGCAATCATTGATTGTGCCATGAGGGAATGTCAGACAGCCATTAAAAACTATTTTTTATGGGGATCTTTTAGAAACACACTTGTTCATTAAAGAATTCCACCATCCTTCCTGAGGTTCACAGAAATACCAGTTAATCCCAAAGAATGTCTAGATTTCCTCGTATATTTTCTTTTTTTCCCTTGAAATCAGAGATGTTGATACACCACGGTGTTAAAACCCAAAGAAGCTGGTTGCAGAGGAGGGCTATCCCGTGTAAATTTATATCCACACACACAAACACTCTCCTGTCCTTGGAGGAGAGGAAGTGTGGTCGAGTCTGAGCTTTGAATGCTCCTTCCTGCCATCTGCTGATTCTACACTTTCAAGCTATTTCTTAAGCAGCTGCCAGACAGCTGTTTCAGCCTCCTGAGGCAGAGTATAAAGAAATGGGAAAAAAGAATAAAAACTCTATACACCACCCAGATTCTAGGTAGAGTTATGCTAGTTAACATTATGCAGACGCTCATATTAATTTCCTTCGATAGAGGCCCACCTGATGGGGAAAAGGCTTAGGCACGTCAGCTCGGCAGTGGGCCCTCTAGAGTCTACAGGTCTGACTGATCTAAATCACCTGGCTATGAAAGGGAAAGGTGAGCAGGGGGTGAGGTAGGAGCCAAGTGGATGGAGGATTAGGAGAAGCCTGGAGGATGAAGGATTTTGAGAAACTGCAAAAATATCTCATCAATCTCATAAAAAGCCACCAGAAAAACCTGTTGTTCAAGCAAAGCTAAATTTACTAGACTTCCTGGAATGAAGAAGAACAATGCTTGATGGAGCTTAGCAAGTGTCTCAAAATGGGGAAACTGGGGGCACATGCGTACAGAGGTTTGAAGTCTGGGTGATTTTAAGGTGGGGAGGGACCTGGGCAGGTCTGGCTGGAATCTGTAACCTAACAGCTGTGGGCTGATGGGGCCAAGGAGGTGGGGGTTTTTGAAAAAAGCCCTGGAGGGGAAGTTACCTAGCGGTTCACAGTCTTGTCTTCCAGTAGCAAGTGTTTTCTGGAGCCAGTAGCTAAGAGCTCTGTTACTGTGTTGTGTTTGTCTTGTTTTGTTGTGTTTTGTTTCATTGGATTGTTCTTCGTGTTGTTTCCCACAGAGACAGGAAAGTATACCTGACCCCAGGTAACACAGGCACGGGAAGATACATTTGGTCCCAGTGTTGTTTAACACATAGGCAGGGAGTGATATGGGGTCCCATCCACACAGGAATGCAATGCCGTTACTGGCTGTGTAATTGACCTCCTCTCCTGCTACCTCCCTGGAAATCTGTGGTAAAATCTACATTGCTCACCAACGTTTGGCAAAGCACTTTCTTTGCTGGCTATAAGGAACTGTGGTTCCCTGTTCCAGGTTTGTGTGGTTATCAGAGTGGCTTTTTAACCCTTGCTTTTGCGGAGAGGTGGACTGCATCTTCCATCACCAGATGCCCAGCGCCTAACACAATACTCAGCATATCTAGTAAATCAATGAGTACATTTATAAGTGATACGAGCAATAAGAATGCAAAGGAAGTAATACTTACTGGGTTCCAAAATAGTAGAGAGGATGGCAGAAACTTAAAATCATCCTTGGTAATAGACAGCATTGACGAAAAAGAAAGGCAGTAAGGTAAGAACAAGCCAGGTTTGTCCCTGTAGCCACAGGACCACTCTAATCTGAGTGAAGAGGCCGTGCTGCAAAAATAAGAATGCCTGGAGCGTGAAGCTGGACCTAAGCGCTCTCTGGAAGCCAAATGAATGGCTATAAACTGAGAGTTTTTGAATAGCTATCCCAAGATCTGAGGAATTTCTTTTAAGAAAGCACATCTAGCCATAGTATTCAGCTTGGAACAGAGAGGAAAGAGGAAGAAGCGTATTAGAAAGCTGTTGCACAAGGTAAATAAACCTTGGGTGAGGGCATTCACAAAGGTTATGGAAAAGGTTCTAGATACAAGACATGAAAGACGGGCCAACAGGCTACAGAACTGGAAACAGACCAAATACCAGCTGTCAGACATAAAGAAGAGTCCAAGGAAACTGCACGTTCCCAAGCCCCTTGATTGGGAAAAAAATACCTTTGAGGATCAGGAACTGAGAGACAATGGGAGAGAGTTTGGGGCAGGTTGGGTTCCTTCAAACATGGGGATATCTAAGTTAAACCTCCGGAAAGCAGTTAGAAATATGGGGATGATGCTTCAGTGAAATGACGGGAGAAGACAGATTAAAACAACCATGACGTCTCAAGGGCGTCGCACAGACCAGATTCTGTGCTACCTGGTCACATGTGAGAGCTCTGTCAGCCTTGTGACGGCAGGGAGAACAGGGAGACGGTCCTTCCCAGGAAACAAACTGCATGTTCACAAGCAAGCAAAGAGGGAAGGACAGGTGAAAGCATTTTTGTCTTTGCCCAAGAGCACCCTCAGTCTCTGGACAGTGGGGCTCGCGTGGGTTCCCAGGACTGTCTTACTCCCACTCGTTCTCTCCTTCCGATCTACTGGAGACAGCCAGTGTGTCGCAATGTCTGCTCCAGACCAGGTCCCTGGGACCCAAGTCTCTCCCATTCCATCTTGGACAACCACTTCTCTGTGTTGGGGTCCCCATCGGTCTCTCATAGGACTACATGGAGGTCTTCCAGACTCCAGCACGAGGCAGTTACAACATCAGCAAAAACCTTTCTCTGACTAATACTGAAGGATTCTCAGCATAATCTCATGCTTTATTGTGATTTTAAAATACCCTCTTCTTCATACAGGGCAAGGGGGGGATAGATAATGGGAAGTACAAAAAGTTGGGACTAGGAAACTTATTTTTCCATTAATGAAAACATTATTCCCCGAATGACAATTTTTTGCGAAGGCCTTTCTTAAAGATCTCAAATTTCCTTCTGTGAAGAAGAAAACACAGGAGCAAGTTAGAGTGGAAGAAAGAGAGAATTCAGCAGGGTTAAGGAAGAAAAACTGACCAGGGAAAGGTAATGTCAGCAAGCAAGGTGCCAGAGGGGTAACTTAGCAGAACCTTGGGGAATAACGGCAGATGAAAAACCGCCGGACGCCACAGTGAGAGGGATGGTGACCTTCAAAAGAGGCGTGTCAGCAAAAACAGGTCGATATGCTCTGCTAGATTCAAACCACCCAAAACGCCTCCCGTCTAAGCCTGCACTTCCTTGACCTAGCTAGCCCGACTTCTTATAAATAATCATACATCAGACTCCCCAGATTTTATTGGTTGACTCAAGAAAGCAAAGTAACCGTTTTTATGAGTAATAAAACTGTGGGTTTGGTGGAACTCGTGATCATTTTAAAACTACATATTCTAACACATGCACAGAAAATTCTCTTGCAAGAAGCACTTGTTGCCGTGTTCTGCCCCATCGCACAACGGCTCCAGGCTGAGTTTCCTAAGACGGCACACTGGTGTATGCACTTCTGGAATAGTGCTAAGAATGAACTCTATACCCAGCACCTTCTCAGACAGATCTATTGATGGGAATTTGGAGAAAGTCCCTTAGTCTGTACCCTGAACACATGGGCTATTCTCTATCTTAGCATCCTTTACCAAAAACTAAGCCACATCTCTCAGCTGGTATTTGTTTTTATACTAGCTCAGGTTCTGGTATCCTTTTTTTAAGGTTCTGAAATAGCGTGCAGGGTTCCGTACCATGTGCTATGAACATCACCCATCTGACATGACAAATGGTTTCCAACCCCGTTTTTGGATGCTTCCGTTTGTAGAGGGACCCATGTAGTGGGTCATGATTTCATGCACTGCCATTTTATTAGTCTATTTTTGTGACTAGAAGCTTAACTCTAAAAAACATTTGGCAATTAGGACTTTCAAGGTTGAAACCATAGCCAAACAAATTAATTTTATAAAATGATACTGCCTAGTTTAATAAACCTTACATTTAATTCAGCTTGCAAAAGGTTTTCCAAGTCATTAGCTATTCTCAGTGAAATAGCTGTTTAGTTCATACAAAAAGGTGCACAGCATGTAGGCACTGATTTTTAACATACACTTTCCAAGTTTAATAAGCAAATGGATGAGTCAAACAAAACAATATTAATGTGGGTATCATTCAGCGTTCTCCAGAGAAACAGAAGCAGTAGGAGATAAATGTATGTGAATATGTATGTGTGTGTGTATATATATGTATTTTTTCAGAGATTTATTTCAAAGAATTGGCTTACATGATTGTGGAGGCTGGCACATCTGAAATTCATGGGGCAGGTGGGAGGATGGAAACTCAAGTAAGATTTTCTTTTCTTTTTTTTTTGTCTTAACTAATGTACCCAGAATATCAGAAATCTGTGACCTGAAACCACATATTCTTGGTCCCCCCAAGATTTCCTTTCTCATACTTATGCTTTTGTTATGTCCTTAGCCTAAATTGAGTGATGTATTCAAAACAGACAATGCCATTTAAGTTGGACTGTACTTAAGTATAAAATGAAATACATCACTCCGTACCTGTGTGACTATTGCTTCTCCTGAAATATTAGCGTCCTCTTTTTCTAGACACTGCAAGCAATACAAGTCACATCACTGGTGCTGCAGGGTTGGTTGGTTTGTCTGCTTGTTTGTTTTTTGCTTTGGCAACTGGGAAGGTCAGAGGTATGCTTATAATTACATTGTAATAACCATTCTTATTTCCCCAACCATGCTCCATGCTATCTCGTTTCTGCTCTCCAGTTTTAGTTTTTAAAATCTTTTAAATTTTTATAGTATTTCTATTTTTAATTGATACTCTTGAGAACCACTTCAATTTTTTTTTTTTTTTGGAGCAAAGCAGTGAATGAATTAATTTAATGAATGAATGAACGAATGGCAAATGAAGAAGTAAGTAGTTCCCCTTGGATAAGCTCTTGCCAAAAAATTTAGAGAAATTTCACTCCCAAATTCTACCCTCTGGTTCAAGAGATGTTTCACATGAATTTATAAAGACTTATGACTGCCTTTTCCTCCACCTGACATACAACAATCCCGTTTGTTGACTCCTAGTAGTAACTTCTGCTTTAGTTATCCGTGTATCTCTTACATTACCAGTATTTTAGGTTCCTTGTGCAAGTAAAATCTCAGTAGCCCTATTTTGATGGCTCTTTTCTCACTGTTTGTAAATATCTAAAATCTCAGTGGATTCATGACTAAGGTCTTAATTAAAAGACCTACCTTTCTCTTAGTCTCTCTCTCTCTCTCTCTCCCCCTCTCTCTGTATATTACATATATACACACACATATGTTCTATGCTGTTGTGTGTATCAATGATACACTCCTTTATATTGTTGAGTAGTGTTCCAAAATATGGACCAGCCACAGTTTTTAAAAAAATATTCATTAATTGGAAGACATTTGGATTTTTCTGTTTTGGGTGGGCAGGATTTATATGTTACTGTCTTGAGACATAATTTTTTCTTCATCTAGGAAACCTCAGTTTATGTTCTTAGACGCTCAACTGATTGGATAAGGCCCTCTTTAGCAGAGGTAATCTCCTTCACTTAAAGTCAATTAACTATAGATATCAACCACATCTACAATACACTTTCACAGCAACCCTTAGGTCAGTGTTTGATTAAATAACAACTACTATAATCTAGCCAAGTTGGCAGATAAAATTGTTACTCCCTGACCAGCCTTATGAGTCCACAATATCATTGTAGCTCCAGTGTCAGCAAGACTATATGAGATGGGGGAGAATGTTACTAAAACATGAAAGGCATGGCTTCTGCTGCGCAAGTACGAATCTTGTAATGATGGAAGCTGATAATCACGGAAAACTGCATAAATATACACATGCTGTAACCACACAAACCATGGAGAGACACCCCCTGGTCCAAAACCCAATGCTTGTCGATTCATTCATTCATTTTAGTCCTTTTATTGTCAAAGGCCTTCATCATTTTTTCAAGCACAGCATACCAAACTAATCAAAGGCATTAATTCACTGAAAAAGTCTCAAATTATGCAGATTTTAATTTTATGCAGGGTAGGTCACTGTTTTCTATTGTCAAAGTATGATTATTTTTTAACTTGGCAGCACTATATAATTAATTATGAAGCAAATTCTGATTCATCAACTTACTGAATATGCTTTCCTAAAGGTTTTACCATATAAAATGTACAATTACATTTTATTGTACATAAAAATTAAGGAAATGAAAAAAATAAAGGACAAGGAAGTTGCTAGAATGATTAAAATCACCTTTATTCTAGCTGCCATATTTCTTTTACATCCTAATTTCACTTCTTTCTTATCCCCTCACATTCAAAAAAGAAAGAAAATTAGAACTATCAGAATCAAATCTCTTGTTTTGAGCTTTTCAATGGTTAGTTAACTTGGTTAAGCTGTGGTAACCAGTAGTTAGGTCAAACACCAGTGTAGATGTTGCTGCAAAGGTATTTGTGGATGTGATTAATATTTAAATTAACAAACTTTGAATACAGCAGATTATTCTCCATAACATAATGGGCCACATCCAAACAGTTAGAGGTTTCCAGTAGAAGAAGAAATTCTCAAGACTGTGACGTAGAAACCCTGCCCGCTTCTGGCCTGCTGCCCTTCGGAACTCAGACTCAGGACTGCAGCGTCAACTCTCACCTGATTTTCCAGCCTACTGGTCTGCCCTAGCAATATTGGGCTTGGCAGCCTCAGATCATGTAAGCCAATTCAGTCAATTGATCAATCAACCAATGGATAAATACATGCTAAAGATTAAAATAAATATATGTATATATGTATGTATGTGCATGTATGTGTGTGTGTGTATATATATGTGTGTATGTATATGTATTCATATATAGGTAATACTAAGCCTCTGATCCAATACAAAGCTTTCTTAAATTACTCATGTTTTAGACAAGAAATACAACTATTGTCACCAAAAGTCTTAATTTATACATGTTTTGCCATAAATTAATATAATTTATTTTAGTGGTGTGAGGTCCCTTAAGTTTTAACCTGACAGATTTGAGAATACTTCTTTTACTTTGTTCTGCCCTTCCTGGAACCTAGGCCCCCGCTAGTCCACAGATGTGATTGGCAGGACTGGATATACCCTTTCTCCCTGCAAGCACTGCTTTAGTACTGCCCAAGGCTTGTGAGGTAATGGGTACTGGCCAGTCTAAACGGACGCCAGGTGTTCAACATGGAACCTGCATGTCTATGCCCGGAAGGATAAGAATATTTGCCATGATGTGACTAGGAAACCAAAACAATATGGTAACTTGAGGCTGACTCCTGTGACTGCGAAGTATCTTTCTGCTATGACGCTTCCTTCGTGTCTTCTCCTGGGGAGCCATTGAGTTATTATTCATCATCTGCCTAATTAGCAACCTGAGAAGTGCCATGGTTTAGGAAGGGAGAAAAAGCACAGCGTACATTTAATGATGTGAACATTAGTCCCTTATGAGACTGCTTTATTGATAAGGTTTTACTGAAATGGGTAAGATTTTCCCTGTTGCTAAGGCAACCTGCCTACAGGAATAACCAGTCTATACATTATTCCAGCAAGTGGTCCTTGCAATTTATAATAAAGGGAAAAATAAATGTAGCTATAGAACCACATCAGAGAGAACAAAGAAAAATGAAATACAAAAAGGGAAGAGATAATGTGTGGGGTAGCGAGTATTGGGTTCAAACATGAGAGTTAAATATGTTATCTTCCCAGAAGGAACTCTAATCTATGAAGGACACAAAAAATACATCTTACATGATCGTTCACCCCCTCCCTCCCCTCTCTGATCCTATTTTTTACCCCCTTCTTGGAGCTTTTTTTTCCAGCTTCATTGGATTCCTTGCCATTCCTCAAACCTGCTGTGTTAGCTCCTGCTTCAACTTGTGTTTGCTGTGTGTTCTTCCCGGAAACCTCTTCCTTTAGATATGCATGTGACTCCCTCTCTCTCACATCCTCCAGACCCTCTCATCACAGGGCCCTTCCCTAGCCACCATCTGTACAACAGCCCCTCCCCATCCCTGCCATTGTCCTCCATCTCTTCAACACATTTTACTTTTCGTTATAGCATGTATTACAACAGAATATGAAGTATGCATTTATTTCTTTACCCTGAGCCGGCACTGCTACAACAGAAGCTCCTTTAGAACAAATGATGTGCGTCTTTTTTGCTGCTCTGTCGCCAGCATCTTGAAGGGGATTTTGTGTCTTGTATAGCAAATTACTATTTGTTAATAAATAAAGTTATGTTCCAAATCTTCAAAAATTCAGTTAGGGAGATAAAACTAAGACATAGAAAATAGGTATGTAATACAGCATATTTTGCCATGTGTAACGTACATCCACGTTTTTGTGCACATTATACATGGGATTATTATGCCCTCTATTCTACCCATGGCATGTGATCATCATACCCATGTATAATGTACATCCTTATTTTTCCCTCAAAAATTTGAGCAGCCTTGGCTGGTATGACTCAGTGGATTGAGTGCCAGCCTATGAACCAAAGGCTCACCGGCTCCATTCCCAGTCAGGGCATATACCTTGGTTGCAGGACAGGTTCCCAGTAGGGGGAGCTCAAGAGGCAACCACACGTTGATATTTCTCTCGCTCTCTTTCTCTTTCCCTTATCTAAAAATAAATAAATAAAATCTTTTTAAATTTTTGGGCAAAAAAGTATATACACAGCAAAATACAGCAATGTGAATATGATAGAAAATAATAAGACAAAACCAAACCCAAAGATAGTTGCAGTGAGGTGCACCATGGGTTAGAAGAGATAAAACACAGAACAAAATATTACTGAGGGCATGGAACTTCAGCCACAATCAGAGAAATCTTTCTAAAACATCATGCCACTCCATACCCAAATATTGTCTGCCAGTTCTTAACGGAGGCTAGAAGCCTAGAAACTACATTTTGCAAACTCCTTTGCCAGCAGGCTCCCGGTGAAGTCCTGACAGAAGGTGGCTCTCCCATGAGATTAGAGGGTAGCCTAGCGGATGAGAAGGAACCTTTGTCTTTAGGCTGTAGCAAGGGCTGCAGGCTCCTATGGTACCTGCCACATACCACCACAGGTTCCCAGCGGCAGTTTGGGGCTTAGGGAGAAATAAGAGAAAGGAAAAAGTCATCTCAGAACTCCTAGGGGACCCTTGGTTTTGCCTGTGAAAACCAAGGTTTCAGTTCACTAAAGATGAGTCCATTAACAACCGGAGACTCGTAGCTGTTTTTAGTTAAGTTTCACTTTTCTGAAGCTTGCCAGAATGTTACGGTACGCTGTCCAAACTTCCGGGAAGGCAGCAGACAGACACCTTCACCTCAACTACTTTGATTAGTAATTTCAACATTTGCTATTTTCTTATTTTCTACTAGACACAGATTTATGACTTGATATCAAAATTCGGTCTCTTATTATGATTAAAGGCATTATCCTCTGAATGTAGAATAGGTTACCTTGATAGTATATAGTCAATTCAATTAAATGGATTGGGATAAAAAGACAAAAAAAATCTGTTAACAAGGAAAAAATCTGAAAAGAAGAACATGGAGCTAAACAAGCCAGGCATCCTCTGAGAATTTCAGAGTAAACTGTCACAATGCCACATTTGGCCCTTGAAAGAAAATGTGCTCAGTTAAGAAGCAGTGGGTAAGGTCTGGAAATCTGGAACCATAAACCATCTCACCCTTGTACTTGAACACTCACGTCAGAAAGTACCTTGCAGCACTTCGTGTATAGTTCTAACAGAAATTGATTTGTTAGTCAGTGATGTTAAAAGTCAACATCTTATTACTAATAAAGCCTTGAATAAGTTACTGATTTAGAACTGGGAAAGCATCCAAGTGAGGAACTGACAGTAAAGATTTTATTCTTAGATTCTGGAGAATGTTAGGATAGGGTTTTCAGATGAGGTATTCATGCTTTATTTCCTTGCTTAAGATACCACCATGCAGCTCTTTAAACATGGATGCCTATACTTTGGCTTGACCATCCCAACCAAATTAGATGGTTCTTGTTGTGATAAATCACATCATTCCCATTTGTTAGTTGCTAACAACAGCAGATTGGCTATGTGCACAGAAAAGGGATGTAGTCAAGAATAGTAGCGAGTTCTCAGAATCTTCAGACGAGTTAGGGCATAGGGTAATAGGCTGGCTAGACAACCAGGCACCGAACCTAAGTTACAGCATCCTGTGGCCCACAGGCTACTGACATTGTCCCAAAGCAAAGCAAGGGCCCCCCCGCACAGCAGCTCACACCTCTGAGACCAGCCACGCTTCCCAGCTCTGCTCTCTCAGTTGCCAGCTTCCTAACCAAGCCAGCACGGCCTCTGCTTTCTTTGGTTGTTCTTTCTAAAGCCAATCCAGTACCACACAGGGCACATCTCCTTGCTTAGTTGCAAAGGATACTGCCACACCGAGCCACTCTGGTGCAAGAGGAGAAAGGAAATATCTGTCATGTCGGCCCTGCCTTTATTTAAAATTGTGTCAGTCATTGATTTTTGCATGTTTTATTTTTTTAAATGTTGCATTAAAGTACTATTTAAGCTGAGGTGGGGTTTTTGTTGTTAGTGGGGCGGGGGGGGCAGTTTGTGCTCCCTTAAATCTTTCCCCTGTGGTGAGCACCTTATGCTCCTCACCTGGCCTCCAACCCGACAATAAAAAGTGCACTTCTGGGTGGAAAGGTGACACACGGAACAATGGCCCTCAGAGACGCCTGTGTTCTATGCCAGAATGCGTCACCGTATTTGGAAATGGTGGCAGATGTGATTAAGAGTCTCGAGATGGGAAAATTATGCTGGATTATCCAGGTGGGTCTCATCCAATCATGAGAGTCTTTAGGGAGGAAGGCAGGAAGAGTCAGAGCAAGCAGAGGACAGAGAGATTTGAAGGTTTCGTGTGGCTGGCTTTGAAGACGGAGGATGGGGCCTAGACATAAGGAACAGGGGCAATCTCCAAACGCTGAAAAAGACCAGGAAACAGATTCTAGAAACTCCAGAAGAAAGGGTTTTCAGGAGCACCTATAAAGGACACATGGACAAAATCAAGGGGGGTGGAAGCAGGGGAGAGAGGTGGGGATGGGTGGGGTAGGGGGGAAAGTGGGGGGGGGGTAAATGCAGACAACTGTAATTGAACAATAATAAAATAATGTTTTTAAAAATTATCTCATTAAAAGTAATAATAATAAAGAAATGCAGCCTTGCCGGCACCTTGATTTGTAACCTAGAGAGATTAATCTTGGGACTGCAAAATAATGAATTTGTGTTCTTTAAGCCACAGAGTTTGCGGTGACTTTTTAATAACAACAATGGAAAACGAACACAGGCGGGGCGCTCTCCAGGCATCATGTGAGCGCTCAAAATGTGTGGGGCAGCAGGCAGGATGACAGCTGCCCAACCCCTGAAGGCTTTTCAGTTGTAACATTTCCTTCCACCTGTCTGCTCCGCCTCCAACACCGACCTGTTGCTGTGGTTCTTATCTTCTCGCGACAGGCAAATAGTATTTGTCAGGGAAAATGATGAATTCTCCACCTGGCTTCTAGTCATCAATTCACCAAGAGTCTGGAGTCATTTTGTGCCTATCAGTTCAATTTTTCTAGGCTGATTTTCAGTTGTTGAAGAGGTTTTATCTCTCCTGCTTCACACAAGACCATCACACAGACCCCAAGAGAACAGCAATAGCAACAAAATGACAAAGTAGGTTTCCTTGTGCTTTTTTTAAAGAAAATAATGACTTCATGTCTTTATTAAAAATGGTTTTAAACAACTTTCATGTAAGTCTCCTTGTTGGAATAATACCAACAAAACCTACTCTAACTCCTTGCCTTGTGCTTTGTTTTCCATGAAAAATTAAAAACATCGTAGCATTATAAAAGATAATCTTCCTGTTTCTGAGGGAAAAAAAATTGTGTTATTCAGCCCAGGATAAAGAGTCCACTGTGTTTTCAGCAACTAACCAAAGGCTACATTCTGCATTTAATAGATAAAGAAGGTCTGTACGGTAAATACCAGATTCTATTCCACAAGGGATTTGTTAGTCAGCTATTTGGAATCCATTTAATCATAGCAACAGTACGATTGCTACCACGTAACAATCATTGCAATCTCGCTGAAACAACATAGAGCAAGTTTTATCACTGTGGAAGTTGGTACATGAGCTCCATCTCAGTGAGGGATTTGCTCTGTCCGGAAGACCAGGTGAAGAACACACGGCATGAAGTGCTCTAGAAAAGGAAACAGATCTGTGTGACGAAGGAGGCTGAGCGCCATGAACCCGGGGTCAGGGCTGTGCCAGACAGTTTCTCTGAATGTCTAATGAAAGACAGGAGACTCAGGAAAGGACATGGATCTTCTGGGACAAAATTTTCTATACGTTTAATATAGTTCATTAATACTTTTGGTGAGGGTGAGTTACTGGGGGCTGGGGTGGGGGGAGGTCAGGATAGCAGGTATTATGTGTCCTTTCAAGCCTGGCAAAGAGCAAAAGCAGATCACGTGGACATCGCCACACAGCAGGGTGACATTCTTTTATAACCATATTCAGTAAGAACAAATGAGAGCCCCAGTTCTGGCTCCTCCTTTGTTTTTATCATCTCAAGTACAGACTCTCATTTGGGGGGTTGGGGGAGGAAGGGGTAGGGAGGAATAAACCTAAACCAGAATCACGCTACTAGAAAAGGCTCTTGAAGATGACACACAGCACCTTCTCACTGTGTAACTGAACTATTTGTTCTGAGCACGGCTTCACAGAACACAGCTCCAGGGAATGCAATGCTAATCGTGGTCCCAGAATGGCACAAAGAGGGATGAAAAGAAACGCATTTCCTCTTGAGGAAATGTGAGCCACATAGTGTGAGAAAGGGGCACCTAAACAAAAACTTGAAAACGGTTGCATCCTCAGTCCCCAGTGAAGAAAATGCTACAGGGCTGCAAGGCTCCTGGAGAGCCAGGCCCTTCAAGCCTTGAGCCACTTGCGTTCGCGTGGCCTCACACAGCAACCAGCACAACCCAGCTGTCAACAGGTCTTGTGAAAACACTTCTGAGCCTTATTGCAAATGCATCTACTGTTCTGCATCTCCACCAAATTCAAATCACCCTCACCTGACACTCAGACCAGTGACCTCCAAAACTCTTGGATCATACACTCATCAGGAAAATATTTTAAGCACACATGCCCCTATTATGCATGTTAGTTTATTTAGGAGTAATATATGGACTATGGTGTCCATGTATTATGAATGTTATAATATAAAAACAGAAAGTTTTTTTAAAAAATTAACATATATGCATGCATATATACATGTATGCATACTTGTGTATATATGTATATGTATATACATATATACATGCAAAAAATTTTTTCCATGCTATGAGATTATCCTGCATACCCCCTGGGCTATGTTCACTTGCATTAGAACCACTGGCCTGACCTCCTATAAGTCCCTTCTGATTGATCTCCCTATTTCCACTCTTGTTTCCTATAATCCATTTTCCACAGGAAAATTAAATTAGGTCATGCCACTCTTCTATTTAAAAAGCTCCAATGGCTTTTCATTGCATTTAAAATCTAAATTTCTTCTCCTGCTGTACACAATTGTCCTTGACCCGCCTAGACCCTGCCTACTTCTCTGAACCTCTACTTCTTGAGCTTCGTGACAAGAAATTTCTTTTTATTTCTCCAACATGCTAAGACCATTCCCAGTCTGGGTCCTTTGAATCAACTCCTCTCTCTGCCCTCAATATTTCTTCCTGGTCTCCACAAGCCTAACTTCTTCTGGTTATACGGACCACAAAGAAGTGTCTCTTCCTAAAAGGGACTACCTCTGGTCACCTCAGCTAAGGTGATGACTTGATCAGTCTTGGTCCCCCATCACCATGGGGGAATTCTGAGCCAGGCAGTGGCCTGCCATACAATGGTCATTTGTGTGTACATGTTCATATGTATTTGTACCTATGTACTGTCAAATCAGAGCAGAGAACTTATCCATCTCATTGACTGTGGTGCTTAACTCATAGTAAACTGTCCATAAATAATTGCTAAATATGAGAATTAAAGCAGTAATTCTTTAACAGAAACTCTTGTGAAACTCTTCATTTGAAGTTAGTTGAATTGAACAAAGTTTTATTAAGTGTATTTTCACTTAATTCCTTTTCATAAAAACCCTATGAGGAACAAAAGTAGGTGGCTTTATAGAAATAGCCTGACAGGGCTCAGATTTCTCTGAAACACCTACAAGCAAAGGAGTGTGAGGCTAACAAGAGAACACAGATTTCCAAAAATAAAGATCCCTTTAAAAATAGGCAACCCGCCATGCTTTGTCAGGGAGGCCTAAGGCCCATTACTGAGCCCTTTCTAGGAAACCTCAGTGATGTGTGTGTGTATTATTCAACAGTCTCTAATTGGCCGTGTTCTTAAAGGGCCTTAAATAAATAATAGACTTTATCTGATTTGAACTCTATCCAAAAGTTGTATTTGAAGGGGATAATGCTCTAGTGACAGATATCACGTTAGGAAAGGAATGTTGAAATTTTCTCTGCTATTTCAACAAGATATTTGAGAGAAAAAAAAGTTAACTCATATGTGCTCATTGGAAAGAATGAAGTTTTGAGAGAACTAGCCTCATAGAATGCTAATAGGCAGACATATTGTTAAAATAAATAGCCAAAGACATAAATATTCTGAGAGAGTCTAATGTCTGACTCTGTTATTACTTTGCAGACAGAATTCCCATTCAAAAACATAAACTGTATGTGGCATGAAGTGGAATTAGAATTAAATACCATAATCAGCTCTAGGCAAAATTGTGTATTAGGGAGAGTTTGAGGTTCATGTCCCTAACGTATCCTTCTCTCCCCCTCTCCCTCTCTCTCTCTCTCACACACATACACTCACCCATGTACATGCACATGCTTTATCCAATAATTTTTAAAAATCCAGAAAAGCATTTGAAATTATTAACATTTTAATGTAAATTTACATAGTGCCCTAAGTCTTCCAAAAATATTTTTAACTGTAGAATAAAATCTTTTGTCTCTCTGACAACGGCATTTTGATATTGGACATGGAGTTAAAGAGGTTATTTTGGAGTTAGAACCCTATATCTTTCCTGAAATCACACCATTTGAGTAACCATTTGCTTCTTCTAAGGGTGGCAATTTGGAAAAACAGCTCTCTTCATCCAGAAGAGAGTTTTGTCCTCACCGAACAGTTGAATGGGACCATTAGCAGAAACACAGACTCAAGAACTTCCACCTGTCATCCAGAAACACAAACACACCCACACCCTCATCCACCTTCTTTGACTAACAGTGCAGATAATGGTGCTGAATTTGGTATCACTATCTTAATTAGTCATTCTGACTGTGCTTCAGTGAAAACACAGGCATTTTTATCCCCCTTACTTTCCCACATTTTCCTTCAAAAAAGGATTCTGTCAGAAACTATTATGACTTGTTAGAAATCTAGTGCTTTTCAACAAGCTAGGTGCTCCTCAGAACACAGCCTCAGAAGAGCTTCTTGTGCAAAGGACTGGCATCTTAAAGAAGCAGCCCAGACAGAACTGGGTAGATCCAACTGAATAAAGTGATAGAGGAAAAGAACAGAATTTTGAAATAGAATAGAACTGATACACAGCCTGCCTCCCACAATCTACAGACTCACCCCCATTTCACTGTCCCCTACCCCTCTACTGTGCAGAACTGCTTGCAGGCAGTGGGTCTTCAAACTGCCGTTTTTCAGGCCTACGAATGAACTTCCTAACCCTCCTGCTCCCTGCCATATTTTCAGCCAGGACTCTGCTATTTATTTTTGCTTTTGTTTTCTAATGCCAGAACTCACCCCAACATCTGCCACAGTATCAATGCCCGATCAGTGTTGAAAAAAGGAATGGAAGCTGATTGGTTCAGGAATCAGGCTGAACCAATCAGAGCTCTTCCCTTAAATTTTAGAATTTGGAACTAACGCAATTGTTACATAGCACAGCCATAAGAGGTACACCAAGAGCTGCCAGAAGGTTAAAGCAGACAGGTTGCCGTGTGAAAGCAGACAGTCTCAGTGAAATATGTCAATACAGAGAGAGCTGCAGAAATGAGAAAAGGAGGGATGAGCCCTGGTGAGATCTGTGCCCTGCATCCAGCTGTGTTCACACCCCTGCTCTTCTTTTAGCCACACAGGCCTTTCAGGAAATCCCCATTTTTGTCTAAGCCGTGGCTGAGTTCCATTTCTATAGTTGCCATAAGCCAGATTATAAATACCCTAGTGTGTGTTCTGTTTTCTCCTCTGTACCAAGACCTCGAAGGTCTTGAGGATAAGAGCTCACTTCCTATTATTGCAGAATCCTCCATGATATGCCCTGCAGCATTTGGTACACAAAAGGCATTCAGTCAACCCACTGACGCTTTCCAGAAAATGTACTCAGTGACTCAGTGTCACGTTGGAGCAAGACAGACGCAGGAAGTATTTAGACAGGCATGAAGCTGGGGCAGTGCTGAACAATCAAACTGGGGTAAAGGTTCCTGTAGTGGCCAGTCTGCATGGTGGCCCCCAATGATCCCCACCTTCTGATATTCATATTTTTATAATGCCTTCCCACATTGTACCAGGGTAGGTCTATGTGACAAATAATATACAGCAGACGTGATGAGCTGTCACTTCTCATAATCATTTACAAAAGACTGCAGCTTCCATCTTTAGTGCTCTCCAGCTCACCAGTCCACTTTCTGGGATATCACCAGCTCTGCAGAAAGCCGGTGAGGAACTGGGGCCTGCTGACACCTCAAGAGCGAGCTTGGACATGGGTCCTTTTACCCCAGTCAGGTCCTGAGGGGCCTATAGTCCTGGATGACATCGTAACTGCAACCTCCTGAGCATCCCTGAGCCAAAACCCCTGAGTTAAGCCACTTCCAGATCTTTGACCCTCAGAAACTGTGAAATCATAAATGATTTTTGTTTTAAACAGCTAGGTTTGGGGATAATTAATATGTGATACAGCTTCCATGGTTTCATGAACAAGTCAACAGTCCAGAGGGGTCCAAGATGATGATGCAGTATCTAAGGATTTTATGGTCTCAGTGGTCATAGACGGAAAGACACTCAGAGCCAGAAAGTAAAAAAAAAAAAAAAAAAAAAGCCATCAGAATAGAGAATTTATGGGAGCCAGAGGTCTTGGAAATGGAAAGAAATCTCAAAATCATTTTTATGAGCCCAACAAGGTTTTTGGAACCAATAAATCAATAACAAAGTAGGGGAAAGACCTCTTATATCTCAATGGCTCAACATGGCCCTAGAAGGGCAAGAGCAATCAAAAGACAGAAGAATGCTTCCTCCTGCAATGAGAATTGTTTGCTCTTGACCCCATTAAACTTCATATTAAACATGTGTGACTCCGCCTACCAGAAACCATAGCAGAAAGTTGCAACTTAAAATCAGTATGTCATTTAGTGGTAGGGCAGAGGCTGAGGACCTTCAAGGTTATTCTTCAAAATTTGGGGGGGTAATTTACATTTTCTACCTCTCTAGTATTTGATACCCTCCAAAACCCGCCAATCCTGTATCTCCTCAGCACAGACACTTCACCCCAAAATCATTTCTTTCCTCTTTCTTCTTTAAATTCTAGTCATTGTCTTAGACTCAGTTTAAACTTCTTGTCACCATGATGCTTTGACCAAGCCCAAACTGGCCATTAAGTCTCTAGTATTTACAATGTAAACCACAGAATTTGATGTTACATATTATATTATTGACTTTTCCCCAAATGTCTTGCCTTCTCCCAAGACTGTAAGATATACTTCTTTGATAGGTTAAAGGTCATTGGTGTCCAAATCCAATCACATATTAAAATCACCTTTGATACCTTTAAAGAGCTTCTTTAAAAATGCGTATTTCAAAGTCCCTGTGTAGGATTTATTGGCTAAGAATTTGGAAGAGTGAAGTCCAGGAGAATATCAAGTTAACAAACTCCCCAGATGATTAGTATGTTAAGCAATTCTGCACAGTTCCACAGAATCATGTTGGGAACATCATTAAATGCTCAAAAAATAATTTTTGGATAAACTGAACTGACTCTTCTCTCTGTCCCATTAGTCTCGCTTGGAAGTGACGGTAGATACAAGAGAAACAGGAGCACAGATCTAATCAACTAGAACTCTTACTGTAAAAAAAACCAATTTGCTCATTCCTTGCATAGTTAGAATTAAATTCTTTACACATTTGGGGCAGAGGGATGGAGAGATGTGTGATAAAGCAAGAGTAATAAAATGTTAATGGTACAATGTAGTTGATGGGTATATGGATGTTTACTTAAAATTCATTTAAATCTGTATGTTTAAAATTTCTCATAATAAAATCTTGCAAATGTAAAATATAAATCCCTACACGTTCAAAACACTGGGTCTACCCAAATTTAGTCTCATTGGATTAGATTTCCCCTTCCTTCTTTCCTTTCTTATACTCAATCTTGATTATGATCACTAAAAAAAAGAAATCTTGAAAGAAGAAGCATTTTTTATCAAGAATATATCTTCCTGACCTGAGATTAGTTGAATAGTCTAATGAAGAAAATATTTTATTCTTGCAAAAAACTTGACACAAGCTATATGCTGCTTTTGGTGCTTTATTATAACAGCCAATCTTCATAAAATAATTCACAAGAAAGGAGAAAATTCTTTTAAGTATTTTGAGTCCAGTGAAAGATGTGATAAAGAATAGACAAATTATTCAAGTTGTTCAATGCTGTTTTAGCATCAGCATCCCCCAAAATGATAAGCTGAGACAATAGTAGATATGTTTTAATAAGCAATTAAATTTAATATTATATAAGTACTTATATATTGATCAAAGACTAAATATTTTCAATTGCCAGAACAATAGGTATGTCCCATGGGCCTAGAACAGTGCCAAGAATAAGCAATCTATCAAAAATTAACTACTCTATGATATCTGATTAGCTTGGAGTGCTATTTAAAAAACTGAGCGAAAGTGTGAAGGGGTTCTCTGGGGAGTTTAGCATATGTCCATGGTTTATACTGTCCAGATTATATTAATGAGTAGATCATATTAACAACCATGCTAGTGAAGAATCAAATATGCACTCCCAACTAAAATGTTAGTTGCCATATTTTTAACCTCACAATATGGTTTTCACAAAATGTACATATGCTAACAAGTTTCTACCCTGAGCCTAACACTAAATATTCACCAGTTTAGTGCTTTCCTTCCAACAAACTAAGTTATTTACAACTTCTCAAACACATCTCTCACTTTCTTGACTCTGTGCTTTTATTCTTACAGTTCCCCCTACCTAATATTCCAATGATCCTTGTCCACCTCCTCTGCGCCTTCACTTCTACCAACACTTTGTGTACCCACCCAAATGATTGCTCCCTGTGAAGCCACCCAGACCACTTCACTCCAGAGTCACTTCCCCTCCTGAATTTCTTCGATACACATGCTCTACAATACTGATTTGGGAACAAATGAGAATTTCTTTCTCTCTGATATCTTCTAAGTCATCATTTATTGATGATTTATCTTGTCAATTTCTTGGAATCCTTTGAGAGAGGACTGCCTTGCATGTCTTGGTGAGCTCAATAATGTCTTAAAACTGGGAGGATAACACCGCTGCTTGTGACTGATTATTTGTTGATTTATGGAAGAAAGAATAGGAAAGAGAGACATAAAAATAAAAGCTAATATTTACTGTTTACTGTCTTCCAGGTACTTACTCTTTACACTTACTCTCTACTATGGCTTATTATATCACCTAATCTTCTCAATATCCTATCAGATATATTCTATTACTCTCATTTTACAAAAGGAAGCATTTCTCTAAGGAAAGTGTGCTTCCCTGCACCACTGAGCTGTCTCCCATCCCACTCACCCCCAGGGGTGAGCTCACCATTGCCTGGGGCTTTGATGAATTCCCAGTAATTCTGTCCAACCCGAAAATCTGGTTCAGCTGAAAATGGTTTTATCAGCCTTGTTTCTAAGCCATGGGGCAAACACAAATACCTTGGCCTTCCCTGTTCCCATTTAAAGATGTGTGGTGAGAGACAATAAAAATATCTATGTTAAGAATAGGGAGGCACACAAATTCAACTTTTAAGAGAACTAACTATAATAAGTATAATATATATGATATTTTGCATAAGGCAAAACACTTTGATTTACAGAATCCAATTTCCAGTATAACCTCAACTTTTAAAACAGCTAACATTTATTTGATTGACAAATACTTGTGTATTTTCCACAGTAACTGATTTTAAAATGAAAAACTCCAAAGCAATCACAAGTTTTGGTCATCTTGCTTCCAGCTACGGACTAAAAACGCTCCCACGGAACTCACTACTCTAAGAAGCATAGTAATAATCATTAACCATTTCCATCTTAAAAGCAGAGCTACTCTAAGCTTTGGAAAGCCACATTAGAAAGTGCCACTCAATTGTAGCCATAAATACATGGTTACAAGAAGAGCCTCTAAGAAAATGAACCGCTTTAAATGAATTGCTCTCTCCAGTCCTCCTTTAGGAAATATCTAGGACGTTCATAACATATACAGACATTAATTATGAAACAATGCATCCAGGAATTTTCCTATATTCCAATAAAAAATTAACATTAATAACAATAGTGTTCCTTTGTACAGCACCTACCCCTCCCTGACTGTCCCAGTTAATTAAAGCTTACACAGCAGCTTTAGCCTTGGGCAACCCTTTGAATCATTTTCCCTACCCTGTCCTCTGGGCCCAGAGAGGTTGTGCTGACAGTTTTATTTCCCTGATGAATTGAAGTGACTGAACTGCAGAACGCAAAACAAGCTGTCCTCACCCTGTCATTCTCCCTTACAGCCGTCCTTCTGTGGCCAGGGAACTACTGTCTCCCATTGGCTTAGAAATTAAGAACCAGCAAAACACAGATTAACAGGGATACTGTTGAAATGACAACTTCAAGAGGGGTCTTGAGAAATGATTTTGGAGACAAAATTCTAGTTTATGCTTAATTTATACATTATGTTGTTGCAGTTCCATAATGGTTGAATTGATTACAAAGTTGTGGAAGGAAGGAAAGGAGGGACGTGGAGAGGAAAAGAAAGGAGGGAGGGAGGGAGGGAGGGAAGAGGGAGGGAAAGTAAGGATTTCTGTTGACCCAAATTCTCAAACTTTGTTCTCATATGCTTGTAGTCAACACATCACGGCACCAGGCCTCTGAAGCCAAGTCTGTCTCTGCAATTCAAGGAGAAAGTCAGAAAAGTCATGTCTGCAACAGAATCTGAGAATTTTTATAAGGGTAGAGGAGGAGAGATAGATCAACCATATACCTAAGAGGAACCAAGTTACAGATACTTTCTAAGTATGGCACCAATGAGGTTAGCATAATTTCCAATTCTGCTTGAGAAGATGAAATAATGACCACGGTAAACTGAGCCACGATGACAT
This sequence comes from Desmodus rotundus, assembly GCF_022682495.2. Lineage (NCBI taxonomy): Eukaryota > Metazoa > Chordata > Mammalia > Chiroptera > Phyllostomidae > Desmodus > Desmodus rotundus. Next base: position 189,355,376 of record NC_071387.1, on the reverse strand, counting down.
CAGCTATATCATGCCCAGTACTGTGAACCGACTTAAATCAATTTGACCGCTCAGCTGCTACCAGGTTCTTTCAATTAAAGTTAGGCAGTACTGTGGTAATCATTAGTGTTGTTTTTTTACACACACTCGTATATGCTCCTCTGGGACCGGAGGTAGTATTGTGCTTCCTGGCACTCCCATGGTGGGTGAGTCATGTGACCAGCTCTAGCCAATGAGTTGTGAGGACTGGTTTAATTGCCAGCGTGATACCTGCCAGAGCTCTTTCACACGTGTCCGGAAAGCAGTCCTGCTCTGTCAGCCTGGGTGTCAAAGGGAGATGAGCCATGATGCACAGCAGAGCCTCCAGCCAACCCACGTGGGCATGTAACGTCAGCAAGAAATAAACCTTTGTTGTATGGAGCCACAGCACATGCTAGCCTAGTGGATCTCAAAGAGTAGTCCCCAACCAGTAGCAGCAGATCACCTGGGACCCTGTGAGAAATGCATTCTCAACCTCCACCCAAGACCTACTGACTCAGACACCCAGGGGTCGGGGCCCAGCCACCTGTGTTTTAGCCAGTTCTCCGGGAGACACTGATGCTCGATAGGGTTAGAAAACCAAGGACCTACTAGCCCATCCCTCCAAACACAGAACTGCATGCCCCTTCCCCCCAAATCAGTATCAGGTGGTAGATGAAGCAAGTCTTAGTCCAATGTCTGATAAGTGTGGAAATATTTACTAGCAGGCAGGCACTGAACAGTCAAGAGACCTATTCTCATAGCTCGGGAGAGTCCCCACCCCACCCTCAGGCACTCTGACAAGAAGCTTGCACGAAAGTTTCACTCCCAGGCCAATAAGAGGATATTTTGCAAATAGATCCATCCAGGTCCTGAGGAGATGTCAGCATCCTCCTCAAAGCAAGATGATTCAGGATGAAGGTGGCTCTTGATCTTGACCTCTCCACTGTTGGTGGCAGCCCACTGGGCTTGCCAGGGCCCACACCTTGTTCACTGAAGACACTGGGACCCAGCCAATGTTTCATTTACCTTTAAAATCACTCATTGCACCAGTGAAAAATTATTACCTGCATTTCAGTTGCTAATGAATAAATCTCTTAGCATAGATTTCCATAGACTTGAAGCAGTGAGTAAAAAAAGAATCAGCTCCTTGTTATGACCCTTCAAATGTTAACTAGTCACTCTAGAATGTGGACACTGACTAAGACACTCCAACTGCCTCTGGGGTGTAGACTAAAGTGAATCTTAACACATGTGCATTACAATATTAGTACACTAGGAGATGTTATTATGACAGCAAGTCTTAGATCCCACAGGATCTAGTGAGAGAAGAACAAAGGAGTCTGAGTTTATCAGGGTATCAAATTCAAGAACTCCTCCAAAAAACATTCCTAACAGCCAATATGGCCAAGCTGGATAGATACATGTGTAAAGTACAAAGGACAACCTGTCAAGCTACTTTACTTCTTGACAATTACCGTTGGGATATTTCTATGCTCACCAAGCAAGCTGGCCTCAGGTGACCAATGCCCAAGCAGAAGTGTGTCATAAGTATAAAGGTCATTCCGGTTATCCTACTAGATAGATACCGTATTTTGCTGTGTATAATGTGCACCCACGTTTTTGGCCCAAACTTTCAGGAAAAAAAATCTTTCATTTTAATTTTTTAATTTAATTTTTTATTTATTTTTATTTGGATACTTGTTTTTTGTATTATAAAGGAATTTTAGTGTTTATTTTTGAACATATTATGGTACAAGAAATTTCATGTAACAAATAATTACAAAACACAAGAACAGGTACAAGGTACAAGAAATTTTATGTACCAGTAACAATTTATGACATTTACATGTCATAGAAGGCCAAGAACTTTTGGTCACTGTCAATATCAGAAGTATCATCTTTTTCAATGTCCACATTACCAGTATCTTCTGAAGAGTTACTCTCCTCATCCTGGTAAATTTCATCATCCTCAGTTCCATCCATAGCATTGCTGAAGCCACATTTTTTCAGTGATTTCACAACCACTTCCTTCTTTACATCGTTTCACGATCTTAGAGTCCAATCACAGACCTGGGAGATGGATGCTTCTTTGATCCTGCTAGTAAGGGTTAAACCATTACCAGCTGACTGCATCAACAACATCCAGTCTTTCTTCATTAGGGCCTTAAAGGGCTTGTTTACTGACACACCAAGAGGTTGCAGTTTGCTGGTTAGCTCACCAGGTATCACAGCAAGTTGGGTTTTCAAGTCCACTGTGATTGCTTTTGCACTTTGTGTAACATGGGCTTTGAAGTGATTAAAACGAGCAATGCTGGATTTTTTTAAGTAATCCTCCAGGGCTCAGGGGTGTCCAACCTGCAGCCCAGGGGCCACATGCAGCCCAGGATGGCTATGAATGTGGCCCAACACAAAATCATAAATTTACTTAAAACACTACGAGATATTTTTTGTGATTACATGTTGCAATGTATTTAATGTGTGGCCCAAAGACAACTCTTCTTCTTCCAGTGTGGCCCAGAGACGCCGAAAAGTTGGACACCCCTACTCCAGGCCTTCATGACCAGACGTTGTTAAACCAGATTCTCATGCCTTCTTCATCCATCCGTCCTTTTTAATGCACATGGACAATAACTCCACTTGGAATCTTTTCTTTCAGAAACATTTTTCTTTTACAGATGGTCGTAGATGGTAGCTTTGTCCCATCTGCACAATGGGCTAGAACAACAGTGAGATGTCTTCTTGTGACCACTGGTTTCACAGCTGTGGTCTTTGCTCCTCTAACGTCCACACTTCTGTTGGATGGCACATGCAAGGTGAGTGGAACCTCATCCATACTGGCGATTTGGGACAGCTCAAAGTTGTAAGTCTTCCAAAGATTGATAACATAAGAGTGAAATTCCAAAACTTGATTCTCATAAGCTGCTGGAAGTTTGGGGGCAAGTTTTGTTCAAGTCCTCATGCTCAAACCTTCTCTCTTCGTGAAGTTAAAGCACCATTAGGTGTCCCTGAGAAATCATCGATTTTTTTTTCTTATGCAATCTTTTACCTTCTTCTTGTATCATCTTGGTCAAAACAGAGATCCCAGGTTGATGCTGCTCCAGAATCCGGGTCTTCACTTCCTGTTCCACCTCCAGCCACTTTGAAGGTTTCCCTTACGTTGCCTCCTGTCTTGGCACCTGAAGAAGCTTTTCTTCCTGTTGCCCCCACAATCCGATGACCCTCTCTGTGGGAGAAGGTCCAGAGTGCCTCTCAGCAGCTCTGTTGCCATGCTCTTGAGCATATTTAATAACTTTTAGCTTAAAGCTTGCAGTGTACAAAAACCTATTCAACATTTTCCAAGGGATTTTCCAATAATTTCTCCCGCCTCAAGTGTATGAAGAGAGATGTCATGCTGTTCCCCCAATGGTAATAAAGTCGGCACCAGCTGTCTTATCCAGTGGATGACAAAGGGCATCATCCTTCTTACTCTGTGGATAATAATACATAGTCATTCGTTACATTCATTGAATCCTTGGCTAAAACTGCTTTCATTGCAAGTTTGTCAAAAGTTCAACAAAACCGATTATTGTATTCCAGGGTATTACTTTGCATACAGATATCATTATTGCCTTCTACAGTTGTACTTTTAATGCATAAGCATAAATAAAAGAATTAAAAACATTTCTATAGATACAGAATTAGTACTACCCATATATAATGTGCATCCTTATTTTTCCCTCAAAAATTTGGGCAAAAAAAGTGTACATTACACATGGCAAAATACAGGAATTTAAAATTATAACTTGCAAATTGCCATTAGTTAGTGTGGTAGGCTCAGTGATGCTCCTCCCTCCCCTTGCCAAAAATATGTCCTAATCCCAGAACCTGGGAATATGTTCACTTACTTGGCAAAAGAGATTTTGCAGATGTGGATAAATTAAGGATCTTGAGGTGAAGAGATTATCCTGGATTTTCTGGGTAGATTCAGCATAATCACAGTGGTCGTTACAAGATCAGAGAAGAAGATGGGCTAATGGAAACAGAGGTCAGACAGTCAGAGAGGACTGAAGATGCTGATGTTGTTGATAGAGGGAGGGGCCATGAGCCAAGGAGTGCCAGTGGCCACTGAAAGCTGGCAAAGGCAAGGAATTGGATTCTCCCCGAGAGCTTCCAGAAGGAGCCAGAGCAGTAGACACCTCGACTTTAGCCCAGTGAGACCTATTTTGGACTTTTGACTTCCAAACCATAAGAAAATAAATATGTACGTTTTTAAGTCACTAAATCTGTGGTAATTTGTTGCAGCAACAACAAAATTAGTACTTAGTATGATCTATTTTACAGTACGATAACCTCTGGATGAACTAAACTTTAGATTGCTGAAAAAAAATTAGATCTCTGAGCCTGTGAAGAACCATTGGAAGGTTCATTCTCTCCCATAATCATCCTCACAGCTTGAAAAACAAATAACAAATAAGGACTGATTCAAGATTTATATTCTTTACTTTGAGCATTCAAGATATAACAGAAGAACACACAACACTTCTATGGAGTTTACCTAGCTAATATTTTCAATTACCCATAAGAAAGAAAGCACCCAGAACTTTAAAAACTAACCAAAGCACGTGTAACAAATTTCATTTACTAAATTTACTCTATTTGACCCCTAGGAGAGTATCTCTGTGAATAATCACTCTTTTTAAGATTTAACAACCTTAGTGATCTATTTGTTTAGCCCAAGATCTGAGGCTACAAATTGGAAAGGCAGTATGGAGAGTGGATTGCTAGAAGAGGCCTAATTTTAGCAGAAAGAAGTGAGAGATCACAATGTGCCAGCATGAATGAGACAGAAAATCTCTTCTTAAAAACAGACCCCAGAATTTAGGAAGAAAACAAGGCAGCAGCCTGGGGCCATTCAGTGAAGGATCAGCTAGACCTAGATGAGTCAGCAGAGGCTCAGGGCACATGAATGCATCAAATCACAACGCGCTGTCCGGGGTTTCTTCTGATGAGCCTGAGTGATCAGTATGGCATTCCACTGTGGTTTTTATAAAATGCTTAATAAGGTAGAGAAGTACATTCCATAGCTGTAAAGATAAATATATGTTTTAACGCTTAACAGGGTAAGATCGCTTAAGACTTCACTTTAATCAGATGCCTCTCACTCCCCAACTATGCCAAATAAACAAAGTGTGAAAGTATTATTAAATTAATTCCATGCTAATCAGTAATACTGAGAAATCAGAACTCTTTTTACTCCCTTTTTCCCCCCCACTCTCTCTCAACAGTTACAAAGATAGAGGAAACCTTAACACCAAAGGCAAGAACCTCCTCAATTCATCCTGTCCTTTGTGGTATTGCCAGCAGCCCCACAGGAGATGACTGGAAAAAGTGGCAGCACGAGCAAGATTTTACTCATCCCAGAATTTGGAGAATCTACCTGGCAAGCTCTATAAAAGAGTTCTGATCCTGCCCAAGGAAGAGAGAAGAGTATTTAAAAAAAAAGCATTTAACTCACCCTTTCTCATTTCCTTAGGCACTCAAAGCCTAGAGCCCAAGATGAGGTCCTCAAGATTGTATTCAGATGTTAGATGTTAGCTAAAGCCCAATTCTAAAAAGTCACTTTAAAAACTTCAGCCCTACACACAACTTCCTTTACCAAGTGAAAGATAAGCCAATTTATGTGATCCCACAAGTTTGCAGATGACCTAACCCCTTTAAAAGAATATGAAATCATATTTGGGGCACATACAGATCTCCACCACCCCAAGCCCTGAGTTTCCTCAGGCAAGAATTAGGTCCATGAACTGATTTGGCAATCATCTCTTTGCATATCACAGAAAACCAGTGTGTAAGTACTTAGTGTTCCCCACAACCCCCGCCCCTGAGCCTCTATTGGAATGAGGAAACTAGGTAACTAAAGGGCACAGCAATAATACAGAATGTTTCTCATCCCCAGGCTCCAGGCATTTCTCATTTGACTATCTGCAGCAAAACCAGATGCCAGAAAAAAATGCTAAATGTTTCCAAGCTTCAAACTCAGAGGAGAATATGAGTGAAAATCAGATATCAACTTTGTGTGCAGATGGGGATCTCATTACATCCTTTCAACTCAGGTTTACTGACACTTCACTGTTCTGTCATTCCCCAAGATGATGCTGTGAAGTTTCTTCCACCTCAGTTTATTTGAGTTAGCATCCAGTACTTCGGGGTGCTTCTATGCAACTTCAAAGGCTATGGTCACTGAGAATACGTCAGTGAATAAGCTCCACATGCCCTTGCCCTCAGAGAGCAGAGAAATTGAACAAGAAAAGGGGAAATTACAAGAAAATGTGAAGTAGGCTCTAAGAAGAGTAACGTGGGGTCCTGTGGGAGTTTATAGGAGGAACTGCTGAGAAGGGTAAGTGGGAGAGCGCAGCTGAAGGTGGGAGCTGGGAAAGGAGAACTTAGAGGAAGGTGAAACTGCAGAGAGCTGGTCCTGAGAGTGTGAGCTGGGCATTGGCACAAATGAAAGGGGCCAGTTCCCCTCATTGGAGCATTTCAAGTTGATCCAATGAGTAATGGGGGTCTTTGAAGGGCTTTGTTTCCAGCCTTATCAGCAGGGCTGCATTCAGAAAGCTACCTGTCTGCAGCATAATGGATTCTGGAAAGCCTGAGAAAAGAAGACTTATTAGCAGGCTGTGGAATCTCTCCTAGAAGATCCTCATTGTATCAGAGTGATAGGGAGGCACCCCGGGGTGTATGCCGACTTCTCCTGAAAGAGGCTCCGTGGTGAAGGGTCTGGTATATGTCTATCAGGGCTGTCAATCCTACATTCCTGCAGGTTAAATCTAGTGGTGAATGAACTTCCTCAGCCTGAACAGTGATTATTTTTGATAAACTTAGATGTCTTTTTAAAATAGGACTTACCCTCTCCACCACTCTATTTTCCTGAAGGCGACCCAATTTCTACGTTTATGTTACCAGCATGGCAACTGTGGATATCTGAGTTTGTGAACCTATGAGATAAAGGATGAAACTGTTTTTACATTTAACCTATGAAATCATCACCACCCTTTTGGGCATTTGGGCCATCCTTATATGCATGACCTATTGTGTGCCGGGCAGATATTTTGCCTTCAAAAAGTATAAAATAGTATTCCTAACCCCAAGGGGGGGTTACCATTTTTGGAGAATTGTAGAAAAAGATAATCAGCAAAAACTTGAATAGACATTTTGCCAATAAAGTTATACATTGGGAAAAAGCTCAACAACTTAGTCAGTGGGGAAAAGCAAATGAAAAGCACAATGAAACCCACTCCACACCCGCTAGAACAGTTCTGCACAGACAGGCGCTAACAAGTGGGAGTAGGGCAAAGGGGAAACGCTGGAACTCTCACACACTGCTGTGGGGTGGAGCAGGTGTAACCACTTTGCAAAACCGTTTGGCTGCTGCTTTAAAAGTTACACGTGAAGTTACCACATGACCCCAAAATCCCCTCTTCGGAAATGATCCCAGAGAGATAAAAACCTATGTTCCCGGGCATGTTCACCGCAGTTTATTCACAATAGACGAAAGAGTGGAACCAATCCGTATGATCGTTCACTGGAAAACAGACAATCAGTGAAACATCTGTACAGTGAAATACTGTTCTGCAAGATGAGTGGCTTATTAATCCTAACGACATGGATGCCCTTAAAAACACATACGAAGTGAAAGGAGCCAGTCACAGAAAGCCACATATTATATGATTCCATTTCTATGCCAAGTCTAGAAAGGGCAAATCTGCAGAGTAGGAAGAACACTAGTTAGTTGCTTGGGGCTAGGGAATAGGAACAGGGAGTGACTGCAAATAGACATGCAGCACCTTTGGGGGATAATGGATCTAAAATTGGATTGTGCTGATGGCCACACAACTCTACAAATTCACTAAAAATTATTTAATTATATACCTAAAATGAGAGAATTTTTTGGAACCTAAATTATACCTCAGTAAAGCTGTTTGAAACAAGGTAATCAAATATCGTAAAACATGGTAAATATAAAATCAATGGTTTAAAAAATGGTCTTCAAACTTTTAATGTCAAAGTATCATGTACCACTCATTAAAAATACAAATGTTCATCTTTAATATAATGCACTTATTTCTTTACAAATAATACCATAAACTAATGTATGAGTATATTATATAGAGCATTAAATATATCCCAAAGGTCCAACAAAAAGAAGAGATTTAAAACACACAAATAGATAATATTTTAATACAAAATTATTGATTTGATCACAAGGTTTTGAAGGATAAATGAATCTACGGGTTAGAATTAGTGAACAAAATGAACTCCAGAGTAATAAACATGTGAATGTGGGAAGCTGCCGAAATTGACAGAGGATTCTGTGATGGGCCAGACCACCCATGCATAATAAACCCTCAGAATATTCATCAATTTGAAAATCATGTCCAAAGAGATGCTGTGCTTGCCTGATGAACAATGGAGCATCCATCCAAATAAGCCCAGCTGTTCGGATAAATACTCAGGAACACAGGACTGCAGACATTGTCAGTAACGATTGTCTAAGAGGAGAGTTCAGAGGAAGCGGATGGAGAACGAGAACCTGGAGGAAGAATGCACAAGGAGAGGAAGGTTTCTATACAATGTGAACTTTTGCTTCCAGGTGAGATGGATTTAGTCACATCACTCTGTCTAATCACCTATTATGATTGAATGGTTAATTATGAGAAAGAGTGTGCTAGGTTTATGGGGAGTTGTAGCAGCTATGAAATTTTTAAATAAGTTTTCTACATCTTTTGCTGTTTATCCTTAACTTTTTTCCCTGAGGTTTCACATTGCAAAAATAATGATTTCTGTTGGCTTTAATATTTACAATGTGATACTTGCTGCAAGTTACAAATAATAAATAAATGTAGCCAAGACAACGGGATGTTATTAGTGGGTTGTGAGAGACAGATAAGTTGGATGAGGAATTCAGGGCCCGATCCCAAAGAGCATTAATACAAATTTACAGAGTTTGGGCTTTTTCTGCGTAGTCATCATGGAGGCCACTAAATGTTTTTGAGCACAGAACAGTCTGAACTGCGTGGCTTTGGGAGAAATTAACCAAATGCCACACACAGGATGGACAGCTGTGTGGAGACATGAGAGGCGGTATCCTAAGTGATTAGAAGTAGAACAATACACAGTCCAGCACAGGCTGAAGTTGAGGGGCAAGACTAAGATGGTGGCAATGAAAACAGAAGGAAGAGAACAGCAGAGAGAATTTCTAGATGATTGATGGTGATGTAGAAGTTTACAAGTCTTGGTGCCAAAAACTCTTTAACACCAGGCCAGAGGGCAAGTTCAGCTGAAGCGCACAAAGATAATCTACAAGCTCATGTTCCACTGGGCTTCTCTGGGCTAGATGTGTGGCCCAGGCACTTTGGAGCAGGCCCAATACCAGAAGCTGCTCTATCTTTTTTAGTCTAATAAATATCTGCCTCTCCTGTCCTGCTTCATCGCTCCTCAATAGCTGTCTTAAAGACACAGAGGAAAGTATGGGAAGACATGTCATCAATTTTTTAACGTGGTAAATAAAATCATCTTTTTTTGGAAAGGGGGGACTTCTCCTCCAGCCTCAAATATGAGGGATTTTATAAGGAGGACTCAAGTAAGAATTAAAAGTTTCATAGACTCTTTACCCCTCAATTTGAACGTGAGTGTATTGTGGTTTACCGTTGTCTACAGCCACTTTAGGAGAAACAAGGTTATGTTAATTTTCAGATCCTCTTGTCTGCCTGTCTGTATGTGCATGGAAGCTATAGGCAAGTAATCAAAATAGGCACAATAATCCCTAAATCTTTACAAAAACAATTTAAAAGCCAATCATCTATCCAGGTAATCGTATTTTCACTATGGAGTCACTGTGGAGGGAATTTACTTGGAAGCCTGTCCTAATATTTCACTTTTTGGCATACATAAAAACTCAAAGATTTAGATCTTATTAGTTAACTAAACTGAAAAAAGTATATAAAGAAAGAAAATGTTTTCTATATTACCTGGCCATACAATTCAAATTTTTAAGATAAAATTAGCTACCAGATTCATTCTTCCACCTCCGAACATCATTGTATTTTCAGGTTGATTGATGGTGAGGTCACTCAGTCACATTGGAGACCTTGGCTTCCTTCATCTGAGTAGTCATAGTTACAAGAATTTTGGCTTCCTGTAGAGTCTATCCTAAAACTCACAACCATAAACATCACCTTCCCTTATGAATTGCCTCTTTGTGGATGTAAAGAAACATTTTCCTGCTTTGAAAATCAACACAAGAAACTACATCTTCTGATTATTAACCAGCTCATTATTTGATCCCTCTGGTTTGGAATGTGTAAAGCATCCCTTTTTAGGATGGTGTACAACCTCCATGCTGCAAGAAAAACCGGCATTTGGTACATGGTCAGCTAAAGTCAATGTTTGTTTAACATTTTTTGTTAACAAAAAATAAAAACAGAAAATCTTGGTGTTCAAGTCTGTATATCATCATTATGTAGAGGAATGTACTGTTTTTGAAAAGATGCATGCTAAAGTATTCATGAGTCAAGGTTTATGATGTCTGCAATTTATTTTCACAAGGCTCTAAGAGGAGAGATGAATGGAAAGATAGATCAGTGGATGGATGGATGGATGGATGGATGGATGGAAGGATGGAAGGATGGGATGGATAAAGAGACAGAGAGATAGAGAGAAAACAAAATGTTTAGATGGATGGATAAATAGATTGGTGGATAAAGGAAATATAGGAAAATGTTAACAATTTGTTGAATTTATCTGGATGGATAGATAGATGCTCACTAAACTATTCTTCCAACTCTTCAGCACCTTGAAATTTTTCATTACAAAAGTCTCAAGAGAAAGTAGTCTATATACATCAAACAAAGGCCTGCTTCTCAGTCCTAGAGTCCTTTGTCCTTCCAGAATTCCTCATGCTTTCCCCCTTTTTCACCTACTGCTGCCTTATTCTTCTCTCCCCCAGACAGTGTGGAAGAAAAGGCAGTTTCCTACCTTCTCAGCGGGCACTTTTGGAAAGCTGCTCTTCATGGGAAAACAGAACTAGGTTATCTAAGATGAAGCCTGATAATTAACCATGGTTTTTATTAAAATGTAGACTTCCTTTCGTGTTTGTTCCTATTTGGAATGTCTGTGATGTTCCTCCTTCACACTTTAGTGCTGAATCTAGACCTCAGCCAGCCTTTTCCTCCTTGTAAGAAGGCACACAGGCACACACACACACATTCAGGGTTCCCCCTACTACCCTGAATCAAAGCCCAGCTGGCCCTAATAGAATCCAACAGTGAGGTGACGAAGCAAACCACAGAAGTACACTAACACTGGATCCTTGAAGGAACTGAAAATTCATTGACATCTCCCCAGGAAAAAGTAAAATTGTGTCATTTTCAAATACACATATAATTAAAATCTTGTAAAATTAAAACCAAAATGAAATCTTCTTCTTCATATTAAAGGTACTTCCCTCAGGTAGTCTGTGTACAACTCACTGTTTCTGCAACGCATTACTTAGTGATTTAAAAGATTCATTTTAACACAAATCACAGTTTTGGTGATTAGTATGCCAGCATTAAGCAACTAGCACGCTGCCTCAGAAGGCAGCTGATGGTCGCCGGGCAGAGGGGAAGAACAGAATCATGTTGTTCGTCAGAGGCAGTACAATGGTGCTCCTATTCCTTGGTCAGCTTGCAGTGTGCATGTGTGTCTTTAACTCATGAAACATTAAGAGAGGACTCTTTTAAGGAAGTGAGAGTCTGAACTTGACAGACATATAATCTCATCGAGAACGTCAACTGCCACACTCCTAAACCACAGGTATGCACCTCTGCAATCTGCTGTAATTGACCACGGGCATGCCAAAGCATTCTCCACCAAACTCACAGCAGCAGACCCGTCTTCTGCCCCACAGCCTTTTCCACTAAAACCAGATCCATAATCAAATGCTAAGAAAATATGCCCTAAACCCTGTAACAAAAATATGAATGCAAACTAGAGGGAAGTAATGTTCTCCTGGAGCAGATATGTGAAAATCTAGTTTGCATATGGAAATTGAAGTGGCTTTGCTTCCTTGCACAACAATATGTTAAAACAAAGGTTAACAACCTCTTTGACCCTGAGTTCCACCAGCAGAGAGCAGAACATCAGTGGCACTGAATGACTCAAGTTGGCCTCAGACCCATTGAAAAGAGAAGGTGGTGAAGCCAGTCAGAGAAAGAGAAACACCATATGATTTCACTCACATGTGGGGTCTAATGAACAAACTGAACTGACGCACAAAACAGAGAGAGACTCCTACATGGAGAGTAGATGACAGCTGTGGGGGGTGGGTAGGGGATGGAGGGATTGAGCAAAAAGGAGAAAGGATTCGTGGACATGGACAATAGTGTGGTTATTTTGGGAAGGGAGGTATAAGGGGACTGAATGGTAATGGAAAAAATACAGTAAAGGTTAAATTCTTTTTTAAAAAAAGAGGAAAAAGAAACAAAGGGTTTAGAGCAGGAGCAAGCAAACTCTTGCTGGAAAGGGTCAGATAGTACCGTTTTAGGCTCAATGGGCCATTTGGTCTCTGCTGCAACTACCCAGCTCTGCCTTTGCAGTGCGAAAGCAGCCACAGGCGATGCATGAGTGAAGGGGTGTGACCATGTCAGGATAAAACTGCATTTATGGAGACACTGAAACTTGAAGGTTAGGCCATTTTTACATGTCACAAAATAGTATTCACCTTTCAACCACTGAAATGTGTATAAATCATTGTTTGCTCTGCAGCTGTGCAATACTAGGCAACAGGGCGGACTTGGCCCATGGGACATAGTTTGCATATTTCTGATTCGCAGCACTGTATTTCAAACTTGAGCAGCATCAAAGTCACCTGGAGGAAGATTAAAACACTGATCCTTGGACTTCACCCAGGAGTTTCTGATCCCCAAAACCTGGAGTGAGCTTGACCATATGCATGCCCCCCCCCACATTCCAGGTGATGCTCAAGCTGCTGAGACCACAAGTGGAAGACCACAGTTTGGAAACAAAGTAAACGAGACAGAGAAAGAGGGGAAAGATGTTCCCATGCTGGCCAGGATAGGCCAGCAATAACCACTTTGATGTCACTTAGGTCAAGTCTATATAAATTTTATATACAAATTAGGAGGCAGAAAATGATGAATATAATTCAGTTTAAATAATCAGTATCACCTCTGGGAAGTTCTATACTCAGCTATCTACAGGACTAAGTCCTTCACTTCCTTCAAATCTTTGCGGGAATGATATCTTCTCTGTGAGTCCTTTTACCCTAATCACCTATTAACGTTGTGTATTAACACTGCCCCCACTCCCCACATGCACCCCCAGCCCTCCTTCTTCATTTCTCAAGCACTCATCACCTCAAACATACTATATAATAGATCTGCTTATTGTTTCAGTATTTATTCTCTGTCTTCCTCCAGCTCTCCTCTCCACATTCTCCTATATCCCTGGAATAAAAGCTCCATGAGGACAAGGAAAATGGGTGAGTGTGTGTTATTGACTAAGTGTGTCTCCCCAAAATTCATGTGTCAAAACCTAATCCCCAATGTGATGGTAATAGGAGGTGAGAGCCTTTAGGGTGATTAGGTTATAAGGTGGAGCCCTAATGAATTGGATTAGTGCCCTTATAAGAGACAGTTCTCCAGCCCTCTTTCCACCATGTGAGAACACAGCAAGAAGTCAGTAACTCCATCAGTAGAGAGCTTCACCAGATCCCAACCCTGCTGGCACCCTGACCTTGGACTTCCAGCCTCCAGGACTGTGGGAAATAAATTTCTGTTGCTTAGAAGCCACCCAGTCTATAGTGCTGTCTTATAGCAGCCCCAAAAGACTGGGACAATATGTCTGTATCCCAACTATGGAGAAGCACGCCTGGCACTTTATAAACACATATTCTTGAATGAATGGATATATAAGTGATACCAATCTATTTGGATTTAAAATAAAAAGTATATGAAGTCAGTCTGACACTCCAATACAGTACAGCTCAATGATCACAAAAAGAATTTGAGGATGTGCCATTCTGTAAACTGTCTAATCTTGGAGCTGCAAGTTTAGTGTCAAGAATCAAAATTTAGCATCAAAAAGAGCCTAGGCAACCCTCTCATTCAACTACTTCCTACTATAGAAGTTAAAATGATCTTGTCACTTCACTGCAACCCATCCCAAAATCCTAATTTCAAGCTTTTCACCCATGACCACCACTGTCTTAGTCTCCTCTGGCTGCCATAACAAAATACCACAGGCTGGAGGGCTTTAAAAGGAGAAACTTATTTTCTCACAGTCTGGAGGCTAGAAGTCCAAGGTCAGCAAGTCAGCGCGGCCAGGAGATGGTGAGAACCCTCTTCCAGGCTTGCAGATGGCTGCCGAAGGGTTTCAGAACAGCACCCCCCCCCCAAGATGTGCCACTTTGGCATGAGAATTATTTTGAGCTGAAGGCAATGGAGACCCTGAAGATTCACAAGAAACTTTTACCTCTCCCTTAAAGAATTTAAATTAGAGGCCCTGCCCATAATAAGAGTTATCACCAGAAATTGCTTTCTATATCTATCTATAGGGCAGGACAAGCTTCTAATTATTGGACATCTGCTCTTATGGTCATCCTGCCAATGACCTTCCTCCCTCCGAAGCCCCAAGGCGGGGGCGTCTTACCTCATCCTTAGCTCAGAGCGTCATGTGCACCCCATTTCCCCTTTTTGTCTCTGAACCTCACGTGTGCAGTGTTCCTATACACGTGTGTGTAATTAAACTTGGTCATTTTCTCTTGTTAGTCTGTCTGATGTCTATTTGATTATTAGACCAGCCAGAAAACCTAGGAGGGTAGAGAAACTTTCTTCCCCATTCTGTGGATGTGCCAGCCATACTTGGAAGAAACACCAAGACACTAAACACTTTGTGATTTCAGCCAAAATATCCATTCATTTCATTATTTTTGTATGAAATGACAAATATTTTAAAATATAATTTAAAAACTTAAAAATGTTGTTTAACAAGTGTAAATTAAAATCCAAGATTTTTGAAAAATGTCAGCTCTCAAAGGTGACCTATGCAAATGAGAAACTTGATGTACTTCCCTTCCCATAGCATTTTACACATTGTAGATGGTTCATAAATATTTACAAAAAAAAGGAAGGAAATCAGGAGTACAGAAGGGCCCTCACCTAGTTCAATAAAATGATTGTGAATGAAACTACTCTTATTTGGGATTATGCATGATTTAATCTATTCTGGTATAACCATGTAAATAATACTGTACATTGCCAATATCATATTTCCGTAAGTTGACTCCTCCCCCAATTTAAAAATTGTCAAGCAATATTTTCAGATTCTTTAAAATATCACAAAACTCTCAGGGAACTGTGATTCCGAGCTGTCTCCTTCTCCATCTCTCCCCCTTTCCATGCACCTTCCCCAGGAATATGCCCATGTTCTCCCACATCCTCCACTACATCCAGCTTTGCATTGTACAAAGTCACATTTATACCCTAGTGTTGCATTTAAAACATAACCAAACTATACCAGCTACATTAACTTTCCCAGAACACACTCTCCTTTATTACTTGCATTTTATTTATACAGACACATTTAATTTTTTATAAATGTTTTCAGCCTTGGTGACAGTGAAATTATAAATTACCTGCAAGGAAGGCTTGGCTCAGAATGTAGTAACAAACTCTGCTGTTCTTTGGTCTTTCCTTCCCTTGGTTTCTTGTTCATTCTGGTTGTTAGTGGATGTGTTTTCTAAAATGATAAAGGAGTTTTACTTACTTGGTTATTAATCTATTAGCTTCCATAGAAATTGACAGTAACTCTCGGAAAAAACAAAAACTGCTCAAAATTCTAAGACATGATTAAAAACCAACTTCTTGGAAAAGGGTTTTTGGCTATTGGCTTAACATATGGCAGTGGCCCTATGTTGGCATGCTTGGAAATTGGGTGGGAAATAATTATACCTTCAGTATCTCATATTGTTTGGTCCAGGTAGAGCTGTTTCCGTAGTCCCAAGAAAGATCCCATTAAAAACAGCTTGCACTGTGTAAACATAAATGAATAGCACTTCCTTCAGAATTTAATCACTTTAACCCAGAAGCACGAAATAGCATATTCATGATGCTTTGCACAGACACACAGGAGCAGTAAGTCAAACATACCAGAGGATGGGGCACAATCCTCTTAGCAATCTTAAGAGTAGTAACATTCCAGGTCAAGTGTATTCACTCCTCGCCTCCACCTGGGTAACACTTACTTAGCTGGGAGTAAATCATAGAAGAATTAATTAGAAAGAGATTAACCTGGAAGAGGTCATTTCCCTCCAGGGCCTGTCAGCCGGTCCTTACAAATGACATGGATGCCGTAAGAATGGACTACACAAGCAGCCAGGTTTTCCACCTGAGCTGGTTGGTGTAAGGTTCTCCGGGGACTGGTTTCACTGTGGGGTAACCTGACACCTTTTCAAAGGAGCCACCCCAACTCTGATGGCTTCCCACCAGTGTGTGTACCGCTTTCATGGGCAATGTCAACCTCAAGTGCTACTTGTCACCACTCAGCTCCTAATCCTTCCCCTCTATTCAACTGCAAGAGCTGTTCAGTAGGAACTTTCTTATTTTTCTACTTCCAAGCTTCTCAAAGGACCACGATTAGAAAAAATATGACTTCAATGAAGGCATTCTTGCAGTTTCTTATTTTCTAAACTGTCTTGATTTCTGTTCAATGTCATTCCAGATCTTCCAGTGATGTGGCAGCTCTGTTTCAGAAGTCACGTAGATGATGGTTGTAGTTTGGTCTCTCATTCAATCTCTCATGGAAATTATCCCCTCTGTCAATCTCCAAACAGATGTGGTTCATCCTTCTGGATTAGTCCAGTTCATCAGTTTATTCTTAAGGAGTATTCAACCTAGCAAGTAGGCATCTTTGACTCTGTTATTACTTGATAATATACAAAATACTGTCCAGTCAAACATTTTATCTTAAGCTGTCTCAGACTTACAATTAATCTACGACCTCTACCGCAATCCTTTAGATACATTTTGGGTGCTCATGCAACTAAATAAGCATTCATTTTATGCTAATTCAAGATCAACTTAATAGACTTGCACCCATCAGCCACTTGTGCCGCATCGTCATTATTCTTCTTGACATGTATCAATTACGACTCAACCAGGGGTCCATCAATGAATCTAAGAGGTTCTGTTCTGTATTTTACCGCCTATAAATTTTATAGGAAAAGAAATTGAGGCCTGGAGGGTTTAACCGATTTGTACAATTGAAGAATAAGTGCAAGAATTATAATCCAGTTCATACTTTCTCTCTGCATAGTTGGTCAAATCAAAGAACCATATCAAATATTCAGCCAGATTCCATGTAGGTGGGGGATGCAAGGGAGTGGGGAGTAAATTCTAATCCTGGGAAGGGAGGGAAAAATTATATATATAATATATGTAAGTAATATGAAGCAAATGCTGAGAAAATGTTAAAGTATTGTGAAAAATAACAATGCATACTTTGAAGAATACAGAAAGAGGTAAGCAAATGACATTCTTTATGAGAATAAGGCAAAAATGTCCCCAAGAGGAGAAAATAACTAAAAACAAGGAATTAGTCCTATGCTGGTCACATTTATACAATGATCTTTGGACTTTTTAAAAAATTCAACCCCATTTTTGTTTTCAGTGCCAAACAGTATGTACCCAGAGTATGTGCTCAATGAATGTTTGTTGAGTTGAATTTAAATTACTTTAGTTTGGCGAGATTATTTCTTTTTCCTAGTGCACCCATCAGCCACTTGTGCCATACCGCCATTATTCTTCTTGACACATACGAATTACGACTCACCCAGGGGTTCCAACAATGAATCTAAGAGGTTACTTTTCTGAATTTTACTGCCTATAAATTTTATGGATTTTTTCCATAAAATTTATAAAGTTTATGAATCTGAGGAAGAAAATCATTAAATGGATTTTTATCCTGCCTTTCACAAAAGTCTCTACAAAGCTACCCCAGTTGAGGTTTTTCTTTTGCAAGATTATTGTTTTGCTTCTTGTCTGTTTTAACTCCCTTCTCTGCTCTTGAACAAAAACTGAAAGTGAGAGAGAGCTACCAGGTCCCTACTGTCAAATTTCAAAAATTTTTGCAAAAGTATCTTGAAGTCAACCAGCATCTTAAAGGAGACAGCTGAACCCTGGTTTTTATTTGCATAATATTTCTGTTGCTATTCCATTTAAGCACCTGAGGCAGAGGAGAACAGAATATCTGCTTGGACTTCAGTTCCGTGGTTGTATTTATTTAGTGTTGCCAATGCCTTACACATTGTTATAAATGAGAGAAATCTTTGGGGAACACTAGAACTCTAGTTGGAGAAATGATTGTAATGCCAGCTTTCACTGCTGAGCAGGCATAAAGATCCATTTAAGATCCTATTGGCCATGAGAATTCTTTTTCATGCAGGGTTAAATGGCCTTGCAAAATTTACATCAGTAAGTCAAACTTCATGAACTCACTGCTTTTCCAAATAAAAGGCTTAGAATATGTCTTAGAACTCATTCTCGCTCACCTTTAACAAAATTTTACTAACAACACAGTCCCACCTCGGGAAGAGCTTGTCTTCAGCTTTCTTCTTTAGACCTGTCATGTGATCAGGCTGTGGGGAGAGTAGCTGACCTGATAACTGTCTCATTTGGGGTAATTTTCCACTTACTTAAATGCAGAGCACTGGTTTCCCCTGCCCCCCACAACCCAACACACACCCACACACACAAAATAATTTATGTTTAGAGTGGGTCAGGGAGGCCACCTGGTCCCACCTTCTACATTTACTGACAAGAACATTGAGGCCCAGAGAGATTAAAATTCTCTCCTGAGATAAGGAGAAAAGACAGAGTTAGAAATGAAATTTAATGACTCACAGATAATGCTTTCATCCACTATAACATCATATTATGATTCTGCTTGTCATTTAACTTTTTGTTTACCTATGTCTCAGTCTTGCCTACTAGATTGTCTTTAGTTCCAAAACCATCCCATGAGCTTCATCTCTATTCTAGGCTTCGTCCTAGGTGTCAAAAGTACAAGGTAAATGACACCTACCCTCCCCCCATGGATTTTATGCTTTTGTGGTACCATGTTGAAGGAAATCAGGACTCAATATCGATGTTAGTTCATGCATTTATTCACCAAGTATGTATTATTTCTATTTCAAATATGTGCTATTTCTACTTCTTTTTCCTGTGCTAGGTATTGTTTTAGGCACAACAGTGAATAAAAATAGTAAAATTCTTGCTCTTATAGAGAAGACACTCAGTTAAGGGGAGAAGCGAAAAAGTTAACAAATAAATGTCTGTTGATAACAAGTACTATATAGACAAACCAAGCGTAAAGGGGGCAAAAATGATGGGGACACTGTTACAGAGGAACAGAAAGGCCTTTCTCATTAGGTGGCCTGTGAACCAAGACCTGAAGCAGGCAAAACCAACCCAGCTGCTCACTTCATTTCTGCTGGGCCTGTCAGAAGCACTGCAAGTTGGGAGTGAAAAGGTGTGAGTATAAGGGGTGTAGGAAATTAGATTCTTTTGACTTTATTCTATTCAATAGGTTGAGTCTCTTGAAATTATTATTATTGGGTTGAAATTCACGTAACCTAGAACTAACTATGTTAACACGCACAACCGAGTGGTATTTTGTACTTTGACGATGTTGTGTAACCACCATTTTTACTTCTAAAAAACTGTCACCACCCCAAAAGAAAACGCCTTACCCAGTAACAGCCACTCTACATCCCCACCACCCACCCCATCACCACCTGGTAACCACCCACCTGCCTTTTGTTTCTGTGCACTTAGCTGCTCTGAATATTTCATAAAAATTAAATCATATGTGTTGTGAAACATTTTGTGTTCGGTTTCTTCCACTTAGTGCATTTTTGAAGTTCATCCACATTGTAGCAAGTATCAGTACTTCATTCTCTTTGTGGCTGAATAATACTCTGTTGTTTGTACAAACCACAGTTTGCTGATTCATCCATGATCAACATTGGTTATTTCTACCCTTTGGCTATTATAAATAAATGCTCCTATGAAAATTTGTACAATTGTGTGATGACCTGTTTTCAAACTTATTCTTTTTAATCCTCTTCATTAATCCATTTCTAAGTCTGTTCCCAAGTCACACTTGAAACTTTGAAAAATGTTTCAAATAACCCTACAGCAATAAAGAATCAAATTTATTTAAGCCCCTGAATGAATGCCTGTCACATAAGAAGCCCTCAATAAATGGCAGTTATTATTAGTAGTAATAATAATAATAATTAAAAGAATGTAATGCTAAGTAGCACACAGCTGAATGCAAACTTCATAGGTCATTGGTCCAATCTGGGGGGCAGGGGTGAGTGAGGGACCAGATCCTTGTGGACAACCAAGCCTTTCACAGCCTGCCTTGCATCTCCTGCCTTGTATCTCCTCATCCACCTCCTACCCTTCCCAGTGGCCGGAGAAGTTGGCTGGAATTGTTCCCAGCATTCACATCTTTTATCTGCCATAGTATAACATATTCACTAGTCCCCAGATTTGCCAATAGACTTGCTCTGGGTTTTGCCCTGAAGTTACACAAACCTTGTTGTGAAAAGCAAATGGAAAGAGATTGTTGGTTTCCATATGTGTACTTGGCATTAAACAAATCTCTAATTTATTTATGTAACATACAACTGCTGACATCACTACCTGAAGCAAATATCAGGCAGGTCTGATCCCAGCTTGTTTGCCACCAAAAATCAACACCCTTTCAACGAGTTGTAGCAAAAAAAATTCATTTTTATCTAGAGCCAAATATTTGATCATTTGATGATCATTTGAAGGGTTAGGGTTTTAGAGATGCACTGACCTAGAGTTTAGGGAAACTTGAGATATTCCTGGTTTTTCTGTGACTTGTTTTGCGACCTCCAAGAGCACACTCCTGCATCATTCTACTTCCTCATTATATTAGAGATATTTTATCTGACCCATGGGCCTCACCAAAGCTTGTAAAACTTGTCCTATATTTATGCTTCCTTAATCTTGCCAATTAGGCGAAGTGGTTCCGAGTTGTACAAGACACTGCTTAATAAAGACCACGTTTAGATTTCTGACATCAGTTATGCCTTTCTTCTTTCAGCTGAAGTTTTCTTCATGTACTACAGTATTAATCATGTTGGGCAAAGAGAACTGTGGCAACCAGACTAGTTCTGCAATTTGCATTTCCTAGCCAATGCCAATTTAATATTAAATGCTGG
Organism: Desmodus rotundus; assembly: GCF_022682495.2. Classification (NCBI taxonomy): domain Eukaryota; kingdom Metazoa; phylum Chordata; class Mammalia; order Chiroptera; family Phyllostomidae; genus Desmodus; species Desmodus rotundus. The sequence goes on along the minus strand of NC_071387.1, from coordinate 189,334,081 downwards.
TTGTAAGAAAGACATGTCTTCCTTAAGCAAATAAAACAGTTACTTTCACAATCATCAACATCTTTGTCCATATATTTGCACTTAGGGCTCCTCGACTCACAGAAACAACTTCTACCTGCACGAAGCCTTCATGAACTCTCCCTAAATGCTAAAACAGAAACACAGCAGCAGGAGTCCTTCACTGTCTCAGAGCTCAGTGACCCAACAGAGGTATCATCACAGCTTAGGCCAAAGTCCATACAAACAAATACCACTATAAGCAAAATTCCTCTATAGGAAAAACATTTCCAAACCTTGAAACCTTGTTGCCATTGACTCAGTAAACTACGCCCTGCAGACAAACAGGAGGCCTCTGAGACATTGTCTGTGGTGCCCCAATCTCTCCCTCCCAGCCAGAAGGTCTTTGAGAGCAAAGTTGTGCCTCTGGTGCCTGGTGATTAATGTTGTCATGTCAAAGACAGGTGGAAATGAGTAGGTGACATGTTAGTTGCTGAGCAAATAGGTTCAATAAATCCCCCTTCATGGAACTTGAAAACTCAAGGAGCAGGTAGTTGCCAGTATTGCCAAGACTATCAGAGATATTTTAATCCTTTATTTGCAAATATTGAGTAGATCGTTCTGGAAAACAATGACCATTTTGTAAGAAGTAGCCATTTTCATTTATTCCAATCTGTTCTGATTGTCCAAACTATAAATTATTTCCAGGGGGGAAAAAACCACTATGTTCTACTCATTTATATGACCACACCAGCTAACAGAGTGCCTGGTTCCATAATAATTTCTAGAACTTTTCTGTTATTGTTAAACTGAATCTTTAGGGGATTAATCATGAAATAAGTAAGGAGGTCTGGGAGCCCACTACTGAAAGTAATTACCTCCTGGCTAAGAATTTGGCACAGAAGCAAAAATGGCCCCACTGAATCTTTTGTTGAAAACACTCTTTCCCATCCAGTATAAGAGAAGCAGAGAGGGCTTGAGAGGTTTTGGCCACTTTCATTTAGAAAGGCCGAAACTTGGTTCCCAAGTTCTGTTCCCATGGTGCGCAAACTCAGAGACAGGCTGTCCTTTCTGTATTGGTTTCTCTATGAAACTGAGGATTCTCAAAGGAGTTACTGTGCTTTCCCTTGAAATGAAAACAAGCACATTTCCCTAACTGCAAGAGGATCTGGTAGGATCTTTCACTCTGAAACTCCTTTGGGCATGTGCTACTATGTTTCTGAAAGATAAATGATTGAATTTTCCAAAAGTTGTTGTGTAGAAGAAAAAAACACTGCAGGGGGGAGGGGAAGGAAGGAAGGAAGGAAGGAAGGAAGGAAGGAAGGAAGGAAGGAAGGAAGGAAGGAAGGAAGGAAGGAAGGAAGGAAAAGTGAAGGAAAGGAAGGGAAGGGAAAGGGAAGGAAAGGAAGGCAAGGGAAGGAAAAGGGAAGGAAAGGAAGGGAAGGGAAGAGAAGGGAAGGGAAGAAGGGAGGGGTATTTATAGATCTAATGATCATCAAACCCTCATAAGTAAGACAAGGCAGGCTATACCTACTTAAAATTTCTGAGAAAGGTTTATATACCCATGGATGAAATGGCATGAGTATAGAGACATTTGCTATAGCAATGTCTGATCAAAAAGTTTGGGAGTTCCTCAAGAGGGGAATGATTAAATAAATTGTACCACGTACTCCTTCAAAACACGAGACAACTCAACGTGCTCTGTGTACAGTGTGATCTCCAAGATACATTGTCCAGTGTAAGATAACCGTGATGGACATCCACCTACACAGAGTCCACCCAAGGTCTCCACGGGAGAGAGCATCTCAAGACAAGACAGTTGTATTGTCTCTGCTGTGACTCCCTGCAATCCCACGTCTCTTCAGTCCCACCCTCTAGCCCAGCTAAATTACAGGGTGGTGACAGCCATTCCATAGTGCTCTCAGAGCAGCTCTCTGCAAGAGTCTGAGCTGTATCTCCAGTGTGAGAAGCCATCTACATAGAACTATTACACAGGAGGAGCCCCAGAAGAGTATGTTCCTCCAGGGAGCAGTTTAGTCCAGGTAGATGCCATAGGGCAGTAGCAACAAGAAAAGAGGACTCCTCAGCATGAACACCTAGCTTAGTGCCTGCAATTCAGAGAAAAGCAAATGGACAAGTTTGGGCAGCAAACTGGGGCAGCAGCAGAAGTCAGGGGCCACAGAGTGGGAGTCTCAGAGGTGACAGCACCAATGGGGACCGCAAGGCAATGGCTCAAACTACCAACTGGCTGCTCTGCTAAGATCTCAGCAAATTTGCCACAGAGCAATGGTGGATTCTTTGAAACACCTGGAGCTGGAAGGCTTGTGTAGATGTGAAGATTTAAAGCTGAGAGGGGTCTAAGAAATTGTGAAAGTATGTCCGAGGTGAGCAAGGGCTGTTCTGGGGATGACACAGGCCAGGTGCCAAGCAGTGGAACTCTGCTGACATTAGTCACAGAGGTGATAAGAATCTCCAGGACCACCTAGGGGTTGACATCTTAAAAATGAGGTGTTTTGGTTTGCTCCCCTCCCCCCAGTCTAGTTAAACTAGATTTGGCATGAAGCTTCTGCCACAAAGCTAACTCAAAGCTGATCAACATGCCCGAATAGTATCAGCCTGAGAATTTTGTTACCCAGGGCTAAATTTGAGGAAGTTGAGGCATGCATCAGAGGGGATAAAAGGAAGTTACTAGTAGCAGGGTGACTATGTGACTAAAAAAAAAAAAAGTGTTTATTTAAAGGCAAAAACTTTACAAAGGGGTTTATATAAGAAGCTGACAAATTTATATTTACCGACAGAAACTGTTGATAGACCAAAGAAAAATGTCAATACAGTATTTCTCATAACTGACATAAGCCATTCTGTCTTTTCTATTTCTATGATTTGATTAAAATGTGTTTTTGTTGTACTGTGGACAGGACCATAATTATATTGTACTTAATCTGAATTCTGTTTTTATAATCCTAAACTTGCCCTAGGCCATACCTTTATAGCTTGGAGAGGCTTACAATCACCGAAGAATATTAACTAGAGCTTTCTTTTGTTCTATAATAAATTCAAGTTTTTAAGAATAAATTATGTACAAACTTTCTTTCCTGAATATGCCGTCTATAACTAAAGACTATATAATTCCTTTTGGAAAATATATTGCTGTCCAGGGTTACATATGGTATCCAGGGTTATACAGTTAAACATTGTAATTAAATTATTATAATATACTATTATTATATTATAGTATATATTACAACGTAATTATTACACAAGATTACAATTGTAATCTAGCTTGAAGTGGTGTCTTCATAGATACCCACTGCTGGGCCTTCATAGATACCTTATTAGACACCAGTTAGACATGGGGGGACTTAGACAAGGTGAATTTCAAAACTAAATGAGACGGAGATAACAGACTGAAATCTACAGGGTAGGTTTGTCCCATAAACTGTTATGTTTGTTCCACACACTTTTAAATATTATATTCACTGCCATATAAAATTTAGCAATATTACATAAAAATCCACACTGGGGGCTTCTTTTGAAAGGTCTGGCAACTCTGGGCCTGCATTCACTTCCAGCAACCCTCTGCGGGAGCTGAGCAGCAGCCAACCCAGAGTACTTTGCCCAGCCCCCGCCTGGCCCCCACATGACTTCTGGAGGTCCCTGGGTTCGCAGCCCCCCCACCCCGGGTTTGTAACTCCTGAGCTAGAGGATGATACTGTGTTAGGATGCCAGGAAGGATGAGGGTCATAGTAAGCACTAACAAGGGGGAAGAGCCGCAGCTAAAATTCACAAGCTCTGTACACTATCACATATACACTGTGTAAAGCACAAATGTTTCACAGTTTGATGTGACATCAGAATCCAGAATGCTCTGGTTCATGTCAGAAACTGCTTGGGGCTTTGCCCTGGTGTCCAGAGACAGGAAGAGGGCTCCACGGAGGAGGAGGTAGGCACTCCTCACAGCAGCATAACCAAGGAGAGCAAGAGTCCCCATGGAGGAAATGAAAAGAAACTGGCTGAAAACAATGCGTATGAGGGAAGCTTTTCCTTGTCTTTAGTTGTCTTTATACACATCAGATATTTCACTGTGCATCAGAGCTCAAGGACATTTTCAAGATTTCTTGAGACATGTTTGCTGAGCTTCCTCAGATTCACTTTGAATTCTTCTGCCTCTATCACTTCAATATAATTCTCATAAACTTACACTTATTTTTATTGAGGTATAATTGACATACCACATTACTTTCATTTCAGGTATATAACATAATGATTCGATGTGTTTATGTAGGCATTCCCCGTTTTTTCAAAGGTTCTCATTACTCTACTTTTATGAAAAAAAACCTACATAAGTACCTGTTTTCGCTAACTGAAAGAAATCTGAAGAGGATTTTCACTTTCACAAAAAATGGCAAAAAGCAAAACTAGTTTTCAGCGTTTCTTTTGCGGAGCACACCCAAAACACGGAGAACTGCACAGCTGGTGTTGCTTCTTAGTGTTAATTTAGGTCTCATGTGTTTCTTGGTATGATTTGATAGGTTATTTGGGGGGTCTGGGAAATATCAAAAATTCGTCCACATAAGTGAATGAAGGTTGCAAAGGTTTTCATAGCAATGCTCTACTTTCAGATACTGGGAGAAACCTGTATTGAGAAGTGATCACCAAAATAAGTCTCCTTAACATCAGTCCCCATACACAGCTACAGATTTTTTTTTTCTCTTGGGAGGAGACTAAACTTACATTTTAAATTTTTAAAAAAGGAGTTCCTGAGACTTGTGGCACCCCTTGCCCCATACTTGATGGATTCGGGCTATGAGACTTCTGCCTGATTTTTACAGCTTTTCCGCCCCCTCTTATGGACTACCATTACTTCGCAATCAACATCTGTCTCATCCACACCCTTATTTACAGACTGTCGTCTAAGCGAGGGACTGGGAACTTCTGGAGAGCAATGCCTAGTAGGCTGCACAATAGGGACTCTCTTGGATTTCTGCTCATGGTTTTCTTTGGCTTATTGCTGGGTTACAGCTCCTGAGTTCTCACTAGCCCGATACCTCCACTCCCAGAAAACAGGGATGTGCTAATGCGTTCCATAGATTGTACTGTTTGATCCTCACAATACAAACTTACAATATCCTTTTTGTTAAAAAAAAAAAAAAAGACAGCATTTCTTTAAAACAAAAAGCTAACTTTACCCTTGGAAATGTGCATGGGTGTGGCAGCCAGAGTGCTTCAGTTCTTCACTGTTTACGATTTGAACTCCAAAAGTCTACTTACAAAGAATGTTCCCCCAGTTTATGAGTGATCCAAGATAACAAATGCATTTCTTTCAACAGCTAGAAAATTGACATTAAAAACAACTTTGGAAGGGCTAATCCTATTTCCATTCTTAGTTCTACTCTAGTTTTATGGTGGGGAAAAAACATAAATTCTTTCTTTCAAAAATCACCATGAATGCAGCAATAGTTCTTACACTCTGTCCCTTCAGAAGATGTCACTCTTCCTGAGCTGCACTGTCACTCAACCCTTTCATTCGGTCAGTGATGCTTCGTGGTCATTGCCCACACCTTCCCGTGTTTGCTTTCCACTTACTTCTATGTGCCTATATCCACATGCAAACATACAGACATGCCCTCCTCCAATTGCCACCTGTTTGTCCACATACATATTTAAAATAATCTGAAGACTAAGTTTAAATCTACAATGTCTCGGTCAAATTTTTCTTTGCTCTTGCTATCTCTAATAAATATGACGTATCAACCACACCCTTATCTAACCTCATTATCTAAAAATAATAGCCCCTCCCAAACCATGTTAGTACTACTCTAGGAATGTTACCCTTTTAGAGGTCTGATTACCTAAACAAACAAGGCATGAATGCAAGCCATATTTCCAACACAAAAACATAGCCTTCTGTATTAAACAATGATTTTTTTTCCCAGCTAAAACAGTGAATATATAACCTACGATACCAAAGCATAATTCCTCAAGGCAATAATTGAGTGACAGCTCTCTTTTTCTGATTGGCTAATCAAAAACTGTGTCTAACACTGCACTCATTTACCAGCTGCTGGCTGGGCACGCACCAGGCATGTTGACACCCAGTGCCCATTGCTTTCCCCTTGCACTGATCAGACAAGAGAAAAAATCACTTTCAAATAAAATGGCAATTCAATCAAGGACCAGTAAGGTTTAAGGCAGATTTAAACTAAAATGCCAGCCATAAATCTACAGAAAGTTAGGATATTAGAAAATAGCATTATAAAAACATATGGTTGCTGTCAAACATTCATTTAAAATTGAGATTTCCATACAGTAAAAAAATAATAATAATAATAGCAAAACCAGGAACAGCACTTACCAAGGGCCTGGCACTGTGAACCCATTCATTCCCACAAGAATCCGCATTTTACAGATGAGTTTGAGAGTAACTCAGGATTATTAGCACTGACAGTCAGACCTCCACCTCAACATAGCGAGTGAAACCCCAATACCTATGATCCACCACTGCATATGCCATCTGCTTTCACAGCAAGGGAAATCAGTCTTCTTTTTACCTGATGACGTGGCTTCTTTTGAGAACTTTGAAATGTTAAAATATGGCATGTGGTACCTTTCTCAAAACACACCTGGCCTTCTGTCCGAGACTCTGCATCTCACATGCAGGTCAGTGGCCCTCCTCTGGTTCGTGGCCCATGAGCTGAGGAATACCACCAGGCAAACACAACAGTCATCCCTGCAACGGGACTGGAGCATGTCCACTTCCCAAAATATCTCTCCCTTTCACCAACGACACTGCCTAAAATTGTACTCCCAGAAGACTTGTGGCCATGGCCACGTGTTCACGGTTCAATGTGAATGTGTCTTCAGATTGATTTTTCCCATCCCAGTTACTCTCCAGCACAGGGCGCTGGAATGACAGAATGTTGCGGTGGCATTACCTGCGGACCATAGGCAGTTGTTTGATCGCCTGCTCTTTACCCCACAGCTAAGGGAGGGATGCCCACCCAAGTGTCATGGGCGGGCCACACATATGACACTCGGCACTGGACAGATGAGATCCACAGCAGTGTCTTAGTCACATGGAGTCACAGCCTAAGAGAGGAGGACACTGCTCTTTGAGGGCCTCACCAGAGTTGCCTTCAAACACAGAGTGAATAGCAGAAGCTGTGGGAGGTGAGCTTTGTGGCAACAAGAGAATGAGGTGGTTGCCGTGAAGGATGTGATGGACTTGTCTGAACAGATCCATGGGCTGGCAGGGAATTGAAGCTGCTATTGAGAGAGGAGCAGACCAGCACCTGCTCCCCATGCGAAGAGAGGTAGAGCACCCTGCTCATAGGAGCAGAGAGGGGAGGGAGACTTGCTCAAGCCACTTCCCCTAGACTTTGAGGCAACACATAACATTGGGCACATTTTACTTCCTTGCCTCAGGCTCAGCTGACCTCTCCTCCCACCTCCCAGGTGCTGCCACGCATGCTCTGGAACTCCAGTGCCACCCTTCTACCTGTGCTTTGCGTCCTATCTGCCTGTCAAAATTCTCAAGTAACCAATTCTGTCTTTTAGCTCCATGGTATTCACCTCATCCTCCTCAGTTGATTCCTTTACATCAATGTGTCGACTGGGTGAAATCTCCCCCATCTAAACAAACAAATAAAACACTTCTTTTCTTTCTTTACTCTCAGCCCTACTACTCTTTCCCCAGGCAAACCCACACTTTTTTTTTTTTCAAATAAAATATATCTTTGTATTGATTGACCTTCTATCTTCTACATTATATACAGTAGCCTGGCAACTTTCTGTGAGAGAATCTTAAAAAAGCAACAACAAAATATATCATTTCAAAAGAGTTTCTAGAAACCGTGGCTCAGTCTCCATGTGGTCAACTCCTTCCTCAGGTTCCTCAGGTTTCAGCCTCTGTCCTTCCGACCTGACAACTCCTATTTAGGTTGCCAGTGTCCGAGGTTGCATTTTTCAGTCATTTTATTTGACATCTTAGCAACTTTGGACATTTTTTCCATTCTCTTTTCCTGAAACATCTGTTCCTTTTATTCTGTCACCCAGCACCCTCCCAGCTTCCCTCCTTCACTCGCGTACAGCTTCCCAATCTCTGCAGGTTCAGATTCCTTTCTCCAATCACCAAGGAAAAGGCTCAGTCCTAGGCATACTTCTCATTCCATTCTCTTTTCAGTCCCCTGCACAGGTGACATTAATCAGGCTCATGGTGTCAATTACCTTCTAAAGGATGTTGATTCCCATTTCTGGTCCAGTTCTATCCTTTGGGGTCCTTGTGGCTACTCAGACTGTCAACTTCTATGTCTCCAAAACCCCTTGAATGAATGTATCCAAGTATAAAGTCTTAACCTTCCCCCTCAGTCCTGATTATTTTTCTCACGCTGAATGGGGTGCGGGGGGCTGATGATAAACAAAGGCTGAGAAACATTAGGTTATAATGCAGGCTTGAGAAAGTTTCTGATTCATCAAAATGAATGGGCAACCCAACCATTCACTTGTTATTCTTATAGATAATAGGGTATGGGGATGGGGAGGGAGATAAGCAAAGAACAGGTACATTCCGGGGAAATTATATTTGTTCTTTCTGAACAAATGAATAATAAAAGTTATGCAAAGTCAGAAAGAAGAGTATGCTTAAAGTGTATTTAAGAACACATTAAAGTTGTATATAATATTCGTAGTTCTGGTTCAGTATAAGCATTTGCCTCAGTGTGAAGGTGTTGGAAGGAAGAAAAGAAGGAAAAGGGAGGGAGGGAGGGAGGGAAGGAAGGAAGGGAGAGAGGGAGGAAAGAAGGAAGGAAGAAAGGTAGGTTATCACTAGAATTTAATTAGCTGACAAAAAAGTAGAATACTGGATGAGAAAGACAAAATACAGAGGAAATGGAATAAGGGAGGAAATAAAAGACAAAAATGTTACAGTAAAATTTCCACTAGCATCATAAATGTAAGCAGCTCTTTTCTGAGACACTCTAATTTGTTTGTCTTCTAATTATATTATTTCTGGTTTTGTAATTTTACTATTTTGTGTGTGTTTTATTTTGAAAAGGTAGAATTTGCTCTGAATGTCAAGACAAATTCAACTCCCGCAAGTGAAGGCAGCTGAATAGGTAGCAAAAAAATATAGCCTCTATTCTCCTCAGAAAGAAAAAAAAAAACAAAAACCACCAACCCTCTGGGGAATTTGCATACTCGTCAGACTTGGCGCTGCAGTGGGTGGCTGCAGTGAGAGGCAGCTCTATTCTTAGATGTCTGTGCTGAGGCCCAGCAGGATGAAAAATGCTCACTGCTGCTCTGGACCCTCGCCTCGGTTCTTCTAATGGGGTTCACCTGTCAGATCAAATTGCCCAAACCTGCATAAAAGGCTCTTCTAATCAGCCAGGTCATCCCCTTCTCTCACAGCAAATCTCAAAACAGGGCTCTCTCTGTCAGCCATGTACTGAACTGTGGTCCCTCCCTTCCATTAAGAGGATTGCTTTCCTTTTAGGGGGTTGGAGGGTTTTGTTTTGATTTTTTTTTCAATTTTCTTTCCCATTCTTCTGTTGTCAAAAGTGTATTAAATTGAATATATTTTCTCCAAGGTTAAAAAAAAATGTGCCTTTTTCCTCTAAGTAACAATATCATGAACCTGACTTTCTGGTTGCGTGGCTCTTAAATACAATCCAATTGCCATTAAGGAATAATTTATTCAATTATAAGGCAAGAATCTTTGGTGCCTATTCAAACTCATTTTCTACTTTAATAAATGTATAGCTTAAAAAGCCAAAAGATAGTGAGTTTGCCAATAACAAGGCTTTCTTTCTTGCTAGTGATTGGAACTCTATCTTTTAGATAACTTTTAAAAACTGATTATCAGAGTATTTAATTAAGTTTTAAAAAATAATTTTCTTTTTAAACTTTCATATACACTTCTATACCCACAACTTCAGAGAAACCTGTGACCTAATATAATTTTTGGTTTTCATTATGTGAAACTGTGTTTCATAATCAGGGAAATATAGTGGGAAATCATATTTGAAATGAGATTTCCCCCAAACAGCCCTTTTTTGACTCTTTTACTCCTCTTAAACCCTAAAAGCGTATGGGAAGAAAGTAAACATGAAGATTCTCTAAATTTGTATGTAGCTCCATCACTTTGTCATTTGACCACTTAACACGGTGACCCGAGAAAGTTGAAACAAAAAAGAGATACATTACATAAGGCCAATTAATTTATAAATGAGTGATATTAAAGGTGAATTCTCCTAGTCTCAGGAAAACTCAGGAGAAACACAAAACAACCTTCAGAGAATATAAAGAACAGAGATGATATCTGGACCTGTGGAAAACATAAATGTCAAGTACACAGGGCACAGAGTACATGACAGTGTTACTTAATTTTCCTAGGTCAGTGTGTGCAGTTAAACTGAGTTTTCTTTTTAAGATCATAGGGATTTGTTTTTCAAACAGATGCTCACTCTAGGCATTTGCTTAAATACGTATGTGAATAGAAGTACACAGCCTCAGAATTGAAGTTGCTCTTAAAGTAAAGAGTGAGAAAACTTGGAGAAATGGAAGGAACCAATGGTTCCTGGACTTTGAGTTTCATACACCAGTACAATTTCTATCAGTAAAAAGTCATGAAGCATACAGGCTTATAATAAAGAAGAGCTTTTTAAAAAATCAAAGACATATACCTTCACGAAAAACTTCCTATAATCTCCTTTTTACTTTTCCATTACCTGAGGGGGGGAAATGACACCCTGTCCAAACACCAGCCCCAGAGCTAAATATTTAAAATATTAAGTACTTGGCAGACCAAAAATCAAGCAAATTTTGCCTCCTTTTATAAGAATGCATATAAAAGTTCATCTGATGAACCCCACAACTATTAGTGGTACTGCTATTTGACATATTCTTAAAATTACCTTCCAAACATCCAGTTTTCAACTTTGTGCAAATCAGTTAAAAATAAAGCTTAAGATAACTACACTGTTCATCTCAAAAAGCAAGAGAAATCAAAAGGTTGGAGATTAATCTCATCAATCCTGAGATAAGATATTGGATAACACCAAAACGGTAAATTTTATAAATTTTACAAATAGGTATTTTCCCATAGATGAAATGACTGAAATTTGCTATGCCTTATATATGTAAAGGAACACAAAAATGGGTGGGCCAGAGCCAGATCTAACAGTGTTTCAGTGAAGACACTGTGTCAATATACCATGATGTTTCATTTAATAAAAATTAAGGCTTCGGGATGCTTTATAAAAACAAACTTTGTGTAGCTGCTGGCACCTACTAATTTACCCAACTTAGGCAGCTGAAGAATGTCTACATCTTGCCAGCATTAGTTAACAACCAACTCCCCACTGTGCACTAAGACCTGGGTCTGGACCCCACTAAGCAGACCCTCCTAGAATGGTGAATGGCATTCCTGGATTGTGGCCATGTGTGACCTCTGCCTCAATGGCCATGGACAACTGAAGACAGTCTTTTCTTAGAGCTGAAGCCAGGGAGGGCCATCCTAGGATGTTTGGTGCACCCCAGCTCTTGAGGATCTAGATCCATTCCCATCGTGCACAGCCAGTGTCGGCTACCGGACAGGGCCTTCAAGGTTGAAAGACAAAGCTAACGACCTTGAACAAGTTCATTTTGATTCCCGCTAGTTTCCTCCTCACAGCATGCTCATAGGCACTAAACAAACAACGAGGGGACTCTGGGACCCCTTTATTTTTCATAAAGACTTGTTCACATGTGAGTTAGTGAGCCAGATACGTGGTGTGTCCCCAAAGAGTGCCGACTTGCCTGTTAGGCACAGCCTATGCGTTGCCTCCCCTTCATTTTAGATCACTCATGAGGAAGGAACAATCTAGGTTAATCCAAAATTAACTTAAATGCCCAACACCGTTTCCTTCCTGGCCAAACCAATCACTCCCACACATAGGACATTTCCGGTTGAATATACAATTTTAAACTACATCTTAAGTTTGTCTTAGGTGTGGTAAAATTAAATGTCACGAGCCATGGTTAGGTTAAAATTCTGATTTAAATATTTTAGTGACCACATTTCCGTGCTCTTCATTACTTGAAAACAATTTCTAATAAAGTTAGAAAAGACAAATATATATTTCAGATTTTAATTCTCTTATACCTGACCCAAAAATTTAAAGTGTAGATAAATTGAAAAAAAAAAGTCTTAGTTTCATTTATCCCCAAACGTTCATTTGTAGTAAAATGGTAATCCAGGAGGTTGATTTGATTATTCTAGTCACCAAAATGCATAATAATTTTAATTAAAAGAAAAGGAAGAAAAGACAGTGGATATATAGCATAGAAATTCCACCAAGCACATTTGTCTGCAAGAAGTACATGCTATTTAATGTTAGTAACTGTATCAATGTTCTTCATGGTTCACTGAATCTGGTGTTTCCCTATTACCACCACCAACCCGCCCCCAAGCTATTTTATATATTCTAGGACACATTGGGATAATCCGGACAGTCCTCCGCTGTTTTTCATACCTAAAACAGTAGCATGGTGGTTTCGTGTTTACATATTTCTTGTATGCTGTGCTTTCAAGCATTAAGAGTTCAAATTTACTTCACTATAGAAACAAGAACCAAAACTGCCAAAAGGTGATCATAGACATCAATTGAACCCAACAGGTATATCTGCCAATACTGTTCCATCACTTCTTCCCCAGTATGACCCACTGGCAATGTCTTAGGTCTGGTCAGCCCGCAGGGCACTCAGCAAGCAAGTGAAGCGAAGCTTTGTTCCTCTTTATTTAACCAGGTGTTACACAATGCATACACACAAAACCAGGTTCATTCGCATCTCCTGTATTGCTAATGTCCCCTTTGGGAATAAATTTCAGTATACTGGCCTTTCCCAAATTCTACAGAAAATTCCCTATGTTCACACACAAAGTATTCCTCTGTTGAAGTATACATTGTTTGAATTTATCACTCTGGGCGATTATTACCTAATCCTACCCTCCCCAAAAACCTAACGCTTAACTGATTCAGGCATGAGCAAGCTTCACAGTGGCTAAGGTTAAGTTCATTTGTAAGTGTTTTAGATTCATCACTTGGTTTCTAATATCCAATTAGACAAGACCAAAATCACTGCCGAGATCCAAGTGACAATTATTTCTTTTCTTACGTTAGAGATGTGGTTTGCATGCCTGACCACCCCATAAGTCACTGCTTACACCAATCCCCCTACCCCTCCTATATATCTACAATCCCCCTATATATCTACAGAATATATGCAACCTGAGCAAACGGAAGGGTTTGGGCAAAAAATCAAGGGATAGAGGTGATATCACATGTGTTGGTACATACATATCCATCATAACATAAAATTGCCACCAGATATACACACAAACAACTAAATATTCCAGAAGTTGAAAGGGGTCTTTCTGTACAGATCATAAAGTCTTTCTTTGCCCTCTTGTAGATAATGCAAGGAAGCCTGCAGGTTAGAAGTGGCTTAAAAGCCATACAGAGTGGCAATGGCTGGACAGGAATCTGTGACCATAAAGGCCAGCGCCGTGCTTGCTTTCACGCTGCTGCTTCTCACTGTCTGCTCACAACGCGGTGCCCTTTCCCCGCTCTGCCATGAAAGCGATGAACAAAGGGATAAAACCGAATGAGTATCAGTGGTTCACAACTCGCATGCACATGATGTTTCCGTAAGGCCTTCTAATTCCCTCCTTCCCAACCGTCAAGAGCGAATCTACTGTCTTTCAATTGTTTTACTGAAGATGTTTTTTGAAGGAAATTAATCTCACCCACATTTCTATAGGGTGCCACAGGCACAGTAAGTTTCCAGTTTAGCCTCTCCCAAGATAACTTACTGACGCTGATCCAACTAACTTTTAAAACAGATAATGTTCACACAATCTTGAGGATACGACCTTATACTTCTATCCAAATATATCCCAGAAAGTGCCGGATACCTTGGTCTGTTCCCCACTGAAGGTAATCACCAAGGAGGAAGGGGTGGCAAAAGAAAACCAATAGTCATTCATACTTCTTTTTAATTGTTTAACTTTATTACTGTTGCACCATTTATACAATTACATATAATTTCAATGCATCCATTGTACATTTTTTTGTTGTTTTTTTATTTTTATTTTTTCCATTTTCCAATGAGTGGTGTGTTGGTGTCTGTGACACAGAATGGAGGAGAAACTGGAACTGCAATGAACGCAGACATTTTTTTTTCATTTCCACTGACCAATAAACAGAACTACAGGTGCACCCAACCACGGACATGCATTAACTCGTCATGAGAAATCTAGGGAGGCCTAAGTCGGATGAGAATGTTTGCTACTCCCAAAAATACCTGGGGAGGAAGAACGGAGTATTGGCATGGAGGTACATGTGGACAGGCTAAGTGGGCTGTCTGAAAGTTGGCATTCATCCACAAACATTAAAAAAATATCAAAATAAGAAAGGCTGCAAATTAAAAAGAAAACACAGAAAATACTGCTTTCATAAAGATCTGATTGCCTTGGAACGGGCCCTGCGGGCAGAATCAAACACATCACTCCCAACTCCCCTTGCAGAAGACAAGATACCGGATCTTAGTGGCGGAGTGCAAGTAACAGCAGTTCAGGTACAAAAGGTGTACTGTACTTTCAGACATTGACCTTTGACATCCGGGACTGATTGGTAAAGTTGACTGAAGGTATATTAGATATTTCCCCACAAAAATACTATTTGGATTCTCCCCACCCCCTCCCTCCCTTGATGGGACATCTTTTTTTTTTCCTTTCCTTGGGCAATACATATCATTACTTCCAATTTGAAACAAGTTAGTATAGGAGAGAGACAGACAAGAGACAGAAACAGGTTGTTTTTAAGCTGTAATTTCTTTTTCATAGGCTGTCCTTGTTATTCCTTCACTGCTACGGTTTGATCGGAATTAGCTGCCGGGGCTTCGGCGGGTTTAACCTCGTCTGCTGGGGCTGCGGGGGCCTGAGCCTTGGGCGTGGAACTGGGGGCTTCCGTGCCAGCTGGGGTCTCCTTGGACGATGGGGCAGCCTCAGTGCTGCTGGGTTTTGAGTCTGAAGCTGGGGCCCCGTCACTTTTCGTTTCCTGCGAGGCAGGAGCTGCGGGAGCCTCAGTCTTTGTGGGTTCCCCTCCCTCCTTGCTCTTGTCATCCACCTTGGTGGCCGCCGCGGGTTCAGCGGGGGCCTCGGCCTCAGAAGCCTTGGGGGCATCGCCAGCAGCGGCTCCCGAGGCAGCCGCCTGCTCCGCTTCCTTCGGGGGCTCCGGCTTCCCCTCGGCTGCTCCCTCCGTCTGCTCAGGCTCTGCCTTCGGAGCGTCTGCCTTGGCCGCCTCTGTGTCTTTCCCACCTTCCTTGTCTTCAGGTTTGTTGGCGGCATCCTGGGCATCCTTCTCCGGCTTCTCCTCCTTGCTCTCCTTCACCTCGGTGGTCTCCCCGGCCGCCTGGGTTTCATTCTCCTTCGGGGTTCCCTCCTCTTCCGTCCCTGCTCCTTCTGCCTTCTTGTCTTTGTCCTTGGCCTTCTCATCGTTCACATTGTACCCCTTCTTCTTCTTGCTCAGCTTGCCTCCCATCCTGGAGTTCTGTAACACAACACAGAACAGAACAGAACAGAAAGGAGTTACTTGTGTCTCCAGACCGAATGTCTGTGCTCCGCCCAAAATTCATAGGTTGAAACCCCACCCCACCATGCGGCGGCTTTTGGAAGTGGGGCCCTTGGGAGGGGACGAGGACATGGAGGTGGCGCCCTCCGGAAGGGGACGAGTGCTGTCATGGCCAACAGCCCACAGGGCTCCATCGTCCCTTTTCCCACGTGAAAGCACCTAGGGGTCAGGAAGCAGATCCTCTGCAGACACTGAATCTGCCCACACCTTGATCTTGGACTTCTCAGCCTCCAGAACTGTGAGAAATGAATTTCTATTGTTTATAAGCCACTCAATATACAGCAATTTGTTACAGCAGCCAGCCCGGATGAAGCAGCTCCTCAAGCATGAAAACTAAGAGAGGCTTCTCTTTACAACGAGTTCAGAACACTACTGAACTGGATACTTTCAAATGATCAGCATGGTGAACTTCTTACATTATTTGCCACAATTATCAATGAAACAGTGAATCATTTTTTTTTTTTAAAAAAAGAGCTCAGTTATAGTGTCTAATCACAGCAAGTTGAGGAAATAAGCTGAGATCAAAGAAACAGTGATTAACGACTAAGCTTGTCCACAGTAAAGAAGTACGGCCGTATTTGTTTCTCGTTTGCCTTCCAATTTCCAACTCGGACACCCCAAAACAGTGCATGAAACGGCTCTAGCAGCCATGTTAAGTCTCAGGATAGCCACTAAAAGACTCCATAGCTTTAAAGTGCTTTCCAGAAAAATGGCACAGCTGTAATCAAGCACAAATCACAAATTTCAAGAAAATCACCTCAAATTACAAACTTCTTTCAAACTCCATTATTCATTTATATATTCATATAAGCACGCACATCTTCGAAGACCAAAGTCAAGCAGGATTTGGTCTGCCTCAGTAAGTAGGAGCAGTTCAAGGGAAATTATCCCCCAAGAAATGAAACGCACGGTGTCCCCAGTTACACTTCCGTTGTTAGTTGTGTCAGATTTGTATTCATTGCTTGTCAAGGTATTTTGGGCTTAAAACAAATAGTTCCATAGCAATATAAAAGTGCCCTTCATTACCAATTTTCTGATTGGGATGCACACTAGATACGCAAGTCTGATGACCATTAACAGCCTTGTTCACTCAAAGTCAAGTCCGCATCTTACTAGAGGCTGACATTTTGATTGGGCATAACAACAGGATTTCATATTTGAATTCTGAAATTTTTCTCCTCTGGTAGCAAACCATTAATTCAGATAAATAATTGAAATTCATAAATAATACATTCAGCCCAAAACCATTGCCAGAGCTAAACAGGCACTGTGCTGTTGTTTTTTTAACACATTTTTACAGGATCATATATCAGAGGGAACCCACCAAAAAGCCGCTCTTTAGCGGAAAATCAGTTGCTTTTTATTGACGAAGCATGGCAGAAATAACATTCCAATATCCTCTTTCATCCTCACAAAGAACAGAGAGAGAGAGCATGCAGGCGCCTTGACCTCAGCCCAGGTGAAGGTTATAAAGTATAGGTGGGACGGGACCATCTGATTTGGTTCCAGCTCAGGGTCCACTCCTGAAAGAACTATAAAGTATGCCTTGACCAATCATTTTCTAAAATATTATCCTTTTAAAGGAGAAATTTTGCTGTTTACTCCTTGAAACAACTCACGACAGTGACATAACCTACATTTACTCTAAAAGCTGTGTGTTGGGTAGGAGAGCACTAATCTGGAGAATTCTGACTGAAGCCAAAACTTGTCTCCCCACTCCATTATGCTAATTTCCTGTCTGGGGAGACTTTAAGAATTGGGAGAAAAAAGCAATCAACTGAAAGATGGCTAAAATACTAGTTTCATTCTCAAGAAAGACCTTTATTATGTTATCAAAGAAAGAATTTCTCTTACATATATTTTTTTAAAAGGAGTGATTTGGGGTCATCACCTACTTCAGATATCCAGTGGGCTCTATGTGACTTGATCTTTGGTTATTTCTCCCTAAGAAGTAGGAGCAGTCATACGTGGTAAAAATATAACCAAACGTGTTTTTATCCTATTAGCAATCACACAGGCAATAAATCAAAATATAAGGAGATAAACTAGATCAGTATTTTTAAATTGTAGTTAGAAATCTTTCGTTGAATTTTTAATTAGCCAATATGGATAAATGATGTTATGTCAAAATAATTTCAGCTTCTATGTAATTTCTTAAATAATTTCAGCTCTTATTTCAAAATACCTAAGAAACAGAAAACCTGACAGGCCTGCCTTTAAGATCCCCTCCCAATTCTATAATAGAAACCCATACACCAACTTAGAAATTACAGAATAGAAGACAAAGTGTAAATGTAGAGTATGTCGTGAACATAACCTAAGAGTGCCTTTCTGACATGCACAGCATGAAATTCTATATAGCTATCTCCAGAGGCTTAAACTCATGTTGGTTTACAGACCTAAAATCTATGTTGCTAAAACTGGCTTTCCGAAACACAGTTAGGGCCACGTTCTATTCTTTGCTTTAAGCCCAGCTGTGATTCGTTTCTGGGTAGGAAATGAAGGTACATAACCCAGTTGTAAGAAGGTGTGTCTTCATTCCTTTTGATTTTCAAACAAAGTTAGCAACACTCCTACCTTTTTATAGCCTTCTTGTGTTAGTTATAGTGAGGTGTCAGAGGGAGGCTTATAGAATTCACTAGAACCCTGGAAAAGCAAGGTAGCTGGTTATTTCCCAAGAAAATATGGGTGAAAACCTTGCCTATACCCGAGAGTAAATTAAAATTACAATTCAAAATCTATTAACTGTTTCCTGGGTATCAAGTACAATCCTAATCC
The DNA here is from genome assembly GCF_022682495.2 of Desmodus rotundus. Taxonomy (NCBI): domain Eukaryota; kingdom Metazoa; phylum Chordata; class Mammalia; order Chiroptera; family Phyllostomidae; genus Desmodus; species Desmodus rotundus. Next base: position 189,315,638 of record NC_071387.1, on the reverse strand, counting down.
TAAACACATTACTGAGTTATTTTATTCAATCTTGTCAATGGTACCATACGGTAGTAAGTATACCAGTAGTATCCTCCTTTTGCCCATATAGAAATTCTCGCTAAGTTCATGGAGCAGTAGAAGTAAAAGGCTGAGTCCAACAAAATTAGGTGAGGCAGGAAGGTACCATCCTGGAGGTCAAAGGGAACTTCCCTAAGAAGCTGGCAAATGGGCAGAGTTCTTATCTCAGGAATGTTACCCACCCTGGGTCACGGGGATCATACAGATCTGGGATGACTCAGAACTCAAGAAGGTACTAAGAAGATAATGAAGAAAGGCAGAACTTCAGGTACTCTCTGTCCCTAAACTTTTCATCACCCCATTTCTTAGTAGAGCTTTGAATCATGATCCTTAAGAAATCAGAGACAGTAATGGGCATGTATTTTAATGATTTTTCTCATTTCTATTACTTCTAATTTTGAAAGAAATCAGTTGGTATAGAAAATTGGAAGTTGGAACTTCTAAGTTAAAAAAAAAAAAAAAAAAAAAAGACACAGTAGCTAGTAATCCACCCTGGAAATCACTTAAACCTAAATCTAAGCTACAGTGATACGACTATCTTTGCATTTGTCTGCGTTTGGGTCACTCACTAGCCATCGAGTGGCCCAGCAAGAAAACTGAGACCAGTGCTGGTGCACTGAACTCTGTTGATTTGATAACCAAACTAGGACATATCAGCATTTATACAGAGCAATTGGAATGCAGCATTTTAGAAGATTTTTCCAGGAGTTTGTAAGTTGGAAGGTTCTAGGCCCAGTTATAGGTTTTAAATGCCAACAGCTTTGCTTTGAGAATATCAGCACAAGGTCATGGTGACCTTTAAACACAGTAAGAACAAAGATTCATTACTCTCACATAAAAGAGTGAGAACGAGAGAGAGAAAGAGAGAGAGAGAGAGAGAGAGAGAGAGAGAGAGAGAGAGAGCGCTTCTCATTTTTAATACAGTCTCCCCTCACTTTCCCTATACTGTTTCTTCTGAAAATCTACTTCTCTGCTTAATGCAATCTTTTTTTCTCTTTTTTTGCATTCTAACTTATGGAAACTGAAGCCTAATATTCTATCCTATAAGCTTGTTCCATATATCTTCAAAGGCACGTAAGAATGACAGTATTTGCAGTACAGGATTGAAACCTCAACCCATTCTGCAGCAAAGCCTAAGCAATTGTTTTTAAAATCAGGAAGCCCATCAGAATACGTTCCCCTTCTCCAGTGCTAAGAGGGGAGCCCAATTAGACAGACACCCATTGCTATGGTGAGTGGAGCCACTGAGCTAAATTGCTTCTAAGTAGTCTCTTTGGAGGCCCATTCTACCCCTTCCACGGACAGAGGTTCTTAAATCTTCTGGCGGCTACCAAGTGAAAACACATGGCTCAGGCCCACTGCCTCTGGTTTCAGGCAAGAAAACTGCCAGTGCTTCCAGGCACAGAAGTCACAGTCCTACATACCCAGAGAGTGTCTAATCAATGTTTTAGCCAATATGGGTGTTATTTTTATGGCTTTCCAATGAAATGTGAGGTTCCTAGGAGCTATGATTTACTGTCTTTAGTCCTTGAAATGTAATATTTCCTAAACAGTCTAGTTGGGTGTAGGTGAGGGAGAAGAAGGGAAATATGGATCAGAAGGAGTTCAGTAAGAAAAACAACCAAGGCATTGTCATCGCCAACCTTAAGACCTCAGCCCTCTGAGGCAGGGCTAAGTGTTAGCATCCCATCAGGCATCCCAGAGGCCTGGGTCGTCCAAACAGCTTTAGAAAACCCTTCTGCATCTTGGTAACAAGCAAAATTATTGCTAATTTACAGCCCACACACTGAATCTTAGATGTTTTAATATGCAGATGATCACCACTTGTACTTGTTTAATCTTCATTTTGATAGCACTTTGTTGGTTATATCAATTACTTAAGGTGACCCAAGTCTTTTGGATGAAAAACACAAACCCCAGGTGTAGCATTGTCCCTCTTCAGAAGAATGCAACCTCGCATAATGACAGTTTCCAGGCATTAACCACCCCAAAGACTGGATGCAGATCATTTGAGGAGGATTTTTTCCCCCATTTAAAAAGATCCTGCCACGTGAAGCAAACACTATCAGAAAACATGTATTATTCATTCTCATCAATAGTCTAATATGCTTTTAGAGTCTGCTGTGCATTCACATCACTATTTATTTGTTCTTAACGGGCAGTCCTTTCAAAAGCCCTGGCTGCAGGATTCTAACACAGGACTTCATATGAATCACCTGCTCTTTTAATAAAGCTAGTAAGTAAACCACAACCAGCTCAGGAAACGCAGGCTGCTGAGATCACTTCTGAACCGTCCTCTCTTCCACAGACCCACGAAGCTAATATGTCTTTTTGCCTCAACTAATTCAGAACTCTCAAGACAGTGTTAAAACAAAGCACAGGGGAACAACTTCTAGCAGTTGAGGTTCTTTTGTTGCTTCTTAATGGACAAGACAGACCATCTCGGGCTTGGAGCCATACAGACTTGCATGATGTAGCCCACCTGACAAAGACAACCCAGTGGCCAGGAGAAAGAAGGGGACCCCCCTACCGGGAATACCTGCAATTATATTTTGAGGAATTTCTAACTCCAATCATAAAGGGCTACTCACACTTTTTATAACCACCTAATATTGTCACATATTGACATTTTAATGTATCTTTTTTGGCATCAATATCAAATAAAGTATTTTTAATCCTAAAGCTATTTCACAGTTTAATCATTTCCAAGGAAAACCATACTAAGTCTTTAATCATGTCCTTGATTTTTTAAAAATTGCATTTTTTCTTGGTGTTATGCTTAGCACAAACAAGGGTTCAGTGACTATTTGCTAAATTAAGAAGGTATTGAATCCACAGGCAGTGATATGTTCTGAGTCCATCAAGACACTCCTCACTGCCATGCTGAGTTCCAGCAGCACAGGGTAATATTTAATGTCCTTTGTAATCCAGCCCCTCCTTACAAATCCGAATATATTTCTCAAAGTTTCTCAACCAAAGACTCCGCCCCTCCACACTTGTGCCTTTTTCAAATGTAAGCATCCTGTCTACCCAACGAGGCATTTAGCAATGGGGAAACAGTGAAGGTTTGAGTCCTGGAGGGCTGTGAGACTTTAAAACATGACTGAGGGCTATTCCTTCCTAACCTGGGAATTCCTAGAGAATAATATTTTTTTTATCCCCAGATTCCATATGGTAAAAACACAATACATGTCTTTTTAATGAATACATGTCTATTTAATGAATAGGAATGAATTCTAAGTAAAGCAACTAGAATTCAATATCCATTTGCCCATTATTCATGTGACCTGGAGTAAAATCACTCATATTCTCTTATTTGTCAACATTTTGATATAATGTGTTAAACAGAAGTAGTGGAATTCGTGTATATAGGAATCATCGGAGGAGCTTGTTAATAGTGCAGAATCAGTAATCTCTTTCCAGAGATTAATTAATGAGTCTAGGGCGAGTCCTGAGAATGTATTTTTTGACAGGTCAACTACAGGTAAAGCTGAGGCCGTTGGCTCCAGAGCCACTCTCAGAGAAATACAGACACATGGAGTTGGCAGTGACTTTGAGTCAGCTAATGCTTTCACATTTTCTGTAACAACCACATCATGAAAAAACCTAACAACCAATGTGGTTACTCCAGGTGGTTGCAAAGGTGAAGGCAAGCATGCACGCAAGAACCCCTAGCTGCGTGGAAGGAACCCCTAGCTTCCTGGAGGGAACAGTGAGCAGAAGTCCAATGAGATGTCATAAACTCCCAAGCCATTTTACCTTTTGAGTTCTTTTTGCTACCAGAACCACAAATACATTAGAATTATCAGGGCTTGTTCTTCCTTCCAGACACTGCCCTCCTCCCCATCCCCCCACGCACCGCAGAGAGTCGCCCCCAGGGCCTCTCCCCACTCAACGGTCCCATCAGCTGCAGAGAAGCTCCCACACCTACCCCAGGCCTTAGGTGACCTTGTTGCTCCAGCAACTTCAGCCACTGGTGGGGGAAACAGTACAGCAGCTATCGCCTCTGTAAACTCCCTTTGATTGTATTCAAGGTTTACTGCACGCTGTGCAAGACAATACTGTTTTCAGAAGCATCCATTTTATGTAATTAGAGTTCACATTTCAAAAAACAGGTTTTTCTCTTTTAGTTCAAATAGAACTTTGAAGTCTTGCCAATGAGTTTTGAGCCTGGATTCAATAGACTCTATGGGAGAAAGCATATGGGCAATGGGGCCAGCAGGCCAAGTTCAGCTATGTGAACTTCAGCGGGGAAGTTAACCTCAGCAAACTCACCCATAAAAAGAAAAAAGGGGGTGGGGGGCTCTTAATAGCATCACACAGAGTATTTGCAGGAAAGGCGTGACACAGTATTCAGTAAATTGTCGGTGGATTTGCCTTTACCTGAAGCTATTACTCCATCCTGTTACCAGGTAATAGAGAGCAAATCTGAATGTCAAGAGCACCTAAGTAAAGCACAGGTGGCACAAATTACTGTGTTCAAATCAAGAAAACAAATAGAAACTGATTTAATTATCATCGAAATAATAAGCACTTTCCCTAAGTGTCCAAATCCTAACTTAAAGATTGCAAATTCCATTACATAATCTAGATTTTAAAGGGAAATAAATGTTACACTACATGGGCACATTTTAGGAAAAGATGAATGACAATCAGGAACGCCAACTGTTAAATGAGCCCACGTATAGGAAAAAACACTACACAAAAAATCGAAAGGGAAAATGGTCTTTAAAGCAACCTCTTGGGAAAGACAGGCTCTTTTCCAAACTGTATTCCATCTTATTCGCTTTAGGTGAATTGCGAGGTCGCGGCGAAGGCCGTGCACAATACTCAGTCTTGCCTATTTCACCTGTTTGGAGTTCAATAATAGTTTTAAAATACAAGTATCAATAGATCTTTTCCCTGAGGATATTTTACTTTTCATCTACAGCTATTAAATAGTGTGTTCAAACACAAAGTAAAGAATGAACAGGTATCCTTCATCAATTTTAGCACAAAATTCAGGCGAGAAGTCAGCCACTTCTCTACATTTTTCCCGTAGGCTTAGAAAAAGCAAGCCAAGAAAATTCAATTGTCCAAATCCGTGAGCACTTCGCGAATCAGGGAACCAACCACTAGGGATCGTGGCACTGCATTCCAGGCCACACCAACAGCACCTTGGCACTCAGCCTGCGGACCAAGTGCCAAATACCCTGCTAATGGGTGGGACTTAAAACAGGGTGCCTATTTAACTTCCCGATGGCATCCCTCTCGGCACGCTCAAGCCACGCAGTAACTCACCTGAATCACTCTCCTTAGAAAAGGAACTAACACCATTCATTGTCCATTCTTTTGTGAACTTGACTCTTTAAACAACGTCTGTTAAACTTGGACTTGAGTCTCATGATAGCCACAATTAACTGCTTATGTTAAACAAATTGCTTTTTAACTCCCTAGGACTTGGTTTCTTCATTTGTTATATAAATGACTAGAACTGCATTCCTTTGGTCTATAATTTTTAGTCCTCACACAAATGTGCGGTAATAATGTATCTATTTAACTATATGACATTGAACACTGAGATTCACTTTTGCATTTATTTCAGGAAGACCACAAACGTGTGGGCACTGTGTTAGACCCAGGGCGACCAATGTAAAACAAGGTCGACTCTGACTAACCTACAGGCCTTTCAGGTCTAGAGCATAGGAAAACTATACCTAGTAAAAATGTCAAAAGGACCAGCAAATAGCTGTTAGCCTGTGGCCTGGGTTGTGACAGTGTGGCTTAAACAATTTTAACAAGTGTACTACAACAACAGAAAGTCAATTTATTTTGCAAGAGTAAAAACGGAAAATACATAGGCAGGGCCCCAAATCTTTCCTAATGAAGCTTCTGGGCTCTTGTTGATGTCCCTCCAATCTTTCATGTACTTTCTGAGATGAGGAGCAAAGGGGGAGCTGCTAAAAGTGGGGTGCTGAATGGCAACAGTGGAAAGTAATGCTGATAACAGACAAATAAGGAACAAGTGGAGCCTTAGATGTCAGGAACAAACACCTCAAAATTCGCTCAATCAGGTACAAATTCCTTCTGCTTAGTAGACCAAGGGTCCTATCCGATGCACTGAACCACGCGGGTGTCCAGGGTTCACTGTCTATAAGTGTACTCTCATCCACAGGACATTGCTAAATAGCACATACCATCGACAGCGGGAGTCTTAAGTAATCCTGGAGTTGTGACAGACGCATTTGAGGAGAGGTGAACTGTCTTAATAAGAAAGGCAAAGGCAAACACATTGCTCATTTAAAACAGGGTGGAAGTGAAAGATGTACTTAAGATGACGAAGTTTATCTGACTTATCTAAGGGGGCAAAATTCAACCTCAGTAGAGATTCTGAGGGTTCCACTCCTCATTCTGCCACCAACCTTGCACTCCCACCACTTCCTACCCTGTTACAAATTACAACATTTCCTGGTTGACACTAGGCATCAGAGTGGGGCAAGAAATTTCAAAACACGCAGCAGTCTCAGACTGGCAAATGTACGAGAGATTCCATAGGACTCTTAGTAGTAAGGAGGGAATAGAATAAAAGTTTGGAAGGCAATACTAAGCTATGGCTCATGAGTCTCTCTTAATACGGAAAATCCTAGTGAACTTATAGCAGGGGTCCCCATTCCCCAGTCCTGTTAGAAACCGGGCTGCACAGCAGGAGGTGCTCACAGGCTGGCAGGTAAGCGAACTGGTCCCTGGTGCCAAAACAGTTGGGGACCACTGTGTTATAGTATCAACTGGGTACATTATTTTACTATGTCGTTACCATGAGACCTAATAAAAATTAAGTTGAACCAAAGGAGCATCTCTGTTAAAACAGCATCTCCTAGCTCTTATGACTATACACCTACCCCTCACATCTATGGACCTACAAGGTTTTTTCTATAAAACAAATTGAGTTGTTTCATCTCAAAAATTCCACATGTCTAAAACACTAGTATGATAAATATGAACAAAGAAAACTGTGCATGTCCCAAACTATTTACATGTTTGCAACAATGCATTCAAATAAATAGACAGACACGTTGCTGGTTAGAACAAATTATGTAACATGAAAAAATCAAAGCTATACCTTCAGTCAGCTGGAACGTTAAAAAGAAGCAGAGGGCAGACTGAAATTACCTAAGACCACCCATAAAAGAGGGAGCATTTATTAAGACAAAGATCAGTGTCAGAACATTGTTACTTCCTCTGGTGTCAAGGTGTTACCTAATAAAATGAGAACATCCAACACAGACAGTGCTTTAAGATTTATTCTTTCCATTTTTACATTGGATCTCTTACCAATTTAAGCCTAAAATGTCTTAGGGAGCCCTACCAAGCACAGTGTATAGTAAAAACTCTTCATTCTAAATCACTTAGGTTGTGGTAACTTGAACGTGGGATCTGCAATTCATACTGAATTAAAATCTGAGAAATAAATACAGTTACTCAAAACTATCTTTGAGTTCTTCATCACATACTGAAGATTCATGGCAAACTGAACGTCTCATCAACCGGCCTCACTTTTCTTGGGCACCCAGTTTTATTCCTTTTATAATGTGACTTTGAAAACAGATCTCCCCTCCGTTAGGCGAAACTGTCTCTTCTTGCTTGGGAGTTAGTGAAACTTGACTGTCGTAGGTGATTACAAAGGATCGTAGGATTCCCCAAACCAAGTCAAGTCTTCTCAGCTCCTCTGGACACTCTAACTTCAAAAGACCTGTTGCTGGAGCAGACATATTTTACGTCCTGGCAGTCCCGAGGAGAGCGCAAGGTCAAACAGATAAACACTACTCATCGGCAGTGAGAGGCCCATTTATTTGCTAAAGCTGCATCCTGTATTGTATCACAGCAACGCCTGCACGCCTCCCTGGGAGGGAAAGGGCACTTCTAAATGGGCACAAAGGAGGAATTATAATTATTTTAGCAAAAATATGCTTTTTCAGTATAAATGAGAACTGTTAAAACTAAGACAGCGCCTGCTTATGATTCTTGTACAAATGAATTATGCTAATTTGTCCTCATAGAGACATGTTCGTACACAAGACGATCAAGTCCTCCCAGTTTCTTCCAGAGAGCCTCCTGAATGTGCTAGCTCTTATCATCAGAGAAGAAAACGCATGAACCTTCTCTAATAATGCGGGCACCTAAGCTTTCTCTCAGCCACGGACTCCAGTCTGCACACCGGACCGGTGTCGCCGTGCACACTCATGGAGACCAAAGCGAAATCCACGGCGCAGTTCGCAGGTCAAGGCTCTCTGTGATTTCAGGGTTAACTGGAAAGATAGGGATTATTTTGAGACATTGGGAAGATTCTTGATAAATAAAAATAGAAATGAGAATCAAATTCCATACTTTGCAACTGTTCTCCCAAAAAGTGTCATTGCCCTTATAAAGGCTATTATACAAAAAAGTCAATGTCAAGAACAGAATTAGCTAGGTGTTGTTACTTCTGGAAATGAAAAGGAATACTTGACTATTTTCACCATTTTGTCGGATGATTTCACTTGTGAGATGAAAAGCAGAAATTCTAGAATTTAGCTTTCTTCCACAGCAGAGGTCAGCACACCAGGCCACCTGATTTTGAAAACAAAGTTTACTTGGAACACAGCCAGGCCCATGCATTCACAAAATGCAGCTGCTTCCATGCAGAGTTGAGCAGTTGGGACAGACACTGGCTGGCAAAGCCTAACGTAGTTACTAGAAAAAGTGTGTTGACCCCCATCTAGAATCGTAGATGAACATACTTAGCCAGTGACTGAGTTCCTGCTGGCAGACAGGAGTGTAATCCAAATCTAAATGACGCTGCAAAGAGTAATCAGGCTTTTTTGATTTGCAATAACATCATCAGTGAAAAAGAATGTTACACAGTAATGTTTTAAGATTAGGAAATATCAACACAGCACTTACCAGGTCAAAAAATCTGGACCAGTCATTGGACCTCTCAGGAGATATGATGCCATAGCACCAAAATCCAGACCAGAACCAAAGAAAAAAAATTGCCTGGGTTCCAAGCCAAGGTTCCATCCCTTTCTACCGCATGGCAGAGAATTAGTTGCCTAACTTCTCTCTCTGTGAGCCTGTTTTTTCATAAGCATAAAATGGGGGAAATAGTAATATATAGCAGTCAAGATAACAAAGACTTCAATGCTTCTCTTAAGCCAAGGGCGTCGTCTGTGGCGCCCTTCAGATTATATCTCGCCTGACATTCTCTGCAGTGGAAATGGTCATCTTCGGGACACTTCCATTATATCAACAGCAGTCAATGGGTGAAAGTGAAGCTAAGAAAACACAGCTGTTGCTTCCCTTTCACTATCCCCAGACCTGTCTCTCTCATTTTCAAGTCCCAACCTAAGCTCACCCTTCTGTCCATGACTTCCTTCACACGCTCATGGGAGCATCATCCTTAGGTCCACATCCATTCAGTCATCTTGATTTTCCTGGGAGATACACCCACTTGCACAGTTTTAAGAGCCTCCAGGGAAGTCTGAATATTCCTTTGTCTAATGCCTATAGCCTACTGATAGCTATTTCCTAAGCTTCAGACTTCTGTGGCCAGTGTTATACCACTGACAAACGTGAGCATCCCTTATGGTCTTCCAAGTCAAGACTTTCTCAAGTGCACCCATTGCTACCTTTCCCACCTACCTAAACCTAATCCTTTTCCTGTGTTCCCATCCAAGAGACCAGACCCACCACCCACCCGACTGTCTGGGCAGAAATATGGGGACTTTGTGCACCAATCTGTACAACCATCACCACCACCACCACTCTCATCCAATTGCTCATGCCCTTCTTCCACTTAAAATCTGTCATAATTCCACTGTTAGGTGCTGGCAAACAAATATGACTTAATAAGTCAAATATGACTTATATGCTTCTGAAGAAAGATGGCTTGGGGCTCCAGCAGCCATTTTGAACCAGAAGGACAGAAATCAACACTGAGGATGGAAGAGCTAAAAGGTAGGAGCCTGGTATCTGGATAATACCACCGAACTATCACATCAGCCCTCAAGCCTATTTCTGGAATTTATGTAAAAGAGAATTAAACTTCTCTCTCATTGGGGTCATTATAATTTTGGATTTTCTGTTCTCTGTGAAGCAACATTGAATTCTAACAGTAAATTTCTCAAAACCACTCCTCAAGCACCAAATATTCAGGTTAAAATATCTCAACACATTTAGCTATGAGCCATTCTTATGAATTCCCCCAGCCCTATGACCATCTCTCAAACACATATATTTCTCAATTATCAGTGTTTGGGGTATGATACTACCAAAAAATACCAAGTCTGTTCTGTGAATTTTCCACATAAAATATTACTGATGATGTAAAAACTGAATAACAAGAATTAAGTTGATTTTTAATACTTAAATAAAGTCAATGAAGCTAATCTCACAAAATAATAGACAAGTTAATCAAAGAACACACTTTTTATAAAGTGCAATGTTTTTATAAAGAAAAAAATAGGTTTTTATAGCCAAGTAGGACATGGTCAAATTAAAAGTGTATCTTAGTATAGGTGGACAAAACAGCTCTAGCAAGAATTTTAACAATTAAAAACAAAAAGGAGCCCTAAAAACACATTTGAATAAGAAGCCTTAGGGATGGCCAAGGAAAAAAGACTTCACTCAAGTTGTGGGCTAAAGAAAAATTAATGAAGTAGGAAGCAAAAAGCAAGCAAAGATACAGAAATGTTAGTATATGAAAAAGGAGCCATTCCTAGAGAATATGATGGTCTAAATTGAAGTTTAAACAAGGGAAGAGGCTATGCATGGCAAGTAATTTAAAGTAGGTTCAGAAAAACGTACAATGCAAAACTACCTTAGCATTAATAGAATAAGACGAAAGGTCTCATGGAAGTAGTAAATGAAGTTGGCTTTTCAAATTCTGAGTCAGATAATCACATCCTCTGCCAGGGGTGTCCAACCTTTTGGCGTCTGGGCCACACTGGAAGAAGAAGAGTTGTCTCAGGCCACACATTAAACACACTGCGACACATAATCAGAAAAAAAATCTTATAATATTTTAAGTAAATTTACAATTTTGTGGTAGGTCGAATTCACAGCCACCCTGGGTGGCATGTGGCCCGTGGGCCACGGGTTGGACACCCCCGCGAGTCTAGACTTTGCTAGCCCCAGAGCTGCAGAGGGAAGTACCACGTGGAAGGTCCTGAACAAGGAGATAACTGTGACTGGCTGCTACAGGTATGCACAGCAGGAGCAAGTGGCTCCTCACCTTGGACCAATTTTGTTTCCTGAGTTAAAAACAAGGCTTGGGGAAGACTGCTACTTACTGCACCCCACCCAGGTCTGACCTACGCGTCCAGAGCTGAAGCAATGCGAGGCTGGCAACTGCAATGGCTCCTCGCCCAGCCTGACAGGACTGGGGCAAAGGTGCCTGGGCTCACAAGGGCCCTGGGAAGTCCAACATCTTGCGATCTCAAAGAAAACAGTGCCTCCAGAACACAGAATGAAGACCGCCATACCCTAGTGAACAAGTGTCTGTGTTGCTATAGATTGAATGTTTGTACCACCTGTCCCTCAAATTTACAGAGTATGTTAAAACTTAATCCCCAGTGTGATGGTATTTGGAGGTGGGGCCTTTGCAAGGTGGTAGGCCAGTGAGGGCAGAGCCTGAATGGATGGGATTAGTGCTTAAATACAACAGGCCCCAGAGAAGTCCCTCCCTTTTCTCCAGGTGAGATTACAGCAATACTCAGGCCCCCCAGGAACAAGAAAGAGAGGCCTCACCAGACACCCAGTCTGCTGGTACCTTGATCCTGGACATCCCGGCCTCCAAATCTCAGGGAAATTAATATTTATTGTTTAAGCCACCCACTCTGGTATTTTGTTAGAAGAGCCTGAACAGACCAAGAGGTCTACAGTAGTTATCTGCAGTAGTAGCTATGCCAATGAGCTTCTACAACTCAACACCTACAGATTTATAGTTATGCAAATTATCTTTAATTTGGGATTTCAGTGTTTTAATGTTTAACATGATGAGGAATAAGGCTACCTCCATAATTAAGAGATGCTAAAGACCAAGGAACAGTGGTATGTGAATAAAAAATATATATTCAAGGAGCCCTAGAACAAGAGCACCAATGGGTAAAAGTGCCTTAAAACCTGTAAAAAAGCATAACTTACATGTATTTTTATTAGTGATTTTTATCAATATCATGGTGTTCAGAGTCATCCAGCACCCATAAGCATGCTTGGTTTAGGATGCCATGCTACACTATGGGCTGGAAACTATTCATACCCTGCCAGTGGACATGCTGCCTCCTTCTTCCAAGTTTAAAAGAATATTTCTGTGGCTGAACTTGGTTTCATTAATCCTCAAGTTTATGCAATGAGAATGTTCAATTGTAGAATAAATGCTAAACCATCTTTATGGTGATGATTACCAAACACCACCATACCCCAGGGTAATGCCAACTTGAGCCAAAGCAGGTAATTTTGAACAGTTCCACTGAAGTGACCTCCCGTTTCAATTTAAGCAGCAGAGTCAACCACAGAATTAATGCCACATATGCACCAATGTTCGGAAATAATTTTTGTGCAATATCTTTATCCAGCACATACAGCAACAATTTATGATGAAAAAAACAAGCTTTTATTTTAAAGTATGACATAATTGTTTTCACATCAAGTCAGTAGACTTAGGTCACAAAACAGGCTGCCCTGATATGCATACTTGTTGGTCACTCTCTCCAGGTGACAGACACTGGACCTGAGCTTGTTGTTTTCACTGCAACAACCAGTGGCTAAATTTAACTGTGCCCCAGAGAGATGGTTGCATTTATAGCTAATGTGAGAATTCTGACACGATGACTGCAAGCAACCATCTAAAACACACTTACTAGAATACTGACTAGCAAGAAACCATCGTTCAAACCATCGTTCACATCTGGAATATTTGAGTGTTTGAACTGTAATCATTGTAAGCAACCCAGAGCAAGACAGAAAAAGCCTCATGCCCCAGGGGTTACTGACCAGTCAATGCCTAAGACTGCTTCATGGTGGCCCAGATGCAGAGACTTCTCTGCTCACTAAACCCTTTCTCCAGGAAACAGTGGGAAACTGCTAAAAAGACCATAAAATGCTAGATATTTTCCAAATCCTCTGCAGTGCTTTTATCCCCCAATTCCTACAGAATGAAACCACCAATTCTTTTAAGTTAAAACTGGCACCATCTGAAATGCCAAACTCATATACTTCATTCCCACCACTGTCATATATGAAAAGAGATCCCATTTCTTAAGTTGGACTGAGAGGTTATTCCATCAAAGGCAGACCTAGTGCTGGCCCGGGAACCTTATATAGGCCACATCAGAGTAGATGCCCAACCACTCAAGAAAGAGAGACAACACCACAGAATCACTGTCAGCCCCCTACACTGCAAATATGGGTATACACGAAAGTTTCTCCCTTTCCTTGTTTTTCTATTAACTGAGTAATCAATAAAATTTACAAGAGAAACTATGAATACATTGTGGTTGATCGTAATTGCTAAAACTATTAATGGTGCCATCAAAGAATGCCTTCTTACTCTCAGGGAGCAGCATAGTAGGACAGCACCTTACTGTGGCGTTAAGTCACCCAAGAAGGTAGACAGAGTGTGAGTGAATGAGGGAGGTGTGTTCTTCCTGGTAACCACTCAGCCTTAAAATGCAGTGCACCTCAAATTTTGTGGGGAAGTCACAGTATGATTCAATATGTCAGTCAAGAGTCCCCTGATTTAATATTTTTAAAAAGCTTAAGTCTGAGTCACAGAAAACCCCAACTTTGCACACTGTCTTCACGTGCTAGTTTTGCAGCCTTGCCTGTCTCCAAATCTATCAACTCCTGGTGGGTCAGTGGGTCAGGAGCCTTTGTTTTGTTTCAGTGAATTGATCCAAAAGCCTGACACCCACCCAGTGCAGTCAAAGGGACTGGAGAAGGGGGCATCTGGGATCCTGGTGGCTCACAGAAATAGTGACCGCAGTCACACTGCCTCTGCTCCAGTTCTGGAACGGAGCCTATGAAAGCTTCAGAATCCCATTCATTTCCAACAAATGCAGCTATGTATGGCACTCATTTAAAGAAGTCAAAGAAAAGTCACCCAAATGGCAAGCAATAAATTAAGTTTTATTGCCTGAGAACAATTCAAGCAAGTCAAGAGCATGGAATGTAGACCAAGAAAAGCTGAGTCACACTGGTTACGTGACCTGTTACTTAGTTCTCTGTGCTACAGCTTCCTCATTTGTACCACGGGATAACGGGGGTACCTACTGCATCGGGATGCTTTATCTTACAATGTTAATCTTTACGAAGCTTAGGACCACTGCCTGCTTAGCACTCAGTAAGCCTGCATTCTGGAAACTAAAAGGTGGTGTTTTTGCAATTGATAATTAAAAGAGATTACACAATGTTGTGAAATGTCATTTAAAAATGAATCTTTGCAGAGTTTTGCATTCCTTGTAAAAATGGTTTTATGTTACCAATTCAGAATCAAAATCACAACAATCCAAGCTTTTTATTTATAAAGTAGAGTCTTTGAAAATACATGTCTCTTAACAGTTCCAAATGCAGGACTACATATTGAAAACGAAAAAGCAGCCCGGTATGGTGTGGCTTAGTGGATTGAGTGCCAGCCTGCGAACCAAAGAGTCTCCAGTTCGATTCCCAGTCAGGGCTCATGCCTTGGTTGTGGGCTGGTGTTCAGTGGAGGCACACAAGAAGCAACCACACACTCATGTTTCTCTTTATCTCTTTCTCCCTCCCTTCCCCTCTCTAAAAATAAATAAATAAAATCTTTTTTAAAAAAAAGAAAGAAAAAAAAAGCAAACACTGCCACACTACTGGGGTGACATTTCCAAAGACCCAGCTATCACCGTGATGGTTACCCATAAAAAGGATTTTGAGTAAGTACAAATTCACAGATTTGGGAGAAATCCAGGCGAAGAGTTTTGCTTCACTAATTGAAGCTTATGTTTGCAATCCTAAGAGGACATTATCAGATTCAAACATGCCCCACATATCTGAATTCCTAACTGGGTACCAACGAGAATCAACCCGACTTTGCAAGGCCCCGGGGAGAAGATAACTGAAGCTGGACCAAGATCAATGGCCTGGACTATCTTACCACATCCTGCAGGACACACAGGCCCAGATCTCAGGGGCAGTGCGGGGTCAGCATTTATCATTGAATATACAACCATCTGTTACAGGTACAGCAGCCTCCACTTATCCACAATCACTGTCGTGAAAGGACTAAATGGGAAATTTCAGAAATGATGTATTTGACATTGTGCGCCATTCTGAACAACACAGTGAAATCTCTCACACCCCAGCTCAGTTCAGCCCAGCATGTGTCATCCCTTTGTCCAGCGTCCCCCTAGCTATTAGACACTTAGTAGCCCTCCAGGTTATCATATCAATATCTGATATTGATGTTGGAATATCACAGTGCTTGTGTTCAACTAACCCTTATTTTAGTTAATAACAGCCCCAAAGCATAGAGTAGTGATGCTGGCCCTTTGGATATGCCAACGAGAGGGCATAAAGTGCTTCCATTCGGTGAAAAGGTGTATTTGTATAGGATAAGCAGTATATGCAGGGGTTGGTACAATGAGGTTTCGGACATCCACTGGTGGTCTTGGGACATGTCCTCTGAGAATGGGGAAGGGGGGGTGGCTACTATACTAACATTGACCTATTTTATTTGGACCCTGAGTTCGGTGACTTCCAAAATGGTTTACCAAGAAGAAACAAAGACAATGAGGGGACTTTTCGTACATAGCATGCCTTCTCAGAAAGAGCTAAAGGCAATGTGTATTATTTAGTTAAGTGTGATTGATTATTCAGGGAGGGGTAAGGAGCTGTGTAGCTTTACTCCCCAATTCATTCATACATTTTATTGAATGAGCCAGCTAAATTGGCTTCTTACAAAGCTAAAGAAGCAAACACTAAATCAATACTACTTTCCCAGGCACTTATCAGAGAGCTGGGCAGTCCTCATTGGAGTGGAAAGATGCTTCAAAATTTACTGAAGGTAATCACATTTGAATAGAAAGCAGGCGATTCATAGTTTACAGTCAAAAAGAAATTCCCACAAATTCTTTGAAAAGTCATTGTCATATTAATGTTTAAATACAATTCATAATGAGTCATGTTCAAATAGTCATATCATTCCACACTTCAGAAATTACGAACAGTTCATGGTGCTGGAAAGTAGGATGACAAACTGAAGATGGTTTGCTGAGGAAGAAGAGATGGCAGCAGATGAAGAAAAGGCAGGTCAAGTTCAGGTGTGAAATGGTTGTGGCTACACTTCAGTACAATCAGTTGAGACTATTCGGGGGCTAGGCGAACACTGTTACTCCAAGTTTCCATGGATTCTATAGAAACCCGTGACCACAGAATACCAAACTCTCACCACAGACTATTATTAAAGGTTTCTGCACATGCTTCTAAGGCTTGACATTAGTTTCCATTAACACTTAACTACATGTTTCATCAGATAAACATCAAATTATTTCTAAGATAAACATCGGTGGGTGTTAGTTGACAGAGAGAGCAGGGACGCTCAAGCTTCTTCAGTTTCTTTGAAGTTTTATTTTGGTTTCAATAAAAACTCAGCTAGCCAGCTCTGTAAATTGAGCTGGTTGAAACTAGGGACTACTCTTCCTGGACAAGAAGACTAAGGTGACGAGGAGATTCAAACAAGCCTGAAATGACTTTTAGGAGAAAGGCCAGTGCTGTTCTGAAAAAAAAGAGAGCAATTTAAATAGAGAAGACATAGAAAGGCACCTAGACAATAGGATAGATGTAATTCAAAAATATCTTTCAAGTCACAAAACAAAGAAAGTGTCAGCAGAAGTGTCAAATCGTTTAGATCCATCCAAAAGAGAATGTGACTGAGGGAAAGACAATGATCCCCCAAGTAAGCATGCACACAATTAAACAGCAGCCAGGCGCATCACGGTCCGTACCACCTTGGTACTCTGCCTTTAGAAAGTAACACCAGGGAGCACCTAGTAAGGGCCAGGTGGCCGAACCCTCGTTTCCACCCCTCATTTCCAGAGGTCTACACCTGTCAGGCCTGCGAGTCCATTCGACCACAAACTGAGGTTGTTTTCTTCTTCAAAATGGAAACTATCCAAGTCACTAACGTGAGAAACAGACCTTTAGTCTGTGTTTTAATTCCAACAGCATTCCAGATGCACTCAAGGAGGGTTCCCGCCGTCGCTGTCAGACAGCCTTCCTGACACCTCCATGGAGAATTCTCGGTTGTTTACTGCAGTGTGGGCTGGAAGATTCCATCAACAAGCTTTCAAAATATACAGAAAAATTCCAGCTTTTGAAAATTTCAGGGGAATTACAGAGCAGCATAAGCAACTCCTTTGATACCCAGAGATACTGCCTATTGAGAATTCTTTCTTGGGATACGGACCTAATTAAAAGTGTGCATTACTCACCACACTTGAACTTTCAGATATCAGGGTCGACGAGGACTTGACGGGAGTCTTTAATTCCTATTATTAAAATATTTCTGTTTTTATAAACAGTGAATGAAAACTAAACTCTGAGGACATACTCTCAGGATATGTTCAGTAGCCACTTAACTATTAAGGAGAGAACATCAACAACACAGAGTGGTAAAGTCTCTTTTGTCCACCAGGAAACTAGCTTTCCGAATGGTCTGCCCAAGATGCCCACCAATATATACAATGGTTCAAATACACGTAATAATAAATCATTTTTGCTTTTCTCACCCTAGGTAGAATAATCTCTCAGATTAATCATTAATTCACCTTGAGCAATTACTCTGGGCCTCGCACACCTGAAGTTCTAGGAGAACCAGCAGTCAAGCAGATGGGGTTCCTATGTCCAAGGCATTTATTTCCCCATGGGGTTGAGAAGTAATCAGTTGTCAATCAGCCATTACACATGACAGGCAGTACAAATCAGAATGGAAGGTGAAGGCTAGAGGAATGGTAAGAGATGGGTTACCAACCTTACCCCAAGTTTGTTGAGAGACTTCAAACAAAAGTCCCGTTCAAGAGCCCCAGCTTCAAGAGCCCCAGCTACCTCTGCAAGCTATTTGCAATTCAGGAGTCAAGAGCAACTACCACTTTATGACAGAAAGGACTAGCTGTGTGGGGAAATATAACTCATATGACAAAACATAACAGAAAAATGATCTATCAACTTTAGCACTGGAGACTTACCCAATCCACAAAGAAACTCTAGAATTAATATTTTTCAAAGCAGGTTTTAAATCAAGATAAAATATTCTTCGTATAGAGACACCTTCCTTTGTCATATGTTCCGTGAAATTTCAGAGTTATTTCCATGTAGCCTCAACTTGTTTCCCAAAGATCTCTCTGGAACAAAGGACAAGCACCATTCATTCAAGTAATTTCCCTGAAAGAACGATTTCAAGGATCCTGAAAACCACTGGGGGCTTGTCTTGGCATCTTGAAGACAACAGCAACAGCCGTTCTTCCTTGCTCTTCGAGCTGAGTCAGCCTGAGCGAACACAGTTAGGCAGGCAGGAGGGAGGGCAAACCTGCTGGAGATGTCTCCCCCCTGTTCCCCTGTGGTCCTTCGGTTACTGTAATGATGCTGCCCAAGATCTAATGCATATTCTTGCTGTGGTTTAAGATCTAACTATTCTTGGAAGGGCTTTTCCTTCAATTCATAAACCCAAAGTACTTTGTTTTTGATAAAAATTGATCATATATAAATGTCTTTTCTATCTAGTGATTAAGAGTTTAGAATTAAATGAAATCAATCCTGCATTCCATATTCTCCAAAGTGATAGTTACATAAGACTCTTTAAATAATAGGCGATTGAACTTGGAATATCTCACAGGGCTTAATCAAGTCAAAGAGGAGGATCTGACAGCAGAACAGAGAAAGGACAGAGGTGATGACTGATCCAAGGAGTTACTTTAATGACTCTCTGCTGGTGAACAGCTCTATCCCATGTTATCTGCGGACTAACACTTGTCTCACTGTAATTACTGGTGTACTTGTTTGCCTCACTCACTATAAACTCCTTAAAAGGAAGGAAACAGGCATCCGTCCCCCAGCTCATTGAATAAACAAGCATTAATTGTGCAATATTTTAATGTGGTTTGTATTTCCCCACATTGCATTTAGCAGGGTAGAAACAACCCACACTGCTTGCTCATTTGAACTGCTTTTAAAACGCTTAGTCTTAGAAATATACTTCCAAAGCCACTGATCTTTAAATAAAGAGTGAATGCATCACAGAAGCAATACTTTTAACTACATAAAATAATTTTTTGTTTATGACTTCAAATGAATAAGTGTACAGCAGAAATAGATGTCAGAATCTAAATTTCTATACTGGTCATGCCTTGGGTTTCCTTACTGCAGCCACAGCAACTTTCTGTTTATATTCTCCAACTTCAAAACCAAAATGATGCCTTCACCCTGGCAGGTCTCATCAGAGAGTTTAAAAATAATAATGTAATAAAGGAAAATATCCCCTAGTAAACCGCTTGGAAATACACATGAAAAAGTGTATCAGTCATCCGGTTATCCATTTGTCATAAATTGCTGCTCAGCCATCAATACCACGTCACTCCAGCTAATTACATATTCCAGAGACACAATCTACAACCTGGGCCAAGGCTTCAAAATAAAACATGAAACTTGGTATGTGAGAGATCAGCAGTCAGTATGGCAAGTTAGGGAGGCTCAGTAGTACATAAAACAAAAACTAATTGCACAGAGCTCCCACTGGCCTTTCTATTCTACTACTCACCTTAAATCAAACTGACTTGACCCTGTGGAGTAGATGAGCCATGACCCATTAGCTGTGCCCTCCCCTCCTGCTGGCCAGCTCCTTCAGATCCTTATGGAAGTCCATCCTGTGTGCTGGGGGTGGGACATTAGGGGAAGGAGGAGGAGCTAAAGGAGTCACAGCTGCAGACAATGCCATAAACTAAGTGTATTTGAAATGAGGTTGTTTTAGGACAAAGTACTGATTTAACAATAAAAGTGGCAGGTGTTTATGGTACACATGGTATGAGTATGTCTTACACCCCAGTGCAGCTAACAGGTGCAGACAACAAAGACCCTACCATCCCCTCAATTATAACTAGTTTTGATATGTCAAAAAAAGTCTACTAAAGTGAAAATTTTATAAATAAAGTACCACGATCTAGAAATGTTGTAGAATGAGTCCACTGTATTGCCAGATTAGACTTGCTTACCGGAATCCTGCACTGTTATTTAACTACAGGTTACTTGAGAAATCAATTTCATGTTATTGTAAAAAACTACATCTTTTACATTTAATAAGAATTCCCTGAATAAGAATTGGCTTTAAAAACCTAGACACTGACCTGTGAAGGCCAGTAAGAGTCAGGGATGAGACAATGAAAGTTGAATGTTGACCATGAAGAAGTACCTGAAAACATGGGGACGTGGATGGGGGAGTAAATCATAAATGTTGTCTCATGTCCCTCCTCTCCCCTCACAAAAGCACTGTGACATTTGCACAAGGTTCATTTACAAGGTGGTTCCTGGATGTGACAGTAAAGCAAAGGACAACACTCTGACACATGCCTTATTTGTATAGTACAATGCCAAGGGCCACCAGGAAATGTCCCGTTCTGCGCCTTCAGCCCATACTGGACCACAGGCTCTGTGCTGGCACTGACATCCAAAGATGAACGAAGCCAGTCCTGGCCTGGAGGAGCTCGCAATGTAGAGTAAGTGGTCACAGCACAGAACCAGGACTAGATTCCTATTTATTTTGTCAGGTTTACATATAATCAACTAATGTGTAAATTAAGATTTTAAACCACATGCTCATCTGAGGGCCAAACACTCCTGACTTCACATGGGCTTCACACAGGCTGTTACAAGAATGCATTGGTTAATTAGCATGCGGTAGAAGTGATACCACATAACTCCCAAAGCTAGCTCAAAAGATGCTATGCAGCCTCTGCCTGGTTCTCTGGGAACGTTTGCTTTTGGAGCACTGAACTGCCAAGTTAGAAATCCGACCATTCTGCCCTGGCTGGCTGGCTCAGTTGGTTAGAGCATCACCCTGACATGCCAAGGTTCAGGTTCGATTCCTGGTCAGGACACATACAACAATCAACCAATGAATGCTTCAATAGCAAATGGATGCATTCTCTCTCTCTCCCCCTCTCAAATCAATAAATAAATTTTTTTTAAATGCATTTTGTTGAGTTGCATAACAACAACGAACCTGGAGCAGACCATCATGTGTAAGGACTTGGAAGAAGGGATGAAGAACGTAAGGACCATGAGCCCAGCTGTCGCTCCTGGTAGTTTACTTCTGCAAAGATTCCACAGTATTGTACTATTTGTTTCCCACAAATAACATACAATTTCATCCTTCCTTTGAGAATCTACCTTGCGAGGAAGCTTAGATGCATGAGCCATTAGTACCAATTACTCGTAATGTCTCAGAGATTTAGAATAATTACTACTAAGGTTACCGCCTGGAAACAGAATAATTACACTAATTGGAGTTCATCAGATATTCATCTTCATAGT
Organism: Desmodus rotundus; assembly: GCF_022682495.2. Taxonomy (NCBI): domain Eukaryota; kingdom Metazoa; phylum Chordata; class Mammalia; order Chiroptera; family Phyllostomidae; genus Desmodus; species Desmodus rotundus. The sequence continues at coordinate 189,294,014 of NC_071387.1, read as the reverse complement.
AAGCACAACTGATGAGGTGAAATCTACTGTCCATAAATGAAAGTCATCTCAGCTGCCACAGGTGACTTCCAAAAGACATGTGCCCTCCATGAATATAATGCATGGTAGGCAACCTTTGACACTGAACAGTGCGGAGTGCCTGGTATCTATCAGCACTGTTATGGGTCAATGAAACCCACATATCCCTGCCTCCTGGGTCTTTTCATCTAGAGACATTAAATAATCATGTCAGTTTTGATAAATGCAAGAGCAGAATGTTTGGGGAAGGCATCTGAGAAAGTAGAATTTAAGCGGAGGAGTACTTGGGCAGTGGGAAAAAGAATATTCCAGGCAGAAGTGGGAAAAAGAATACTCCAGGCAGAAGGAATAGTAAGAAAGAGCATGGAGCATTGGAAGACCTGGAAGGCGGACCATGTGGCGGGAGAACAAAGGGTGGGTGAGAGACGTGAAAGAAAGGGGGTCGAAGAAGAAAACAGCAGGCGAATATGCAAGACCTTGCAGATCAGCGAAGGATTTTATTCTTTATTCGAAGGGTAGCAGAAAGTTGTGATACACACAGGAATGCCGTACTTAGATTTAGAAGACTCCTGGGCGTTGATCAAGGACAGGGACAGAGGCTCCACCTAGATTCATGGCTTAGAGTAGGAAGTAAAAGGGAGTAGAGTTTGCCTCCCCAAAATGTGCCTCCTTGGGATATTGGTGTCTCAGGCTGGTTAATTTTAAGAAACAGCAGTCATGGGAGAAGATCTGAAAATCAAGTAAAGTTATCCTTTGTAAAAGGACCTTTCCATGTGCAGAAATCTCCATTTGCAAAGGTGTTTCCCTCACTGTATCAAGAAGATACCTAAATCCTGAAAACTGTTGTTAATGGAGAAGGCATGGACTTAAATCTGAGTAACAATTTTGCCCTGTTACCTGTGCTTTTCCCGCTACAACTGACTCTTTACCCCAACATCTTCTTTTCTCTTTAGTTGAAGGTGGTATGCCTGTTATTAAACTTTAGTCTGTCTCAACTTCAGTGTTAAGAGGAGCCAGAAGAACCTTAAAAGGTAGGGGGAAAACTGTCCTCCCCAACAGGGGAGATGCACATATGTGCAAGACAATTTCAAGGGAGAGTTGATAGAGCTTTGTTACCAGAACAACCTCGGCTTTCCAGAACGAATGGAAGAAAGTGTTATTGACCAGGACAGTGAGCACTGAAAGACCACAGACACTGGCTTGACAATAGAGGCTGTATAAATTAAAGAGTTAAAATAAAATAGTCTACAGTAACTTGTATCACGTGGTTCATGCAGAAAATAATTTACAAGTAAAAACCTGTATTCAAGATATTGAACAGTACCAACTTTCAGTTATTTTAGGGCCAGTGATTTTTCTGATATGGTAAAATTGAATTGTTATATTCAATAGATTGTGTATTAATGGGGGGCTAAATGTTGGAAAAATTTGTTTCAGGTGATACCTAATAAGCTTAGTATTCAATGTATGTAAAAAGCTGTTGTTTTAGGAACTGAAAGTATGACCCACCTTGACTCCAGGAGGCCATAAGCAGTTCCACCTCTGTGACTCAAGAGGACTCAGCCATCAAAATGGTATCTGAGACATTGTGCTCCAGGGTGAGATGCCCACCGCCCAGGGCACAGATGAAAGAGTGCTGCAGCTTTTTATCTGATTAACTTTTCCCTGAATTCCAATCCCCTTACCTACACTTTTCTTTTCCTTATAAAAAAGATCAGTTTAAAATGGAATTTAAGACAGTCTGTTAGGATACAACCCCGCCTTCTTCTCAGACCGCCGGCCCTCTGAATAAAGCTCCCATAAAGATTCAGTTCCTGTCTCTCTACTTATTGGGTCTCAATGGTGTCACTGGGCTTGATCTCCAGGGTCTTGCCCATCAAGGCTGAGCCCAGTGACACCATCGAGAATGTCAAGGCCAAGATCCATGACAAGGAGGGCATCCCCCCGACCAGCAGAGGTTGACCTTCATGGGGAAACAGCTGGAAGAAGGACGCACCCTGACTGCAACATCCAGAGAGTCCACTCTGTACCTGGTCCTGCGCTCGAGGGGAGGTTTCTAAGTTTCCCCTTTAAGCTTCCCACACGTTTAATTGCACTTCCTTTCAATAAAGTTGTTGCAGTCCAAAAAATAGAGGGGGTTAAGTGTGGACACGCCCACATCCACATTTGTTGGGAATGCCCCTCAAAGAATCCCTTAATTATCACTACTTGTTTTATTGCCTGGAAAGGCCCCGAAGTTCATTAGCCTTGACTTTTGTGTCATCCTAGAATTCATGTGATTCCTGACACTTCTTACTTCCCACTATGAAATGCCCCACTGTATAGGAACCTAGCAAAACTCCAGCCATTCTTCCCACCTGTGCTTGTGTTAGAGCCTCTATCTTCCAATGTCTTCAAGTCTCCGTCCAGTAAGCCTTGCCCCCTCCTAACATTCTGTACAGTGAGTTCCTACCAATAAGCGTGGATGGTAGAATAGGATTTTAAACGGGCCTACACATCTTGTCAATTCTTCCATCTAGCATAAGAAGGCTCGTTTCCACTGCCACTATTGGTGGGAGACTCTAAAGTGGGCTTTCTCTGAATAACTCGAATTTACTCAAAACTAGCTAGTTCTTTACACTAGGTGCACTAAGCAAATACTTCTCTCTTCCTTTATGCACTCCCCTGTAAAATTTGGATATATAAACAACCTAATGGAAAGGCTTTCAGGCAGAGGAAAAGCATGACAATACACAATTCAGTGTTAGAATGAAAAACAGGTTTCACTATGTGTTAATGCCTATTGATTGGTGGCAGCTGCCTAAAGCCCTGTGCTGGGAGGGATCCCAAGACCTCCACAAACCCGTGTCCATCATGAGTACAACAGGGGGAATGGCATCCGCACCCCTGAGGGACAATGGAGCCACAGAAACAACATTTCGAATCCCACACCAGGCTCTAGCTTTTCTAGCAATATGAATCTTAAGCAAATTAACCTCTCTGCATTTAACGTGTCAGATGAAGACACTTTAAGCTTGCCCCACTGGATTTGTGAGCATTAAACCAGGGCCTCAAGTGTTGCTGCTTTTCCCCACTCCCTTCTCGAGGGCAGGAACGTGTGAAGGAGCACTTTGCCAGAAATTCATTTGTTGAAGCCCTAACGTCCAGTACCTCGACTGTGTCTGTATCTGGAGAGACAGCCTTGAAAGAGATGATTAAGTTAAAATGAAGCCATTAAGGTGAACCTTTCATCCAGTAACGCTGGTGTCCTTATAAAAGAGAGCAGGACACACTGGCAGAGATGCCAGGGATGAAGGCCCACAGATTCAAGATTCTGTGAGAACAGAGCAAGCAGTCAGCTACCTGCAAGCCACGGAGAGAGACCCCAGAAGAAGTCAAACCTGTCAACACCTTCATTTTGGACTTCGAGCCTCCACCTATTTGTTATGGCGGCACTGACAGGCTAAGGGGAACAAAGCCAGTGCCTGCCACCACTTCTATTACCTTCTATTACCATATGCATTCCCACTCTCTCCTATTCATGCTTCCTCCTCTCGAGAGCTCCTTTCTTTTCACTCCTGTGGAACACTAGAAGGAGGGCACCTGGGGCTCAGAAACACGGGGTAGCCTTGGCTGGTGTAGCTCAGTAGATTGAACATGGGCCTGCAAACCAGAGGGTCGCTGGTGTGATTCCTGGTCAGGGCCCACACCTGGGTTGCAGGCCAGATCCCCAGTGGGGAGTGCATAGGAGGCAACCACACATTGATGTTTCTCTCTCTCTCTTTCTCTCTCCCTTCCCCTCTGTCTATAAACAAATAAAATCTTTATTGAAAAAAACAAACAAGGGGTAACACTGATTGCTGACCTAGAAAAATATAGTTTTGCTTCCTGTATTGTACTTACCAGAAACCATCCCCCAACACACACACAAGGGCATTCCTGGAACAGAAAAGAATGGTGTTCCCCTCTCTCCATCCAGAAGCCTCGCAGCAAAATTACCGAATATTTATTGTGCTGAACTTCCCCCAAAGCACAGCCCTTTCCTCCTTTTCAGGAGGGTTTTTAAAAGCCTCAATAGTTAATAAGAAATGCTGCCAATCCCCTAGATTGAACTGTTTAATTAGGTAGGGAAGTAGTTAAATGTGTTATCAGAATCCAATTTAAATGGAAATGCGTCCAGGCCAATTAACCTCACACTAACCACAGCGCGAATTAGTGCGCTAAAACATTTGTTCTAGCCGTTTAGATATTTCCTCTGCCAGGTACACTGTGCAAACAATTGCCAACCCGCCAGGGCCTGCTGGTTTGCCAGGCTGCACAGGCTAACAACTGTTCAACACCCTAAGAGTTTGGGTGTTGTTTTGTTTTTTAGATATATCTTCCCCCCAGTTCACACCCTCTCCCAACAGGAATCATGCCCAACTCAAAACTGCCTTCAATTTGTTTTGTTTTGTTTTGTTTTTGTTTTTTCACTTCCCTGAGAAAAGGCAGTTAACATTTTTTTGCAGTATGACATCATCCCGGACTTCTCCGACCTTTATCTCAGACTCTTGGTTCTCGCTCCAGAATGACAAAGGCCCCTCCTTTGGCTGTACACCTCGCCACTGGGGATCAATACAAAAACGAGACCCACAAGTGCTATCTCTTGGTCTACAGAAGGCAAATGGAAGGGGCAGCGTGAGTGCATTTGTCCTGGGTTGCCGACTGCTCTCTCTAACCACCACTTCTCCCCAGAACATTCTAATATTTGTTGCTGAATACAGTAAAAAAAAAAAAAAAAAGTGTTACTAATTGACAGCATTAAAGTTTAAAGTGCAACTAAGTGATATTTTATATTTTGGATGAGGAACACACATGTGAAGACTGCTGAAAAAATATTTTTTTTGTTAAATTCACTCTTTTTATTACTTTCTCTGTATTCATAGTAGTAATGAATTAAACACAATATCTCAGACATAGTACTAGAATGCTGATTTTCCACTGAAAGTGTATTGTATTTAAAACCACAGCTCTTACCTTAGGGAAATCATGTAAGTCCACCTGGTGGCTGCCTCCCTCTTCACTGTGGCCTGTGTGGCCTCCGCAGACAAGCACCCACCCACCCAGCAAACTCCAGCACAGCTGAAATCAAAGCTAAGCTCTCTGGGTGGTGGAAACAAAACGAGTCTGAACAGGAAAGGTAGAGGTAAATAGAGTGAGCGGTTAGTTTTTGTCTCTTACACCTGTAAAACCTTCAGGGAGACTTTTCATTGGTCAACCAGGGGACGGTGTTCAGGAGAAGGGGCACATTCAGTTGTCAGTCACGTGAAGAAACCCATGCCTGGGAAACCATGACCCATCTTGTCTTAACAACCTTTCCGAGAACATCGGGACAAACACTAGTTGCTATTTGTCTGAAAACCAAACACTGATATTTCTGGAACCAGGTTTCTTAAGTCCAGTGGGGCGAGCCCTGGAAACCCAAACTTGAGGTCTCACCAGCAGATCACCAGGATGCTGAGGAAGCGCTGGTGCCACGATAACCTGCGGCCCTCAGAGTGGTGCCCACCAAGGCCGGGGTATCACAAGAAGACCCAGGAACTCCTGTCACCACCCATTGCTAACCGAGGTTCTTTCTTTTTCCTTAGGAAAGTGAGTCATTCAGAGACTATTCCAGAACACCCTGTTTAACCATAACAATGTATTTAGTAAATACCCCAGTAGTCACATCATATCACCCTACCTTCTTGATGAAATGCAGGATAAAGGGGGTAAAAAAATCACCTCAAATCTCCCTGCCTGTAAATCACTGATTTCTCTAGATTTTCCTTTTCCCCAATCATCTTAAATAGCCCAAAGGCAAATACAGAAGCCATTTATCCTCTATTGAAACAGCTGAGAACATTTGTAAAGGTCAAAGACAGCAAATATTCTTACAGCCCCTACGGTTTCCAAGACAAAGCTCAGAAAAGCTAAGACAGTGTCCTGCGAAGGCCCAACCTAAGAACCTTCTTCTGTACCTGCCACAGTTACTAGATGGTTGCCGTTGTTCTCCCTTTTAATATACTATTTCCACAATTAGATCTTGTTACTATTTAACTTGGCTATTGCATTGGCCTAGGTGACAATGGTGTTTTGAACAGCTGTCAATGAGTAAATGATGTGGGCCTTTTCAAAAGCACTTTGCCAACCAATTCAGGAACTTTATAAAGTAGAATGCTCAACCAGGAAAAACTATTCTCTAACATCTATTTCTTCAGAGATGTATAAAAGAGGTTTTAATTTGAGCTAATATAAGGAATATATTCTTTTTCTCAACCTGAAAAACTGTAATAATTAAAAGCATTACAAAAACTGTGAAGTCATTTTTTTTACTGGTTTCCTTGGGGGGAAAAATGTAAATCAATCAAAATCAAAGCTTATTCTTCTCCATTTATTGATATGTCGAAAGGTGATCATTTAAAAATATGAAATTACAATTGTGTCTTATCTAAAACTACCAGTTTCACCAAACTGTTAACATTGCTAAAATCAAACATCTAAAAGTTAAGCTTCGTAAAATGTTTTAACATGTAACTCAGTTCTATATTTTAATGACTACTGCAGAAATTTAGAGCCCTTTAAATCCTCTAAATCAGCCCAAATACTATAAATGATAGTTCTAAAGAAAAAAGGTTAAACCTCGTGTATTATGCAGCTCTCAAACCAATAAGCCAGATAACACTCACTTCCCTCAACACAGGTGGCTGGATTTCCCAAGAGAGTTTTTCCAAGCATTTCTAGGGCCCAGTGCTCCATATTCCACTTGCTCTGTGGCCCCCAAATTAGCCTAAAACCAACTGGCTTCTTTTCAAACATGTACCTTCCATTCACAGCTCTCCAACCTTGTACCACTGTAAATTTTAGGAGGAAAACAAACGATGTGACACTATAATTTATTTTTATGAACAAAGTTATTTTCATACATGCCATAAATTCTTTGGCATATGAAGGAAGTCATGGGCCCATAAGGTAAGAAGCAGAGAGGTCAGCTGACGCAAAAGTTGGCCTGGAGATAAAGCAGTAGCAGGTAGAACTAGAGATGAGGGGGCCAATCATGTATCAAGTAGAAGAACAGTAGTTCTTTCTGCAGGAGACAGGAGATGGGGCAGCAGGGAGAGACACAAGGAATCAGATTTGGATTTTCAAAAAATGATGGGAATTTTTTTTTTTCTTACGTTGCAGACAGTGAGTAAGAGTTTGGCTCAGTCAGACAGAAGGGAGGGGTAGTAGGTGTGAGGCTTTCCTGGGAAATAACCTGGGTTTCCACTTAGCCACTAACCAGCTCAAGGGACCCTGGGCAGTCCACTAACTTTTCTAAGATTCTTTTAAATTCCAAAATAAGTGTTTTAGTCATGAGCTTTCAAACTTTTTGTTATGAGGACATGAGTATTTATAAAGGACTTACATTGTACTTAAGATGGTATTTAAAGCAACCACCCAGTTTCTGCAAATGAATCCCGCACACATGGAGGCAGAATGAAAACCAGTTAGTAAACTGAGGACTTGGTCCACTTCTAATCAGGTAACTCCTACTACAAGGCTGACTACTATCTGATTAGTATCTCAAAATTGGAACTACAAGGAAGGTACCTGAGGCCCACCTGTGAAGGGTAAGAAGAAAGTGAAGGGAGCCAACCAAACGCACCAGATTCATCCACAGTCTTTATTAACAGCAGCCACCAGCCTCATCCTGCTAGAAAAGGTATCATGTCAGGTTATGAGCCCATGTTCACTATAACAAGAAGCACTTCTAATCCACAGTTCACATCATGTACTTATTAAATATTTCTTCCATGCTGCATCTCTTCTGTGACACATAATTTTTCATTAAAGAGCTTAGCACCATTCTCTCTAAATAACATTTAGTATGTTAACATATTTGAAGGTTGTCCATGTTACAGAGGGTAAAGAGGCCAAGGCTTACGGCAAGTACAGTGTAGCAATGTGGAGAGGAGAGGGGCCATCAGACACAGATTTGAATTCTATCACTTTCTATTAGCTGTAGAATCTTATGTATATTATTTAACCCTAGTGGACCAAAAAGAGGCCGCATACTAGACCTGACAAACTCAGGGGAGGCCTGCAGGCAGCCTACCATCTCAGAGACCTACAGAACCCCATAGGATGCTCTGAGATTCAAACTTTCTAAGTAAAAGTAAGTCATGGCGGATAGTCATGTCCTAGGCCTATATCTTCCTTGACAAAGATCAACCTTTACCGTAACTGAGCTTGTCCATTGTCTTTTTGCTTCTAAGATAACATACCTTTGGAGTGTCAGGGTCATTTCCTTCATGCCGACCCCTCACTGCACCAGAGCAGAGACCTCCAAAACCCTCATTGTTATTGTTGTCATAATAATCATTAACTGCTAACTATCCTATACCCACAAAGGTAAAAGAAGTGTCTATTCACTTTACTTTGTATCCAAATCAGAGATTTCCCAGCTTTGCCTCGTCCTGCCTCCCTAATCTATCACCATAAATTACAAGTAACGCCTTATGCCTCCTCCTCTGATTGCAAAGTGTAACAAAAGGTACAAAACTCCCATTCTCTGAGCATTTTCTCAATCCGTTGAGATTTTGCTTCCCAGCAATTGTCATCAGTTTGGCTCAAATAAACCCACACAAATTCTCTACAGGTTGAAACTTTTCTTACGTTGCCACCCTCTATTTTGTATTTGCTCACAGGTAAAATGCATCTGACAACTCGAGGGGATAAAATTCAATGAGAGCATAAAATGTACAATAAACAGCCGACAAATGTCCAATTTCATCCCTTAACTTCTCAGATTAAAAAAGAAAAAAACCTCTGATAGAGGGAATTTTTTAAAAGATACGACCACCATGTCAGAAACGTCTTTCTTACAGTGAACACCTGACAGGTAAGTAAAGTAAAATTTAATTTCCCTCCCGAATCCATAAGATTCAAAGCATGTTTAAGGAAACTATTAAAAATGATTTAACCAAAATAAGAATAACTTTACCTTCGCTCAACAGCAGCAGCCAGCGTCCACGAGGCCAAAAACAAACCACTCGGGCAGATCCCTGAATTAAACGCCTGAAAGGTTGGACCTGATCGGAGGATGGACCAGTCCCAAATAGCTGAGATTCCAAAGAAACTTTGTTGTTGTTGTGTTTTTAAGAGGCCACAGTGATTAAAGTCTCCATGCAGACATTTGCTTCCAAGAAAGGTATTGACAACACCGTTTATATCCCTGCATAATACAGTCTTTCCTTTTGTTCCTGGAGTGGGGTGGTGAGGGTAGGGGACAGTGAAAAGTGTACCTCGTGTGTCCTTGGTATTTTAAATGGATAGTAAGATTGGCTTTTATCAGTCTAAGTACTAATGACTAAGACACTCCTTTCAAATGCCAATTAATTCACCTTGACTCAAGACACAATAAAGCCAAGGAACTCCAGGAATTTGAAGAAATTCAGTCTATCCCTAACATCATATAGTCAGCCTTTCTCTGAAGGCCTCTCAAGTTCCAGGACTTTCACTTTTCTTTTTTTCTTTTTTTTTTTTCATTTTAATGCCAATTCAGTATGGAGGCTGGGGTTGTATTAACCTACCCATTTTAGACTTTTGAAACCAGGACAAATGTCCTGGCCACATACTGAGTTGTGGCCAGGATTATTCTAAACCTCAGACTTTAATGTCCTACCAACTACCGTATTTTTGCCCTGTATAATGTGCACCCACGTTTTCCTGTGCATTATACATGCGATTATCACACCCAGGGCATGTAATCATTATCCCAAGGATAATGCACATCCCTATTTTTCCCTCAAAAGTTTGGGCAAAAAAGTGCACATTATACACGGCAAAACATGGTACTCTCTTCAAGATACCATCATGGGCTGTCTGGAAACAGGACCTCTCTGAAACAAGCAGATGAACAGCTACAGGTGCACAGGGCAAAGCAGAAAACGCTGGGCTCTTCCCTACTTTATGGTGCGCATGCTAAATTGAGGTGCTTAAGGCGCACTGAATATGTGCAAAGCACTGTGGTAAGAGTTTGAGGATTTCACTTAATCCTTACAATAACTCTGTGTTGTAACCCCCATTTAACAGATGGGGGTTGAGGCACAGAGAAGCTAAGCAAGTGGCCAAAATTCACACAGCTAGAAAATGGCTGGGACAAGATTCTCAACCCAGTGAATCTGGCTCCAGAGTCCAACCCCACTACACCTGGCCCTCCAGACCATGCTTTCTAAATGTACTCCCTACACAATATAATTGTGTTTAATGGCTGAAATATACATTTCAGAGAGAAGTGCAAAAAACAAACCAATGAATCCAGCCCATCCTCCCTCATCTAAAATGAACCACCCCAACAACAAAATTAATTCAACAAAGTTCATAGAATGTTTAAGGGAGAAGGAGTAAATACTGTGTAAATGCATTACCTTCCCCACTGAACACCATTTTCCCATATTACCTTGAAATGTTTCCTTATGCCCCGTGTCCCTGTGGTGCTAGCAGATGGTTTCTATGTCTCAGTCTCTAAAGCTTTCAGGAATTTATTCCTAGACTTCCAAGCCTGCTCAGTTGCAACCTTCCCTCACTGATGGCCTTGGCTAGCCAACAAATCTCTGCTTTCTTTGTGTTTGTTCAAAAAAAAAAAAAAAAAAAATCAACGGTCTTTGGAAAGCCTGATTTTTTTTTAAGTTATTGAAATCCTTAGGGTGCAGAAGGAAAACACACTATGAGACTCTGGGCCTCCCACTTCATCCTATTTCTGATCTCCAGAGGGAAAAAGAGAATGCTGTTTGATCACAGTGCTGCTTCTCAAAATTACAACTTAACTGTATCCGGGAAAGAATTTGGCTCTATGGTTGTCTTTTACTGTTGACAAAGTTCACTGGACACGTTTTCTCACATGACACTTACATAGATGTCTGTCTTAATAGCTGCAGAGGGAACAGCATATAACAAAAAACCTCCCTTTGGCAGGCTTGGAAACTTCCATGGTTTTAAGACGAGCCCTGTGTTTGCTCAAAAGAACTCAAATGCCATCTCTTGAGTTATATAAGCAGCCATAGGGAATTCAATGAGAGTGGCCATGCTGGCTTCATTGAAGCCACTTTTGGGCAACCCCCAAGGCAGTGTCTCAGAATTTCAAATATATCCAAATGGACAGGAGTTTAGGATTATGGTGGATTAGCATCTTTAAGAATGAAATATTCTACTTCTGACTGAGTACACCCAGAGCCCTCAGATCTTGATTAATCAGCATAAAACAAAAACACAGCTCGATATACAGAAATGAGTGATGTCGATCACACTGACAGCGTTGAAAGGCAGACTGAGAAGTCCAGGGGCCCCCCAGAGCCAGCCCTGTGCACGTTTACACGTGCGTGTGGCCCTTACTATAGCTTGAAAGTAGGAATTATTATCCCAGTTATATAACTGAAGAAAGTAAAATCCAGAGAGGTTTGAAGTAATTTGTCCAAAGTGGCCCAGCCAGTGCCTAGAGATTTTTTAAACCCAGTGGTTTTCTACTACACCCTAGGAAAATGAAAAAAAAAGAAAAAATTCCCCAAAACACATCAAGAGTGTACTCTTTTAAAAATTCTGACTATTCATTTCTTGATATTTATCTACCATAATTAAGCCAAAAAGTAAAGTTCATGTTGCATTCGGTTACCTTAAGTCTGAAGAGACAGAATAAATAAGAAAGATTCAGTAAGAGGGGAAACCTGATAAAATGAAGAAGATTCCACACCATTTTCCCTTGTCTAAATATGCAAGGTTTTTGCCTAGTTTTCAGTTTACCAGCTAAGAGGATCGTTAAGATGTTAATCTTTTATATAAAGAGGGCGTAAAATGAGTAGTTTTAAAACTACACATAAGAACAACAAAAGCCTAAGTGAACCAAATCACGTCTTTCAACAGAAATAGACACCAAAGGCAAATGCTGTTAACAAATAATAGACCAGCCTTTTTTGAATATTTTCAAATCAAAAATTTAAAAGAGATCACAAAAACAAGACGAAACAATTTTATAAATCCTTTATTTAAAAAGCATTGATTATTGCAGCTTTTAAAATTTGGTAGGGCTTAATATAAGTTTTTAAGCCTCTAAATGAACATCTTAATTTAAAATGGTCAATGAAACCCATTTGTTTTAGGGGTGCACTGGTAGAAATTGGAAATAAGCTTCTTAGTAGACTAGTTAGGTTCTCTCTTTTACATACATATTTAAAAATAAAATATTTTCCAAAGACTAATATGAAGCACTATAAATAATATTCTATACAAATTAATTTTATAACATTAGTAAGATTTATTTTATAACATGCGCATGTGTGTATATATATATATATACATGGTACCTTAATTGCTTTAAAAATGGTTTTGGGTTTTGCAATTTTTTCTGAAATACAGTGAAAGGCACAGACATGTATTTTACAGTGATCAAATCTCACCCAAACATAAGTTCTTCATACTCCACTTATGTGACCATGGAATGAAAAAGGCTTAAAATTGCTCTAAATGTGAATTAAACACACACACGTAACTAATGATGACGCCTACAAGAACAGGGAGCCGAGGCCTTTAAGCTGAGCTCTTCCACTGGATGTTTTAATTAGAGTGGTCTGGGGGAGAAAGGGTCCTCTGCCACAGACCACAGTGAAAGCACAGGCACCACTGAAGGGGAAAATGCCACTGTCGATATAATCACTTTGGTGCATTTTTGTCAAAAGGCCCAATTAGCTCCCTTTCTCACCTGCTAAGGCTTGGTAAAAATCAAGCTAGGTAAAAGATTAAGATAAATGATCTTTTTTAAAATTCTATTTAAAAATGATATTGCTCAAAAACCTGAGACTCATTGCTTTTGGGATTCCATATTGGTATATATTTGCTCTTGGATTTGGTCTATATTCCAAACCACCTCTCCCTCAAAAACACAGTCTACAGGAACAGAAAAAAGAGAAAAACTACATCTAGCCCTATAACCCATAATAAACCACTCAATAATAAGAAATAAAACATGTACCAGGCAGCTATTGTACCATGTATAGGCCCTTTTATATAGGGTTCAAGTTTTTATTGGAAGGAACAAAAGAGATGATTTCCCTTGTCCTGCCACGTGACATCCTACCAGGGTGTCCTGAGAATACTTAAGCCTAAAATTCTTATATGTACCTGCAAAAAATATATTTAGCTCCTACTTTATGTACACAATGTCTCCCTTTGGATGGTAGCCCAAAAAAGAAATCTAAAAAGCCATAACCTGGATAATACATTATTGGAAAGAAAATCAGCCAAAGGTACATGTATTATGGCTTCTGTTAGATATTGAAAAAGAAAAAAAGAAAAAGGAAAAGGAAAGAAAAGAAAGGAAAAGAAAAGAAAAGAAAAGAAAGGAAAAGAAAAGAAAAGAAAAGAAAAGGAAAGAAAAGAAAAGAAAAAAGAAAAGGAAAGAAAAGAAAAGAAAAAAGGAAAGAAAGCGCAATGAACTTAACTATATTTATCCCCACCAGCCAGAGGGACTGCCTACTTCCTCCCCCATGAGTAGATTTCCATCTCTGGGAGGGGGAGGGGGTTGCCTTTTTGGATAACTAATGAAATAATGAGGTAGGAAGCAAGGAAAAATGAAAGGGTTAGGATCCCCACACAAGGTAACCATTTTCCCCACTCTCGGTTTTGTAGGCCATCTTGTTCCTATAAATGCCAAGATGTCTCAATTTTAACCAAGTTGTGACAGTAGAGCCAATACCCACTAACCGTTTTTGAAATCAGTGGCCTTTAATCAAATGACCAGCAGCAAAAAATCTGTCAGACAAACAGTTAATTGATGCAAATTAAGAGTCACTATCACTGCAGTGCAATGTTACAGGAAAAAGAACAATGGACAGTACTTTAAAGGCAAGTAACAGTGTTCGATTAAAAAATAGTTAATCCATAATTTGCTCTCATTATAAAGGCTAATCTTAATTTTGGTCAATTGAAATCACTAAGAAAGCAAAAGATACGAGATAGCTTGATAAAGAAGAAGCACCCATGGGGGGTGGGGGTGGGGTGGGGAGGGAGATTGTCATTTGTGTCCAAGGGTTTCACGCAACATTTGGGGCAAAAGCCTTTGTTCCTCCGCCTCGGAAGGGAGTGGGTGGGTGGGTGATGGAGAGATCAGACACGGCGGCCCCGGCCCTCCACACCCAGCTCTCTCGCGCATGCGCGAGGCCAAGACAAAGGAATAGGTAATTACAGTCCCGATTCATTCATTTTGCCCACAGCACTGGGGATCTGTTAGCCTAGGCTGTAATCCCAAGGGAAGGGGGGTGAGGGTGTTGGCCCACACCCCTTTGGTAGGAAGACCACCTCGATGCTCGTGTTTGATTTTAACCAGCCACACATGTGCTACTGGCCTCGCGGGAGACCGCGGTGTGTCAATCCTGTTCAAGGTACTAAAAACGCACCCATGTGAGCTGTGCTAATTTCAGCAGGGTGAAAATTACACAAGCAAAGGCTGTCCACGGAGTTCGTTTCAAGGCGGAAATATCTCTGGGGAAGCAGATAAGGAGCCCAGCCAAGCGTTCGATGAATATTCATGAAAAGAATGCGGTTTGCAGCCACGCATTGTGTGTGCGATCAGATCCAGGAATTCTGCAATTTATATTTTTCGGAGCCGGGGAGGGGGGAGGAACAGGAACCTGGCGTCGGGTTTCATAGTTTGTGCTTTAGGCAAAACCTGCTAAACCCCAAACCTTCGCTCACACCGGGGCTGGGCCGTTAGGGGGCCGCGCGTAGTCAGGTTCAAGCTCACACCCTCCCGGCTGGGGCCGCGAGTGGAAGCGCCTGGTGCATTCTCTGAACCGAAGACTCCAAAAAATGAAATGCTCAGAGGTTGCCCACAGGTTAGTGGGAAAGCAATTCAGCCACGTCCGAGGCTGAGGCTTTGATCCGCTCGGATGTGCTTCTGGAGGCACGTTGTCGTGTGAACCTCGCGTTCCTTGGCCACCCCAAGATTTAGGAGTCCCACTGGTCAAGGAAATCCATTTGCTAAACCCCAAAGCCACCTCCTTCCTCTGATCAGACCAGATCCCCCATATTCTCTCTCCCCTTACTCCCGCCCCACCCCACCCCCACCCTCCATCTTTTACTGCTGCGCCCCTCGCACCAAATGCTTTCTTCCCGGCTGTGGAAGGTTCCGATGACAGATAGGCTATGTTCAGGCCCACAAAACCGCTCCTTGGGCCTCAGTGCGCTTAAAGGCTTTCGCATTTGGTAGTTTATTCAACAAGCAGCTTCTCTCCCGCTACCCACCACCCGCCCCAACTCCGTTTATCAGACTCGCCATCCCCCGCATTCTCTGCACCCTGCGAGTGGCTGAAGCCTCCCACCTCGCCGCCCCCAACACCCCAGATCCCCGAAGTGCGACGGAGCCCTCGTGGAGAGACCCCACGCCCTGCGTCGTCTAATCCGGCCCTGCACCACCACCACCCACCCCGGCTGCAGCGCGGACAGAGAACGCAGGGCCTGGGGAGCAGGGCACTGTGCAGTAAGGAAACGGAGGCCCCCCAAGGCTGCCGGCGCCCCTGCTCCGCGGTGGCAACGGGGCCACCCGGACGCGCCTCCTTACCTGCTCTGGGTGCCTGCGCCGCCCCTGGGTGAATGCGGTGCCGCCGACGGGCCCGGGTCGCTGGCGTCGTCCGGCCGGGTGTCTGGCCGCTGGTGGAGACTCTTTCTCCGGCTCGACGGCGGAGCCCGGAGCGAGGAGCTAGTTGGAGCGCTGCCGCTACTGCCGCCGCCGCTGCAGCCTCTGCATTTCTTGCTCTCGCGCTCCCCCTCCCCTTCCTGCCCAGCACCTCCCCCGCCGCGTCCGCCCGCCCAGCCTCCCGCTCCGCCACCCCGCCCGCCTCCCTCCCCCTTTCCCTCCATTCCTGGGCCCCGCCCGCCTCCCCTCAACTCCTCTCCATCTCTGTGCGCTCGCTAAGTCCCCTCCCCTACGCCCTAACCCCCCACCTCTTTTCTCCATCCCGGTGGTCCCTCCTTTCCTCCTCCTGCTTCTGTACCCCTCCTGCTTCTCTTTATCTGTCCTCTATACGGGTTTCCCACTCCCTTCCCACCACCCTCCATTCTAGGGCCCCCTGCCCCCATGCCTCCCCTCCCACGCTGCGCCAGGACTGTCTGTGGGTGGGTCTCTCTCTCTCTCTCTCTCTCTCTCTCTCTCTCTCTCTCTCTCATTCTTTTTCACATTTGGAACGGTTGGTTAGAAGTGCTCCAGCTCACGCTCAGACTTAAGGGGCTGCCTAGAGGTGATGAAGGATGCCCCCTGCCACCTGCTACCTTTCTCAGCACCCCAATCCCGTACGCTCGCGACAACGGCTGAGATTCCTATGGCCAGGTCGGCAATGAGGTTGGGAGTGATCTGGTGGCTTCCCCTAAGGCTCTAAGGACGGATGTCCACGAAGTGGAAGTGGCCCCCAACAGCGGGCACTTCTGGGAGGCGCCCCTTGGACCTGGCGCGCTGGGTGGGCGGCTCCCGCACGCGCTAGGTGGAACCAGGACGACGGCGGCTTCGGACAAGCGCCACGGCTTAAGTCCAGCTGGTGGGGCGGTCAGTGTCGCCTTGCGGGGATGCTCTCGGGAATTGAGAGAGAAAGGAAAGACAAGAGCCCGAGGAAAGGACCCGTCGGGTTTGTGTCTGTGTGTGTGTGGTTTAATGGAGGCAACCAGTTCTCAGGAACACTGGGTTAGCCGAGGCTACCCGCGCAGAAGCGCACAAGTCAAAGCCGGGGCCAGCTGCAGCGTGTCGGGGAGTCCTGGGGACTGCCACTTTGTTGAACACCGGGACACAAATAACCACCAGGGTAGGGAGATATGCTCACCTTGCTTATCTGTTGGCAAGAAGTAAATGCAAAAGAGAACGTAACAGGATATCGCTTACAACAGTAGTTCTTTTCTTAGACAAAAGCGAATGTTACCTGCCCGCAAAACCTTTGCGAACCTTTGGAACTTTTATTTGCGGCATTCTGGCGCCCTCTGGCTGTGTTTGAATTGCTCTCATGCTCGCCTATATCCATCCGAGCAAAGAAAATGAGCTGCCCGTTTTCTTCCGGGGTGGATCTACCCTATTCACCTGGGTGTCCATTGGATTCAGAGGCAAGGTTCCCCTCCAAAATCGGGATGACAAAATGTAACCACATTTAGGGCGACAGACGCTAAAGTCAAGTGCATCCGCATTCACCTGGGAAAGGTAAGTCCATTTTTGATTAACAGAAAAAAAAACTTACCCGAACTTTAATTTGGTGAGGTGGCCTCGTCAACCCAGTGCTGCGCCAAAGGTTTTGCAATGGAAATGCTCGTGTGCAAAACCGAACAGGTGTTTACAGTCCACATGTGACCTCACCATTTTAACCAAAGGGCAGTAAGAAAAAAAGTAGGGATTTTGTTGGTTTGGTTTTTTTTTCTTTTGTCCTCTCTCTTTATGCCATTTAAATGAATAAAAAATAAATAGAATACAAAAACAGGAATGCAAATTACAACTAGGATTGCCTCCAAAACAATTTTATTTATTGGAATTTAAATATTTATTCAATATTTTAATATGTTCAGTATGTATCCCACATTCCAGCACACCATCTATGAGGCTAGATGCAGGGTGTCTCAACCTCCTGTTTGGGGTTGATAATTTTCTGTTGGGGGGGGCAGTCCTGTGCACTCTGAAATGGTCAGCATCACTTCTGGTCTCTCTCCACTAGTTACCAGTAACACACATTCACACACACACCACCACCACCACATCCTTTCCACCAGTTGTGACAACCAAAAATGTCTCCTGACATTGCCAAATGTCCCCTGGGAGACAAAAATCACTGCAAGTCGAAAAATACGGGGCTATAAAATTTTAAACCACTGTGAGCAAGTCTCTAAGTTTTTACCCTGTCGAGTTAGATGAGCGTTTGCAATTTTATACCCAAGACATTTATTGAGTGTATTTGTTAGGGTATCCAAGTAGCTCAGTTTTTCATTTAGCATTCAGGTTGTAGCCCTGTGATCTTCCAGGCATGTAAATCATCTCAAAATTAGTAAATATGGGGTCTTATCGTGTTTGCATAATAAGCCTGTGGATGTTATGCTCTGTTTTCTCCTTTTCCAATGTTTTCAAAGGAAAAAAGACAATATAGAAATTAATGTTCAGTACCTTCAGTGCTTCCGGCTAAATTTTCATGATAAAGAAAACAAGGCTTTCAAAGGTGTGACTGGAATACAGATCACGGTTGCCATAGAAATGAGAGGCAAAATCTTATACCAGTGAGGCATCGGGTTGCCTCAATTTTGTCTTTCATCAGATTTAGTTGTTCTCTTAAAAGATTTTTGAGACACTCTTTTTTAGTGAAATAATGATGTAACTGGCTGACACTGCTATTAAGCTGAAGAATGGAAGCTTTTCCAGAATTTATGAACATGTATCAAATGGTAGCCAAAATACTACATTTCAGCACACCACTAATGAAGTCCAATTTGGTGATATTTTTAGTTGTCCATCCAACATCTTTTGAAACACAAACTTAAGGAATCAATGACCAAGTGTTTGAAGCTCTGGAGTCTAGAAAACTGTTAACATTAACTATTGCGGATGTCACCACCTATTCAGATTATAGACTAATGGACTTGGGAACATACATTAAAGGTGCAAATTTAATTACTTTTCAACATTACGTCATCCAAATAAAATCTGTTACTCTCCAAGTGAACTAAATATATTTTTATTTCTGGGTTGTAAAATAAATTCCATTGCCATTTTCAACTACTTACATAATCTGCTTCAGTGAATCAAACTTGCATTATGAAAATATTTATCAAAAGGACACATTATTCAGTCACTAAGGTTTTTGCTACAGTATTTGCTATAGAATTGTTTGTAATATAAGGGACTCATCATCCCCTAAATTACCAGTCAGTTTACAAACACTTCGCTGTGTGTTCACCTTTTCGAATAGTCAATTGAGAGCCCACGATGATTACACAGAGCTCATCTCACCTCCAGAACTAACCCACAACCCCCTCTCTGTCCTCCTCTCTTTCCTGAGGCCTGGCCTCTTTCTCAGTTCCCCATCCTGTCCTCCTGGGTAGAAGAGAGAGGATTAAAGTCCCAAATAAAAGAGGTAGACGAACATGAATGAAGCGGAAGCACAGTGACAGCAGTGTCGCCCCAGGGTTACCACAGCCGCCTGTGCTTGGCATCGTTTTGGTAGTTCCTATTTAAAGCCACTGAATTAACGTGAATCCTCTGAGACCCGCGTAGAGAATCTGATAAATTTAGCTCTGCTGGGAAGTATTGGCGAGAGGACCGAATTGCTGTAATTTGTTGGCAAGACTTCATCTACAAATTGCAGGTTCAAGGCCAGACAGCCAATATTGTATATGAAAATGTACATCTTTTTTCTCTAAATGTGTTTATTATTTTTAATCAAAGGTAAATCATGAAACCTGTATAGTATTTATTTCATTTTTCTCCCCACTACCCCCATATTATTACAACCTCACCATTCACATAGCCAAGTAAAAAGACACTCAGTTTCACTCAGAGCTTCTCAAGCTGGGGCTCCTTTGCACCCCAGAGGACATCAGAGATATCTGGGGGCATTTGGGGGGAAGGGAGTGTAAGGAGGCAAAGTGCTACTGGCCTCTGATGGGTAAAGACCAGGGTTACTACTGAACACCCTGCACTGCACACAGAATAGCCCCAGAACAGGCAGTTATCCAAAGTCCAAAATGTCAATACATTATCCAGCCCAAAATGCAACATGAGTTTGGGAAACCTGGCTTTAAAATCACGTGAAGTTGGAAAACACCTGGTTTTTGTTAAGAGCCCGTGCTGCCTCTTGCTGTGGTTCAGGATATCTTGAGCAGGCAGCAAGTTTGGAGGTACAAAGATTTAGCAGAGTTCTCCTTCGAACAAGGAGCCTGCGATGCACCCTGAGCCCGTCACTGACCACCTGCCTCGACTGCCTCACAAATTTAGGCAGTCACTTCAAGGGCAACGCCGAGGATCAGCATCAGAGATTTTGAGCTCCCCTCGCTGTTACTACATGCTGAGCAACTGGAAGAAAACAGCTTAACTTGGGTTCCTTGTTTCACTTTCTGCATGGACTGTGAAAGGATAGCCAGGAAACCTGAGCAAACATGTGTTTACTACAGAGCGTTGGACTTGAAGTGGAAGGAGCAACCTGGCCTTGGCACGACACTCGGAACATTTTTGCCCCCAGATAAAAGGTGAATAAAAAGCAATCCTATTCTCTACCTGAATAGTTATTCCCAACTCTCCTCGCCCTGTCATCAACTGTAACTAGGCTTTCAGTGCCAAAGTACTTTTTCTACTCTAGTATTTTCTATTAAGAAAACACACAAAACCCACGATAAAAGGGTGTTCGCCCCACTAACCAGCAAGAGCTTTTTTCAAGCAGCGCCTACCTCTTTCTACAGACACAGGGCAGGGGATTAGAGCAGAGGACTTCAGTGTTGGGAAAACAGGCCTTAATTCTTTGGCGGTCCTTCCCCTGTAATCAGCCATTAAACCCTCCAGAGAACAAGTTACTTCATAACGGCATGAGGAATGTTGTAGAACAATTATTCACGTGGCTCTGCTCTCGAATCAGTGAGACCGTAGAGGTTCCAGTGTTACATAGCACCGTCTCTCCTCATTCCTTGGTGCCGCCGGATTCTTCTCTCAGATCAGCGCTTACTGGTAATTAAAATGTTTCTACCTTAACCCCAATGCAGAGAATGGTGTCCAAAATAAATTGGCTAAGTGCACAAGCAAGTTGCCAAAAGGAATGCAGAGAATGCATGTAGTTGCTATGCATTAATTTGGTGTGCTGTTTCCCCGACTTCTCCAAGAGCAAATGCGGTCCAAATTCCAACATCTGCTTCACTCTGTCTGTGGAGAGGCTCCCCAGCACCCGCAGACGCCATAACCCAAGTGCATCCCGCGCCCAGGAATCTCCTCAGGTAAGCTCAACTCAACGTCAGAAAGAATGACTTCTCTCCAAACCAAAGAAAGTAAGACAGTAAGAAATGAGAGAGCCAGACTTAAAGTGTATTGAGGAAAAAGCTGGCATAAACAGTTGAAGATATCTTTTAAAAATAAGCAAAACAGCTATTGGTCAGTAGTCCTAAGGGAAACCCAATACCATCTGTGAAAACGAGGGAGCCTGTCACAGTGAGGGACCATGAAATCTGACACAAGAAGAAAATCATGGCTCCAGGAACAGTGATTCCTGGAGGACTTGGAGGAATAACAACAAAAGCAATTTCATTGTCACTAAAATATTTATTTGATCAAAATCAAACACAAGGAAAGCTGTCAAAAACAACTTCGTAGGTACCTAAAGCAAGTCGCTGGACATGAGGTACAGCATTGCCCCATTAGGCTCCAAATCAAAACACGGGAAAACGATAGCAGGATTTTAGCTGAAACTGTCACCGCATCGCTCTCGCTGGGAACTTGGGTGATTTCAGAGGTGGGGTGCAGGTTGCTCGGCTTTCCGACACCATCTTATGCAGTTCCACGTTGAATGAATGTTTTTGCAATGACCATTCGTTACTTTGGGAACAGCATAGAATTTTGTGTGTTGTTTAAGAGATCAGTCCCAGGCTGAGAAATCACTTCTTAGAGACCACCTTCTCATGAGCTCTCCCTGCACTCTGTATTTGAACTCTGCATTCTGTTTCTTGCATTTTTCTGCTTCTTTGCCTTTAAATCAGTGGCTCAGTTTGGATGAATAATGTGGCCCTAGCCCTGGCACCCTTTGGGCTGCTGGCTCAGGTCCCTGGGGTGTCCCACTCTTCTTCACCTCTAATGCAAAAGACCTCCCCCACCCCCAGCTTTTGAGCTGATGGCAGGAGCAAGGAGACTCTCGCCCACACCTAGCACCTACTGTGCCATCCATATATTAGCTTCCTTTCTGCACTGATGGGCCCACAATCAACACAAAGTTCTGTTTGCTCTGTGACATTGGTGTTTATGTCTGTCTCCTTCTATCTGAATGACCTAACATACACAACGCTGCTGCTGAATCAAAATCACTTAAGTATTTTAGCCTCTTCAAGGCCAACTGTCTTCCTATTTTTTTTTACCTCTAACCATGCTGCTGTGACAGCTTTAAACACATAGTTCTCATCTTTTAAAATATTCCCTCAGTTTAAGAGTCTAGCAGTGGGATCTGCCAACCTCACCATGCTGATTTTCATGGGTTTTTGTCCTCCAATGAGATTTAAAAGTCCTGTGTAACCAAAAAAACCTAAGAGAACCTGTTTCCCCAGAGCTCCAACACCAATGCACGTCGTCACTTTTCATGAGTGCAAAATGGCTTTAAGTTGCATGTGTTTAATTACCCACAATAATTGGCTTTGTTTTTCCAGTAGCGCTTCCCTGTTTGGGTTTCGTCTGGGAAAACTGATTCTGTTCTTACAGTTTTCTTCGACATCTGCTAAACCTCCTCGAAATGTGACCAGCGAAGATGCACACCTGAGTGGCTGGCTGGCACGTTTGGGCTTTTAGCTAGCATCGGTTTCAAGTCCTGACGTGGCCTCCACTTTCCAGCTCTCTGATGTTGAACACAAGTCTCCCTGGGTTTTTTAGCCTCAGTCTCTTTCATCGGGAATATGGAAAAATTCCAACCACACTGGGTTGCTCTGAGGATTCTATGGGAAAATGTATTTAAAGCCCTTAGCCAATTCATAAGACACATTCAGAAAATGCGTCCTAAAGAACCTGGCTTTATAGCACCACCAATAGGACCATTAAGGAAGAGATAAAATAAGAGTTAAACACTCTATCAGGGATTACGGGAGGGCCCAGATAGCTGTACTGAAAAATCTGAAGTATATAGCTATGTTTGCACAAGGAATTTAGCTCTAAGCTTCCTGGCAGCCAAAAGAAGAAATTAAAATATTATGGACTATTAATTTCACTAATAAAAGCAAACATTTTCAATGTGTCAGTAGGGACAAATCTTCCTAGCAATCAACTTTAAAGAGAGGAATATGTTGCTATATCCCTTTATGTAAAGAATATGAAATTTCATAAAGGATAATTTTTCAATAATGCTTTTACTGGAGATAAAGAAATGTTCTCCTGAGGCCATTTATTTTATCAACGCACAGAGACCACCATATTATAATTCTGCTAAAGAATTGTTTCAAAAGGGTAAAAATAGCGTGGCCCACTCAGGCGACTTTGTGTTGGAGCGTGCAAGAAGACACCCCACGATGGAGGGTGCAGGGGAGAAGCAAGAAGCCCCTCCTCGGACTAGACAGAATGTCCTTTAGGTGAGCAAGGCGTGTTCAAAATGTGCATCCACCCCACCCCCAGGCTCTGAAGCTGCCCTTCCCTCTGAGTCTCAAGCAGAGGCTTCCTCCCTGGGGACTCCAGACTGCTGGGGACACAGGGGAGGCCACCACGCAGCTCTCCATCCCCCTCCTTTAGCTTCTCCTCCTAAATGCTAGACGTTTTGGTAAGAACGTGAAGTAAACCCTGCAGTGCAAAACCTGACTTCTCCAGTATTGGGTGGACAGAAAAACATTAAGAAATATTTGTATTTTAAGGTTTTACTCTTCTTCTTTAAAACTTACTGTGACTTGTGTTTCGGCCCAAGTAAAGGGTTTCCCCATAGCTACCTAAAACCTGCTCGGGGAGGGGGGGCCAGCAGACTGCCGCCTGGAAGCCCCAGAAAATGGAAGAGGGAAGAGCTGACCTTTATGGGAGCACAGACATTTCGCTCACGCATAGCGCAGGGAAGATGGGCGCACACACAGGTAAGACACTAGGTTAACAGGTTGTGAAGGTGGACCACATTTCCAAATTTCAACTTATATACCAAGTCCTTATGCTATACAGTGTAAGCCCCAGGAGGCTGGGGATTCTTGTTCACTTCACTCCAGTGTTTGGTACATATGAGCTGCTCAAAATATATTTATCGAAGACAAAGTACAGAGCACCAGTTTCACCAAGTCTGATTTTCCAAATAACCACTAGGTGGCGGGCTCGTCCAAGAAAACTGTCAACCTTGTTAGCTAATTTCTGTGGTGCAATAAATACTAAACACAGAGAAGTGACTAATAACCTGATAAACTAGAAAACAAATTCATTATAGCGTTGGGATTCATAGGTACTTACTTGTCTTATGACAGACAAGACTTTATGCAACCATGAAAAAGGGAAAAACTAGCTAGATACCCATGAGCTTAGGATACACTTCCGATGATGCGACATTACTTCTTAAAATTATCTCCCCTTTTAAGTAAGCAAGTAAGAAAGTACATAAATTAAATAACTCTATCAAGTTAAATTTGGTAGCCAAAAAAAGGTCTCCCCTGAAAACAGCCACACTTACCACTACTGAGCTGTGTCTCACATCTGGCAAGTTTCAGAGTCACATGGCAAATGTAACACACCAGGGAAGCACCCAAGTAAAACAGGATGTTTTTTGAGACCACCTGAACCTGAATTTCATTTGTATAAATAACCTTAAAATGGCCCTTTTGTAAGGCATATTCTCGGTGCTATTCCTCATAAGATAATATCTTAACTGTTTTTTATTTCTTTTTCAACTGCATCCTGAAATACTAACATACAAATGAAAATTAATTCTTTCTTTTTTGGAAAAGGACATACAGAGTTTGATTCTAACATTTCTGCATAATTAAGTCCTTGACACTGTGTTTTTGTTGGTTTGGTTTGGTTTTAGCTGGTTTTGCTTTGTTTATGGTCAGTTGTATTATTCAAAATTTCTGCTGCCCTTGCTGGTGGAGGATTGTACTTCCCCGCTCACGGATGCCCGGCTGGCTGCATGGTCTGAGAGGACCCTCCATCAAATAGAATAAACCTTCCCGGCTCATTGTGGTGAGGAGTGGCCATGTGACTGGCTTTGCGCATTGAACCAAAGAAAGAAATGACATGCATCGCTTCTCAACAGAAATTTTAAGAACCAGCTCTTGGTTCACCAGCTCTCCTGGCCCTTCACCTGAGACTACCAATTCCCACCCAGGTACCGTTCCACCTTCTGGGTCCACTGTGCAGCCCATGACAGACGTGTCACATGGGAGAGGAATAAGTGTGTCTTTGTTATTAGCCTGTGAGATCTGGGGGCTATATTTTTATTGCAGTATAACTAACGTAGTCTAGGTTGACTGACAATACCTTATAGTGGTGGTTATAAAAATAAGTGAACTAATACTTACAAAATACTTAGCCCTATGGGCAGTGTATATATAAAGCAACAGAAAGTGTCAAGTTATTCATGTCCTGGATCATTATTCACTCCTTCATTTTACCTGCCATATCATGACCAGCTACACTTAGGATGTATCTAATTTGCATTACGAGGTGTTGGCATCACTGAGAGATCTAAAATGAGATTTGGAGCCCAGTAAAGAGGTTAAGATATCTTCTACATGGAAAGCTCTAGAAAGGGTGGATGACTAAGCGCCACGATTGGGACACACACACTCAGGAATATTTACTAAATAATTAGTGTTCATGTCCCTGATGCCATTACTGGGCTTTTGTGCCCTCTCTTACTCACAAGGCACAGATTTCTTTAACTGCTAAATACAACAGTAAAATTCCTTAACCTAAGATGTTCTAATTTTTATATTCCAATTCCATTCAATAATTTTGTTCGCTCCACTTATTCCAAGAGTGAGTTCTTGGAAGCAAGGAGAAGAAGGACCGCACGCTTCCTGTCTGAGGGCAGTGTACCAAAGCCAAGCCTATTCGGTACCGACATACAGGTTGGCCAAAAAGTCTGTTGAGTTTTTTCCGTAAAGTGAAAGACACATTTTTCATTTTCACCAATAACTT
Organism: Desmodus rotundus; assembly: GCF_022682495.2. Classification (NCBI taxonomy): domain Eukaryota; kingdom Metazoa; phylum Chordata; class Mammalia; order Chiroptera; family Phyllostomidae; genus Desmodus; species Desmodus rotundus. The sequence continues at coordinate 189,268,177 of NC_071387.1, read as the reverse complement.
TATTGATCTGGATATTTTGAGTATGTCAGCTACCTCCCACATGTTATAACATTGATTGTTCTCAGTTAATGTCTCCATTTGATTGTTATCAACTTCAACTGGTCCACCTGACCGTGGAGCATCGTCCAGTGAGAAATCTCCAACACAAAACTTCGCAAACCACTTTTAACACACTCGATCAGTCACAGCACCTTTTCCATGCACTGCACACATCTTTTTTTCTTTTTGCATTTCAATTGCGTATTTACCTTTCTTGAAATAATAAAGCATAATATGCTGAAAACATTCTGTATTTTCTTCCATCTTCAATATTAAAATGGCTACACAAAAATTCACCAATTTTGGTAAGTTTCTTTTAATGCACGCTGACATGACAGCTGTCACAATCTAACAGTTGTTTTGAATGAAGTTAAGGAAAACTGAGTGCTACTAGCGCCATCTTATGGGGAAGAAAAACAAACTTTTTGGCCAAACCAATAGAATCATTTCTACACCCCCTTCACGTTTCTGCAAGAATTCATTGTAATGTCCCAAAGAATACAAATATCCTTCCAAATTGATGACAACTTAGTGCTCTTCATACAGCTTTGAACATCTGCCTGTTATCAGCCAACTCCTGAGTGACGTCAATTCTGACCTGCAGCTCCTGCTGATTCTTTCAACCCAGATCAAGCATCACAAATTCCACCCATCAGACAATCCACAACAGTACTTCTTGGATTGGTCCCCTTAATGAAAAAGAAAATGGTTTTAAACTGTAATTCTTTCCCAGATGGGTTTGAAAGCCAATTTTCCCTGCAGAACCTTCAGAGGTCCAGGACTTTGAGATAGGAGATACCCAAAGGCAGAGGGCAGTGCAGGGGATTGGTCCAAAGTTTCCATGTAGAGTGATTGTACCCCCAGGTTCTCTCCCAGCCATTCAATAGAGGCCACCACCTCCATGCTCTCTGGCCCCACCCTCAGCTGGAAATGTGCCCAAGAAACAGAGAATTTGGAACATTTTCCCCAGAACTGAGGATCACAAAGGTCCAGATGAAAAAGACACACTGAATGCCTAGCACAATAGATGTAAAGATCATCTTGAAATATCAGAACCCTAGAGATAAAGAAAAGGTTCTAGAACCTTCCAGAGAGAAAACATGCAAGTGGAATCAGGAAGAGGAGTAGAAATGCTAGAAAAGGATAAACCACTTAAAGTTCTAAAGAAAATTTGTTCTTAATCTAGGATTTTATACCCAGCTAGTCTATTCATTAAAAGTAAGGGTAGAACAGACTTTCTCAGACTTTTGAGGGCCCATCAGAATAAGGGTTAAAACCAGTACATGGAAGAGGAGCAGGACGTGGGATCCAAAAAGGAGGGTGCCCCCCCTGCCCCCCGGGAGAGCAGGGAAGTCACAGGATGACGACAGGGCCGCAGATTCAGACAAGGGCTGGTCCAGGTCAGAGTCCAGTGGAAGCAGTCCGTGCGACAAAGGTCTCCCAGCAAAACCTGAACCAGAAGGTTATATGATGCACTGGAGGATTTGGAAAACACCACTAACAGACACTAGTGAGAGCATCTGGACATGAAGCTCAGTGATAGTTTCAGAGACAACAAAACAAATGAGAAAGTGGGGCAACTACAGGAAAAAAAGTTTATAAGAGGAAATGAGCTCCTACCCCCTAGGGGGCTCAGTGGTAAACCATCTTTACACAGTTGTCATAACAATGTAAACACTGCTGTATACCTGAACAATGAATGTTAGGAAAGTGCAAGGATGAAAGGGGGAGAGAAGGACGGGAAGACGAGCAACCGAGCGCCCTTAGCAGAAACGCCGAAAGTAATGTCTGCAAGTGATGACTCAGGAACTACAGGATGACCAGCAAAATTCAGGGGAAACTGTCAGGAGAGCCAGCGAAGAAGTGGAAAGGAATGCCAGTAAGGAAGATGAAGGGAAAGATGGGAACGAGCAAGGAAAAAGGTGTTTTTCACTCTAAGCTTTTTGCTACTGATAATGTTTTACATTATGTACAAAATAATACTTTAAAAAAATTTAAAATAAAGGATGATGAAACACAGGCTTGTCATCAAGGAAAAACCAGTCCAGTTGGGGAGATAAGACACAAGCATGCAATAGGGAACATAGTCAATGATGTTGTAATAACTATGTGTGGTGACAGACGGGTACCCAGGCTTCCCAAGGCAATTACTTTGTAAGTTATATAAATATCTAATCACTACATTCTACACCTAAAATTAATATAATGTTGTAAACTGAAGAGCAAATAAAATGTTTAAAAAGACACAAGCATGTAAAAAAGTAGAATAAAAACAAAAGTTTCAATAGTAGTTAAAGACAATAATAGACACTACCTCGCCAGGCATCTGGACTAATTGCCGAAAGACTATTCCCAGAGTCAGAGGACTCACTGCAGCCTCTGCCTCACCAGGGGAGAGTGGGGAGGGGCGAGTGGGGAGGGGAGGGCCACCTGCGCTTTCTTGGAAACAGTAGAGTTGTCTACTTGAACGTGGCGAGGGCAGTCCAAGGACCCACAGTCACGTATTTTATCATGTACACAGAATTGGAATATTGGTATTTGTGTATTATTTATATAACATTAATTTTTGACTCCGTGTGCAGAATCAACAGAGCTATGAAGCCACTGTGGCAGACGATAGAAATTCCAGAAGGTTTGGGGACTGCAGAATAATTAGTCATATTTACATGAATATTTACAATAGTGCGGGCATGAAGCAGTAATGAGCTAGATGAGATTAATCTATCAGCGCTTGCATTGGAATGAAGGAATACATTTGAAAAATCCTGCAAAGGACCAAGAAAAGAGACAGAGTGTCTGGCTTAATAGAAGAGAGGGCATTTGTCATTTCACTGCCTGCTAAACATGGCTATGAACAGCACAGAGCAAAATAATTAGCTTGGTGAGGATATACCGTCCCTCGTGCACCCCGAGATGGGATGTGCAATCCTGGCTTCGGGGCCACACAGGACTGTGTCCCCAGGAGCACTTTCCTGATGTTCTTTCTTAATTATTGAAACCTCCCTATTTCATCCCTCCCTGTTTTCTAGGGCTTTCACACTCCTGGGATGTTTAAGGTACGAACACATAAACAATAGTTAACATTTCTGTGGCACTTAACACGCCCCCGCTGCCGCTCTCTTTACAGCTGAACTTCATACATATTGCCCCTTAATCCTCACCAAAAAGTCCTGTGAGCTGGTGTAATTATTAGGACCATTTCACAGATGAGGAAAGTGAGGCCCAGAGAAGGTAAAGAACTCGCCCACAGTCAATTGGCCAAGCTAGGTTCCAGCCCAGGGAGCCTAGCTCCAAACCACACACTCACTACTACGACAGCATAACTAGTGCAATTGCTCTAAAACACCTTCGCATTTCCTTTTGCGATGTCAAGCTGTTCCCTTCTGTACATTTTCCAAGCTTCTGCTCCCAATTTTGTGAATTATAAAAAAGCCCTCTTACTGTCTGTTGACTAGTAAAGAAACAGAAAGCTAGACACGGCCCATAAATTGACACGTAAATTGACATACACACAACGACTGAGATCATTGACCTCAAAGGTGCAGTAGAAGGTTGACAAATACGTTAACTGTGGGATCATGACTGAATAGCCCTGTGTGGGAAATGTTTTACATATAATCTTAGGGTACTGGAAACTATAATAGTTTTCTGTAGCTACCTTAACAAATTACCACAAATTTGGTGGCTTAAAACAACAAAAATGTATTCTCTCCCAGTTCTGGAGACCAGAAGCTCAGAACCACGCCGTTGATGGGGCTGTTCTCCCTGGAGGCTTGAGGGGACCATCCTCCCACACCTCTTCCAGCTCCTGGTGGCTGTTGGCATTCCCTGGCCTGTGGCCGCCTCCCTCCAATCTCTGCTCCGTCATCACGTCACCTCTCCTCCCTGTGTCTGTCCCATGTGCGTCTGTGATAAGGACACTTGTCACTGGAGCTAGAGCCCACTGGAATAATCCAGCCTGAGCTCCCCATCTAAAGATCGGTGATTTCATATATCTGCAAAGTCCCTTTTTTCCAAATTCACATTTACGTGTTCCGGGGATTAGGATGTGTGGGTACATCTTTCACGGGGCCATCATCCCACTCACTACAGAGACACCACCAAACACCAACAAACTGAGTCAGATAGTTGGAATGTGCGGCTAATGCAAAGGGGAGGAAGACACAACAAGGCAAACTGACAGACACACAGCAAACGGAACTGTGAGGACGAGTATGCCACGGGCAAGTTCTCAAACTGCACGGGTAAGAGACTGCATTAAATTGTGTAAATGTTCCATTATTGTGGCCTGTTTGGAACAATTCTTGTAAGTAAGTTTGAAAACAAATCAACCATGTGTAAAATAAGGCCTTTATGGAAAGGCCAAGAAGTTTGAGTGTGGCTGAGAGAAAGTTTAGAAGGTAAGGTAACAGACCCCATCCAACAGGTGAAGGCTTTTGGGAAGGGCTCTCGTGTTGGCTTTTCTTCAGCTCACGGGGTTGCTAGTGGGTGAGGGAGCAGCTCTGAGATTGGGGGTGGGTGTGAGATGTGAGTCCTGAGCCCCTGGCAGGCCCAGCCCCAGCCCCCCAGATGTGCTAAGGACCCCGGGCCACAGTGTTGGCCTGTGTGGAGCAAACAGGGAGTGTCAGTCTCTCCAAAGACAATTTTAGTGCATCTCTACTTGCCCATCAAGTGAATTAGTGACTTTGTATCATGGGGAAATTCAACTATGTGATTTTAGGCTCATTCTGGCTCTAAAGGTCTGCGAACTTCCTTTTTGAGAGTGAGCACACCTGGGCGTTGGAATGCAGCGTCCAGGGACACCTGGAGATCCCTCCTCGGAGGCACGGTGTGTGAGCACTTCCCCACCTGCCAGGAATGATTCCCTGGCAGGCCTGCATGACACTGGCAGGATCCACCAGGCAATCCCTTTATTTACGTCCTGTGTGTCCCCAGGAGTCTCTGAGGTCTGACCTTCTCACGTGCTCTCCACCGCAAGCAGAGGCCAGTAGGCAGCCAGTTGTGGAACCCTGGAGGGCAAACTCCCTCTCAGAGTTCATCTCTCCTTACACAACAGTGGCTGGGGGGCTGAGTCCTCCTTTCAAAGGAATAACACAGAGGAGGTGACCTCCAATTCCGGCAGGTGATGTTGGCGTTCTCCCACGGTCCCCAAAGCCAGTCACAGACAGGTGCCAGTGCAGGACAAGCCTTTCCCTGTTCCAGAGTGAAACAAAAGATGAGAAAGGACATTGTCTGTGTGTGTCTCTCTAAATGTGGATGTGTATAGGTGTGTATAAAACACATTTTTTTCCTGGGAAGAAATGTGTCTTAATTTTCTTTTGCATTAAATTGTTCTTCCTTTTATGAACTGATGGTGACAGATGCTGGGACTTATTTTATTATTCATGAATTCATTTTCAATGCCATTACATGGAAATATTTTTTACTTATAAATGTTTTTCTTTTTTTTTATTGTTGTTCAAGTACAGTTGTCTCCATTTTCTCTCTACCACTCCCCCTGCCACCCCAGCCATCCCCACTTCCCACCCTTGATCCTACCCCCCTTTGGTTTTGTCCACGTGTCCTTTATATATGTTCCTGAAAACCCTTCCCCCTTTTCTCCCCATTATCCCCCTGCTGCCCCACCTCTGGTTACTGTCAGTTTACTTATAAACTTTTAATCACCCATTAAAAGGTCTTCTCTCTCTCTCTCTCTCTCTTTTGGCTTGTTTATGTAAGATCTAAAAATCTGAGTGTTGCTACCGTAGCTATATAATTACTTTAGAGAAGGCTTGTGCACCCCCCAATCTGTGACCCGTGCAAGACAATCCTCACTGGAATCCGTGGACTTTGCTGCCCTGCAGTCTCCTGGAAGCTAAAGAGCAAGGGCGGGAGGCCAGGACCTTCACCTCCACCCCAACCAGGGACCAGGGTGAGAGAGAGCAGGCCTGGTGGTGGGAGGTCTCTTCGCTGAGGAAGCTGGGGACAAAGTCACAGGCAGGACATCCTTAGGCAAAGCAGCAAGAAAGTGGTCTTTATCTGGGGACCTGCTGTTTCCTCCCCACCCACTTGTCACAAGCCCTCTGGCACCAAATAGATGCCTGACACTCAATGAGTGAATTCATATCCGTATCCTGCTTTAAAATGTTTTAAAGCATAAAAATCTCAGCTTTAAGCTTCGCTCTAGTCGTGTTTGCAGCATTTTAGTTTCCTGGATACACGTAGCATGTCACCAGCCACAGTAGCCCTTTCAGTAACTTTCCTCTGTGCCTTTTTGGTTCACACGTGCCTTCTGTCCCCTGTCCTAAAACGAGAAAGAGGGGATGTGTAAAAACCCTCACGTGAACAAGCAGAGGATTGTACACAGACACGATTTGGTCACGTGTTGAAGTGCACTTCAGTTGGAAGAAAAAAGAGAAGCAACATATGAGCCCCCTTTAGAAAATAATGAGTTTGTTAAAATGCTTTTTCTGATTTCTGTGAAAATTGACAGAACACAAAAACCTTGTGTGGCATCAAGATGTCCACCAGGGGGCACTGCAGTCAAAGCACACCAGAAGGGACTCAGAGCCTTTACTCCACCGTGGGTAAACTCAGGTCATTAACATTGTCAAAAGTGAATTGTTTTCACAAAACGAGAGGCCACTACTTTTACTTTTTGCTGAAGAGAAAAAAAAATCCATTTTCTGGCAGCAAAGTAGCTGACTCTTGGCATCCAGAATTGGCTCTTTACTAAGGTCAACATACATGTGCTCAGGAAGCCTGAACCCACTTGAGATTGTGACCCAAGAAAGTCAGGCCAGAGATAACATGCCGGGTCTTGTGATTGTCACACTCCCTCCCACCTTTCTCTCCTCCGCCCCTGCTGATAGTCCTAGAGGAGAAAACGTAGGTGATTCACAGACGCTTTAAAATCAGATTTAGGAGGGGAGGGTCTTGAATTTCCTGGTGCATCTGATACTCCAGCTGACTCCGGCTTGGTGCGGGTAATCTCCGCGAGCCACGGAAGGCCAGAGCAGTCCTGCACGGTGGCGCCAGCGAACACAGAGGAGGGGACAAGGGGGAGTGTGCAAGCGGCTAGACACGCGTGTTCTCATCCATTAAAAAAAAACATTTGACTTTTGTATTAAAATAACTCTGTTTCTTAAAAACACTTATCTGTTAAACCAAAAATAAATTTCTTGGACTGCAAGGCGAAGAACGACTGAGGGTTAGGAGAGGGCACGGTGAGGGCCCTGGGAAGGAGCGAAGGAGAGTATAGCAGGATTCCGGCCCCGCAGCTCAGGCCCTGAGCTTCCTGCCTGCCATGTGCCACAACCGGCCAGGAGCCTCACCCACTCAGAGAAGCTCCAGAGCCCCAGTCTCTCGGGCAAAGCGTAGATACTTTTTTACGTGGGCAGTAGACACTTTTTTTTACGTGGGTTGAATTATGTCCCCCACAAAAACATATTGAAGTCTCAATCCCCTTCTATATGTGAATGTGACTTTATTTGGAAAGGTCTTCCCAGATATAATCAAGATGAGCTCAATAAGGTGGGCCTCCATCCAGTGTGACTGTTGTCCTAGTAAGAAGAGGAACCCTTAACACCGAGCTGCGCGGAGAATGCAATGTGACCACACAGGCCATTGCTTTAAGCCCCCCAGTTTGCGCTACTTTGTTAGTGCATCCCTAGGAAACCCGTTATTATGACCAAAGTCAGGAACAGTGGGATGGAGTTCCAGGAACGCGATGAAGAAATACTTGACTGACTGGGCACAAAGTTTTAATTTTTTTTTCCTGCTTTTTCCTTTTCTCTCCCATTTTTCCTGTCTACCCAGTACCAATATTCCAGTGTTCTAAACAATAAATATTATTTTGATTTATCTTTAAATGCACAGCTCTTAGTGATTTCTAGAAATGTGGTCATTTTTTACCCAATGCATTTTATAAGTCTCCTCAAGTATCCCAAAACTTTACAGTCCAATTGGCATTTTGAAAGCACTTTGCTCCCTTGAGTTGCTCAAAGTATTTGACATGAATTTTCCTGATACTTCATGACATCTTAAAGAAAAAGAAATATAGAGCCAAATTAATCATATTGTCCAAATCACATGGTCTTTCAGTGGATGATGGGGATTTGGGAGACAGATCTCCAAATTCTTGTATAGTGTGTTTTCTAAATGTCATGCAATTATATTTTATTCTTAATATCCACCCATAAGAAAACAGTGAATAAATCCTCCAAAACTATGGTCCAGACAAAGGTTGCCTTCTCAGTACCTTTTCTATGTTTTGGATAGAACTGTCTATGATACTCTGGGAATTTATAAAACTTCAAACCAAATGACACAAATACAATGTCCTATTCTAATTCCCCAATCTCCACAAGAATTTTTCCACCCTTCCTTCCCATTCCATTCTGAAAGGCACTCCAACTGTTGGGACAATGGAAAAGATCAGGCTCAAGCCGAGCTAAGCGTTCTCCCCACCTTTCCGGCTCCAAACGTCCCTGGGACCAGGGACTCTGTGCCAAGGTCATTCGGGATGCCTTGGAGAGCGCTCGCTCTGACTCCTTCTGTGTCACCACGCACCTCCCCAAGAGGGGTGTCCTCTGAAAGGCCGGGCTGTGCTAGGGAAACCCCTGCCCTTGCTCTGACTCAGCAGGACTGATAGACTGGCATTTCTAAAAGTACCAACAAAAGGAAATCATGGAAACACAGAAACAGAGTGGAGCTTGTCCCACAGCTCACGGGGTCTATCCCATTCCTCATCAGAGCGCATACACCAAATTCAGATGACAAAGACCACCTTGTGGCCTCCTGATGTCCCAGCTCTGAGTCGTGGCCACGTGAAAGGTGCCAGCTAGTTCCTAGATCATTTGTCCCCTGGGATCAAATTTGTTACTGGCCTAAGACCCAATCTCCAAGTAAGAGGTCGATGATGAGACTCTTCACATGTGATCTGGCTGACGAATGAGGAAAATATAACCACAGAATAAGCATGATATTCACACACGATGAATGACAAGTGCATCACAGCCTGGGTAGAAGGCCGTGAAAACAAGCCATCTGACCAAGGTTAGAGGGTTCCACGCCGGTGCTACAAAAAGACAAGGGTGTGATGGAGAAGGAAGAAGGGACACTGCAGGGAGGAGCACGGAGGGGTTGGGGCACGGAGACCGGAGACCGGTAGGTCGTCATTAGAAAGTAGGACAGGCACGCAGTGGAGATGCATGTCCCAAGTTAAAGAAGACATGGACCTCTGCTGGGGACCGGGTTGTGAAGTTCCAAAGAACGTTGAAGCTTTCCTGAATGATGGTGGGATTTGAGAAGGAAAGCAAACAGGCCAAACATGGTACAGTTAACAGCTACTGAGTCACGTCAGGAACGTGCCAGGAACTTCCCATGGGTCTCCTCATGACATCCTCGCAATAGCCCTAATGGCAGAAAGTGTTATTACCCTCATTTCATAGGAGCGCTAACACTCTAAAAGCGTTCAGTAACTTGGCCAAAGTCACACAGACTAGTAAGTACAAAGCAGAAATTAGAATCCAAGACATCAGATATCGCAGCTAGAGTCTTGACACTGTATATATACACACACACCCCTTTACACACATACACTAACATCTTAATTTCATTGGAAAGATGGGAGGAAGCAACCACCAGGAGATCCCATGGGGTACAGCAAGGAATCACAAAATATCAACAGAGAGGCAGTATTTTGCAAAAGGAAGAACAATAAATTGTAAGTGATCACAGAACATTGGTCGAATGCTGAATCCCCAAACCGGATGATGAAATGTGGAAAAGTGGAAAACCAGGACACTCTGGAGAGAGCCAGATCTAGTAGGGTTTGAACCTTCAAAGACTCTGAGGACACACAGGGACTACCCACCATGGAACAAGGCCCCCCACAGCCCAGTGAAAAGGGTTGTCATGGGAACAGAAGAGGAGCCAGGAGTCCTCAGAAAAGACCCATGGAGCAGCAGGCGCGTGAGTACAGAAGGAAACATTACCGGAGGGGCCAGAACTTGGGTGATCTCTGGACACAGCAGAATGCCAGGCAGGGTGGGACTCACCAGCCTCCAGGAGCCCCAAAAGTGTCTGCCGGTTTCCTGTCCTCTGAGCCTTCGGGACAGTGGGGCCAGTGGTCAGCTGGTTGCCGCCCAGGTGGAAGGGGCCTCTTTGGGGCCACAGATATGGTGAAGGAGGAAGGAGCTCGGCTGCACCCAGCTGATGGCTGGGAGCTGCCAGTCCTCGCAGGAGAATTAGCTGGGCTAGGAGGCTTACCCTGCCAGGACAGTGTGAAGGTAAATAATCGGCCTAATAGACGTTCCTTTTTGCACTGGAAAATCTGGAACAGAGAACAGTTTGCTCTAAGCATGCACCTTCTGCTTGTCTGGAAGGGGTGGGGCAGGGAGTTACCCAACAGAGCAAGATCTGTAGTAATTAGCATGAATAACAGCCTAAAACTGAAGCACCGTATTCCGGCCCCCAGGGAAAGTCGAAATACGTGGCGCTTGCGGGACTGATATCAGGTCCCTGGTTTCAATCTATCTTTCTCGTCTTCCAGTCCTGTTTCTGTTTGGGAACCATCTCTACCAGCCACTAACTGTGCTCTAGAGCTTTCTCAGCCGTCATGTACTCTTGTCGTCTCTGACCTCCGCCAGCCTGGAACATGCTGAAACCATTTTTTAGTATGTTTTTAAGGTTCCAGGAACACACACACACACAGTCTCCTTGGAAAATGACTTTGAACTAAATGTCATTCCTGCTTCTGTGCCACTCGATGGCTCTTGCAAACAGGGAACAGCTCCCTACTAGAGCCACGACCATTTGTCTTGGCTTCTGCTTCCCCTCCCTTTTTTTGTTACGGAAAGTTTCAAACACCCCACTTAAACGATTATCAACTCATTTTGGCTGTTATATTCAATAGACAATGTTCCTTAAAAATAAAGGAACAAAAATGCATTAAAATGGTGCACAAAATTTGGAGCAATTCCTCATTCCCTCCTTATCTCCTCTTACATTGGAATCCACATTGACATAGTTCTCAATACAAAAGACAATCTGTTTTTGCAAACTCTTCCTAGATTCTGAATTTCAATTTCAATTCCAGGTTATAGGAATTAGGAACCTCCTTAAAAAGGAATTTATCTCATCATAACTGAGTATTCTGAATGTGACTCTGAAACACAACTGATTATTTATGCCAAGCTTGTTGGGGATTTTAACCACATGCAGCGAATTCCAGTAAGAAGCTTAAGAACTTTCCCAGCTAAAGAAACACTGGTGGAGGCAGGACTGGGGGGTGGGGATGGGGCAGGAACGAGGAGTGGTACAAATAACACTTGATTCCTGAAAACTCCAGCCAAGTCATGCAAGTTCATGTTTCAGACTGTTTAAAGAAAAAGAATCCATGGGAGATCATTTTAGGGTGAGTCAATGGAGACCGTTCTGGAAGGACTGAGAACCGTCCACTATTCTCCAGTCAGGACGAGACAGCCTATCTGTTAGAAGTTTCTCAAAAGTAGTTTGTGATTTCCTTCCTTTATCCCTTTCTTCTTTTTGTGGTTTGTTTTGTTTTTTAAAGAGAGTGGCCTCATTGAGAAAAAAATAATTTATATTATCATTATTAGCTGTCACACAGTCACTTGCCAAGATCTTCTGTTTTCCGGGAGCAGGTGATAGTGAGAGAAAAAAATATGAGCAGTAGGTACCAATTCTAGCTCTAGATCTAGCCATGGTATTTATTACGAGAGTCATCTGAAACCTCCCATTGTGGGATTTGGTGAACTCAAAGGACTTCCCCAAAATACTGACCATGTACATCAAAGCAAACAAGAGGTCTGGCATGGAATAGATCAGGGCCTGAAATCTTGGCTGAGGCATCACCCCTTCCACATGTGCTTCTCCCTGGAACAAAACGCTCAAAGCAGATATGCCCGTAAAATACATGCAGTCAGTCCCATAGAGGAGGTGGGGGCGGAGAGATTCATAGCTTTCACATACACACGCACCAAATACGAACAGAAATGAGGAGACACAGTCTCTTGGGGCATGAACACCCCAGCAAACCCTTCACCATCAATCAAATACCCCAGAATGGAAGGGTTTCCTCAAGGCCCCCTGAGGTGACCTGCATCTACCCGGAACAACTTTTCTTGTTCTTGACCATTGGTACAAGATCAATGGACAAGACCACCTTTGGGAGAGTTAGTGGCCGAGGTTTTATCTGCATTCCGCCAGGGATGGGCAAGTTCTTGGAGTTTGGAGGCCTCATTTCTTCAGCTCTGATGTAATAGGAGGGAGTGGGCCAGCTGACTTCTGAAGGTCTAAAACACAGGTAGCAAACACAAGGCCTGTGAGCCTCATCTGGCCCTCCACCTTGTTTTATCTGGCCCGGCACCTTATTTCTACCCGGCGGCAGTTCCAAGCTCTCACTTAACTGTTAAGGAGTAGTTACATTTGTACAGTCCTAAAATTTGAAGGCAAGCGCGAGGCTGATGTGGCCCCAGTGAAAATGAGTTTGACACCCCTGGTCTAAAGACAGCTCTGAATCCCTCGTGAACCAAGAACCAAGCAGGAGGACTCGGCACCTGGCACATCAAACTTTGGTTCCAGGCATCTCAGCTGTGTGACCATAGGAATGTCACTTGATTTCTTCTATAAACTGGAGAGGGGAATTCCTATGTCACAGGTTAGGATTGAATTTCTTAACCATAAAAAGCGCCTGACTTATGGAACAGGTCATAATGTTAGAACTCTCCTTTCTAAAATGCTGTGATTTCAAACATGAAGGAATCTGGGAAGTTTGCCTTTCTGGAACACAACTAGATAATTCAATCCAAAATATTTCCCACTCTAACTGATTACTCATTGGAGGACCAAATTTACACAAATCTGGGTTAGTACTACTGGAAAATGCTTGTGAGATAAAAGTATTGTCTAATCCCTGTCTTATGTGACATAGTTCACATATTTCTTTTTCCTTAGTTGTTCCAAGTCACTTAGAAAGAAAAGAAATGGTATATGGTAAACCAAGCTGGGAAAGTGAAGGCTTCACAGAGTTTATGTTGCTAATTAAATTAAGGTTTCTAGCAGATCAAGGACAAATGACTGAGTTCAACAGAATATTTCCTTTGATGTCAAGATTTTTTACTTCAAAGACTAGCCAGCGGGATCGCGCAGGCGGCTGCCAGGGGCCCCTCCTCTCCCTACGATGAGAGGCTGATGGTGAAAGAACTTTCAAGGATCTGCTTCAGAGCTGTGTGAACACCTGCAGTGGTTGGCCCTGACCAGGCCAGACCGGGTGTGAGGGGTCTTAGGGGAAAATAAATGAGTCAGAAGATGTGAGTTCGAGGCTTGGGTCTGCCACTTACCCACACCCCATGACCTCCTTACTTGACCTCCATCTTCATGTCCTCCCGTGTGAAACGGGAGTACAAAACCTCACCTATTTATCTCTCAGATTTGACATATAGAAAACATTGGGTCTTTGGTACATTGCATACTGAGGAAAAAAATAAATAAATAAAACCCCAGCAGGATCCTATGGCAGGCTCTTTTTTCTCCCAGGAAGACTTTTTCCTCCACTGTGTTTCTAGTGTTTTTTTAGTAGTTGGCGTGCAATAATTCTTTGCTGATTGAGCGAAGGGGTAAATGAAGAGTGTGGTGAAGGATGGGCCCCCCTCTTGGGTCACCCCATTCATTCTGCCATTGCAGTCCTGGCTCTACTTAAACCTGGGGACGTAGTAAAAAAGAATACCAGGGTGGGGAGGGGGAAGGTGGGGACAGTGAAAAAGGGCCACCCAGTGGCAGGGAAGGAAGGAGGGCAGTTCTGGGCTTGGAAGGGGATTTCCTGCAACACCTGCCAACAGGAGCCTGTGCTGACCCAGCTCAGTGTGTTGCATGATTTTGTAGACAAGAAATTTTCAGCATTTTCCCCCCAAGTGCATGTTTACTTCTGACTAAATGGATTGAACACTCATGTGTCATCAAATATTCATAAACCAGAAAGGACAAACACCCTGATTATCAGTGAAATACCACTTCAAGTTGGCCCAAATTCTTAGTCACAAAAGAGAGCTTGGCAGACGGGGGAAACCCAGACATTGACTACATGATGAGTGAATAAACTTTGAGAATACGCACTGCAGCCTTTCAGAGACGTTTTCCAAGTCTCCCTATCTCTCTGAGCTTCTCACTCCCATAATATCTCTGGATAAACTTCATTTATCAGAATCAGAGGAAAGGGGCAGATGCTGGGAGGCCCAGCTCTGCTGTATGCCCCGGGGCTGAGCATGAGAGGACACCCCTGTGGGAGTCTCCATCTAGGTATTTCAACATCAGCATTCCCAGGCCTCAGATCGTCCTTTCTCTGATGACGGATGGTTTCCTAATCCATGCGTGCTATGAATCAGCCCTTGATGGAGGAGTGACTCAATGGACTGCGTGGTCGGGTGCTCTGGATGAAAGAGACCCACTCAAAGAGACTGTATCAGTTCAGATGTCTGAGGCTGAAGTCACAGGAAACCCACCAAAAGTGTCTTTAAACATAATGACGTGGATTCATCTCACATAAGAAGTCTAGAGATGGGTGGTTCTAGGATTTTGCAATTCTTTTGGTTATAGAAAGACAGTATGGTGCAGTGAAAAGGGGCCCACCTCTGACATTGGTTCCCCGGGGTTCAACTCCCAGCTTTGGTGCTTCTTGGTTGTGGGACTTCAGGCATTACTTAACTTCTCGGAGTCTCAGTTCTCTTCTCTGTGAAACCGAAGATAACAATAGTACCTCCCTCCCAGGGTGCTTGTGAGCATTAAATTAGTGAGTACATGCAGACTGCTTAGCCAGGGCCTGGCACGTAATAAGCACTATATAAATGTCAGTTCTTCTCTTTATTTATTAATATCATCCTCTCGTTGTCATGAGAGTGTCCAAGGCACCAAGTTTCACACAATATGCAGGACAGGAAGGAAAGTGTGGGAGGGGGACCGGGCAGAGGATAAGAGTGACACAAATTTCTCTTGTGCATATCTCTCCTTCTGCCACAAGAAAAGTCTCCCCAGATGCCCCTCGTCCTTTACGCTGGCGCTTATAGGTGAGGATGGGGCCACATGGGGGTGTCTGGCAATACTTGGCAAAGGGCACTGGAATGGCCATGGTTTAGAGTCTTTGTGCTATCCGACATGGAGGCCACTGGCCACATGAAGTGATGTAGAGTTTCATTGAAATTAATTAAAACTAGAAAGTCAGCTGCTCAGTCACACACGCCACATTTCAAGTGCTCAGTAGTAGCCTCATGGGGCTGGTGGTCTCCAAGACAGGCCCCAGCTAGAGACGGACTCCATCCTCCCAGAAAAGGTGTTGGACACCACTGCAATCGGCGTTCATGTGTGGGGGACCCACCTTCCCTGAGCACATTTCCTCCAGGTGCATGAACAAAAGTGGGACTCTGTTCCCAAGGAAGAAGTGCAGGGAGCTGCTGGCGTGGTGATCAACAAGGAAGGAGGGGCAGGAAGAAGGACCATCATGGACACTGGTGAGATCAGAACAGTGGGCAGTAGGAGGGCAGAGACTCAGAGAAGTTAAGAAGCCTCATTAGACTTCAAGTTTCCCACTGGCTGGCTTCTCTGCCCACTAGCCTGCCTTACACACGGGAACCCAGGTACTTGACAGTGGTGGGAATTAGAATTATCAGGAAGGATTTTTTTAGACCCCGATCTGAGTAGTTTCAGTTACTAACGGGCAAAAATGAACCTCGAGCCTCCAGTCTGCCCACATCCTGGATCCCAACCTAATGTTACAACAAGGCTCTGCAATCACCACACTGATGTCGGTTATTTTTAGGATTGTCATGTAAAATGGGGTAATAAAAAACATTCTCCACTTCAGGTAATCACCACGAGCCCTCAAGAGAGCCCTGCCAATCAATCTACCTGCAAAACCATGCCTCAGGATCACCGTTGGCTTACCCTGGGCCTTGGGGAGCAGTAAAAGTCCCCAGCACTCCTCTAAGTGTTACAGAAGGTGTCAGCTGACTGGGGCAGGAATGCAGCTGGAGTAATAATAATAACTGTTCTGCACTGATGCTGAACTATATGCCAGGCATTTGCCTAAGGTCAGGAAACGGCAGAGTGGGATTCACGCCCAGAAATTTTACTGCCAAAGCCAGGCATTCTGTCATACTGTCTCCCCAGAACTGTGGACGACAAGGCTCTTTGGGGATCAGTCAGCGCAATGGTTCTCAAATTCCAGCGAGCATGAGAATCATCCAGAAAGCCTCATAAAACCCAGGTTTCTGGGCCAGCAATGTGCTTAGTAGGCTCTGCTTATCAGTTAGGAAGAACTGTGTGCATCTCTTCACAACTCCACATTCAATAACATCACGTTAGTAGCTTGAAATCAGTCATAATGGGAGAATTTAAACCACGGGAATCAGCAAACTCCAGAGAGTCTAATGTTAAACCCTTTCCAGCACACTGTTGACGAATCCCCATCCTCAAATTCTCTGGTTCAATAAATCTTGGATAGGGCCTGAGAAGTTACATATCCAATCATTTCCCAAGTGATGCTGGGTCTGCTGGTCCAGGGAGCACACTTTGAGAACCAGCTAGAAAAACATGTCCAGAATCCTGAAATGGACAACAGATTTTTGTCTGGATGGAAGTCATCATGGGGAATAAGAGTACTGGTGGTCTCATCGAGGAATGTTGGCTGTAGGTGACCCTACATCAACAGGAGCACACTTTGAGATTACCACCATCTTGGTAAATGCCTCGTAACCTTTCTCCTCCCCCTGACCTGCTCTCCTTGCCTCAGAGTTCTCACCGCCCCGGTTCACGTTCCTCATGCACATCCCTGACCCTTCGGCACTCATGGTCGAGGAACTCTCTCCGGGTTACGATTGCATATTGATTTAAGGCCAAACTGCTCAGCCTGGCCTCCAAGACCTAGTATGACCTAGCCTCACTTTTCTCTCAGTGTATCTCAAATTTATCCAATTTCTCTACCACCTGATCATGTCTTGAAGGAAGTTCCAAGGACTTAGTCAAATGGGACAAGTGGTCCAACTAAAACAACAAAAGCCACATAGCCATGGGGGAACTATAATCACAGCCAAGAGAAAGACAAAGCTGGAGGCAGCAAGGTAGTGCAGAAATCAAAGGGAGAAACTGGAAGGTGTTTCAGAAATAAGGCAGAATAGGACATTTCCGTCATCTGTGGTGGCTGGTACTTGCTGTCTGAACAGATCTGCGACCTTAAAAGAACAATAGGGCTGATGCGCCAGGTCAGTGCTTTCCAAATTCACCTTTTCATTAGACACACTCGGGTAGCCTTTACTGGAAATATTAATAGTCCCCATCCCAATCCCAGGAAACGGGCCAGGAAATCTGGATTTTAATAAATGCTTACAATAATTCTTATGAGTGTTCGAGTTTGGGTAAATGCTGAGTTTACATTAAAGTTACCTGGAGGCCCTGCAGAGAGACCAAATGGAGAGACCACATGGAGGTGTGCTGGCTGACAGCCCAGCGCAGGTCCCGGCCCACAGCCAGGCTCCATCGCCAGGCCCGTGTGCGCAAATGCAGGCAAATGACCCTGGGATAGCCCAGCGGAGATCCCAGACATTGCTGGACACAGACAGGTCATCCACTCTTTGCCCTCTGAGTTCCTGACCAACCCAGGAACTGGGTTCTGACCAACCCAGGAACTGGTTCTGACCAACAGAACCCAGGAGCCCAATAAAATGGCCATTTTATAGTTGTTATTTTAAATATTCTGGAGAGCTTTTTAAAAATGCTGCGACTTAGGTCCTGTCCCCAAGACATTCTGATTTATTTAGCCTAGAGTAAAATCTGATATTAAATTTCCACTACTTTTTGTTATAAAAATTTCAAACAGCAAGAAGAGTTGAATGAAAAATACATGGAAATGTGTGGACCCATCACAATTATGAATATTTTGCAATAAGATCGATAGATAGGTAGATACACAGATAGGCAGACAGACATTTATAGGGCTGAGCTATAGTGTCACAGATACGACACTACAGAAGTATCCAAAAATAAGGGCATTGTCTTACATAAACACAATACCATTATCATGCCTAAGAAAATAATAGCAATTCTCTAATATCCCCAATTTGCTCAAAAATCTCCGATTTTGCTTTTTGTTTAAAAATAAGTGTCCAGTCAAATTTTATACAGTACATTTGATAAGAGTTTTTAGTCCATTATTTATGTATGTATGTATTTATTTATTTATTTATTTATTTTTAAATTACACTGAGTTTTTAAAGCGACCAGGCCAGCCGTTTTGTAGAATAGTCTACAAACTATATTAGTCTGATCATCAACTCGTTGTGTCATTTAACTTATACATCTATTCCCAGTAGGTTCTAAGCTGAAATATAAACCTAAAGAGGCTAGAGTCAGATCAGGCATTTGGAGCTAGTGTAATTCATAGGAGAAGTGTACTTCACATCACACCAGGTGGCATATAATGTCAGGTGTCACGTTATTAGTAACGCTGACTTTGATCCCTTGATTAAGGGGATGACTGTTCTACCCCCCGCCATTAAGACACATTTTCCTATTTGCAATTAGCAAGGAATCTGTGAGGTGCTATTCTGGCACCAACAAAATTCTACCAGTGGTTTTAGCATCTGTTGATGACCCTTGCCTGAAAGAATTATTTTATGGGGAGTAACAAAATGGTGGTTTCTTTCTTACTTTTGTAGTAAGGCGTAATTTGCGTACAGTAAAAGTTCACTCTATTTCTTGTGCAGTGTAGCAGGTCTTGACAGATGTTTGTATATGTTCCTGCAACCAGCGCAGCCGCTGAGAAACAGAACAGCTCCACCCCCTCTCCCTGGTATTCCCCCTCATCCGGTTATCCTCAGTCCCTCCCCCAACCCCAGCCCTTGGCAACCACTGATACATTTCTGTTCTTTTTGATTTGCCTTTTCCAGAATGTCACATACATGGAATCATACAATGAATAGACTTTTGAGTCTGGCTTCTTTCACTTAACAAATTGTGCTTGAGGTCCATTCATGTGTTGATGTATCAGTAGTTCTTTCCTTTCTTACACTGAATAGAAGTCCTTGGTTAGAGAGTGTTAACTTGCTATTCACTCCCAAGTTGAGGGACATTTAGGCTGTTTACAATTTGGAGAAATATTGAATAAAGCCACTAAAACATTCTTATCCAAGTCTTCGTCTTAAGATAAGTTTCCACTTCACTTGGTTAAATACTTAAGAATGGGATTTCTAGGTTGGTTAGTAAATATATGTTTAGTTTTTAAAAACAGCTCAATGCTTTTTTCTCACAGGGGCTGTACCATCTTTCCTTCCCACTCTCAATGCATGAGAGTTAACTCTGATTGTTTCTAAAATTCAGTCACCCTTCATATTTCTAGACCGGCAATCTCCCATGGAAAAAGAACATTTTCTCATCAACTTGAGAAGAACTGTAGCTCTTATTATAAAGGTCAAGTACATGCTAATTCTTCTAGCTTAATCACCCATATTCAGAGTAAAGAGTTTTCATAGCAGCCACCTCCAGGGGCGGGCAAGCAAGGGTTTCTTTTCTCCTCTTCTCTTTCTTGCCTCTTTTCCTTTATTTATGGACTTCTCAATTTTATTTATCCCATATTTTACAACCAGTAACATTTATCTTTTTAATTCTCAAAGGGTCCCAAATTTACCTAATGGGAATGCTATCATATTGATCCTATGAACTTTGGACATAATGTCCTTAGTCTTTGATACTTTTTTCTTCCTGGCACAATAAGATTCCCATTTTCACCTTGAACTTCCCTGAACTAGGCCGAGATTTAGCCATTTCTCCAAGAGGACAGATTCCTTGAGATGGTATTTAGAAACCAAATCTAGGCATCAGGCATCTTGTGGTTACGGGTGTGTCATCACTTTGAGAAGCTTTAGGTGGGAATACACACACAGGCACACACTTCCAACCAAGCAATAAGATATATATGCATATAAATCATGCACTCATATCAATATTTCCAATTAAAATGTAGCCTTCTTAACATCTTTGCTTTTTAATTTATATCTCTGTTCCCTTCAACTGGAAATCTTGATTTTTAATAAAATTAAGATATTGATTTTCTTGATCTCATCATACAAATAAGATAGTATCAAAATCACCATGCCAGTATTACTGTTAATAAAGCAACTCACGAATGTTTGAGATTCCTTTGCAATTTTTAAAAATTTTATGTATTTATTTATGTTTAGAGACAGAGAAAAGAGGAGGGAGAAAGAGAGGGAGAGAAACATCGATGTGCAACAGAAACACCCATTGGTTGTCCCTCACACGCCCCCAACCGGGGGCCCCGCCCGTCACCCAGGCATGTGTCCTGACCCTGAATCAAACTGCAACCTTTCGGTTTTTTGCAATTTTTAAAAATCCTTACAATATTTCTCGTTAGGGATGGCCAGTCAGAGTACTGGGTTCAAAAGTCACTTGAAATAATTCTTTCTCTGTGTGGTTATGCTTCCAACATGACGTACAGTCAGACGTATTTGTTCCCGTTTGTTTTCAATTTGTTTCCAATATATTTTAAAAGCTCCCCTGGGGAAGGATTCCAGGGAGTAGCTACAGGGTTGACAAGCTGTGGCTGGGTTGTTTTTCTCTCTCTTCTTTTCTTCCCCCTCACATGGCTTCTCTCCCATTTCTTTCCACTGAAATACACCTTTTCTTTAGGACCCACTCCATCCTAGTCCTTCTTTTGATCCCATTGGTCAACAGCAGCATTTCCCTTCTCCGGACTCCTATAACCTTTTGACCATTCCTGATAGAATATAAATGTTCTACTTGGATTACGGTCCTGGTGTCAAGGGTCAGCAACCTTTGCTGTAAAGGGTCAGATAGTAACCGTTGTAGGCTTTGCAAGGCCCATAGCTCTCTGTCACATACTCTTCTTTTCTTACAGCTCTTCATACTCTTACCCAGCAGAACCAACAAAAACAGATGTGGCTGTTGGATAGTTTGCCAACACTTTCCTTATGTCACGTAATTTCAAGTGCCTACCTTGGGGCAGGAAAAGCCTTACTTATCCCGATATGCCCCACTTACAGCAGAGCACATGAGAAGAGATGCTCACTAAATGTTTGATAAATTCATGAATATACAATATTATTATATGGCATTCTTACAAGAATTTGTTATTAATCCAGAAAGTTAAGCTGTACAGAGCTATAAAAACACTATGTGTAAACGTAGAACATTGGCTATAGACAGTAGCCTGTAGATAATACCACTCTATTCAGTCACACACCAGGCCCTCTTCCAAGGGTGAGAGGAGGGGGTGGTGGGGTGCGGGTGCTGACAGTCATGGACGTGGAGGTTCTTGGGGTTAAACAGAAGTGTCCAGGAGGGAGTTATCAGATGTACCGGAACAGACAAGATGGCAGAGGTGGTGCTATTGGTGGAAGTTAGGTTCTTGTGGTGTCTAAAGGAAAGGAATTTCCTGAGACCCACATGGGAGGATGTGGCTCTGTGGTATGGTTTATTGATGTTGGAGAATTAAGAGGGTTCCCCTCCTGACTTCCCAATGTCCCGTCTCCATCCATCCCGCCATGAAAAAAGTCCAATCTTTTCTTCAGTAGGGCCAGGATGAAGGCCACTGCTCAGACTTTATGCTCTTATTAAAATAAGTCCAGTCCAGCATTTGGCTAGCTTAGCGTGTTTCCAGCTGAAGTCCACTGCTGTGCTGCAGTATTCAGGCTTCCTCCTAGACGCCATGGCCACGCCATGGCTTAGCAGCCACGTGGCCATGGAGAGAACAAGCAAGAGAGAGAGAGAGCTTCTTTGTTCCCCTGGGGTTATAACCAGGAGCTTAGGTTTGGGGCGGACCAGGTGCTTTCTCAAAAATGACCAATCAGTCTCCCAAATTTTCACTGTGTTTGGATGTGTTACATTCCCTAGATAGACTGACAGGCCTCTGTGGTCCAGCACCTCCCCTTGCACCCTCCAATAATTCAGTACTGGAGGGGGAAAGGAGGAGTGTTAATCCCCTTGGTGGAGCAATGCCGTGATCCCCTGGGGAGTGAAGCTGTAGCTTCTTGGTGAAGCAAACAAACTCCTGCTTCCCACTTTATTAAGCTCACTGTCTAGTCTCTTGCTCCCCTTCTCAATACCTAGCTAAACACCGACAGTAACATTGGGAGTAATTCAACTTCCCTTCTTCTGACCTAAAAGTGGCTCCCAGAGCCTGCAAAGGTACAACCCTCCTCTCCAGGAGGAGATGCCATCAAGATGAGAAGGCAGCTCTGGTTTCTAAAAGCCTGACTCCATTCTCATCCCCTTCTGAAGAGGAACAAAGATCAATACCGTCTGCAAGAGAATGGGAATAACCTGTTCATTTCCAGCTCTTCGGCCCTCTGAGCTTGCTGGGGCTCAGGCAAAGAAAATCAAGCATGACTAAAGGAGGTCAGAGCGTTGTGCCAAAACTTCCTCCCTGAGCACCTTCCTAAAACAATGCCTCAATTTGCACCATAGTACAAACTGCTAATTTTATCAAAAGGAAATGCCTCTTAGAAATCTGCTGTCTTGGGTTCCAGGAAGTTTCTACAGACATGAAATTTCCACTTCTGACCTGAACCCTGGTGTCCAGGTGAGGTTATGTCTTACTGCGGAGCCCTCTACCCAGAGTAACATGCATTACAAAGTCCATGTCTTTGTGGGTTTTGCCAAGAAATTGGAGTCCTTTTGATGCATTTTTATTCTTAGCAAATTGATTTCCATATGTAGTTGGGATGAAAACTGTATGACACCCATTTAAAAAAAAGGTGCTTTACAATAACAATGTTTGAAGTTACAATTGTGTTTCTCCCCTTAGCTTGTCTTATCTTAAGCCATATGCTGCTGTAAATTAAAAGGAAAGGGCATTTAAACCAAATGGTTTCTCTGAATAGCATCAATCCTGTCAAGAGTAGTTTGTGACAAAAGCTAAAGGTTGTGCTCTTGCCTTTTAAGCACAACCAAGTTAAACATCTGAACTATTTCTGCTGTCCCTTAAATATTAGGATGTAACACATTTGGGATATTTGTTGACATTTGTTATACTTTTGATGAACAATTAGCCTGCAAGAATATTAACAGGAAATTCCACTCATGAGATAAGCAGCTGTTCGTGCAAAGCTTCAAGCCAGATCATGGGACCGAAAATCTTCTTTATGCAACTAATGTTACTTGAATAGTCAGCATTCCTTAGGTATCCGAAAGGAAATGCTTTGAAAATAACTTTTATGGCTAATTTTGACTCATATTTTAGTAAGGAAAAAATAAGTCTTATGATTCATTTGGACCCTTATACTTGTAGTTTATAAAATGTGAGTATTTAATATTGTCCCTAGTCACCATATAAATTTCAAATAGCAGGCGTCAACAAAGGACCAGCCCCAGTTATTTCCAGCCTATAATACAGAATCGTAAAGCCAGTCTTAACAACCCTAATTCCATGGCATGTTACGGTAGGCTCTTATTTCATTCTCGAAGCAAAGGCCTGGTGTGCCTACCATTGTATGGAGCACTCTCTTATTCAAAAAGAGGCCTCCTTTCCATTTTTGAGCTGTTAAAACATTTAATGTAATATTCCCATTGCAACATTTATTTAGGATCCACTAAATTGCTCGGAATACAGCTTCAAAATACTGAGAGGCAAATGACTGGTAAGAAACTATTCAGACTCCGATGCTGTCAGAGAAATGATGGCAGCTCTGTGAAAGTAGTAGAAAGGCAAAGCATTCTGCACTGAGGGGAAGGGTCTGATCGAAGATTCACTCCCAAACCATCAATCACCAAATTCTAAATACCATTACCATCCGCCTCTTCCTTTTTCTTTCCAATAGCTTCACCTCCCCCTCCTCTCTACCCCATCATGGACAAAAAAAAGAAATCTGAAAGGGCCTGGCATTTATTTTAAAGTCAAAGCAAAAGGCCATAATTATGTCCCCATCAGTAAAATATTTCTGAGCACGCATTCCCATTGTGTGTGCATTTATTTATAAATTATACACATGTCCTACTCTGAAGTAGCATATTAAATATCAGTGAATTTTTGCCTCTTTTTTTCAGATTAAAGACCACATCTGCATCCAATTTTCTTCTAATATTTTCTTGCATGCTTTTTGGGGTACAAGCCTTCCAGCAACTTGTGAGACCACTAAGATTCTCTCTAAAGTTCTGCAGTTTATGGTCTATAGCTTTTACTTGGGTTTATTTTAATAAATGAAAGGCCTTTCTGGATTTCCTTTTTGCCCATTATAGCCTCAGATCTGGCTGTAAGGGTAAACAGGTATCTGCTCAGATAAACAGAGCCCCACATGCCCCCATCCTGACCCTCATCTTTATCCCCCTCCTCTCCAGCTCCCTGCCCTGGTCCTGCTAAACTTTTGGCAGCAAAGGAATTAAGATGGAAAAGGTTCTGCTTGCTCCTGGTGGCTCTTGACTGCCAGATGCCACCTGGTTTTCTAGTTGAGAACACACTGAGATTTAATCGGCCCAAAGTCCAAACTACAACTTTTCAGGAGGAGTAAGAAGTATCCCTTTTATCTCCAGTTCCATTCCCAGTCAGGATACATGCCTGGATTGCATGCCAGTCCCCCAGTAGGGGGCGCGCAAGAGGCAACCACACATTGATGTTTCCCTCTCTCTCTCCTCCCTTCCCCTCTCTCTAAAAATAAAGTAAATAAAATCTTAAAAAAAAACAAAAAACAAAGAGGTGTCCCTTTTAGTAAAGGTGGCCAAAAGGTACAAACTTCTACTTCTAAATCCTGGAGATGTGATGGGCAGCAGGGTGACTACAGTTAATAATACTGTACTATACATTTGAAAGTGTTAAGAGAGTAGATCTTAAAAGTTCTCACCATAAGAAAAAAATTATAAATATGTGTTAATGGATGTTAACTGAACTTATTGTGATGACCATTTTGCAATATATACACACTCATATATTAAGTCATTTTGTTGTACATAATTGAGTTATACCTCAATTTTAAAAGTAAATATTAAGAAATAATAAATGATAAAAAAATAATAAGAGTCCCTTTTAAAGCATTATAAAATCCTGGAGTGTGAGGTGAGCCCCACTCCATGACAATAAGTGGGCCCACATATACTCTAACAGGGTCCACCTGGTGGTAACGATGAACTACATACACCTAAAAAGTGATCCCACTGTGCACTCAAGACCTTCCCCACTCCACACCATTCATGTCATTTCAATCAGTTTCTCTTACATTTAAGAGAGCCCATGTGGACTCATTATCTGAACCCCAGAAACCAGCATCGCCTCGGTAGGAATGTTCTCCATCAGTGGTATCCCCATCAGCCGCACCTCCCACACCACAAACCCAACATTATGCTCCATTGCCCCTCCCCTGCGTGCCCACCTCCATTCACCAACACCTCACACACCACCTCAGAGAAGCCTCTTACATCCAGCCTTTCTCCTCTGCCACTAATTAATCCAGGCCTCCAGCATTCATTGCTTGAATAATTACCATGATATATTTTGTCCACCAACCTCCAGATTGTCTGCCCACTGGTTTCAGCTCAGCTGCCCAGTTATCTTAAAATAAATAAATAAATAAAATAAATCAGATACCCTGTCTGGTGTGGCTCAGTCGGTTGGGCATCATCTTGCAATCCAAAAGGTCACCGGTTTGATTCCCAGTCAGGACACATGCCTGAGTTGTGGCCAGATCCCCAGTTGGGGGCATGCAAGGGGCAACCAATTGATGTTTCTCTCGCACATCAATGTTTCTCTCCCTCCCTTTCTCTCTCCCTTGCCCTCTTGCTAAAAATAAATAAATAAAATCTTTAAAATAATTAAAAAGTTTAAAATCAGTTGCATT
Organism: Desmodus rotundus; assembly: GCF_022682495.2. Taxonomy (NCBI): domain Eukaryota; kingdom Metazoa; phylum Chordata; class Mammalia; order Chiroptera; family Phyllostomidae; genus Desmodus; species Desmodus rotundus. The sequence goes on along the minus strand of NC_071387.1, from coordinate 189,242,288 downwards.
TTTCCTAATTAACAACTTTTATTGCTGCTGTCTATAGAGGTTATCTCCAAACATTTGTTTGTGTGACTGTTAGTAAAGAAAAAAAAATTGAATGCACACTTCTAAAACACAATAACCTATTCCAAAATTGTGGACATGCATAACTTTGTTAATATATTATGCATATTCTGAAAATGCATGTAAAAATGTGACATCGTTCCTGGCATCACATTTTGGGTGATGGAATTGTACTGTGTCCTGGGCCTTGAATGGATAGACATCAATAAACTCAGTGTCCTCTCTAGCTACCTTTTGAGGTTACATAATTTTTTTAATCCTCACCCAAGGATACGTTTTTTTATTGATTCTTTTTTAGAGAGAGACAGGAGTGGAAATGCCCGAGAAACATTTGAAGAGTAGGGCATCTAGTATTCAATTTTAAAGTGATCTCTCTATGGCTCTGCAACATCACCTTCCTTGTCATCAAATTGCCAGCAGAAAGCTACTGCACACAGCTGCAACATGCGCGCTGCACTTTAATGAAAGGGGCCAATGAAAAAAAATGGAAGGCCCATGTCCTATGTTTGAGCTGACGCCAAGGAAAAAATAAAGGAACAGCTGGAAGACATAGAGGAGAGGACAAACAGTCAGGAGAAGCTGGAAGATGAAAGCAGAAGTGACTGGGAGTGTGACACAAGGAATGTACAGGAGTTTGGGCAACAGCATTGAACTTCCTATTGTCTGGTGAACAAGAAGTTTGATCAGATCTGATCAAGACCCAAGAAGGGTGTGATAGGTAGCCCAGCTGATACCTGGTTTACTCAAATATGTGACTCCATTGTAACTGACATCTTTGAGATCCAGGACTAGGAATTCTTCCAGGATAGGAGGATAAGGTATCATTTTCTCCTAGCAGAGGAAAGTGCCTGCTTAAATAATATGTGATGAAAGATTAGTGCATCACCTTATAAATTGAACTAATTGATAAGTACTGAGATGCCATTTGTCATAATTGGTGATCTAAGATTCTGTGATTGCTGGCCTGAGCTATTTTTTACTTAGGGGATCTTTGGGTTTTTCCATTTATTATATCATTATATTCATATTACTATACTTTGGGGGGGTGGAAACATCCTGTATTCTTTGGTGGTGTTGACCAGTGTGCCAACCCCTTGAAGTCACCATCGTTCTGCAGTGCAGTCACAAATCTCCTAAAGTTCAGTTCTCAAGTAACTACTAGGGGCCAGACAATGCTCAGGCCTCCAGGGACTGTTAGGAGCTGGATTGTCCCCTCCCCTAACTCATATGTCAAAGTCCTAGCCCCAGGTACTTCAAAATATGGCTGTTTGGAGATAGAGTCTTTAAAGAGGTAGGTAAAATAAGGTTGTATGGTTGGGCCCCAAGCCAACCTGACTGGTGTCTTTATTTTAGAAAAAAGGAAATTAAGACACAGACATGTGCACACACAGAGGAAAGCCCAGGCGAAGACACAGTGAAAAGGTGGCCATCCATAAGCCAAGGAGAGAGACTTCAGAAGAAACCAAAACTGCCAGCTCTTTGATTTTGGAGTACCCTCCAGAATTGTGAAGAAATCAATTTCCATTGTCCAAGCCACCCAGATTATGGTATTTTGTGTTGGCAACCCTAGAAAACAAATACAGGGACCATGTTTTCCAAACTAAAAATTAGGACACATGACCTTACAAATACAAGTGATTTATAGAATCCATTGGCTGAAATGCCTTATATTTGAAATCTAGCCATGCCTAACCCATAGTCTTACTTCCAAATAGGACTTGACTTAATCCTAGAAAAATACTTTTATTCAATTCTTTTAAAAATCTTAGAAAGGGAGTTCTATTACCACCACTGGAAATGTACCAAATCCCAATTTTTAAACTGAAGTTTTACTACCATGCATTATTTTGGCACCATTTTAAAACCAAACCAAATGTAATTTAGAGAAAATTAAGGGCAGAAATCCATAGACTTCTTGTTCTTAACGTATAAGTGTAGGCTACATTACTATAAGCAGCTGCCATTCTATTTTTAGGAGAAAGGAAACCAAAGGACCCTGAATGCCTTCAGGAGGAAAAGTCCTATAAGAGGAACAGCACAGAACAGCATTGGCAGACTCCTAGCCCCACCAACTACATAATTAGTAAACACCTGAGGGTTCAGGGTGGTGGGGAGTGGGAAGGAAGTTTTGTAAACTAAGTATTCTTTAAGATCTAAATCAAGTAATGAATTGAAATCTGGTCGTAGTTGTTGATACGGTGCATATTAAACACAATGTCTGCTTTCTCCCTTAGAGCAAAATTTTAAAAAGCAAAGGTCTTATTTATTCATATGATCTACACAAAAATGCCAACTTATAGAAGTTGAAAAGCCTGTTGGGGATCCCAAGAACATAATGAAGTATATGGAATCCTCGTCAAATGCAAGCCAGGTGTGAATTCTTTTTGCTTTTACCAGAAAACTTCAGACTTACAGTCCTCATAAGTCTGTATTTCTATTCTTTCTACAGGTTAGAGAAATACAGCTAAGTGAAAAAGGAAAATTAAATTATGAATCTTTCTGGAAGAAATACAATTACTTGACTTCTGGGGTCAGGTGACAAAATGGACCCAAATTATAAAATTGCTCAATTTACAAAAGCCAATGAAGAAAATGAAGAAAAGCATGGCTAGGGAAAAATAAATTGTTATCAACACTCCTTAAACAAATGAGGAGGGAAAACCCATATTAAATCATTGAAAAGTGTTACCCAGGGAAACCTGCGCATTTCCAAAGATGAAAAAGGTAGCTCCAAGCCTCATTTCTCCAGAAGCAGTATCAAAACCAAAAAGATGAGTGGGAAAAATGTTGGGAGAACATCCCCCTAATTTCTCCCAGCCTGAAGGGGTAAGGGGGCAGTCCAGGAGGTGTTAGTGGGAAATCTCTCTAGGACAGAAGTTTCAACCTCTCTGCCCACTGCCTCCCCCACCAGGACTATTCAGGGAAAAGGAAATGTGCATGATTGGCTCTACTCACAAATAGGAGTTTCTAACAGTGAAAGACAACAGAAAAAATAGGTAACGCAAAACCAATGAGCCCTGGCGTTGGGGGGCCCAAGGCATGAGACTGCACAGAAGCCTCATTCAAAATCCTCAACCGCTCTTCAGACTAGAACTGACATCACAGCAGGTGGGGTATAGAAGACCCCTACTACTTAATAGCTGTATGACCTTGGTCAGGTTACTTAATGTCTCTTAGCTTCCATTTCCTCCTCTGTTAAATAGAGCTTATTATAATAGCTAAATATAAGGATAAAATGAGTCACTATATATAAGGAACTTAGAAAAGTGCCAGGCACATAATAAGCACTACATTAGTGTCACCTATTACTATTACTGTTATTGTCGAAGTCCACAAGCCTCCTTTTTCTTTTCTCCTTCTGGGTAGAATGGGTGTGGGAGGTACCCACTGTGGTCCAGGTACCACCTAAGTTACTGCTGATTAAAAATCAAAAGATTCAATGCCTGGTTTAATGATGTTCTCAATCTGTTGGGGAAGGGGAAGGGCAAAAGAATCAACAAATGTGCCATCCAAGCTCACTCAGCGCCTGCCACAGTCTGAGTATGGCAGGGTACTCAAGCCGTGAGGGGAGATTTATTTGAAAGGTCCCTACTGTTCACACCAGTCATCAACTCCACGAAGATACGGGAAATCACTCCTTCTCTTTCAGTGGCCAATTGTGTTTCATCATTTTAAAATAGTTTATGTTCTTCCAGGTCTCCCTGTTCTGACGTTGTGCACAAAAATCACTACCCCAAGCCAGCCCCTTCTGGTCATATCTCTTGCACAAATTGCCACATAAGTACAGTACCTCAAAGCTCAGCAAAACTTACCCCTTAAGCTCCTGCATTACAGGCATAAGCATCCTGAGTCAGCATGTACCCATGTCCTGTCCTTCATCCCTCTGGAGTTAACATAGTAGTCCAGCACATGCATATTCCACACACTACATTCTTAATCTTCTTTGTATCCCTTCTTCTCCATTCCTGTGGTCCTTAAGAACGAAGAATGGAAAGACAGCTCACAAGCAGAGCCATGATGTATGATTGTGCTAACTGTGCACAATCATACATCAATTTTGTGAACAAGCACGCACAACCTGAACAACCTATGCAGCAGCTCTGCCAACACGCGTTCTAACAGAATGTGCACAAGGCTTATCGGGGAAATAGCAGACAGAATGTTCAACTGTCTTCGGGAAGGTCAGGGAAACCTGTGCAAAACAAGTGGTCATTGACGTGGACAGTGAGGCAGGAGTAGGGGGCTCTCCATTCTTCCAAAAGTCTGGGGAGGGTGTCGAAAGGAGAAGCTGCAGTATGTAAAAAGGCACAGATGCACAAGGCAGCGCAACATTCTGGCATGGCAAGGTTAGCGGGGGCTGGGGAGGACAGGGAACAATGGGAGGAACAGCTGTAAGTGAAGCTGAAGATACAGTCACATGAGGACTTGCATGCTATGCCGAAGCATTGAGAGTATAGGGAGCCTATGTGTATAAGGGGGTTGGCCTTAGAACTAGTGGAATGGGTTACACATGATCAGATGTGCGCTTTAGAAAGATCACTATAGCTGTGTAAACACCAGGCTAAAGTGCCAGTCTGGTGTTAGCTAGCCTGTACACACCAGGCTGACCTGGGAGACCACTCAGAGCCTGTCATCATAGTCCAAACACTAAAGGTAAGTATCAATACTGATGAATGCAGAGATTCCAGAAGCATTTAAGAAATCATCAGATGAGACATATTGACTAGTTGAGATTGAATGTAAATTGAAAAAGACTAGGATAACTATGAGAACCCTATCTTTGTTAACTGAGTGAAGAATAGTATTTTTGACCCGTGCTAAAGGAATAGGGAAAGAGCAGGCTTGAAAAGGTTGATATAGGTTCAAGTAGAAGAGCCCTTGAGACATGCAGGTAAATGTATCGAGTCATCAGTTGGTAATTTGGGTCTGAAGTTCAAGAGAAAGATTTGAGTTTTACTTCAAAGTCATGACAGAAGGTGTCAGCACGTAAAAGTGAGAAGTAGAGATTCCAGTGTAGGGTATGATTTGGGGGACTTTGTAAAGAAAAAGAAGACAAAATGCCAGGATGAGAAGAGTATTTTTTCCTAATGGTACTTAAAAATATTGATGAATTCAAGAAAGGAATAAGACAAAAGGGAGCAACTGAAACAGGAGAAGGACAGAATGACTGAACTAGATGGAGAAGGGCATTGGTTAAGAGCACAGTTGAGGGGATCATCTAAAACAGAGACCTTTCGGAGACTCCATGCTCACTGAGGTATAGGTCAGAAAATGAGAGCTTTCACATCTAAGAACTCTATATTCTCTAGGAAATAGGAAAGTGGCCGTTCATTAATTGTCATCCTTTCAATAACTATTTTCTGAGCACCTACCAAGTACCACGGCACCACCATAGGCATTATCTCCGGCCTCTTGGAGCTTCAAATCTGGTGGGGAGGCAGGCATGAATCAAAAAGTTATATAAATACACATAAAATTGCAACTGTGATAAATGCTGTGAAGGATTACGTGGTACAGTAAGAGTTTATAATGAGAGGAACTGACCTAATAAGGTATTACTGATGCCTTCCTTGCTGAGATAACACAAGTAGAACATGTCACTTGATGAAGAGATGTGCCTCCAATCTACAAGTTGGAGTCACCTGGAGAAGAGACAGGAGGAGGTTTAGCATGTGCCCAAGCCTGGATAAAGGAGAGCCAGTGTGGATGGAACAGAAAGAGTGAGGTGAAGTATGGTGAAAGATGAAGCTGGAGACATAAAGAGGACCAGACCAGGTAGGACCTTGCAGGGCACGGCAGCAAGGCTCATTTTAATCCGTGAAGTACTAGGAAGCCATTGAAGAATTTCCAGAAGGACCAGAAGTAGCGGTCATGTGATCACATTGGTATTTCATAGTCCATTTAGCTGCAGCCCAGAGCAGGGACTAGAGAAGTCGGGAGAGGACAAGACAGACCCCTTTCTATAATCCTGGGAGGAAATGACTGTAGCTCAGAAAAGGTGGTGGTAGTGAAAATCAAGAGGGAAGATGGTTTAAAAAGATATTTATGAAGTAAAATTCAATGTGATAAAGGGAAAAGAGTATCGAGGTCAGCTCCTAGATTTCCAGTCAGCACACATTTGGGTGGATTGCTAAAATGAATTACACAGGAAATGAGCTGGGTTTAGGGAAGGATCGTGAGTTTTCTTCCAAATATGTTGATTTTAATGTGCCTCTGAGACATTGAAGAGTAATATCAAGTAGACTGCTGGACACATGAGCCCAGACCTCAAAGGAAAAGTCCAAACGTAGATACAAAGAGTAGGCATCACTGGAGGGAGACTGTTTATGAAAATAATACAGAGGAAAAGACAGGGCCAAGACAGACCTTTGAGGAGCTCAAACACTCCATGGATAGATAGAAGGTGGTGAGACTGTGAAGAGGAAGAAGAAATGACCAGAAATCTAGAAATATAAGAAAAGAAATTAGGGTAGTGTCATGGCACAGGAAATAAGAGATGAGAAAGTCCCAGAAAGAGTAAATACCCAAGCATGTTGCTGAGAAGAAAGTCAAGAGTAGATATGTTTGTTAAGTTGACAGGAAGCACCAACTGTTTTCATGGGTAATAAAGCCAGAAATCACACCAGGGCAGGGTGAGGGAGAAAAAATGGAGAGTGAATGTAGACAATGCTCCCAAGAAATTTGTCTTGAGTCATTGCCTGAGAATAGAAGGAACAAAAACTGAGAAGGTGACTTGGGGAGAGAGGGGAACGGTTTAGACAAGCAGCTGAGAGTTATTAAAGAGAGAGTTGACCTAGAACAAGTGAAAAAATCTAATGAGAGGGGAAGACAGACTTCTGTTAATTTGTAGTGGCACCAGTTTGCCTGGGTGGGCAATTCTTTCCAGTTCCAAAGTCTGAGTGTAGTTAGGAAATACCAAATTGTGGTTAAAAAAGAAAAAGAAAAGAGAAAAACCCAATGACGAGGAGACAATGAGTTGAGAGGCTTGAGAGAGTGAAGTTCAAATTGGCCATGGGACCCAGGTTCCATATGGAAGGCATTGCGGTTCCCACAAGCCTGACCATTTAGCAGAAAATGAATTCGAGACAAGGGATTGGGGACCTCAGCAACGACAAAAGACATGTTTAGGGGAAGTGCGGGGTTAAGGAAGCTGAAATGGTAGGTGAAGCAGATGGCGCTGAAGGCCCCATCCCTTTGTAGCCATCCTTACCTCTGTGCCCCTGCTCTGGCCAGACTGTTACTTACTTTTGGTTCAGTGCCTTTTCAGGCCAGAAATACTGAGCAGTTATGTCCCCTAGAAGCAGCCATCAGCTGATGACTAATGGAAATAGGTGAAAAACTACCCAGTTTCCCAGGGTGATCACTCTGAGGGATGTTCCGCTTCCTTCTCTGCCGTGTCTCAGCACCCGCCCCCCCACCCCCGCACACACTCCCCTGCTGAGATTAGCTCCCAGTATACTATTTGTACAGGAATCTCTCTTCAGGGTCTGCTGCTTGTGAGGCTCAAACCAAAACAGTGGGTGACTGCTGCTGAAGTTTTCAGAGGTGACGCCGTCTGGGGACAAAAAGCGTGCAGGATGTGCTGGGGAAAGAGGTCTGCTCAAATGCAGCGGCGGTGAACGCTGTTGGTTCTGAGGTCAAGGATAACACCATAGAGACCACCGTATTGGGGGCTAGGGATTGCACATAGATGTCAAGTTGACCCTAGATATTTTAGATGGTGGCTTTGAGGAGACCATGAACCAAGCACCAAAGTTTTCCATAACATGGGAGAGAGATCAGAAGGCCAGTAGATGACCGTGATCCCCAGGGGTGTAGGGTGGATTAGGTGGAAGGCATGACCCCAAACGAAGAGGACTTTTAACCAAGGGAAATGGAGTAATGTCTTGGTCCAGGAGAGGGCACTGAGAACAATGTTGACGCGCTCTCACAGATTAAGCTACATAAAGTAAGAGAAAGAGCGTCCCTCACTGCAGAGTCTAATTGAAGGGAAAGTGTCTGGGTGGGAGGACAACAGATTTGTCTGCCATGGGTTGAAGATACAGAGAAAGTCTTTACGGGATGTTCCGGGGGGATAGGATGGAGGTCAACAGGGAGGGAATAAACCAAAGAGGGTGAAACACAGAAGGTAGCGTTAAGGGGTGAAACAGAGGTTGTACATTTTCACCAGTGCCTTGGAGGAAACCCGCCAGCCCCCTTCTGAACAGGGTCCTGTGAACCTGAGGCCCACAGCCACACACCCGCGTGGTGGAATTGGAGAAACTGAGCCAGGAAGTTGGGTTCCAGAGACTACTGGCCATCATTCGGTGCTACCCCTGAAGGTTAGGGCCCCAAGGACTCCCTCAAAATCACGGGCAGGAGTTTGTATTTATATTGTGCAATACTTAAAATTTTTTTAAAATGGTGTGCAAAACATGATTGTGTGGAAATATGCAAAATAATAAAAAATCAATAACTATGCCTGTACTCTGGCACCGTTGTCCTTTTTTTTTTTTTTTTTTTTTTAAATCCAGGCTTCTGTTTTTTACCACTAGTCTCTATCAAAGTAAACAGAATTAGCATCCAGAAGACTGGCCTTAAAAGAATTATTATCTGTGCAGGGCTCATTCCAAGAAGGGAATCTGCTATGTAGCAACTTCTGAATGGGGTTCAGAGTGTGTTCTTTGATGCACTGCAGATGTTAGTGCAGAACAGCTAATCTAATAATCTCCTCCCCAGCAGGAAGCAGGACTCCTGGAAAGCTGGGCTGAGTCACGTGGCTCAGAGTGCCCTCAGGAATGAAGGCTTTCCCCCAGCTGCTGGCAATGCTGCAGCCCCAACCCTCAGTGCGTTGCCCCCAGTGGCAATTGCCATGGCTCAAAGGACTTTGTCCACCCAAGATCACATCCCCTTCCCTGGATGCTGCATCCAATGATTGATCTGATGGGACCGAACGGTGTACATGAAGGCCAAACCCCCTTGTCCCAAGGTGGGTCAGCTCTGAAGTGCCATCTCAGCTCAGAGCTCCCAGCCGGGTCAGCTGAAGCCTTTATCAGGACTGCATCCCAGCTAGAATTCCTTCCCTTAATCTTGCTTCCTTCCTCTCTTTTTTATAGGTGTCAGTCTCAAAAACACTCTCTAATAAACATCCTTGTTTAATCTCCATTGAAAAGCTCTGAGGAGCCACAAATGGTGTGGCTCCTAAAAAAAGTAAAACTTCAGGAAATCACATCATTGTATATAGAGAATATAGGGCCATTTGCCAGGTATTGAATGGAGGAGGGGAAAGAGCTTATGCTAAATCATATGAACTCAGAATGGAATCATCACCTTATATTTATTTTCTCAGCAGAAGGTTTTTAAATCTTTGACTATAGAACTATTTCGTTCTCGGTATTTCTTTTAGAGTGAAGGGTAAAATAACCATCCTGATTTTCGCAGGTCTGGGGAGGGGGTTGGTGCCTAGGATGCATGACTTAGTTTTAGGACTAAAACTAGGACAACTCCGGACAAACCAGGATGTTGGTCAAGGTCAATAACTTTGGGGTACTTGGAATTGAGAAGCAAGGATTGTTGACCCCCTGAAGAGAGAGAAGGGCTGGAATCTGCTAATCCCCTCCCTGCTACCCCACCTCCACTGCCAATTTCTGTGTATGGGCTGGGCTTTAGTACAGCATCCATAAGTTAGACTAGGTTGTGGCGGGCCTGCACTTGCCCTGTTGTGCAATACTGATGAGTTGACATCAGAAGGAAATCCATGCTTTTCCTCCAGAGAAACCGAGGCTTCAGAAATCCGTGACCTACCCAAAGTTCTGAAAGAAGGCTAGAGTCAGATATCAATGTTAAATCAGAGGCATCCCTTACTTCTCTAGTAAACTTCTGTCCGTCATGATGACTGAAATATCTACAAGAAAGCCAAAGACCAACATAGGTAATAACTCTGTCTCGAACCATTCAAGGACGACCTCTGCACCCCTACTTCGCTTTAGAAAGTGTCTCACCGTAAACTGGGATGACTTGACAGGCTGAGCCCCAAGATTGAGTCCACAGCAGTCCCCCATACCCGTGTGCCTAGCATGTTGTCAGGTCTGGAACATCCAGTTGGAACGCACTTGCGGCCAGGGTGGCCCTGAATTGCCCGAGTAGGGGCTTTGTAACGCACGTACAGGTTTTGTGTCTCACAGGCCAACAGGGCTTCCACTGAGGTGCCGGGGTGCCTGCCTCCGTGTGTACGTGTGAGCACGCACTGACACAGAGACAGCTTGGGCTCCATGTGTGGGATGTAATGCCCACACTTTACATTCAGGACCCAGGACAAAGCCTTTCATGCCACGGGCATGCAATAAATAAACACTTTGTGAAATCAATGTAGCCGCATACTTTGTTCTTGGGCTTGGCATAATGAACTTCATAGATGTTTATATGAACTGTGGCTAGCTACCAAGAAAGATTAAAAAGGGGGAAATGCAGACAGATCAAAAAGGAGCATTGGATTGCTGAATCCTGTGTTCTATTTGCCCACCATAACGGAAATCTTTCAGTAGCTGAGCAGGGGAAGCCCAGAAGCCCAGGAGAAACTCTTTGTGAAAAATCTCCCCAAATGAATAATTATATCAGCAGCCAACTTCATTTCTCAAAGTCTTCAAATAGAATACTCCATCAGCCATAGCAGATTCCTACACAGATTTGCAACATGCACTGGTCATCAAAGGGCAGCCTGGGACACTGCTCAAGTGGCTTTCTCCTAAAGAGGGAAAGGTGTCACTTCAGCTGATGAATCTGGGAAAAAAGAACATCAGCAGAAGTGTGCTGCACCATCCCTATTAAGTCATGACACAGAAATTGTTGCAAGTATTCCATCATCTGCTTACTTTAACCTGTCTAAACGGTGAGAAATTAAAATGAAGTGCGACGATGGGCGCTCATTACTTTGAACGAGTGTATCTTACACACAGGGACCAGAGGCTTTTGCCAAGCGACCCTTGGCCAAAAGGATGTAAAGACACAGACTGGGAATACTTGTTTATTTCCACCCGGATGTGTAATACCCCCGACTTGCAATGCTGTTTGTGAAAGTGATCTCACTCCCACAGGTGCTTAGGAAGCCACAGAATTCCCTGCGTGTCAAGTTTAGGAATAAGTCCATAGTTATAATGCACACATTCAAAAGAATAAGCCAATTCAAAAAAGGATTAGAAGAACATTTACCTAAAGAACAAAAATAAAAACAAGCACCTCATAAAGTAGTTTGCTAATCTGACCACTGATGCTTAGTAGTTTCATTGACACTGTTCCTGATTTGTTGGGAGATTTTACTTAGCTCCCTGGTTAAATGGCAGCATAAAAGCATGGTTTTTCAATGGAAGCCTCTGGGATTATTAAAAGGTGACAGATATACACAGGCACACACACGAACACACACGGTTAGGGTTGTCCCCACAGCGACATAAAACGGGTTAGCATGAGTATCTCATGTGTTTCTGGTGAAACTGTGTTTTTGGTTGGCATTTCAAAATAGATTTTATTTCATGTTGTTTTATGATGAGAAGATTAATACTGCCTATGTGGAAACATTTTCGGCACTGGCCAACTTAAATCGTTTTAAAGTTCAAAAGAAAAGGGTGACATATTTTTCATTTTGCCTCCAGGTTTGATGAAAATTAAAAGCAGACTTCATAAGCAGATACAATGATTTCAGAACGGGGACAAAAGCACTCACAATGCAAAGAACCCCTTGGGAGTTCCTGCACTTTCTGAAACAATGGTTAGTTTGGAATTCAGTTTTTTGCACGTCTAATGTTTAAAAACAGCTGGTTTTTGTTTTGTTTTGTTTTCTTCCTAAAAGAATCTTGTCCCCCCCCCCCAAAAAAATTTCCTGGCATTCATAACGGCTTTTGCCCATGCCATTTGGGAAATGCACTTCTGATTTCCCAATTTTTAATAAATTTTACAAAATAAATGAGGTATTCATGTTCATTATTACTATGACCGGGTAGAAAGATGTTTCTAATCTTCATATCCTGACGTAAGGAGCAATACCCTAAAATACTCTTCTTTAATATTGTCCAATAGAGCCCTGAAAATATTCAGAATAATTTCTTTTAAAACTAATGAGAGAGAATTACCTTTAATTTTAAACCACTTAACCATTTGCAAGATAACATGTTTAGACAGGTTAAGTAGGTGAGGCCCTATGGGCTATAAAATGTATTTCTCCTTTCAGGTGACTGAGATTTTCCTGCATTTGGAGTCTATAGATTAAAAGACTTCAGGAAACCAACTGTCACAATGTTGATTCAAGGGCTTGAAAATTTTAAGGGCTTGCCTTTGTGGTTCCTTTGTTTGGGGCTCTTGAAAATTTGTTTGGGACTTTGTCTGGGGCTCTTGAAAGAAAAAAACCTTTTTGTTGCTGTGGTTCCTAAAAGTAATGCAGTAAAAACAACAAAACCTGCCCCCATCTGTGAGTTTTAGGAGTTATGATAATTAAAAAGGTAAAAGACTTGAAGTTCAAAATTATAAAACAAGATAGTGTACGTGCACAACACTGCATTGAAAGAAATTTAAATCTAATTAGCCAAATTAAAGAGAAATAAATTAAAGACAGTTATCTGTTGTTTTTGCTGCATAGCAAATTATCTAAAAGCATAGTGACATCCAGTCCCAATTCTTGATTTAGCTCATAATTGTGTGGGTCAGCAACCTGGGTTGGGCTCAGTCCTGTGATTCTTCTGTGTTCTCAGCTACAGTCACTCACTTCTCTGTGAACACGGCTGGTGCTGAGGTCAGATGGTGGGTGCTCCAGAGGCTGGCTCATTCCTGTTGGCTTCATTTACATGTCTGGCCATTGGCTGGTTGCTGACTGGGGCTCCTTGGTTGTCTGAAAGCCCAGGCTGGTAGAGAGAGAGAGAGAAAAGATAAGGTTGATTCTGCTGCACACTATTGAAAACAAGTCACAGCTGCAGCCCAGATTCAAGGGATGGAGAAAGAGGCTCCGTCTCCTAATGGGAGGATCTTTACAGTCACATTACAAGGGCACAAGTGCAGGGAGAGACAGAATCACTGGCCATTTTTATACTCTACCACAGTATTACTTGCTTGCTTGAATACAAGAAAAAGCAGGGTTTAGAATGTTTAGAAGTTATGGTAAGAACCATTAAGTTTCATTTGACTTTAAGCAAGTTAAGAAATCCATTATTGCTTTAATTTATCTTTCTAAGCAGTAGTCCTGCTGTTAGCTGTCACTCATGGCTCCTGCTCAGACAAAGGGTCCACCCCGTGCAGCTAAGCAGGCAGAGCCTGTGTGTGCAGAAAATGGCATCCTTTCTTTGACTGGACAGAGCAAAAGGCTTACCTGACAGGTTTGGGGGCAGAGTGAGAAAGGAATTCAGATGACTCTAAGATTTTGAGCCTGACAGTTGGGAAGGCTGACACCTTCATCAACAGAGATGGGAAGGACTGTGAAGGCAGCTTTTAAGGAAGTCTGGAAATTCAGCTTAAAATACCTTACATCTGAGATGTCTGTTAGTGTTCACGTGGGGATGTCAAGTAGGGCCCTGAACATGTGAGCCTAGGGTAGGGGACAGCCTTACCGGCAGAAGGTGTAAATTGGGGAGTCATCAGTTTATAGATGATACTCAAAGGCGTGAGACTACGTGGCATCACCAAGAGAGTGAAACAAGGAGAGGAGAAAAGAGGTTCGAAGTTGCGGCTCTGTGTGCCTTCAATCTAACAGGTCAGAGAAAAAAGATGAAATTAGCAATGGAGGCTGAATAGGGAGGAAACTGAAGAGGGTAGATATTCTAGAAGGTGGAAGAAGAAATTCAGGCCCTGGTCGGGTGGCTCAGTTGGTTGGAGTGTTCTCCCGTGCACTAAAAGGTTGCGGATTTGATTCCGAGCCAGGGCTCTAAGCTAGGTTGCAGGTTCCGTCCCTGGTCTGGGAGCATGCAGGAGACAACTGATTAATGTTTCTCTCTCACATTGACGTTTCTCTCTCTTTCTCTCTCTCCCAAAATCAAAAAACATATCCTCTAGTGAGGATTAAAAGAAGAAGAAGAAATTCATGGAGAAGACGTATAACATAAAATTACCTATTTTAAAGGTGTACAATTCAGGGACATTTAGCACCGTCACAATGTTGTGCGACCGTCACCTCTGTCTAGCTCCAAATACTTTCATCAGCCCTGAAGAAAACTGTATGCATTAAGGAGTCCCTCCATTCTCCACCCCCAGCCCCTGGCAACCAACAGTCTGCTTTCTGTCTCTAGGGATCCGATTCTTTTGTGTCATTTTTCTTTCCCTTAGCATAGTATTTGTGAGGTCCATCCATGTTGTAGTTTGTACCAGAACTGCATTCCTTTCTGCGGTTGACAAACAGTGCCGTGTATGTCTATGCCATGTTTTGTTTACTATTCATTGCTGAGGAGCAAAATTTTCCCACCTTTTGGTGTTGAGAACAATACTGCAATGCACGCTCATGTACAGGTATTTGTTGGAGTACACATCTGGGAGTGGGTTTCCTGGGTCCCATGCCTACAGTCTTGAGAGCAAAAAACAAGGTTTGAGAGGGTATGATTTTCTATGAGCTCAGCTGCAAGCTCCTAAAGCCAGGGGCCAGGCTACACTCTCCTTGGCATCCTCAGCACCCAGCCCAGTACCTGGTACCCAATGGGTGCCCAGGAAATACTTGTGGAACTCAATAGGACTACTGCCCTGGAAATGGATTGTTGTGTGAGGTACTAATGCACAGCATGAGAGAAGAGACTGTAACACCATCTTTTCATATCTTGGCTCCTGGTCCATTGTACAGTTCTCCAAGCCATGTTACAAAAATCAAACGTTTACAAATCCTGCATTATAATGTGGACACCCACACACACACGAGTGTATGTCCTGGGAAAGCACTTAATTAAATTCAATAAACACTATCATAAGCACTTACTCTGAACATCTGAACATCTGGTGAGCGTGGCTTAATGCTCCTGCATGTGTATGTCCGCTACTATACATGTTAATTTCTTATCCGAAATGAGGCAGGACTTCCCTCCTTGCACCTCCCAATATGCTTTGTCTCCTACTTTTGCTTTAAGGAGCAAGAGAACTGAAGTTACCAGCAGTAAGTATTGCTTCCCACCTAGGGTACGCAGCAGAGAGAAAGAAGGAGCTTATACCCACCTAGGGTTTTTTCAAACATCTAAGAAATGGACAGGCATTCTTTCTTAGCTAACGGAAGGAACATAAACAAGGGGATGGCCAGATTTGACCCTGGGGCAGTGAGTTGCCCAACCCTTGTAAGTACGGTACCATATCATGTATTCTACTCTTACAAGTATTACAATGTTAGAATGAACTTGAACTTTATTTTTATGAAAAGACTAAATGTGTACATTTTCACAGATAGAAAATGTACCTTGGCAATGCTTCTTGGGAAAGACTGCCTCTGGATTACAAAGTGTAAGGCACGTGACCGTAGATGATCACAGATGCTGTCGAGGCATCATTGATTCCCAGTCCCAGAAACAGAAACAGTGGAAGCAAACACGTGCCCCTTCACACATTTAGGGAACGGAGGAAGGAGACCCGCAGCTCTGAGAGGGATGTGAGCCTGAGTCCCGGGAGGGCAGGCAGAGTAACGAGAAGTCCCTTAGGTGTAAACACCCACAGGAAGCCCAGCCTTACAGTGGAGCCAAAGAACAGAGGCCAGAAGAACAGAAGAACTCGGCTGCCATACAGGATTTGATAAACATCCCAGATATCAGTGAGAACATACCAGTTTGTTTGAGCTAAAAATAAGAAAACGGCATGACTTCTTGCTCCAGCTTTTGCATGCTTTGCCTAGAGTGCGATCCAAAGGAAAACAGACCCATTGGCCTGGAAGAGAGTTTTAGAACAAGAGTCTTAATGACATGCTCCTGGCGGCGTTTTTCTTCAGACCTCTCGATGGCCACGCCCAGGCTCTCTTGGTCGCTTTCTGCAAACAGTTGGTCGCTGTGACTTTTGAGAACTTGTTATGGACGTGAAATCTCTCCTCTTTAATTTAAGTCCCTGTCCACTAATTTGGCGCTCCACAAAACCGATGAAAAAACTGGCCCGCATTCCCCACATGAAAACCTTGTATTTATCTAAAGATTGTCATTAGGCCTCCCTCAGCCTGCTTTTCTTTGAACCAAACAAAGAAAATATGCTTGAACTTTTTCTCGTAAAACTAATTGTCATCCTTTTGTGCTTCTGGTTTCTTCCCATCATTTTGTAACAGCAGAAACAAATAAGTGGGGGGAAAAATGTTTTCTAGCAAAGTTTGGACTGAGGAGGAACGCAAAGGGAGAGGGATTTCCTAAAGCATTCCTATCTTTCTCTGGCATCTCAGTGTCCCGCTGGCGTTTTCCCACAGACCCATCGCATTTCTGAGGAATATTCATTCTGTCAACGGAGTCCGCTCCACCCAGGTCATTTTGCCACTAAACTTGTACCATGCAATAATCTCCATGACAGCAACAGCAAAAGCTGCATCTAACTGTCACCCTGTGCTAACGGCTCACAGCCGCCCAAAGGGGTAGGTCCATCATTATCCACATTTCTCAGCCAAGGACACAGGCTTGGGGAGGTTTGGGAACTCGCCTGAGATAAGCTTGTTCCTGAGTGGTAAAGCCTGCATTGTCACCCAGCAGCTGGGTCGCTGGGTCCCCACTTTGGAGACACAACCCTCTCAGTGTCCATCTGTGGATTGCAGTTAACGTTATATCTTTTTTTTACTGACTTACTTAATTCCTGTTCCTCAGCATATAGTTCTCTCAACAACACTCCTGATTTATCAAGGTCATCTTCAAATTTATACTGGCTCTCAGTCTAGAGAATTAGCAGCTCCGCCTGCCTAAGAAACTTGTGCAGTTTCGGTCAGTATATTGTCATGATCTTCACTCCTAATATGGAAGCTTAACAGTTTAAACTTTGAATTGCGCATGATAAATGCAGTAAGAGCTAACATCAGGCACGGTTGTTGGCATGCTACATACCTTAACTCCCTTACCTGCCTCTACAGCACCAAGAAGTGAGTGCTAGTGTTTCTTCCAATGTTTCCGACTGAGGCCCAGAGAGGATCGATAATTTGCCCAAGGTCACTCAGCCCCCGCATCTTTACAAGTAGCTTTAGATTAAAAAAACATTCTATGCATATGTCATCACTGATTCTCTTTTAAACAAACAAGCCCTTTCTAAATGGGAGTTTTAGGGGGGAAATTGGATCATTTGCCAAATGCTATTATTCATCTTTCTGCTAATGGTAATTTAGGTTCCTAACATTTTGCTATTTGGAAGACAATTTTCTCTAAAACTATTGGGGTTTTGTTGCTGTTGTTGTTTCAGGAGATTTATATGTGTAACTAACAAGGGCATGACAAACGTCCAAACCAGGACAATGGTTCCCTGGGGGTGGGGCTGGGGAGGGCACACAGGAAGCTTCAACCATATTTGTGATTTTTCTCTTAGGCTTGGTGATAGTTCTATGTTGCTGATTTTTGTCTTATTTTTACCTCTTCTTGAATGAATAAAATGTTCATAATTTTTTAAAAGGTGGGGAAAATTAAATATGATTAAGTATAATACAGTAGGGAAACCGCTGATGGTCGGGAGGTCTGATTTCTAGGCTTTATTCTGCAACGAGCCCGTAGTTGAAATTGAGCAAGTTGCTGTGTCCCCTGTTTCTGTAAATAAACTTTCATTGGAACACACCCATGCCCATTTGTTTACAGATTGTATACGATTGCTTTCATTCTACAAGGGCACAGCTGAGCAGTTGCAACAAAGACTATATAACCTGCAGAGTCTAAAATATTTACCACGTAGGGCTTTACAGAGAATGTCTGCTGACCCCTACAGAAGACAATCAGCCTTCTTCAGCTCTAATATTTGATCAACCCAGGATGAAGCAGCACATGCAAGAGTGTACACCAAAGGTGCATCATGGACACCAGCCCTCCCTACACACGATCTGCTTTATGTAAGCATGTAAGTCCTGATAAGGGTGGAGAGACTCTAGGACTTGGGAAATCACACAGCAAAGCCCCTCACCACTGTTCGGGGAGGCTATGGGCACAGACTCTTCCCCTGAAAGGAATACATCTGGATTGAAGGAAAGGAAAATCCATACATGCCAAGAATGATTTTCTAACACCAACGAGGTGTGTGTATTGTATGATTACTGTACAGTTTATAAACGGCTATACTTTCTGGGTTTTACAGGGTTGTTTTAGAAAATGAATACTTGATCTTTGAATAAAATTTCTCCTGCGAAGAGCAGATTCATTCGTTTATTGAGAGCAATTCACCCACTGAAAGAGCAATGCATAGTAGTGGGCAGGAGTGGGAATTCAGGGGTCAGAGAGCAAAGACTAGAATCTCTCTCAGCCTTTGTTTCCTCATCTGTGAAATGGAACCATGCTAGGATGTAGCTCATTTGGGTTCTTGTGAGGACCAAATGATATAATTTATAGTACAACATTTAGCAGAACATTGAGAAAATAGTAACCATTATTAACCAGACATATTTAGGACACAATACCAATTCTGAAATGGGCCGAAAAGCAAAGCGTCTAGTATCTGCTTCCAGGACTAATGAAAGATATGGGGGAACGTGGAAGATAGAAGGCGGTTTAGACGTATCTGTTCCGGGTGGAACACGTGAAGCAAGGTTTCCTCTGGGCCACCACATGGCCGTGGCATCCAGGGGGCACCAACCCCCCCCCCCCCCCCCCCGGCAGTGGCAGCCCGAAATGGAGCCCATCATCTGAAAGTGTTAGGACAGCCCCTGACTGCTCCATCAAGAGAAGCACAAGGGTCTCTTCCTGCCTTCACAAGTTTAACACGAAGTCATGGCATTGGCACACCGCCCATTTAGTAGTCATGGGAACAAAAACAAGCATTCACAGATCACATCCAGTGTTTATGGTGTGACTTTGAGCGAGTGACTTTGCCGCCCAAGTCCTTCATTTCCTCACTGGACATCACCGTCCAACAGATATAACACACAGGTATGTACATAGTTCTAAACTTTGCACTAGTCACATTTAAAAAAAAGAAATAAAATTAATTTTAATAACAGACTTTATTTAACCCAATATATCCAAAGTAATATTTGAACATGTAGTCAATATAAAAATACACTAATGATATGCATTAATGTAATGAATCCTTTTTTTCATAGGAAGACTTCGACTTGGTGTGATTTTGCACAAACAGCACATCTCAGTTAAAAATGCTGCGGGCTCAGCAGGCCCATGGGGCTGGCGACTACCACATGGGGCCATGTTGGCCTAGGTACCACCTGACTCCGAGAAAACCACTGATCCTAACACTTCACTTTAGGGGTGAGGACAATGGGAGGATGAAAACTGTATGCCATATATGAAGACTTAAACCACACTAATAAATGATATTTTATGTTGCCATAAAATAAAAGGGTAAGAACTTCAGCTCAGAGACCAGGAAGACTCCCGTTAAGAGGAGGCTCCCATAAAAAAGTCCTCAAGGAGGCTAATACCAGATTAACAATTGTGACTTTCAGCTGGAGCAATTGACTCAATTGTCCTTAAAAATGGGCTATTAGGTTTCCTTTCCTTTCTTTCATAAGCATTTTGTAATTTAGCAAAAACCTGCACGAGAATGGTCATGGCAGCTCTATTCATAATACCCCCAAATCAGAAATAACCCAGAGGCTTTTCAGTGGGTGAATGGTTAAGCGAACTGTGCTATGGCCACACCGTAGAATACAACTCAGCAATGGAAAAGAACTCTTGAGAAATGCAAGCATTCAGAGAGATCTCAAGGGAAACAAACTGAGTAAAAAAGGTCCACCTCCAAAAGGTTATGTATTGTATGATTTCACTTACACAACGTATTCAAAATAACAAAATTACAGACATGGAGAACAGATCAGTGGTTGCCACAAGGTGGGGGATGGTGAAGGAGAAGTTGGGTTTGGGCACAAAGGGATGGCACGAGAAAGTCCTGTGGTAATAGCATGATTCTGTATCCCGACTATGGCTGTGGTTACACAAATCCACAGACCTTTAAACAAAACACACACACACACACACACACACATTAACACATGTAAAGCTGGCAAGCGCTGAATGGAGATCTGTGGACCGTACAAATGTCGGGTTCCTGACTTCGATAGTGCACTCTGGACGTTAGGTAAGATGGGACGATGAGAGGCTAGGTGAAGAGTGCATGGGGCCTCCCTGTTCATTTTGGAATTTTTTGCAATTGCCTATGAATTCTTAATTATTTCATTGCTGGGTTTTTTTAAGAAATCATAAATATATTGTATCTTAGACATTTTTTTCTAATTGCACCGTGGAGGAAAGGTTGTAGAGGACCAAGAGAAAGGTCTAGGCAAGAGAAAATAATGAACCAAGTAATGGCGATGGGAATGGAGAGAAGTGAGCAGATGTAAGAGCTATTTCGAAGTTAGAAGAGGCCAGATTTGTTTGGGCAGGATAGTATAGTAAGTGCTCAGACCAATTGGGTTCAAGTCCTATCTCTGCCATTTTTAGAGAAAGTGACTTAATCCTTCCGTACCTTAGTTTCCCTTTCTGTAGAAGAGGAACAATAACAGTACCTGTCCATGAGATTATTATGAAAGATAAACAAGTTAATTCACAAAGTATTTAGAACAGTCCCTGGAATGTGACAAGTGCTCAAATTATATTGGTTATTATTATCATTGAGTATAATATCTCAAAACTAGAAACAACACGATTGTTCTTTAAAATAAAAAAAGGTACATACAAAAGATAAGATCTTCAGGAAAAGCAAGAGCTGCTTGGCAAAGCCAGGCCCTAATAGACAGCTACCAAGAACTGGCTTTTCAGAAGCCCAGTGAAAAAGTAAAAGTGTCCCAAACATCTATTTCTTAAATCTAGAAATCAGCCCTGGCTGGTGTGGCTTAGTGGATTGAGTGCTGGCCTGTGAACCTCAAGGTTGCAGGTTCAATCCCAGTCAGGGCACATGTCTGATTCTTGGGCCAGGTCCCCATTTTGGGGTGTATGATCGGCAACCAGTTGATGTATCTCTCATTGATGTTTCTCTCCTTCTCTTCTCCTCTCTCTAAAAATAAATAAATAAAATCTTTAAAAAGTAAATAAATAAATCCAGAGATCGATGCCAGGAGAGAAGCCATTGGTTTGGTACATACACCAAACCAGTTCTGATCCCAGCCCCCTGTGCTCCCACTACAGGAGTTCCGAATCCACAAAGTATGTTTTACAGCCTTAAAGAGCCGAGTTGTACGCTGCTCATCACACGATGACACAACACCTAGTTTTTAAAACCCACAGTAAAGTCTTGGCAGGGAGGGGCAGTTCTGAAACCGATACAATGTGATCATTTTTCTGCTTTCCCTAAAACTACAACGTAAAATGAATGGCTCCTTTTAGGAACTCTGTTCCTGAGTACATGTTAAAACATTGACTTTTTATTTGTGTTATCCTTTTCCTAATGGTAAGACATTGGTAGAAACCGGAGTTGAGGTTCAAAATATTAGTCAAGTTAAAACTAAACCCTGAAACTTGGCCCCAGTCAAGCAGTTTGCTTTTTTTTTTTTTTTTTTTTTTGATCTGTGCACTTTCTGACCACGAGAGGGCTTCTCTCACTCTCCCTTGTAAAAATCAGCTGAATCGTCTATAATTTGGAGTTTACAAACATCTTACAAGGGAAAAAGAATTAAAAACCCACTGCCCCCTCCAAGTACCAAGACTTGACTGACTATACAGTTCTGTAAAATGTGGAATTCATTGAAGAACCTCTGTGATATATACTTCAAAGCTCGGTTTCCTATTTTTAAATTTGGCATTCTACCTGATGGAAACCAGCCAGCCACTTATACAGTATGTTCATGACTTCATTTCCCAGTTGGTGAATGAAGTAGGGCCAAGTGCGGTTCTTATTTTTGTTAGTTTTATTAGGAACATATAGAGCTCAGCATAATGCTGTGGTTCAATAAGAGCTCTACAGTCCACAGCTCCTTATTCATTATTTAAGATAATTCTGTCACGCTGGAAAATAAAGTTCCCTAAGTGGACCCTCACTCCCCTGCCAATAGATGTCAGTCCACTTCATTGTAAAGCAAATGTCTGGGAAGAAAAGCTCCTTTTCCCCCTGATGTGTAACCCAAACCTTTAGGAGAGAGAGTTAAAAGTCCAGATTCCTGGAATGCTGGAAGCAGGAGCTCTTTACAGACCCAGAAGGCTTTGCAGCATATCCTTGTTTTCAGGATTTTCCTGCTTTGTCCGCAACCCTGTCTGGGGTTGCCCCCACTCCACGAGAGGCCACTCCTGAAATTAAGGTCCCATTCCTCCAGTATTTGACTACTGACAACAGCTTCTAGAGCTACAACACAAGACCCTGCGAGGCAAGAAGTTGCCATTACTTTTTGACTCATTGCTCAATTTGTGGAACTCTCTGAATTCTAGGAAGAATAGTTTTGCAAAGTGTATGCAAATGAAACAGAGAATACCTTTTCCTTTTTTTTTTTTTTTTTGGCTAGGCATCAATCCCAAATTTGAACGAGGTTTCCATTGAAGTCTTTTTTTTTAACTAGAAAATAAATTGAGAGCCAAATCAATGAATATTCTACACTATATCTTGTATAGCAGGGACCTGGGATTAACTGTCCCTATCCCCACATTGACCTTCTCTGTGAGAAAGGTGCATCAACTGGCATCTTCTCTGCCTCTGGTCTTGCTCTGCCTCCCAAGTCCAAAGGAGAGAAGGTCAGAGGATGGAAGGGACACTGGGCCTGGATGAGCCTTGGCTGGGGATGCTGCCCTCCTACGGGCTGTGCCTTGAAGCAGTCAGATGGGATTCTGGAAAACACAACTGAGATTTTCTTTGAGGAAGCATGGTCCTATTAAAACACACAATTACTAAAAAAAAATAAATAAAAAATTATGTGGCCACTGCAAAGGACACCCAATAGGTAGTCCTGAGCTCCAGGTCTGAGGCCCTGGTCACCATCATATGGCTATGTGGCCTGACCTCCTTGCCACAGCCCAGTCCCTTGCTACATGAAATAAAGCAAATATATGAAATTACCATGGCAAGATAACTTCTAAAGCTTGTTTCAGCACTACCTTCAACCTAAGACTCAGTGTGAGATGTTCACAGCCCAACAATTATTGGGACATTCCTGGAAGAACAGTGCCCTTAAGCTAAATTCTCTTCCCAGGTGATTAAAAAGAATAGTTTGTGGTAAAGATTACTCTGCGAACCTCTGCTAGAATCTACAGGATGTGATTTTTTTTTAAGCTTGAGCATATGACTAGTATAAAACCACCTGCCCTCCACCACCACCCCCCAAGGTATATAGTTTGAGAGAGGGGCCCAGAAAGAACTGAATAGGGGTATTTTATATTTCCAAGGGAACATTCAAGTGTCCTGGTCAAGCTCAGTCCCATATAAGTGAAAAAGCTCAGAGTTTGTTGCCCAGTTTGGCCTGACTTTCGTGGGGACTGATGAGCATTTTTGTGTCTGCCTGTGCGCAGTGGGCACCTGCTCAGAGCTACCAGTGCTATCTCTGTCTTGAAATAAAAAGCAGCAGCCATGGGAGTGCCTGTGGCAGGAATGCTGAACACTCCATAAGCCACCACTTTATGCATAAAATTAAATCACTGTGGGCCAGTTCTATAACTGCAGGGAACACCGGGAGGATACTGGGGACAGTCTCTCTTGCATGGCTTTCTTCACAGATGTAGCTTCTCTCCTCCCTGGCCTTGTCTGATGCAGAAGCCTCTTGGCAAGGCCTAGACCTTGTGTGGTGGGAAGTGAGGGCAGTTGGCCTATCAATCACTCAGGTTGGGACTGTGTGTTTTTCTTCCATGAGTCTACATCACCTTTTTTTTTTCCTTTTTGCCATCTGTGCTAAGAGTGGGCTCATCAGCCTCTGAGGAGATGTTCCCAGGTTAGAATCAGTGGGGAGTGAAGCGGGGACACGAGGATGCAAAGCAAGTGAGAAGGGGCTGCTGGGGGGACCCGGGCACAATATGAATGCCTCACTGTCCAAGCAGCAGGGGTCTCATTGGCCCCTTCAAATAACAGGCTCTCAGCATTGGAACGTCCTCAAGGTTATCCAAGGGACCACATGACAGTCTGAAGCAAGACCTCAAAATTTGCCTAAAAGGTATTTACGTAAAGAAAGTAATAATTATTTCTTCCTGGGGTTCTCAACTTTGCAAAAGAAAGAGCCGTTTTTATTTTCAGGGGTTCTCAAACAGGCACAGGAAAGTGAAGTGATTTGCCAAAGATGACAGTAAGTCTGCTAGAAATTCAAGTGTTTTTACCTTTTCACATATTTTCTTTAATAAAAAAAATGTCTGGTTTCTTTACAATACACTGTAGTTTGTCGTGTTTATGAGATTTATTTTCTCATTGGATCAGAGTTTGCTGAGAATGGGGAAAGAGAGGCTTAGGGAATTTTTAAAACTCTACTTAAACAGTTTGGATTATTAATTCTTATGAAGAGGAGTATTTATTTAAATAGCTGATTCATTATATTACAACCTTGTGAATAAACATACCAAGGGCTTGAGTCTGGGTAGGAAGTACGGGGAATTAGTAATGAAAAGGATAGGGTGGAGGAGGGGCTGACAGCTGAGAAGCACCCAGTGTTCACAGGCTTGATTTAGTCCCGACCTAGGTAAATATTGTATCTCCATTTAATAGATGCGGAAACAGAGGCATGAATACAGTCAGTAAACTGGTTTGAGTTCATACAGGTAATAACTGATAGATATATCAAGGATTGGACCCTGTGTTTGTCTAAGGAAAGACTCTTTCCTACACCACATAGTATGATGGAAAGAAAACTGGCTAGAGGGAGGGGTGAGGGAGCTGGAGTTTGAAACCCAGTTCTGATACTGGTTGATTGTATGGAGTTAGTACAGCCTTAAGAAAAATTGCTTGATTCACCTGGGCCTCAGTTTTCTGAGACATTAAGGTCCTTAACTTTAGGCAAGATACCAGACCACCACTTTTTTCTGAGAAATAACATTTTTTCCTACTTTAACGTGGTTTTTGTGTGTTTTTCATTTTTATTTTTAAATTACAGTGTATTTTCAATTCTGCCCTAATGTTTTAGCAGTTTCCAAAATCTCTCTTCCCTCCGTATCAGCTTTGGAGGGAGGAGTCCAATGGGGCACTGGGGTCTGGTCGGGGACAAAATAAGATCCAATGGGGAACAAGTGTGCTCAGGTGGAAATGGGCTTTATCGGGCTCAGCTCAAGCATTGTCCACTAATTAATTGAGGTGTAACTTAAAGGCCAGGAAATGCACACATCCTTACGGTTCAATGGGGTTTGCCAATTGCACGCACATGTGTAAACCACCACCCATATCAAGTCATAAAAACTTCTCAATACCCTAGTAAGTTCTCTTGTGCCTCTCTTAGTCAATTCCACCCCTTCCTTACCCAAGAAGCAACCACTGGTCTGATTTCTGTAACCATGGATTAGTTTACCTTTTCTAGAACTTGACATATGTGGAATCACATGTGCGAGTCCACTTGCAGGGCTAGAGGAACATCTCTGGCTCCAGGAAGTAGATGGCAAGTTACTTTCCTATTGACTGTGGAATCGGTGGTGCCGGGTGTGTTTGGCTGGAGAAGGAAGGCCAGAGGGGATATCAATATTTGTTCTTTTCCAAGGCGCTTATAAAGTCCTTGAAAACAGGACCTGGTTCTTTGATAGGACCCACCGATACAGTAAGCACATTACTTTTTTTTATTCATATTGATTTAATTACGTGATTCTTTTACATCCTCTGTATTCATTCATTCATTTATACATTCAACAGAAATGTATTGTCATCCAATGCTATGTGTCTGAGACTGCCTGGGTGGCAGGATCCGTTACAAATAGGATTTTCAGAGTTTGTGTCCTCTAAGGTTCACATTCTAGTTGGGGAGACAAACAATAAATTTTTTATGGTGGGATATATGGGATCGTTTGTCGGGGTGGGAGATACGGTGAAGAAATGGGGGAGAGAGGGCCCAGCTGCACACGGTTCCTAGTTAGTAGGCAATTTCATGTCACAATTAATCTGTTAGCATTTGCAAGATGCAGAGTTCATATCGCTCTTTCGACTGGAGCATGAACCAGAATTTGAGTCTCGGACCACATTTCATTACTCATTGCTTTATTTATTCACAGCCTACTATGTGCCAAGCACAGTTCAATACTCAGACAATACAAAAATAAATGAGGCATGGATACTATTCTCAAGTTTACTTTTTAGGAGTTACTGATCTCTGGCAAGTCCTTGCTTTTAAACATCAACAACGCTTTCTCCGATGTCTCCATGCATTGAAAAAAGTTAGTGCATCTAATCCACATTTTGTTAAGTTTTCACGAGTCACGCCTCAAGCTGCTTTGCATGAGGGTCACTGCACAGCTTTTAAAGAGGTGTAAGGAGCTCGCTCTGCTAGACAAAGACTAAAAGACTGCTTTCCTGCCATGTTTCAGGACCTCACAGGTCTCTAGGTCAGTGTGCTGACAGCAGAGGCTTGAGAAAATAAACTGCACACTGGAAGGCTTACTTCTGGGATTTTGACAGCTCCTCGAAAACACAACATAACGTGTCCCAAGCTAATAAAATCAACACCCCCTCCCGCAATACACTCATTCTCGCTCTTTCTCTCACGGCTAACCACTGCAGCCACCAGGGGACAAAAGTTTCAGATGTGTTCCCCAGATGAATGTTTGATACCATGGGACAGGACAGAGAAAGAACAATCAGGTCCTCTTTGGCCAAAACTTTCCCATTAGTGTGAATCAGAAATGTGCAGGCTCTGATTGCAGAATAAGTAAACAGGACATAATGGGTTTTCAATAAACGCGGCCCAGCCAGACTCCCAGTCTATCTGGAGAGGTTTATTTGACACGCAGAGCCAGCCGGGGGAATTGAGGACAGAAAGGTAAATGGAGTTGAAGTTCACGAGTGAAAACCGGTGAAAGGGCTGTGTTGAGGCCACACCTGTGACTGTAAGCAGGTGAGACTGTTCTGTTTGCAACGACCTGAGAATCTTCAACAAAACCTCTGTCTGAAAAACCCCAGTTTAATTGCCAGAATAATTAGAAGGAAAAGGGACTTAGAAAGGTCGTGTACTTCTTTTGTCGGTTGTTCTTGCGAATGAAAGAAAGGAAAAGAAAAAACCCTGAAGCTGAGTGTAATAAAGAGTCTAAAATCCCACACGTGGTTGAATCAGAACTTGACCTCGGATCATTGCTGAAGCCGAGTGGTCCTTCATCCCTCTCCCACGTATACAGCCCTGGAGTACAAGTGGGGTACAAGCCGGTGGAAAGCATTTGGCATCTAGAAATTAAAAATCAATGGTTATGTTCTCATACACTGAAATGAGTTTTAATCATTTCTTTCTGATATTAACCAGAGGCAAATTAATTTGTGTCCACTAGAGCTTATTTTAACTTAAGACTTAAAATAGTTGTAGACTCTAAAAAGTCATGAAAGGCTGAGCCCCTGAGAAAAAAAGAAAGGCCCTAGTCTCAGATGAAACTCAGGGAACCCCTCCCTCCTCTGAAGCCTGGACCAGCTCCAGAACAGTCTGACCTTGGGATCCTTGGTCAGCCTTTCTGCTTCCTGGGTATTAACTCTCCACTAACAAGTTAATAAAATAATCAACAAAGGACTGATACATTTAGAATACAATCCAAACATTTTTTTCCTCAGCACTTTGGATTCCTGGGTCATGTTCCCAAGAAGTAGAGCCTGAGACCAAGATCCAAGCTCGTGGTTTATTGCGGGGAGTCCTCTTCAGGAAAATCATGTTAAGGGAACACATTAGTCAGCTAGAGCTGCTATAACTAAATACCACAGACTGGGTGGCTTTCACAACAGAAATTTCTTTTCTCACAGTTCTGGAGGCTGGAAGTCCAGAGATCAAGGTGTGGGCAAGGCTGGCTTCTCTGAGGCCTCTCTCCTTGCTTTGCAGATGGCCACATTCTCACTGCCTCTTCACGTGGCTGTCCCTCTGCACGTAAGTTCCCCCAGACTCTCCTCTTCTTGTATGGACGACAGTCAGAGTGGATGAGGGCCCGTTCTAACTGCCTCGTTTTAATTTGGTGACCTCTGCAAAGGCCCTGTCTCCAGACACAGTCCATGCTGAGGTCCTGGGGGTTAGGGCTTTGATATATGACTATGAGGAGACACAGTTCAGTCTTTACCAGGGAGAGAGAAGGGACAAGAAAGCAGAAGGAGGGAGACAGCATGTGGTCCCCAGGAAAGCCTAGTCTCAGCTTGGTACATGAGGTGAGGGGGGATGTGGCAGCATCAGTCAAACCACAGATCAGTCTTACCTGGAAGCAAGGAGGCTGCATCTTCCTATTACCGTATCTATTAGCTCAATGGCCGGACCCCAGTGTGTGGCTGGTAGGGAGGGGATGTTCAGGTGTCTACCCAGGCATCATCTCCAAGCAGGACAGCTCCTGTGGGTCAAGACCATTTTTCCAGAGAGGGTCACACATCCGTTAACCTCTAGCCATTCAACTGCTTACACAGCTAGGGTGTGGCACCTCCACACTAAGCAGGCCCTGGGCGAGGCACCCACATCATCCTTGACAGAGGTCTTCAGGGGTCCTCTGCTTATTACAGAAGCTGACCAGTCATCTGTCTCCATTAAAAGCTCCCCACCCCCAGCCCAGGTTCAACATAGAACATGAAAGGGGAAGGGAATGAGAGTGCCTGACCTGTTCCTTCCCTCAGCACATAGCACCGCCATCAGCCAGTTGCCCAGGCTGAATCCCTGACTTCTAGTCAACCACTAAGTCTGATAGCCATGCCTCTTTATTAGCTTTCAAATCCTTCTCTCCATTTTCACGGCCATTGCCCTAGTCCAAGGAACCATTTTTTTTCTCATCCCAATTACTGAAGAGTTTCTTCTCAGATCTCCCTGCTTCCACTTTAAACACCATCCAATTCTCCCACAGCAGCCGAACAGCAGTGATTCCCATCCCAACTCAACACCCCGTGGTGGCCACCCTTCACTTTGGGTACAAAGTCACCTCTTGACTATGACTGAAGGAGACTTCCCCAACATGGCTGCTGCCTCTTGCCTCAAACCGCAACCACACCCCCAGCTGGTTCTTAACATCCCAACCACATCAGCAATGTCCTTTCTCAGCACACTGTTTACCCAGCAATCCCTGACACCTACTGCCCCCACCAATCAGACGCAGCTCACATTACATTCTTTCTGCACAGCCTGGACTGACCTTCCTATTTAGTTGGTTGCCTCTGCTCCATGTTCCTTCTCTCTGGTACCAACCACACTTAATTGCAATTGAGCCTTTAATGGTCCGTCTCCCTTACTAGACTGTCAGCTTTCTGAAGGCAGGGTGTGATTCTATGTCCTTAGTCATTATTCTCCCAACTTTGCATCCTTGCCCTGCTACTTCATAGTGTGTGACCTTGAGCAATTAATTACAAACTTTCTGTGTCTCGGTTTCCTTCTTTGTAAAATATAAATAATACAACACAACATTTCTCATAGTTCAGAGGGTGAAATGATTATGTGTGTGGCAGGTGGTACTTAGAACAGTGTTTGGTGCACAGTAGGCACACATAAGCTTTGGCCATCATTATTTCTGTTACTAGGAGACATAGTAGTCACAGCAGTAGTATTAGTATCTCTGGCCCCCCGCGGAGTGCCGGGCACATCAGATTAGAAAAACTGTCGGTGCTAGAAGTGGCCTGGCAGCCAGTTTGGATTGATATCACCTTCATTATTTCTCCTAATAGTTTCGCACATGGTGAAACCAGGAGCCTGAGTGATCCCAGTTTCGGTCTTATCTCTGACTTTACTGGCCTCCAAGGCAAATATCTAATGCTAGCTTATAATTGACACTAACAGCTTACTTTAATATTAGATAAGGACAAGAAAACAAAAATCTTCTCATCAGAAGAGGTGGTTAGGTTCCAACAAACCACAACAGTTGCACCTGAAGTTAATAATTTCACAGGGTGAAAATGCAGCATGGGAACGTTGGCTAATTCTCATCAAATCCTTGCTCATCTAGCTGTTTTGTTAAATAAAGTGCAGCCAACAGGAAATTGAGCCACATAACTGCATCTTTCCTTTGGCCCCAGGGAACTCATCCATCACCTCGTCCTGCTCCAACTGCCTGTGACCATTCTTTAGCATCCAATCAACTCGGACCCACAGCTGGTCTCTGCTGACTCATCAGGCTGCTGACTTCCCTGGAGGAGAACATCCCAGCAGAACCACCTCATCCTTCTGTGGGCCCCTCTCCCCTCCGCTTCTCCCCCCACCCTCAACAGCCCACCCTACTGCACAGAGCTTACTGGGATACTCTTGGCCAAGATGCCTGCCTCTGATTAAAACACTTCTCACACGGAACATGTCTGGGCCCATAAACTCAAAGCAGAGTGTTTTAGAGCTGAACACCAAACCATCTCCTTTCCAGCCATGCAAAGGCAGGAATAACCAAAACAAGAGTAACTTTTTAAATGCAATTCCATACGCTTCACATTTTTCTTCAACACTGTTTCTCTGCACCTCATTTCTTTCTCTGCTTCAATCACCCTCTTTCCCACTTTTTCTTTATTTTCTTTATTTATTTATGTTTAACCCAGTCTAGTCTATTTGCTTGAGTCCTGATCTCATTTCCTGTTTCCTCACTAAGGTTATGATGCTATTTGAACACCTAGCCAGAATTAGGCGGAAAGGAATGAAAAAAAGGAGCCATCAGATCCATTAAGTAAAACTGCCCACCCTGAGGACACTGTTCCGGTGAATTCTGCCATCCATCCACCCGATGCTCACAGACACAGGAACATGAGTCATCAATGAGACACTGTTGCCACCCGCCTTTCTTCCCCAAGCCACTCTAAAAAAAAGAGGAAGTGGCCTCTGACATCGGGATGTATGAACAAGAGTTCCACACAGGGCACAAAGCATGAGAACTTCTGCCGCGGACTTCCGCACTAGTTATAGGGTGCCGGTCTCGTGTTTGGTTTTCAAACCTCAAATCTAAAGAAAATGTCACTTGAAGTATGATTTGTAGGGAGTAATATAAAGGCTGATTCAGAAGGAAAAACAAAGACCAAATAGTACTTCTATTATATGACTTCTATGATTTTTTTAATAATTATAGTTTTTAAAGGGAAGATTTGGCAATTGAGAGAATGAAAATGAAAAGAGCTGTAATTGCCTTTAAGATGCATAAAGCAATATTATGGGGAGGGATCAATTAGTTACACTGGTCAATCAAGCTGGAAAAAGATGCAATTAAGCTTGTTCAAAGAAAAGTTTGATTAAAGATTACAAAAAGCTCTCTAATTATGAGGAATGGAAAGAAGATTCTTAGGAGTCTGACAAAGGAGCTTACAAACTTGTTAACCCTCAGACTGAAATGGGAAACCCAACAATTAGAGATGCTTAGGACAGAACAACATTATTCCTAAAATGGATAGCTCCATTCTCTAGTTAAAAGAATGTATGAAGAGTTCTTAAATCTTTAGCTGTGTTCTCTCCAGATGTCTTATCCCATGGTGAAACCGGCCCTCCACTCACTCCCTTCTGCATGCAACTCACCAAGGAAAAAGACCCTGGAACTTTCCTTCTTCAAAAGTTGATGCCAGGATGCCAAACAATACAGGCTAATAATTTGTTCAACATCCACAAAGTCGTCCTGAAAAATGTGATTATGGGCAAATTGAAAATGGAAAGAACTAGAAATGATTAGAGGGTTCGTCGACCACTGTAGAACCCATCTGTGGTAAAAACCTGTGTTTCCTTTTATTCCACCAGCAATCTCAAAAGAATTCATTTCCGTCAGTTATTGAGGAAATGTTAATGTTCAGAATATACACACTGAATCCTGTTTCTTTTTCTGGCTTCTCTGCTGAGGGGTGAAGACACACAGCTGATATTGACCACCTCCTGGCCAACAACTCTTCCCAGAACCACATCTCCTGCTTCTGGGAACTGCCATTCGCGCTTCCTCCCTTGCCTAAGAAAAGCAGACGTTTTTGGAATTGGCAGGGAACTGGCATTTACTCTACCTGTGTTCTAAACAAAAAGAAACAGGTTTTCCCCTGTTCCCCTCTCCCCCAAGTAATGAGAAGGCATACCCATGCAAGAATTGGCAGATCACCTGGTCTTGTAATTCTCACCAAAGAGGCAGACTCAGCATGCCAATTAACTAATTAAACCAATTAACCAAATGTGTAATTAACTTTAAGAATGGAGGTGTCAACAGAAGCACAACAAAGAAGTTACCCTCCTTCTGGAATAGCCTAGTAGCATTAAGTCTTTTGTTTTTGTCTTAAAGGCATATCCACAGAGGAAAAATATTTTCTGGGCAACAGGATTAGAGACCAAATAGTATCATCACATAGAGGGGGTGAAGTCAAGCCAAGGGCACTGTTTCCCGCTCCAGTTGCAGTCCACAGTCTGAAAGGAAATACACCAGAGTTTTGGAAGACATCATCCACTAAACACTGGCCAATTCAAGATCATTTATTTTAAACCATACACGTTCATTATGAAGAATAGGGAAATAGCTAATAATTTCCAAAGCAGCCCCTACTAGAAGATGGTCAAGCAACTGGTCATTGAAACAATTGGTTCTTGAAGAAAAGGAACCAAGAAAGGGATGACAAGATGTTGTAGAGGCTTCACCTGCACACAGAAATCCCTGGGAATGCGGAACTCATGTGACAGTAGCGATACCTTGCTCTCTGCAATCTCTGACGTGTGAAAATTCACATTTGCCAACACAATAAGTTAACTCCTTACCATAATTACTATTAAGTAGCTCACCTTATAACATTTGGGTTTTCAAGTAGCTTCGGGAATGTTATTTAGAATGAATGATGTGAAAGACACTAAGGTAAGTCCATTGCCTTTAAGTAGCTTACATTAAAGGGGCGTGAAACTCACTCAGAAAAAAAAAGTAAGCCACACAGAATTATATGTTAAACAGCGAATATGTAATACTGACTATAGTCAAGTATCAAATGACTGAGTGAGGCAGATTGAGACTTAGACCATCTCTTACAGCATTTCAGAGAAACCCAAACCGTGTGGAGAGGTGCGCACAGTCAACTCATTAACGGGGGAGTGAGAGCTTCAGCATTGGGAAATGTGAAGCTTATCAAGAGAATAAATATGTACCTGAAATCTCATACTGGATTTTCCTGTTCCTTTTTCATAAAAGATGCAGTTTTCGACGCTGACCTCGGGCAAGATCAAAGCTCACCTGTGCTAAGTCGGCACACACTTTCTAATCCTTAAGTAAAAAGATACACTTGTGAACAGTAACACTCCGCCGAGCTCATGGAGCCTGCACATACTCAGGGACTTAAAGTGCAATTTATACAACCAGGCAAGGATGTTTAATGAATCACGTTTCATTCCCTAAACCAAGGATCCTGTTCCTGCCCCAAGTACAGGGCAAGCACTTGGTATTCCTTCAGTTAACCCCTCTGGGCCCCCGTTTCCTCATCTGAAAACATGAAGAGGTTTTGGAATAGAAAATATCTATGATCCCTCTCATGATTCAAATAGGTTGGGATTTTCCCCCTCAAATAAAGGGACCACACTCTCCAACAGCAAAAACTTCTGCTCCTAACATTTAAGATCAACCAGAACACTGCAAATTTGGTATGAAAAGCTTTTCTTAAGATAAAGAGATAGTATTTCCTTGAGAATAATTGCCGGTCTCCTTGAAACTTTAGCTAAGGAACTTATCAAATAAAGAAACCCCCTAGTTCCAGACTGTGGGCTGAGTCCCAGCAAGTCAAACCCAAGGCCTCATGGGAATTTAGAATTACACAGTTGTTGGTCAAGTTGAAAGTAAAGAATGTGAATTTGTTTTTTCCAAGATTCTCCAAGATCTTATGAGCTGGGGCTCAGTGTTCTTTAAATCATATAAGTGAAGAAGCAAACTTCTACAGAGACAGATATATATTCACATGCCAAGCGAGGAACTGGTCCCCGCATAATGTGCTCTTGTTTATCTCTGTCTGGACCCCCCAAACCAGCTGTTGTCCATACAGGCTGAGCTTTGGGGATGGAGGATAGAAATACGAGGCCAAATTCCTATTCTAAGTAAGGTGCTTTATACAAATAAAGTGGATTTCATCGTCTCAACCCCTGTGCGCATTAGGTGTATTAGGACGGACATGGCATGGATTTGTCAATAATTGTAGCATTTGATACAGTGATTTTCAGTGGGTGTGCTGCAAGAGGCACCCTGGTGTGCACATGAATTTCTAAAACATGCAATACCGGACAGTTTAGTCGGAGGCACTGACCTCTTTTCCCTTAGATTGTCAAATAAAAAATGACAACAGCTAACACAACAATAGCCATCTAGCATGAATGAATCAAAACTATACCTATTTTTTGTCAGATCAGCCAAAACTGTATTTTTTGGGTGTGCCCCAGAATTTTAGTATACAGTTTATGTGTGCCATGAGACAGAAAAGGTTGAAAATCACCGACCTGATAGACTATTAATAGCACATGTAAAATGTTCAAACGTTTTCTTAATTCCATTGAATAAATTCTAAGACAATCAAGAAAGAGATTAAAAGTAAGTCCAAGACAAATAGCACTTCAATATATAAAAACATGTCCTGGACCATTCAGATTGCTATACAAAATGCCGTAGAGTGGGTGGCTTTTAAAATATAAAAACTGATTTCTCACAGTTCTGGAGGCTGGGAAGCCCAAGATCAAGGAGTCCCCGATTCAGTGTGTAATGAGAGGCCAGTTCTTTGTTCTTAGCCAGCCAGCTTCTCATTTTGTCCTCACGTCTGGAGGAGGCAGAGGAGCTCTCTGGGGTCTCCTGCATAATGCCACTGATCCCATTCAGGAGGGCTCCATCCTCACAATCTGATCACCGCCTCAAAGCCCTACCTCCCAGTACCGTCTCTCTGGGGGTTAAGATACCAGCACATGAATTTGGGGAGGACATAAGCATTCAGTCTATACAAACATGTACATGCAAATGCTATTTCTCTTGGATTTGCATTAATTGCCAATACAATGACATATTGAACACTTGCTGAGTGCCTGCCTCGGGTCTGGAAATATGGATAGAAATGGGGATAAACAAGTCAGTCACATTTCATAAACTCAAGGATGGTGTAAACTAGAATTATGTAAAGATATTTGTCTGGGTATTTCATATAAAGCTTCAGTATTTAATGCTACAAGAATCTTGACTTGATTATATTCCATGAATTATTTGGGGATTATGTCTCTTTTTTAAAAAAAACAACGAATGACAGGAAATACAGATAAATTTGGTACCGTCCTCAAGCATACTACAATGTACACAATTTTTGAAAATCATTTGTAAGACAAATAGCAAATTGATTTTTCTGATACTGAGCTTTGAGGACATTGCGGCATATTGGGCTCCATATTAAATGTTTGTCACTACAAAGTAAAATTAGGGTAATAGTTTTAAAGACATTACACAGCTCTAATTTGCTTGTGTTTTACAGACTTTTAAAAGTCTGTAAATGCAAAGAGGCTCATTTGTGAATCTCCCCAGATGACACTTTTTCGACACAGAGAATATAGAAACAAAAGCTAGAAAGGAAACATTCAGAGCCTTTGCAAATGGGGAGTCATCTCATCTCCAAAACTGACCGGCCACATGAAGGTCAAACTACTTCCTCAGGGCAGCCCTGAAGCTTGAGAAAATTCCCAGAAGTCCTGGACGAGAAAGCAGTTTCCCAGAGGAGGAGGCTGTGCTGCCTTCTGCCTGCCCGGGCCCCTAACCCCCATCCTTTCCCCCCCAGCACCCACCCCCAAACTGCCGCTTCCTCATGTGGAACAAAACCTTTTCATACAATTATTTACATGAAATAGGACAAACCTCTTACATTACAACAAGAAAAGGCTGAACGTTGTGAGATAATGTGACTCTCCCTCCTCCCCTCAGTGTGTTTATAGATCGAATGGCCTTCACACATACCGACGTGATGATGAGCAGTTATAGCTCCTGTCAGCCTTTTTGGCAAGAACTGTGGTTTCCTCATCTTCCTCCCCCCAACACATAGATTTGAATGAACTTGCTCTAAAAACCAGCGATGAGAAACCTTCCCTTTCGACTCTGCGGACTGAGTTAGGGATAAAACTAACTGAGGTTAATAATTCACCAGTTATGCCAGGAACAATGAACGAAATGCATGAAATGATGTGACCGTTGTATTTTGCATTTTCAGACTAGCTCAACTTTCTGCAGACAGAGGCCTGTTTTCTCCGAAACAACACGTGGCTCTCTTCAGGGAACCTGCTTCAGGGTAGCTCATGCTGCACCTAACTCGACCCCAACTGTTGCCAAAACTTCTGGAGAGGGTCTGCCCGCAGACACTGCCACTGTGAGTGTGAACATGCTCTGTGATACAGTTTCCTATGGCCACACACACACACACACACGTGTGCCTTTAGAGTGCTTCATAACTTGATCTTAATATTCTTCCTAAATAACAATACATTTCTGGGAATTTCCTTCGGGAAGGGTCTCACTTCTGCCCAAGATGCAGTGCATACATTGATTGGTTAAGCAGTGGCCTTGAGAAATAACCCTCTTTATTCATAGGATTTGGGAACCAGCGTAAGTAAAAGCACTGGCAAACAAAGCTTGAAATAATTTTTCCTCCATATAATCTCTTTTAAATAGACTGGTTGATTTATAAATCGAGTAATCACACTGCAAACTCTGTTCAGGAAGGAACATATGGTAGTGATTAGAAGCTGTTGGGGGTATCTTCACGGTGTATTAACAGTGATGTATGATATATGCATAGTAGCTACCAGACTGTGTGGCTATTTCTGCTTCAGAGTTGCTCTTTGCCTACTCAGCCAACTTAATCAGTGGAGCTTAGGCATCTAGAGCTGAAATATAATGCACGGTGAAAACCTGATCTCTTAGTGACATGCCACTCCAAGTGACGGGAGAGACAGCACAAGGAGCAAGGACCATGGTCCCTTCCACTGGCGGAATGCACTGTTAGGGAAATGCTTACTGGCTATCATTTTTCTTCTTCTTAAATTTAAAAAAAAAAAAAAAAAACCCACAACTATTACAACCATTCTGTCAGTTAAAAGAACCAGGAAAGATTTTTGTAGCTACAACATAAACTTCCCAGTGGGACTAAAGGCTTTGTCACACTTCAGACAATCAGCATAAATAGCTCTTTGATAAAATTAGCTTGCCTGTGTTATAAGTTGACTACCTTGTTATTTAGCACAGAATATTATTGATTCTCCAAAGAAAAGTAAGTAAAATGAATTTTTTTCTAAAATCACACAAAAACTACCAACTTGTACCATTGAAGTTTTGTCTCCAGGTAAGATATAGTGGAAATAACCTGAATTGCTGAAGCTTTTAAAGATGTTTATAATTCTTTATAGTCATCATTCCTATAGTCTTCACGCGCATCGAGTCATTGCTAATTCAGCTAAAAAGATAAAAGTTTCGCCCAAAGTATAAACTAAGTGCAGAAAAGTAGTAATTTTCTTGTTTCTCTATTTTTTTTAACATCCAGGGGGCAAATGTACTAGTTCTATTTTAAATAATCCTTTAAAATATTGGAGGAAATGCATATGAACTGTAAAAAAATCAACAATTAGAAAATAAAACTACAAAAAAAAGGGAAGAAAAGAATTCACAGTTATCTAAGAGGAAAAGCTCTCTAGAAAGTGTCTCAGCACTTCTACTCCCTTTAAGGAAAAGTATTGAGCGAGGGATCGGAGTGTCGCAGTCACCAGAGGAGAAAATGTGGAAACAGAGTTTGTCATCAATATCAGGACGCCAATGTCATTGGTCCCTGGGAACCAACTGGGAGGGAGGGGGCGTGTAGATTTATGTTCCGTGCTAGAATGGAGACCGAATCATATCACGCACATGGAGCGTGCTTCACCTGAACGTAGATTGGTGGTCTCAGGTGAAGGGCGATATAATAATAACACTGTGACAACTTTGCCCAGTGACAGATGATTACTAGACTTACTGTGGTGAGCTGGTTGTAAGGTATGTAAATGTTGAATCACTATATTGTGCAACTGAGATTAATGTAACATTGTAATCCAACCATACTTAAATTTATAGAATAGATAGTCTGCATTCGGAATTAAGTGGACAAAGATACATCTGGTAATCTTCCAAAAATGAGGCTCTAAACCATGCACTGAATTCACCTCTCCACCCACTGCTGTCAGAGCAGAGGGGTGCATTTGCTAATTCCACAGTTCTCCATGGTGGCCCTCGCCTGTGAATTCTGAATGTGTTCGCCCCTTTCTTGCTTACATCCCCAGAGACTTTTTCCTAGCTTGTGTGCCCACATGGGTTGACACAGAGCTCAGGTTCCTTGGCTGGGGTTTTACTCCACTCTCTCACTTTTGAGAGAAGCAAAATAACTCCCTGCCTTTACCCACTCTCCTTTCTATCGCTAGTCTGTCCATAGGTCCCAAAGTATGGACGGATTAAACAGTGTAGGCAGGATCAAAGAACAAAGAGACATCCTCCCATTTCCACCTCTTTCTATCTCCAGCCAGTCTAGTATTAAATCGTCATCTATGGACTATTTACCACTCGAATACCTATGAACGGCCAGACTAGAAAAGAGCCCCCATGTCAAGAAAGTAATACAGACTGATGGTGAGTGCCCAGGCTTTCCTGTGAGGCCGTGGCAAGCACCGCTTTCAGCCACGGCTGCAGTTACCAACTTGAAAAACTGTCTCAACAGGAAACAGTCACTTTGAAATTGTGATGCTTGACTGTCAACAGCAAAGTCATTGGCCTTCACCCCACGTGCACCGTTTCACCGACAGCCATTGACTGTCTCCACTCTGGTAGTGGTCAGTTGTATTTATGACAACCGCGGTTTCCTTGGATAAACGTAAATCGCACACGAGGTGCATTATTGAGCCCACTATTTAAATGAATAATCTGGCAAATCCTGTGGTAAATTAACGAAAACATTTATGGCAAAATCATGCCCTTCTACTGCCTATTTTGTGAATCTATTGTTTCCTGTTACTAGGTTTGCTAAAAATAGGGCTTGCATATCAGTTGTATGCATTTTCTCACATTAGTGTAATACCTTGTTACTATTTTTTTTCTGCACCAAGAGTGGATAGCTCTCATATTAATGCCAAATGTATGCCAACATCTCTGAAAGGGAAGCCACTTAAGAATAAACTCTACCACTATTTAGGCAATTCCTCAGGCAAGATATTGGCAGGCAACGATCAGAGACAGTGTGTGATTCTTTCAATGTACAGACAGGATTCTGATTCTCTGGCTTTGAGTCCTGGTTCTTATGAACGTCTCTAAATTTGAGTTCCCACTACTAAAAAAAAATGTCTATGATAATAATAGCACCTTCTGTACCGAGCTGTAGTGAAAACTGTAATTAATAAGGTCATGAATATGGTAAGTTTAACACAGCACCTGGCAAAGAGTAAATGCTGAGTAAGGGCTAGCCAGCCTTACCAGTGTAAAGACCTACCAGCTTTTTAAAAAAGGAAAATGCTCCAAAATGGCTCCAGTGGGGCATTGGATGCCCACATAACATTTATTATGGCAGCCTCAGCACCTTCCCTTTAAGTCCTTTCCCCCTTGCTAGCTGCAGAAGAGTTGAACTGAACCAGAAAAAGTTTTCGCTAGCTTGGAACAAAGGTTGGCAGCAGCCACAGGGCCTCCATCCCCCCACCCCCCTCATTGACTCCCATCCACACTATGCCAAGCCGATCATCAACAGGATATGGAGTCATCTTCCGTGGTCCCAGCTGGCTTTGATTGTGCTGTGATGGCTTGGCTATTACGCCTGCTAGACTGAAAGCATGTCTCAGCTTCAGCCCTTGAATGCAATGTTGTTTATATTTGCCCAATACTCCCCCCTCCCGTTGGGTCACTTAAAGATCATGCCAAACGCCTGGTTTCTTTTATCTAGATAGAGTCTTCCATAAAAAATATTTGAAACAATTACTCTCTTTGACATCTTGCAGATCTGGAAGAGAGTTTTCATAGCTACATGGTGTTTCCCTCCCCAAAGCCTGGCTCCACATAGAGCAAAAGTGATCCTTCTAAAATAACTCTTGGCCCTGGCTGGGGTGGCTCAGTGGATTGAATGCCTGTCTGTGAACCAAAGGGTAGCTGGTTCAATTCCCAGTCAGGACACATGCCTGGGTTATGGGACCTCCCTCTCTTTTTCCCTCCCTACTCCTCTCTCTAAAAATAAATAAATAAAATATTAAAATCACTCTTTTGTTCCAAACCACTCACTGCCTTCACCACAGGGTAAAAACCGAAGTCCTTAGATGGCTTATGAGGCACTGCACAATCTCCATTCACTCCCACCTGATCTTTCTCTACTATCCTCTTTGCTCCCTTGCTTGTTTTAAACAACCCCAAGTATTCTCATACCTCAGGGCCCTTGCACTTGCTATGTCTTTACCTGAAATGCACTTTACCCCAAATATCTGCACAGCTCAGTTCCTGGCTTCCTTCTGATCTCAACTCAAATGTCACCTTACCAGGCAGGCCTTTTACCATTCTGCATGTACTAGAACTCTTCCTCTCACCCCTCTTTATTTCTTTACTCTGCATGCACCAACACCTTACATATCATATTGGCTCTTGCACTAAGAAGACCACTGCTTTGTTTGCCTTTATCACCAGCACTTAGGCCCCGAAAACACTTAGTAGATGCTCAGTAAACAGTTATTGAATATTGAAAGAACCACTCCCTTAGGGGTTCAGCAGCAACTAGGTCTCTCGTTCGAGTCTGCACATTTACCTCACCCATCAAATGGGCTCATTGTTAACGTCCTTTTTATCAGTCAACTTACTGTTTCCAATGTGTTCATGTTTTTTAAGGTTTTTTCTGTGCTTTTTATATATGATCCCACATTTTTTCCCACCAATATTCTGGGACAAATTAGATCACTCCATTACCTGATTTTTTTTTTTTAACATTAAGCTACAGAACACAAATTGTGGAAACCAGTCATCTAGCTTCATAATGCCTCTGTACATCATAATGTATGCAGAGCTGAGCTTAAAAAATGTGTTTCACTAAACTTAACACACTATCCCTGCCTCATAAGGCCCCAGAACCACCCATTCTTAACTGTGGGCATATCAGTGGGCACCTTTGATGATCTCGGTGCACATAGGGAGCAGCCCTCCCTGGAAGTTTGCCTCGGCATTTCGTGGGTGCTCTGGGGCTCTGAGGTAGTATGTGCTCCCAGCAAGACGCACCATCTGTGCACACATGGCAGATCTTTCTGGTGTGAAGCCAAGACGTTGGCTGTTTGGATCTGGTTATATCTTGCTTTCCTGTTCCCTCTTAAAAGCATGGAGGCCACCTAAGGTCGGGGCTAATATGGAATTTAAATTTCTATGGAAAAAAGATAAGGAGAGAACAAAATGAAAGGGCTCACAAGGTTCCATTGTTAAAGGAAAGAATGCTGAGAAAGGCAAACTTGCCCTCACTACACTTTCAAATAAGAATGAAAAGGAACTAATCGGGAAGAATGACAACAAAGAGAACAGGGAAATCTGGAAGAAATGAAAAGAATAGCATTAACTTTGGTTTATTGGTTTCAATCCATAACATGACAGAAATTCTCACTGGACGTCATTCGCATTTCTCCTACTCCTTCCATTGGTAAGACTGGCCTCATCTTCTAGAACGTGCTCCCTCCTTGGGAAAGAAAGAAAAAAGGGAGAAGACACTCGTTACCTCCAGCATCTCACGGGCTCCCTCAAGTAGATCTGGGTCTCCCTACCCCAGAAAGATAAAGAGCTACTCCCCTACAGGCTGTACATCCTGAGCAAGTTACTCAACTTCTCTCTGCCTGATGGAAATAATAGCAATAATACCTTCTGCTTAGGAGTATGGGGAGGACTACATAAGTCAGTGAATGCAGAGCACTTAGGATAATGCTTGGTACAATAGAAAGTAAATGGCAGCTAGTGTTCCCCGCAGCACAGAAATGTCTTCCCTTGTCATACCTAAGGTCAAAGACTTGCTGTCTGCCCTGCCTTTAGGGAACAGAAGTACTCTCTCCTCCAAACGTCAGCTCTGTGGCCCTCACCCAGAGGTAAAGCCACCCAGTCACTCTCGAGACCAGGGATGGCTCTGCTCAAATGGACCCTCTTTTCCGGCACAACTGATTCATCAGGGGAATAGAGTCTTAATCCAGGTCGTGTTTGTGTGAAGGGCAGCATGCTATTCAGAATCCTGGTAATGAGACAGTGCTGAATGCGGTTGAACTTGGGGGTTTTCTCAGAGTTCACCTACTTGCTCCATTTTCCTCTCACCTACCATGAGCACATGTCATTAAGATTCCATTCTAAAGGCTTGATACAGTGTGTCTCTGTACCTAGAGCCTTACCCATAACGAAAATACATACAATTCTAGAAATAACCTGTGTCGAGAAAGATCTTAGCTCAGTTCTTTCTTCCACAATGTGTTTTGCCCTGACCCAGGTGGTCCTCCTGAGTGGAATGAATGCGTGGGCTCGGTCTTTGTCCTTGAAGGCAAAACAGGAAGGGGCAGGATCCCGGCAGCTGCAGGTGTTGATTCCATTTAGTCAGAGCAGCCACGGAAGGACCCACCGTGGGGAACAACCACAAAGCTGCAGCATAAAGCTAGATGATGTGTTTGTACAGTTTGTTAAACAGTGACCCATAGATTAGTGTGTTTAAAAAAAGTCAGGGATTGGAGGGCTATCCAATCCCTGCAGTAGCTGATTGGTGGAGGGCTCGGGGAGAGATGTTGGACCATAAAGCTCTGTAGTCTAACTAGGGGGTGTAAACACATCAGAAAGCCCATGAAAGCTTGGGAAGTTGACTGGTCATTTAGAAAAAACACCTGGTCCATCCCTAACCCAAACTAATAGACCCCAGCGGAACAAAAAAAGCACTCTCTCTCTCTCTCTCTCTCTCTCTCTCTCTCTCTTTCTCTCTCTCTCTCTCTCTCTCTCTCTCTCTCTCTCTCTCTCTCTCTCTCTCTCCATAGTGTACTTGCCCCCTGCATTGTCTCTCATTTGCAAGCATGCAACCAGGTGGGTTTAGCAGCTACGAGGTCCCACAGCAGACTGCACATGCTCAGAATGACTAAGCTTTAATGTGAAACAGCCACTCTGGAAACTGGCTTTGTTTTGACCTTGCTAAGAACATGGTTGGACTTTTTCCATGGCAGGACAGACAGAAGGGGGACACAGAGGCAGCCTTCCACGCTAATAAACCATCTCGCCACGCCACAGTCTCCCATGCATGGGTCCTTAGAATGCTTTCCTCGTGATCCCGTGGAAGAGCCCGACTTCCACCGACAACAGAAGGAAGGCTATGCAATTCCAGGCAACATCTCTACAGAAAGAGTCATCCACCAGGAGCAGCCACACAGCCTACGACAGAGGGGGAAGTGACTTTTATTGAGTACTATTACATGCTGAGGCACGTACAGGAGTGTTATGTGTGTGATTCAATCATCAAACAATAGTATAAATTAGCTATTACTAGCTCCACTGTAGTAATGAGGACTCTAAGCTGCGACTTAACTGACCTGTCCACAGATATAAAGTGAACGTATGACACACTGGCACTGGCATTCTTCACTACAAACACCAGGCTTCCCTGCGAGGCTT
Organism: Desmodus rotundus; assembly: GCF_022682495.2. Taxonomy (NCBI): domain Eukaryota; kingdom Metazoa; phylum Chordata; class Mammalia; order Chiroptera; family Phyllostomidae; genus Desmodus; species Desmodus rotundus. The sequence goes on along the minus strand of NC_071387.1, from coordinate 189,198,543 downwards.
AGTGCCACAGTGGTTTTCACGCGATGTGCAGAATTTTGACCACATTAAAGGTGTCCACAGCCTGACCAGTACAACCTGGGAGTATGCTATTGTGGCAAAGGGAAACCAAAATAAGGGAGATCAAATTCAAGTGGTAGTAACCTGACTTTGAGATGAGATTGTCCTGGACTATCTGTGTAGGCTCAACGTCAGAGAAGAAGTGATAAGAGAAGCAGAGAGAGAGAGAATTAAAGATGCTCCACAGGGTCGTTGAAGATGGAGAAAGCAGCCAGAGTCCAGGAACATGGGAGGCCTGTGGAAGCTGGAAAAAGTGAGCAGACAGATGCTCCTCCAGAGCTGCCAGAAGTAACACTGCCCTCTGACACCTTGACATTAGCCCAGGAACACCCACTTTCAGCCCCCTGACTTCCAGAACTGTACGTTCATAAATCGGGTTGTTTGGAACTGCTGGATTTGCTGTAATTTGTAATAGCGGCAATAAAAAACAAATAAACGTTATTACTACATTGCAATTTACATCAGGAGTCGGCAAATGTCTTCTATAAAGGACTAGGTAGTAAACATTTTAGGTTCTGTGGGCCAAGAGGCCATGTCATCTGCTATTGTAGTGGGCGAGCAGCCACAGACAACAGAGCGTGAGTGGGCCTAGCCGAGATGGCAGCAGTTACAAAATGGGCTGAATAGGGGCTCTTCTTGCAACCCTGGGGGAATGGCACACAATAGGAGGGAGCCTTTAGACACCTGACCTCTTGAAATTAAATAGCACTGCTAGTGGTATTACTACAGTAATGCAGCAGTATAATGCTTAACGTACAGCTTCTTCTTCTGGAGTTTGGTATCTCTGGAATATAGCATATTCCCAGGTGATAGGATGGAAATGAAAAAAAAAAAAGCACTGGATTGGGAGTCTGGACCCCTGGTTTTATTCTGGTTTTGCTAACACCTGTGCACCTGTGTGACCGTGGGGAGATTGTTTTAACCCTGACGTCATAGTTGTTTCAAGTATAAAATGAAACAGGGAGGCTAGAAGGTAATGACCAATAGAATGTCCTTCAGGTTCTTTTTTCTCATGATTTCTAACAGTGTCGCTGATTGGGACAGGTCACCCAGGAACGATGTGGGGTCTCAGGATGATCCAGTTTATCTTTCCAAGTGGTATTTGTAGGGATGTTAATCAATGTCACGGACACAGGAGGAACCCAACTGAAGCAGAGAGCTCCTTTAGTTGTTCTACCACAATTAAATTTATAGACTTGGAGGTGAGAGAAAGGGTAAGACGGATGAGTAAAACTGCAGCTAAAGCAAACAGTGAGAAGAAGCAGGAGCCTGGGGAATCTTGAATTCAGAAAATAAGCTCAGCTGGCTCTCAGCAATAAAAGCCTTGGGCAGACGGGAGACCAGCCCAGTGTGCCGCGACGTAGCACAATGGACTTGGTCCACGTGTCCACAGAGAGCACATCCACAGGTAAAAGGTGTGTATCCTGAATCACTTTGCACTGAACTTTCTTACTGGCTCCCGAAACAAGTTGTTGACTGAAGAACGAGGAAAGGGGTGGGGAACACAAGCAGTTGCGTTCCAGCCAAGAGCGGAGTGGTACAGCCACCGCAGGGAAGGGGAAAGCAAACCTCCCGAGAGCAGCAGCCCATGCCGCGTCATAAACAGATCCCTTTCAACTTTGCTGGGCAATACCGTAGCCACTGACCACGTGTAGCTTTCCAAATTTGAGTTTAAATTCCTTAAAAGCAAATGAAACTAAATATTTCGTTTCTCAGTCACACTAGACACATTTCAAATGCTCAGTAGTCGTGTGCGGCTGGTGGTTACCACATTGGCCTGAAGAAACGCACGTTCCCATCACCGCGTAAAGTTCCGTCGCACAGCACAGCTCTAGACCTGTGCTGCCCCAATATGGCAGCCGCTGATCACATGTGGCTGTTTAGGTTAATTAAAATTAGAAACTATGTTCCTCGATCACACTAGCCACGTTTCAAGTGTGCGGTGGCCACGTGAAACATCACAGAGGTAGAACATTTCCATCACTGCAGGAAGTTCCATGGGACAGCACTGCCCGTGAGCTCATTTCCGGATCTTCTTCTGGACCATCTGTAGGACTTTCAGATCAAACACCGTAGCTGTCTCAGAAAAGGGACAGGGTTAGATGTAGCTGGAGACTCAGGGCCCTCGCTCCAAGATTTACAGGGCATTTACGTCAAGGTTTTCTTTCTCCATTTCTTTTTTTTTTTTTTTTTTGTCTCCTCGGTTATAACAGTAACTCCCAGCTGCAGTAGATATTATGACAAGCACCCCCTGGCTCAAGTTTCAGATGCTGTTTCCAAATGAAAGAGGAATAGAGGTCACTCCCAGACTCCCCTCCAAGTCTCAGTCCTGCTGCTCACCTTGAAACACTGTGTCAAAGGAATTTCCCAGGAAGGGAGTGGAGGAGGAGTTGGAGTCTAAGGAGAGGTGGAAAGATCTCCCTGAGATTTATTATGGCCCTCAGATGCCCTTCACGCATGAGCGCCCTCTTCTGTGATGGAAGAAAGGGTCCTCAGTGCCGAAGGAGAAGGGGGGATGCTTAGAGAGCGCTGTAGCCCCGTCCTCTGCATACCACACACATTGACATACAAACCTTGTGCAGCTCCATACAGAAAGAGAGAGAGAGAGGGAGACAAAGAAAAAGACAGAAAGAGAGAACTGTTTCCATATGTGACAATTTTTTTTCAAAGTATAAACATAGGCCTTTCGAAGCCCTCTGATTCTCCACAAACATCACTGCCCACAGCCACTAAACATCCCCCCAAATGCTTCTAAATTGGGAGCTGAATTAGTAGAAATATGTGATATCTCTCTGTATCTTGGCCTCCTCTCCTACTTAAGAAACACTTCATCAAAGTCACTTGTTTGGGTTTAAACTACCAAGGAAGATGGCAGTTTTTGGAAGGGCAACAGATACTCTACTAAAGAAAGCAAGAACAAACACCCTGGATTTTACTTCATGGGTTTTCACATTAGCTCAGGTTCATTAACCACATTTGTTTAGAACTAACTATGGTTTGTGGAAGCACATTGGTGGGGGTGAGGAACATTGGGAAATGCATTTCCTAAATACAAAACACTGTCCTGTACACTCGTGGGACAGAAGGATGGCCCTGAATGGAATTCATAAAATCTGAAGGTAAGTAGCATTATCTAACTCAAATCTGCACTGGACACAGGAATCCCATGTTTCCAAAATGTAGCTCTGGAGACTCTGCCTACACACTGCAGGAGATTCATTTGATTTTGTTAATTCAAACCACCAGGGATCAGAACAGATCTGCCCCATCCTTATCTTCCCCTAAATTCAGACGTGGTATACATATGGATGAAAATTGGATGAACATACGTGCTTCTGTGTTCCTTATCTCTTAACCCCTAGCAACGAATCAGAGTGCAGACTCACCTGGTTGCTGGATTGATACCATTTGATACTTTCCCCCCCACTGCTGGGATAAACCTCTCTCCATCTATTGGATGATTCTAGAGACTGAGTCAAGTTTCTCCCTGCTGCCAGTTTTCAAAAGCAGAGAGCATAGAAGTAAGTACATGCAGCATTTCTATAGTGGCAGTGACTGTGATGCGTACGTTAGAGGCCAACTCTTGTCATTGGATGCAGCCTCAGGGGCCAAGCCTTAACCAAAGTAGAACTGATGAGGTGAGGTCAACAGCTCTACTTCTGCCTTTTCCATGGACTAAAATGGGGTGTTTGTGTCTCCTCCCAAGTCTGGTAAACTTGCACTAGCTGGTTCACAGCCCCGCAACCACTGCGTGGGTGGCATGCATTTCAAACAAACCCCCGCGTTCAAATCGCACTGGCTTTCCTTGGGAAACAATGAAGAAGACACTAAATGAACTAAAATGTCCCTGCTTCCGAAAGAGGCACAGAATATATTTATAGTACTTCAACAAGGTTAATTTTTTTAATAATGAAAGTGAAAGAATTTGGACTGTATCAAAGCTGGTCAGAATTAGAATTTATTCTAAAACTTAAGAATTAAAAAAAAATTTTAAACGTCTAAATTGAGTAACAATATGGACTCCCTGAACATTAAAAAAAATAGACTAGGACCTAAATTTTTTTTTAAGGTTTATCCTTCAAACTAAGGAGGCAGCATAGATTTAGTGGCAGCTATTCCTAAGGGAAATGAGGAACGCTCACGGATTGCTCTGTTTCAGACGATTAATGGTTATGGAGACATTTTGGATTCCCTTCTGATTGAAGCCTAGTGATTTTTCATAAAAGCTGCAGTCAACCTTGTATTTATATGATTTTATTTTCATGCCTTGAAGGTGAGAATCAAATAACCAAAGATCTTAGGTAAAAGATTCAACACTAGATTTTTTTTAAATCATTTTTTGGTTTGGGGTTTCCTATTTTTTAAAGCCCTGATGACTGGGGCAAGATACCCCTCATTCTTCTAAACCCTTCCAAGCTTCCAGCCTCCTTCTCTGCTTCCTTCATTCATCCATCTCTCCCTCTCTTCTTTCCCCTTCTGATTCTCCTCTCACAAGTAAACACCCTTGTATAGTCCAGGGTCCATAAAAGCCCCAGAAGCCCAACTCTGTGAAAGATAAGAGCCCTGCTCCAGGCCAGCTCGAGGACTCGGAAGGCCCGCTTTGGAAGGCCACCAGTACAAGAAGCACATCCGCTTACCCACAGCCCGAGGTGTCCGGCGGATAGCTCCTCTGAATGGAGCACAGTGAACGCCCCACCTGCCATACCCCAGAAAATGCATTTGCTTCTCCACCTTCTACTCACAAATCTGAGCACTGTCCACCAAGGTGACTTCAGTACAAGTCTCTTAACTTTGCTCTTCTGTGAAAAGAGGGCAAAAACCAGTTTCGGATCCCACAGGAGCCCTCTGCCTCCTGATCCGTTTCCATTTTTAAAACTGGCTTGAAACACTAGACATTTGATCCACTAAATCGGGTGTAAGGAGTCCAAGGCACTGGTCTCAAGAGGTTGGTTTTCAGGCCACATGTTATGCTTACCCTAGAAAGCAGGAGGTGTTGTGCTAACAAATTCACTCTGGGAATCGATGTGAGAGCAGCAGACAATTTCTCTGTTGTAAGTTCAGTCCAGTCTTAGCAGCTCATGCGCCTCTTCTGAGGGACAGCCATCTCATTATTTGTTTAAATCCTCACCCAAAGACAAGCTTATTGATTTCAGAGAGATAAGGAGAGAGAGAAAGAGAGGGCAAGAAACATCCACCGGTTCCCTCTCATATGCACCCTGAGCGGGGATCAAACCCACAACTTAGGCATGTGCTCTGATCAGGAATTGAACCCTGGACCTTTCAGTTTATAGGAGGATGCTCCAACCAACTGAGCCACCCAGCCAAGGCAGGCCTTGTTGTCATTTCATCACAGCAAGGAAAGACCCCACCAGGCACACTTGCAGAGCTCCTGCACTTGAATCCTCAGTGCAGTTGTTTGTTATGTGCCCTGGAAAACTGGGGGGACAAAAACTGTTAACCTCAAAACCTTTCATCTGCACAGCACCAGACTTTTCTCAGAGGGCGCTCACAGACATGAGCTCATTAGGCTTTTACAAGGCCTTATGGTCAGACAGCCGCAGAGAGGTCGCAAGACATCAGTGGAGGTGTTCTCCAGGCTCTGGGGTCAGACGGACCTGAATTCAAATCCTGCCTCTGCCATTCTTGAGCCATGTAGCCTTAGGTTAATTATTCCATATCTCTAAGCCTCTGCTTCCTCATTTGTCAGCTCAGACAGTAATAGTCCCTTCTTTAAAGAGTTGTTCCAAGGTTGAGGGTGATGAAAAAGCCATCTGAAGGATTTAGCCTAATATGGGGCACATGTGAACCATGCAATTTCAGCTATTATTAGTAATAAATATGTTCAGCTCACAGAAAAGCAGTCAGTAATAGAATAACCAACATTAAAAATCCATCTTGTCTATTCATTAACTGGCAGGGACAAAACCCCGAGTTGACGGTGAAATCCAAACACGCAGATTGTAGCATCTGTACTAAGTCATGTCAGTAATTTGTGAGCAGCTGATGCTCTGAAAGTCAGCAGGCTCAGCACTGCAAAGGGGATGGATCATTTGCTCTAGTGATTAAAACTACGCTTATTACTCATCAACCATTATTTAGAAATAGTTGCAGTATGGCCGTTTCACTTTTAGCTGTGCATTTTTCGTAAATACAAATTACGTTTACAGTGATTGTTTGGTTGAGATCACCATTCTCTGGGTTTCCTGGACAATCAGCTGCTTGAACAACATTAACTTGCTATGCATGCCTGTTCATTGTTCTTTTCTAAAATGTCTTGCTTAGAACTCTAAGCAGTATATGGCAAGATTTTCCCCTTCTCTAAAATGAACCAACTTTGTAAGCAAAATAAGAAATGGTAGAATTATATATTCTAAAGTTTATTCATGCATTAAAATGTACTCCATTCTTTTGACCCATGCCCGCTCAGCTCAGAAGGGTAGACTAGACCGCCATAGCTCCCGTGGGGACACAGGGGTTTTTGTGTAATAGACAGCTGTTGTTCATGTCCTTGGAACCAAAGAAAAAAATGTCATGGGCTTCTAAGAGCAAAGGTTTTTTTCTCGTTTATTTCATAGGTCAGCTGAGAGTTGGTTGAAACTCTACTCTGTGTGCCTTCATTCTGCGATCAAGCTCAGCTAGGTCGTGTTGATCTTGAAGAAAAAGGAGAAACCAGTGGCCGATCCACAGGATGGGTCTTCATTTTCTGCCAGAAAGAGGCACGCCATATTGCCACTCATGTTTCATAGGCGCAGGCCAGGTGGTCAAGCCTGCCATCCACAGGTGACAAGGCACATTCAGCTGCAGGGAGGAGCACTGCAAGCCACATAACGGGAGTGGGCACGCACCACCCTCCCACAAAGGGCAGCCAATGAGAACAATACCACAGGGCACCACACTTGGAGTTTGAGTTAACTTTGAATGACATTCCTATCTGAGATCTCTTTTGATGGTTTTAGGGACATTCCCAAGATTTAGAGAGCAGTGTGGAGTGGATTTAAGGTTCACTCTCGAACAGAACAACTCTATTACTGGGACACTCTAGCCCTACTCCCACTCTTGTATGTCCCAAGAGCTGTGTATGTTTTTACATTTGTCAAGGGTCATAGAAAAAAAAAAGCAAAAACAAGAATATGTGACAAATACCAAGTGCATCCTACAAGGCTTAAAATATTTATTATCTAACTTTTTACAAAAAGATTGTCAACCCTGGACTAAAACTAAATTTAGAATTGGCCCTGGAATGTTGATTTCATCTGCACTGGACACAATCCATGTCTATCCCAGATGAAATCAGCTTCTAGAAGTACCAAACATAACCCTTAATTCACTGACTGCTGACTAGTGTAAAGTTACTCCTCTAGAATCTAAATTCCAAAGTGTCTGTCCATCCACACCTCTGGTATTGTACTTAGCACATAAGACTGTAATTATTTTTTATGCATCTATGCCCCATAAAGGGACTATGATAATTTCCTCAGGGAAAAGACTGAAATGTTCCACACTCAGCCCAGGCCTAGACAAAGTTGTTCACAAATGTTTTTAATAGAATTAAACGAAACTACCGGCATGTCAGAGAATCTTATGACACCAGCTCTCAATTTCATCATGAATCCCTTGCTCTTAAATAAATTCTTTGCCTCGGTGTATTTATCTGAAAAATGGAAATAGGTATGTTCATCACTGTAAGGTTTCTTTAAATATTTACTTACAGATGACACCGCATTAACCGAAATTTTTTAAAAATGACCAAAAAGGTAAGGAAAATTTGTTATTGCATCCAAAAAGTATTAATTGAGTTATATAAGTATGTAAAGTCCAATTTCATTAACTTCCAATAGTACAAGAATTTGGTCAGAAAATAGTCTACTAATTAATTATAAAATATTTGCTTTTCTGTCCTTGTTGCAATTGAGATAATCACCAACAGATAACAGCCAATTTTTCAGAACCTACAGGAAGCCCAGGCTGTCATTACAATCATGGCATTTGCTTCAACTCTACACTTTCTGTGCCCCCATAGCTGTTTGGTTTTAAAGTGTGTTCGTCTCCCAGCCAGCAGTTCGCAGCCCTGGTGCTCATTCAGGTCACTGGAGGGATCTTGGAAACACGACGCTGGGGCTCATCTCCTCAGATCCTCACATCACTGATAGGGAAGGAGGGCAGGCTTCTTTTTCAAATCTCCTTTCTTTTCTCAAATATATCCTTTTCTCAGTTTTCATTTATCTATCTTTCTGGAGTTTCTCATACCTGCCACCATCCCAGATATTTCATTATTTTGTATTCTCTAATTCTTTGTTCTTTCCTGATGGTTAATTGTGGGTTGGTTGGTTGGTTTTCAGTTCCTGAATCTAAGTTTACAATTTATTAATTCATTCTTCGACTGTATTCATTCCACTATGTGTTCCGTCATTTTTCTTTTTATTGAAAATATTTTCTAATATTTTTCCCAACATTTTATTATTAAAAGTTCCAAACATGCAGAAAAATTAAAAGAATTTTATGGTGAACACATGCACACCCCAAACCTTGATTCTACCATTAACATCTTAATATTGTACCTGCTTTATCACATACCCAGCCTTCTTTTATTGTCACATTTCAAAGTAAATGACAGACATCAGTGTACTTCCCCCTAAACATGTCAGCATCACAGCAATATTTTTTAATAAGCTCTTCGAGTCACTCTTAAGTTCAGCAGGTTGGAGGACCATGTGGATCTTAACTCCATCCGGGCACGTAGTGTCCTGGCTTGAGGTGTGCAAAGGGCTTAAGAAATGTCTTTCTCCACCTGCTCCTGAGAAATCCTTTTAAAAGCCTTTTTAAAAAGTCAGAAAAAATGAGAGAGCATCTAGTCTGACATAAAGTAATACAAGCTGAGTGGATCAATATGATGTTAAACTTCAGGCAGGAAAAAAAGACAAAACAATACAGGAAGACACTGTGCTTAGACGGGTAGTAAAAAGGGAAGGACAACGGCATATTGATTCAATTCAGTGTGTCTCTCAACCCATGGTTTTCCTCTGGATACTTTCTTGTGGCTAATAAGAGAAAGTTTCCCTTCCAGGCACTTTGACGGTCTCTCCACAGATCTCCAGTTGCCTTTCAATCCGGTCAGCTGTCACCTCCAGTCCTAATCCAGCTTCCTTTGGGCCCTAACCCTTCCCCAAGGGTTTACTGAGAGTGAATAACACAATTTGAGAAGGCCCTCCTCCAAGTTAGCTAAATGAACACCCACAATTGCTTATGAGGAGCAAATTGAGTTAATGATCTTGTTGCCAAAACAAAACATGAGTTTTGATGAGTTAACAACATTTTAAAATTTGCTCTTATCATGGGTATGATTAAAGTTAACTGCCGAGCAAACTTGCCTAAGGATCTTATGCATATCCTCTGTTAATTAATCCTAAATGTTTGATCTGCTGCTGGCAAAAAGCAAAGAGACACAAACTTGTACGCTTACTGAGCCGCCCAGCCCCAGTGTTCTGAAAGGTCACAGTTCCTCAGCTGTGAGCAGTCAACTGTGCACGTATTTGGATGGAAGTGTTCACCAGAGCTTCAGGTGTGTTATAAATATTACAATAAATGAAAGAGAACACTGTCATTAATAACATCAACTCACATCAAAACATTGCTCTTACTCTTTTGTTTCCTTGTTTTACTAGAATACTACCTGTTCTAAATTTTGTTAGGTTTCCCAAACAATCTAATCACATATTTGAAGTCAGTGTGTGCTAAATACTGACATTTCTGCTATTTTAGATGCAAGAATAACTTCCTTTCAAGAAATTCAAAACTGGTCACGTGCACGCACACATCTATTCTCACCTAATCACTACAAAATAGGCAATAAATACTACTATTCTTTTTATATTCTAAGCAAACACTAAGGGGGAAAAAAGCTCTTCGGATGATGGACATGTATGTTCATTCTCTAGCAACCATCTCTACAAACGTCCAAACCAGGTTTCTTCCTAATACATATAAATAAATCTTGTTCCCCTTCGTGATACAGGAAGTTGAGTGAAAGCACAATTCTCATTGTGTAACTTCACACAGCATCGCAGAATGGTGCGGAGAACGGTGTCTCACGCGGTGGCAGAGTTGGAATTGCTCTTCCGGCAGATGCTGCCTCCTGCGTGTTTTGATCTTCTGAATACTGGGGCCCGGCCAGGTCAGTGGTGGAGGAGTAGACTGTGAGCCAGGCTAGGGGTCCTGAGCTCTCCAGAGCCCCATCCCCCTGCCCTACACTCCTAGTCACAGAGGAAGAGGCCTCTGAAGAAGAGGCCCAGTGTGTGGGAGTTCTCTGAAAAGGGAAGGTACAAAGAGAAAGAAAAGAGGGAGGAGTCAGTCAAAAATATCTGAAGGCCTCATAAGGTAGTAATTATGAAATTGGGCTCCTCGTTTTAATGAAACATGCCGATGTGCCAACGCCACTGTTGCAATCGAATTCCCTGTGTTTGAGCCGACAAGATGCAAACAACAGTTTCCCAACCTGTAGATTTCATGTTTTTCTGTCTTCTGAGGTAGCCATTTTACTATAGAGTGAAGCTAAAACTCTTTCCAGTTAATTCAAAACATGTTATTAGACATCTTTTGCAACGTGGCATCTTCTAGAAGCTGCGGGCTTTACAAGGCGATGACTCACATTCAGCCAGTGCCAGCTCACGTTCATTTTCTTAATTGATCCCACTTTACAAATGGGGATTTGCAATATGGAAAGAGTTCAGATGACTTGTTTACACGGCAGAATCAAAGACAGAGGCTGTCTTCCATCTATCTGCAGCCTTCCCACATCTTCTGAGTTTTACTGAGTGGATAAAATAAAATTTTCGTATTGACACGAGGCAGGGATGTACTCAGGAACTCTTTTTATCTAAATGTAAAAGCTTTCTTTTATACTTAATGTACATAATCGTGATATTGACAGAACAGCCCGATTAAGCATAACTTAAGCTGCTTTATCTTTCTGAAATAGGGAAGAATTTCTTTTAAGGAACCATACATTAAAATGGAAATACAGTCCTTTGTTTAGTCTAACGCCAAGGGGAATTCACCGCAAAATGGATCTTGAGCTGCCAGCAGCCAGGGAATTTTGTAAAAGGTAACTTTGCGCTCTGGAGTCCAGGAGGACCTGAGGAGGAAGCCTTGGCTTCCTCTTTCTGCTGATTAAGAGTCTAGTGCTGCAGACACGGAAGGGAGATCTTATCAAGGCCCTGGAAAAGCGGCATTGTTACAGAGCTCCTTGTTTCCTTAATGCCGGCAAGAAAAAAGAAATAACATTTAAAGTTCGTTCTGGCTTGTCAGCTGTTCAGATGCTGAAGTGAATTCCTTACCAAGGTTTTCTGAACCTGTGGGAATATTTCAAAGGATTGAAGGATGGCCTGGGTTCTGTAAAGAATCTAGAACCCACTCCCCAATAAGATTCTAGTCTCTCAATTACCTAGTACTGTTGGTTGTGCCTGTATTCACAAGTTCTCAATTAGTGCAGCACCTCTAAGCCATTTGTTACTCCCTGCCAATAAAATATGATATTTAGTAGGTTCCACTAGGTTATGCAGAGCTTTCTTTAATTTGGGGTATCTATATGTACATTACTGATTTCCAGTTTTATTGGATTATGAGCAAAAAATATGGCCACTAAAATTACTTTGGGGAATTTATTAATGTTTTCTTTGTGGCCAATTATATAATTGAGTTCTGTAAATTCCCAGAGTCATAAATGAACATATTTTTCTATAGGTTATCAAGTCTATATATATAGACTTGTTCTATATATATAGAAGGTGTTCTTTATATTTTTCAAACTCTATTCTTTCTTATTTTTATCTACTTAGACTATTAAACTCTGAAAGAGATATATTAAAACCTCCCAGAATAATTTTTTGTTTTTAAGTTTTCTTTAAATATCTATGAGTTTTTCCTTTAATTCACCTTTATGTTACTTTGGCATAAAGGCTCATAACTGTAATAAATTCTTGTGGCTTGTATATTTTTATCATTAAATAACACTTTTATTTGCCCCATGTAATATATTCAGATGTATGTTTTCATGGAATCTCTACAGCTTCATGTCTCACTTTAAACTATTTGGTTAAACAATATGAGAATTTTCAAATGTAAGAAAAGCACTATTTTGTCTGAATTATAACAAACAAAACCTTGAAGAAAATATGGAAGAGTTTGGAGTTGTTAAGAAAGTGAATTATGAATTCATTGTTCTTTGAACTCATTTCTGTTTATTATGATTATAATCGCTTGTATGATTGACTGAAATAATTTTCAGATTAAGTGAATAATTCTTTAATTTCTAATCAATGTTGACAAGAATAAGGTAAACACAATTGTCCCAGAAGAGACTACATACCTATTGCCACCTCCGCCTTGCCTGCCATCTACACATCCTCAAACAACTTAATTGTGAAAACAAAGTAGGTATGTCTGGTTACCGCTGGGCAGTAATTTTGTCAGAACCCATACCTAGTCACTGCATTGTTTTTCAGAAGGGGAGGAGCCATCAAAATTCTCAGTGAGTGCGAGGAAGAAGCAACACACAGTCCTTTTGGCTTCTTCTCAATAACCTCTTTCCTGCTTGAGGGAACACCATGACTTGGGTTTAAAAAGTTCAGAGCAAACTGATACTTTTTTGTCTATATTGGAAACAGGATATTGACAAAAACCTTATAGACTAGACTCTGCAAGCCATTCTTTCCGTTGATCCCGGTAAATCTACACTGCTTTTACATTTGGACTTCACTTGCTGAGAAAATGGATAATCTATGATGCTATCCCAAACAACAGAAGAATTTTGTCCATAGAAGAATTTGCCAGTAAAAGGCCCTGGCCTCTCCCATCCGTTAGGCAAAGAACCAGTTTAATTTGGTGTAATAGTTCCAATCATCTACTGCCCTAGAAATGGCAATGAATGCTTTTCAACCCATTGTATACACAGGCAGGGGCAATCAAAGCAATTCTGTCAGTAAATGACCCTTCATCACTTTTGGTGACAGCTGAAAGGAAGTCTCTTAAAAAACTTCTCAGAGGGTGCAGCAGGATGTCCAAAAAAAATGCAACTTTTAGCGGGAATCTCAAGGGTGCCAAGTTCACACATGGCTGAAAGATGTTCAATCTCTAATCAGGCAAATGGGAACAAGATGGTCAGAGGGACTGCAGAGGGTACCCTTTCTATTACCCCAGACTAAGCTCTCTACATTTCTCCAAAAAGTAGCAAGGCAGCTGGTTGTGAATTTTTTTTTAACTCCATGCCAAATAGGCTAGATATAGAGCACCTAGGGAGGAAGCACCAGAAAAGAAAGATACTAATGTTCAAACAATGAGAACATCAATGTGTCTCTCTGTCCTCTTCCGTAAACCTACAGCAGGGAAAGGGCTGCCTTGGACCCTCCACACATCAAGATGTTTTGTTTGATTGTACAAAACTGCAGTTTTGAGAGGCAAATATTTTCTTCAATTAAGTAAAGGTAGTTACCAATTCTTTTCCATCTATACTGGATGATCAATCTGCTCCCACAAGTGCAAAAAGTTAGAAAAAAAAATCAGGGGTGGTTGCTGATTATAGGGAGGGACACAGATCTCCTGAGCAAAGTGAAGAGAGCACAACCTGTGATCATCGGTGTCGGTAGCAGAAAACAGCTTCTGGTCAACCGGGCAGGCCTCAGACGTGGGGGGAAGTGGTGAGGAGTCTGCAATGTGTGTGTGTTTTTCATTTAAATTAAACTATGCCTTCCTGGGTTTAGCCAGGATCCAAAGCATTCAGAGAAAGTAGAACTTCATGTGATATTTTGACTCCAAACAGAAACAGGAAATTCCAATGACCTCTGGAGAGAGAATAAGTTCCCTTGAGAAGTTCTCACTTAGTTTTCCATATTGAAAGATTTCTGGATGGTTCGAATGACATCCTGAAACACATGCGAACAATCTCAACAGATCCTTAGTGCTGAGTGAAATTCAGGCAGCCTGGAGTTGTTTTAAGACTTGGCATATACTGTACTGCAAAAGGGCAAAGTTAAATTCTGAAATCAAAGAAGAGATAAAAGTGGTTATTTGTATTATTTATGAGATCCTGCCTACCCCAAACACTCAACGATTGAAATTATGTTATTAAGCACAATATCTTGAAGTCCCGAATTCAACTAAACACACTAAGTCACACGAGATGCACATGTTGTTACCGCCCAGAACTGAAAATCGTACAACAAGGTTGATCTCTTAGCACTGAACAGAATGGAAATGGGGGAAGGAGAGAAGAGAACCAGTATCTACTCAGCTCTTTCTTTGTGGTTGCATCCCCCTAAGTTCTTTGTATAATTTTTCCACTGAATCCTTGTAACATTTTGATAAAGTAAATATTGTTATTTTCTAATTTTTTTAAGTTAAGAAGATTGAGACTTATTTTTAAGATTTAGAGTCAAGAGAATTGAGACTTTACAGCTAAGAAGAATCTGGCTGTGAATCCAAATCAGCCGGACTCTAACTTCTGCCAAGCTAATATCCACCCAGTGTGTGCGGGAGGAGAGCAGCCCTGCCCACTAGAAATAAAATGTGAGGCACACGTATTTTCTTGTAGCCACATTGAGAAAAGTAGAAAGAAGCAGGTGAAATTAATTTTTGTAATATTTTATTTACCTCAGTGAATAAAAAATACTAACATTCAACATATCAGTATAAAATTATTAATGAAATAATTTATTCTTTTTTTCATACTAAGACTTCGAATCCAGTATATATTTTATATTTATAAGTCATCTTAATTCAGACTAACCACATTTCACACGCTCCACAGTCACATGTGACATGTCGAACAGTGTCACCCTAAAGGGCTGATTCCTTGCAGATTTATACCATTCCCAAGTCTGATCATTCTGAATTTTCTCTTCACTTAAATTGCTTATTAAAATTTTGACCAAGACAAGTTCCTCACAAGGTTAAACTTGGAGACCGCTTGTCCTACAAATCTCACTCTTGGGTATATACCCAAGAGAAATGAAATAAAATGAAAACATTTCAGAGAGAAATGAAAAAACATCTACACAAAAATTTGTACTCAAATGTTTACACCAGCATTATTCAAAACAGTTAAAAAGTGGGAAAAATGCAAATGTCCATCAGCAAATGAATGGGTAAGTAAAACATGTTATATTCATAAAAAATATTATTCAACAATAAAAAATGAAGTACTAATACATTGTATTACACAAATAAACCTTAAAAATATTATGCTAAGTGAAAAAAGCCAGTCACAAAAAAGTACCCATAGTATGATTCCACTGATATGAATACCCAGAATATGTAAATCTATAGAAAGTGAAAGGAAGTTAGTGGTTGTCTGGGGGAGGGAAGTGGAGGAGATATGGAGAGTGAGTGACTGATAATAGGCAGGAGGTTTCTTTTGGGAGTGGTGAGTGCTCTGAGATTGATTGTGGCGACGGTGGCACATACAAAAAGCATTGATTTGTACAATGTGGACGGGTAAACTGTGTGGTCTATGAATTGTATCTCTATGAAGTTATATAAAAGGCATAAATAAACTCGTCTGAACCATAAAAAGAAAATACTGAGCAAGGCAAAGGCTTAAAGAGAAGTTTCTAAATAGGTATTTATGTGCTAATCAATAATCATTAGGTATGTTTCTAAAGTTACTAGTCCTCCTGCCTGTACCAGCTCAGCTGTCCCTGGTCTTGTCTTCAAGGAGAAACTCTATCCAACAAACCCCTAGGGAGGAGCCAAGCGCTTTGTTAGATAGTTGAGATAGGGCCCCTCCCCACTAGAGCTTGTGGTCTAGAAAAATGGACATGAAAAGGAACAAACATAAGCCACTGAGAATAGCCCTAAAATAGGGAACCTACACAGCGAGCACCTCTTGTGATTCTCACAGGAAAGGAGGGTCAATGTAGCATTCCCTGGATCTACCAGGGCAATGACTCCACCAACAGGATTAATTAAAATAATTTGCCATAGCTCGTTTTTAGGTACATTATAGTAAGTCATGGGGGCCTCATTTTCTAGTTATGGACTCTTAACAATTCATATATAATCGTCTCTTACAGAATTTTGCCAAGATTCCTCATCATGCTCATCATTTCAATATATTCCAGATTCCAACTCTTCCCACTTTTTAAAAATAGGAAAAGTGCTTGGTGGCCCCAGTCTTATGAATCTTTCTCACTTCCTGATAATTCCTCCATGAAAGGGGTTCAATAAACAAAGAGCTGTCAACTCAACCCATGTGCACCAGGAACAAGGTTTCAGCAGTGCGCTTCATAAAACAGACAATGCAAACATCCCTCAACAGTCAAACGGTTAAAAGTCATCCGTAGTCCATGCCGTGGAATATTGCACAGCAGTAAAAATGAATGTATCCGGTTCCACGCATCAATGTGGCTGAACTTCAAAACAACAATGAGCCAAAAAAGCAAATTAAACCCTTATTGTTTCATATAAATTTCAAATACGGGCAAAACTAAATACACTATTTACTGATACACTCACTTTACAGGTATATACACACACAGAATAAAAAGCAAGGATGCAGTTAACACAAAATTCAGGACAGTGATGATCTGGGGGTGGGGGAGGATATGCAACCTCATTGGAGCACAAGGGAAGATACTGGGACACTGGTGATGTTCCATTTCTTGGTATAAATGGTGGTTTAAAAGCTGTTCATTTGTTTTGTTGTTTGAACTGCACATATGCGTTTTCATGTACTGCTTGTATGTTTTACAGTGTTTCAAATTACAAAAACCAACTACAACAAAACACCAACAATTCTGTGCCATTGTACCAAAAGTGAAATAGTGGATCCTCATTCCGGCTGGTGAAGCAGGTTCTTATAGGCCTCTACTATTTTATTGCACATATTATTCTGGTTTATTAGTCTGCAATAGATCCTCCCTTAGCTGGATTCTGAAATGCAATGCTACTTGAAATATATAGATTCCTTTGTCCATGCAGAGCTTTAGAGTCTGGCAAGACATTTGAGATCCAGGATTCCTGGAACCTCAGGAGGGCTGCCAGGGCGCCAGCACACTCCTCCCGCCTCATCCCTCATCTGGCTCACGGCCTGGTCAGACCACCCTCGGTGAAAGAGATGTCGGGAAAGCAGGCAGAAGATGAGCACTGAGGCGTATACCTTCATTTATTAAATCTTTATCCCTGGACATTGAAAACTCCCAGTCATGGGGAGTGGGGTCTCAGTAGTAACCCTGGGTGAACAATAATGGGAAAAACCCTAATCTACCTACTCACCATGCTCCACAGATCACGCTTCTAGACATTTGTCTGGACAGAGGCCCAAAAGAAACTTTGGTGCAAAAGTTGCCATTGCATTTAGCAAGCTGGTTTATCTGAAGCGCACAAAGAGCTGCGAGATGGAAAGCCATTGCCACTGACACAGAGACACTCCCTTTCCCTCCGGCAAACCTGCCAGAGAGATTCTAGGTGCCAGTTCCAAGTGTCAGTTCTAAACACAGGGCAACCACACCAGTTATGTCTCTGGCAATACTCAGCTCTCCACTCTTCAAGAAGTCATATTCTTATACATTATTCACGTAACAGAGAACAACAAAGCATTTAAGCTATGCTACAGTAATTTATTCCCCCCAAAAAGGACATATTAGAAAAGATAGGGTAAAGGAGATATTTTAGGGACTCTACATTTTTAAAAAAATAAAATTAAGGTTATCTTTTCTAAATGCAAACTTGCACAGGTAAGTATGTCACTGGCCCTCGGTGGTCAGCCATCCTGAAATGGCTGTCCCAGAATGAACTCACAACTCGGTGGTCTTGTCGACTATGTAGTTCTCTGCCCTTCTCCCTGGGCCTGCCTGAATTTGCTCGGCCATCCCTCCATTCCTGCTGGAATCCGGGACCGGCCCCAAGGCCAGGACGGGGTTAGCAGGGGGGAAGTGGAAACATGTATGCCTGCTTCTCTGTTCCCTTCTCCTGCCAGCTGTTGAATGTCACGGCCTGACAACTCACCCCTGGAGTCACCCTCCTCACTCTGCGGCACTCCTCTGCATCTTGTATCTGTCTTATTTTCCTCGGGGCGGGGAGAGGATATGACACCCCTGCCCATCAGTCAGGATCATTTGAGAGATGTATTCAATGTAGTTAGCCTCTCCGGATTCTGCTGGGTGTGGTCTATCCTTCACTGAGGCTTGGGAACAGAACAGGAGTTAGGACTACTCAGTTTTTGATCTAGCTAAACGGCCATGATTTTCACCTGTGTTTGACTATGTTCTATCCCATAGGTCAGTGGTTCCTAGGTCAATCTCACGTTAGAATTGCCCAGACAGACTTTGAGAATAAAGACCACTGCCCTGGCCTCACCCGGAGAGCCCGACGGAATTGGCCTGGTGGGAGCTCAGGATGTGCCCTTTTTAAAAGCCCTCCATGTGTTTTCTGAAGAGTGGCCAGGGTTGAAAAACACAGTTCAGAGCATCGGGAGGAAATCCTGGAAGATTACAGGGAGCCATAAACCAGAGACCTTTCTGAAGATATTTCTCTCTTTCTGTTTCAATTTTGGCAGAGGGAGTGGGGAAGAAGGGGCACCTGACTGTATCTCCGAGTGACAGCTGTGGCATGGCCCATGGACCCTGGACTTGTAGGAAGACCTGAATTAACCTTTGATCCCACCACTAACTTAGCACCTGTGTGACCGGGAACTGAGAAAGGACAATGTGACTGGGGAACCATGTTGTGACTAGGTGTCTCTGACCAGAGTGAGGAGCATCCTCACCTCTGCCAACACTGCAGAGAGTTGGGAATAATGACTCAGTTTTGGGATCTGTTGGACCTGGGTGCCAATCCAAGCTTTGATTTTTAGTCACCATGACTTGGGTGCACTACTTCTTCTCATCTGCAAAACTGGAGTCTTGATGGTAGCTACGCCCTGGGGTCTTGTGAGAATAGAATGAGATAATGCATATAAAGACATAAGACAGCCACAGGGACATAGTAAATGCTCAGTTAACAGTAGCTTGTTAGTCCCCACAGAGCTGAATTCCTGCCCTCCCATCCCACCCTGCTCCTCACTTCAAAATCCCTGCTAGTGAATGAGGGAATATCAAAATGCGGAGTTTGTTGAGAAGTGGAACAAATGTTCTTAGTTGGCAAGGAAAAGGAACTCTGTATATTGACTGACAATATTCAACCAACATTTATTCAGCTTTAGGCACCACTTCAAGTGTGTTCTAAGGGTACCATGTAATGCTAACATTATCATAATGCCTTAGTCCATTCAGGATGCTATTTAAAAATTCCATAGACTAGTTAGCTTAAACAACAAACACTTATTTCTCACAGTTCTGGAGGCTGGGAAGTTCAAGATCAAGGTGTTGGCAGATTCACTGCCTGGTGAAAGTCTAGTGCCTGGTCCATAGATGGTCACTTTCTCTATGTTCTCACATGGTATAAGAGGATGAGGGAGCTCTCTGGGAGCCTCTTTTATAAGGGTCCTAATCCCATTCATGAGGGCCCCACCCTCATTAGCTAATCACCTCCCAAAGGCCCCACTTACTAACAGCATCAGGTTGAGGATCGGCATTTCAACATATGAGTTTGCCCGGGGCCACAAACACTCAGATAAAGGAGTGAGTTGGTTACAGAGCCCACGGAGCAGAAATCTGGACCCAGACTTTCTACCACCAAGCCTCTGCTCCCTTCCTTGGTGAGCTCATCTGGTCCCATGGCTTTAAATATCATCAAAATGCTTATGTGTTCCAAACAAATATCTCCCGCTCAGACTTCCCTGAACTTTCAGTTCATATACCCAACTGTGTCTTGGAGATTTCTAATGGAATATGCAGTGATTGTTTCCAATTTAATGTATGCAAAACTGAGTTCCTGATAACCATCCCTCCTCCTGAACCTAACCAGTTCCTCTCAGATTATTCACCAACCTCAGGAAACGGCGGACGGCAGTAGAGTATGCCACTCCACAATGTCACTGTGGAAATTGAGACATGCCGCCCTGAAAATATGCTGCTGTGGGATACATAACAGATAATTTTGAGCCGTTGCCACTTGAAAAAGAGCAAATGCAGGGAGAGGCTTTCTCTGACCTTCCCTCATCTCCCTAAAGACAGACCCTCCAAAAGGAGCCCCACTGCCACAGACTCACTCACCAAGAGGGAAGGCAGACTTGTATACCGGAAGGCATACTGGAAGCCACACCTACACAAACTCTGTCACAAACTGTCACTCCTCCCATCTGTGCCCCTAAGGGTTCATTCACCTGTACTGAAAATCATTCACTCTCCCCTGAGAAGTTACCTCCTCACTTCCCTTTCCTTATTAAGATGGAATTTAATCCTACATTCTAACTCCACTTCACTGAGTTACTCCCCTTTCCTGGGTTTCTCCACTGCCACCTCCCTGGCCCACGACACCGTCCCGTCTTGCTTGTATAACCACACTAGTTCCCTTATAGTTTCGGGCTCCCGCACACATCACCCAGCAGTGAATCTTCAGCCCCAAAGTCAGAGTGATCTCGTTAAAGCCTGTCAGATCACACCCTCTCTGGTTCCAAACTGGCTAACAGCGGCCCTTCTCATCTCGTGGCCTGCAGGTAGCCTGTACGTGCCCAGGCCTGCCCTTCCTTCTCTGCCTCCTCTCCTAACCCTCCTCCCTCACCCATCCCCACCTCACTGACTGCACCTTCCTTGAATGTGCCTGGCATTCTCCTGCCTTCTCTCTTTGCATCTGCCTGGAAAGTTCTTCCCCATTACCTTCATGGCTAGCTCTCTTCCTTCTTTAAGGTCTTTATGCAAATGTTATCCTGCTAGGTGGACCTTCCCCTGAACATTCTATTTAAAATTGCAGAACACCCCCCACACCACTCTTTTCCCCTGCAGGGTACCAGAATGTGCCACCCCAAAATATGTCTCTTGAGAACAAGGATTATTTTGAGCTGAAGGCAACTGAGACAAGGCAGACACAGGAGGAGCTCTCTGCCCAAAAGCGGGGCATAAATTTCCCCTGTGCCGGCGCCCCCAATCCAGAACGACAAGAACAAACCCTATCACCGGAGATGAGTCGACATGAACAAGCTTTACCAAATCACCCTTATCTGGTATTAGTTTTTCCCACATACTTTCCAGTCACCTTCCCACAATTTATTGGCTCTAGGAGCCCAAACCCCCTTTCCTTTGTAAAGTCATTTCTCTCCAATTTATCACCCTTTGTCAAAAAGGGTGTACAAGTCCCTGAGTCTAAGCACTTGTTGTTTTTTCACTTCTTTTCTATGAAGCCCATGCTCATAAAATTTAAATCTTAATAAAGTGTGTATGCTGTTTCTTCTGTTAATATGTCTTCAGTTTAATTCACAGACCCCAGCCACTGAACCTAGAGGAAAAGTTTTATCTTCCACTATAATCACTTCTAATGTACCATATATATTTTTTTGTCTATCTTGTTTGCAGTGTCTCTCCTTGCACTTGAATATAAGTTCTATGAAGGCAGAGATCTTTGTTTTGATCACTATTGTCCCCTCAGCACCTAGGAGATTGCCCAGCTCACGGTATATGCTTAATAAATATTGGTTGGTTGAATGGGTAAATAAACAAATGAATGGGCACTCTCCCCTGCACACTGTCCTTGGGAATGCCACCAGGTCAGCGGTAGTGTTCTGAGGACCTCGGAAGTGCCTTCTTGTGTGCTTTGTTGTGTGGGCGTTTTCTTGCCACTAGTGGGGCACCTAGCGTTATCTTCCCGGTCCATGACTAGCTTACCCTTTCCTGGGAGTCTTCTAGCTGTGAGCACCCTCGTGGCTTTCAAATGCTCAACCTATGCCCACAGGGCTCAGCAATGAGAGAGAAAGAGAGATTGAGAGCGGGAGAGACCTTCCGCAAAACCAATATGCATGCGAGTCGGACTCAGATTGCCACTGCCCACAATGTGACCACGGGAAGACTCCAGACTTGGTAGAAGACCATAAACAAATTGGGAATCCATGGTGACAGAGAGAGAAGCGAGACTCAGACAGAAGGGGCCCTGCTGGCCAAAGAAGAAGGCGAGGGCAGCCAGCTCACCAGAGTAGCAATTGGAGTCATGGTCCCAAAAGATGTCACGGGATCGGTGGTATGCTCTGAAGACCGCCGGTTCTGTCTTCTTGAAAGAAGAAATTCAAAGGACAGATGCAGAGAGCAAAGCAGGCCGAAGTTTATGAGCTAAGGGAAAGTATACCTGGGAGATCCCCAAGAGGGCAACTCAGACAGAACTGAGACCTGAGTGCCCCCCTTGGTTACACAGCCAGGGCTTTTATGCTTACTTGAACTTCCTCCCCAACCCCCCTCTGGCTCCGCCTCTCAAGCCAATTTGTTCTCGCCCATCTCATGGGCACATCTCTGCCAGTCGTGTGCAGTCGTAGGCTTGAAGCACTGTTCATGTTTGGAGGCCATGCACAGGCTCTCTCTACCACTTTTTCCCCCTTCATGGATAGCGTCTCCAGTGGAAGGTCATATAGCGGTCATTACCCTATTTGTTAGTCCCTCTGGGGCATGCTCTTCACAGTGGAGCCACTGCCCTAGAGCATATCAGGAACTTAACAACTGCGGTCAGCCATCTGGTTATCAGCTGGTGGTCGTGTACAAGGTTGATTATTCCTTTCTCCATCTGTTCCCTCACCTGGCACGTGTCTAGCTAGCTACCCGCTCTAACAGGAAGACAGCCATGTGAAAACTCTAGAGTTCTGATATTAAGTGGAGGATTTTAGAGTTGTAAAAATATTCTTAATCATTAATGCAAGTAGCCAAGAGGTCAGAAGTATGGGAAATAACTCAGAACACTGGCCTAGATGCCAGCAGGGATGTTTTTATTCTTGGTGTCACGCCACTGGGCAGAGCCTCAAGCTTCTTGAGGAATGGGGATAACTAAAGTTTTAGTAAGAATCAGTAAGTATAGAAAAAAAGTCTCTAAAAACTGGGTATTAAAAAAGTGTATACCAAAGCATATGGTAGAGAAAAATTTGGTCACTTAGCTGAACTCAAATGATAAGACGAGAAAATGTTAATGAAATTTGGTCTAGGACAAATTTCAAGATGTCTACGGCCTAAAGTGTCATCCTACTATTGTTAGGGGAGTTCCCACACACTGCCGGATCTGGGGCTCTGACCAGTAAGGCGCTAGCTCAAGGAAGCGTTTCCGAGTGCTTTCCAGCACACCCACTCCTCCGCAGCGCACTCTGAAAACCCCAAGTGCCGTCTTCTACTTGTGCCAGTTTTTACATATTTGAGAAACACTTTTGCAATACAGTTTAAAAAGAGGGGACAAAAGTGACTTTGGGGAAGGAGCTCTCCTCCCTTCAGCTTCCTCCAGGGCTGTAAATTCTTGGTACCTGGACTGACTCTCAGGCCATGGATTCAGGATTTTTTGTTGCAAAACAAAGCAGAGAAGAGTTAGCTCCTGGCTGTTTGCAAATCTCTCCCATCTCTCCTCTAAAAGAATAGTTCATACATGTCGATTCTTGGTGTTGTGTTATCTCAAATTTACATTTTTCTTCATGTAGAAGACACAATCTGCTATATGGAACTTACATTTTTGTGTTTTCCCCACTTGGGATGTTGCCTAGAATCACACCCCTATTTGAACACCCTTTTGTAATCTATCTACACCGTTTCCCCGAGGTTGAAATGTGAGGAGAGGCACAACCTCCAAATTTTTCTCACATTCACATTTGCTTCTTCCTCTCAGAGTGGAGTCTCATTCAAATCAAAATGACTCAAGAACCAGTTTAGCAAGTTATTCCCCCCTTTGGGGATTCCTGGCTGCCCTGTGGAGCTGATCTAACTTGACTAGGAGGTCAGCTTAGTCAAGTTTCAATCTAGTAGCTCGGGTAGGACGTTACTTGATGAACGGAGACTGAGTAACCAGGGAAGTTGTCTGGAGATTGGCAAAACCCATTGAATGACCCTGAAGTTCCTTAGTCATCTGCTACTCGTCTGCTTTTATCATAGTAGCTTTCCTCTGGCTCAATATGGGCATGGTCTGTTTCCAGAAGTAAAATGTAACTTCATAACCTACGCTTTGGTGAAAATGAAGTTTTACTCCTTTCCCAATGGGTTTAGCAGGAGGTTTCTACTAAACTTAATTTAACTAAATTAAACTAAACCCACTCAATGACTGTCTAATATACTCAAAACTGCCAGGAAAATGGTATCATTTTAATATCATAAAATAATAAATTTCTACAGTTTTTTCTGCTTACCATTTCACTCAACTTCTTCAGATCTGCAGATGCTATAAAGAAACTTTCTCTTCCGTTGCATTTTTTACTTTCTTGGAACTACTGCCAGGTGGCAATTGCTATGGAGTTAAATATTTATTTAACTATTATATTTAAAACTTCATTATAATAACCTGCTCAAGTGAATGAATCATTTCCTGTTATCCCAATGCAAGTGGAGTTCTTGCAGTGTTGTGAGGAAATAAACTTTCCGAGACCTGCGTGGAAGGCTGGGGTTCCGTGGTAAACTTTATTGGTGATGTAAAATTAAATAGGTTCCCCTGCTGACATCCCCATGTCCCATCTCCATTCATCTCGCCATGGAAAGAGTCCAACTGTGTCCTCGGCAAGGCCAGGGTAAAAGCCAGTGTCCAGAGTTTCTGCTGCTAGTGAACTGCATCGCCGTCCAGCACGCTTAGCATGCGTCCCCAGCTGCCACCCATTGCTCTGCTCAGGCGTTCAGGCTCCCAGCTGGTGCCCGTGTGTGGAGTCTGCTCAGCCATCAGCCACATGGCCTCGAAGGCCACACGGCTATGGAGAGAGGACTCGCAAGGGCACGGAGTGAGCGTGGGTCACCGGGCAAGAGAGAAAGAGAGCGTCTTTGTTCCCCTGAGATTATACTAGCTTGGACTTGAGATGGACCAGGTGCTTTTTCAAAATGACCAATCAATTCCCCAGGTTTTTGCAACTTTGGGATGGGTCCACACCCCCTAGTTACACCGACAGGTATTTATGGTCCAGCAACCCCAGCCATCCGGTACCAGAGGGGGAAAGGAGGGGTACTAATCCCCTCTGCGGAGCAATGCTGTGGTCCCCTAGGGTGTGAGGCTGTAGCTTCCTGGCTAAGCAAGCAAGCTCATGCTCCCCAGTTTATTAAGCTCATTGTCTAAGTCCCTTTGTTCCCTTTTTTAAAGTTAACAATTGATTAAATATCGATGGTAACATTATCAATATTATTGTGACCACTAACAACATCATTCATTTAAAACACCCCCGACATATGGAGGGACTTTTAACTTAATGAGTTCATGTTCTGGATGGGTACTGAGAAGAACCCGGAATTCTAGAACCATGAAGTAAAATTCTACTAGTTGATGTAAGGAGCAAATAGGTCGGTGCTGGATTTCAGTAGAATGATGCCAGGAGTGAGGCTTGGGTCACTGGTGGAATTCGAGAGAGAGTTTCAGCGCAGTATTCCTTGAATCAGGAAATTCCAAAGGGTTCTTTCAGGGCAGTAATGTCTCCAACGTGGGAGACAAACACCATTTCCTGGTTGAACTCCACCTGCTATAAGTGACCGCTGGCTACAGACTGTTCTAAACAGAAGCTGTTTACAGGATGCCGTGTGTCTGCTTGTCTTATGTCCAAGTGAGTGAGCTCTGCCTCCAATGAGCTTGGAGGCTGAAGTCACAGGAAGGCTAGAGCTGACACCAGTGAACATTCGAGAAGTTCTTTCAAATCACCAAGTGAAGCTATTCAGAGTGCTCATCTTCCATAAGCATAATGCAAACTCGGGTTTAGCTCAAGGTTTCTGCATAGATTTACCCAGAGAGCATTTAATTTTTTTAACGTATGTAAAAATTCTGAAGTAAAGCCTGTTTTATAAAAGAATTCTAACCTGCATCTGCCAAACAAATAAGAGAAAATATATTGAAGGAGTTCACAAGAAGCAAGGATAGAACAATTGAGTTAAAATTTCTCTGAGGCAAATGCTGAGCTTGCTCACACAATGGTTTCCTATCTTCGTTTGCATGGTCACAAAACGACAACGGAAAAGGCCCACAGAAGGTTTTTGTAGCTGGGTTTCTTGAAGGAGACAACCTAATCACATACCAGCTCCACCTGGAAACCAAAGAGATGCCTGTCCACCAGTGTCTGGCATCTATCCCCAGGGTCCCATCTATCCCTGGTTCTAAATCTATCCCTTCATCACTATCCTCGTGTTCGTGTTTTGATTTCATCCATATTTATTTGGTGCCAAGGCAAAATGCTATAGAGTTTTGCAAAAGTCTGTGGTTAGGTCCCTTAGACAGGATACGAAATCAAGGTATCTGTCATCTATAGAGCAATTCACTAGGAGCTGCGTTGTGCCAGACCGTATTCAAGGTGTTTTGCCTGTATGATAGGGGTTAATCCTACTTTTGACCCAGGGAGGTAAACAGAGAGTGCCACCCCATTTTAAAGATGAGGTACCTGAGACAAATGGACAAGGGACTTGCCCACATGCTCAGATGTGGATGTCAGAGCCAGACAAGCCAGCCTCTGGGCCTTTCCCATGCCGTGCCTTTCACTTGGCACCGTGCCTACAGAAGTGCAGTTAGAAAGAAAAAACTGTCTACATTTGATTTTCAAATATTTCAGGTACCCTATATATTCACTCTTAAACTTATGAACGCAATTAGATATTTAGATTCTCTGGGTTGTCCCACTGAGCGATTTATCAGCCACTTTATCTGAAGATTTATTATTTAGGAAAAAAAAATAGGGCCTGGATTTTCATTAGTAATCTATCCCAGTCAAATACATTGTTCAGCGCTGCACTTTGCTTTAAATGCTTAGAGTAGAAGTCATTCACTCAGAGTTATGAAATCCCAGAAACTGAAAATATGTCAGCACAAGTTGTATAACTTCATGAAAAATGTGAGTTGTTTCTGCGGTTGACAAAAAATCAGCTTTCGTTAATAACACCATATGATGCAGGAAAGCTTGAACAACACACAGATCCCAAGGAAAAACAAAATAATTTCGTGATTACTCACTTCATCATCAGATGAAACTGCATGACAACGGGGTTTGTAGTGTAACCTTCACCTCCAGACGAGAATCTCAGCAGTGTTGCCGTCAAATATCAAATGGTGACAGAAATGTTCACGTCCTTGAGAAACAGATTTCCAGCACTTTCTACGTTAAAAGAATCTTTGCAGGACAAGTGTTATTTCATGCGAATATATGAAGTTGAACATTTGCACCCCCTCAGACCGGTAACCACTAAACATAGAACTGAATTCTCACCTACGGCATTTTATCTAGATCTGATAAATATTCTTAGGTTTTCACACCCCTTCAGAGCTGCTTGTTTCCAGGAGTACAAGTTGCCACAAGAATGCAAAAGCTTTGAAACAAAACTTGGCACTCGTATCAATATTGTGAACCTACAACAGGAGGTCACGCTAGTGTGGACAGTGTCCACTTCGGCAAACAGGAATTTGTATTCTGCATTGTTCTTCGAGCATCAACAAAACGTATAATGAGAAGTTTAAAACTTTGTATGCAATCATTCAAATAAACTAAGCTCTTTAAATCCGTCCATTAATTATACGATGCATAAGCTCCTTGAGGGCAAGAAAACCATATTTGCATTGCCATTCATCTTAATATCCTTCACGGACTTGGCCACAGACACTAATCCAGAATGCAACACACGCGCACACTCACACAGATATACAAACACTGCCTCCTTCAGTGCTTGTCTGGGGCCTCCTCCAGGGCCCGAGATCTCTTCTCTGCCCATCACAGTCACCTCAGGAGAACTTTCTGGCTCAGGACTCATTGTGCTTCCTGAAGCTGATGTCTTTCATCGGTTCTGGAAAGTTCCCTGCTGTTCCTTAAATATGACTCTCCCCCTTTTTGCTTTTGCCTCTTCTTCTAAAGACTATTACAGGTCACTTAGACCTTCCTACTCTTCCCTACTCTACGCACATGTCACTTTATCATCAACTGGTCTTTCTGTGCTGCATTCTGGATTAATGCCACAAATAAATTCTTCAACTCACAGATTCTCTCTTCAGCCCTGCCTCAGTAACACTTTGATCTGTCATTTAAGATTTTTAAAGATTTTTGATTTCATATTTAGGGATTGTATTTTGGTCTTTTCAAACATTCCTGATCCTGAGTATTGCTTCTTTTCTCATGTCTCCTTATTTGCTTATACTGGTCTTTAATCAGTTTAAACGCACTCCCTGGTCTCTAGCCAACTGTTCTATTGTCTAGAGTTCTTGGCTGTTTAGCTCTGCTCTTGATTTCACCTGCTCACATCTGTTCGTGTGGGGCTCCCCTGTGGGTTGTGGAATCTGGGGTGGTGAGCTCATGTTCAGGGAGGTTTGCCTGTGGGAATTCAGTGCGGCCTGGGCTGAGGGCATACCACTCCCCCAGATTTAGAGAAGCATTTCCTTCTCTCAGAGGTTCAAGGGATATCACCAGCCAGAAGCGATTCTTATGTTACTTTCTTGGCTTTGGGAGCCCCTTGACCATGCAGGCAGTGGAAGTTCAGTCCCAAACCCACGTGACCGTAGGCCTGTGGTAACAGTTCCTCAGGAAACTCAGAGAACTTTGATTATGGTAAACCATTTTTAAGTGTGCAGTTCAGCTGCATTTAATACATTAAAAGTGTTAGGCAACTTCCTCGTCCTAGAATATTTTCATCACCCTGAAAGGAAACCCTGTACCCCATAAGCAGTCACTCCCCATTCCCTCCTCCTCCCAGTCTCTGGCAAACACTACAGTGCTTTCTAGGAGGCTGAGCCCAGCCAACACAGACCAAATCCCTTTGGCCCTGGGAGGAATTTTCTTCAGGTTCTCAGATGTATGTTGGGGTCTTGTTTCCCATCTCCCCGCTTTGCTGGCCCACAGCTTCATCCCCTGTCCAAGCTGCTGGTATAAACCCTTGGACAAAAATTTGCTCTTAGTATTAATACTGAGTTCTGGGCTCTGAGCAGGTATCTGTGAATAATCCAGAAAAAAATCCCTACTTACTTTTGAGAAGGAGGAAGCAGAAAACAACCAACAAATTATAAAGGAAGAAAAAAGTGAGGACTGAGCAATGGGGTGCAGAAGAAAATGAGTCAAAAGTTGGTGGTGGGAGGGAATGCATGAATCAAGGAGCTCCATGGGCC
Source organism: Desmodus rotundus (assembly GCF_022682495.2). NCBI lineage: Eukaryota > Metazoa > Chordata > Mammalia > Chiroptera > Phyllostomidae > Desmodus > Desmodus rotundus. The sequence goes on along the minus strand of NC_071387.1, from coordinate 189,169,353 downwards.
ACCAGGGCTTTCATTCTGAGAAAATGAATAGACTCTGGAGGACTGTGTGTGAACAGTCTCCCAGGCCATGATTTACACTTTAAGGAAATCATCGTGGTCAATATATGCAGGTAAGGCAGCAAGAAGGCACGCAGACAGACACTGCCAGAGTACCATTGCAACAATGCTGATCGAAATGAGGGTGGGCTGCACCCAGGCAGCAGTGACAGGAGAGCAGTAAAAAGCGGCTGCATTTTCAATTTATGTTGAAAACTGAGCTCAGGGGGTCTCCTAACAGATTGGTTTTATCCTAAGAGAGAAACAGTCATCAGGATGGCGAAGTAGGCGAAGTAATGGCTCCCCAAAGACATCTGCATCCTAATCTCCAGAACTTGTGAATATGTTGAGTCATATGGCAAAGGGAAAGGAATTAAGGCCGCAGATGGACTTAAGGTTGCTAATCAGATGCATCTTAAAATAGGAGATCATCCTGGATCATTTGAGTGGCCCCAATAGAATCACAAGCGTCCTTAAAAAGCAGAAGAGGGAGGCCACAGAGGGAGAACCAGAGAGACTACAGTTTGAGAAAGACTCAAAGGTGCTGACTTTGAAGATGGAGGAGTGGGGCCTTGAGCCTAGAAATGCAGGCAGCCTCTGGGAGATGGATAAAGCAAGGAAACCGGTTGTCTTCTAGAGCCTCCGGAAGGAGCGCAGCCCTGCTGACACTGGGTTTTAGTCCAGCAAAACCCATGTTAGGCTTCTACCCTAAAAAATATAAGATGAATTTGTGTTATTTTAAGCTACTACATTTGTTAATTTGTTATAGCAGCAACAGGAAACTAATATGGTGCCAAAGTTTTGTCCTGAGCAAGTGGAAGGATGGAGTTGCCATTTGGAGACATGGGGAAGACTGCAGGTGGAGCAAGTCTAGGGCAAGAATCATGAGCTCCGTTTTGAATATGTGCCCTTCCTAGAGGAAATCTGGCACATGGGTGCCGGGGGACAGGTGTGTGCATGTTCACAACTGCATAAGAGTAAAAAACTCAACCCCTCCCAATGTCCACAGACGGGAGAATGAATAGACAACTGGTGGAACACTCACACCATGAATATCACACAGCCATGAAGTCAGTGAACTACATCTTGCAACAACATGAATGAATCCTGGTAGAACATTGGAAAAAATAATACTCTTTTGTATGTATCAAATACTAAACAACGTTTTAAAGAGTTCCCCTGACTGATTGCTAGGCTGCTACATTCTTCCCCTTACCCACCCTGTCACCAAGCACAGCTGCAGAGGCAGCTCCTGGGGTCACCAGTCCGGTTTTCAGTTTCTTCTATGATTTCGGCCCAGAGGACTTTTGAGAGCTCAGTTACACATTTGAAAGGATGTTGTAACATTTTGTCTGGCTTTCCTAAATATCAAACACTGGAAGGATGTTCTAATTGTCTATGTCTCTATAGTGCTTATTAAATATTCCTGGGCCTTATACCTTAATCAATAAATCAGAATTTCTGGGTCAGGGCCCAAAGCATCCCTATGCTTTTAAAACTCTGGGAGTGATTAGGAAGTAAAATCACCGTAGTAAGCACTTTACAAATCACTCACTGACTACTTGGAGGGTGGGGGAAGGCTGTCCTATCTGGAACCTAAACTATGTCCAGTCTTAGGATTGAGACCTACATGAGCACGCCTGGTGACCCATGAGGCAGACCCACCAGATGTCTGTTTGCACCAGAGGCTGAAGGCTCCAGGAAGCTAATACAGCCCAAAGGAAGAAAGAAACAGACACAGATTAGTTCCAAGTGGAGTTTGGTGTCTGTGACTCAGACTTATGTGGGAGAAGGATAAGAGTCAGACACACCAAGTTCAAATCCTCTCTGATCTCAGCTTTTACTTACTTCTCAGCTTCCTCACTAGCAGCACCTACCTCTTGGGGCTTCCATACATGCTAAATGAGGCCAAGTTTGAGTTTGTCCAAGTTATTCTCACAGTACCTGGAACAGAACATATGCACTTAGTAAACATTAACTTTATAAATCAAAATGGAAATTGCCCTTTCACTAAAACATCTGGTTCTCCGGTTGACATTGGAGTAGAGTACAAAGGAGAAAGAGGCCAAAGGGGGCTAGAGGGACCCTAAAACAAACAACACTTCAGACTGCTGTTTCAGAGGAGATGAGTTCAGTCAGTAGGGCCCACCTTGCAGCTCTCCATTTTCCTAAATCCAGTAGTGTGCTGGTAAGCCAGCCCTCAGAGAAACACTTTTTTTTACGTCCTCACTTAAAGCATCTGCCAGTTTCCACGGTGTCAACTCTCCTCCCATGGCTGACGCCACACGGTGTTAACGAACGCCGAACAGGGGTGAGGTGCGCTCACCTGGCTGTCACACGCCCAGCACACCCTGCTCCATTCTCCAAATAACAGGGCCTCGAACAGCCAGCTGCAGTGACAGACACCCTGTAGCATTTAAGTGATTATGCTGTCCCTGGAAAAAGAGCATTTTTATACTGACTTAGTTCATCCTTATCCTCAGACAACCGTGTACAGAATGTACACTCTCAGGCTGAAAGGGATATGTACGGCCCACGAGGGAAATATTGTATGTAATCGACCCATCAGCCTGTCTGCAGGCCATTTGACGGTACTTTGTTCTTTATTGTAGCCTTCGTATCTTTGCAAAAAGTAAAACGATTGGGGAAAGTGGTTACGAGCCTATTAAATTTAAAGCATTATTGTGACACGGAGTTCCAGTTCTGGGAATTACACCCAAAAGTCAAACTACATATTTTTAAAAAGTTGGTCAGAGGGGCTTTTTACCAAGTTTTATGTAGAATAATGGTTCGTTAAAATGAAACTGACTAAAATTGTTGAAGTTATGAAAAATAGCCATCAGCATGCATCAGAATCCCCATATGCCAGTTAAAAAGCAGGTTTCAGGGTCTTTTCCCCTACGTGCCTGATTCAGCGGATCCGGGAGCTGAGAATGTGCATTTCTAACACGTTCCCAGGTGAGACGGAGGCCGCCGGGCTGGGGACCGGTACTCAGAGAACCACTGCCCTGTAGTCACCGTACATTAGAACTGGGATTTCTCCTGAATCGGGTACTGCTAGCTAGTCCTTCCAAAGTGATGGTCCACCGTCCTCTGAAACAGAGTTGGAGCTCCCGTCGGACAGGGGAACGGTTCCCTCATGCCGCACTTTGTTCAACTACCCAACCGTGTTCATTCAACAGACTGCATTAAGAACCTCAGACTCTACGTTTGGACTGAAATGAGACTTCCAGGAGACTGATAAAACGAGCCTTCACTTTTAAATGAAATTTATCTTAGGAGTTTCGAGGTTGTGTTTGGTTCTTTGGCTCCCCATTAGTAGCAGTGATTTTATACTCAGTCTCAGCAAACAGAGGAGTTGCTTGAGATTGCGCAGCAAATAGTGGACAGTCTCCAAAATGGAGCTTTCTCCTTTCTGCCTCTCTCCAGGGCTGAGAACACAGTATGTGTGCAACAAACGCACGTGGAATTGAGAAACTATGGAAGGAAGGGACAGGGGAGGAAGACCCAATGCCAGCAGAACGAATCTTCAAAGTTACCAGTGGAAACTTGGGGTGGGCCCTCACATTTCTGTATTAGTGTTCTTTAGCCACGCTGTGAATTTCCAGCTTCTTTTTTCTTAGGATGAAGCTGCTCTCTGTACAAAGGTGGTTGGTATCACAGCCTATACCAGGAGAGGCTAAAACAAAATCCCCAAATGCTATTTTTAACAGTTGCTGTAAGCAGGATGTGAGGGTCATTGTTTGAAAATCACATCTCCCAACAGAGAAAAATAATCTTAATTGAGGTTGTTTGTTTTTTGGGTTCTTTGTCCACGGCTCACTCACAATACTCTTACCTCCTTTTCTAACCGGCCTGGAAACTGTTATTTCATCCTGAGTATTATTTTTGAGTTATTGTTTTTTAAAATAACCTGGAGCCGAATTAGGAGCCACTGCTTGCTTTTTAATTCTACCCATACTGGGTGTGATTGTCAAGCAAGTTTTCCCTGTCAGGTTTCAAGGTCATTTTGCAAGCACCGCCCCAGCTGTCCCCTCACTCCGCCTTCCCTGTGACCACAACAGGGACACCTCAGCAAGTTGGACCCAGGTGTGTGTATGCAGCCCATGGCCTGTTCTAAGTAATATTTTATAAACACAGTCATTCCTGCCTTGGTCCTTACAAGCTAGCCAGAAGTCACAGGTCTGATTTTTGTGTGTGTGATTGTATTGTTCTTGTTTTTCTCCTTCTTGTCTGATAGATTTTAAGGTTGGCAATCAACAGGCATTTTAGAAATGAGGTGTGTTCAGTGGCAGTAGGAGTGAATAACTCATTGAGAAGCCATCACCCAGCCGCTCAATCCCCTACACAGCTCTGGTGTATGAGCCTCAGGGTGGGCAGTCAGTCCCTCAGGGGCCTGCCTGGAGGGGATGGGGTTTCCAGGCCTCACTCTCTCCTCTGTTGAGAGGCAGGTCCTCTTTGTAAAACATGTGTTGTTTCTAGAGCGTGGGATTCTATTATAGTAGCTAATATTGCTGAAAACTACTATTTATTCGGCTGCCCTAATCTGTCTGACACTGTGTTAAACGCTCTGCCAGTGACCCTGGATGATACATAGTACTGTTTCATTTTAAATAGTCATGTGCTGCTCAAGGACATTAAGTCAACCACAGATCACATACTTGACGGTGATCCCGTAAAGTTATAATGGAGCTGAAAACTTCCTATAGCCTGGTGACCTCACAACGCATTCCTCGCGTGTTTGGGGTGAGGCTGGTGTGAAAAAATAGAACATATGCAATTGTGTATAGCACATAATACTTGATAATAAACAACTATGTTACTGGTTTACGTACTTATGCACTATACTTTTTATCATTATTTTAGAGTGTACTCTTTCTACTTATAAATAAGGAGTGTTCTGCAAAGCAGTGTGCTCTTACCCTTGTGGCAGTGTTTACTAGGTCACCCGATTGCATCATTTTATCTTGTGCTTTATGTAATCTCGTGTTTTTGCACAGGCTTGATCAGGCTTGTAGCCTAGCACCAATAGGCTGTACCATATGACCCAGCATGTAGTAGGCTGTACTACCTAGGTTGTGTAAGTGCACTCCCTGATGTTCGCAAGATGACGACATCACCTAACGCTGCATTTCTAAGAACGTATCCCTCTCATTAAGGGGTACATGACTGCATAGGAAACAATGGCTTAAAGAAGCTGGTAACTTGCTATGAAATACCAAGCCAGTTCTATTTGCCTCCAAATAGTAACAGTTAATGCTTTTTATTGGCTTAGTCAGTCAGCTCGGGCTGCTGTAACAAAATACCACACACTGGAGGGCTTCAACAACAGACACTTATTTCTTACTTCGAGAGATTGGGAAGTCCAAGATCAAGGTGCCGGCTGATTCAATTATCTGATGAGGTCCCGTTAATTGAACAAAAATGGGGGTTCGGCGGACTGTCACCACAAAAGCCAAACTCATGAGTCAGATGTGGTGTAACGGGAAAGAGTTTTTATTCAGCTGCTGCGTGACCTGGGAGAATGGCAGACTTCTGTCTCAAAGACCATCTCACCTTTCTGCCGTGCAAAAAGTCCAAATGGCTTCAGCAAGACCAAGGCAAAAGCCAGTGTCCGGAGTTCCTGCTTCAATTTAAAGTGCAGTGCTTTGGAGCCTGCAGGCGACTAAGCAGTCATGGTCCCCACCCAGGTTGCGTAGCCTCTCTGCTGTTCATTTCAGGCTCGCTTCTGGAGCCTGTGTGTGGAGCCCGCAGGGCCACAGGCTGTGCAGCCGCCAGGGCCACAGGGTTGTGGCTTCCAGAAGAACACACTGGCCAATGCATCACCAAGTCAGCAAGAGAGAGCCCAAGAGGCTCCCTCCCTAAGTCCACGTGGCCCATGGAGAGATCGGGCCAGTGCACCGTGCAAGTGCAGGTCCTGGGCCAGTGAGAGCAAGCCAGAGTGTGTATATTTGTTCCCATGGTATTAGCTTGGGTGTGGGACAACCAGGCACTTTTGCATGCTTCAGGTGGGTCACCTCTCAACCAATCCCTTCTTTGATCCAGCACCTCCCACTTCGTCATTTTGACGTCTATGGTCCCACTCTGGTCCCACCCCTAATCTGGTACCAGAAATTGGGGAGGGCTTTTTCCTTTATCCAGTTATCTTACTAAACTTTTGTGTGGCTCAGTGTAAGAACCTCCCCTTGCCACGATCTTGGCCAATGGGTGGAGACTCCCCAGCACTCTACACTGACTGTCAGCCAGTAACAGTCCCTCTTCCTGGTTTACAGATTACCACCTTCTCGTGGTGTCCAGAGAGGGAAAAACCAAAACTAAAAACTGTTCTCTCTTCCTCTTCTGATAAGGACACTAAAGCCAACAAGGGAACCCCACCTTCATGAGCTCATCCAAAACTAATTATCCCCATAAGGCCCCTCAATATATATATTCTAGGGAGGCTAAAACATTTATCAAATTCTTTATCTTAAACCCCTCATATGTGTTAAATCTTATGGTCCTCACAACAGCCCCAGGAGGAGAATATCATTGTATAGATGATGGGATGACAGCACAGAGAGGTTAAGCAAACTGCTCCAGGTCACACAGCTAGAGAAATGTGGAGTTCAGACAGAAACCCAGACGTCTGATCCAGAGCCCACACCTGACCCCTGAGTACAGTACCTTCAGCTTCCAAAGAGTTCGTCCTGTGAAACTGTCGTGACTTCTCCCTAGAGCTCCAGCTTCAGGAGAAAAATGTGTCACAGGCAAGAAAGACACTATGAACTGGAAGCTGGAGACTGGGTTCTAGTTCTAGTGATTTCTCTGTCTTCCTATGTAACTTGGACATAGTCCATAGCTCTTTTGGTCCTGCTGTCTTAGTGAAAGGAGGGAGTTATGAATATCTCTAGGCTGGCTCTAAAGTTTGCTGTTTCTCTGCTTCTGACCTTGCAGCCAGCAAACCCTCCCTCAGGCACTGACTGCATCTGCCAGCCCTGCTTTCCCGGATGATAAGGATCTAGCTGAAACCTCAGGACCTGCCAAGAGCTGACTTGTCCCTTGATAAGGACTCTTTCCATGTCAGCTTCTGGATCCAGACTCTCTCAGCAGAAACCCTGCCACAGCTCCTGGTGTGGATAGGGGACACACACATGCCTCCTCCCCTCAGGCCAGCTTCACCGCTGACTCTGCAGGCACACAGGGCCCCTCGCTCAGAAAGGCTCTGCACCTGGCTGAGTGCTCTGCAATCACTGTCACACCCTTTTCATATTTTTGAATAAGGGGCCCTGCATTTCCATTTTGCCCTGGGCCGTCCCATCTGTGTAGCTGGCCCTGCCCCCACCCAGCTACACCTCTTCTTCCAGCCCTCGACTGGGTTCTCTCTTAATGGCCATCACTCGTAACGCCCTTGTTTCATAAAGAAAGTAGGGCACAGAAGAGCTATGGGGTGTGTCCAAGTCACATAGGAAGATAGAGAAAGAATTTAAATAAGAACCCAGAGCTCCAGCTCCCAATACAGTTGTGTCTTTCTTGTCTGTGACACAAATTTTCCCCTGAAGCTGGAGTTCTAGAAAGGAATCGTGGCGATGTCAGCAGAACCATCCTTAATAGGAGGGCACTGTGGCTGCCCGATTAGGTGTGGGGTCTGGAGCAGAATGCCTGGGTTTGTGTCCCAGCTCTGCACTTTCCTAGCTGTGTGACTGGGAGCAGATTGCTTAACCTCTCTGTGCTTCCATCTCATCATCTGTACAATGGAGACAATAACAATCTCCTCCTTGTAAGGATGTTGTGAGGATCATTCTAGCAACCTGGGACCTTTAAATCAGCAATTATTATTTCTTGTGTGTATAGAAGAAAAGATGTAATTAATTCTCCATTTTTTTTCTGTTCTGACCAAAAAAAGAACAAAGGGATGTCACAGGAGCGAATGTTCTGTTTTTTCTTACAAAGAAGGTGATGTGATTTCAGGTCATTAGTATTAGCTCAGGGAACAGGTAAGATACTAACTAAAGAAATTACGGTAGATAGCTATTTGAAGATGCTAGCTAGGGATCAAGTCGCATCTGAAAAATTCCAGTTCCCAGCATCCCTAAAGGTTCTGAGTCTTCTGGAAACACCACCAGGACAGGCCAGGCCAGAAGAATTCTAACCTTAAGGAGAAAAGCAAGTCAAATTGAAATTGAAGAGATTAACCAAGTTGGGATTGGTATGAACTCAAGTATTAATAACTAGGAAATTACGTAAGTGAGACTTTAAGATAATGACTGATATAGACAAGTGTCTCCTTCAATGTGACATGACATAGACACATGGGAAGAACTTTAAAACCAAAGTAGGGGATGGCGAGGATGGTTAGACAACATTGGGGATGTACTTAATGCCATTTAAAAATGGTTACAATTATTTAAACAAATTTCAAGCCTTGCCTTGTCCCTTCATGGACAGTTACTCAAGGGAGCTCGCCCCTCAGCACATGTTCCCCACGTGCGAATGTCCAGCAAGCCCCAGACATGTTGGTCACATAGAGTCCCGTGCCGGTATAATGGCCAGTGAGCAATCAGGAGTGAATCAAAAACGAATCAAGAAGATCTCAGAGATTCAACTTTGGAGCAAACACTTCCTGCTACTCCTTTTCCAGATTCCTGGATTGAATCTAATAGGAGAGTATCCCAAATTGCAAGAGCAGGTGTTTGTAAAGTGCTCAGTTTACTCAGTACCATGCAGCCAAAACAAAACAAAGGACTAAGTAGTCTGCCTAGGCTGACAAAAGTTTGCGAATGTTGTCCTGTGTCCCAAATCCGCATCTGTGTGGCCAAAATCACCTCATTTTATTATCTGCTGTTTTATAAAACATTGTCCTAAGTCTGAAAGTTTAACATTATATTTGTGCTAATAAAGTGCCATTTTAATTATTTTTTAAAAACCACAGCAGGACAAATTATAGTTATTTGCCTCTATTATTCATTAATAGTGATTATGTAGCTAAAGAACTGTGTGCACTGAACATCCATCTTTAAGCCCCCCGGGATACTTGTTCATCCCCAAACCTGAAGTGTGCCTGTCCCCAAACTGCAGGGAAAGTGGCCCGAGGAGGGAAGCTGCTCCCCCGGGGGGCTGACTCAGAAACAAACCAGGACCGCTCGCAGCAGTGCTGGGCGTCCCTGGTCACGGGAGCCTGCTCAGGTTGGGAGGCTCCAAATGCCATGCACTAATTCATCAATGGGGTAACAGTCCCCCTTGGGGATAAGAGTTCTGTGGTTCCATCTCACGGGAAATTTAAAAACAAATGAGGAAGGTGGGTTGCCAGTTAATTTCCACATGGAGAAAAAGGAAACTTCTTTCTTTCCTTTATCTCTCTCTCTCTCTCTCTCTCTCTCTCTCTCTCTCTTGCACCCCCTCCTTCCTTCCTTCCTTCTTTCTTCCAACTCTAAATTTCTTTGTGGCAACAAGGTGAAACATATTTACTTTGGATTGTACCATTTCTCTAGGGAACTAAGAGATTCGCTGAATAACGGAAGATAATTTATATGGTTCAATTTTTTCATTGCCAGGGCTGTATGATTTGGAGTTATTCTAAAAGGCAATGTTTGTCATTTAACTTTCCCTAGTGGTTAGGTTGGACAGATAAAAAAAAAAAAAAGGTAATTTAATATGGGACATGATGTTGGGAGCTAATTCTTAGTCTAGAATCAAAGCCTTTGAAAGAACTCAACGCCCTGTCTTGCCCTATTCAGAAGCTTCTGAAGGAAGCGCCAAAGGGGTACTTTCTGAAGTTCATCAGGGGGTCAGGGGATGGAATCACCTAATCTCCTTGCTCTGGGGAGGAATCCCTGGGGAAGAGGAGAAGAGGAAGTTGGGCCACATAAACCCTGAGGAGCATACTTCCCTAACATTACACCAGTCTTGCCCCCACCCCTACTCAGCGAAATAGCACGTGAGCCTGACTCTCAGGCCTACTGAGTTATCAGGAAAAAGGAGATAAAGCAGGAGGATACTGACCTACAGGTGAAGAACATCAAGCCCCTCTCTGCCCCTGGGCACCCTGAACTCCCTCCTGTCCCAGGTTGAATGAGGGCAAAGGAAAACCCACTGGACTCCCAGGCAGGAGTGCTGACCAGGATGAGTCAAATTCTAGGAAATTAGATTGGTCCACGTTGTCATTCTGGGACCTTCTAAAAAGACACAGGAGACAGCGGCTGTGGGTGTGGTTCTTCCCTTCCCTGAGGCCGCATGAGAAAGACACTCTGTAAACAAACTGGGCTTCCTCCTTTTTTTTTAACTATATAAACTTTTGTAGTATTATTTAACACTCACTGTGTAGGGCACCACTTTAAGCAACTGATAGAGTAATTACCATTGTTATCATCTCCATTTACAAATGTGGAGATTGAGACAGAAGGATATTGAGTTGCCCAAAGTCACTTGCCCGGGATGCAAACCCAAGTCTTCTGATTCCCAAGTCTGGGACCTCAACCACCATGATATGCAGCAGGGTGATGACACTTTATAAAAGCATTTTCAAAGTGTTTCCCCCAATAGATTATAATTTCTGTGGTTGAGGGTCTTTGTCTTTTCACCCCCAGGTCCCGTATCATAATAGGTATTCAATAAATAGTTGTCAGAGGAATACATAAGAAGGTCTAGGAACAGAGACCCCACGCATTGGGCGAAAAGTTCTGTGATTCCATCTCATGGGCTCCTTTCTCAGCCACCCAAGATTAAGAGTGCTCCTGTTCCAATTAGTCCCAGAAAGTCAAGAACTTGAGTTCTGGCCTAAGAATGTGAGCAGAGTACACTCTGCCATCTGCCTGTGTCCTGGCCTTTCGGACACACTCAGCTTAAAAGAGCTCCCCGGTGGGGTCGGCCGGCCTCCACAGGCGGGCGCCAAGGCTGAGAGACAAACCCCAGGGAATTCTGAAGAGCTCCTTAGTTTTGCCCTTTCACGGTTTTTTTTCTTTATATGTGTGTCTTCTAGGATCTCATGGTGGGTGGGTAACTAAATTTATTCTATTTCTGGCCAAAACACCATTCTCTGAAGAGAAATTGTAATGATGTCCTGTAAGAAAATCTCATTTGGGGGAGAAATGCATGAAGAAGATCAGAAAGTACAAACTTCCAGTTATGCAATAAACAAGTCATGGGACCCGCTGAGCGGCAAGGTGGCCCAGCTAACAGCACGGCGTTTTACATTCAAAGGAGGCTAAGAGTAGAGTAAACCTGGGAAGTTCTCATCACAAGAAAAAATGCGTAACTGTGCTGACAACTAGACTTTTTATGACGATTATTTTGCAATTTATACGTATAACAGATTATTATGTTGTGTACCCGAAACTGATATAATGTTACCTGTCAGTTATATCTCAATGAATAAATTTCAAATACTATTCCTTTCAAATAAACTTTTATACCAGTATCGGTATTCAAAATAATGATAGCACTTCCCATTTCCCTTCTTTAATTCATGTTTATAACACTTATTTCCATGTAACATATTACATATTTTTACTATTATAAAGTATATTTTTTATAATTTCTTTCTAATAAATTTTTATAGAGTATCAATATTCAAAATAACAATAGCACTTCCCATTCCCCTTCCTTAAGTAATTATTATAGCACTTATTTCCATGTAACATATTTAACACATATATTTTTATATTTACCTTATTATTCCCTGCCCCCCCCCATACACATTAGAATGTATGTTCCACGGGGACAGGAATGTGTGGCACGGTGCCTGGCACATTAAACTCATTTGACTCATGTCTGTTAAATGAACAATCTGTGTAAATCCCTTAGCACAGCCCTGCGTTCATTTACTACCGTTTATATGTTTACAGTCTATTGTACATTCTGTTTAACACTCTTAATAAATAACTTTAAAAACTAAGGTATTCAAAAAAGAGTTACCGAGCTGAGTAACCCAATTTGGGAATGGGAGGGAGTTTCCATTCCTATCAGGCATGGGGTTTCTTAAGGGGAGGGGGGACGAAATGTCCTAGAATTGCATAACCCCATGAATATAGTCAAAAACATTAAAATGTACACTTTAAACGGATGAATTGTACATATATTTGAAAACAACTCTCCTAACAATTTTAACGATAAGAATTGTTCAGTTCTGCTAACTTAAAAAAAACAAACACTACCTCTGTATCTGCCTTAACCCTCGTTTGCGAACAACTAAGGCTTCAGGCCAGCAGCACAGGGTCAGCCGGTCACTTCCAGCCCAACGCTCAGAAGAGACCCCTTCACTGAGGGTGACCTCTGACTTTAGCTAGACATGGTCATTATAATCCCTATTATTAGAAATTGACAAAAAAGCAGAGTAAATAACCAAACAAGAACTTGTTGAATGTCAAAAGCGAATTAAATCTCTAATTTGTTACCGAGGACATAAAAATATGCACTTTGGGTGTAAAAATAATGTCTCTCTGGAGTTACAACAAACGTATTGCTGACTCAAGGGACCAATCAAGACCTGTTGCTCCCGGCTGTTCCCCAGGCTCGTGAATTAAACAAGTAAGTGGAGAGAAAACCCTGGAGACAGGGACTAAGGCTTTGATTTCTTTAGGAGAATGTTGAGTGCCTAAACAGATTCCTCATGAAGTTCACAGTTTATTTTAACAACCTCCCTTGCTATTTCATGCCTGCGCAGAGTTGATGGGTTGTCACATAGCTCTGTCCTGAAAAAGTCCAGCCATTATTAATGTAACGAGAATGGTTTGCACGACATCACGTACCCTGGCAGCCAAGGAGAGCGGACTGGAATGCACATGCATGAGCAATGACAACGTCATTGTACTAGTCAGTGGGGCCGGTAGACACCATTGAGGGAGCATGTGTACTACGTGGCCGTCACATTCAAAATGACTGAGTAGAGCAATGAATCTGCATCAAATTTTGCACTAAGTTTGAACATGTCTCCATGAAAATGGCAACTGGTTATTGGCAGCTTCATCACCACAATGTGCCTGCTCATGCATTACTTCTCATGCAGAGTGTTGTGGTGAAACATCAAATCACCTAGGTGACTCAGCACCCCTACAGTCCAGATTTGGCACCCTGCAACTGCTGGTTTTTCCCAAGACTAAAATCACCTTTGAAAGGGAAGAGATTTCAGACCATGGACGGGATTCAGGAAAATACCACAGGGCAGCTGATGGCGATTGAGAGAACTGTGTGAGGTCCCAAGGTACCTGCTTTGAAGGGCAGTGAGGTGTCATTGCCCTGTGTATACTGTTTCTTGTGTCTTGTATCTTCTTCAATAAATGCCTCTATTTTTCATATTACATGACTGGACACTCTCCGCACAGACCTCGGGATTAACACACAAAGAAACACACACACACACAGCACATCCCACCACTGATATCTGAGAGACCACTGAATGTAAGACTCACTCAATAGTTTCTCCAAAGAAAAACTGAAGCCTAGAAGTGCTTAAACAGACTTTTCCGGACAACTCTTTTGAACGAAGATCTGTCGGGAGTATGATAAATTTTCCTTGATATGCAGTGTCAGATCCCTGTGGTTTTAACTTATGTCTTATGAACGTTCTGAAAAGAGTGCTGGCTTCTAATTACTTCCACGTAGACACTCAACACTCCTGGAGAGGATGGTGTGGTGCAACCCATGACTTGGGCCCCAGGCTGTAGCAAATTAAAAGACCGAGCATTGTCCAGAATTCCTTTTTCAGGTTATTGATGTACACTGTTATTAAGGGTGTCATCATTTTAGGATCCTGGGAAGAGCCAAGTTTAATGTACTGGTCCTATTCTTTCCTTTTATTTATATTTATTTATTTTTTAGAGAGGGAGAGAAGTGTCAATGTGTGGTTGCCTCTCATTCACCCCCTACTGGAGACCTGGCCTGCAACCTTGGCATGTGCCCTGATTGGGAATCGACCTGGCAACCTTTTGGTTCACAGGCCCACACTCAATCCACTGAGCTATGCCAGCCAGGGCCTTTTCTTTCCTTTTAGTGTCAAGTACTAACAATGGCAGAAAGTGGACAAGACTTCTAGACTTCCTATTTCATTTCTAGTGTTTAAATATATACAGTTAACAATTGCTCGTTTTTAAGTGTCTCACTATGGTTCTTGTAAAAGTGAGGTTATTTCAGCACACCATTGAAGGCTATGTCTCTGCTATTCTCCAAAGATATTCCACTAGCTTGCTTAAAAAGTGAGCACTGTATTCAAAGCTATGATTTAAATTGCATCACCTTTATCCCTAGAACATAATTACAGCCTCCAAGTTAAGCACAACAGGAAGATCAATTACATTTGCTTGATTCCTTGAGATCGATTGATGAATAATTTTCACCTCACTTTGTTCCAAACTGGAATTTGTGGTTTTGAAGAATTCCTTGAGGAGCAGCCACCAAGTTGCCCTGGCTTCCTCATTCACTGCAACGTATAAACCACATGCGCTTAACCTCTGGGCCATGGATGGTCTATGTGCCCTAGAATTATGTACAAAATATTGTGTGATACCTTTTTCTGGGAATGGGGTCTATAATTTTCATCAGACTCTAAAAAAGAGTCAGTAAACAAAAAAAGTTAGAAACAATTCTTATTGAGAGTATTGCTACTCACGCCTAGCCAAAAGCAACATCACTTCTTGGAATTTCCTTTTGGTCTGGTACTCCAGACCAAAAAACAGGGTGGAAAATGATAGTGGGGCCAGATCACAGGTGTCTCACTGGTTGGCGGATCCCTCCGGCCGCTTCATCAGTCTGGGCAAAACTTCTCATCTTAGCGAGCTCTTGAGCTAATGGGAAATGCACAGTTCAGGAAAAAGAAGCCCTTTGAGGCCCCTGGCTTGATGGACAGTTTCAGATATTGTGAGCTTCATTTTGTGGAGTGTGGATGCCCTCAGTCGGAAGTCACCAAAGAGAAGCCTGCTCCTCAGAGTTAGAAAAGTGCAGATGTCTTAGGGCCGAGCTTAGTTTCAGTTCCCACCAGCCCATGACTCAGACTCACCCTCAGGGTCGTGGTATTCCCACCCTCCACCTCCATCGTGGGCCCTCACTACACCTGATCCCCGCCCAGCAGCCTTGAACCCCAGGAGATGTCAAAGTCAATCTCAAAGAGGGGCAAATGTCCCAGAAGAACTGCTCTGGAGACAGTCCTCAGGCAGGACTCAGCAGTGGAGATCAGGAATTTAGCAAGAGTGGTGGTTAGGGACTGAATGTGTGTACCCCCCCTCAAATCTACATGTTGAAACCCTAGTTTCCAATGTGATGGAATTTGGCGGGGGAGCGGGGGGGGGGGGGGGGGGGCTTTGGGAGGAGATTGGGCCTTGATGGTGGAGACCTCATAATGGGATTAGTACCCTTATAATGAGAGACACAAAAGAGCTTGCTTTTCTTTCTGCGTTTTAAAAAAATCCTCACCGAGGATATGTTTATTGATTTTAGAGAGAAGAAGGGAAAGAGAGAAACATTGACGTGAGAGAGAAACCTCAATTGGTTGCCTCTCGTATGCACCCCTACTGGGAGTCAAAACCACAGCCTTCTGTTGCACGGGAGGACGCTCCAATCTACTGAGCAACTCAGCCTGGACATCTTTCTGCTCCTCCCCATGTGGGGACACAGCAAGAAGACAGTCATGTGAAATCCAAGAAGAGGGCTCTCACCAGACCCGACCTTGCTGGCACCCTAACCTCAAACTTCCCAGCCTCCAGAACTGGGAAGATATAAATTTCTGCTATGTAAGTCACTCTATCTGTGATATTCTGTTAGAGTAGCCCAAACTGAGAGAGTGGTTAGACAAATGTGGAAGTCTTCCTTTTAGCATCAGCCACTAGAGTCCAGGACTCCAGCAACAAATGAACTTCATATGTGGCTGGACTCAGTCCATGCATGGGGCCTGAGAAAAGACAGCTAACGCTGCTTGAGATGAAGAATTCCTACCATCTCCTACTCTTTCTTGCCCTAGTCTTTCTCTCTTTTAAATCTTATAAGTATTATGTGGACTTAAACCAATCTTCCCATTTACTGTCATTTAATTTCTCTAGGTCTTTTATTTCTTCAACAGGGAATAATATTTACCTCACAGACTTGTTATACAGGATTCAGTGTGACAGTGTTCATAAAGCTCTTAGTTCACACCCTGGAACTTAGTGAGAGTTTACAAAAAGAAGCTATTAAAATTACCTCTAGTCAGTGCCATGAAAATTAGCATGCTGTTCCTTGCGCTTGAACAGTTCCACTCTGATGCTTCCTACCAGCCCTTTTCCTAACTTTGACTCACTTTCAGACCTGGGCTTACGTGTAACTTCACTGGGAAAGCTCTTCCTGAAACTCTGGTGTAGATTGGGTTGCTCGTGGCACAGACCTATAGCCGTGTAAGATCTTGTCATGTCTCTTCTGTAGAACTATACAAAAACATTTGTTTCCTTCTGTCTAGACCCTCTTCCCTCTCCTCCACTATAAGCTCCATGAGGGCAGAGATTAAATCTTCTGAATTGCCTCCTGGCCATAAACAGGGTGTCCGGCATTTATATTTGCACAATAACTTTTGGTTAAAGGGGTGAGTGAATGAATGAATGAATCAGTTCTTAGGACTTGACAGCTGTGAGAGCCTATATAGTCCCTTTGTCTTTCACTCTTCCCTTACAATAACTCCCCCCACCCCCGGCCAACAGTATTCAGAGAATAGCATTATTTTCCCACTTAGAAATGGGATAGTTTATGCTGAACACATGCAAAAAAAAAAAATCATCACATTCAACATGAATATTTGCTCCTCCTAAGTCAGTCCAATGTGTTTTATTTTATCTGTTTTTAGTAAAGGTGTTGTGGACTGTTATAAACAAACACGGGTGAGCAAAAGAGACCTCCCTACCCTCAGCTCAGGCTGTGCCTCTGGGAGCCCCAGGAAATCGGATGCGCCCTGGAGCATGCCTACAGGATGTTATGACCCCCAACCTTCCCCCAGGGTGGGAATTTTCCCCCACCACCAGAGCTTGTCCCATCTCAGTGTGACCAAATGATCATTTTAGCTTGTGAGGAAGTGCTTTTTCACCAGGTCCAATTCCCAGAGCTGTAACCAGGTTAAGGAAATGTAAATGACCCAGAGGAACAACTAAAATCAGGCCAAAGCTTCGAGTAGACCATCAGCATACCACTTGGACAAAACAGTGAGTAGACCTCTGCTTCTCCTTTTTCCTACACTAACCTGTTCTTCCCTCTTTTAAGAATGTCCGTATTTTTTTAACATAGAAACAGCATGCTAAATGAATTACCCAACTCCTCACCCTTCCAGAAATTGTCTGCATGATGATCTATCAACAAACCTCCCAAGAAACAGCCCTCCTCTCTCCTACACAGGGAGGTTATTTTGAAATCTTGCCATTTAGTTGACACATTTAGTCTATATAGGTACAATGGATGATGTAGATATAAAGAAATCCATCTTGAGCTAAAAATCATTCAGGCTCACTATCAACATCAATAAAAGTAAATGAGAACAGTCTAGCATCTTAGCAGCACGCTAGATGTGTAAGCTTAATCAAGGTTTAAAACCCAGTCAGTCTCAGTTTATCTGTCCATAAAATGAGGACAACAATTTAATGAACATAAAGCAACTTAGTTCAGTCAATAATTGATATAATAATTGTCATCATCCTAATCGTCACTAAAGACCTACAGCTCAAAAGACACAGCCCAGATGAGGTTATTTGGCTACTATTCATTTACAGTATAGAATGAACTTGTAGCTGCCTCAAGCTTTCAACTAAACAAACTACTGTCCATTATTACCTTCCAAGTGTTCAAGCTGATCACTGTCCATAGTGAGGAAATACTTTAATTTAGCTGGTTGTGCAATATTTGGCAAAAAGGCATGGGTATTTGTGGGGAGGGGTGGGTATTGGATCCCCAGAGCAACTCAACAAATTAACGCATGATATGAAAATAGCCCCTCAAATTGTCAGTGATTTGTTCCAGCATAACTTTAGTTTTATGAATTTAGTCCTACAAATATTACCAGATGGTATAAGTTGACACTAAGTCCCTAAATATCACATTTTTACAAAACATTTAAAAATTCTCAGTGAAAGTGCTGGCCACTTGAGACATCTTCATTGACCTACATGGTTTTGCTTGACAGTAAATTTTAAAAAATGAAATACTGTCATTTGTGACAACATGGATGGATCTTGAGAATATCACACTAAGCAAAATAAGTCAGATGGAAAATGTCGAGAATCATAAGATTTCCCTCCTATGTGGGATAAGCAACTGAAAGCAACAAATGAGCTAACGAACCAAACGTTATAGACACAGACGACAGTGCGGTGGTTACCAGAGGGAAAGGGGTGGGGGATGGTGAAGGGGAAAGGAGGTCACATATATGGTGATGGAAGGAGATTTCTCTCTGGGTGGTAAATAGTGCAACATACACATGGTGAACTGTGCAATTGTACTCTTGAAACCTATACACCTTTATTAACCAATGTTACCCCAATAAATTTAATTTAAAAACTTAAAAACATTTAAATTCATAAACTGAATGAAGCAGATTGCCCTACTTCACGTGGGTGGGCCTCATCTAATCCGCTGAAGACCTGAATAGAATAAAAGGCTGACACTCCCCTGAATAAGCAGAAATTCCTCCTGCACCACAGCCTTCAAGCTGACACACCAGGTTTTTTTCCTGTCTTTGGATTAGAACTAAAACATTGACTCATCCTGGGTCTTGAGAATGCTGGCATTTGGACTGGACCTACAGCATCAGCTCTTCTGGTTTTCAGGCCCTCAGACTCAAACTGGGACAATAACATTAGCTCTCCTGAGTCTCTAGCTTGCCGGCTGAAGATCTTGAGACTCCATAATTACTCTATATACATATACATGTATGTACACAGATACACACACACACACACCCTACTGGTTCTGTTTCTCTGGAGAACCCTAACACAATTTTACACCTTGCTTATCCAATAACCAGACAATTGCTCAAGCGTGACATGTCTATTCACTGAAGTAGTCCATGTTGCCTGTCTGTGTGTCTGTCTGTGTCTGTCTGTCTGTCTCTCTCTCTGACTAGGGTGACCTCCACCATCTTCCTGGTCTGACAAGCACACTCACCTTTCAAGACCCAACCCAAATGTAAACTCCACAAGTGTCTCAGTGAAAATGAGTTGCTCTATTCGTATTTTTGTCAAGCATTGCTTAAGTTCCTGTTATAAAACATACAGTAGTTACCTATATGCCTACCCTAAAACTCTGGGCATAAATATTTGCTGACAAATATTTACCACAAAGTTCATCACTCAGCACCCCTTTGTATTCCCTGAAGCTAACACAGTGCTGGAAAATATTAGGTGCTCAAAACTTCTACACAGTTCTCATTTATTACTAAAATAGTCATGTTTAGGTTCAGCTTTCAGTAGGCTCATAAAGTAGAAAATAAAAATGTCTTTGAAAAACGCTTTTTTCAGCACTATTTCTTTCTTGAAACTTTTACTCTTCCTAAGGCTGTTTCTAGCAATGAAATTGATTCAATAAACTGTGAACCCTGAGATGGGGTGGGGGGAAGACATCTACTAAGAAGGGCTCCTGATGGGCTCAATATTTGTAAGAAGAAAAAAGAGTCTAGCAGCCATTTCTGCACAGGGGCCTCTCATGCAAACTGCACCTCAGAGAGAAGCCTGCCTCTGGGCTGAGCTGCCTGCCTGCACTGTGTTGCTGCCATGTGGGCCAGCCCATATAAAGGTTTCCTGGAATCCTATTTCAACCAATAGGACTGAGGCTTTCCCCATCCAATCAGAGAAGTACAGCTCTCACCAATCAGAGTGGCTCTATTCTGATCAATCAGGACAGTGTCTTTTGAACCAATCAAATTGCAAGGATTTGGTCTCCTCGTTTGCATGAGGTCAGACCAATCAGGAACCAGGGGCAAGGGACTTCTGTCCATGTAAGCCAGCTCCCCTCTGGCTTGGGGAGCACATTTTTCAGTGAAGTCTGAAGTCTGCATTTCCTCAGCTAGGGCTGAAACGTGGAAGATGTCTCACGGGAGCAGGGAGCAGACCATGGTGGAACGAGCAGAGCAGAGCTGCCTAGCTGAAGAGAGGCCTAGCCGCAGGGCAGCCTCACAACCGTGCTGTTTTCACAGCTGTGCTACATCAAATTGGAGGGGAAAAGGAGGGAAATGGGGATTTATGATGGTGGTGATGGTACACAGCAGTGTAAATGTGCTTAGTGTCACTGAAGTGTACACCTGAAATTGTTAAAATGGTAAATTTTATGTATTTTACTATAATCTTAAAAATAGAAAAACTGATATTTAAAAAAATAAGATAAAATATAGTAAAATAAAAATTTAAAAATTTCGAGCTGTTCCGCCGGCCGTTCTCACAGCCCCGCTGCAGCACTATTGAGCTGCCCCACGTAGTGCGAGTCCGGAGCCACACTGTACCCTGTTGAACTGTTCGCACTGAGTGGGGTTTCCTTCTTCGCTGCACACCCCCCCCCCCACCATCGGGGATTCCTATTGGCGTTGAATTGGCGCCAATAACCATGTTTAACAAAACCAATTCATAGAAGATGTTAACGATAAAGCTAGGTGTTAGCAGTTAAAAATATACATTACTTTGAAAGAGAATGTCTGTACAAGGCAATCCTTAACCCAAAATCACAAGAACTCAGTAGTGGAATTTTATGTTTCTATCACTGAGGTAGAAACATGGAGCCCAGAGGCATTTTTACCAGAGGACCTCAAGTCATATAAAGTAGCTACTTCATGATGTAAAGACAGTGCCTGTGTTTCTCAAATCTGGGATCCACAGTCAGCTCTAGAAGCCATACAGCAGAGTAGAAGCTCTCCCGATGGGTGGCCACTTCATCATCTCCTTGGGTTAACCAACACTCTCAACTCCGTGGGACAAGCAAATTAACTGAGACCCACAACGAGGGGAAAGCTCAAAGCTAGTAGGCCTCTCTCTGGGATAGCCACACATTTCAGATGCAGTCACCCAGCTGTGCGCTTATCAAATGTAGCTGTGTTTATTCCCAAGTCTTTTTTATCTGAATTGGACTAATTTTATTAAGGATTTAATTAAATCAGCTAACTTTTATGAAAACCAATGGAATGTGGATGTGAAGGAAAAGCTTTTTTTTTAATGAAAACACAGTTGAATTCTATGCAAAGATGAGGTGAAAATGACAACAATTACTGTTAAAGTAAATACGGGTACAACAACCATAAATGACTAGAAGCAGGGGGGATCTCAAAAATCTGGAAGGATTATGTACTTTGTCTCACAAGTGCCCTTAAATTCTCCCTCTATTATCAGAAAACTGAGGTTAGAACTCATAGATTACATACTATGGAATATTATTTACCTAAGAAAGATGATTCTATACTCCAATCAGTAGAACAAACTCAAAAACAAAAACAAAATATCCTCAGCCTTACATTAAAAGATTGGCAAACAAATTCCCTGACTGGCATGGTTCAGTGGGCTGGGTCGTCCCACAAAGCAGAACGTCACCAATTCAGTTCCCGGTCGGGATACATGCCTGGGTTGCGGGCCAGGTCCCCAGTTGGAGGCCTGCAGAAGGCAACTAATGAATGTTTCCCTCCTTCTCTTTTTCCCTCTCTTCCCCTCTCTCTAAAAATAAATAAAATCTTTAAAAAAAGAAGATTGACAAAAATTATGTGTGTATGTTTGAGGTCAAAGAAATTGTATCACTTTTTAAGGTGATTCCCTGCCTTAAGTCAAATGAACAGCCTCTTGTCTGATGTGGCAGTCTCAGTCACTTTGAAGAGATGTCCTATTGACTTCTTAAACTTATCATTAACCCAATATTTATGACAGCTGTTCTCCCAGCATCTGGCTCTAACCTCTGTCCATTTCCTTCTCATCTTTCTATCTCGAATTCCCAACCTTCAGAAGGAAGAAAGCGGGGGGTGGGGCTTTTTGATCACTTTATTCCTCTCAGGTGTGGTCAGGTCATTCCAGACAAACAAGGATGTTTCTGGAACTGAGGACCAAGAAAGAAGAAGTAACAGAACGAAAACACTGAGGAAGACAAGCTGGTTTGGCAGGAAGTGAAGAAAAGGATGCATGAAGGACTTAAATAAATTTAAAAAAAAAAAGCCCAGGCACATTTACCAAGATTTTAAACTGGGAAAGAAAATTGTTTATCTTCTTAAGTTTCACTTCCAGTTATGCAATTTGGCTCCCAGTCTTGAAGGATCAGATACAAATGGATCCCAAATTGACACCACGGGCTTCTGCAAGCTATCAAACTTTTCCTTTTACTCTCATTCAGTTTAGTGACAAAATACCATACTTTTGATGGACCACAAATGTCCAAAAATAACAAGCCCTGTTAATGCAATTAAGTATAAGAAATTTCATCAGGGGGGCCTTAAAAAATAGAACCAAATGGGGAAAGCTCTTGACTGGGAAAAGTGAATGTAGAGCCATAGCTTGACCTCTGGCCTGGAATGGAAAGACGTGAACCAGTATCAGCTCTCCAGAGCTCACCCTTGTCCTTAGCCATCCATCATCTGGGTCACATCTTCGTAAGAGTTTGGCAACACTCCCAGGAGTCAGGTAGCATGCACTATTAGCACCATTTGTCCATATGGAAGTTTTACAGTGTTCTCATCGGCAAATACGAAAGAGCCCAGCAGATAGAGAGGAACCAGGACATAGAGCAAGAAAAGCCAGAGACCTGTCTCGGATCAACAAATAACAGACTCCAGCCTGGGACCAGTCTGGAAGACTTTCTCTCCCTGATGTGTCTTTTCTTGATGACGTGTTTAGGGGAGGGGAGAAAAGGTGCCTCTGACAGTAATTATCCTTCGTATTTCTTCCTCTTTGATATAGTCTTAGATGATATTTAGTACTGCAAATATTTTTTTAATTGTTGAGTCATATCCATTGTATGACGATATCACACTTTATGTATTCGCCTATGAATGAAGACCTAGGCTGTCTCAAGCTTTGGTTATGATGAACAGACATTCTGTGAATATGTTTATATAATTTTTATAGACATATTTTAAAATATCTTTTGGGTGAATAACTAGGATTAAATTCTTTGTTAGTCTGTTTAGTTGTACAAGAAACTGTCAGATCTTTTCTTAGAGTGCTTGTGCCATTTGACACTGCCTCCAACAATCTATGAGTTTGTTTCTGCGTATTCTCACCCCCAGCACTTGGTATTGTCAGTCTTTTTAATTTTAGCTTAAGTGGTAGGTATGTAGCGGGACATATAACTTTGTAAGTTGCCATTCGATACTTCATGTGTGAAGCTCCTTTACTACCCCCATTTCTCTGAGTCCCGGATTTTTGTAAATTCATTGCTGAGAGCACTGAGTATGGGGACAACAGTCCCATTAGGAGATAAGCTCCATGAAGACAGGTATTTATGGACCTAGCACATACTGAGGGCTTAAAGATACTTGTTGAATAATATGAACAAGCCAATGATTATGTATACCTGCATTTACTGAAATAAGGACACGGAAAGCCTGTGTCTGTGAGCACATCAGTGTAATCCCCTTCCAGACTGTTCCCTGCCATGCTACCAGCTGCCCGTCTTCTCCCTTCTGGTCCACTAAACCCTATGCTGCTCTGGCATGTTTCCATGACATCCAGTAGGTGCCTAGTGTATGAAGACCTTTTGTTGTTATTGTTGTTAATTCTGAACTAAAGTGTCCAGGGGACCCTGAGTAAATACCTTCAACTACCCAGGCCTCAACATTTTCATGTGTAAAATGAGGAGGTAAGTAACCCTAAATTTCCCTAGCACTAAGGTTTAGAATCTCTGACTCCTTTCTCGCCCTCTATGAATCCCCTAACAGTCTTGCTTGCTTTTGAACTCTCTTCTTTGAGGATCTATGCTGTAGAGACTAAGGCTAGGAATTTCCTAAGAGGTGTAACACCTGGGAAATTTATGTCAGAAAATAAGTGACGTGGGTGTACATATGATCAAAGGAACATTGGGGACATTTCCAGCTACCAAATAAGTTTAACTCCTCATGTCTTCCTTTTGAGCTAAGCCCTTTTATTTTTTTGTTAAATTTTACAGTTGAACAAAGGATGCCATCTACTAAATGTAAATGAAAATAATTTCTTGTCTTCTAGTGGAATGATTAGACATTGTTATTCTGGTGAGCATTAATGAAATAGAGATACACTTGACTTTTATTTTAAATGTTCACAATGCTGCACTTATGCCCCATGATTTGCTGCCTAATTCTAACTAGAGCAAAGTTTACAAACCCGAAGGCCTCATAGCAACCTATCATTTGTAGGTTATCGGAAACCATCACAAAGGTTAAGTAAAAAACACTTTAGGCTTACAAGGTCAGGATAATATGAAGCAATAGAAGGGGCAGCTAATGGTTAAAAACTATTAGGAAAATGTATGTTCATCACTGCCAAATGCAAATTACTTTTAAATATGTAAACATACCGCTTTTAAATGCATTTTCTTTGCAAAGATAGCATGCTGTGTCCTTGACAGTTGGTTTTGAGTGAGAATACTCCTGTCTGAACGAACAGAGCCAATAGGCTAATGCTTATCTTTATAATCAGAGAATGTGGGCTGTATGGCACCAACACTGTGAAATGTATGAAAACTTGCTTTTTGGCCAAGTTTTGATCACTTTGGTAATATTTCTGAGTAATTAAGAAGAATGGGTGTTTTCTAATTCTTTATGTATCAATAGATTTTATTTATATCCATTAAATCAAGCTTGTTCATTGGGTCATTAAATCTTTTATATCTTTATTAATTGCTTTTGGATACTCAGTCAATTGTTGAAAGCTATAATTTTTAAAAAATATATACTTTACTGAATTTTTAAATAGAATTTAATAATTATTGAAAGGACTTTTTATTTTTGACAAATTATGGATATATATATAACAATCCATCTTTGGGAAAATGGCTAATTATCTGCCAAAACCTGGGCTTCCTTTCATTGTATAACTTTGTGGCTGAAAAGTACTTGGCAGTCGTGGACTAGCGTCCCAGCCTCCCTTGAATCTAGGCGACAGCACATTAACTAGTGCTCGCCAATGGAATGTGGGCAGAAATAACTCATTTCTTGCCTAAATTGATACCAAGCAGTATGCCTTCTCCTCCTGCTACTTCATAGCCAGCCAGCTCGATGAAGCTAAGCATA
Source organism: Desmodus rotundus (assembly GCF_022682495.2). Lineage (NCBI taxonomy): Eukaryota > Metazoa > Chordata > Mammalia > Chiroptera > Phyllostomidae > Desmodus > Desmodus rotundus. The sequence goes on along the minus strand of NC_071387.1, from coordinate 189,144,179 downwards.
GTGATCTTGGAAGCCACGCAAGAAAGACAGTAGAACCACAAGTTGCAAGGAGTTTAGAACCCTAAATCATCTTTAGAAGAGAGCCACCCACCAGGAAAGCCCATTTGAACTTTACATGCCTGAGAAATAAACTTCTGTCATAGAAATGAGCCATTGCACATTTGGGGGGGGGGTTGTTATGGCAGCTAGCATTATCCTTTCTGAAGCATTACTCCTATTTTAAGCCAAAAACATTACTGTCCCTAATGGTATGAGCTCATTTTCTGATCCTAAAAGCAGACATTTCAGAACAACAACAAAATGCTGTTAATTACAAAAAGTAATAATAAATAAGTATATATAATAAGAGTATTTGTTTTTAACATAATCACCACACTGTCCTTATTTAGTCATATGAGCCTCCAGAACATTCCGTTTTGCCCTCAAATAATTTTAGCATGACTTAATCTCACTTTTCCTTCACTCCTGTACCATGATCTCCTCCAATATTCATGTTTCTGCTAATGATGCTCCTAATACACAGATCTCACAATCCTCCATTTCTTCTTTATAACTTTATTTTAAGATAGCAAATAAGACAGGCAATCATTCAAATCCATCAGCCACCAAGATATTATACTTCAATATTTCCTCTCTTCCTTTTTTCACCAGGTATAGTAAGTCCAGTCACCATGAATTCTAGTCTTTCACCCACTTATCATTATCCACATTTGTGCTTCCAACCATAAATGCCAGTCTTCCATGTTGTCACAATGGCTACTTTACCTAATTCAATGCGAAGGACATAGCTATATGAGTGAACTACTCAACACCCCGAGAGGCACCAGGGAAGAGAGGCACCAGTCTCTAAAGAGGACAAAGGGTTGTGATACACATCCAGGATGGAACAGTATTGGAGAAATGCCTCTGTTTCCTCCCTCCACCTCTCTCTTCATACTCCACAGGGAGGGGAGTGCTTTACCCAGATGACCCCAAGTTGAGACACACACCACTCCCCTCTCCTGTTCTCATGGGTATAGGACATGTGACTCAGTCACAAGCCTACTGTCTTTGTGGAAGCAGACCTGGAGGTTCATCTCTGTAGCTCACTCTCTCCTGTACTCAACACAGTATGGGGCAGTTTATTGCCCTCTATGGAATCAGCATCACACCAAATGGGCCTAAAGTCTAGAGTCGTGGGCATGTGCGAAATATTAAATCCAGAGGAATCTCAGCACTCCCAGGAATTTGAAATACTTTGGACATGACAAGGATGTTTGACAGGAAATGGTAAAAAAAAAAAAAAATCAAGATGAAGAGATAGGTATAGCCCAATTCACAGAAGCCTTTAGAACAAAATTTTTGCAGCTTTAGTCTTCAATAATAACTGGGTTGGGGAATCCGTTTAGTGACCTTTTTAAGCGGTGAACATCAGAGAATTTTGCACTTAGTCCTGTGAATATTGCTTCGTGGCTTGGGTAGGAAGGCTGGTACTTGTGTGTCCACTGGCTCATTATGTGAAATGTACTTCTTCCTATACAGTGGTTGTTCTCTGGGGCACCCCCAAAAGCTGGTAGTCCTGCCTGAAGATGCCCACCAGTCAACAAGTCCTGTTCCAGGACACACAGCTACCATCAGCTTGTTTGGGACCTCACTCTGTATCTAGCTAGCTAGCTACTTATCACATAAAAGTAGTAATTCCAGGGTATTTTGTATTTCATATTTAAAAAATAAGTCTCTGACCCCAATTCTGACTTATAACTTAGGGACTGTCTTTGAGTCACAAATAGCCTAGCATCTCATCAATAATAATATCTTTTTATTCTTTTTATGATGACAACAATGCAATCAGTAGTGTAGCACAGGAAGTTATTTAAACAAGTTTTACTTAGGCACTTCTAAAATTTCTGAGTCATTTCACTTTGTGATTAGAAATATTCAAATAGCCAAAGAGCAGATATTGGAAAAGAGCCTCCAAGAAAAAAGACAAAGGGCAACATCAACAAACAAAAAAAACTGAAAAAGAAACAGAAATAATCCTGAAGACAGAATGGCTTTTGTAAATTGCAATTAATATCCTTAGGGAAAAAAGAAAAGCTATCAATTCATTATAAAAAGAACCATTAGAGAGTAAAAAAGAGACTTTGGGAAGTGAAAAAAAAATGGTTAGAAAAAAACTCAGGAGATGGGTTGGCAGATAAAGTTAAAAAATATCCCCAAATCATATTAACCATTCTGAAACCACTGTGCATGTATAAGTGGAACTCTGCAATTAAATAAATGGGTGGCAGATGGTGGGAGCCAGGTTTTACTCTGTTGAAGTGGGAAGTTACAGACAAACAAAGGGAGGGGGGCTAGAACAATTTGTGTGGAGCTGGATTAGAGTTGCAGACAGTATGAACTCACATTTACCTTGTTATAAAGATAGATACACATAGACATGTTTATAGATGTATGTATATATAAGAGTTAGTATATACACAAACATTTCCCTGCTCTGTTGGCCGAGAGCCACCTAGAAACAATGATAGCAGTAGCAACAAGCTCACCTCACATCCAAGAATGATTTCTAGTACCATTCTTCAGTAAGGGATATCAGGGCCCTCAGAGAAAGGGCTGGTTCCAGGACTGGTGCAGAGACTTTACAAGAAGAAATTGGAGCATCTTATAGTGCCAGGAAGTAGGGAGTGCTTAAAAAAACGAACACAATAGGAATATGTCAAAAGGATACAGCAGTTAACTGAAAGATGTCCCAACGCCAAAGCTGAAACAATTTAATCAACAAAAGAATGTAGCATTGGATTATAATCCAAACTGTAAAAGAAATATCCACATGTTTATACTGTTACAGATATGATAGATAGATAGATAGATTGACAGAGAATAGTAGACAGATCTCTCATATAGAATTCAAAATCACTTATGTACATATTTCACCCTTAAGAACATGGAGGAGCATAATCACCCCTTAAATTTAGGTGGCACATAATGACTTTCTCACATGCAAGAGAGTAACTTTACTGTATAAAAATCATACATAAAAACCCCTCTGTCCTTCCTGTCTTGTCGTCTGCGGGTTTCCTGAACTATCTGCTGACAAACACTGCCGAGGCCAGGTGAATCAGATTATATGACGGTGGTCAGTCGTATCGGCAGTATGTACCCTTCATACAGTGTGATGAGAATGGCCCTCTAACACAGTGGTCTCCCTTCCCAAATCCATAACTCCAGCTTAACCGTGAGTAAAGCATCAGACAGATCCCAGTAGAGGGTCATTCTACAAAATACTGACCAGGACTCCTTCAAATGGTCAAGGACATCAAAACAAAAGAAGGAACGTCTGAGAAACAGTCACAGCCAGAGGAATGTAAGGAGATGTGACAAGTAAATAAGATGTGGCGTTTTGGATGGGATCCTCATGCAGAAGAGGGACATTGGATACAAGAAAATGTGAAGAAAGTATCAACTTTTCTTAATAAAACTGTACCAATATTGGTTAATTGTGAGAAATGTACCATACTAATGTAAGATGTTATTGATAGAACTGCATATAGACTAGATGTAAGCCCACAGTACTATCTTCAAAGCTTTTACGTAAATCTAAAATCACTTTTAAATTAAGAGTCTATTTTTTAATCCTAAAAAGGAAACATAAAAAGCGATAGATTTAAAAAATATGTAATGTTATTTTAAAAATTAATACACTGAATTAGACAAAAGGAAACATCTGTTGTTGGTGGCTAACCCAATGCTAAGACACAACTCACCATTTCCAGTGCAATAAAATATAAGGTATCTATTTTAGAATTTATGTAAAAATTCTACAATATATTTAGAGTTAGAAGATTAGGGAGAAATGACAAAAATTATAGTTTTTCAAAATCTAGGTCTTTAATACCATTCCACAGAGAAAGTATTATAATAAGAGCCTAGGAAAATACAAGACAACACTGAACCCTCTAAGTTAGGTGAGGTGCATTAGACAAAGCTCAGGGCCTGCATTCTAGTCTGTGTGATCTCGGCTAAAACACTAGACACCTCCAGGCTTGAAGATTCTTCTTCTAAATAATAAGCAAGATTCTCCTGAGCAATCCCTAATGTCTCTTGACCTTCTGATTACCCATCATGCCATCAAGTGCAATGTAGAGAACCAGCAAATACCTTGACCTAGTGTACAAAGGACTTAGGTTAGAAAGTGAAAAATAATCTACCAACAGTACAAGTTCATTGGCTTTTTAAAAAATGTTTTCAATTTACTTATTTTTAGAGAGAGGGGAAGGGTAGGAGAAAGAGAGGGAGAGAAACTCAATGTGAGAGAGAAACATCAATTGATTGCCTCTCCTATGCGCCCCAAATGGGCACCAAACACGCAGCCCAGGCGTGGGCCTGACCAGGAATCAAACCAGTGACTTTTCACTTCGTCAGATGACGCCCAACCAACTGAGCCACACTGGTCAGGGCGAGTTCATTGGCTTTAATGGGGCAATTTTTAAGTACCTTTGGTAATAATCTAGACATTTTATGACTTTTTATCTGAATGTTTTATCAGAAACAAAGAGGACTGGCTGACTGCATGCGTTGTTTTGCACCTAAAAGCCCAAAAGGGACCTAGCAAAACCCAAGAATACCAAAACCTTTAATTCTCAAGCAGCATTTGGTATTAATCTAAAAATTCTTAGCATTTTCCAGAGTGCCCCAGGTATTCCATGAAAAGAGAGGTGTGGTATAGAGTGATGCCCCCTTCTGGTGTTTGGCTGCTGCCAGCTTTCAAGCCCCCAGCCCCTGCTGCCCCTGTCCTTCTGGTTCACGACTGGGCCAGCAGATAAGAAAGCCCAGGTACCCCCCCCTGACACCACTGGGAAAGTAAAACTACACAAGCCCTGGGACACGCGCAGAAATCTTCACCCCTGGCTACCTCCTAATCATAGTAAACCACTCCAGTCTCCATTCCCTGCTCCCTCAAGCCAGGTTTGGCCCTGCCTGGGAGCCTGCCCGGCTCTCCCCAGAAAGCCTCAGTAGCTAAGTCATGAAACTGACACCCTCCTTGTGCTTGTGTGCCAGCATCGGTCTTGACATCCAAAACCAATTTTGCGTGGGAGTCATCATGCCTGCACAGGATGAGCACGAGAGAGGGAGACATTGCTCTCTTTGGTTTTCATGAAATGAACAAGAAAAACTCATCTGCCAAGTGATTTTCACTTAAATTACTGTGCCATCTCAAAAATCATGCTTACAGGTCTGTGACTAGAGGTAAAGCAGGATAGTAAATCATGTCTTTCAGAAAGAAGAGATCCATCTGCTTGGAACACCTGTTTGGGGGTTAGCATACGTTTCCTTCCTTAGAACAAGAGTAAGATGGGAAGTGCATTTCAACCCGATAATAAGCAAACACGAGGCCCTTAGAGGAGCATGGACAGCCTGTTAATAATGTCGGCAGGGTTCAAGACAGCCCGTCAGTCCAAACTGAAAACGTTTCCAAGGGTCTGATCATTTGACAGAAACTCTGACAAAGAAAGGATTAGATCAGGCTTTAGCCCTCAGGATTTTTAAAATAGAAAGAGCTCAGCTGCACGTTCAGTCGTCGGGGAGCATACATTATTTAGCAACTCCTTTTATAACTGTTTGCACTACAGGTGCAATAGGAGAATGTTAATTTTATCTGCCAGGACATTTCCATTTTTGTGTCATATGATTCTTCCTTAAAAGCCTAGCTCGAAAGCCTCAGTTACGATGTTTCTGTTGAGGTAAGAGTGGGGCAAAATACTTTTATCCTCATCCAGTGTGAGGGGCATACTCTGTCATCTAAAGCAGAGAATTTTCTCATTAATATTGCTAAGCTCTGTCGTGTTTCCCCTCTCAGCTGGATTAAAAATATAAGACATCATCACAGCCCCGACCCAGTGTTTTTATCAGGGTAAGAGTGGTGAGCGCCTGGGGCGGCTCCACAGGGATGATCGCATTGCATTCGTGGAAAACCACCAACACAACCCAGGCGACTCTCAAGTTCACTGTTAAAAGTAATATATAGTTGTCTTGGGCTGAGGTCAGACTAATCTGGATAAGAAAGAAAAATGCTCTAAAAAAATAAAATGAAGAATGAAAAGGAAGACAGTATTCCCCTTGTTGGCTTGTTCCTCAAACTGGGGCTGGTCCAATATGCACACCCTGCCGCTTCCTGCTGGCATATTCCGGGGGTGGAAATCAATTCGCTCTTTGTCAATATTAAGAAATTGTGGAGGCATTAAAAAGGGAAACACTGAATAGATCTAATGTAGTTGGAGACAAAGGATTTAAGTGATTTGGAGGGAGAAGGCAAGAGGAAAGCTGGTCAGGATCTGGGTCGACCAGTCTCCAGTTGGAGGGAGTCAGGGATTCGAGGTCACTTCAGTTGGTGACTTGGGGTCACACAGGAGTCTACCCAACAACTCAGAGGATCCTCATGTTTCTACTACTGTTAATGTTTTATGGCAACAACCAAATGGCAAAGAGCAGATTTCACTTGGAACGAAAGTTAAAAGGGACTTTTACAAAATATCTAATACGCAGTGTTTCTTAAATGTTCCATTTTCATTAGCCTGTGTGTGTGTTTACTCATTCTGCATACAGTGGTGGGAACATATTTGTCCTTCACTTTGAGGAAACATAGGCTCTGTATGCATCAATGCCAAGGTGCACATCTATTTTAGGTCCAGAGTACAAAACTGTTTTAATGATGACTTAACCTCAAGCCAATTTTGACTGTTAAGGGTTTCATTCCATACCAGAGAATAAAACTGAGAGGATGTTTTAAGTAAATGACCAAAGCATTATTTTGCTAATGCAATAAACCTCAACTATAAATCATGCCACAAAGTAAGTAGGTCACTGAAAACTAAAATGATATCAGATGTAGTCTAGGATTTCAGTTCAACAAGATTATCTTTTTGTAATTGCTGTAAAAAAAAAACCCTATTTTTACTAAAAGCTTGGGGGAAGGTTAGAGTGTTTTTAAAGCTATGCTACAAGCAGGAAATTCTGCTCTCATGCCAAGTATTTGTAATAACCCATAAGTTCACCTTCCTGCTTTAGTAAAATGATGTGCTGAATAGAATTTTGTTGCCTTTAAAGGTTACGGGTCCTGTGGTGTCTTGGGGCTGCTGTCAATACAGATTTTCAACCAGGTGCTCATCTTGCCTTTCCTGGACCACTATACCGCTGGGCAAGCACATAATAAATGAGGGAAATTACCCTTTATATGCTTCCAGCTCAAAAAGGAAGGCTAGAATTAGAGTAGGGCCACTTCGCATCCCCAGTGAATGAATAGACCTAGCCGCCAATGGGCTGCGAACATCTAAAAAGGATGGACAATCAGACAATATGTACACCCTGATAGAAACGCACCACACTGTCTATGAAGTCGTCTTGGCCCACCTCCCCGCCCCCCCAAAAAACTGAACCTGAATTGGAATCAGCCTTTAAATCTAAGTACATATTTATAGGAAATATAAGGAATAGAGAAAAATGCCATATGACACCATGGAGATACAGTCAGCAAAGTGCATTTATGGAAAACTCTATAAGATAAACAGCCCAGTTTTTCAGCACATGAATTACAAGGAATAAAAAGAGAGCCAGAGAGAGATGGAGGGGGAACCTATATAGATTAAGGGATAATTAAGAGACAAACCAAACCTGATCACACAAATCAACTAAAAAATAATATGACATATATGAGACTATTGATAATCAATCAGATACTTTATTACAGTTAAGCAATCCCTATAATTTCTTTTTCAGGTAATAATAATATTTTTATTATAAGAGAGAAAGAAAACCCTTTAGAGACATAAACCAAAACATTTAGAGATTTTTTAAATCAATTTTTATTTGATAAATCCATATTTTCTAGAATTACTTCCTCCAGTTTTCTCTGGCTATCACTCCCATCCTCTCCTCCACACCTGAGGCTCCCTCCACTACATCGCAGTGGTACGTCAGTGATATCTTTGCACCTATATATTGCATAATAATTTTTAAAAATTTTTATTTATTGATTTTTAGAGTGAGAAAGAAAGAAAGAGAAAGAGAGGGAGGGAGGGAGACCTACTAATGTGTTGTTCCACCTATTTTTGCGATCATTGTTTTTTTAATTTTTTTTTAATTTTTATTGTTATTCAATTACAGTTGTATGCCTTTTCTCCCCATCGCTCCACCCCACCCCAGCCGACCCCACCTCCCTCCCCCATCTCCACCCTCCCCCTTGATTTGTCCATGTGTCCTCATTGGTTGCCTCTTGATTGGGCCCTGACTGGGGATTGAACCTGCAGCTTCGGCAGATCAGGATGGTGCCCTAACCGACAATGGCCATAATAAGTTCTCTCTGCGAGTGTCGCTCCCACCAGCCTGAGCCATGATGAATCATGCCACAACTGCCTCAACGTCATGGTAAATCAATAAATGAGTAAGTGCAGGAATGTTTCATTAAAATCAGTATTTTATTTTCAGCTGTACAAGTAGATAGCAGCCACAGGATATTTTCCCTTTTTTCATCATTATTGAGGTGTAATTGGCAAATAAAATAGTAATATATTTAATGTGCACAGCACGATGATTTGACACAGCCACTGAGTTTTGACCTCAACAGGGCAAATGCTCACACGTGTCTGACCCCCCAGCTACAGAACACCCACACCAGCTCTCACCCCACTGTTCTAGCCACCTCGCCTTCCAAAGGGGCAGTGGTTAATGGTGAGAACAGCTAACTTTAACAGCCCAAGTACTCCACACCAGGCACTGTTCTAAGTATTTCACATGTTTTAAATTGTATTTTCACAGCAACCTAACGGTGTAAGACCTACTGCCATCCTCCTCCTTTTAGAGATGAGAAACCCGAGGCAGAGAGATGCAGGCAAACACCCAAGGTCTCATCTTCTAAGGGGCAAAGTCAGGGTTCACGCCCAGGAAGTCTGGCTCCAGAGTACCCTTGCTTGGCCACACTCAATAATATCCCTAAGGTGACCAGATACCTGCTAACCCAGTGCTCGGACTTAACAGAAAACAGCAATTAGGAGCCATGCAGTTCTAAACACCTGATTCATAAATTGTTACTTTATTCCCAGCCAGAAAACACTCAGAAATAAATGCAACCTTAGGAAGACAAAACAATTGGTCTATTTGTATTGGTATAATTGTATCACAATAATTTAAGACCTTTTTTCCACGTATTTAGCTGAATCGAAGTTGCTTCACACTTGATTCCAAATCATTTGCCCAGCTGGTGAAAGGGTGTCTTTGCTCAGGATGAGATGAGAAATGGCCCTGACCCCCTTGGTAAGACATCCATCATCCTGGAACAAAAACAGATTCCTGATTTAGCTCTTTCCTTTCCACCTCATGCCCCCATATGGGTATGCCTCCTTCTTTGAAATAATATCACAGTTAATCAAGGTTACAAAAACACTGAACATTCCTCCCTTGTTTGAGGAATTTGTGGTTGGTCAAAACAATTGCTGAACAAAATATCCAAGATAGAGTGGAATAGAATTTACTTTACCCTCCCCCTCCCCCCACCCCCTCCCCCAGAAAGAAAGAGTCCAACTCACTCCAGGGATTCTTGGCTCGGCCATTACTCAAGCCACAAATACTTCAGTTACCCGATGAGTCAGCGACCTTCAACCACACTTTAAATAAAGACTTTCTATCATGATATTTTTCACATGTTTTACTCCCGATTGTGTACCCTATAAATGCTAAGTTGTTCAGATGTCTTTCCTCATTTCTTTCTGCAGAGATATGCCCCAAAATAATTTCGGGAGACGACACTCAAACAACAAGAGGCCTAGTTAATTCAACCGGTTGTTTCCTGCAGCCAATACTAAAATTACTCCTTGTTTTCTTTCTTTCTCTCCTCCTCCCTCCCTTCTTTCCTTCTTTCCTCCCTTTTTTTCCCCCTTCTTCCCTCCCTTTCTCTCTTACTACATTTTTTATTGTGGTAAAATATATGTGCATACAATGTGCCCTTTTTGTCATTTTGAAGTGCATGGTTCAGTGACACGAAGCACATTCATGCTGTTGTGTGGTCATCAGCACCTTCCATCTCAAGCTCTTTGCATCTTCCCAAGCCGAAACTTCTCACCCATCTCAGTTAAACACCAACTGCCCATCCCCCGACCCTGTCCCTAGCAGTCACCAGTCTGCTTTCTGTCTCTATGAATTTGTCCTTTGTGTTTTGAGTGGTTCCAATAACCTGATAATCATTATAAGGGCAGTTGATTACTAAAGCAAGAAAGACTATATCTTTTCATACTTAATTTTCAACTTCTCAACATTTGATTACTAAATTTGTAAATGACCATTGGTTCTTATTCTAATACAGTCCACTTGCCTGCCAGACTTTTTTAGGTGCATTCTTATGGCTCTTAATATAACCAAATACTGGTCCAGAAAAGGGAAGGTGCTCTACTTTAAAAAAAAAAAAAGTGTGCTAGGAAAATAAGTTGCACCATTGGCTTACAACAGTTTTTAATTATGCATATTCCAATGGCATCTCTCTTCATGGACCCTGTTAGTCATGGATAATTAAGAATTTTCTAAGTTTGAGGCAGTTCATTGATTTTCTGTAAAACGCTTTTACCCACCTATTTATCAACTTTTCAAATAAATAACTTTTTTTTTCAGATGACTCTGAGCTGACACATCAGAAAACAAGCAAGAGGCAACAACAGAAGGGAACTTCAGAAGGGAGCCGGCAGAGTGAATTAAGTCAGTCAAAAGTGAGCAACCAGTAAAGCAACTTCTCATGGCCCGAGGGCAAATGCAAGGCAGAAAAAGACTATTGTTCCGCCAGCAGTCAGTGGGCAGGATGTGAACCGGGCGGATGCACACAGTCCTACTCAGGGAGGCAGGTCTGGGAGCTCCAGCAGGCGGAGGAGAGCCGAGCACTGAACCTGTGCCTTTTGGCCTGACCACCAAATTCCTTAAGAGGCATATTTTATTCTCATACAAATAGGGGGGGAAATGGGATTGCAGAATAAAATCTATCCCTAACCCAAACCCCTCAGCTCTATAATAAAGAAAAAATAAGAAAAAGGGAAGGAAGTAGTAAGGAATGAGATAGGGCTCTTCAGTGAATTTTCAAGAGCCTAATTTAACAAAATATCTTTGATTATTATTAGTGTGTTGTTTTAGAAATCTTTTCTCATCCCAAATCTCATTGAAGTAATTGTGCACATACTTTTAAGATCTTTACACAAGGTTTCTATGCATTTTGTTTTATTAAACATGCATAGAACACAGTAAGTATCATTCATGTTGTGAGGGGCTATAAGTGGAGACAGACCTAAAAAGTGAGTTAACAAATGAACTACTGCTCTTTTTCTTTTATTAAGATGTCTATTTATTGGAGCTTGATTATATCAGTATATATGCAGCAAATATTATAGTTTCTATATTTGTTAACATCCTTGTTACATCCTTGCAAATCTTACTGGTTGTACTGATTACATAGTTAAATTTCCATTTTACACAGTTGACAATTTTTAATTGAAATATAGTTAGCATATAATATTATATTAGTTTCATGCACATAATATAGTGCTTCTACATTTATATACCTTATGACGTAGTCACCATACCAAGTCTAGTACCCATCTGTCACCAGAATCACTGCTTTTTGGATATTATTCTCACAATAGGCAAAATATGAAGAAAGAGGACTTCAGCCTTGGTGAAATTCTCCCTGGGATAAAAGGTCAACCATTGATCATTCAACCCCTTTGAATTGGTCCCACACCCCTTTAATAAAGTCCTGAGAACATTTCTGGTGGGGTAATTACAAGGGATTTTCTATCAGAACACCCTGTACTCCCCTTTCTTACACACTAATTATCTTTCTAAAGAGTTGGGTTTGCCCAGAGGTCCCTCCCTCTAGACCCCCGATAGCTTCCCTCTGAGGAGAGCATTCATCTTTTCCTTCCAGCCCAGGTCTAAATTATTTTGAATTGTATTGCTAGAGGTTCTTGACAAGTCAGGAAAACAACCAAATTTGTGGCATGACTTTATCCCTTGAAGGCAGAAACCAGAATAGATTTTATGGAGCTTTTAAACTCCCTTGCAGTGACAACCCAAAAGAGTCACTGGTCCTAAAAATGGATCAAAATCCAAAACAGTGTTACCGTAAATCCATCGCCCAGGACCACAAAACACTTGATGAAATAAAACAGAATCTTGAGGAAAAAAACTCACCAACCAAACCAAAAGTCTAAAAGGATGTGACGATGAGGTGGACAAAGCCTGAAGCCATTCCTCTTTTTAGACAAAACAATCATAAAGCTCACTTCAAACATTTCCATTTTTCTTATGTGGACTGGGTGCAGACTAAGCTGTTTCTCTCTTCTAGATGTGGTTTTCCCCTGCCTTATCTAAACACCTAAACGTGGCCTTAAAGAGATCACGACATCTCAAATCCAAAATGTTCTTTCCCTGCTCCATCCAGTTCTCTCCAGCTGAGAAGTTCATCATATCCCAATTTAGTAGCTATTCTTTTACAAGTCGCGGTAAACATCATAACAGACACGAACACACAGTACAGGTAGTGAGAACGTCGCTGCCAAAAATATCACAAGTACCCCAGCGGCACACTTCCTTTCTCTGACTTCCTTCGATACTTCAAGGACGGGTGCACATTTGCCTGGCCCACGACAAAGCACACTGCAGCCTCGCGGGGGGTAAAGTCCTTGTGGCTTTCCTGCTCCAACTACTGTGTGTGCTGCTGGAGGCACTGACCAGGGTGACAACAAAGCCTTGTGGCTCAGGGACGACTGTCCATGACGAAGAGAGAAAAGGTCATTTGTAAAGGAATTCTGCTCAGTTCAGTGTCCCGCACCCTGAAGATGGAATGAGCATCCCATTCACTGCACAGAGGTCAATTGTTACAATAGTTTACTGGAGAACAGGACACTAACAGTTTGGGGAGGGAAGAGAAAATATGTCCTTTCTTCCTCCCCACTCTCTGGCAGCAAAAATTCTGACTTCTGGTTGGAGAGGATGGGCCACAGCCTGGTGATTTCCCCCCACACCCTGGATGTCCACAAAGCCCCCAGCCTGGGCTGCAAGTCAGAAAAGGGATTTAGAAGCAACAAAGTACGAATTTTAGATTTTAAATTATTCTACTCCCTTGAAGTTCTCTATTAAAGAAGTGAAATATGTTTACTACTTCTATTTATTTTGTAACTTTTTATTGAATTTACTGGGGTGACACTGGTTAATAAAATTATATGGGTTTCAGGTGTACAAGTCTGTAACACATCATCTGCATGTTGTATTGTGTGTTCACCACCCGAAGGCAAGTGTTCACTACTCTTAAAAGCTCTGTTCATGTGTATCTCAGGAAACATGCTAGCCAAGGACAGATCTGTCTTCCCATCCTTTTACCTCTGATTTCCGCTGTTAATTGGAAAATCTTGGAGGATAGAGACTAAGACTAATCGATATGCGTGATCCTCAATGGCCTGACAGAGTCATTTGCACACGGTTGATTCTGAATTAACCTTCTTCAATATTTAAAAAAAAATCTCATTCAAAACTTTTCCTTTTCTTTTTCATTTTATCTTCCTTCAGTTTCATAGCTCTCCCCTTATCTCTGTTTTCTATCTTTCTTCCTCTTTGCTCATATTCATTCACCCATCTCTTCCCTTTTCCTTCCAATATTTATTTCACAAGGTGCCTGCCTTCTAGCATTAATTCAGGCTTTCAGGATGGGTCTTGCTTGGTATGGCAGAATTGGCAGGTGCTGATTGAAGGAATTATGAATGAATGAAATTGCCATTCATTCTGATAATTTGGATCTGCTCCTGAGACTCAGCACAGAAGAGTAAGGGGGAAATGTAGGAAGGGGGAAAAGTGAAAGATAAATGGCATTCTACACGAATAGAAATGGAATTCAGTTGGGAGAGAAGTCTGCCCAATTCCCTCTCTCCTGTTCTTCTTGACTAATGGGAAAGAAAGAGACTGGCTTGTTGAAATAATTAACAAGTCATGCCCAGCTGCAGGAAATGAGCAAGCACATCAGCAATGTCCCTAAAAGAATAATGATAGAAAAAACAGTCATATGCCACACAAAAGTTACCCACTCTCCAGGAAAAACTCAATCATAAGTCGGAACAAATTGGTGTTCATCTACTTAGCAAAACAGAAAGAGCCTTCCCTGGGCAGCCAGGGCAACAAAGACTGCGGTCAGACAAAAGGCAAGGGAGGGGACTTCTGTGAAATGCCACAGCTGAGAATAAAATCACTCCGCACAGCCAAGAGGCCACTGCCCAACAGGTGCCTCCCGTGTACATTCAACTATCAGAATAGGTACCATAATATTCTAGCATAAGAAACATGAATGGCTCACCAAGGGAACAGCATCACACGCTTTCCAAGGAAGAACATCTATTTCTCATTTCAACGCAGCTACCGTAATTTCATCATCGCATCTTGCCGTCCTGGGCAATCGCACACGTGCATGCCGTCAAAGCGTCAAGGTGTCAATGGCGATTGCTGCCAGTCCCCCTGTGGTTTCAGCACCACACCCCAGATTAGTCATAAAGCTCTGAAGAACACCAGTCTGTGCAGAAGCTGACGGGCAAAGTACATTCCAGGAGGCTTGCACTTCCCGCCCACCGACTGTTGGACTCATCATGGTTCAAGTGGCCGTTACATCACTCCCTGGGGCCTCATTTGAAGTGGAGGCCACTAGGATGCACAGAGGCTGCGGTTGAGGGAGAGAGGGAAAAGGAAGAGGGGGCGGGCGAAGGCCACGTACCTCTGTGCCTGCTTTTTATAAATGAAGAAATAAATGAGAGAATAAATTAATAACACCAGGTCTTTGTTTGAAATTTATTAGTACACTTTTTTGTAAAATAAAAATAAAATACCATTAATCATATGGCATTATTTCCCACCTTCCCCTACCCCCTTTCTTTCTTTCTTATGCTCACCATTGATTCTTCTGTCAGATCCAAGAGACCGAAGCATGGGTTCCGTGCAAGTCCTCAAATGTTTTTCTTCCAGACAGAACATGGAATTGATCGCTGCTTTTTAAAAAAATTCTTTCACCTAACTCAAATCATATAAGCTTCATAGGTTTTCCAATGGTGACAGTAATTTCCTAAAAACAAACTTTTATGGAAAGAATGCACTTTTATCCATTACATTTGTACATGAGGTTCGACTTTTTACTGCTCTCGTTTCCTAGAGTTTACTTTAAAGTAAATCTTGAGAAAAAGTTAAATATTCTCCAGCATGAACCCTACACTGAGGTTGGTGGTTAACTCACACTTTCCAAAACCCAGCTCTCCGAAGAGAAACCAAAGGTAATAATCCGACACTACCGTGACCTTATTTTAAATAATTCCATTTTAGGCCAAATTAAGTCCATTCATGGATTGTCCTTGAAATATTGAAGCACTCTATACTCTATAGAGATGTCCTAATTAAGCCTCATAAATCTTTTTGAAAGTGAAAAAAATTGCACGTGTTTACAGAAAGACAAAAGTTTGGTTTTCTGTTCTGTTTTCTTCCTTGTTTCTAGCGGTAAAGCAGAGGTGACAGGTAGCCCAGAACCACGCAGTGTGTTAGAGAAAGGCAGTAGAGAAGATTAGTCTTCCCTCTGAGTAAGAAATAAGCCAGGCTGTTCCACACCTTCTCTGTGCGTCGAGAAGAATGATTCAGGTTTTCCAAGAAAACCACTCTGGCAGGCAGCAGGCGTCCCAGAGACACTGGACTCTTGGCCTGAAGCTCAGTCCATTGAATTCCTGCAGGACTCGTTTCTTTCTTGAATTGCCCCAGTCTTAGTCTGCGTTTGGCAATTCAGGGCCTTTCTTGCCATCACGATTCTAGCAGATTCTATATTTTCTTGTAACTGTTAAGTTCCAGGCTTCCCATGTCCTCCAATGTCATACAATGTATCCATGAGAAGCAGAGAGTGACCCTTTCAGAGAATAGATCAGTTCTGTTATGCTTTATTTCCTCTACCCCCTCTCCTAAAATAATCCCATTTATTTTCTCAACATTTTAGTGTCATTAAAGAAAATGCTCTACAGGGAAGGGGGAGGGAGAAATGGGGGGGTCTTCAACAGACACAAAGTCTCAGTTACATAGGGCGAAGAGATTCTAGAGAGTTGTGGTACACACAGGCTGTAGTTAGCAATGCTGCACGGTACACTTGAACATCTGATAAGGAGGTAGGTCTCATGGTATCTGTTCCTACTAAAAGGAAAAAGAAAAAGAAATTAATACAAAATAAAAAATTTTAAACAAGAAATACCCTCTAAGAAGTGTTAATATGCTTAAATGCTGGGGAACCTTGGATAAAGGATCTAAGAGAAACAAAAGCAGAGGAAAGGCAAGCACATCCCATAAATTGTTTCAACATCCATGCTGAGAGATTAGGAGCAGGCGGAAAACAAAAGGTCCCTATGAAGGATTTAAGAGATAAATTGTATCCCCATCCACAACTGCAGCACTGTTACAAAGGGTTCTTTAAATATTTCTGATGGGAACAGAATGAATTATAGCCCCGGGGGGAGGCTGAGATAGGGCAGGATGTCAGGCAAATGAAATGGTGAGTTTCCCTGTCAGCCCTGAGTACCTGCCTCACCTCTTCAAGGAGCTCTTTTTCTCTTTTTATGAAGGCTTGGAAGTTAATTCCTCGTTGCATAATTTGTTCCTCTCCCCAGTATAATGTAGTTCAGAATTGCTTGTGTCCTGATCACCCCCCGAATTCATGCATTGTATTTTTAAATGTACAAAATGGAATTCTCATACATTTTTTATCTTCAGAAGTTTATCAGTAGCTCTCACCACTCATCATTGTTTGATCCAATCATTAAACAAGCTTTTATTCAGAACTCAGTATGAACCAGCCACTGTGCTATGGGCTGGATTTCCTCAACATCCCTGAATTACGTTGTAAACAATGTACTTTTTAAGGAGGTGTGGGCCAAGTAAAACCACACTAGGAGTAAAATGTATTCAACACCTGCGCTCCCTCGTGACTCCTTTCGACATCAGCATTGTTAGTAACTAGCATTTCGTGAGAACTAACTACCTGCTGCGTTATATCAATTGATCTTCACAACAACTCTGGGAAAAATAAGCATCTGTTACTCTAGGCTACAGAAGAGGAAACAGGCACTGAGTGGCTAAATAATTTAGGTAAAGTCCCGGAGGAGGGTCCCCCGCTGGGTTTTCCTGCACTGCACCAACCTCTTTTTGGAAAACAGTGGAAAAAGGCTGCATTCTAGATATTTATCTGTCCCATCCAGCTTGAAGAAGGTCCTTGAAAATACTCATATAATTTTAAGTTTCTGGTTTTTAAATTGTTTAATGAACATGCCATAGTTCGGCACTAGGTTTTTCTGAGTTTTGTTGATACAAGGGGGGCCCCCCAAAAAACTCCGCAGAAGTGTCCTCTGGAGGGTGGGCTCCTTATAACAGGCTTCCCCCACTAGGCAAGTGAGGTAGGAACCCATCTGTATCAGTGTACTAGCTGGCGTTGTTGTGAGAGGCTGTGTTCTGCTTCAGTGAATATTTTTTGGAAGACTTTTTCAACACATTTGCTCATTCATGATGGGTGATTTACAAGCACACCTGCCCACACTGTGTTGAATGTTCAGCATTTTTTGACCAAAAACAGCATGACCACTGTGTCCCACCTTCCCTATTCACCCAATCTCACCCCAAGAAACTTTTTTGTTTTCTGAGATGAAAGAAGTCCTCAAAGGGAAACGTTTTGCCAACGTGCAAAAGATGAAACAAAAAAACAGCAGAAGCACTTAAAGGGCATCAAAATTGACAAGTTCAAAACTCATTTCGAGCAGTGGAAAATCATCTCAATAGATGTGTTGCATGAAATGGAGAGTACTTTGAAGGTGACAGAAGTTTAAACATGTAAGAATACACATTTTTTAAATAAATAAAGCCTGGGGGGTTTGGGGCCCCCTCATATGTTTGCTTTTTAATTTTTTTTCTTAATTTTTATTTTTATTGATTCGAGAGAGAGAAAGAGAGATCAATTTTTTGTTCCCTTTATTTCTGCATTCTTTTGTTGCTTCCTGTATGTGCCCTGACCGGGATCAAACCCACAACCTTGGTGTATCGGGACAATGCTCTAATCAACCGACGAACCCAGCCAGGGCCTTTTACTTATTTATTTAACCTGGAAAAGGAAAAGCAATTTAATATGTATAATCCTCTTTTATTTTATTTTTTTAAAGGATGCCAACAGCAGAACACATGTCAGAAAACCCACCGGCCTGCGCATTCTCAGAGCCTCCTCCTCGGTCGGGCTCCTACTCGTTAATCCAGGGCTCAGCAAGCATATTCTCCAAATCACAGAAATGGAGATCACATGGAGGGTTATCAGCGGGGAGGGGGTGGGGGAAGAATAAGGGAAAAGGTACAGGGAATAGAAAGCATAGCCAGTAGGTACAAAATAGACAGGGGGAGGTTAAGAATAGTATAGGAAATAGAGGAGCCAAAGAACTTGTATGTACGACCCATGGACATGAACTAAGATGGGGGAATGCTCGAGGCACAAGGGTGCAGGGTGGAGGGGAATAAAGGGGAGAAAAAATGGGACAACTATAACAGCATAATCAATAAAATATACTTTTGGCAAAAAAATAAAAAATAAAATATACTTTTAAAAAATGCAAAAACAACAAAAAAAAATCCAGCTAATTGCTGAGGGGAGGAGGGTATAAGGGGACCAAATGGTAATGGAAAAAATACAGTAAAGATTAAATCAAAAATTAAAAAAAAAAGCCAGTTAGAACCACTTTGGGTTTTCCAGGCTATTAAGTCTCTGTTGCAACTATTCCACAGTGTCTTTGTAGCTGCAGAGCAGCACCGAGGGCACATCAATGAAGGGCGTGGTCGTGTTCCAATAACTATTTTTTAACAGCCCTCAGGCCTTATTTAATCCAGCCTTCTGCCAACAGTTCCTTTCCCTGCAGGATCGTCTTTAATGTCGGATTTTTAACGCGGGGTACTTAGGCTTCAGGTTGCTGAACTCCCTGAAATCCTTTGCACAATGTTTATATGTGTTGTTTGTCTGGGCATTGTTCAGGGGACAGGGTCCGTGGCTGGCATCTAAATGTTCTCACTCAAAAACTGGTGACCCCGAGGTCCCTCCCTGCAAGAGCCCTCATCCTGATGGACTGTTACTTTTCCCATGACTGCGAGCACCGCTCACACTACTAAACTGTCACTCGGGTCCCCAAAATACCCTGGACAACTTTCAAGTCTGTTAGCCTGCACGAATGCATTCAGTGTGATTCAGTTCAGTCCAGGAGCCTCCGTTTCTGAAACGGTTCCCTACAGCTAGGCTGTGTGTCCTGGCCCGCACGAAGTCCCAGTCGGTCAGTGGTGTGGGCAGGTGGAGAGGCGGCCTGGGCCTCAAGCCAGGCCTCAGCAGCGGCAGCACAGGTCTGAGAGTGGAAGTCTGGCGGGTCTCCGAGTATGGCTCGCGGGCCGCCCAGCTTTACTGCAGGTGGTCAGAGGTCTGACTTCTCAAAGCCCAAAGGGGCGGTGGCCCCACTCACATCCGCGTCCAGAGGGGGTCCTCATCCAAGTGCCCAGACTGGTGGTTTGGGGAGTTCCAGGCCCCTCCTAGGGACATTCCTGTTACACCCCATTACCTTAGTGTTGACACAGCACTTGATGTAACTGTCATGGCTGACAGTGACTCCATGTTGGATTGTCAAAGTTGTCCAAAAGGTCTGCTCTGTTCTTGCTCAATACAAGGCATCAGGCCATGTTTCCAGAAGGAAACTCGGGTTTAGGGGGAACCTATAAAATGCCCCAGAACAGAAACCTGGAACCAGATGTTTGTTGAACCAAGAGAAAGGGGATGGGTAGAAGAGAAGACGTTTGCAAATATCTGTAGACAAAACACAGTTGAGTTTGTCAGAACAGAATACAGGATGGAATGGGCAAAAAATTAGACAGGAGAGGTGAGAGGTTGGATCATGAAGGATATGCTCTGCAGGTTGTGTTTGTACTTTGTTATAGAGACAGTGAGAAGTCTTGTGTGATCTGCTGACCAGCAAGCATCCTTGGCATAAGAAGGAGCTTGTTAGAAATGAGATCACAGGCCCAACCCAGACCTACCGAGTCAAAGTCTGCATTTTAAATGTCCCTGGGCAAGTCACATATGCACACAGAAGGTTGACAAGCGCTTCTTTATCCTGAGTGAACCTTGTTTCCCATTTCTCCTGACAAGCTCTTGCCCACCCCGGTTTCCCAAATGGCCCTCCGGGAACAATCCCCCCGGTATTTGGAAGGCATGCAGCCCCTGACCTCCTCTCCCCTGGACTTTCTCATTCGCTGGCTCTGAGTAGAAGTCCAGCAACCTGTTTTTTCCAGCAAGAGTTCAAGGATGATTCTTACTTGAGGGAAGTTTGGGAGAACATATTTCCCAATCCCCAACTCAGCAAAGTCCATCACCTCTAGGTTCCTGTGTCACTTTATCCTTAACTGTAATCGTGTTAATGGGCTGTTCTATAATTTTGTATTTATTGTACGCATCTGTTTTCCTTGGTAGACTCTGAGCTCTTCCCTTTCGACCGGCTGTTGCATTGCCAGTGCCTGGCACAATGCCTGACACCCAACCAATGCCCAAGTGCATCTGTGAATGACAGTGACCACCACACGGCCCATTAGTGTGAGTCCAGGGGACAGACCAAAGGTCAAATACGACACTAAAACAGAAAGCAGCTTCAGTCTGAGTGAGCAATTTATCAGTAGGATGTTGTTCTGAGTATTCAGATCGAGGTCAGGGAATGTTCCTGTTTACCAGTTCCAACTGAAACTCTGCTTCACCCTAAAACTGGACATCTCAGCCCCCCTTACCAGCTGGCGGTGAGTGCGGCCCCTGCCTGCCTCCCTCCAGCCGTCGCACCCTGAAAACGCCTGCAAGTGATCCCGCCGCTGCATTTGGCCATTTGGCCTTCTGTGACGGCAAATTCCTCTAGCTGACCACAAGCTGAATGAGTTATTTCCTTTTCTTTTTCCTTCTAAATTTCCTTCCTAGCCAGTTGGCCTCACTGAAAGGAATAACTTTTGAAGGAGAAATTAACTCAGTTGTCATTTCGTTGTAAAAGGAGGGAAGAGGATATAAATATTTTTAAAATCCTCTTCAGAATTTCTTAATTCATCTCACATTATATTTTTTCTGGATATATGAATCATATGCATCTAATTTGCAACTTTATGGGGGGAAGAAAAATGTAAAGAATATAAATCCTAACAGCTAGAATGTTGTAGTTATATCTGTTAATAGGATTTACTTCCAAATAGTCACAGTAGCCTTTTCTCATATGTAAATGAAAAATGTAGCTGGAGTCAAACACAGTTCTGGGCAATGCATTTGATGCCTGAAATGTTGCCACCCCCCAAGCGGAAGAGTGACGTGGGGACACATGCAACCAAAATTATCTGAGGGTCCAAGAGAACAGAAGAGATGGGGACTGAATTTTGATGAGGGATTCTGATTTTGGAAGTAAAGCAGCTAGGAGAATTTGTCATTTCAACTCTCTCTGGGGTTAGGGAGGAAGCTGAAACACCTCTAGGACAATTTGAAAGACCTGTCTCCCCTCCTCTGATGTGCTTGTCCTTGAGAACATTTTGCATAAGTACTTGTTTCGACCCTTTCCTACCCTTTCCCTCACTAAAGAGCTTCCCAACTCCTCGGGTCCCTGACACTATAGGGTTAGATAAGCGAGAGCGAGCTTCCTCTTCACTCTTTGACCCCGAAGAGAGCTCACAAGGTGATGAGTCACTTGGATGAGTCCGTGGGAGAGCTGGTTTTTTATTGGTAAGGAGGGATCCTTGCTAATAAAAGGGGTCCTAGGGAAAACCCAAAAAGAGCTTTCTCAGCCCTGGCGAGGTAACTCTGTTGGTTGGAGCATCACCCCAGTATGTCAAGGTTGTGGGTTCCATCCCCAGTCAGGGCACATAAAAGAATGAACCAGTGAATGCATAAACAAGTGGAACAACGAACTGATCTCTCTCTCTCTCCCTCTCTCTCTCTCATCAGAACAAAAGAAGGCTTTCTTGAGATTGGGTTTTTTATGAGCTTCTTTCTTTTTATCTGTGTGTGACATTGTTGTTTTACTTTTTAAAGGCATGATTCATTATGAAACAATTACATGATGTGGAAGAATGTAAATATGAGAATATAAAATCATCGGACGCCCAACACCTGGGCTCTTCCTCCTGTCTGAGTTTATATAAAATTATCTGGCCAAGGTTGACTCCACCCAGTTGGGGATGTAGCTCCTATAGGACTCAGCTTGACCCTACAGCTCAGCAATGAGCCCTGGAAAATAGGAAAACCTGAGAGAACCTTTGCTTACTGCTAAATTCTGGAATGATAAGGTAGGGCCTTTTGCTCCTACAACTTTTCCCATATCTTTTCCTTGGACCTATCCACTTGGACCCCTTCTCCCCAAACTAGGGAGACTTGATGAGCATTCTTACAGGCTGAGCAAAAGCACTCCAGAATCTTCTGTTCCTCTCCTTAGCATCCAACCCCATTCTGAAAGTGTTCGGTAGCCAAGGTGGCTAAGAAAGGACTGGGAGCCAAAAAGGTCCAATTAAGGGCTTTTATTCGAGGCGGGACACTACAATCAGGCAGGCTGAGTCCAAGCAGACTGCAGCTGCAAGGGAAAGGGTAGGAGGGTTTTTAAGGGTGTGTAGCAGAACCCCAGGAACTGTGGGTCACCCTGCTGACTTGCCCCAGGTGTCCTGGATATAGCTGTTTGCAAGACAACATCCTCTGATTGGGGATGGCTGATTTGGGGACACAAAGTCCAGGAGATTTATTGGCCTTGTTTCTGGGAAAAGCTGGAGGAAGAGGGGAGGGGCAGTGAGGATTCAACAGGTTTCCAGCAGGATGCTGACGGCTGTGTCTCAGTTGCTTCTGATAATGGGGAATCTTATGGTCAGGTATTTAGCCAGTGACACACACCTTCTTTGTTCCAGCATAGGCAGTGGCTTAGGTCTACCATGTCCCAGCACATTCTAACAGAAAGTGATGGCATGATGTTCTACCTGTGTTGCTGGTAATTTTTTTTTTTGGCTGGTATTTATTATTTTTTATCCATGGCCTGAAAAAATAGATAAGAGAGACATTCTATGCTTTGAACTCACTACTTCCTCTTTTCCGCGACCAAGTTTTTAAGTTGCCATTGGAATGGTGGTGGCACTCTGCAATTCTAAGCAGAAGCTTCTCTTTCTTTGGTTCCTTTCTCAGGGGCCACGGTCTCCCACTGGGCACAGGAAGAGTCTTGTAAAATAGGGAGAAAGTTCAGGCAATTGCATCCCCCATGGAAAATGGGAGTCTTAATTCATACTGATAGTCGTGTTTAATTGTTGACTATACTGAATAAGCACTTTCATCATCCCATGTAATTATTCATAGCTTGGCCTACTGTTGCTATGCTAAACTCTCTCTCAGGACAAGACTTAATCAGATATAAAAAGTTCTCTCATCGGATATAAAAAGTTCTGGGGAAGGATACGTCTTCAAATAAGATTTTCAAAATATGATCCAATAATTTTCAGCTGTCCCAAGTATGGAAAGAGAAACGGAAAAAAGTTATGGTTCCGGAGTCTCGGGGAGAGTGTCCAAAGGCAGCACTCCCTGACACTGGTGCCAGGCAGTCTCTGTGACACCCTCCAGAATAGAACGGTTCTGGGCATTTCCTTGAAATCTGCTCTAATATTGATTAATTCTGTAAATATTTATTTAGCAGATAGTGTGTAGCAGGCTCTATGCCAGGCACTGGAAATATAAAGATGAAAAAGACATGGTCTCTTTTCTAAGGAGGTCATGATCTGCTGCGGGGGGAGGGGGGAGCAGATACATAGCTAATTTCTAATCCATGCAATACCGTAATACAACAGAGGCATGAACAGATCAGATGCTAGGGGACCCAGAAGGCTCTGGGTAAGTATGCACGTCCTCACTTAAAAATTTATTCAAGGGAGACGTTGCCTGAACAGGTCTTCACGTGCCAGGCAAAGAAGAAGTGGGCCATTAAGGCAAAGGACTCGGCATGTTAAAGTCATGTGGGTGTCAAAGGGCCAGCTTAGCCCAGAACCATGAGGGGCTCAGTGTGACTGGGCCATAAGGTCAACACGTGCGTGATTGGAGGAGGAGGGGAGAGCAAACGAGAATAGCCTGAAAACAGACTGTGAAGGGTTTTTGCTCACCATCCTAGAGAGTCCGGAAGTGAAAAAGGACCCTCTCCTTTTTCACTGATGGGGTCAGAAGTGCTTTTAGGACGTTAATCCCTGTGGCAGTGATGAAAATGGCTGGACTGAGAAGAGATTTGTAGCTCAAAGGTTAATCATGAGGCTCTTGCAGTTTTTGAGTCAAGAAAAGATACCATTTGAGCTAAGGTAATCACAGTGGGGAAAAGGATAAGGAACAGACTCAGGTGATATTGTGATAATAAAATGTGGGGTTACTGGATACTCCAATGGGAACGGGGTTGCGTAAAGGAAGATTTCAAACTGTTTTCCCTGAAACACAGAGTAGATGGTGATCATGCTAACTAAAGAAAAACTTGAAGAAGGAATAAAGGAGAGGGAATTCTAGAGAACAGATAATGAGCTCAATTCTGCAAAATGTTAAGTTTGGGGTACCTGTACAATTGGAAGATGAAAGTTAGATCTAGGGCTCAGGAGAGATATGGCCTAGAGATCTGACTTAAGGAGTCTCCATCAACACATCTATGATTTAGATGATGTTATTCTTTCATTTCACAAATATTTTATCCACTACATACTAGGTAATGAGCTAGCCACGGCATAAAAATAAGAAGGGAGATGTTTGTTATAAGGGTAGAATTTCAGAAAGTTTAATATTTAAGGCACTGGATATTAAACCTTAAGTAGGAAAGAAATCAACTAGGAAGCTGGCTAAGAGTTGAGATTCTTAGGCCCCAGCTTTGTTATTAACCAGCACCCCAGGTGATTATGGTGCAGGGGGTGCTCAAAGAAACATGATCTGAAAGGGCGGCTGGAGGACATGGTGTCAGTAAAAGAGAACGAGAAGGGATACAGAGAAGAGTGTAACAGTGGGAAGTTGTAACCCACCCCACCATTCTTTTGACATTGTGTCTGTAAGTGCTGACTGTGACTAATATGTAGCTTGTAGATGAACGGCATGTTTATACTATATAAGAATCCTAGGAACTAACTTCAAAATATACGAGCCCCAACTTTCAGGCACCCCAGCTCCGGGAGATTTGCTGCCCTTCAGCCGTGGAGTCAGGATGGTGTGAAGCTGAGATGACCTGAAGCTGGGATGACTCAACTGGGATGACTGAACCGGGATGACGCACACAGGACCATCACATGCCTTATTGGAATGGACTATACTCATCTGCACATAGAGAACTTTGCAGCCCCCCTCCCATGATCTCTTTGTTCTCTTCCCCCCTCCCTTCTTTTGAAAACTTCTGCCAGCACTGAGATTTGGAGATGGGCTTTGTGACATGAGTCCCCCTCATCTTCCAGATGGCCAGCATCTGCAATTCAAGCATGTTCCTTTACCTCTGTACCTGCCTTTCGAGTATTGGCTTTCGTCACAGCAGGCAGCTGGGCCAGCATTTGGCTACAAGAGGAAGCCAGATTATGAGGTCCTTTTAATGACTGGGAGCTTTAAAAATACTATATTTGGCAGTATTCATGGGGTTCATTCCATAACTCACTGTCCTCCCCTTTTGACCCATGTGAGCCTCGGTTTGTCTAAGGGCAAGCCTTATTCATGCTCACCACTCACCATGCTTTCTGCCTGGCCACTCCTAGATGTTCTGACCAGGCACCTTCCTTCCTCCAGACATCGGATTGACATCTTCTGATCTGAGCTACACATATTCCCTTTGAGTCTATTTTTAGAATCTGAACAGAAAATTTCTCATGTGTTCCCATCACATTTCATCTCTTCTACAGTGACCAAGTCTTCAAGACTTTCCCAATATCTAATAATCTTGATCCAATCATAATATATAATGCATGCTTGATCATTAAAATCTGACAAACATGTATCCCGTGTTTTTATCAAAATTACTGACTTGAAAAATTTGTTAGGACAAACTCTAGTGCATCAGACTCTATAGTACATATAGATGCATTACCATCAGAATATGTTTCTTCATCTTAGCCATTAGCCACAGAGTTTTCAAAGTACTTAGTCAAGTTTGGCAGAATATTTTCATTATAATTTTAGTATCCTTTTCATTCATTTTTTTTTTTATTTTTAAACATTTTTTAAAAGATTTTATGTATTTATTTTTAGAGAGAAGGGTAGGGAAGGAGAAAGAGAGGGAGAGGAACATCAATGTGTGGTTGCCTCTCATGTGCCTCCTACTGAGGCCCTGGCCCGCAACCCAGGCATGTGCCCTGACTGGGAATCGCACCAGCGACTCTCTGGTTCACAGGCCCGTGCTCAATCCACTGACCTAGACCAGCCGGGTGTAATTCTAGTAGCCTTTTAAAAAGTTTAGTGTGGCAATTTTGCACTTAGGGAATCTTAACCAATTCATAGTGAACAATATATCTTTACTAAGAACTCCTAGATCATCTGATTATTAAAGATTCTAAAATTGCACAGAGGTTAATATAAATATTAATTTGTATTTTCTACCTAAAACATTAGGTATTATTAGGCCCTTTCTTTATATGTAGGACAGCAAAGGGAAATTATATTGCATTCTAGTTCTTGCCAGCAGTTTTAGCTTGAGTACAAACATCCTGAGCAGAGACAAACGACATTGGACTTGCTTTATCTTACTATATCTCCCTTCTGGTAACCTGCCTCTTAAAAATCAAATGTAGCAGGTACCCAAGCATGTCGTCATCCTGTGAGGAGAAGGAGGAGAGATTCATGCAGAAGTCTCTTTTTCTAATCTTAATCTCTACATATTAACTGAACAGATTACGGTACTTCAGTAGAGTCTTTGAGGAGCAAGCGTGGCGTAGTTTAGTAGGCTATGGAATCAAAATACCACCGTTTGAATTTTATCTTTACCACTTATAAGTTTTGTGAGTTTGGACAAATTGTTTAATCTCTAATCCTTGGTTTCCTCATCTGGAAACTGGGTAACTGCATAATAATAGGACTCACCTCACTGGGTTATTGGGAGGATTAAATTAGATAATCCCAGCACATGGCATTGAATAAAGTGCTCAATGCATGTATTTAATGCCAGGTAAGATTTCTTCTTGCACTGCAGGGCATAGAAATAAATAATAGTAAATTAGTTTGCTCATTAAGAGTACATGAAAAAGGAGTACCTACATCTTACTAAATTGTTATACGAGATAAGAGAAATCATGAAAAGCTAAGTATAGACCAGATGTTGCCGGTGCTCAGGGAATTTGACTGCAGTTTCCTTTAAAATGTGAGGTCGCATGCCTTTGCCAGTCTTTCACCTTGGTAGGTGTCATTGATTTACCCTGACCTAGGTGGCACAGCCTAGACATATTTGATTACTATTTTAAATGTCCCTTGGCTATCTGAATTGGTGGGAGACTAAAAGCAGCAGATCATCAGAGAAACTGGGGAAATATCACTGTTTCTTTCAGTTCTCTCTCTCCTGAGAAACAGGTTTTCTAGAAATGTGTATTCAGAATTTCCAAACGAAAAAACCCTTCATATCACTAATCCAAAATATTTGAGTTTTTTAGAGTACATTTTAACAAAAACAAACTTTTAAAAATATGCTAAAGGACAGCAGAACTATGACTTCTGATTCAGAAATGTCTAATATTTATTGGTTTATTTTAATTTCCATAAAATATTTATGTTAAAAAGATTAAAAAGGATAAGGCATGATAACTGAGTTTATTTTTACATTATTGATCAGTCAATCAAAATGAAGTCTTCTTAAATATCCATCAGATCATCAGATTGACTTTGGGATGAAAAATATATAAATTTTTTTTATAACAATGTCAACAATATAGAGCCTATCATTATTTTCACTTATAATTCTTTAATTTTATTTGTGTGACATGTTTTATTTACTGAAAAAGGAAGCCTGGCCTTGTCCATGTGACTGTTTGTCTGTCTCTCTCTCTCTTCCTGTAAAATGGCATATCTGTCATTCATACGGGTATGAGCATGCTGGGAAACTATACCATGAAAGCCTGAGTCTCCCAGCTCTTTCATCTGCATACTTATTTTCTGAAGTGCATTCCTTCACCAAATCATGGTCAGCTCCACCCTTCCTAAAATAACACTAGGGCACTTGAGATCTACCTCATCCCTCCCCCACTTCCCTAACTGCACATAAAACTACTGTTGTAGTATCTGAGAAGAGGGGGTTGTCAGGATTGGCTACATAATTTATGGGGCCCAGTGCAAAACGAAAATGCATGACCCTTTGTTCAAAAAGAAAAAGAGACAGAGACAGAGAAAGAAAGACAGAGAGAGAGAGAAGTGCCACTTACAGCACTAAAATAAAATGTTCTTGTCCTTTCTTCTGTGTTTTGTCTCTTGGCTTGTCATGGTGTTTGTTTGTTACTATTTAATGTCATTCGAAATAAAGGAAAATAAAGATTTAAATTATTAGCAGGGATTTTACTGTCCATCTTTATGTGGTGCAATGCCAATTTTAAATGAAAATATTTATTTTGACCATGTTTGACTCATGCAGAATCCCTGGAATTACACAATTTAGATTTTGTTGTTTGTACATGCATTGTATGTATTTCAGTCTTACAAGAGCAGTGGGGTGAGGCACAAGACTCACTGAACCATTTTACATTTCACTTCTGCTGCACACACACTTTACCACAATGTTACCTTTGAATTAATGATGAGTCAGGAAGGATTGAGATGAAAAGTGACTGTGCACCACACTCAGTTTCCCGTTCCTTCCACATCATCACTTTCAGCATAAGCAGTTGGTGAACACAGGGAAGTAACATGAATAAGAAAAGATAGGGCAGGGTTCCTTGGTGGTTTATGTCTCTTAAAACACCATTGCTTGCTTTCTGCCTTCAAAGCAAGTTTTGATTTGAACAGAAGTGAGTCCACTTGGGGCTACCAGCACTCCCCTCTCCCCTTTTACTCAGCCACAGACATATAACACGTACCTTAAACTCACTTGGAGTCACTGAACTTCCATGCATCCTGGGTCCTCCAGATGTCTGCACTCACGGGGCATGTATGAACACGACATGCAAATGGGGCAGCAAGAAATGGCTGAAAACACACGTACTATGCATTCTTCCTCTGCTCACATGCTCCATTGTCACAAAACGCAAGTTCAAAGCTAAGATTGTGCAGAATTTCAAGATGGTGGCAGTGCAAATTACAACAAGCATGGGGCCCTTCTGAGCACAGGGCCCAAGAAGCTGGCCCTAGGCACTGTTATGTTGGAGTTCAGTGGCTGTTTGTATATAACAGGTGCACTGTAAACAGTGCCCAGGGGGCTTGGCAGATCTTCAAAAAGCTAAACAGAATGACTGTATGACCCAGCAATTCCACTTCTGAGTTTATACCCAAAAGAATTGAAAGCAGGGCTCAAGAAGAGGTAACTTGTACATCAATGTCCTTTGCAGCATCATTTACACTACTTAAAAGGTGAAACAACCCAAGTGTCCACTGATGAATGGATAAACAAAAGAATGAAATATTATTCAGCCATAAATAGGGATGAAATTTTGATACATACTAAAACATAGATAAAACTTTAAAAATATTATCCCAACTGAAATAAGTCAGTTACAGAAAGGACACATAATTGTTGATTCCAGTTGTATGAAGCATCTAAATTAGGCACAGTCACAGAGACAGTACGTACACTAGAAGGAACCAGGGCTGAGGAGGATGACTGGGAGTTACTGCTGAATGGTTACAGAGCTCCTGTTTGGGGGAATGAACACATTGTGGAAATAGATAATGCTGATGGTTGTAACAACGGTATGAGTTGTTACAATGCCACCGAATTACACACTGAAAATGGTTTAAATGGCAACGTTGGGCTATATATACATTTTACCATATTAAAAAAAAACCTTAATGGGTAGGAGCAAAAAAAATTTGATTAAAAATGGACAGAGGAAACAAATAAACGTTTTTCCAAAGAAGACATACACATGTCCAACAAGTAATAAGAAAATGCTCAACATCACTCATCATCGGGGAAATGCAAACAAAACTGCAATGAACTATCACCTCACACCTGTTAGAAAGGCCATCATCAAAAAGACGAGACAGCAAGTGCTGACAAGGACGTGGGGAAAAGGGAGCTTGCGCACTGTGGGTGGGACTGTGAATTGGTACGGCCACTGTGGAAAACAGTGTGGAGGTCCCTCAAAACGTTAAAAATAGAACTCCCGTATGATCCAGCAATTCCACTTCTGGGTATTTATCCGAGGGAAATGAAAACACTATGGTGAAGAGATACCTATACTCCCGTGTTCGCTGTAGCATTATTTACAACAGCCAAGGCCTGAAAATAACCTAAGTGTCCACCAGTGGATGAATGAATAAAAAGATGTCATATGTACATGTATATGTATAATGGAGTATATATACGGGAACATCACTCAGCCATGAGAAGAAAAGGAAATCCTTCAGACACTCAGACCCTGTGTAAAACAGCGTAGGTCGGTGCCTGGAGTCAGCCCTCCACATCTGCGGACTTCCAATTAAGGATCAAAAACAGCGCAGGTAGTTTACTGAAAAAAATGCATCTAAGTGAACCTGCACAGTTCAAACCCATACTGTTCAAGGGTCAACTGTATACGTATGTGACATACACACAGGGCTGGGGCAAAAGTAGGTTTACAGTTGTTCGTGTGGAAAATAATTCAATAATTAATAAATAATAATACAGGAGAAAACTCTGGCCCTGGCCAAGGGGCTCATTTGATTGGAGCATCACCCTGTACACCAAAAGGTTGTGGTTTCAGTTCCCGGTCAGGGCATGTACCTAGGTTGCAGATTTGATCCCTGGTCTGGGCGCATATGGGAGGCAACCGATCAATGCCTGTCTGTGTATCTATCTATCTATCTATCTATCTATCATCTATCTCAAATCAATAAACATATCCTTGGGTGAGGATTAAAAAAATAAGAAGAAGAAGAAGAAACTGTGTTTTGCGTAGTCACAACTGTAAACCTAGCTATGCCCCGCCCCGTACATATGGTGTGGTTCTCTCTTTCTCACAATTACAGAGAGAGAGCATCAGTCATTTGCCCACACAATGCTGGAGCTGACTGGGAGCTGAGGTTCTCTGTTGCTGCCAGAATCAGGAGAGAGTATTATGCTAGAAATTGCTAGCCCAGGAAAAGATAAAAATTTAAATTTGAAGTACAGTCCCATTGGATGAGTATCACTTTCACACTATCATAAAGTCAAAAAATCAGACGCCAGACCATCTTAAGAGTCCGGGACCATCTCTGTACACATGAATCTGAGCAGGTTACTGTACCTGAGTAATCTGTTTAAATGTATTTTTAAGAAGCTCCCCAGGTAGCATTGCCAGATAAAATACCAATATTGCATGGGATATACTCATACTAGATCCTTATTTATTGTTTATCTGAAATTCAAATTTATTGGGCCCTCTATATCCTAAGTTGCTAAATCTGGCAACCCTACCCCTTAAGGATTCCAATGCAGATGGCACACTTACAAACTCCCAGGTTTCCCCCTGATGGAGCAGTTCATAACTCCTGGAAAGCCTCTTGATGAGCATATGTGAGATTTTTAACAGTGATATTCCTAAAGTCCCAGAACATTCTATACAGCCAGCCACTGCCTCCTTGCATAGTCCCTTCTCTCGTTTCCATGACTCCTCCTGGTTTCTCTCTCTACTCAATGGCTTCTCCTCAGCAATCCCAGGGATCCTTGTTTAGGGGGACTGAGAGTTTATGCAATTTGGAGGACTCTCTTTTTAAAAATAATATAGGACCACAAGTACATTAGCTCAAAAGTAAGCATCTTGTAGTACAAAGAAATTGTCACACATTGCAAATTTTAAAAAGCTTATTATTAATGAACACTCTTCTCTAATAATGTTTTCATACATTTTTGGGGGGGTTGCATACTCCTTAATTACTTCTTCAAATGATAAAGCTTGTTTATAATAACATTAATAGAGAGAATGAGAATGATAACTTAGTCTTGGTCTAGCATGATGAATAGAAATTTGTTTTTTATTACCGATCGTGTAGGAGTGTTCTTTCCACTTTGCAAGGAATAACGGCAATGTCATGTCATGGCAAATGTCATGTCCATTTTTAAGAGTGTTGGCAAGTTTGGGCAGACTTCATTCAAATTTCTTTTATATATGAGCTGTCAGATTTGGAAGAACTTTCTGCAGACTTGTTTTATTTATTTTAAACCCAGTTTTTCTCTTCTTCTGGAGCTGGAGCTGGGTCACGGTCATGTCTTCATGAGACCTCCCATTTCACATCTCCGGTTTCCACCGCAGCAGAGTCGGCAATGCACAAGGCAGGAATATTCCCTGAAGCAATTCCAGCACTTGGGCAGCTAGCATTCACTTAAAGACAAACAGAAATCATTCCCAAACACAAAAATATATGTCCCACTTGTCTTGGTTAAGTTCATGTCAATTTGACAGCAGCATGGTGCCCAGGTATTTGGTGATTTTTGGAACAGATTAACATTTAAATTGCTGGACATTTAGTAAAGTAGGTTACCCTCCATAATGGGGGGTGGGGGGGAGGATACATCCGATCAGTTAAAGGCCTTCATAGAACAAAGACGGACCTTCCCTGAGCCAGAAGGAACTCTGCCAGCACACTGTCTTGGGAGCCAGGCTGCAACTCTTCCCTGGATTCCCAGCCTGCCAGTCTACCTTGAAGATTGTGGACTACCAAGCTTCCATAATCATGTGAACCAAACCGCTAAAATCAACCAATGTCTCTCTCTCTCTTTGAATGGATGGATGGATGGATAGATAGATAGATAGATAGATAGATAGATAGATAGATAGATAATCTCCTGTTGGTCTGTCTCTCTGGAGAACACACTTATACACCACTGAACTCCTCCTTACATGGGCTACACAGGCCCCCAAAAGATTCCCATCCACCAGGATGTCCCAGAGTGTACAGAAATGTGACAGAGTAGACTTGCAGTAGAAAGATAGAGCAATCTATAGAGTTTGGGTACTCAGTTTCCTCCCCTCTCACCAACACAAAGACACCTCTCCAGCCATCTCTCCTCCCTCCATCTAGCTCCTTTCCCTCTCAACTGAGCCATTCCCACCAGCATCCAAACATGGATAGTTTCTCCACCTTAAAACCTTTGCTTTGCCTTTACTTGCCTCTCCTGGTACCTCTCTGTTTCTCTTCTTCCATGTATCACAAAACTCCCAGCAAGTCTGGGCTCAATGCCATCATTTTCTTCTTCCACTGTCTCTTAAACCCATTTCAATCAGCTTGGTGGAAATCAAAGGCCGTAGGGGGCCCGAGAGCCTGGGAGCCCCCGCAACAGTCCCAGCCAGCTCATGTCCTTATTTTAATGAGAGAAAAAATAAATAAGCTTCTGTCTTATTAAGTCCCGATCATTTGGGTTTTCTGTTTTATCATGTCCATGTGTGGCTGACCCTCATCAGTGGGAATCTTGTGTGTGTTAGGATGACAGTGAATTCTTTCCCAGAAGATGTGCCATAAAAGGGCTTTACCTACTATATGTGCTTAAAGTTATTTTTTTTCCCCCTTGGGTTTTCCTAGGCCACTTGCTAGGGCTGCCATAACAAAGTACCACAGATGGGGTACAGTGGCTTAAGCAACGAAAATGTTTTCCTCACAATTCTGGAGACTAAAGAGCAAAGATCAAGGTGTTTTCTCCGGAGGTCTCCCTCTTTGCCTTGCAGACGGCCACATTCTCTCCGCGTCCTGACACGGTCATTCCTCTGTGTGAACGTGACTCCTGCAAAACTCCTTATTACTTTAGTCATTTGCACCATTCCCTACACTTATACTCTGACGCCAGTGCCAAGAGCACAGGTAATTTCCTTTCTTGCTTTGTATGTTCTGTTTCAATGTCTTTGTTCTGGGGTAGTGATCAGAACAAGGGGGTTTATTTTAATATGAGAAGGTGGAGGCAGAAAGAGTCTAAACAGACCTCTACGTCTCAAACGGGCAAGCAGCTGAAGAGGTGGTGGGATTGTTTTCCATCAAGGTAAGTGGCCAGGGCAGAAAGGAGAAAGCTGGGGGTGGGGGAGCTCTCACCTGCGCCAGATGAGCACTGAGCCAGCTGTGAAAACACAACTGCTACTAGGCAGGGGAGCAGACTCAGCACACTCTGTTACTCCTCCCTCCCCCCCTCCAGGTATGAAGTATGGACTGAAATGAAACTTGTCCCATTTGTTGTCTTAAAAAAGACAGAAGGGAAGTAACATTTTCTAAAATTTTATGTTATTGATTATGCTATTACGGTTGTCCCAATTTTTCCTCCTTTTCCCCCTTTCACCCAGCAGCCCCACTCCCATAGGCAATCCACACAACCATTGTTCACGTCCATGGATCATGCATATAAGTTCTTTGGCTACTCTAATTCCTACACTGTACTTTACGTCCCCATGGCCACTCTGTGACTGCCAATTTGTACTTCTTAATCCCCTCACCTCTTCGCCCATTCTCCCAAATGTCCCTCCCATCTGGCAACCATCAAAACACTCTGTATTCATGATTCTGTCTCGGTTCTTCTTGTTTGCTTAGTTTGTTTTTTAGATTCAATTGTTGATAGTTATATGTTTAGTGCAATTTTATTGTTCATAGTTTTGATCGTGTTTTTCTTAAATAAGTCCCTTTAACATTTCACATAATAAGGGTTTGGTGATAATGAACTCCTTTAGTTTTCTCTTGTCTGCAAAGCTCTTTACCTGCCCTTCAATTCTAAATGATAGCTTTGCCGGGCAGAGCAATATTGGCTATAGGTCCCTGCTTTTCCTGACTTGGAATATTTCTTGCCAATCCCTTCTAGCCTGCAAAGTTTCTTCTGAGAAATCAGTTGACAGTCTTATGGGAACTCCCCTGTAGGTAACTAACTGCTTTTCTCTTGCTGTTTTTAAGATTCTCTCATTATCTTTAACTTTTGGCATTTTAATTCTGATGTGTCTAGGAGTGGGCCTCTTTGTGTCCATCTTGTTTGGGACTCTCTGTGCTTCCTAGACTTGCATGTCTATTTCCTTCACCAAATTAGGGAAGTTTTCATTCATTATTTTTTCAAATAGATTTCCCTGAAGCTCCTTACACTGTCCTCGTTGTTTTGTTGGGATTCTTTTTCCTTCTTGTTGTCCTGATTGGTCAGTTTTTGCTTCCTTATGTTCCAAACCATTGATTTAATTCTAGGCTTCCTCCACTCTACTATTGTTTCCTTGTAAATTGTTCTTTACTTCAATTAGTGTATGCTTCATTTCTGACTAGATCTTTTTTATGCTGTTGAGGTCCTCATTAATTTCCTTGAGCCTCCTTATAACCAGTGTCTTGAACTCTGCATCTGATAGATTGCTTATTTCCATTTTGTTTCGTTCTTTTTCTGGAGTTTGGATCTGTTCTTTCATTTGGGCCATGTTCTTTTGTCTCCTCAATTTGGCAGCCTCCCTTTGTTTTTGTTTCTATGTATTAGGTAGAATGTGGACTAATGTAGTAGGTGTCATGCAGTGTCTAGTGGCACAGCCTCCTCTTTCAACCAAGCTGTGTACTTGAGATTGCCCTCTGTGTGGACTGAGTACACCCTCCTCTTGTAGTTGAGTCTTGGTTGCTGTTGGTAAATTAATAGGAGGGATTTACCCATGCCATTCAGCTGCAAGGATTGACTGTGACCACCGATCACCAGCCTCTGCTGTCCATGGAGGATCAGCTGTGTAGCGGCAAGGTGGTGGTGCTCCGACAGGCTCTGTGATTTCCTGGATGGTGCAAGCCAAGGTCAGCCCCAACTTGTATTCTGCCCAGGGCCACCCTGCATGGACTAAAAAGCAATCTGCAGATGGCTACTACTTGTGCTGGGCTTGGAGGTCCCCAGGCAAAGCCAAGCTGTGAACCTAGGCTGGCTGCTGCTTTTGCCAGGCCTGGGGCCACTTAGCAAGAAGTAGGGGACTGGGGGCTCAATGAGGTTGGCTGTTGCTTATGTGAGAGAATTTAGGAAGTTGTTAAGCATGAGCCAAGACCAGCCATTCATACAGAAATGCCACTGTTAACAGCTTGGGTGGGCTTGTAAGTTTGGTGGGTCAGAGCTTCAGGGGATCTCCAGGGTGGGGCAAACAGGTTGATGGAGTCTCTGATGTGGTCCTGCCTGCCAGCTCTGTGGCTCTGTGGGGGAAGGACTAAGAAAAGGAGGAATGGCCTTTCCCCATAGTTCTGTCTGGAGAAAGCTGTCCCCCAGCACTTGCTTTGATGCCAGACACTTCAGTTCCTCCCTGTATGCCACTGGTGCCTTCCAAGCTGTTACCCTGGTGCTGGATCTCAGAGGGAATGAGTCCGAGTAAGTCCTTGTGCAGGTTCTTTAAGAGGAACTGCTTGGGACTCTAGAAGTTTCTTCCACAGACTCAATCCCTACTGGTTTTTGCAGCCAGAAATTACGGGGACTTATCTTCCTGGCACTGGAACCCTGGGCTGGGGGCCTGGTGTGGGGCTGGGACTCCGCACTCCCGATATATCCCTCCCAAATTTTTATCCACTACATGTGGATGTGGGACCAGCTCATTCTGCTTTTCTGCCTCTTCTACCAGTCTGAATGAATGCAGTCTTTAATTCTATAGTTGTTGGGCTTCCATTCAACTCGATTGGATGGTTCTGAGTGATGGCTGTTCTATAGTTTAGTTATAATTTTGATGTGGTTATGAGAGGAAGTGAGCCATGTCTATTTATGCCTTCATCTTGACTAGAAATTGAAGTATCCTAACATTTTTGAACACCCAGTATGTTTCCAGCTTGTGTTAGGTGTTTTATCCATCTTACTCAATCCTTACAACCCTGAGAAATAAGTGGTAATTTCCCAGCCTCGCACTAGACAAAGTTGTAGAATGGTAAAGCCCAACTTTGAACCCAGTTCTGTCTAACTCAAATTCATGACCTGTTGAAAGTAGGACAGAAGAGAGAAAGATGTTTGTGAAACCTCATGGAGTAGTATGCACTGACCAACAGTGGGAAGATGGGAAATTTCTTGAACGCTGTGAGTTTTAGTTTCCTCCTGTATAAAATGGGTAGACTGAACCCTACTTTGCTGAGTTGATGCAGCCTTAAATAATAGATACAAAGAAAGCCTTTAGAGCAGCACCCAGAGCAACACTAGCTCTTGTTAAAACACCTTAGCCCTTATTATTAGTAATTCTCATAGCACTGTTATTATTATTAGGTTTGGCCAATGTTAATACCCAAGTATTTTAATTAACAGTACCATCACACCTTCATTTTCACCCCTTCAGGGCAAAGGAAGGCAGACAATAAACACATAGTTACAGTAAAGAAGTAAACCTTTATTTCTGCAAACCTTTTGCTGAAAGGGACAGATAGTAAATATTTTAGGTTCCATGCATCCTAATGCTTCTGTTGCAGCTACACAATAGCAGCCATGGACAATCTGTGAATAAATCGGGGTACTTATTCCAATACAACTGCATTTCAAAAACAGATTTCATGCCAGATTCAGCCCATGAGTGGCCTCTCAGGGAAAAAAAGGTTATACAAGACTGCCCTGGGTGTTTCTGCAAAGCAAACGGTCACTGGTTCGATTTCTGGTGGGGGCACATGCCTGGGTTTTTGGCCTGGTCTCAATCAGGCACATGTGAGAGGCAACTGATCGATGTTTCTCTCTCAGGTGGATGTTTATTTCCCTCTCTTTCTTTACAGCCTCCCCTCTCTCTAAATAAATAAATAAAATCTTTTTAAAAACATTAAAAGATTATACAAGATTACCTCCAAGAGTGATAAATGCTATGAAGAAAATCAATGGAGCAGTTGCGACGCAGTGTGACAGGGGAGTCGGTACAAATTAGATGGGCTGATCAGAGGACACCTCAGCTGAGTCGAGTGAGCAGACAAGGCCGACTCGCAGAGTGATTTGGAGGGAGTTGAAGGTGCGGAAACATTACAGATAAAGGAAACACATGCAAAGGCCCTGAGGCAGGATCCAGCTCCACAGTTTCTGTGCTCCAGGAGGCCAGTATGCTTGCAGCGTAGGGGAGGGACACAGGCAAGTCCTGCAGGACCTCGCCTGAAAGGAGTGGGTATTTGATGCTAAGTGAAAGAGTCCCTTGCAGAGTTTAAGGGTGACAGTAAAGTAGGTTGATTTACATTTTAAAATATCTCTCTAGCTGCAATGGAGCAGCAAAATCACTGGTGACATCGACAGTAAAGAGTAGGGAGGGTTGAGGAAGAAGGGGCAATAGGCAATGGAGCCCCCCAGAAGACAGAATGCCTTGGATGTTTTGCTGTGAAGACAATAGGGTGGTAGCTGGAGGATAATGTGTCTTAATTGAGAGATTTAGAGATGAGGCTACTAGAGCATGTTGTCTGCTGATCAGGAGAACCTGGTAGGGAAGAAGGTGATGCTGGAGCAAGGAAGGATGAGGAAGTAAGGATGATGGGACTGAGAGAGAATGAGGAGGAAGTGATGAAGTCCGGTGGGACCAGAGTAAGGAAGCAGGTAGGATGACAGCCTTGAGAAAGAAGATGGAGTCCCCACCTGGTTGTGTCTGTGACCCAAGTGAGCATGGGGTCCACATATACTGATGCCTTCCCACCTATACATCACCTGAACCCCATCCTACATCACCATGGATACTCTGCCTCTCCTCTCCCCAACATTCTCATCCAATGGTTTGTAGTAGCCAGAATCTCTTGATCTCTTAAGGCTGCAATACTGTGGCTTTCAAGATAATGAGTTAACTTAGGACATTTATCAGAGCAAATGTGCAAATCAGCCGATCTCCCAGTTTTACTAAGGAGCTGAACTGGCGGAGTGTGTCCAATTTGAAACTCCCTCCCCCATCATCCTCCCCATTTTACAATCTCCTCTCTCCCCGAGATCTTAATCTTCCTCCTGTACTCCAAAAGTTATCCTCACTCCTCTTCTTGAAGGCCCCAGTTAACCCCACGTCCTCCATACTGGTCCTCCGGAGAGGCTTCCTCCGCCTCCCATAACCCTCCACCTTCTTAGCAATGCCCTCGCAAGTTCCTTCTGAATGCGTGTGTCATCTCTGCAAGCAGATGATAAAATGTGCTATGTATTACCTTATATTTTTAGTCCTAACCCTCCCCGAGGGCAGGCACAATAATTTACAAAATAGAAGGTGTAAACAGCAGTGTGCTCATACTGACTCATGAGGACTGATTAAATTTTCAGAATTCCGTGAGCCAGTTGTTAAGGACAGCCATTAGTCAAAATTGTTACATAAACGTACGGCTACATAAATGACATTGAAACCCAAAATAGAAAATACTCAACACTCATGGTTTACCAATTATTCTGGTGCTTTTTCACTTTTATCTCTGCACTTGAGGTTAGTTATGTCCGCTGTCGCTATGCTTATGATAGGAATTCTAACTAATGATGAGTTTCTGTGCATCTCTTCTCAACGCTGTGTTCAGTGAATCGTGGTGACAGCTTGAGATCAGGTGAGATCATTTATACCAGAGAAATTGGCAGGTGCTGTGGTATCATTCAGGGCTATCCTCCCGAGGGGCAGTGGTCAAACACCTGCCAGCACACCACTCATCGCAAACTAACTTCATAGAACTCTATAGCAACCCTTCCAGGTTTGCCTCCGATAGCTACATGCGCACTCTCCCTCTTCCTCCCCGCCCCCAACTATTTTTGGCATCCTTTACTGAAAATGCTTTTCATACCTCTGGGTCATCCCATGTGTTCTTTGCCCGGAATGTTCTTTTTTCTCTTTCCCCATCTGGTAGACTCCTACTCATCCCCTGAACCTGCAAGCTTTCTGGGATTTTCCCCCAATTCCTGTGTTAGTTGGCTAGCACTGCCATAACAAAGTACACCACACTGGTAGCTTAAACAGCAAACTGATTTTTCTAACAATTCTAGAGTCCAGAAGTCCAAGATCAAGGCATTGGCAGGTTTGGTTTCTCCGAAGGCCTTTTCCCTTGGCTTGCAGATGGCCGCCTTCTCACTGTGTCCTCACCTGGCCGGTCCTCTGTGAATGCATCCCTGGTGTCTCCTGGTACGTCCAAATTTTTCTTCTTATAGGGAACAATCAGATTGGAGTAGGGCCCAGCTTAATGCCTCATTTTAACTTTATCACCATTCTAACGGCCCTATCTCCACATACAGTCACATGCTAGAGTACTCGGGTTGGGGGGGGGGGAGAAACATTGGTTTGTTGTTTCACCCACCCATGCATTCATTGGATTTTTGTAGGTGCCCTAACTGGGGATAGAACCGGCATCCTTGGTGTATTGAGACTACGCTCTAGCCAACTGAGACACCCAGCCAGGGCCCAAAAAGAACTTTTTAATTGTCCTTGTCCTTGTTATCTAGACATTTTTGGTTTTTTCTTCAAAGCTTTCTACACGATTAATTTTATCACCTGGGAAGAGACAGGCAGTGGTTCTGTAGTATCTGTCCTTTCCTTCCTGCAAGTAATTTTTCACTGGGTAAGGAAGAAACCAGAATGAATATTACATTTCTCAGTATTCCTTAGTTGATGACTAAGTTCTGGGAATCTTCCTGAAGAGAGAGCGGCCCTGCTCTTTGTCCCCTCCCTCCCAACACCTCCTTCCCCCCCCCCCCCCCACACACACCTGGTCAGCCATCATTCCTCACCGCTTTTGGCTGCCCAGGAAGCTGAGGCTTCCTTCTCCAACTGCAAGGCTGAGAGCCACTGTGGCCCAACCACAGAGAGAGAGCTGGAAGAAGCCAGCATCCCTGAAGACATAATGGAACATCCCAGGTCTCCAGGCCTTGTTTATGAGGGGAAAATAAACATGTCTGCCTTAAACCACTGTTTGTTTTAAATTTCTATGACATACACATGAAACATGTCATTCTGTAACTTTTATTTATTCATATCTTCACATCAGTAAATACGGATAGTATCAAAAATGGCCACAGAGGAATGGTTTGCTGGTTCCTCAGAAAGCTAAACATAGAATTACCATGTGACCCAGAAATTCCACTGCTGGGTATGGACACAGGAGAATTGAAAACAGGCACACGGGTGTTCAGAGCCAAAAAGTGCTAACAACCAAACTGTCCATCAACTGACAAATAGATGAATAAAGTGTGGTCCATCCATACAGTGGAATAGTATTTAACCATAGAAAGGAATGAAGTACTAATACGTGCTACCACATAGAGGAACGTTGAAAACATTATACTGAATTAAAGAATCCAGTCACCAAAGCTATGTATGACTCCATTTGTATGAAATATCCAGAATAGGCAAGTCCATAAAGACAGAAAGCAAATTAGTGGTTGCCAGAGGCTAGGGGTGGGCAGGAATCCGAGTGACTGTTTAATAGGTATGAGGTTTACTTTCGGGGTGTTAAAAATATTCTGGAGCTAAATGGATGGTTGTACAACATTGCCAATGTACTAACTGTCAATGGACACACTGTGAATGGAATCCTGAGACTTCCACAGTGTGACGAGAGACACGTGGAGAGAGTAGCCCAGCTGTCCCGCTGCCCCAGTCAGGCTCCGGCCATGTGGGGAAGGCCCTGTCCCATCACCAGCCACAGCTGAGCGCCCGTCTGCCTGCAGCTGCCTGAGACAGCCTGCAGCCATCAAGCCCAGTCAAGCCCAGTCGAGCTGCAGAACTGTGAGGAATAATAAGCCGTTGTTGTCTGAAGCCACTTTGCTTTAGGTACACCAAAACAGAAAACCAACGCAGCGTGTGCTGCTACGCAGTGTCACGGTTCACCCAACCAGGGTCCTACCAAGAGGCTCTGGTGCTGTGTCCAGGTCCCTAACTGTCCTAAACCACTCTGTCCTGGACATCCTTACCAAAACTACTCTCTGCCTTCTCCTGATTTTTTCCGTAATACTCCCATTAAAGTTTCCATTAAACGCAAGTGTGCTGCTGACGTGGCGATTTCGGGCCACTTCAGCTGCAGAAACAAGGCCTTGCCTGGTTGCTAAAGGGAGTTTGTGTACACTCGACCCTGCACCTCATGAATCCTATCCCCAAGCTTCTCCCTTGTATGCCAGCCTTGGCTTTCTGTGTTGTTCTTCAGGGCTTCCCATAGGGTGTGTGGAACCCCTGTGTACATAAATAATTTAATTAAAATATATTACAAAATTCATGAGCCCACGTGAGGTGACTTCTCCGTGGATATCGAAGAAGTCCTTGGGTGTTCGTTTATTCCAACCAGTGTACATAAAGATTCTTCTCAGGGCCTAGGCGCCAGCTTTCCCCAGTCATGTTCAGGAAACACCTCGGGTTCTTTTGGTCAGATGCGCCACGTGTGGCTACCTTCTATCTCGCACGATGAGGAAAGGGTAGGGAGACTGTTGTTACTCACAATGCCATGGCTCTCCGGAACCTGTTTGCATTAAACAATACTCCTCACAGAGATTCATACCTCTGCAGTTTCTTAATTCCATTTCCTTAATGCTCACTGCATCGTTTATGACACTGTGTTGTCCATCGGGGGCCCAGGACACTCTCAAAGGCGGTTAAACTCTCGGTGCTTTGTTAATGATGGCCACCAGCGCAAGTCCAACCCAGAATAGGCGGGGAGACGTGAATGATAATTCATCTCTGGGTCATGT
The DNA here is from genome assembly GCF_022682495.2 of Desmodus rotundus. Classification (NCBI taxonomy): domain Eukaryota; kingdom Metazoa; phylum Chordata; class Mammalia; order Chiroptera; family Phyllostomidae; genus Desmodus; species Desmodus rotundus. The sequence continues at coordinate 189,101,436 of NC_071387.1, read as the reverse complement.
GAAATTCAGCGTAGAGCGCCAGGTGAGTACTAGGCTTACCCAAGTGATCACTTCCTAAGGTATATAAATGTCTAATCACTATGGCATACACCTGAAACTAATATTATATGCCAACAGTAATTGAAAATGAACTTCTGAGAAATTCACCATTGAGAATTTTATAGCACAACAAGTGAACAGCATATCTCCCAGTTATAGCTTCTCTGGAACTCTGCAGGCTGCAACCAAGGCTTTCTGAGCACATGGTTGATTTCAATGTTGACTGTACCTGGCTTTCCAGCACCACCACCTATGGGGAGGTGGGGGAAGGGTCATGAGTGGAGTGGGAAGAGCTGTCCCCTTCATGCAAGAAATGTTCACTTCTCATCTGGCTGAGACTAAGGGCCAATGCCACAAGAGTGAAGACACCGTATTGAATGGAGACAAGAGAGGACATTGCCTGGAAGGGCTGATTGACAATGCAGAGCAACTGTCTACAAAGAGATGGGTGCAGTTCACCTGGGAAGATTGCCTGACATGAGGCTCAGAGCCAGTGAAGGGAGAGGGATGACTGTCCTGTGTGCCTGGGCTGGGGGCCACACAGAGTAAAGATGCCTGTCACCTCCCCACAGCTCAAAGGTGCCATGGGTCCAGGCAGTCCCACTGCTTGCCAGAACACACAGGTGAGGCATGACACAGGAGTGCACACACATGGCTAAGCCCAACAGTCCCACTGTGGGGACACTGTTGGTGGCAAAGAGTACTGCAGTCCACTTCTGTCCGAGGTGAGTGAAAGTCACTGAGAATTGGCTTGTTGGCATTGTTCTGGTGGCCCAATGTCTCACGTTCCTGTGAAAAACACACTGCACTGGCCAGCAGAGAAACTCAAGTGGCTGTCCTCCTGGGCCTGAGGCGCCTTCATAAGCTCCATGAGGACCCCAGTAAATGCCATTCTGGACTTCCGGAAGATACATGTGCGTGACAGAGGGTTAGTGACTGGCCCAAAGAGGGAAGACAGAGAGGAAAGACCCACAAGACCTGATCTGGGTGCGGCGTGGCCTCCCTGGATGAAACTACTAGTCCTAGCCAGTCCTGGTACGGACTGGAACCTGGCCATTTTGAGGAACGCAGCCCCAAGCACAGTGACCCAATTTCTTCCCTCTGACGGTGCCAGTCCTCCTAAGGTATTAGCAAGCTGTAGACAACAAAATCAGAGAACTTAACATAAGAGGAGTATCACTGGAAGAACTGGAGGATGGGCTTTAGGCTAAGCTTCTAGAAATAAGTCTTAAAACCACAGCACAGAGCAGGCCTGGTTGGGCAGAGGCTGTTTCACCTACCAATCTAGGAAACTTGCTTCTTTTTCTGTCGCCTGGAAGTTGCTGCCCCACAGCTGACCACAAAAACATAGTGACTGTGCCATGACCTGGGCCACCAGCATTGATGCTCTGAGCCTCCCCTGTGTCCCCATGTAGTTTGTTTCCTAAGTTAAATCTTAAGCGGGTACATCTAATTGGGAGAACTGAAGTTACATGTTTGGAGCAAATGAAGTTTGTAGCTTCTCTGTTGGGTTGAAGGGATTCACAGTGTGAGGACACTCTAGCATGTAGGTAGCATCTTCAGAAGACATGGGGCAGGTGTCAATGATAATGCCCACTCATCAAGATAACTGAATTATGATTATTCCATTAATAACTATACAAAGTTGGTAGATGTTGCTGAGGAGAGTAAAGGAGGTTTAGTTTGGGGGTATGCGGGATGAGAAGAACCTCACTAGGAAAAATCCAACAGATGGTTGAAAATTTGGGGATGGAGATTTCATCAAGTTGTGTCTGGATTTGGGCATCATTTATGAAGAGATGGCAGCGGACATACTGATAATTACGTGAGAATGTAAGAATGGGGAAGAGAATGCATGCTTAGGACTGACCACATTTGGGAGGAAGGAGGGAGAGGAGCCTATGAAAGTGACAGAGAAAGAGATCAAAGAGATAGGAGACCAGACAAAGACAGCTAGGTAGGAGCAGCAACATGCTTTTTGGGATCTAGGGTAGAATAGAAAAGCAGGGCTCCTTGCTCAAAAGTCAGTAAGAATTTTAAGACAATACAACAGAGTATTAAACCAAGAATGGGGCCCCTTCTGAGCCTGTGCAACTAACTCTACAGTTTGCACACCCTTGAAGCTGGTCCTGGAAGCTAAGAAGTTGTAGAGTTTCGCAATGGGGCAATGTCAAAGAGGAAGAAATTTGAGAAAAGGCTATTGAATTTGATTATTTTGAGGTCATGGCCATCTTCAAAATGGTGGGATGAAGGGCTGAAATCTGTGAGGAGTTTAAGGATTGATTGCTTGGAGATGAGATGAAGTGCAGACAGTGAAAAGTTAGGGGTTTGAGGAGAGACGACTCACCAGTTTAGGGAGCAATCGGGTTAAAAAACAGCTGTTTCCAAGTCGAATAGACACAATCACATTCGTTGGCTTGGATAATGTGAGTAGGAAGATGCGGGAAGGCGGGGGAACAAGTAAGGGCACAAAGTTTGGAAGCAGAAAACATCATCAACAGTAACAGCAGAGGTGAAGAGATGGTAACTTTGGGAAGTCAGCCTCACAGCCACTGGTATGAGAAGACTGGGGGCATGAAGATACAAAGAAATCGAGAGAAAGGGGAGCTGTGGATCATAGTCCAACAGGGCAGAAAACCACCCAGTGTCTCCAGGATGTGTACCATTTGTTTATCACACTCAGCAAGACCGGCACCAACTACTTTAAATGGAAATGCAGTAATTTATGGAAACAACGTTCCGCGTTTGTGTAGGGTTTCAATTTAGAAAGCATTGTTGTTGTAGTTTTGAAGTGATTGGGATTTAGTCAGAATCCACTGGCCCCTGAGTGCTCTCTGATGAGGTAAATTTCCTCCTAGTCCTAGCCCATCTTGTTTCGAAAAAGACTGCCAGCAAATTAGGTTTTTGAGCGTCTTGTCCTTGCTTTATTTCTATACTTTTTGTACTTGTTTAATGCCATTACAATGCGAAGCATTTCTAGTATCACTACCCCTCAATTTTATTCTTTCTATAGAAATCTTTCACAATTATTCGTAGCTTCACACAAAAACAACTTCCTTCAGAATTTTTGAATCACAAGTTGTGAGAAATAAAAGGAATGTTTGTCTACATGTTTAAAGAACATTTTAGAATTTTCTTAATTTTTGTTTGTTTAAAAGGCAACCATGTGAATTTTTAAACATCCAGAACTATTAAGTGGCCTGGAAGGATGAAATGTTTAGCATGAAAAACAATATTTTATAGTTGTGTCAGTTATTAACTTCTAATTTGTGTGAAGGAAACTTCCAGAACTTTTCCTTTCCATAATTAGTAATTAAACCACGACTCTGACTGGAGCCATTAGAGGTGAATATTTATAAAAACAAAGGTGATGGAAAAGACACTACACACTAAACACACGCAGATTAGGAACTGCTAAAAAGCAACGAATAACAAAGGAACTCAATTTGAAATCACAAAAGAAGTTAAAACAACACATTTCAAGTAAAAAGAAGCACATGCTGGAAAACAAAAACAGGGAGATTGTAGTACTTCACTCATATAAATGAATACATAATTCTCCCTTAAAGTGGCAAAATGGTCCCACCTGTATTAAATTTTTTGTCAATTGCTCATTAATTTATGCAGCAAGATAAAAGAATGTAATTCGAGCTTTTCTGATGTTTTAATTAGAAAATAGAACACTATTTCTTTGAGAAATAAGTAGGAAAACTGAGAAGGATCTTTGCATCACAGCATTCACATTCTTGAGCCCCTGTTACTCCTCAGAGTGCAGGGTTTAACTGTTTCAGCCCAAAGAGCTTTGACCAATAGCTTACACAGATCCTTGAAAGGAAGCGCTTTTTAAAAATGGTAACAAAAGTGGATCTTCTTAGAAATCTATTGATTGAAAATGATTCCCCTTCTTTGGCCAATTTTGTCAAAGCCCTTTTAAGTTTCATACAGTCCTTTTAAACAACTCCAAATACGTGAAAGTTAGATATCCTGTTTAGAATGTTTATAATAACATGCACTTTGCTATTTGTCCAGCAAATGGTCTTACTGCTCAGTTTGTCTTTACACCTTTTTGGGGAATGTGCATTTGTAAGGAAAATCCAATGAATTCTGACAACCTAAACAAGTAATTCTCACATTCAGAATTGCCTACTTGGGTGCTTACTGAAATGCAGATTATTAGGCACCCAGCCCACACACCTGAGATTAAGAATTATGCTTTGTTTTGCTTTTCTCTTTTAACAGTCCCAGGGGATTTTGAAAAGGTGGTATAAACTTTTTAAAGAATTAATAACTTAGTAAAATTCCACCCTTATGTATTGGATCTGGCTCACAATTCTTTATATGAGCCAAGTTGGGGGGTAATCAACTATATCTTCTTAATCAACAGGAAAGTGACTTTTAAAAAATTACTTTTTTGAGTAGTTTTAGGTTTACATAAAAACTGAGGGCAAGTTGTTCCTTTGCCCCCTCACTCCCCCTCTCCATAGTTTCCTCTGTTACTAACATGTTGTATTAGTGTGGAACATTTGCTACAATTGATGAGCCAACATTGGAAAGTGTCTTGGCCAAGGCAGCCCAATACATAATCAGTGCCCAGGCACTGATGCTGGGAACCATGCCACACCCACACACTCACTTGAACAAACTGCCTGGTAATTTCTCTTGAAAAATGTTCTGTACAGATTAATACTACAATGCCTGTAATTGTTCTGCTGCCATATCTGAATACTGGTGGCAGCAGGAATCACTTGGCTGATGCCTGGGATTGCTGGTATTTATCCTGGCTCTAACTTTCCTTGCAATATGGGACAAAATCTTTAATGGCATAAGTGTGTAAACCTGTGAAACAGTGCAACAGCATAGCACAATATCGCTAATTTACATCTTGATTCTTTTCGGAGGGCGGTGGAGTGAATAAATGACATTAATGCTGGAGAACTGTTCTGAGCCAGGTTACAAACATGCTTGGATTTTCACACAAGGATTCATTTACTCTTTGAGAAAGCCTGGGAAAACAAATTTTAAAGTACAGTCCCCCCTCTTAAGGAGCTTCCATATTCCCAACGAAGATGGGTAGGACACCAATAAAGAGCCCCTTACAACATGATGTAGTTTCCTCACCAGTCTTAGGAATAAGCCACACCTGTTGTTAGGTGGAGCTGGAAGCCGGATGAATGGCTTGGCATCTCTGGGTAGGCTTCTTCTGGAAGATGTGACTTTCTGGCTTGAGTTTTAAAGGATGAGTAGCAGTTGGCAAATCCCCCACAGAGCGCGTCTCAAACTATTCGTGGTGAAGAACCAGCCGTTTGTTTTCAATCGGCTAGGTACCAATACAAGATCCCTACTGTGCCAGTTATGTGACTCACCACGACTCAGTCTGACAACACCCAAACTGGTTTATACCCGGTTCAAAGAGTCCACCGATCACGCGCTAGGATGTCGCGGCATCTTAAAATTGTTACAAAAGTTTCTAAACCTTTGTTCTGCATTTCTCTACCTGTTACAGACAGGCTCCAAACAATATGCAGACCTGGTGCCACCCTTTGAAGGATTATTAGAGATGCAGATTGTCAGCGATCGCCCCGCTGAATTTCAATCTGCATTTAAACAAGATTCCCGTGTTCCCCGTGCACGCTAAAGCTCGAGAACCTACCGTAGAGGAAACTAGGATTCATTACCAGGTGGGTTTGATTCTTCATTCATCTGATTTTCTTATGTTTCCTTTAAGTCCAGAAAAAGTTTACATTTTTAAAGGTGCAATTGGCCACGCCCTCTTCCAGTTTATAAAACTACTATTCCCCGCGGCTATGAAAACGTCTCTTAACCTGACAGCCGGAAAGAAACTCAACACGGGAAGGCAGCTTCCAGAAATTCTGATTAGCCTCCGTCCTCAGCTTTGATCTGGCCCAACAGCCGGGGCAGCTCCGCGGACCGCGCTTCCTTCCCCGGGGTCGCTCATCTGCAGAGCTGCATTAATGAGATCCGTGTTGAGCGGGTTCCAGGGTCTGCTAGAGATCAAAGGCACAAAAGAATCCCCCCAACCCCTCCTTCCCGGTGACTACTTGGTCTCTACCACCAGAGGAAAGAGTCAACTGCCCCTCCCGCCCCTAGGTAAGGAAGCCGGGACTTAAGTGGAGCTGCCGGGACCCCGCCTTCCCCTCCCGCCGCAAAGCCCGGGGCTGCTTAGGCGCGGCTAGGGCCGGACTGCGCAGTAGGTGAGGCGGGGCGGGGCGGAGCGGGGCGGGGCGCGCCGGCTGGGCGGCACCGGACTCTGCGGAAGCGCGGGACAGGGTTGACTGGGGCTGGGCTCCTGGTGGGGCGGGGCAAGGCCGGCTAGTGGGCGTGGCCTGACGAGCGGAGCGGAGCGGGGCGGGGCGTGTTCTCCCGTCTGCGCGACTCTTAGCAGTGGTGAGCTAGCTGAGCCGCGGCGCCCGAATACTCTTCGCGGCGGCGCTCGCGCGGGGAGAACGACTCGGGGCTCGCTTTGTGCCCGCTGTCTGCCTGCCGGCGCTCTGCGCCTTCTGCCCCAGCTCAGAGGGAGGGGGCACACTCCCAAGTCCCCAGCCGTTCCCCCCCGCACCAGCCCGGGGGAAGAATGTGCCACCAGCTGTTCTCCGCTCGCTAGCGCTGCTCCCAGAAGTGAAAAACTTGGAGGAAGAGGAGACAAAGGCTGCGTTTGGGACGGATGAGTTGAGAATTGGGTTTGGGCAAACAAAAGGTGCGAAAGACAAGAAGGGGATAAGGCGATGGCAGCGGGGCAACCTCGCGGGCTCGAGTTCCTGGGAGTCGCGCCGTGACACGCATGGTTTCCCCGGACCGTCTGCTGGGCTGACTTCCGCGAGCTGGACACCCGACTCGGGCAAGTTGGGGAACGCACGGGAACAATGGACAACTTCTTCCCCGAGGTGAGTGTGTTGGTGGCCCCGCTCGGGCTGCTTTCCGTGAACCGGGCGTGGGCTCCCTTCCTGCTCGGACCTCAATGCCCTGGAGGGAGGGATCTGCCCACGGTGCCGCGCGCCCTCCTGGTACCTTTCCTTAAACCCGAGAGGGCGAAACTTCATGGGAGTCGCCTGAAATCAACCCTCCTCACCCTGGGGGAGCCTCTGGATGAGTAAGCCGAGGCAGGTTTTGTTTTGCTCCGCGCTTCCACTTTGACCCAGGAGGTAGCGAAGGTGAGATTCCTTTTGCGTGGGTGCCTGGATCACCCTTATCTCCGCGGCGCCCACGTGAGGTGAGGCGGCGGGCTCGGAGGCCCGGCCGGGGCATCTGCTTGCCCGACTGCCTGGGTGTAGGAAGCCCAATAAAATGTTCAACTGGGACGTGCCTTTCTCCAAGAAAGGTCTGGTATTTCCTTTGCAAAACGTGCCGGCTTCCTGTGAGAGGGGTGCAAACGCTTTCAGAGGAGACAGCTTAATGAAGTGTGAGCGGGGAAGGCGAGGGTTTAATCATTCACCGAGTTCTCTGTCCGCCGGACCTTTGGAGTCTAGCGTCTAATTCTCACCAAGAAGTGCTCTTTTAGGATTTGAGATAATTCTAGAAGGTGAGATCAAAAGATCATATATTCGTTGTCTTTGGCAGATTTTGAATTTGAATGTAAAGAAGATCGTTTAGGGCAAACAACGGCTATTTTAGGACTAAACTGATGCCCCTTTTAGGGTCATTGAGGGCAAGACACCAATCGTAGTTGAGACCCCCCCCCAACCTACTCTTCCTCCCCCACCCCCGGGATCCAGAGTTACTGTGGTTTCTTGGCTCCCTTTCCTTTCTTGGTTGTGTTTATTTAATAAATTCTGTTTAAGTTTGAGGTTTGAAGTGGCTCAAAGTAAACTTAGTTGACTTAAGGGAGTCTGATGTGACTTTCATTGATAGCCAGCGGGTGTTTTGTGAATCCGGGATGGTTTTGGAATGTTCCAGCAAATTAGATTGGTGAGGGTTTGCCTCTGTTTTCGCCAACTTGCTTTATCAGACTTAATTGGATATAATATTTCAAATCATTCTGCTTTCTGGATGCCCAATTAAACAACTATTTATAGTGGCCAAAGTGATAAATATATTCTTGTGTAATAGTAATATCCGGTTTTTTCAAAGTAGTGTCTCACGTGTGATACCCACATTCTCTGTGATAAGTGGGCTGGAAAGAAATTAATCATGCATTAATACGTATTTTTACTTTTTGTTTGAAAAGAATGAAATCTATAATTGTGAGACCGTCACATGTTCTAATCCTTCATGCCTGTAAGAAGGCACCAGAACTTTTTGCAGGAGTTGCAGGTTAACCAGTGATGAAAGACCAGGGGGCTGTGTTTAATGCCTTTATCTGTAAGAAAACCTAGGCTTTGCCTGCAGGACAAATTCTTAACTCTTTTTTGGCTTTATTTTGTTTTTGTGTGTTTTGGGTCCCCTGGGAAATATGATGAGACATGGAATTTGTATTAATGTTTGTTGAATCCCTGTTCCCGTGAAGCCTGTCTGTGGAGTACAGGGGGTCCATGGCCTCCCCTTGGGGAGAACTCTTCCCCCTAGTGCAAGTGGGAGGAACTGCAGGATAATGAGGGACAGCTGCAACCTGCCCTTCACATTCTCTGTTTGAAAAACTTTCCTTACACTATACCTTGGTTCAGTGTAAAATAAAGAGAGTAAAAAAACAAACAAACAAAAACACACACACACACACACACACACACAAAACCCCTGGCTGTTGGATTTTATTTCAGTGATTAATATAATATTGAAGTTGGTCTTTAGCAATCATCTACTCTAACGCCTTCTATTTCCTAGATGAAAAATTTTAATCCAAAGATGTTAAGTCATTTGCCCAAGGTTGAAGAGCTTGTTATAGAATCCAGATCCTTTTTCCTCTGTTGCTAGTGGAAATTGTCATTTGGGGGAAATTTTTTTTTATTTAAAGTTATACTTTCAATCTTGTGATGTATTTCTAAATCAGCCTTCAAAGTTCTGCCCCTAAGGAGGAGGCCCGCAGAGCCAGTCAGGGCAGCCAAACGGTGCTGTATTAAGTGAAGACAAACTCCTAACATAGATCCCGTCTCTCACGTCAGTGTCTTCTAACAGAGCATCCTTTTGTTACGCTGCCCAGGGAAGAAAATCTTACTCTCTGTTTGAGTAAAAACAAAGTATACAAGTGATACATTTCCAAGGACAGCAAAATTTTAAGGCCTCCTTATCTCTAAATGGCAGCCTGTTCTTCAGTAACTTTCCCATTGTGATGTAGGCATAATGATTTGTTGTTTGTTGGATAACAGTTTGAAGCTAAAGCTAACAATTGAGGGGGAAAAAAACATTGAATGAGATAATGTATGTATTAGCTTCATATATGAGTGTCCAGATAATAATGAAATAGGAGTTACCTGAGACTAGCAGCTGCTACTTAAGAGTGGGGCCAGGGTTTCTCAAATTGGGCACCATGTCATTTTGGGCCAGTTCGTTCTTTGTTTTAAGGGGCTGTTCTGTGGCTTATAGGATATTGAGCAGCATCTCTGGCCTCTACCCACTAGATGCTAGTAGAGCCCCCAAGTTGTAACGACTAAAATGTCTGTAGACATTGCCAAATGAGTCATGAGGAGCAAAATCATTGCCCATTGAGGACCACTGAGCTAGACCCATGAGGCAGTTGCCTTGGGGAATGAATTCCCTTGCTGCGTTGCACAGCCATCTTGCCTGTGAGTGCCTGCTTTAAGTACTATAGCATCAGACATCTTCCTGCCCAGCAGGCCAGCCGGAAGCTTGTGAGGCTTGCGTCCCCCAGCTGATGGCTACTGACTTCAAAATGTACCCCCGGATTGGAGAAACTGAGCCTCCTACAGTCCCCAATGGAGTTTGTTTCTTCATGGCCTGCCTTAGATTTTTATGGATTCTCTAAGTAAATTGTATGTGGCTTCTGGGAAACCTTGTTTTTTCAACATTTGGAGGTAAGTTGTTGAAAAGTTTACTTCAGGCAGCAACTAAAGTTATGTCTGTAACCAAAGCAACTTTTTTAAAAAGCAGAAAAGTCTCAACCAGCAAAGTGGCAAGACTGCTGAACAAACACGTTGTTGATATTTCGAAGTAGATGCTGTTTCCATGTCTCCAGGGCCAAGTACAGTGCTTAGAACACTGCAGGGGCTGTAAGTACCCAGCAGTGGAACTCATAAATGAGCTTGACTTTTCTGTTTTCTATTTCAGGAATAGGTGGGGCATAATGGCTGTTCAAGCAAGAGATCTTTTGAGGATTATTAATAGGACATTTATAAACGCTTTGCTTTTTAAGAAATGTAAGATGTACACAACTGTATGTATAAACACAGATATTAGAAGCAGGTATTAATGTTTTAAGGGATAAATTGTTAGGTACAGCTGGAATGTTTTCCACTATTTACAGCCTAGTTCACTCTGGGTTGGAACAAACTCAGTTCCTAAGATGTTAAGTGGAAACACCTTTGTTTCCACTGTGTGGGACAGGATCTTGGTTTTGGTTGTTACCTGAAGTTTCTCAGCTAGCATCTTTTATTATTATTATTACTTTTTAAGATTTTATTTGTTTATTTTTAGAGAGAGGGGACGGGAGGGAGAAAAACACTGATGTGAGGAAGAAACATCTATCGGTTGCTTCTTGCACCTGCTCTGACTGACCAGGTCTCGAACCTTCAACCCATGTGTGTGCCTTGACTGGGAATCGAGCTGGTGACCCTTTGCTTTGTGGGATGACGCCCAACCAACTGAGCCACACCAGTCAGGGCTCAACTAGCTTTTTAAACTGGGAAGAGTTCTTGGGTCTATTTTCTAATAGTGATACACACACACACACACACACACATATTTGTTTCAGAGCTTATTGATATTTGTCTTGGTTAAAAAAAAATTAAGATTTGTTTTTGGCAATTCCTTCCCTTCCCCCAAATCATCTCTCCCAGGCAAAAGGGAAGTGCTGAGGACTTCCTTGTCCCGCCAAATCCCGAAACCCACACTTTCGATGACTGTATAATAACATCAGAGCATTTAGTTTTTTTCTCACAATGGAGTTGTAATGTCTTGCCTTTTCTGTACACTCTGCAAAGATTTCTGTTGTCAAGTACATTTTTTGGCCTCTGTCACACTGGGAACAGCAAAGCCCCAGGAGCAGCTGCAAGCAGGACAGTTGTTGCTAGCAGGGAGCCCTGATCTCCCCGGCCAGGGCGGGCAGGGAGAGGCTGCTCCCCCGCCCCCCCCCCCCCCCCCATCATGTGGCCTGCTGCTCTTGCTCTCATCTCTCAAAATCAGGCACAAACCAGTGTGATGAAGGGAGCAAGCAGACTATTTGCTTTTCCAGCTCTGCTCGCTTTAAGTGGGGTCGCATGCGCCTTGAATGTGCTCTTCTATTGAGATTGGTAGGGTAGGGTACCTCACTGTTAATGGGTTTCAAAATTTTGCATTCAGGGCAACTGCTATTAACATTTTCATGTCATTAATTTGTAGGAACATTCAAGAGTGAGCAATCTGGGAAGTCTACTTTAAGCTTAGCAAGACTTCCCCTGCTTAAAGGCCCTTAGGTAGAGGGACAAACAGTTACTCTGTAAAAGCATAGAAAAGCTGTGTCTGGTTGTACCCTCCCACCTGTGAGAGCTTGGCCAGGTTATCTGAACTTCCTGGTCTATAAGTGGGCATAATAGTGTTGGCCTTGTATGATTATTAAGTGAATTGGGGATAAGATTAACAAAGCAGTTGTCACATTATAGGTAGGTGAGTAAAAACAAAAGCTTTTGTTATAGTAACTTAGAAGTTGAAAATGAGTGGCCCTCAGTGGGTGAATGAAGTCCCAGTACTCAACAGTGCAGGGGAATCTTGGCATTAGAGCTGCTCCCCAGTAGCATTTCTTGTGGGGGATTGCATTTATTAATTTGCTCCCTTTCAACCTGTACACTTCTGGTAGATTTTGTATTTCCAGAATTCTGTCTAAAGCATATCCATACTGCTTACAAAATCAGGTTCACGTTCATGAGTCTGGTCGTCCAGGCCTCTGATCTTGCAGCTCTCTTCATTCTTTCCCTTGCATGAATTTGACTCCAGAGGCTCTCTTACCAGCCCAGCTCCATACCAGTGTGCATGTCACCCTCTCTGACAGGTCTAGGTCACCGTGACGCCTACCTATCTTTCCTCCGAACTTGGCTCTGTCTTTCTGTCCGGGTCATCTTGGGAATTTACTCTTGTTAGCTAGAGGCTTTACATACCTTCCCCTGCTTCCCCTTCTCAAATGAGTAAACAGTGCCTCGAGAGATTAAATATCCCATTTATAGGTTTTAGAACCTTGTTTGCAATGAAAGGTCCTTAAGGATGGGATTCTACCCATGTATATATAGCTGTTATTTTTCCCTCAAGTACAGATTTTTTTTTTTTAATGACAGAAGGGGAGGTGCTCATAATCTTTTTCATTAATTACAAAGCATTTTAGAATTCTTTGAAGACAATAATAAATATGGCTAATGTATATTGAGTGCTTGCTATGTGCCCCCTATGTTCCTGAGCACTTGACATTCAATAACTGATTTAATATATTTAACAACCCTGTACGGCTCTACAGATTAGGAAAGAGGGGCACAGAGATGTTAAGTACTGGCCCAGTGTCACACAGCTAGGAAATAACAGCCAGGATCTGAATCCAGACTGGCTGTCTCCAGAGCCTCTGTGCTCTTCACAACTTGCTGGTGTCATTAACCTTATGCTTGCGCCATCGTTCCCAGGCTCTTTGATGAAGTGCCATATACAATAGGCTGTTCGTAAATGATTTTTAAGTTGAAAACAGCATGGGAATTTGGGGAAACAAGTGGTCCATACCCCAGAAGCACTGCAAACCCAGTAGGAAAATGTGAATCAGCTTTTGCACATGACACTAATTTTTAGTTGGTTTGTTTTTTACTTGGGAAAGAAGAGTATCTTCTGTTTCTTTGTAAAATGTGGTTTCCAAAGCTGCTGGCCCCAACCGCATGAGGATGGTGGGAAGATTGTATGAGAAGGCACTTAGAAACCTGGGTTTTTGAGAAATGTTTATTTTATTAAAAGGACAACTCATTTTTCTTCCCAATTCTAATGCTCAATTATTGGAGTATTCCTCTGTGAGTTTTCTGAGGGAATCTTGTCTTTCGAGTAAAGATGTTGGCTGCTTTCCCAGAGTTTTCCGTATCAGTGGTGTTGTCCTTGTTGGCTTACTAACACTCGTGGAGTGACCATGACAGCAGAGAGGAATGCTTCTCAAGGATCCTTCCTTGAATACAGTATTTTGCTTCCTTGCTAAGAGCTATTTTGCAAAATGTCTCCACCAGGCTGAAAATAAGAAACTTGAGTCCCCAATTTCAATCTAGCATCTCATGTCACGTGACAGCATATCATCCAACTCCACCAGTTGCTGGAAGAGGTGGTGGAGGTCTGGCAGCAGAGCCAAGGAGTAGCACATGGGAACTGTACACTTCGTCCCTCTGCCTTCGCCCAGGCTTCTGTGGCTGCTTTCAGGGTTAGAGTTCCTTTTGTATAAAGGCATTTTACATTGTGCTAATTTAAAAAGTGAGATATTCGTATTAGAAAAGCTAGGCAAGGTTGAATTTTTGCACTTTGGGGTAGGCACACTTATCTTTACTGTCTGCTTTAGAGGCCAAGATAACACAAGATATGGGGCTATTGGAATGTAGCTTGTTTACTTGGTCTCTTACCCAGCATTGGGTCCTGAAATAATCCCATAATTCTTTCAAATGCCTTTTGGGGGGGGGGTCAATTAATAACACGTGAGCAGTACCCATTGACATTGTGGAGAGAGGTGGACTTCTCTCTGATGAGTCTGTGCCCGTGATACCTGTTAAAAAGAGGTTTCATCTAGTAGGCTGTGTACTGATGTGTGTGGCCGGCCATGCATTTGGGGGTTTTATTAGCTTCATAGATACTTCAATTAGGTTCCTAGGAATATATTTAGAATTAGTACTGTTCTTGCTGGGGGGGAAAAAAGCTTTCGATAAGCATAGATTTGCTTTATTACTTTTCTTTGTCATTCTTAAACTGTTTTCCTCCTTAATTCAGCAAAGATGCACCAAGTTTAGAAAATGCCTTGAGCAGAAGACAGGAACTCCCCGGGTCCTACTCCTGACATTTTGTGGTGTGTGCTTTCTGTGTCTCTGTGGATGGCAGGTAAAAGCACACCTGTGATGCTCACTTATGAGTTGATTGAGAAGAGCCCTCAATGTCGGGATGCTCGCCTTTATACGGGAGCCCCTGTCATTTTTAGGGTCGGGCCAAGAGTACAAATGCAGGCCCCCCATCACATATCTAAATATTTACAAGTTATAGTCAAGCTTACAGACTGGTGAAGGAAATCTCTTCTATTCTCCTACCGTGACAAATATGTCTTCATTAGGACACAGTTGAAAAGATTGTGAAGTTATGGTTTTTCCTGCTGAGAGTCAGCAGACTGTTGAAGGTGAATGAAGATGATTATAGCTGCACGGGTCCAGGAGGCCTTTTGATGGGCCAGCGATGTTTGCATGAGTAATAGGCGTGAACTCCATGATGCGTTTTCTGTGAATCTCTTTTTCTCACCCATGTTTCTGCAAAGTCACTAATTTAATGATGATTAGTCATGATTTTCACAATAATTTATGTTTTATTGGTAGTAACGCCAAAGTACAAATCCTTTTTGAGTCATTGTGGTTCTTAGATTTGCTTTTTTAAAATTAATTTCAGTTTGGAGAAGGCCTGCTTGCTGAGGCTGGACATTAGTTACTGGCATTGTCAACAAAATGCACATAGCAATATTTAGATTTAAAAAGGAGGATTGCATATGATAAATTGTTTATATTGTAGGATGTACACAACTGTGTAATTTTATTATGTCACTCTCATTGATACTGTGAATCTCACCTTTTTTAAGAAAAGACTTTAAAATTTATTTTTAGAGAGAGGGGAGGGGAGGGAGGAAGAGAGGGAGAGAAACATCAGTTGGCTGCCTCTTGCATGCTCCCAACTAGGGATCTGGCCTGCAACGCAAGCCTGTACCCTGACAGGGAATCAAACCCGTTACCTCTTGGTTCACAGGCCAGTGCTCTGTCCACTGAGCCACACCAGCCAGGGCATCATCACTTCTTAAAACAACCTCTAGGCCCATTACCTATTTCTTAAGTTGTTTTTCAGACCTTTTAGCATTGTGCATATTATAAAGAAAACTGAACACAGCAGTTAATTCATTAAACGTCTGTTTTCAGGTGAGGTTATATCTTAATGCACCTTCGCCATAAAATAGTTTACATAAAAATATGATTGAGGATTATGTGTGTGTGAATTTTTCCTTCCTAATCATACAAATGTCTTTATTTCCTTAACCTGGTATTTAAATACTTTCTTGAAATAGCAATTTTTTGTTGCATGTTTCACTTTTGTTCCTTTTTCATTGCGGAACTTTTTCTCTAATATTTTTAAAACACATTTTTAAAGTGAAGTGGCCAAATTCTGTTTGGGGTTTGGGGAAGCTTTTGCTAATATTATTAATGGTAAGCAATAGTTCAAACAAATAAGTGCCACTTACTGCAAGTTCAAAATTAACACTATTTTCACTCAAGACCATGATTTGTTTTTTGTGGAACTTCTGTTTAGTTACTTTTTTTTTTTTTTTTTTTTTTTGCCTTTGTGATATACAGGACACTCTAAAGTCTGCAGCCCAAGGCAGGGGTCCTAGGTGTATAGTTCTCAGAGTGGCCCTGCCCATCCCTCCTGGGCCTGCATCATCATCTGTATGGCCATTTTAGGCTGTTTCTGGTGTGCTTTTATAGAAGAGAGCACACAGACATTTTTGTTGTACCTGTATCATTGCATGGTTGTCTGTTTCGTGAGGATACCATTTTCTGGGAGTGACATTTGATCAGAGAAGGCTTTTGCACATTTTTTACTTACTGTTCGGCAGCAAAAGTTGTACGGGATGTGTTAGTGCAGCTTACTGCGGGCACAGCCGAGACACCCTGCCAGGATGTGTTTGGGATAAGAGAGCTTTCATAACTCCTGTTAGACTCTTAATGACATGCATCGTTGCGCAGAGGACGTTAACATTTAGTCCTTGCTTTCTGGGTCCACGGTTAGGTCTTCTTTGAGCCTGGGTAGAGGAGAGAAGCGTTCTTTTCAGTGAATAGCAGGGCTGTTGATTTATGTCTAGCCCCCAGAAAATCCCAGTGTGGTTGCTAATGTTCATTTAAGGCCAAAGTACACACAAAGGACGCAGCCTTTTGCCGCCTGGGGAGCCACTGGCCATTTATTCAGGGTATTGTGTGTATGGAGTTTTTTTTTTTTAATTCTCATTCCTTTGCATTGTCGATATCCTTGGGAGTTAACCCCGGGCCACAGCAGTAATGTGGTGTTCTGACTGTAGAGACTTGAGTGATGGGCAACACTGGTGTCTGTGTCTGTGTGCGTATGTGTGTTTGACTTTAAGACTTATTGTTTTAATTAATTTCCCATGGGAGATCTTTCCATGACGTCTGAAATAAGTGGGGAGTGGTAGGCGCAAATAACACTACATCGTTGATGATGGTGTCATTTTATGCAGGTTTGCCTCTGTTTATTCCCTCCCACATTTTGTGCTTTCAGTGATGTGGGCTAAGGGCAAAGTGTTCAGCCCTTTGATAGTTTTCAGCCTCCGATTTTCAGATGTGGACAAGTGTGCTCTCTTTCTAGGCCTTCTCAACCTCGTCACTGTTGACATTTTTGGCCGGGTCAGTCTTTGTAGTTGGGGGCTGTCCTGTGTGCCATGGGACTGTGGGCAGCATCCCGGACTCTGATCGCTCGATGCCAGTGGCACTCACCTTCCTCAGTTGTGACAAGTAAAAATGTCTCCAGATATTGCATATGTCCCCTGGGGAGGAAGGGGGCGCAAAGTGACTCCAGCTGAGGATAGCTGTGCTATGTCCACACTTCTATGGCCACAGCTTATATTTGATCTCACTAGTACATTTTTCACTCCTCGTTCATGCGGATTCCTGATTGCTTTCCACCCCTGTGGGTGATGGGGAGCACACATTTATTAGTGTTGAAGTTTTATTCTGTTTAGGATCCAAACTCTACATCATGGTTTATCATCCAAGTTGTATGTTAAGTTGTTCAGTCTGGTTAGAATACTTGCATCCAGCTGTACCCTCTGCCCAAGGCTTTTGTTGGTCTCCCTTCTGGTGTTTGACCTCTCGTTCCCCGGGATCCCTTTCAGATGGTCTCCCTGGGGCATTAGAGAAACATATATGACACTGTACTGACGATGAACCTGACTGTTCTCTAGTAGGAAAAAGAAGCTCATATTCTCTTAAAGTTGAGAACACGTTGAACTAAGTTACATCTCCTGCCCTCTCTCCCACGTACTTATTTCGTACAGTTTTTTTCTGGGATACTTTTTTTTAAAAAATGAAAAAACAATAGGCTTTGAAGTTGCCAAAATATTTAGTATAGTGAGGTCCTGTGTATCTGCCACCCAGCTTCCTTGGTCACCATCTTATCTAAAAGTGGCACCATATCAAAGGCAGGACATTGACATTGGTACAATCTACAGACCTCATTCAGATTTCGCCTGCTTTTACATGCACGCCAGTGTTTTCACACGTATAGGCTTGTGTAACCACCAGCATCATCCTAATACAGAACTCTCCACGCCTTGAGCTACCCCGTGAGAAATACTCCCACCTTCCCTCAGCCCTTAGTAACTACTGATCTGTTCTCTGTAAGTTTGCTGCTTCCGAGTGTTGTCAATGAATCTGACAGCATGTAGACCTTCTGAGATGGAACTTCATCACTCAGCACCCTTCAGACCTGCCCATGGTGTTGCGTGCATGGACAGTTTGTTCCATTTTATTGCTGAGTAGTGCTCCGTAGTTGTACTCATTTAATACCTATTGCTAACCTCCATTGCCATTCTGAGGCTAACAGTCATTTGTGTAAGAAGATACTCTCTTTTTGTCTCATGGTTGTTAAGAGCCCAGATTCTCATAGCCCTCCTTGTTTAGTCCTTGTAGTAAATTTAAATGCTGTTGTCAAATTTAATTTTTTTGATTTATGACTCTGTCTGAAGTCACTTGAGGTAGATTCGCTGAGACCTGGTGTGTTTGAACTTGCTCATCACGGTACCAAGTAGCAGGTTTCTATTCCTGGTCTCTCACCCTGAGACAGGAACTTCATGAAATGAAATGACTTTTGCCTGGTCAGTACTGTCGATGTGACAACCCTAAAATGTTACAGCCCCA
This sequence comes from Desmodus rotundus, assembly GCF_022682495.2. Taxonomy (NCBI): domain Eukaryota; kingdom Metazoa; phylum Chordata; class Mammalia; order Chiroptera; family Phyllostomidae; genus Desmodus; species Desmodus rotundus. The sequence goes on along the minus strand of NC_071387.1, from coordinate 189,083,179 downwards.
TGTGGGCTAGCCAGGGGAGCAAACGGATGTTGGAGCTCGCTAGAGCCAAGACTTCTTGGGATGCCAGACAATAACACAAGATATTCCTGTCATCCATCAGTGTCGTACAGGACTGAATGGAAAGGGGATCTCTTTGATGAAACCAAGACTTCTAAGGCCATTTTAAGTGCCGTGACTTGAGTCAGTCATGTGGTGGCAGTGGTGTGGGGGACATCAGGTGTGAGGCATGACAAGAGAAGCTAGGATAGGCACAGACAACTTCCACCCACTTAATCAGCCAGGGACTGGGCCATTCCCTTGCTCAGTCCTAGGACATTGTCTGAACTACCCTCACAGGTACAGCCAGTTTCTCTGCTAATCTACTGGGCTCTGTCTGTCTCCACCCTGGATCTTTGGTTTTCCTACCTTTTTGTAATTAAGTGGAGTCAGTCCATCTCACATCTGGTCTTCCTCTTTTCCTGCTGCCTTCTGTTTTTCCTAGCATTACTGTCTTTTGCAAAGAACTCTGTATTCTCACCTTGCATGCAAAGTAGAACAGCTTCAGTTTGTCATTTTTGACTCCCCAATGTTTCAGGCTTAATTCGATTGAGGGACCCGCCTGTTGGTTTCTCTGACAGTCCAGGATATCTGTAGAGCTCTCCTCCAACCCAGTATTTCAAATAAATCAATCTTTTTCCTATCAGCTTTCTTCACTGTCCAATATCTGCATCCATACATAGTAATTGAGAATTACTATGGTGTGGATGATCTTAGCTTTGGTCTCTAATGACACACTTTTGCTCTTGGTCTCTTTCCTAACTCTTCCGTTGCTGCCCTTCCAAGTCTTTCTCCATTGGAAACGAAGCATCTCACCAAGGCCCCGTTCCCTGAGGATTTGTTTGTTTGTTTTTTACATCTAGCAGCTGGGTTGTTTGCTGTCAGAAGTGGAGTGAGCCTTCACTAGGCAGTATTTCTGAACTGCTTTCAGATTTTTAAGAAAAGTTAGCAGCCTCCCCACACTGTCACACATTTTTGCCTTGAGAAGGGTGGGGTCGTCAGAATACTGCCTTGTGAATCCCAGGCACTGCCGTTCCGACAGATTTTCATTCTCTAGGGATTCTGTCAAAAGTTGGTACCAATTTCCACTTCAAGAATATGAAGTCAGGTGCAGACTATAAATTCTGACATTAATTTTTTCAGACCTTGAGAACCCTGGAATTCTTGGATGTTTCTGTTGGTGACATGGTTTTTCAGCTGTAACAATTTCCTGCTTGCCGTTGAGCAGGTTGCTAGGTTAAGTTACTGTATTTTAGTCCCTAAAACCATGTTCACTTAAGGTTCTCTTTGCAAAGAACAGTGTGTCTTTTCTGTAGATATTTCAAAGATGGGTTTTCTTTTTGTTTTTCAAAGTCAACATCAGAAGAAAAAGACATGATAAATGAGCTCTTGGTTGTGAAGTTAGGAGGAGTAGATTCCACCGTATAGTATTTTGGAGAATAAGCAAGTCGGGCTGTTTTGCATAAGTTGTGAAGGGTCATTTGTACATCTGGCCTTTTTACCATAGTTATTTCCCAGGATTTTATTTAAAAAGATGAAAACACGAGTTGTGAGTTCTAAGAGTAAAAATGGGGAGCAAAAAAGTCACTCTAGCCCGGCTTCCTTAGGCCCTGCTCCTCTGTGCTTTGTGCGCAGTGCTCAGAAATGGGCTTCCGTGGTGGACACTCTTTCCAGGGGTTCAGAGAGCTCTTAACAGGACTGTAACGTTATTCTCCTTTATTTCTGCGATATCAAGCAGATTCCTTTTATTTACCGTGAGGCACAGAGAACTAGGTTACTTTACCCCAAATCTCCCACAAATGATGGGGTCAGAAATAAAACTTAGGTTGTGTCCTTTGAGTCTCTTAAAATCCCCACGGGCTCTTAAACCTCCGCCAGATCCCTGCGTGGGAATCTTTCGCATTGCTGTGTGCACGTGAGACAAGAAATGGGATATCCTCAGAAGAGTTAAAGGCCCCCGAGGGTTTTCTTTTGCACTGTTATAAAATGTTTGAGGAAATTAAATAGCTGTGCCCTCAAGGAAAGCCAAATTTGGGAAGTTTGCTTGTTTGTTTGTTATTAATTTTTAAATAATGGGTATAGCCTGGCTTTACCTTACCCAGCTTAGGACAAAGTTACCTTTTAAAGAAAAAAAATATTTATTCCAGCAGTGTTCTCTAACTCAAGTCAGTGGATTATTTGTCCCAGAAGGAAATAACGATGTGTAATTAGGATTTGATATCGTGGGGGACTTTGGTTACAGTGTGAATATAAATGGAACTCAACCTAGCGGCTGCGCCCGTGTGCTTTCGGTTCAGTCTCCATGCCATCTGCATTTTCTTTTATCTGGTTTAAACTTATTGATCACTTACCGTGAGCTGGGTCTGTGTAAATTCTTTACATGGATTAATTTATTTAGTCTCCTCAAGTCTCATGCAGTTGGTACCATTCTCTCCATTATACGTGTGAGAGTACCGAGTCATAGCAGTTAAGTAATTTTCCCAAGTTCGCACAGGTGGGAAGTGGTAGGACTAGGACTTGGACCCAAAGATGGAACTGGCACATGTGTGGAGGTGCTGGCAGCAGGCATTTGGAAGGAGGTGCAGATGGCATCTTGTGGAGACCCTTGGGGATGTGTATTTGCTCCTCCCTAAAGAGCAGACCTAGGTCATGTGACTTGAGCTGGGCAAGAAGTACCCATTTTTGCCAGCGACTGGAACAAGGAGGAGAAATTTCCCAATAACCCAACAAGGAAAATCACAATTCTTCCAATTGTTCATGTGACAGCAGCGAGTGAACATTCGTCCTGAGTGACAGGCATAGTAAGCATTCTTTTGAGGAAGAAGATTCGAAGACTAATTTCAGTGACATTTTTATAGGTTTCTAGGCAAGCATCTCTCCTGAAGGTGAAGGTCACACTGAATCTCTCAAGTCATTTCTCCTGGCTTTTGTCTGTTTCCGTTTAGCCCCAGATTCCCATGAAGTGCTGTTGTGCGAGGCATGTTTGCTTTGGAATCTGGTGAGTTTCATGAACCTTGCTTGTCATCTGCAGAGCTGACAGCTGCCATCTGCCTGGTAGATGTCAGTGGCCCTCAGCCGTCTTGTCGCAGATTTGGGCATTAGGACTCTTCACATCCTCCTCAGCATGATGGATGAAAGTGCTGTATCATTCTAGTTCAGGGATGCATTTCCTTTTTAGAAAGACTTTTTTTAGAGCGGTTTAGATTCACAGCAAGTAATAAAATTTTAAGGAACCATTTGGGAGATTGACCTTCCTTCAAGAGATAGGAGATTCTTTTTTCTTTTTATCCTTACCTGAGGAAGGGAGAGAGAGAAACATGGATGTGAGAGAGAAATGTTGATGGGTTGCTTCTGGTAAACGCCCGGACCAGGGGACCAGGGATTGAACCCGCAACCTAGGTATGTGCCCTGACTGGGAATCAAACCCTCAACCTTCTGGTTATGGGACAATACTCCAACCTAGTAAGCCACACTAGCCAGGGCAATGTGATGTGATATTTAAACAAAATAATTAATGGTTTACATTTAAATAGACTTTTCCAAGCTCTCATTCAGTTAAGATGGTGATATGGTAGCCGCTGATGTTTTTCACTCCCAACAAAGGCAGGTTTTGTAGTTTATGAAGAGAAGTGCTGGCATGGTTCTAGAGTGTGCGGTCTGGACGTTGGTAAGGGCTGGGCAGGTCTTTAGGAATGGAATTAGGATTATGTTTTATATACAGCAGTGGTTCTCAACTTGGGCTAGGCTTGCCTTCCTGGGGCTATTTAGCAAAGTCTGAAGATGTTTCTGGTTGTTACCACCCATGTGGGGAGGGCACTCCCGGCATCCGGTGGGTAGAGGCTGGTAAACATCCTAAAACGCACAGCAGAGCTCCCCGCAACACAGACTGATTCTGTCCAAATGCCAGTGATGCCGGGATTATTCCTGTAGCGTATTCTTTAGGGGTACACGTGCATGTGTATGTACATGATGCGTTCATCTGATTTTTAAAAAATTAATTTTAGTATCTGAATTATATTTTATAGCTTAGTTGTATATCTAGATCTATAGTTATATCTTACATTTATTCCAAAACTGATTTCTGTAGTATTAGTGAAAAATAAATAAAATACATTTATTAGGTATAAAATGTATATTTATATAGTGGGATGTAGAGGTATTTCTTTCCAGGCTTCCTTAACCCTGAGCCTGCACTTACCCTAAAACAGCAAGGGAATAGACAATGGACAAGTTCTGTCACAGAAGGCCAGGAAACCGATGTGTGTTTCTGAGACGGAAGAAAGCTAGAAGAGGCCAGCGTTAGAGATGTGCCCTCTGCTGTCTGGCCCTTCCTTGTCATTTGATTGTTTTCAGTTAATGACCAAACACTCGGGTTACAGATCCTGATGATAAAGCAAGAAGCAGCTTCCTGGAACCAGGAGTAACTGAAACTTGACCAACAAAACTCCACACCTTCTCTTTTCTTTTCTACTTCTTTGTTTTGATAAGTACGTGATTTTTCTTTCTGCTTTAATTTTCACCTAGGATGTTGTTTTCTTGCAAGCCACAGTAATGAATCACGGAAAGCTTGATAAAGGCTGTTGAATCAGCAGGCAGAACTCTCATTTGCTGAAAACAATTGGAAGAATACTCACAATACTTAATTGTTCTCCCCAAACATTCAGACAGGAGGGACATTAAGTTGGGTTTGTTTTAAAGTTCCTGGATTTAATCTGTGGTTTAGGAGTGAGTTGTTCTTTTTTTTTTTTTTTTTTTTTTAAATTTCAGCTTCATTAAGATATAATTGACATATAAAATTATAAGATGTTTAAACTGTACATTGTGGTAGGAATAAGTTCTTTCCATGTTTCTCCTCACCCTTTTTCTTCCCTTCTGGGGAAGACAAATAAAAAAATTACATCTGATGTTCTTTTGACTTCATTGGTTTTTAACATGTCAGGTGCTGTAAATGAGACATCTTTCTCGATGAACTGTGGTGTCATGCATGCTTTGTGTATTGATTGGGAGTCATTTAAATAGACTCTGCAGAGCTCCAAATGGGATATTTAATTTGTTGGAATAAGGGTCTGTGCCACTATCTGTTGAAAGGAAATTAATTTAAGTGGATAATTTGTTGGGCATTAGCTGACCTTGACATAGAATTAAGGTCCCTTTAGGTGGTTCGTGACGGAAATCTGGGCTTGAAAGGTGGGTAATGAGACTTCAGGGATGACACCGTCACCAAGGCTTGGGCTTAACTTAGCTCATGACCGGGCCATTCAGTTGTAAGGGACTGGCACCAAGCTCTTATTCACCAGTTCAGTTAATTCAGATTAATAAGAAACTCGGGTATGGTGAATGATTTCTTTGCTTCAGAGATCACTGCTTGTTAAAGGGCACTGGTGATGGAACTCAGCATGGTTCGGTTGTGCCAATGGACCCGTGGTGGACCTGGCACGTGTGAGACAAAGCTATGCTAAGGTTGACATCTAGGTTCGAGGGGGATTCCCACGCCTGCCTTACTGAGACCGCGATGTTATGGAGGGGGCACCAGGTGACATGGAGGAAGTATGGCTGATCAACTTGATGAACCTGAAACATTCTTACTATTTATCCAGACTCTGTAAACCTCTAAAACTGACAATAATAGAGGATGTGTATGAGGCACTTACTTGGTAGTATTTGCTGTGCTAAGCCCTTTGTATATATCTCGTCATTGAATCAGCTGCATGTTAGGAACTACTGTTAGTTCCATATAGAGTTGATGAGTTGTAGCTTAGAGAGGCCAAGTAAACTAGGCAAGTCACACAGCTGGTAGATGGGAGTCCAAGTTTCTTGTCTGACTCCAGAGCCCATGTTCATTTTTTTTTTCTTCCAAGTTGATATTTCAAGAGCTTATCATAGCTCTCCCGGCCTGGTGGATTGCCCGTCTGGAAGACTGACTGCAGACTTATCAAATGTTTGGACTTTCTTAGTGCTGTGTGGTCCCACACTGGGTAACGGTCATATTTCAAGGTTAATTTCATGGTTTGTGTGCCCAGTTTGAGGGAGTGTTTTGTCTAGGATGCCCTCAAATATAGGACATAACTGGGGCTAGAACTCAATATTGCAAGTGGGCAAAACAAAAATAGTGGCTTCAGCAAAAGTAACAGGTCTACAGAATTAACAGTGACACAGATGGGCTGCACAGGCTTCCTCAGAAATCGCTTGTCCCAACAAGATGTTATGGGACATACTAGTTTGTTCTTTCGCTGGCTTCTATCTGGTAGATGGTATCAGGTTCTTTTATAAATGGGTTCTGCAGGCCTCGTGGGGTGTTCCAGCAGAAGCTCACAAAAATTGTCATGAAGCTTGGGGAGGTTGTCACCGGTCAGAACCATATCGAGTGGCTGTGTGGCCAGCAGGTGGGATCAGCAGTGTGGACTCCAGCAGTGGGTTCTCCCTGCCCAGCTGCCATAACATTAAGGTCTTTATCGTTTTGTTGGGGTCAGACAGATGTTGCTGTGCCTTTCCCGATCTTCTTTATTGCCCAAGTCCATGTTCCCAGCTGCCTCCTTCCCGTGAGGAGCCCAGGCTGGCTGGGTGTGGTATGTTGTTTCTTGCCTTAACTGATGTGATGTAAAACATTCAACATGGAAGCACAGAGAGTACCCCGCATTATGGACGTTCTTCCTTCTGCTGGTGCCTGTTCAGCAGCCGTGTCCTCACCCCCCCCCCCACCTTCCTATGCGCCCCAAGTCGATGGTGGCTTGGCTTTACCTGTTGCATGTGGGGCTCTGATTTTTCTGGCCTTATTTCTGAACTTTAATACACATGGATGTGATGTGCTTCCAACTGGTCACTTTGGTTCTGACTCCAGGTCTGTCCCCTGGCCACACCCAACCCCACATCACACCTGTGCCCCTGCCCAGGGCACTGCTCAGGGTCAATGATGCTTCTGTGCAGAACTGCCCCTCCTGGCCTCCATCCGGTCTCTGACTTGTTGCCGTTCTGGGGTCTCATCTACCATGACAGGTCTAGTTATGACAGGTCTCACCTACCATGTTTAGTGGGAGCCTGCACTCTGCAGGTGACAATTTCTGCAAAGACAGCCCTGTGAAGGGGGAGATTTTCCGATATTGGGGGGCAGCCTTGAAATTAATCATTCAGTCTTAAGCTTCACATGGCCAGGTGAAGAGCAGCAGAACATTGTAGTTTGAAATGTTCACCTAATTTATGGCGCAGTGGCCTGTATTGTCTGTCAAAATTGCCACTGTCCTGCTCCCAGCTTTATTGCTAGTCAGGGAAGAGCTGATTATATCATCCAAGATTTGGATTTTTAAAAGTAATTGGCAATACCCTGGCCAGGTAGCTCAGTTAGTTAGAATGTCACCCCCATATTCCAAAGTTGCAGGTTTGATCCCTGGTCAGGGTACGTACAAGAAACAACCCATGAATGCCCAAGTAAGTGGGAAAACAAATAGACACGTCTCTCTCTCTTTCTCTCACCCCCTCATCCCTCTCTCTCTCTCTCTCTTTAAAATCAGTTTAAAAAACTAATTTGGCAAGAGTTGTAAGAGAATATTCATAGCTTCTTATACCTTTTCTTTTGGTGAGTTGTTAGCACCTTTCAATTCTGAATAGGAGAGTCGTTTGTTTTATCACTGGAGACAAAACAACAGTTTTCGTTATCTGTGTTAGGTTATCAATCAGGGAAGAATGGATACTCTGTGAGAAATGTAAGCTCATTTTTGGTGAACTTTATAAACACCAAAGGGAAGGGTAGAGTCAATTACTTTTTTCAGGAATAAACAATTTCCTTGTGTTCTGGCGTTCAGTTAGCAGCTAGCCAGGAAACGTGCCTACAGCTCAGGCGTTATCCCAAATGAGACTGATGGAAAATGTCTGCGTTGCTGGAGGCTGAAATTCAATATTGAGGCGGTGACATGAGGGGTGTGTGTGTGTGTGTGTGTGTGTGTGTGTGTGTGTGTGTGTGTGTGTGTGTGTGAGTGTGAGTGTACATGTACGCGCATGCATGCGCGTGTTCGTCGTGGAGCAGGGTGACAGGTGAAAGATGTTGGAAGCCTTAACCCCTGGCAGCTCTAAATGGAATCCTTGCTCACTTGAGTGGCTAAATTCATGCTTTTAAAAAGGGCTTTATTCTGTCATTTGGTCAGAATTAAGATTTGATTCAATATATTATGTTCATGACTGGCCTAAAATCATGCTCATTTTCCTTTTGATTTGAGCCAAGTTTAATTAAGAGCATTGCCTGACAAGCCCATTAAAGAATTGAAACACTTTTCTTCAAAAGCTTACTCTGAATGGAGGCACTATGTACAAAATAAATAAGCCAGCTCGTGGGTGATAGGGCCGGGTGGGGCCGTGGTTGACTGCAGCTCACAGACCTGGGAGAATTAAGGCTCAGGTTGCCAAGCCTTCAAGTTTTGTTTTGTTTTTTTTTAATTAAAAAATTTTTTTAATTGATTTTTTTTAGAGGGAAAGAGTAAAAAAAAATGTTCTGCATTGTCAACATTTTACAAATTAAGACAATTCACAGACATCAACATACATGGTTTTCTTTAAAAACTAGAAGGCCTGACCTGGCTGGGTAGCTGAGCTGGTTAGAGTGTCGTTCCAACATACCAAGGTTACGGCTTCGATCCTTGATTGGGGTACCGACAAGCATCAACCAATGAATGCATAAATACTCGGAACAACAAATCTCTCTCTCTCTCTCTCTCTCTCTCTCTCTCTCTCTCTCTCTCTCTCTGAGCGGGCCAAACAAAACTCGACAGGACCTTGTACTCTCCAAGTAGTTAAGACGTGGGGCTCCTTAACTTTGGAGCAAAGACGGAGACTGGGTTGGCTTATGTTTTCCTTCAGGTTAGTTTTAGCCTGCTTCCAAAAAATGTTTACTGTATTGTGAAACTGTTTGGAGAGGGTGGTATCTAGGTTAAATGTCTTCGTTTTCGGAATGGATCCCCATGTTGTTCAGTCTTTTCGGCCCATTTGGTATGTTTTACTTGGGATAGAAGCTGGATATTCTTGTCTTTTGATAGAGCAAAATGGCTAAAAGTTACTCTGCCCTTCTTGTAGAGCTGTGAGGCTTGGAGAGGTGGATGCCATCCTAAGATTCCGTCCCATCCCATCCCTCTCTGTCAGACGTGCATCAGTGACTGAGGCCCTCCCCCTCTCCACGGAGTGGAGTTTGGAGCAGAGGTTGGGGAAGCAGGGTGCCTGGGTGTGGACACTGTCCTCCTGCTGCCCAGTGTGTGACTGTGGACAAGTTAGTCACCCTCCAGTGCTTCCCTTTGCAAAATGGGTTTGATCACAACTGTCCTGTCTTGGGCTGCTTGAGTCGCCGCAACAAAACACCGCAGACTGGTGGCTTGAACGAGACGTTCACTTTCTCACCGTCTGGAGGCTGGAAGTCCAAGATTGAGGTGCTGGCTGATTCGGGCTCTAGTGAGGGCTCTTTCCATGGCTTGTGGAGAGCTGCCTCGTGGTTGTGTCCACAACACTGCAGGGGAGAGAGTGCGTGTGTGTGAGCGAGGTCTCTGGTGTCTCTTCTCACAAGGACCTGAATACTTTCAGGTCGGAGTCCTTCCTCATTCACCCCTTCCTCAGCCCCTGGCAGCCACTGGCTTGCTTTCTGTCCCTGGATTTTACCTATTCTGAATAATTCATATAAATGGAATTGTATAGTATGACCTTTTGGGTTTGACTTTCAGCATGTTTTCAAGCTTCATTCATTTGGTAGCTTACAGTATTTCATTCTTTTTTTTCTTTTTTGGCTGAGTAATATTCTAGTGTTGGCTCTTTTTATAGAAATGTGTTTAAAACACTGTATAAAATAATGTCTATATGTTTTTAATACACCTCATATATATAATGTGCATATTGATTTTTCTCTGGCAAGAGCCCCACATTTAGAGAGACTGGAACGGATGTATCTTTGTGTGTTTTTTTAAAATTTATTTGTATATAGAGTTGTGGCCGCTTTAACACAGCTCCCACTTCTTACTTCTATTTTCTGTTGGCTTAATAAACTTATTTTAAATGATTTATCCATACCCGCCCCCCATACCTAAGTTTAGGGATGGATGGAATTGTCCTGTGTCCTCTGGTTCTCCTTTTTCCAATGAACCACTGTAAACGGCAATGCTGTCACCAGTGACCTGTCAGCCGCAGATTCAGTGGTCGGTGGCTGCTCCTCAGCCCTCTGTGTAGCATGCGTGACGTTCTCCTTGTGTTCCCCCCGCCTGTGCCGTGCTTCCTGTGAGGGTGCCGCTCTTCTTCTGTTTCCTCTGTTGGCTCGTCTTCTGTCTCCCATTTGAGAGGCTGGGAAATAACTGTGTGCCCTGGAATGACCGCTGTTTTGAATCCTGGCTCCACCATCCCATGAAGTTACAAAGAGGCACGCAAAGAACAGACAAGAAGGAAGTAAACTTTCTCAAGTGGTTATTAGAAATTACAATGCTCTGGTTCCTTGAATGTATGTAGTTTTTGTCTTCTCCACATTCACTGAAGGATTCAGAGGAGAAGGGGTACATCAGACATCCATGGCAGGATCCACAGCATTCTGACACCTCTCGGATGTGGGAGGCGGGATTGCTTAGAATGTCATCTTTTTACCTGGTGATGATGGAAATCTTAAAGATGGGGGAGAGGAGGAGAAAGTGTGGAGAGATAAGAAGGTGGGTCAGGCTTCTGATGTCCAGTCCTTGGTAGCTAATGATTTAACATCACATGGCTTCCACGACGCAGTGCTGTCCTGGCCACCTCGTAGTCAGTCATCACGCTGAGTTCACTCCCCTCACGAGTTTGGATAAATTCAGGCCAGAGCTGCAAGTGTCACAGAAAAGCAGTTCACTAAAGACTCCTTTCTCCATTCGGATGCATGTCTGGATGTACAGTGATGAGAAGCTGTTACTTTATGATCTTTTCTTTAAAAAGCTTGATTGAAAACTAAAACAGTAAATACATCAGTGAAACTGCTTCCAAGTGGGAAGTCGGTGAGCCTGAAAACCAGTGGTCTCAAGGGAAGAAGGCTGTCAGCGGGCTCGTTTGTCCACCCCACTGGAGGACGTTTGGCAATATTTGCAGATAGTTTTGCCTGTTGCAGTTTGGGGTGGGGTTGTCCAGTGAGTAGAAGCCGGGGATCTTCTAAACTCCCTGCAACGCACAGGACAGCCGCCCACAACACAGAATGATCTGGCCCCGAATGTCAGTGGTGCTGATGTTGAGAAATGTGTTTCAGATCCTTCCTCAAGTCAAGGGTTCACATCCCTTTCCTCCGAGGCAGACCTGCTGGCTCCTCATTCCAGTCCATGGCAGGGAGGTTGGGGGGAAGACCGGTGTGGGCCCTACTTCCAGTGCCGCAGGGACGCCCTGATAGTGGCCTGGGGAGCAGCGGTTCTGTCAGGCGGTAGGTGCCTTCAAGGCCCTTTAATGCACATGGGATGCACACATGGATGTGTGTGAGAGAGACACTGTTACCCCTTTTGTGAAAACACCACGTGTGAGAAATTGCTGTGGCCTCTGACAGGGGCTACAGCTGAGGATGTGGCCATCTTAATGTAGGGGTGCTTTTCTTCCTTTTTTGTTTTTGTTTTTTTTGTTTTTGATTTGCCATGGAAGATACGGAACAGGAAATGGGACTCAACAATTGCTGGATGGTTCTGCCTCCTCAGATGTCACTTTGTTGACAAGTTACTCTTAAGTCCCTACAGCTCTCACCCTGGACCTGGACCCGTATGTTGTCCCTGTCCCTGTGTGGGTCAATGCCAGGGTGATGTGTGCGTGGAGGCCCTTCTCGGCCAACTGGTATATGTGAAATCGGGTTAAATTCCTTAGTTCTTCCCCTAGCGGGGAGTTGATTCTTTAGAGCAAACAAATGATCAGTTGGTGTCATGGGTTCCTGAGAGCCATGTGATGTATTTGAAAGTGAGTTATGTTTAAGGTAATGCACTGCCTTTTGCTTTGGCAGAACTTTCTCACCTTGGGGCACTTGTGAATGGCGGAGCTGAAAGGGGCCCATTGCCCTGGCAGGTTGGGGGCTGTTCCTGCAGCCTGGGGAAAGCTGGGTGTCAGGGAGGAGGCTCTGGCAGTGGGACTCTGCCTGCAAGGGCAGTGCCAGTGAGAAGCGGAGGGTTTCAGGGTCAGCGAGGGCGACATCTCTCCTCGCAGCAGCAGTAAGCTTTGCAGAATGAGACCAGACGGATGTCTGAGGTAGAGTACCCTGAATTTATTCTTGGAAGTGAGTCCTCAGTGTGGAAGCCAAGTGTGTGTTTGTGTGCTTAAAGATGGTCATGAGCCCCATCTGTAGAAAAAGGGGTTCAGACCGCTGGCCACAGCAAGCAGGAGTCTTGGCCTCCGGTTATATGGGTCACCTGTGCAAGACTCACCCAACAGAGCTTCCGGGCTCTTCTCAGCAGTTTGTGTTTTAAGTGGTTGAGCTTGATGTTCAACTCAGTGTTCTCTCTTTTGCAAATACTTCAGCAAGAGAAACACACATCCTCACTCATTTAAACACACAGTTGCCCTTTGCTTTTTGTCTGCACTTCTTGCGACATTTCTCTCTCTCTGTGTTTTATTACGGTTACTTTCTGTATTTACTAGGTCTGTCTCTGATTAGATTAAACTCTGGGAGTCTATGGCCTTTCGTCCATTTTCAGGCCATGGAGCTGTTCTCCCTGCCAGGCATCAAATTCATTTTACTAATATTCACTTCCTTAATTTAACCCCTTCACTGCTCTGCCGATTAGAGTTTATTTGCACTCTGTATGATGGGAAACTGTGTTTCAGCAAAGCTAAGTGAAGGGAGAGGCTGAATGATGTAGAATTAGGAGGATAGAGTTGCCTGGGTGTAAGTAATTTTAGGGTATATAAATTTTACATTAATTAAGCTAGTTTATTTTTTAAGAAAAAAGATAAGAACCAGTTCTACTGCCTGTTAGCTCTGGAATTTGGAGTAAGTTCTTTAAGCGCTCTGTGCCTCATTTCTCACATCTGTTAAAGGGGGTCATTATTAGTTGCCCGTGTTGCTGGTGTTAAAATTAAATGAGTTAGCGCATGTGGAGTGTTTAGAACAGAGGCTGGCAGGCAGTCGATGCGTCTGCTGTTACTGTTATTCTCCAGGGTTATGTGGCCAGTCGGGGAATTGGAGTCTGGTCTGCTGGATTCTGAAACCCATGTCCTTGCCTTTTGAATTCTGTGTCTTTCTTGGCCCTGATACAGCCAAAAAGGGCTAAGTCAATATTTGCAGAATGAGTGAGTACATTTGGAATGGTGGTGCTTCTCTAGGTAAAATGAGTTTGCTAAAAGGTGAGGACCTATCTTGGGATTCATGAAGAAATAGAACACCAGGTCAGAGTTCTGGAAAATCCTCTTGTATACCTCAGCCTGGGTTGAAAAAGCAAACAGTTTCTCAAATCAGTCATTTTAAATGAACTCCCACCCATGTGGAAAATATAGCCTCATGTTGGTCTGGCTCTAGATGCTGCCAGGGGGCCAGGGCACTTGGGGCTGGGGTCGTGGTGGAATTCCTGCGCCCTTTCTGCAGTCTAGAAAAATGAGTCTGGCCAACATTGGAGGCTGCACGGTGGGGCTGGGCAGTGAGCGGACCAGCGCCTGGGTTCCAGGGTGAGCAGGGACCGACTTCTCATTGTCGGCACTCTAGAAGAGGGTGGGCGTTGGTAGGTAATTCAGGATAATGAGGGGTTTTAGGGTATAGCTATCACTTGTAATATTGATTTCCACAAATGTGAACCCCAGAATCTGTAACACCCGTCTTCTCACCCATTTAAATGCCATAGAGGTAGGCTTAAGGAAGTGAGTTGGACACAAATTGTCAAGGTCATTGTTAATAGGACAGGGCTAATAAAAGACAGATGCACTCTCCTGGCAAAGTGTCCAGGTAGGTGGAGTTCATGCTGAAGTCCACTGTGTTCTTGGGCCTTTGTTATGAGTCTGTCCTTTGTCCTTCTGTCTCTCCTGGCAGAGGTGGTCCTGGCCCCCATCTAGTAGGGAGGGCTGGCATTGTAGGAGTTATTTATTTATGTACTGATTTCACTGTCGGGCCAGAGGTGCAGGAGCAGTGATTGATATGGGGAGACAGGCTGGGGCCTGCCGGCGGGGGGGGGGGGGGCGGTGATGTTGATGCCCAGGCTAAAAAGGTGCCTGGGTATCACTGGCAGAGCAGCGGGGAGAGGCTCAGCCTGGCGGAGAGACCTGGGAAAAGTCCAGGTGAGGCCAGCGGGGGAGGCAGGGCCATAGTGTGCACAATCCATGGCCATGGGAAGGGTTTGTGCAAGTGAAAAAGGCTTAAATAAGGCAGGGATGTGGGTTTACAGGGATCACACTGGCCTCTTGGTGTCACATAAATTGAAGAGGAGCAGGGCTGGGTGTGGGAACTAGGGTGGGGGCAGCAGACAGGGGAAGGGGTTGAGGACAGATGGTCTGGCTGGGCCTTTGTCCCTGGATGGCATAGCCCCATGTTTTGAAAAGCCAGTTTGCCTGTCTGAGCTGCTCACCTCCCTGCTGGGTACTGGGGGGACACACACGTCTGTCTGCAGTCCTTCTTCAGGTCCCTGCACTCTGGGCCCCAGGGTAGTTACCCCTGCTGCTCAATGTACTTCCCTCTCTAGCCCATAGCTCATGGAAACCCCAATGAAAAACACATTTGCCTTAGACGGTGCGTATTTGGCCCGCGAGACCCTTTCCCCTTCCTCTGTTGTCACATTAAAAATATCTGGTTATGGTTGGGAGGGGGAGAGGGCAGTTTTAGGGTGAAAGCACATGCTTTCTGCTGCTCAATGTGTAATTAATTGTCTAGTTTTATTTGTCTTAACTCTAAACCACCAATAACTCAGCTAACAAGCTGACATGGGCAATTAAGAGTCCAAGAATTTATAAAACATTGCCGTTGAAATTGCTGTGAGTTTTGTGTTACAGGAAACAGATATGTCTTTCTTCCTCCCTTTGGTGGAAAATGTCACGGGAGTTTATGCACCTAGTTCCCCAGAGCTGCTGTAATCATCGTATATGGTGGGCAGGTAGAAGCTGCACTCTTAGAGCAATTGCAATTTATCACATGCTTTTTTTAATTTCAGAGGTAGGGAAAAAGATTGTTCTTCTGTCACCCCAGGTGAATGTTGAACTAAGGCAGGTTAGGGTGGGGCAGGTGAGGTGATGAGTAACTCATACATACCTTTGCTGGTTGTCATTGGGGAAGTTTATTCCTAAAATGAGAAAAAAACTAAAAGAAGACACTGTCTTTGCTCACATAATGTCTCCAGATTCTAGTGTGCAGAACTTCATGGTCCAGTTCAGTGGGCAATTAAAATATGGCTGTTCTGAAGTGAGATAGACGTTCAGTGAGTTTAAAATACCCACTAGACTTTGTGAATTAGTATGAAAAACACAGGTAAAATTCTCATTAATACATTTTTATATTGATTACATGTGGAAGTGACAATATTTTGCATCTATAGGGTTAAATAACAGATACTATTCAAATTAATGTAACCTGTTTCTTAAAAAATGTGGGTGCCAGAAAATTAAAAGTCCCACACACAGCCTGCGTGAAGTCTGCTGTGAGCACTGGTCTGAAGATGGGCTTAACCGGGAGGCGAGAAGGCCTCAGACAGTGCTGGGAACCACGGAGCAGGGAGCTCCTGGTGGTTTTATCTCCGCAGTCTGTGAGCTGCTGGCGATCGCTCTTGTTGCTCTTACCCCAGGAGAACGACGCATTGCTTCCTTTACTGCTCAGCAGCTCCCGGCCTCCCTGCCCGCCAGCAGTGTTTCTTCGCAGAATTCTGCTTATCTGCCAGCCTGATTAATGACAGCGAGAGGGCACGCCTGCTTGGAGGCCAGCTCTCTCTTAGAACAAAAAGAGTTCAAGGAGTTCTTGAGATTAGGAAGGTCTGTAGAGTTTTAGTGACACTCTTCAAGTGCTTGATAGCATTTGGTGGGTTGCCCCTGATTGTTCTGAATTCTCTGTTAGCCACCGAGAACATTTTGTCCTTGTTGTTTTCAATGATCCACTTGCATTTAAACAAACCTCTGTTGGGGGGCTTTTGCCCTTTTGGCTCTGCCCATCTAAATGATGCTAGATCTTGTGGCCCAGGCAGGATGTCCCCTGGGGAGCCGTCACTGGAGCCTGTAAATAGAGGTGTAGTGGAGATGAATGGTTATGTCTCTGGATTTCCAGTGTCTGTTGACAAACCTCTGTGGCGTTTGTTGGGAGAACAAAGGAGTTTGGACTGTAGGACATGAGAGGCCTTCCAGTTAGTCCGGTGTTAGCAGGAGGGAGCAGCACGTAGAGTTTCTGTGGGAGCTTGTGGATTTATTACCATTTGAAAAGGTGAGTTTTGGGCTTAAACACAGATTTACATGGGTTTATCAAGGGATGCTGATTTCACACACCAGCAGGGCACTTTGCATGTGTCTTGGAATAGGATATTCTGGTGGTCCATTGGAGTATCGGCAGTGGTACTGCAGAATCCCTGAATAATGCTCAGAAAGGACATTTTCTTTAAAAGGGTAAAATTTTAGGTGATATTTAGCAAGTGAGCTTTGTTATAATTTTGTGGGAACTTCTGAAATAATTTGTAAGTGGCCTGTTTTAAAATGACTTTTAACTAATTTGAAACAAATAGGTGGATTGCAGTAACCATTGATTTTTGGAGTAAATAAGTGTAGAGGTGTATGTCAGCATTATATACTAAGTTGCTCAGGAGCAATGCATTCTATTTTGTGACAGACTCTATGTGAGGCTAATGAACCAACTTGATTTTCTTGCTCCTTCTCTCCCTTCCTGGTTTTGCTGGGACCTAATGCCTTCCCCTGCAGAGCAGCCTTTTAGATTCATGGTTTTAAATCCAGTGCTTTTTGTTTCAGCTGGTGTTTGCCTTGTGCAGGGGCCCTTGTTTCCTAGGAGTCACACCAGGGTTGGGAGTCACTGACTGGTGAATGTGTAGATGGAGGCAGGGGAAGGAGCCCCTGGCCTCTACCCCACCTGGGCCTAGAATCGGTTTGGAGCAACGGAAGACACAGCCCCTGACCTCCCCAGTGTGCACATCTGGAGTGGGTCCCTGGGCTCTGCTGAGGTTAAAGGGCTCTGGCACATTTGATTGTGCTGTGAGGTCGGGGATGAGAGCCTCCCTGCTGGGCGTTTCTATCCCTGGATAGTTTCCTGGACGTGCACTTGGCCTGGCATCTGAGTTATGACTTCCTCTGCCTGTAGTTACTTTCCTTTTGTGAGCCTGTACTGCGCAAAGGGCCCTATTTTGCAGGGAGAAGCAGTGGGCCAGGTGGATGGCTGAGGAGCAGAGTCCTGCCTCCTCAGTGGAGTGCTCACCCGGGCCCTGCCTGGTGTGTTTCATCCTCCATCCCGTTCCAGCCTGTCCTAGGGGAGGAGACCCTCTGCATTAGGGGTTCACCATTGTGGGGTTTTATTGCAGGCATGCCCTTGCTCCCAGCCAGGAGTCAGACTTTGTACTGGGGGTGGGGGTGGGGAGTGTGTGTGTGACTTTAATTGTGGCTGCAGTGATAGGGGAAGGATGCAGTGGGTTTGGGGGAGGACTGGACTTCACTCCTAGGAAATTTCCTTTGGTCTCGCTGGGGAAGCAGCTCCTTGGTAGGGTTCAGGCTGTTCTCACCACTGGCGCTTAGTAGTGAGAGGCCTCCTGGGAATGAGAAAGGGGAGCGAGCAGAGGGCCTTTGTGGATCAGGGCCGCTTTGGTGTAGCTGGGGCTTGGAATCCAGGAGCCAGGAAGAACTGGGAGGAACTTTCTTTCAGCTTCGTGTTTCTTGTCCCAATGGGGCCCGGCTACTTTTGGTTGGCAGACCACAGACTTGGGCCCACTGGGCTCAGCTCATTCTCTTGGTCCACCCCTGTGGGATCTTAACCACATTCCCCAGTCCCCGCTTCTGGAAATTCTTGAGAATTTCCAAGTTTTGAGTGACCGAGGGTCTTTTGAACTGAGATGGAATTCAAAGGTAATACCTGCAGATGACTTGGCTCCTGTGTTTTGCTTCTTGTTTTTGTAAAAACATAGTTAGAAAAAAGTCTATGGCATTGCAAGACAATGTAATTTGACCCACAGTTTATTGGTTAGAAGGGGGGAGGCAATTTTAGTCTTCATGGTTTCTAGCGCTAGGTGGGTTCAAGGCTGAGACTTTTTTCTTTCTTGGACTGGACAAAGGTGAATGCCTTCATTGTTCAGTTGTGTGGAGCTGTTAATAGTTTACGGATGGTGATTAAGTTAAGCAGGTTAGCCAAGTTACTGTGTATCTTAGCCCAAGTGGCACTAAACTGATTTGCAGAATTGGACCTTTCAGCTTGAGCTTCCGCCTGCCCGTGGGGTTTGACCTACTCATTCGTCCTTCAGAATCCAGATGTGTGAGGCCTGATCCTTCATCAGCACCCCCAGGCACAGGTAGTCTGTACATATGTATCCCTAGATTCATCCTGTGGCATCAAGTTCAAATGATCTGAACTTCATCTCTGTTAGCCTGCAAGCTTCTGTGGTGTTATTAGTCTTTGGGCTATCTTTGACACAGCGTCTTCCTTGCTCAGTTAGTCAGTGGCCACTTCTGCTCTCCACAGGGCATTTCTGCTTCTCCACTCACCTTTGTCTCATTAACCCCCCACAGTAACTCTACTGGGAGGTAGAGAGTGTGTATAGCTCCTCCTCTGCAGCTGAGGAAACTGAGCCCCATGGTGGTTAATTTGTTCCTGGCCGTGTCCAGATGCAGGAAAGCCAGGATTCCCATTCAGGTGGTTTGACTCCATGAATGGAGCTGTCATTGAAAACCACCATCTGCTAGTCTAACCTTGAAAAAATCCCAGACAGTCACCACCTGAGGGACATTCTATGGATTATCTGACCTGTACCCCTCAAAAACAGTTAAGGCCTTTAATCCAGGAAAGTCTGAGAGGCTGTCACAGACCAGAGAGGACCTAAGGAGGGATGATGATGGGAAATAATGTCATGGAAAAAGGACATTAGAGGGAAAGTGGTGAGATTCAAATGAAGTGTGGAGTTGAGTTCATCCTAATGTACGAGTTAGTGTTCCTTAGTCATGACAGCTATGCCTCAGCAATGCAAAATGTTAACTGGGGGATGTGTGGGGACTTTGTTATCTTTGCAGCCTCCCTGCAGCACAGTTTTGGAAGATGCCACCATTGTTCCCTGGGCATTGAGCAGACCTCTGAGGTAGGGTTGGGGGTTGAGAGTGAATTACCACTCAGCCCTCAGCTAGGACGTCTTGCTCTGTTTCAGGTGCTGGAGAGTCAAGGGCAAGTGAAACTAACCCAGCCCTGCCTCCTGTAATACAAGTGATGTAAATTCTAACATAACATCCATCAAATAGGCAAAGCACTGAAATAACTGTTGTGGTGATGTTCTAGGGAAAACACATAAAACCAGTTGGGGTCATTGGCATGGATCTCTTGAGTGAATTGCTTTCTAGATACCTTCTGAAAGTCATGGTATTTGTGTGTGACAAATAATAGCTGAGACTCCGTTGTTTGTAAGTAATAGAAGCACAACCCAAACCAGTGTAAGCTGAAGAGAGGCCTTTCTTGGCAAATGGACTGTGGGAGGGCAGGGATGAGGTGGCCTTTGGGGTAACTGGATCCAGGGGGAGAATGAAGTCGGACATGGGTCTGCTTGTTTCTCTGTGTGGTTGTTTGCCTCTCTTCCTTTCCTTGTTCTAGCTTGAGATATAATTCACACATCATAAAAATTATCCTTTTAAAGTATACAATTGAGTGTTTTTTAGTATATTCACTGGATATTGGGTTGGCCATAGAGTTCATTTAGTTTTTTTCGTATGCTGGCTCTAGTAGTGCTCACTTGTCTTTAACTTCATTAGAAACAATTTTGTTAGATCGTATTGTGACAGCTGTCCTATCAGCATACTTAAAAAAAAATTGGTAAATTTTTGTGCAGCCATTTTAATATTGAAGATAGAAGGAGATATGTAACATTTTCGACGTATTATCCTTTATTATTTCAAGAAAGATAAAACCACAACTGAAACACAAAAAAAAGATTTTTGTACTGTATGGAGAAGGTCCTATCACTGATCAAATGTGTCAAAAGTGGTTCGCAAGGTTTCTTAGTACTATTGACATTTTGGCCAAATAATTCTTTGCTGTGGGGCTGTCTTATGCATTGGAAGATGTTTAGCAGCACCCCTGGCCTCCACCTGCTAGAAGCCAATGGTGGGAGGTGGCCAACATACTCAAAATATCCAAATTGATAAAGTTGTTGGTGAAAATGAGAAATGTGTCTTTTATTTTATGGGAAAAACTAAAGAGACTTTTTGGCCAACCCCAAACTAGTATTAGTGTACACTGCTATGCTAATCTAGCGCATAGTAATATTTATGCAACCATCACCGCTATCTTAATTCCAGAACATTTTTATCACCCCACAAAGAAACCCCATGCCTATTACCTAGTGACGCCTACACCAGCCCTAGGAAACCGGCAACCTCCTTTCTTTCTCTGTGGAGACAGCTTCCGGACATTTCATGCCAGTGGAATCATGCAGAATGTGGTCCTTTGTGACCGACTTCTTCCACTTAGCTTAATGTTTCCAGTGCGCATTCATGTCGTAGCATGGATCAGTTCTCACCCGTCTGATCACCGAATAATGGTCCATCGTGTAGACACACCACATTTTAAAATCTGTTCGTCAGTTGGTGGATGTTCGGATTATTCCTACTCTGGAACTGCAGTGAGCATCTGTGTACCGATTTTGATGTGTGGACATGTGTTTTCATTTCTCTTGGGTATAAAACTAGGAGTGGAATTGCTGGGTCCTATGGTAACTCTGTGTCTAACTTTTTGAGGAACTGCCAGATTTGTCCACAGCAGCTGCACCGTTTTACATCCTCACCAGCAGTGTGGGAGGAGGGGTCTAATTCCTCTACTTGCTCACCAACACTTACCGGTTTTTGATTGGACGGGATTATCTTTTAATCACCTTTTAATTCAGGAAGTATGAGTTTCTGAAAAACATTACTTATTTTTGAAATTTAATAAAATTCTACAAAGGCATTAATTAGTATGTGTGCGACAGCAATGGGAAATACATGTTTTAAGTTTATTTATTTCCCACTGTGTTCTTGGGTCATTCATGTTTACGAAGTACTGACAAACTCCTGTTCTGAGGAAGTTTG
The DNA here is from genome assembly GCF_022682495.2 of Desmodus rotundus. Classification (NCBI taxonomy): domain Eukaryota; kingdom Metazoa; phylum Chordata; class Mammalia; order Chiroptera; family Phyllostomidae; genus Desmodus; species Desmodus rotundus. The sequence goes on along the minus strand of NC_071387.1, from coordinate 189,061,984 downwards.
TGTATTTTTTTTCTAAAAACAGATGGTAGCCAGAACACAGCCATAATTTCGTTAAATTAATATTATCAGTTTTTGTTTATTTGTGAGGGTTTTTTTTTAAATTATTCATATCAAGAATGGGAAGGGACAATAAACTCTAGGAAATTAGAGGTAAAGGCCTCTGGTGTTACACGCCGTGCAGAGTGCGAACATCTTGTGCTCGTTTTTATGGCTCTTCTGTTGTGTGTCTCCGACTGTTTCCACTGGAAGGGAGAATGGAATGCAGTTCTAAAACCAGCCCTTTCGTGTCTCCTGGAGAGGATTTCCCACTAGTTTTAGTAGTGCTTAGAATTGGAACGGTCTCACGCATTTTATAAAATTTGCAGGTCTTTTCTCCATTTACCTGCTTCTCGTTCTTGTCTTGCTTTACTGCTCCTTATGGTACAGAATGATACCCTTTGAAAGAGACTATGTGGGGAAGGTTTTAGAATGGGCATAGTGTACCTCTAATATACTGTAAGCTCTTAGAGCCGGAACAGTTTTGTATGCTATTGAATCTTGTATAGTGCCTGATACACAATAGGAAGCTCAAAGGTATGTGTGGGAAGCATGGACTTATGGAAGGGTGGCCTGGTGGATGATGGATGGATAAAGAGACGGACAGACAGATGAGGTCAAATGACATATGTATTGAGTGAATTTTAGAGGTGTTGGCTGATTGTTTACGTCCGTTTTCTATTTTCTTTCAAACATAAATGTGTTGGCTATGTGACGGTTGGTTGGCTAATAGATAGAACCATTTGATTTTTGCTCCTTGGATTGTCACATTCCTTCAGTGTTGACATTGTCTTAGCGGCTTAGAGAAGTCTCATTTCTTCATTAAATTTCAGTGTTAAATTGTTTCTTGGATTATATTTGGTCACCGTAGTTTAACTGAAAAGCTGTTTCAAGGAATTGCAAAGAATGTAGGAAAAATCAGATTCTGAAACCAGAACTGAATCAGTTGGCAAGTTGGACCCCTATACCCGTGGGAATAAACTCTTCACAGAATTGTAAGTTCATAATTTAGGCATCTTTCCATTCAGCCTCATTTGTTTCTGTTTTGGTTTGAATTGGGAGTTGGGGGTTGCCGATGAGTCTTTGCTAGATATAAAAGTTAGTTTTTTGTTGGTGATACCTTTTTCCATTTTCTTTCCTCTTTTTTTCTCCCTTTCTACAATCTACTCTTCATATAGTTTTCGCAGTGTCCTCTGCAAAGCCACTGAGAAGGAAGCCGCCCTTCTCAGTAGCTGGTAGTGGTGACAGGGTTTGACCTTAGGGGCAGGACAATGGGGAAGAATGTTGGTGCCGTGTGATCCTTCTCACTGAGTGCCCTGGAGACTGGAACTGTCTAAAGACCTGGGGTGAATTGTCTGTGAACTTTATAGTAATGCACGCAGATAGGCCTCAGGTAACTACCACACTGTTTTTCAGGTGAGTTTGTGAGGTAGTTTGGGACTCTACACGTCTTCCTATGAAAATAGTGCTATAAATGATCCTAGGCCCATAGGCTAGCCCAAGAAATAATTATGCTGATGATGACATAGCCCAAAGCTACAAATATATGGTAGAGGCAAGTAGTCGGAACACATTTCTTATTTAAAAAGGAATGCCATTAAAGATGGCCATTTCTATAAGCCATCCTTGGAAATAACAACCCAACACTTCTGCTAGAAATACTAGAATTTCTGCTAGATTTATGCTTATGAGTGCTGAAGCAGAGTGTTGTCAGCACGTTTTCCTCTGGAATTTAGGGTGGCATCGTGTCTGGTGGGGGCAGCACTGTTGTTGGGGGGTTGCCTACACAGGAAACAAACACCGTCACAGTCCTGCAGTCAACAGTAAAATGGTACAGACTTGGGGTCCTCACACCACCTTTCCAACATTATGGGCTGTAGGCCTGCAGTTTTATTACTTTTTCCTCCCCAACAGTTAGGGCTGGCCTCAGCACCTAGTTGAGTTCTGTGTGCTTTGAGGACACACCCTGTACCAGCCCACGTTCCATTCAGAGCCTAAGAGTCCCTGGGCTGACCTGAAGCATTCCTGTTTGGAATCTGATACAGTCTGTTAGTACTGATTGCTGGCTCAGATCTAAAAACCTGCAGTCAGGCAGGCCGCAGGCGGGAGGGAATGAGTCAGGAGAGCACTCAGCCTCGTGCATCCGCACTTTTTGCGTGCTGTGCAGCAGGGGTAAAAGGACCACCCACTGCTGTGGGGAGGCTCTGGCACAGTGGTGCCTGCCCTCTTCACTTTATTTCTAGCCGCCCCCACCCCCCGGGGGTGGCTGGCTCCACGGGGAAGAAGCTTAGGTTGGGCCTTCCCCTTTAATTTCTAAACCTCCTGGTTCTGTCCCCGGCCAGCAGTACTCCCTTGTCCCCTCTGCTTGTGTTCACGCTGCATTTTTCATACTTATTTCGTAGTGTGATTATGTTGTCTTTTCATCCTCTCTGCACCTTTTCCAAGCTTTCTGAGTTTTGTGTTGGGGTTTGCAAGCACTTCAGGTTGAAATAGCTCCTGAGGTGAAAAAGCACAGTGGGCAGTTCAAATCATCTTCATAAAAACATGACAAGTCATTTCTTATGAACATTCAAGTGCATTGGACAAACAAACAAACAAACAAACAAAAAGAACACAGCCCAGTGGGCAGAGAGAAGGAACAGGAGGGTCCCTCTGGCACCACCGTCAGACCAGTTGCCTCCAGGACATTTTTCCTTACGTTTGCCAAACGGTTTGAATCCTATCGCCGAATCGTATTGCAGAGTTGCTCCCTCCTTTCTATATGCTCTCAGTTTAAAGTCACTGAAAATTAGAGCTGTCCCAAGTACACTGTGTCAGGGCCGATTCTACTTTGGGGGGTTGTGGACATTCCTAGAATTTACAGCAGCGTCTGCTTTCCATTAATTAGGTCCTGGACAGTGAATAGTTTTTGAAAACTCCTTCAGAACTTGGTATTACTCTAGATCAGCGGTTGTCACCTGGGACATCCTCTCACCCCCAGTGTAATTACTTTTTCCAAAATGTCAATAATGCCGAGGTTGAGAAGCCAGCTTTAGAACTTTGAATCTTGTAAAAGCCATCTCCATGTCCTTTGAAGTAGATGTTAGTAATAATGATTAGGAAAAAATAACATCTGCTAAGTTGAAAAGGTATGCTACTTCCAGCAGAGAAAAAAAATGACAGTAGAAGAGGAGAGATCTCACTTACATGTGGAAGCTGGAAAAAAGAAGCCAAACTGATAGATGCAGAGGCCAGATTGGTGGTTGCCAGAAGTGGGGGCGGGAGAAATGGGTGGAGAGGGTCAAAAGATAGAAGCTTCCAGTTGTAAGTCCTGGGATGTAAAAATGTACAGCCTGGTGACCATGGTTAATAACACTGCGTTGTATATCTGAAAGCTGCTACGAGGTAGATCGTAAAAATTCTCATCACAAGAAGAAAGATTTGTAACTGTGTGGTGGTGGGTGTTAACTTGATGTTTAGTGGTGATCATTTTGCAATGTGCACAAATATCGACTCATTTTATTGGATCCTTGGAACTAATAAAATGTTATGCCATTTGTATCTCAATTAAAAATAAACAGGAGAAAAAGTGCTATTTAAATCCTCATTGAATCCTAAATACTGTAATATATGATCCACATCCAGGGTCTGGAATTTAGTACCATTCACAACATAGATCGCTACCCCCGCCCCACCACCACTCCCTAGCCTTCCACATGAGATGTCTAAGCCAGATTGCTTCTTTACTAAGTCACTACAGGCAAAAAGATAGGAACTTTCTTGCCCTGGCCACGTGGCTCAGTTGGTTGGAGCATCATCCTGTGCACCAAAAGGCTGCAGGTTTGATTCCGTGTCAGGGCACATACCTAGGCTGCAGATTTGATCCCTGGTCAGGGTGTGTGCGGGAGGCAACCAATCGATGTTTCTCTTTCATATTGATATGTCTCTGTCTCTCTCTCTCTGTCTCTCTCTCTCACACACACACACACACACACACACACCTACCTGTCTCTACCTCTCCCTTCCTGTTTCTGTAAAATCAATGCAAATATCCTTAGGTGAGGATTTAAAAAAGAAAAAGGATAAGAACTTTCTTTTGGCTCCTCGATTTACTCCACATTTATATGATCTTTTTAATTCATCCTTTACAAAATTATTTGGCCTCTTTGTCTTCCAAGAAAAAAAAGGCAGATCACATTTCAGGACCAAATTGTGACTTTATCATGTAGGTTGTTGGAGCATCTGGAGCCATGGTGTTTAACATAGGCCACGTAAGCAGCGGTGGGACAAAAGTAGGTGTGGCGTCCTGTCCTAGGTCTGAGACCAAGTTGTGTGTTTTGCTAAGAAATATTCTCTTTTCCATGAATCTGTAATTAGAACATGCCACACAGCATGGTATTTAAAGTTCATTATCTCCTTTTAGGGTTATGTCCCTACCTTATTTTTAAACTTAATTTTTTCAAAGTTCAGGAAAATCAATTTTAAAATCAAAAGACAAATATAGTTTTTCAGAGGGCACTAGGAGGTTGAAATCTCTCTGGTAGTTTTGTTTTTATCTTCTTTACCTGAAAGTAGGTAATAGTAAGCATTTCTGTGCAAAGGGCTACTTTCATATAAATATTTTAGGCTTTGTGTAACTACTTCACATAGCCGTGGGAGGAGGAAGCAGCCAGGTAAACTTCCTTGCCCAGGGAGGCACTGCAAGTCACAGGCAGTTGGCTGGGGATTTATGATTGAGTCCATGAGACAGTAATGCAGGCTACACCTCACCTTTGGATTCCCTTGGGCAAGTGTCGTGTGGTGTCTGAGCTCCTCGGTCTATGTGAGTGGAGAGCAGAGACTTAATGAATTCAACACAGAACTGTTGAGTTTTAACACACCCTTACAATTAACTGTTATGGGCTTCTTCTTTTTTTTTTTTTTTTTTTTGTATGTTTCTTGATACCTCCATCACTCAATTATAGAGACATGATTGGTTTTTTTTTCCTATGGGGAATAGTTAAGAATGTTCATGTACAGTGGAGATAATATAAACTAAGAAATTGTTTAAATGATTTGAAACTACCAAAATATAGTTACATACAATAATATGCACCCATTATAGGTGCACGTTGAATGAGTTTTAGTGCACTTACACGGTTTTAGAACAGTTCCATCATCCCCCAGTGTTCCATTCCCACATTCGCAGTCACTGTCCCTCCCATCCCTAGGACCAGGCAGCTGTTCTACTTTCCAGTCTACAGCTTTGCCTCTTCTGAAAACTTTGTGTAAATGGAACCCTATGTTATATACTCTTGTGTGTGAGGCCTCTTTCATTTAGCATGTTGTTTCTGAGATTTATCTTTATTTGATGATTCTGTCGGTGATTCACTTTTATTACTGGAGTTCCACTGTAGGGATTTATCACATTTTGTCCCTGTACCAACTGATGGACATTAGAGTGATTTCTAGTATTTTGATTATTACGAATAATGCTGCTATGAATATTTGCATGCAAGGTGGTTAAAGATTTTTCTGTTGAGTAGATAGATATCTAGCAGTTGAATTGTTGGCACATATGTTAAGATTCTGTGGCAACATCTTTGTTTCACATCCTCACTACTTTCTCCACATTGTCACCAAGACTTGGTACAGTCGGTCTGTTTTATTGTAGCTAAGAAATCATTTGTTGGCAGTGGAAAGCGGAACCTCTGTGAACCTCACTTTTGAAGAAGATGGGATTTCTTGCCTCCCTATCTTACAGCGTTGCCGTGAAGATGGGAGGAGAAGGAAATTTATGTGCAAGAGCTTTATAGTGTAAAACTGTTCCTGCCAGCATGGGCAGACAAGTTCTTAGGGTTAAATTTAACACATATCCATCTCAGAGATTAAGATGAAAACTTGCTCAAGTTTTAATAAAATATGTATGTTATGGTTGAACTTGTTTTACCTTCTAATGAAGGCGTATCTGACTCAAATCGAGAGCTTTCCCCATATGCCTGCATTGTACATTAAATTATCAGGCTTATTTAACAATGACAGGACATAATGGTTTGCATATGGTGGGCAACTTTTTCTTTCCCACTCAAACTTGGATGGTCTGGTAAATGTCAGCTTGTGACTTCACTTTCGGATGCCTGTGGGTGGCCTCTTTTCTGGACCTGGGCACTTGTGTTCTGTTCTAATGGAAGGGGAGTAGAAAGTTTGAGGGATCAGAGGAATGACCAGGAAATAGTCTGTATAAAAATATTCATTGCAACGGTTTTACTTTGCAATTCTGATATTATGAAAATTGCCAGTTTAAACTTTGTCAAAGAACAAAGGGAGTTTTTACTGTGTTTCCTACCTGGGGAAGCCAGCTGCTGTAGGTAGGGCTAGGGGAACTGGCCCACGGGCTCTGGATTTGCTTTTTGGGGCTGGATTTCATAAAACTTGCTTATCAGCAGCTCTTCACACCTGTTGAGAAAGACCTTTGGACTAAGGAAGTTGAACTGTGTGTTCGATCATATATGACTGTGTCAACAAAGGGCTTTGTAGCACTTTCAAATGAAAAGATAAAAAGAAACACAACAAAACTCAAGTAAAAGAAGCTGCATGCCTTATAGCCTCTGGGAGCACTGAGGTTTATATTAATCCTGGTGACAATTTATATTCAGTAATGTTTTATAATAAAATCTTAATTCATCCTTACTAAATAGATAATTTTAATAATTGGGAAATGTGAAGATGAAATCCTTTTTGATTGAAATGATGCAGGTGGTGATCGTAGGAAATGATGCCTTGGACTCAGAGTTCTGGGATGGAGGTCCACTGGATTATTTCATGATAAAAGTTCTCACTTTACGAGACTGAAAATTTCAGTTTGAATGTGGGTGTGTGTACACGCATGTGTGTGCATGCGTGGGTGTAGGTGTTCCAAAGCTTTCAAATGCTGCAGTCTCCAATGTGTGCATTAAAAAGAAGATGAAAAATGTAGCTGAGGCCCTTGGAAATCATTCTCATGCATTACTAATAGTGTGGTTTGGTATGGAATGATATTTGAGAGAGCAGCCTTAGAGGAGGCCTGAAGTAAATGTTCTTTTTGGAAGCAGCTGTTTGCTAATAAAGAATCAGGACTGACAGATAGTTGGTCCTCCCTGTTTCTGGGTGTTTTCGGCATCTCAGCCTGAAGTGGGCATGGGAGATTCCCACTCTTGGGGAGATGGGAACTCACCGCTGTTGCTGTTATGTTTGTTCTTGAAATAAGCAGACTTCAGGATTTATAAACATTTCATATTCATTTCTGATGTTTTTTTCCACCTTAATCGCAGAGGATTTCAACCTCTCTTTGGAAGGGATGATAAAAGAAGGCGGGTTAACAACTTAAAATTCCCATAATAATGAGAAATGGGGTACCCTTGGGGAGGGCCTTGTGTGGGGGTAAAATAGGGGTTGCTGGGAGAGTTGCAGAACTCATACAGGGCATCAGTCATGTGAGTGAATTACAGGGAACATAAGCCCGTGCCCTTTCAACCGGAGGCCTCAGTTACCTTGATCTTCTTGGAAGTGCTTGTAGAATCTCATGCACATGTGGACCTTGCTTCTGGGTTCCCCTCCTTCCAGAGACTCTGGGTCTTGTCAGCTGGCTGCGGATGCCTTCATCGAACTAAGGTAACTTACTGGGCGTCCTGAGTAACGGTGTATCAGCACATGGCTTGTGTCCTGGCTGGAGTATTTTAAACAGGGTCAAAGATGGCATGGAGGGAGTAACTTAATTTGGATTTTTATATTTTCTTAAATTTTTCCTCCTAGGAAGGTGAGAGAGAGCAGCAAATGGTTGTATGTGACAACTGGCCACTTAAAGGGACCTCTGCGTTATATTTTAATTGTTGACTGATCTGTTAGTGCACTTGATTCACTTGTGAATTACTTAAAGGAGACAAACAGAGTTGCTGTGGTGTGTGGAAAGAGCATGTGAGCAGGGCTGGGAGAGGTTTGAGACCTGGCTTGGTCACTAACTGTGTTAGACAGGTGAGGACCCAGGCTCTGAGCTTCCTTTCCTCTCAGAGGAGGAGGTTCCTATCCCGTGGAGCATTAGTGTCAGCCAAGGGTGTCATTGGGGCTTTTAGCACGTGACCGGGACACCTGCCTCTGGGCCCTCCATTGCCAGAAGCTACTGTTTTTGCAAAAGTACTATAAAGTGATGTGTTTACTTCTGTTTTACTTATTTCCTGCCAGCTCTCTGTTAATAGTGCAGTAATAACCCCTTAACCTGGAAGTTGAATATACCATAACCAGTGTATTGTAATTATTTCACTTAATATTTCAAATCAAAGCAAAAATTAAGGAGGCCAATAAAATGAGGTTGAAAATTCTATGAAAAGTTGTTCAGTTTAAGTGCTATTTCAGGTGATAACTTGAGTATATTATTTCCAGTTTCATTTTTGTTGGTGTTAGTACAATTGTTGAATTAATTTAATGAGATACTGAAGCTGTCCATCATGTGGGTATACATCATATATCATAAAGATAATTCTTTATAATTGGAATGACCAGTGAATACCCAGTAATTTCTTCAAACTTTTTTACCACTCCTCCTTGGAAATAAATAGTTTTTCTGTGGTGAAATCAAAGGAAGAGGATATTCAGCATTGAAAGCTAAAAATATGTTTATCATTTCATTTCTCCAGTGGGGAAATAAAAAGTGGAAATGAAATCAGTGCCACCCAAAATGCCCTTGGTTAAAACAATGGGATCTGGAAATTGTTAACCTTTTAGGTTACAACCCCAGACTTTGGAGTGCATTAGGTATCTGGTGGAATCCTACCAAAATTCTTACCAGTGGATTGGGTTCAGATATTTGCTAAAAAGTTAGTTCCTCTCTTGGAGAGTCTAGTTGGCACATAGATTTGCTCCAAGTAGGAAGTCAGTGGAGTGTTCTAATGCCCTCCTAGGTCCAAGTGGGCAAATGCGTGGGGCTTGGACCTGGGAAATGCGAGCTCCCAGGTCCTGAACAGTTCTCAACTTGGGGTGGAGCAGAGTAGTAACCTGGGCAAGTTCGTGGTTTCTGGCACACTTTTCTATAGTAAAGGCTGTGTTTGATGCCTTCTGAAGAGTCATTCTTTGCTTGAGAAGAACATTTGGGTTTCAAAAAGTTTTTCCCTTGAAGGAATGTAGTAGTCATAGTAATCTTGAAGGTGGTGTCTTGCCACAAAATGCAATCCAAACTCATCATTCAATCCTGTTTGCTTTGTTTACATTACAGGGAACACGGGTCTGGCTGAGAGAAAATGGCCAGCATTTTCCGAGTACTGTAAATTCCTGTGCTGAGGGTGTCGTCGTCTTCCGGACCGACTATGGTCAGGTGAGCAGAGTCCCGTAGGCTTTGTGACGTCTGTGTTCCCCTTCCTTAGAGAGGCTTACACAAGGGCAGTGTGCTCACTCCCCTGCTCCCCAAACCTTAAACATTTTTCCTAAGTGGCAAAACAAAATTCCAAAAGGAATGTGTAGTGCTCACCTCGACTGTGTGAGAGAAGCAATAACATGCCCCCGAGTGGAGGCCAGAAAGCGCTCCAACCAGCACGGGACAGAAGAGCACTCCACTTGGCCGGTCTCCTTCCTGGGGATCTGGTCCATGAATCACAGCATGGAGTGCAAGCAGCTTGAGGAAAAGTCTGAATGTATTGATACTTGCTAATTGGCTTCATTACCACTTGCCCTTAAAATTCTAAAACCCGCGTAGTATATTGGAAATACTGGCTTGCCAGTGAGGGTGCAGTGCGGTGGTGTCCTGATCCCGGTAGGAATTGGGCTGACCAAACCCTCCACCTGAGCTTGCCTGTCCACTCTGTTAAACAACCGGAGAAGTTCCTTCTGTCTGTGGGAATTCCGCTGCTCCTGGTTCTCCGTTTGTTAGTGTAAAACAAATGAAAAGCCATATCACTGGAAGCAGAAATGCCGTGTTACTCCAGAAACTGGCTCATTGATTGTACAGTTGACCCTCGAACTACATGGGTTTGACCTGCATGGATTTGCTTATATGTGGATTTTTTTCAATAAATATTGTAAATGAATTTCCTCTTATGATTTAATAACACTTTTCTCTGGCTTACTTTATTGTAAGAACACAGTGTATAATGCATATAAACATACAAAATATGCATTAATGGCCTATCTGTGCTATTGATAAGGCTGCCAGTCAACAGTAGGCTATTAGTAAAGTTTGGGGGAATCGCAAGTTAAATGCAGATTTGACAGTGCAGGGGGTTGGTGCCTCTCACATGTTGTTCAAGGGGCAACTATATGTGGCTGATTGTGGAAGGAGCCCAGTTTCTCCATTTTATAAGGAAACTGAGTTTAATATTGCAAATGGGTCTCTCCCTCAGAGGCACATACTGAAATTTAAAGCCCAAAGAAATAAAAGGATGTCATATGCCAGCATTTAAAACAGACGGTCTCTGACTCTCATTTGTAAGTTGTGCAGAGAACGGAAGCCACAGGGTCAGTGTTGTGTAGTTCGAGGCAGACAGGCTACTGGGTTCTCACAACCTCTTAGCCCGATGATCCCCTTGGTGTGGTGCCTTTTTCATTTCTTGGCTTAATGAGGAGTGATTCACCAGGCTATTTTGCAATTCCTCAGTTTCTTTTTCATCTAAGTTTTGAATGGCTCTTTAGTATTTATCTGGTGGTGAAGATACAGCTGTGTTTTGTAGGTACAGATTGGGGGCGGGGCGTTAGGGAGGAGGTGGTGAAGAGCTCACGGGCCTAACAGCCTTCCCGGTGTGGGCCTTGCACTGCTGCCCAGTCTGGTTTCTTGCCCATCAGGTTCTCAGGTGGCACCATATGACCTATAAACGAAGGGCTGACTAAAGGACTTCTGCTGAGCTTAAGGGTCAGGCCCTGCGCGAATGTTTTCAGTTCCCATGCAGACAGAGCTGGTCAGCAGCTTTCTTTGGTCTTGCCTTGACTCTGCCTGGGTTCCCTTCTCACTGTCCCCATGAGTTCAGCTCCTGTCAGGCCCTGTGCATTCTTCTCAAGATGACATAAAAAAGGAAACCAGACTTAGTCCGTGTACTTGATTTGACATAACTACTAAAAGTATTGTAAAATAGATTTGTAATGGAATTCTTTTGGTGGTTGTTGTTGACTTATCTTCTAATCCCAAAGGTATTTTTTTAAACTTTTTTCCTTTTTTGGAAAAAAAAATGTGGTAAAAAAACCCCTATAACATTAATTTATCATCTTAACCACGTTAGGTGTGCAGTTCAGTCATGTTAAGGAGACTCCCATTGTTCTGCAACGGAGCTCTAGAACCGCTTCATCTTGTGAGACTGAAACTCTGTACCCCTCGAACACTCATGCCCCATTTCCGCTCCCCCAGGCCTTGTAACCCCCTTTCTACCTGCTGTCTCTGTGCTTTGACTATTTCACATACTCCATATGAGTGGAATCGTACAGTATTTGCCATTTTTTGTGACAGGCTTATTTTTGCTTAATAGTCTAACGTTCTAAGATACCTTCTGTTTTGATCTACGCTTTGCTTGGCAGAGGTTTCCAATATGGCACCTTCAGCAGCATTTTGGTGACATGCCTGTGACGGTCTACGCCGGCAGTCTATGCCAAGTGAAGACACTGCCAGCCCCGGTTGATGGGCAGCTCTCGGCGAGGCCAGGGCAGTGGAATGGGATGGTCAGGGCAGTAGGTCTGTTCATTCTTGACAGTATTTGTGGATTGTGGGTTTAGAAAAAATGAAACTAGAATAACGTGTACTTAAATATGAAAACGAATCTCAACTGGGACTTCTAATTTTGAACTGGTCTTCAAGTACTTGGTCTTTATGTTGTCTGCCCAGTCATTCCCAAGTCTAACAAAGTGTAATTCACTGGGTGATTGGTGTAGGAATTGCAGGGTTACAGGGGTGTCCAACCTGCGGCCCAACACAAAACTGTAAATTTACTTAAAACATTATGAGAGTTTTTTTTGTTTTTGCTAGTGTTTGTGTATTGAATGTGTGGCCCAAGACAACTCTTCTTCTTCCAGTGTGGCCCAGAGACAACAAAAGGTTGGACACCCTGAGAAAAGAGGCAAAATTGAAAGAATCGTGCTCAGACTAGGATCAAACACTAGCAGTGGCCAAATGACTCCGGTTTCTTTCTCCCCTGACCTCATCTTCCTCCTTATGTCCCAAGTTCACCGTGGAGCACCAGGTCTAGGTCACCGAAGATCAGGAAAAGTTCATTACCTGGCCCTGGTGCCCAGGACAGGAGTGCCTGCTTTTTAACTGCCCCAGAACAAATTCTTGAAGAAATCAGGGTCAAAGATGCAGAGCATGGCCTTGTCCTAGTCAAGCCCATGTATGGTAGCTTTTCAAGGCGTTGGCTAATTTCAACCCCGTCTGGTATGTTATTAAAGTGTGTTGAAACTTGGTGTTTCAGGGGGCAGAGAGGAATGGGGATTTGTTGTTTAATGGGCACAGAATTTCAGTTTTAGAGGATGAGAAGGTTGTGGGGATGGATGGTGGTGATGGTTGCACGACAGTATGTACGGACTTAATGCCAGTGAACAGTACACTGAAAAATGGGCCCCGGGCCAGGTCGCCAGTAGGGGGCGTACGAGAGGCAACCACACATTGATGTTTCTCTCCCTCCTTTCCCCCCTCTTAAAATAAATAAGTAAAATCTTTTTAAAAATGGGTAAGATGGTGAATTTTATATTTGTATGTATATTTTACCACACACACACACACACACACACACACACGCACACAAAAGTTACTAGTGTTCGAAGTCCGATGGTCACTGGTAAAACCTGTCAAAGGGGCATTTTGCTGTATCTTTAAAAACAATTTCGGTGAAATTTGTATGTTGTCAAAATATAACTTCTCCGAAACCCTTCGGTTTAGAGGTCTCAAACCTTAACTGTCCACAAATCACCTGGGGGTCTTCTTCAGATGCCAGTTCTGATTGGCAAGTCTGGGATTTGGCCTGGGGGTCTTGCCTTTCTCACAAGCTCCCCAGTGATGTTGCTGCTGCTGCTGATTCTCAAGCCCAGTTTGAGTCGTGAGGATTTAGAAGACACTCCTGAAAGTCACCTTAGGGTCATGGTTCCCTACAATGAAGGTGGGGGAAGTACTCTCAAACTTCCCACATACCTCACCGGGACAGTCCTTGCAGGAAACCAGGATAAAGACAAGGAGGAGGGCTTTACAGAAAGCTGGAAAAGATTTCTTTGGCCTTTCAAGGCTTTTCTTTTCTTGGTGCCCTTCTTTCCCACAACCATTTTACCTTGGCCATGGCCAGGGTGGTGCTGACTGCAGTGTGATAATCCTCAGGTGGATTAAAAAGCAGTTTTAAAAACCCTGTTTAGCCCTGGAGGGTGAGGCTAAGTTGGAGCGTCGTCCTGTGCCCCGAAAGGTGTGGGTTTGATTCCGGGTCAGGTCACATGCATAGGTTTCGGTTCCGTCCTTGCTTGGTCAGAGTGCGCACAGGAGGCAGCCGATCGATGTTTCTCTCTCAAATTAATAAATACTAAAAGTAAATAAATAAAATAAAATCCTGTTTAGTGTTAAGACCAAGCAGAGCCTTGTGTAACTAATCCTAGAATGGAACCTTGGAGATCCTGGGAGGTAGAAGGTCAGGGTGTAGTGTTTTTTGGTGACAGTACAAAAGGGTGTGTTTTCTTATTTCATTCAGTCTCTGAGAATTTTGCACATTTACTCAAGCTGTTCTTTTTTTTGGCCAGGGAGATAGTTTTAAAGTTCGTTTAAAATTCCATTCTACGTGAAAATTCTAATTATTGTAGGTTGGCCCTAGAAATATGGAGGACCGAAATAGTCCTCTTGGACTCATACTTTACGTTATGCTCACGGGAAAGTATTTGCAGACAGAAAAAGAAATGTGCAAGTGACAGGCTAACACATTTGGTTGAGAAATCTGCATAGTTGTGGCCTCGGGAGGACGCAGCTTATGGGCAGGTCTGCACGTGCCCTGAAACCGGGAAATCACTCACTCACCGTCTTAGATAACAAGCTTTGGACAGAGACTCAGAAGATCCACATTAAAAGGCACCACGGTTCTGCAGGGTGCAGATACGGAGAAATGATCAACTCCTGTCCAGTGCTGTCTTCCAATCTGACCCTTTCTTAACCCGAGAACGTCTTTTCCAGAACATTCATGAGGTACACGGGTGATCACTCTAGCACCTTTAGGCACATTGTAGACCTGAGTAGTAAGTTCTAAATTAGATTTCTCACTTTGAGAGTGAACTGTTATCTTTTCTGAAAAGAGACTAATTTGCTCTGAAACAGCTTAGAAAGATATCAGTTTACCTAATTGTATTTTGAAGGGTCGTTATTTACCTTAGCCCATGGACTTAAGACGATTACTACATGCTGTGATTTTTGGTGGGTTTTCCTTGTGCATTGTCTCTGTATGAGGTCTTCTGAAATATTTTACTGGCAGGAGATTTAATCACCCCAATCAGCAAGTAGATGCCTTCCTCCATGCCCTTTGCTTTTTTGTTTGCAACAAGCATAATTAGACTTTGTTTTCAAAGTGATTCTTCTCATTCTATTAATCCATGGAAAGGCTATTAGATTGCCTGGCACTTTGAAGTCATCCCCCAGGAAAGACTTCCCCAGGCCACATGGGAAACACAGTCCTAATTATTTATAATCACATCTCCCATTGAAAGCTGCTGGCTCTAACGTTTTTGATTTGACCTTCTGGTTTTGACTTGTTGGAATTAATATAAGAGGGACCCAATTTTGTGAAACTTGATAATAGGTTAGTATAGTGATTTTTCATCACTTTTTTTTGTTGTTGTTCATTTGCACACACTTTCTGCCCTGCCAGTTGCTTTTCTTTTGCCTCCCCTCCTCCCACCTCTGCTCTTTTTTGCCCCCATTGGTTCCTTTTTGTGTCCTGTGAATGTCATGTGGATGTGGGCAGCCTTTTGACCTCGCTACACCCTCCCTCTCCACACACCGTGTGTGTCCACTCTGCGTCCTGGAGAAATCTCCCCCCTGGCCTGTTGACTGCTGGAGACTGCCCAGCACGTCTGTCTGTCTCCCATTCTAGAGCTCCACATAACACTGGGACCCACAAATTGTCAGGAATTGGGCAACTCGAACTCTGTGATTTTGACCATAGCCAGGAACAAGTCAGATCTGAGTGCTGAAGGGAAGTGGTGGATCCCAGGTATTCTAGCCAAGTGAAACATTGCATCTGGAAGGAAGCTGACTGTGAAAACTGGCCCCATGGGCCCAGCAATGCCCGCGCTTTTCAGCAGCCAGGGGAGCTGCATTCCAGGTTTCACAGGCAGAGCCAGCTGTTGGCAGAGGCGGCTGCCTGGGGAAAGCGGTCTCTCCCATCCCCTCCTTCTGCAGGAGCCTGTGGGATGTGAGCAGCAGTTGGCCCTGCCCTCACTCAGGTGAGGGGGCCAGCAAGAGGAGACCACCTGGGGCCCCCCGGGGCACCTTACAGCCCAGGAAGGAGTCTCCAGTCTGTGAGTGGTGGTGGAGGGGAAACACCTAACGGGATGAAGATGGAGAAGGTGGTGTATGGAGGACAATATCAGTGATGAAAACGTAGTGCCAGCAGGATTCTTGGACTTTCAGGGCTAAATTCCAAACTCTGGGACAACAGGACAGACTCTTCCTAGTCGACTGTCCTGGACATAATTCTCTTGCTTGTTTTTTTTCTCAATTTTATTTGTGTTGGTTTGGGGTATGCAGCTCAGTGGTTAGACAATCATACTTTACATACATATCTCCTCGATATTTCCAGCGCCCCGGCTAGCACCGCACCCAGTTCTTACATTACTGTTGACTGTAGTTCCTGTGTTTTCATTACTTCCCCGTGGCTGTTCTCTAACTACCAACTTGTACTTCCCGATCCTTAACCCCTGACCTCTTTCACCCAGTCCCCCTTTGCTTGTTTTTTGAAAGTATATTTTTATCCTCTTCTTAAACTTTTTTTATCTCCTTTTCTCTCTGTGAAGGAAAACATTGTCATATTAATGCATGTATTTGCGAAAAATCTTACCCAGATTATTTGTCTTTTGGCTCCTGTGGTCTCTCAAGTCACAGGTGTCCCATATGTTGCAGTCGCTGCTTCCAACCGAATTAACCTGCGGGGTCTGGTTGAACCATCTGAAATTGCCATCTCTGTAGGATGAGAGCATTGAGTATTGGCAATGTCATGTGGTTCCGCCTAAGAACATGTCAATAGTCCTTTTTTAATTTTGTATTTCAGCTTATCCATATGTTTATGTTTAAAGATAGAATGTTTGTGATGATGTAAAGTTTAACAAAATAATGCTTTTGCAGGCGAGTTGAGGGGCAAAGTATACCCCTAAAACAATATACAGCCTGGTTTTCGGAGTACCGATGCCGTCTTTAATTCCGTTGTTGTTGTGTCTGTCTAACACCGGTGCCGCTGCGTTCCCTTCGTGGTGTCCACGCTGACGGCTGTCTGAGAGATTGGCCGCGATGGTCTCCGGGGCCATTGCCCCAGCTGGAGCTGAAAGACTAATGAATGAATATGTAACGTACTTTTCTGACCTGGAGTTTGGGTTTTCCACTGTTGTCATGTTTGTGTGTGTGTGTTTATTGTGGTAGATATAAATCACGTAAACTTGACTATTTTAATTGTTTTAAGTATTTAATTCAGTGGCATTAATTACGTTTGTAATGTGTATAATCACCTCCAATATCCATTTTCAAAACTTTTCATCACCCCAGACAGAAACTCTACAACCTTTAAGTACTAACTCCCTGTATAATTTATTTTTAAGCTACTTTCCTCTTAGATGCCTTTTCTTGTGCTGATTTTAGAAATGAAAGCACATCAGAAATTCTGGTGTGTGTTTTTCCTAAGGAATAGACAGCATCCGGGAAAAAGTGCTTTAGACCTAGCTCCAGATTCCTAGGAGGGAGAATCGGGTGGGGACCAGGGACGGCTGACCACCAGCGCTGAGCATTTGGCACCCGCTATGTGATGTGCACGTGGGGTGGAAGGTACTGCCCCCGTGGGTGGACAGAGGGCCCTTCCCAAGGGGAGTGTGGCTGCACAGTCATTCAGAAATTAAAGGGAAAGAGGGGCACGATGGTGACAAATGGTAGTTTTTAACAATCAGATGCATTTGGCTCTTCTGTTGAAACTTCAGTAAGGTCCATCTGTTACTCTTGGAATTCATTTCAATCAAAACAGTGCGGCTGTATTAGCGGGACGACATTGAGCTGGCAGACTTCTGAATTCTCTGTTCTTTTCCCACAATCTGCTATTTCATCCTGGAAATACCCGCCCCTGAGATGGATAGGAAACACCAGCTCATGGAGTTTCTGAGAATCATAAGTCTATACTCCAGAGACTGAACGCCGCTGCTGGGCTTTCGGTCTTGCTTTGAAGACCAAGTAAAATTCAGTAAAATTCAGTCCAACTTACTTGGTTTTGGGTGACAGAAAAATGTTTTTGTGCTCCAAAAGCCACGTGATTGACTCTCCAGACGTCTTCCAAGAATTTGATTTGGCATCGTATGGCTCAAAGATAGGAATTCAAGTGTGTCCATTAATTTTTGCTCTGGGCGATAGTCTCATTGTTTATTAGTGTACTTAACTCCAGAAAAAACATGCGGGTTTTTGCAAATCAAAGCTCTGTGTGGACCGCTCACTTATTGAAACCTGGGAAGAGATTATCGCTCAAGCAGCCTGGACACTTGTCTTTCCCCGCTTCGGGACCCTAGTTCCTGCAGAGATGTGCCTGGCTCTCCCCACCTTCACTCAGGGACAAACGCCCTATGGAAACCTCCTCAGAGAGGCCTTCTCCACCTCTCCATCCCAAAGAGCCGCCACCTTGACATTCTATCATTTGTGCTTGCTTGGTTTTCTTTCGCTGTCCTCGCCGAGCTCTCTGCGAATGGGGGCCTCTCAATGTTGTGTCCTCAGCACCCAGGAGCCAAGCCTGGCTGGAGGGGTACTCAGTAAGTACGGACCCAGACTGGTCATTAGAATGCTGTGTGCTCTGCTGAGGCTGTTATAGAAGAACTTAATAAAGAATGATAAGTCTGAAAGGACCACGAGTGACAGAAGAAAAAGCCACGTGTCATGAGGGGCACGGTGGGAGTTTCACTGTGCTCTTCCTACTCTGGCAGTTTGTACACCACGCTCGGATTGTAGGGCCAGCGTGAAATAAAGGACACCAAAGATAGTGCGAGTTTCTCAAAGGAATGATTTCACTTGATAAACTTCAAAAATAGATGAATTGCATTTTCCTTGTTTTGAAGGGAAGTGGGTGGATACTGAGTTTGGTTCAGACTATTTTCCCAAAGTTTGCCATTTTGAAACTTGAGATTGTTTTTCCATGTACTTCAGCATCTACACTGAAACAGGAAGCAACTTACAGTGACAAACACATTAGGCAATGTTGGTGTTCCAAGGCATGTGGGCTCTGTCTTCTGTCGTGGACCTTAGCTTACAAGGGTGCACTCCATTTGTGTCCTGCTACCTGCCATCTTCCCACCTCCTCTGAAAACTGCATTGGCAAGACCTCAAGAGGCCTACCCCTGGTTTCTGGGGGTCTGTCTCTTGGTTTTTGTAAGCATATCCAGCTTATGTGGGTTAGGAACCCAGTGTGTTTCTGACCCTTTCTTTTAGACCTTGGCTTTTGCCTTCCAGCCCAGCCCCCTTGACAGAGCAGCGGGGCCCCTCCCTGCCTGGCCCTTGCAATGGGTGGGTGGTTGAGTGGGGAGGGGATTGGATCACTATTAGTAGTATTTACCGGCTCCAGTGAGGCTGGAGCTGAACACACACATATTAAATATTTTTGCAGGAGAGGGCAAGTAGCCTCTGTCATGGTTCACAACATTCTATGACTTCCTGTTCCCCTTTGGGCCCACTTGCTGACTTTCTCCATTGTGGGTCTCTTGACTTTGACCTCTTCTTTCTGATCTATTGAACAAGCCTCTTCCCAATCCTTAGACTTGGTCCATTTCTTTGGACTCAAGGTTCCCTCTGACCTGTCTATACCTCCTATCTTTGGTTGACTTCTGGATTCCAGGCTCTGCTTTTGGAGAGCTCAGCCGACTTGTGCCTGTGTAAGCTGGTGGTATATCCAGACCCTTCCTGCAACTGGTCAGAGTCCTGGTCCTGCAATGCTAGGATCCAGGCATGAAGAGAAAAGTTGATGTTTTGTGCCATTGGACCCCATCGTTGCCTTTCATTTGCAGTTAGGAATTGTTCATACCTGAAGGTAAGCAGGAAACTATCTTGCATTTTTGGTACCCATGAGTACTTGAAAACACTAAATGCTAAGCTCGGGTTAAATAAAAACTTGATTTTTTTTTTTTGGAGGCTTAAATACTGTACCTTTATTATAAGTATCATTTTGTGAAAAATGTGTGTGAAGACCTTATTTTGGAAACAACAAAAATTGAGAAATTATCCATGGGAATCAGACATGGCACTATTTAATGCTGGGTGTGATTTCAGTAGAAAGAGCAGAGATGATTTGTTAAAACAAATTCAGGCAGCTGTCAGTTTGTGACCAATTTGCATTCCATTTCAAGACTTTGTTTATAACTACTTTTCCCAAAGACTCAGTGGTGTAAGTGGGGAATGGCGTACCCAGGCCAACTGCAGAGACTGACGTAGGTACCTGCAGTGCGGGATGTTGCAGAAGCCCCTGGTGCCTGATTCCAGCTTTAAACATGCGCTCAGAGTTCCAACCTCGGATGCCACCAGGCGGAGATTAGGGAATTGCATTTTTCCCGTGATCACCTCCTTGAGCAGTGAATGCTGATGAAAAAGGGGGAGCACCCCACTTCTAAGCCATGTCTTTCTCATCAGGGTTGGCATTCAGGATGAGTCAAGGGAAGAGGATGACGTTTGCTGGGTGACATCTCTCTACCTGGCACTAGGCTGGTGCCTTACATCTGTTTGTCCTAGTTAATCCTCGCACGTGCCCTATGAGGAAGGCATGGTTAGTCGTGTTTTAATGAGAATGGCCACGGAGCTTTGGTGAGACGACGTGTACGAGAGTCCACACCTGGTCAGTGATGAGTGTTGGAGCTGGATCATCTTTCCACTTTGTCACCTCCCTTCTTAAGGAGGATGTGAAGTAGGACAAAGTGAGACTGCTGATGGAGGTTGGCCATGTCACTTCTCAGGCCCTGTTCCTCCCCACAGGGTTGTTTCCTTGTCTCTCTGTAGGCCCCAGGGACCTCGTGTCCTCATCTCCCTTCTTATTGAGACATTGGTGCTTTCTCTGGAAGTCACTCCATAAGATTGGTGGGTTTTCATGTCACCTTCTCAGCTTCCTCTTCCCTTGTGGTGGCTTTTTTTCCTTTGTTTCATTGCTCTAGGGGAATACAAAGGTCAGCATAAATCACATTTTTTTAAATGTTTATCATCTTGTGTTCACAACCTTGCTTTGCTGCTGCTGATGGTGTCGTTGTCAAACTGGCCACACACTACAGTTCACTGGCAAGCGTCTACCAGGAGCCTTGGCCCTGCCCCCAAACAACGAAATCTGAATCTCAGCTGGGACTCAGGCCAGGGTGTGTTTTTAAAAAGCGTCCTGGGTGCCCTTCAGGGAGCAGCCAAGCTCAGAACCATTTCATAGACAGAATGAGCCTCGTAGCAAAATATTACCTTAAAAGTGGTTGGAAAAGCACCACTTTCACATACCGGACTTAGAAAGCGTGAATGTTACCCATGGTTTCTGGGCCTTGGTTTTCCCCATGCAGCCCCTTCTCCTTTTCTTACCTGGTTCTGTGAAATGTCTCTTGGGTGCACATTTTTTTGTGACCGTAGCTCCCTCTGTCCATCTTTCTCTTCAGAGAATTGTACCTGCTTCTCATCTTCCCAACCCCCCCTGTCTAATTCTACTCACCCTCCCACATCAGAGTTGAAATGTCCCAAATCCTAGTGCAGTGTTTCTCGATGCGGGACTGTCATTGAGGCCCTTGTGGGGCATGTAGGCTCCTTGGCCCACCCCAGATCTGCCGGAGTGCACTGCTCGGTGAACTTGGGCCTGGGATCTGCAGTTTAACAAAGTTCCTAGGTGACTGTTCACACTGAAATTGGAAGACCATGGACACAGTGGGTATTTTGACCCAAGATAAACTGGGACTCTTCCTCCTTCCTCTTCTTACCCCTTTCGCTTGCTCCTTATGTTTAACTGGGCTGTTCCCTGCCCTATAACGCCTAGGGCTCTGGGGAGGGGGCTGGCCTCCCTGGTGTTTGACATCTTCAGTCTTCCAGTGAGGCACCTGCCCTCTGAAAGACCCCATGTGAGCTGGATGAGGTGCAGGGTAAAGAAGGGGTGGGACCCTTCTGCCCAAGTGGCTTCCCAACACTGGGGAGAACATAGGGCTTATGCCCAGTGGGTACCTATTGGTAACTTCTGCTTGAGGAGCTATGCTATATAGAATTGACTTGAAGGCATGAACTTCTGGCTTTTATTTCAAATGAAATAAAATGGCAGTACTATCGGATTGCACTGCCATTTTAAAAGTGACAGACATCCAAGGAATCATGCTAAGTGGTTACTTCTGAGGAATGTGGACTGGGAAGAAAATGCCAGTGAACTCTCCAAGGTCAAGGAAATGGTCAGCATATTGTTTCTATGTGGCTCGTCAAGCTGTATATTTTGCTGTATGCAAATTAAACCTTGGTGGGTTTTTTTTTTTGATTTTTTTTTTTTTTTTTACAAAAGTAACATCCAGCTGTTTTGAAGGCAGCAGCTTGGATCGAAGTTACCTGTGTCAGGAGCGCTGCATTCCTGAACTCAAGGAAGTGCGTGTAGTGACGCCAGTGTCCCACTCAGACAAGCAGTGGCAGCCATGGCTCGTGCCCGCTGCCTGTGTTTGTCCTGATGGGAGCTCAGAACGGTTTTACATTTTTAAATGTTCGGAAAAAATCGCAAGAATAATATTTGATGACACACAAAAATGATAAGAAATTCAGATTTAATGAAGTTGTGTTGGCACGCAGCCATGCCCACTCACTGACTTGTCATCTAACACTGCATTCCAGCTCCCGCTGCACTGCGTCGAGCAGCCTAGAGGGTTTACCATCTGGCCCTTTGCAGAAAAAGTGTGCTGACCCTGCTCTACAGGCTCATTTCTCCAGTTACTTCTGATACACGGTTTAGGGTTGCTGGGGCCTGTAGAGGTTCCCAGTGCTGGCTACACACTGGAGTCACTTGAAGGGCTGCTGCTTGAGCATCCTGGGCCTCCACCCCGTGCCCGTGGTTACAGCCTCTCTGGAGGTGCGTCCAGGTATCTGTATTTGCAACCAGCCCACAGGACACTGTTGTTCTGTAACCTGGCTCCCCCCCCCCACCCACCCACCCAAACAGATCGATGAATGAAGACCTGTTTTAGTGTTTTCCTGTGAGGGCAAGTGCCTTGCCCTAGGCAGAGGTGTCCACCCTCAGCCCAGGGTGACTATGAATGTGGCCCAGCACAAAATCGCAAATTTTCTTAAAACCTTTTTTTTGCTCATCAGGTTTCATTAATGTTTGTATATTTAATGTGTGTCCCAAGACAACTCCTCTTCTTCCAGTGTGGCCCAGAGATGCCGAAAGGTTGAATAGCCCTGCTAGAGGATGATGCTCGTCAGTGGCAAAACCAGTGCTTCCTGCTACTGGTAGGGCAGTGGCTCCCAGGCTAGAAGAGGCATCATAATCCCACCCGCCCCCCGCCTGCCACCCTCCTGCCGAGGCCTCTCCCCAGAGTGTCTGCTTTAGCAAATCTCAGCTGGGGCCTGATAATATGCATTTCTGCTCCCACAGGCTGCTGATGCTGCTGATCTAGAAGCCACACTTTGAGGACCAGTTTATGGGGCAGGGTAGGCTGTGTGCACATGTAAGAAAAAATTCGTGTTCTAAATAAATGCATCTGATACACAGTGTTCTCCCAAAAGCACATTCTTTAGAAACACAGATACAGTCCAAGTAGCTTTTGATCGCTACAGCCGTAGGCGAATCATTCGTGAACGGTGTCCTGTCAGAAACAGGACATAGTCTGGCGATCCTAGTTGTAAACGCTAACACCTGCCGCTGGTTTAGTCTGGAAACCGGTCTTTTTTGGGGGTTAATGGAGAGTCCCAGGCACAGCAAAAATGAGAATAGCCTGTGGATTATGTGTTCATTACTTCTCGACACATCTCCAAGGAAGTATTTCAACAAGTGAACTGATTGTGCTGTGCACTTTCTGAGGTTGCTGTTAAATGTTGACATTTCGTGTTTAATTTTAGTATTGAAGAGCAGTTCAATTGCTAACCCACGATTTGCTGCGCCATTTTCTAACGAGGTGCCAAACCTGGAGAAGGACGGAGAGGTTCTGTATGTTCAGAAGCTGCTTTTAGGATTCCCAAGCTTTCGATAGGTGCCCTGAGGTTAGCGTGCTATTTTATGCAATTGTCCGTGTCACCCTGGCATGGAGAACACAGTGATGGTGCCTGGGGAGGGGCCAGGACTCCAGCTAGTGAGGGGGATGCCTACGGTGCAGGAATGTAGAGAGGTGCTCAGGGTCCTGCAGGCGCAGAAGCTGTGGTTACACGACCTGTGTCCAGACTTGGCTTCTCCCTGCATTGTGCACTGGGCACCTGCCTCACCCTGGTCCTGAACCTGGGAGTTTAAGCAAGACTCCCTAGGACTAGAGACCCATCTGTATATTCAAACATCCCTCTTTCCTTCTCTTTGCTTGAATAACATATGGTACCTTAAAAATACTCTGAGAAATGACTCATTTTGAACAGTCTTCTCTTTGGGATTTGTTTTCTTTGGGATTTGGGTGTCAATACATTTTAGTGACTTATTTAAACTTAAATTATTGCAGCATGCAGTGTAGTGTATAATATAATGGTATTGACTATGCACATGAATTTTTGAGGGAAAAGTGTCCCCAAAGGGTTTCCTTGATGAAGGCTTTCTAGCAGGCTTGTGCAATCTCCTCTAACACTGTAACATTACATTTATAAGTCAGCACATGGTCTGTATTAGAAGTTCGAAAGCTGGCAATGGCTTCATTTCAGAGGTTCAAGTTGCTCTTCAGCTGCTGTTTGGTGTTCCAAATGGTTCTTGTATTGATTTTGAATTAATTGCCAGTATTTCTAAGTCTTTCAGTGAGGGTAACCAAGTAGCTAACAACTCTTGAGAATTCAGCAAGTATTTTTGTCTTCTGGAATGATCTTCTGTTCTGAAATGTATCCATCTTCCTGCCGTGTCAGAGTTCACATGGGCTTGCTCCAAGCATCTGCTTTCGCTCTCGCTAAGGGAGCTCATGACAGATGCTCACTGGGTGGTGCAGAGACCTGCTCACTACTGTGACAATGAGCCAGAGCATATGCTGTCCCCGGCTCCAGGAAGCTTTTGTAACAAAGGCCTCAAAAGAGATCAGGCTACCGGGGAGTGTTGCCAGCAGGCCTTTGTGCAGGGGCAGGTCCTGTCCCATTGACCTGATTTCCTTCCTGCAGCGGTGATAAACCAGGGTGATGAGAACTGCAGATTTCACCTTCAGCATTTTTCCCCCGGATTTAAAAAAACTGCTCATAATTATAATTTAAGTGTCTTATCATTTCACAAATGTATTCTGCTTCATTTCGTGCCCCCCACCCCCCTTTCAGCAAAGGACTTAACTTGCCATAGAAGATAGTACATGGGCCTCAGGAACTCATACCAGAGGAGTCACTAGCAACAGGAGAAGTCAACATCCAACCCCCCACATGTATTTTGGAGATTCCCTGTTTGTAACATTCTCTGCAATGGTGTAACAGGGTGAATGCCACAGAGAAAAGAATTCCTGCCTTTTCAGTTATGCTCAGAAGTATCCATTGTTGGCTCATTATGATCTTTGATGGAGATTTTAAAATAGTGTGCAGGTGTGACTTTCAGCTAAAAGAGCAGAAGGGCTTGTAGCCATGTTTTAGCATCTAGGATATGATTAGTCAGTTTTCATAAGTTTGGGCTTTGGTCTGAAGTGAAAGGGAATGTTTTCTCTTTAATTTAATGGCTGTATTGTGATATAATTCACATCCCATACAATTTACTCATTTTAAGTATACAACTCAATGGCTTTTATTATATTCAGAGTTTTGTAACCATCAGCACAATTAATTGTGGAACATTTTCATTTCCCTCAAAAAGAAACCTTATGCCCCTTTGCCATCCGACCACACCTCACCCCCCACCCCCACCCCCAGCCCTAGGCGACTACTTTCTGCCATTATAGATCAGCCTGTCCTAGACATTTCATATAAATGAGATCAAACAATACGTAATCTTGTGTGACTGGCTTCTTGCACTTAGCAGTGTGTTTAAAGTCCATCCACGTTCTAGCATGTATCAGAACTTCATCCCTCTTTATTGCCAAATAGTATTCCATTGCATAGCTACGCCACATTTTATTGAAAAGGATTGGCCTTTTAAAGCTAACTAGAAGAGAAAAATACAAAAGATGCGAAAGAATGGCTAGCCGAAGACAGCCATTTTTTATAGCGTTTATAATGGGTCACATACTTAATGTTTCTAAAAGTGAGGGTGATAGTTGGATGTGTAGGCAGGATATCAGGAGAGTTAAGAGCAGTGGGATGGTTCTTACCTGCATTTGAACAGCAGCTTAGATTTTCTGTCAGGCAGTAGTTGTAGTTATGGCTTCACATCTGAAAGTGAGCTCAAAGGTTTTTTATTTTTTTGGTTTTTGGGGGTTTTTTGATAGTTCTGGGAAGATTGAGAGATCAAAGGTTAGAGACTGGGTTCCCCAGAAGCAGGCCCAGAAGTGGGTTATTTAGCCAGCAGGAGGCTGGGAAGGGATTTAAGCAGATGGGACACTTATGTAGTGCAGACCAGCTACTCTTTCCCGCTTGGAAGAACGGACTTCAGTCCGGACAGGATGCCCCACTCTGTGCTACCCGCTCTCCTGACACTGAGGTCCGCAAGGACAGGTCAGAGAACAGCAGAGCCTGGTTTACTCAGCCATTGAGAATGAATAGTTGGCCTCTGTTCTGTTTGAAAGAATGGTAATGCCATAGATTTTAGACCTGAGAATTGTCAGGGGTCATTTTCTTCCTGCCTCTTTTGTCCAGGCAGGTGAGAGAGTGTCGTAAATGTGTCCTTGTACAGATGAGACTGCGTGTTATCATCCTGACCTCAAAGGGACAGATGGTAATCCCTGCAGATGGCCTGGACATTAGACAGCGCTGGGGCAGCGTAGCAGTTTTCAGAGAAGGTGTAGCTTTAAGAAATGAGGTAGAAGAACGAGGTTTTTTATCATATATTTTTGAGATTGTCTAAGTGGTGTCTTGAGTCATCACCATTTCATTTCTAGTTTCACCCTCACTGGTCCCCATGGATCCCTTTGGGTACAGCTTACTGTTGTCATTCCTCAGCTCCTCTGTGGCTCCCTGGCAAAGGCTTTTAAGGAATTCCTGGAAGAAATTCCCAGGATTTTTACACAGGTTATTTCAGTTCTGGCTTTTTTTTTTTTTTTTGTGGTAATCTGCTGAACGGGGAACTTGGGGGAGGGAAGGACGTAGGGGGATCATGCAGTTTTGTTGAGTTATTTTACGTGTGTTAAGGTCGCCTGAGAGAGAAAACAAGCCTTGGGAGCAAAGAGGGTTTCTCAGGATGGATTGGGCCTCGCTGGGTTCTGCTGGCCATCGCCTGCCGGCGGGTCACGAGGGTCGGCCAGGCCAGGCTGGGAGAGTAACAACACAAGAACTGAAAGACATGATGCTGGTGAGGGAATCATGACATGAAATCACAAAACTGTTAAGAAATTCAAGTCATGTCTGAAAACCAGAGACAAAAGAGTGAGTAAATTTTTTGATACCTGCTGCCCAATAAACCCTTGGGAATGAACTCATTCAGGATAACTCTGAAAGTAAGGCCCCGATGGATGAGTTAATTTACATATGCATGGAGAGGAGGACTGTTTCTATGCACATCCACAATTAAGCCATTGTACAAAATCATTCATGGATAATAATAAATAAATGTCTTCTCTGACTTCGAGTCTGTACTTTCTGTTACTTTGTGTCTGCTTTTAGCCTATACCCTCCACTGTGTTGCCCTCTTTTTCTTTTTTTTTAAAGATTTTATTTATTTATTTTTAGAGGGGAAGGGAGGGAGAGGAGAGAAACATCAGTGTGTGGTTGCCTCTCGTGCGCCCCCTACCAGGGACCTGGCCCGCACTCAGGCATGTGCCCTGACTGGGACCCAAACAGGAGACCTTTTATGGTCGGGTGATGTTCAACCAGCTGAGCCCCATCAGTTAGGACTCTGTCTAGAGCAATGGTTAACAAATTGATTCTGATTTCTTCAACTAAATTAATCAGGAATATCATGTGTGTGCATTAACCGATAATTGTAGTTTTTTCTAAGTGTGTATTACTTGGTTTGATCTTCCCAGAGGTCCCAATTTGGCAAATAAGAGAAATTGCGATCACAACTGTGCAGTCTTGATCTCAGAAGGTCACTCCCCGCCATTGGCCCTGTGAGCCCTGCGGGGAAGTGGTGTGTGAGGCTGTCACAGAAACCTGGTGTGTGTGCAGTCCTTCACTGTTCACAAGGTCCTGCCATTTGGCGGGTCTCACTTTCATCCTCATAACAACCATGTGACCCAAATGGCCAGTTTTTAAAATGTCATTGATAAAATCTCTATTACCATTCCCTCTCCATTGGGTAGACAGAAGCAGTTTCGGCTCCGTCAGTACCCTGGCCTGTTTTGCTGTGTAAAGCAAAAGCCAGGAAGCTGGGGAGGGTCCCAAGGCCACCTCTCTAGAGAGAAGGAAAAAAAAAAAAAAACCCCAACGAAAAAACACCTGAACATAATGGCCACTTCTTCATTCTCTCCCTGAAAGACTTCAGCTTCAGAAACGTACAATGGACCTCAGAGTAGAGATGAAGTCTTAACCGCTGTCTACTTTCTAGGTAAAAGCCATTTTACATGCAGGAGACCCCCAGAGTGAATTATTTTCTCCTCCACCCATCTCCCACCAACTTTTTTTTTTTAGTTTTTATTGTTATTCAGTTACAGTTGTCTGCACTTTTTAGGGAGCAGTCACTTTCAGGTGTGAGAGTTGCCCTCAGCTGGCGCTTACCTACGAGTGGCCTTATCTCCCCGCGGGAGTGCATTCCACTCACTAACGGCACTGTTAGGCTCTTTAACTGAGAATGTTTTTATTGTGCTTTCTAAAAGTTCTTTAAAAAAAAGAAGCATAAGCAGAGTTTTGGACTGGAGTTGGACTGTCAGATTTAGTCTGTCAAGCCAGTATAAACAAGAAAGCGTGGAATGAATTGATGGTGCTTTTTGATAAAAACATCTTTCCTATGAGTGTGCTGGGCTGGGTCGAATGACTAATATGCTGAGGATATCAGTGAAGACCAATTAATTTTTTTTTACTCACCTAAAAGCATTCCTCTTTGTCTTAGAGAAATGCGGGCTCTGAAAGTGCCATTAGGACCAGACTTGCTGAATAAATAGTTTAGATGTCAGTCTGCTCAGTTACTTTGTGTTGAGAAAGTCTAAGCCATCTGGGTTTTACGTGCCTTTTGTTACGAGTGCAACGCCTTTTGTTTTTAGGTTAAAGCAGATGTACGCGGCCTGCCATCTTCATGTCTTTTGTGTGGGTTGCTATGTATTTTAGCTACTTTGAAATGTTGGAAAGATTTCAAACCAAGTTAGGGGAGAACATAATAAATAAGTTGATTTTTTTTTCCCATGACCAAGTTTACTAGTTCAAATATTTTGTGAACAAGTGTTCTCTGAAATAAGTACATGTACTTAATGCCATTGAATGCTTCTCTAAATTTGTTGTTAATGTTTTGGGGTTTTTTTGTCCAGATGTTTAACTTATGTCTGAATTATGCAGCCACGATTTGGTTTAAGTGCATACAGGGAATGAATGTTAGATCCTGAAATATCGCGGTGTTGTATTAATGTCTTATGTGATTATGTTTTCCCCTCCCAACCTCAGACTGCAAAAACCTTGAAATTTATCCTCCTGGTTCAACTTTACTTTCTATCTTTGCTAATTTGTGTTTTTACAGGTGTGTATTTTATTTGAGTGGCATAGGTAGACACTGTCATTACTAAAATTTTAGCCGTAACTGACTTTTAGGTTGATCAGTTACTTTTAAGATTATGCCTAGAAGCCGTCTTTTGGATTTTTTTTAGTTACCTGTGGAAAAGCCATTATGTTTCTTTAAGCGGGGGAGGGGATTAAATCTCCACTGTCACCCAGCAGCAGATTATGAGAGAGCAATCAGTAAATGCATGTAATATGCAGATTATGGACTGAAGGTATTTTTTGATTAACAAAATGGAGAGAGAAAAATGCTTTAAAAAGAATTCATTTGAATAAAGAATTTAAGAGCTCCTTTTCTTGTTGCTATTATTTAACCTTCCTGAATAATACTCATATTTCCAAACATAGTTGAAAAAACTTCCATGACCACAAGGTATGCTGATGCCCAGGGCAGAATTGAAGAGCAAGCCATGGTCTCTACCTTCTCGAACTTGTTCTTAAGCAGCATTATCAGTTATGTCAACCAGAAGCAGTCACGCTGGCGACGATGCTGATGTAGACACTGGCCACTTGAGTCTGGTGGGTAGACTGGTCCTTCTGTCTGTGGCTGACAGGTGCCAACTCCAGGTGTTCCAGTAGTGACAGTATTAGCTACTAGTGTTTCCCACCGACTTCACCAGGGCACACCAGCCCTAACCAATGTTGCGAGTAGCAGGTGGTCGGTGAGATAAATCAAGTGTGGGAAAGGCTACATTATTTTTCAGAAGTTAGGAGCACATATGTCATTTAATTTCTACACGTAAAGAAATGTGTTTCATGCTTTGCTTAAAATGCTTCCCAAACCTCAAGAGAAGCTGTTCATAAAATTAGTGCTCACGAACTAACTCACATTTGCTCCGGGAAATGCCAGACGACGCTTCCTTTGTTGTGGTTGCTGTTTTCACTTGGGCTCTCAGTGTCTGTGTTACTCAGCTCCTACCAATACTGTCTTCTCTAGAATGTGAGTCCCGCGTGAGTCCCATTTGGATGTTTTACTATTTTTAGTTTTAAATAACTTTAAAAAAATGTGTGTGATCGTGCATGTCTCCCTTTCTGGCCTCTGCACTCCACAAGGGTGGACTCTGCATGTGTCTTATTCCCCTGCATTACCCCCGCACCTCCCAGAATATTGCTACATAGCAGATGTTCAGTAAGTACTGAATGGATGCAGGAATGGAGATGAACTTTATGTCCTCGACTTAGTGACAGCTGTGTTGAGGGCATGGGGAAACGATTTATCTTAAATGACCCGAAGAGGTGCAGACTAGGATCAGGTATGACTTTAGTGACAGAGCAGAGTCCCAGCTGTGACTCTGCCACCGACAATAATTTTGGACAATTACAGAACATTAGTCTTCTGTTTTCTCATCTGTGATGATACTCCTTTCAGAGTTGGCTTGAGGAAGAGGGAGGGGAGGCACGAGGGTGCTGAGGGATGTGCTGACATCGTACATACCTAGTGCCTGTCACGTATTGTGAAGAGTCCTCCCAAAGGCAGGCCCTGCACCACTGTGGTTTTCCCCACCTTTTAATACCAACTGGCTAATTTAATTAGGAACCTGTTTGTGGCCGCCCAGCCTCTCTCTATCCTCTCTTTGCTACAGGCAGGGCTGTACTGCAGGTTCGGTTCCAGACCTCTGTAATAAAGCGAGTGTTGCAGTAAAGATTTTTGCTGGTAGAGGGTCTTGCCTTCAATTTGTGAAAAATGCAACATCTGTGAAGTGCAGTAAAAACGAGGCGTGCCTGTACTTTTGACAGCAAAGAACCCAGATAATAAAGGCCTTGGAAAATGATCAGTGAAATCTGTGCTTTCACGATGACCAGAATGTAAGAGAATTTCTTTTTTTGTGAAGAGACTCTCTGGAGCCAGGTGTTAGCCTTGATGCTTGGGTGTGGGAGGGAAGGGAGAGAAGGGGCTTGGCAGGTCCATTCTAGAACAGTTTGTCTCACACCCAGAAATGGCTGTCACCCTTCAGTGACTTCAGGGTGGTTTTCAGTGTTGCGAGAAGCTTGCTATGAAGGAAACTTCATCTGAATCCTGGTTAGTCTTGACACTTAAAGGTAGTAATGTTCTGATTGGTGCTTCAACAGCTTGTCTTTCTGTTTGGACTCATTTTACTTTGAAAACAAAATTAATAATACCCCCCAGGAAAACAGTTTGCCATGGTCAGTCTGCATCTGACGTTCCTCCGTGCCTGCGTGCAGAACTCATTGGTTCCCAGGCCTTCGAACTTCTCTCCAGAAATTCCCGGAGACCAGCGGAGAGTTAGTTAATCCATCTTTTATGTTGTCAGGTAAGGGCACTTAATAACTCCTGGGCCATCATGTTAATTTTAGAGACAATTAAACAAAATGAAAGTGGGAAGGACATAGTTTCAACATAAAGGACAACCTTTGAAATTAAAGAAGTAAAGCTTTAGGAAAAATGCATTCCATCCGTGTTTGACTGTTGATAATTAGCGGCCCCACTTAAGTGTTTGGAAGTCCCTGCTGTAGTTAATTCAACATTAGGGATTTTTTACTTAAGAGCAGAAAATGCACTCCCAACCCCAGGCTTATAATTCCTGGGCCTTCTTTCACTAAGTTTAGTTCTGTAGCAGGAACTTGAAATTATTCTCTCTCTCTCTCTCTCTTTTTTTTTTTTGTTTAAAGATAAGGTTTTTGATCATTTTCGTGCAGCTAGGCATGGCTTCAGTTATAGGTTCTGGTAGGATAATTAAGAGAGTTATTCAAAAAGGAAATGTATATCTGGAATCACTTTTTTCAAATAAAATGTTACTGGGGAGTTCACAGATTTTACAGGCCATAAAGAGGAATGGACAGAAATAACTCTCTCATTTCTTAATTGGTTTCTGTGAAACTTGGAGTCTGCAGAGCTTGATTTCAGCACCACTAACGGAGAGTGGCCTGGTCCATATAACATGTGCTCTTAGTGCCGCCGTACTTCTCACCTAACTCCATATTTGGGTTGACATACCTTTAAGGGAAAAATTAGTACGCAAGTGGAAAGTTGGAATTAGCAGTTGGGTGTCCATCCAGCTCTGGAATTCTGTTTATGCCAGTTTTGTGTTCTGTATGCTATAAGACCACTCATCTGCTGCTTTTCAGAAAATAACTAAGCTTTTGGTTCTGGTAGATTAATTTAACTAGCAAAGAGTTAAACTGAGTATGTTTTCTTGCTTCATTTGTTCATATTCTTTTTTTTTTTTACCATAATTACTTTCATCACTACACACTTGCCCTTTTTGATTGTAACCATAAAAAAAATAAAAAAGAGAGAAGTCAATTAGGCAAATTGTTGGAGAAAGTGTAGTGGATAAATCGTGGTGTCATCGGATACGATCTTTATTTTCAGGAATTATTGTTCTCTGCTCCACTTAACCTCACTACCGTGCTCCAAGAATGAAAAGACTATGTGAAAATTAAGGTCTTTGCTAATAAGGTGTGGACCTGATAGTGAAATGTACTTTGTCCTGTGACTTATGTAAAATACTCAGAGCCCAAATGGTCAACCCTGAGTTGGATAAGGAATTAAATTATTCAAAGAAAAAAAAAGTGAATAAAATTGTTTGGAACAACTGTTTTCTAGTAATATGATTTGAAAAAATTATTGTGGGATACACCAGGACACCTGGATAGAAATACGGAGCAGAGTTCTTCAGGCTGATTGAGGGGAAGAGAGAACAGGGAAAGAGTGAGCTGATTGTGATTTGCATCTAGTTCAGTGGCCGACTCCCTGAGAACTTAGGACAACCCACTTTTCTTGTTTGCCCCACTTTTCCCTCTTGTGGCCCAGTCTTTTTGTCAGTCTTTTTTGTTGGGATAAATTATAATGAAGTAATATGGGTTAAGTATATACAGTTCTTATGTAACCATGTAATTATTATTTATTGGTGTTCTCACTTAACCCTTCTAGCCTAACTTGTACAAACTAGTTTTGATGCTATTAGTGAAGTTCAGAAGGCTGAGAAGTTTGTTAGTTGTTGGCATCCCATTTCCTGTGGCTGTTTTACTCTTTTAAAGAAAGGAAATCTGTAACTTTACCCATCACTATACGTGTGGTGTGCTTTACTAATAGAGTCCAAGTGCTTAACATGGATGCAGTTTTAAAACACTATTCCATTTTCACTTGATTTTTAATAATGGACAGGCAAGAGTGACAGCTTTAATACTATTTAGAAAATTAGATATGGTAGTTCTGGACCTTGTGGAAACAAATGAAACGATGTTTCAAAACAGGAACATGTGGCACCCACTGGTGGCCCGCAAGCCTGAACTTGCAGCACTGTCCGGGAACACGCCGATAAGGTGGACCTTTGGCTCCCAGCCCTGCCCGCCACTGCTGACCTGGGGCAAGTTATTTAAGCTGCCTGGGCCTCAGTTTTCTCATTTATAAAATTGGGATTCCAAGAGCACCTTCCCAGAGGGCTGATTGCCGGACAGAACATATGTATTCGCCAGGTTACACAGGTAGGAATTGCCATCATTATATACGAGGTTTGTCCAGAAAAAGTCCAACCATTGTCAATGTAAAAATAACAGCTTGTGGGATACCGACATGACCTGGCAGCCGAGGAGAGTGGACTGGAATGCACATATATAAACAATGACAACTTCACTGTACTAGTCAGTGGGGGCGGTAGATGCCCTTAAGTGAGCATGTGTACTATGTGGCCGTCACATTCAAAATGACTGAGCGAGTAGAGCAATGAGTCTGCATCAAATTTTGCATTAAGCTTGAAGATTCCTCTGTGGAAACTATTCAGATGATTCAGAAGGACGCAGCTATGGGCACCTGGTGATTGGCAGCTTCGTCACAACAACACGTCTGCTCAAGCATCTTGTCTGGTGCAGAGTTTCTTTGTGAAACATCAAATCACCCAGGTGACTCAGCCCCTACAGCCCCGATTTGGCGCCCTGCGACTTCTGGCTTTCCCAAAACTGAAACCACCTTTGAAAGGGAGGAGATTTCAGACTGTTGATGAGATTCAGGAAAATAACGATGGGGCAGCTGATGGCGATTGGAAGAACCATGTGAGGTCCCAAGGTGCCTACCTTGAAGGGGACTGAGGCGTCATTGTCCTATGTACAATGTTTCTTGTATCTTCTTCAATAAACGCCTCTATTTTTCATAGTATGTGGCTGGATGCTTCTTGGATGGACCTGTACATATGTCTGTATATACTTATATGAACTTAGGGATAAGTGTGTATGTAGAGAGGCACACATACATGATTTACAGAAATACTTGGAAGTAGGTCATGGCCGTAGACATCTGACAGGTAAGGGTGGAGTGGGGAACTGATGTAAGCTGGAGCACACAGAAGCCCTGGTGATGCGTGGAGGCCAGTGCTGAACTGGTCTAGCTGGGTGCGGTTTCGGCTGACTGCCAGGAAGGCAGGAATTGGCTTTGTGAATGCGTGGCCATCGGCTCAGAGGACAAGAGGAAGGAGACGAAACAGGGCAAATGGAACCTGAATCTGTAACAGGATTTCCAAGAAAACAGGCCTTCGACAGTTTGACACCTGAGCCACGGACCCACTGCCAAATGGTGGCAGGCATCTTATTTGGTACCAGCGATGCCCATGCTTCCAGGTGCCTTACATCTGTGCGTTGTAACTACCTGTCTGATGCTCACAACAGCCTGCTGGCTGGGGAGGGAGGTATTTTTCCACCTTTGGACAGAGCAGGCAGGTTCCGAGAAGTGGACTGACTCCTGGAAGGTCCCCTCACCAAAGGTGACGGGACCACTGTGAGGAGGTGGTTTCCCTGGCAGAGTTGATCCCCCTCTGTGCAGAGCCCCTGCACCTTTTTTACAGCACCTTTTAAGGCACTTTCAGGCTCGTTTTTCTCGTCAGCCCCTTCCCTTGACTGACTCTTAGCACCTTTTCTCATCTGTCTTTATTTCCCTAGCCCCTTGAACAGTGCCAGGTACGGAGTCAGTACATTTTGAACAAAAGAGCTTTTGGCAAAAGGCAGGTGAGCAGACTTAAAAAAAAAAAAAATAGAAAAAAAAAACCCATCTCTTTCAACACATGCATCAGAAATTACACTTACTTAAACTTCGGCAGGTGTGGGCCACATTTTCTAAAGTGTGCAGAGGGTTTTCTCCAAGGTGCTATTTTCTAACGGCCTGCTTCGTACCCTGAAACCGAGGACCTCCTTTCCACCTCATTTTCTGTTTATTGTGTAATACTATGCCCACTCCTAACAGTCCCTAAAAGATTAGTCTCATGGCTTCGTTGATTCAATCCTCTTAGTCTAGGTATCAGATTTGTGCTAATCTCAGCAGGAAACGGCCGGGCCTGAGTGTGGGCTACTATGTGCCCAACCAGTTAAAAACACTCCAGGCCCCCGAGTTCGCCCGGGTCTGGAATAATGAGGCCAGGACAAAGAGATCGTGGACTTTATTATTAGACACACTTACAAGAAAGCTTATTAATGAAAAGCAGTTTGCAAGAAGAGCTGGCGTAGAAGGCAGCTCTCATTGTTATGAGTTCAAATAGAACTTGGCTTTGGTGAAGGGGAGCCTGAATTAGTTCTTAGTGTCTCAGGCTGCAAAGCTGCTCCTTTTTGATGGTCTGTGGGACTCATGAAACGTGACCGTCCTGTCTATCTTAAGAGAAATTTGAAAGATTAAAATTTTAAATGAAAATTAATTGAGCTCTGCTGCTTCATGCTTGCTCATGCATAATTTAAAGGATGTTAAATTTGCAGAGGCAAACTTTGGCATCAGTTCAAAGTAAAGACATTTTAAGCCGTTTTCTAAAATCTGAAAACTCCGCTGACTGTTGAGTGTTAGCCTGCTTAACAGAATTGGTCGTGTTAATAATTTGTTCTGACCTTTGGTACAGAAATGTTGTCTCTATTTTTTAATAGGTTTAGCTCAATCCACAAAGTAATTACCCATAATATCTCAATTCTTCTGATACCCAGTGAAAAGACCTTTAGAACTAATTCATTTGAAAACGTGCATTGTTTCTGAATAATGCTTTGTCTGGGTCTGTCTCTAGGGTTATGTAAGCAGCTTCTAAACGTTTTAAATCACCTTTTGTATTTTTTAAACAAAATTCTTCCTATGTTGAATTTTCTCCTCCCCCACATATATTGGCTTTAACTTTATTTGTAGCAGCCAGCCATTGTAAATAAGGGCTTACAACCTATTTTTTGTTGCCCCATGTTGGCAATTATAACATCTCTGAAGACATGTAAACACTTTATGGATTTCATTTAGTTGACAGTGTGGGAGGAGCTGCTCCCTTCCAGGTAGTGGTGAGCCCTGGACCATACTATTTTTCAACGAGGGCTTCTAAGAGCAGAAACAATCAAATGTTGCCAGTAAAATGGAAAGCAAAGAGTCTCTCAGGGTAGCTATGCTTAAGATCTTCTGCGTTATTTTTTCTTTTTAATTGCCGTGTTACAGTCTATTAGCAGGAAACCTGACCACGGATCGCCAGGGCCTGCTGGATTGCGTTCGCCCTCAGCTCCTTCTCATCCACAGTTCCACCCGTCTTTCTCCTTGCTGCCCAGACTCCTGGTGTCTTCCGAAACTTAGAATTAAAACACACATCTTATAACTGCTGAGAAAGTGGTTCACTGAAGTGTAGGGCACGAGGGAAGTGGGGCTTGAACCCTGGACTTAGGGGTAATGTTGAATGTGGTTTTTTGTCTTTTTTTTTTTTAACTATATAGGTATTGAATTGCTACTGAAATCTCTGAAATCTTCCTCCTCCTAGCTTTATTTCCCTGAAATGTACTACCAAGTCATCCAAGCACATAAATCCCGAAACCCTTCTTCCCTGCTATTCAGTTGTTGAATGTCCTGTGGATTCTCTCGTCAGGTGCTCACAGCACCCTGAATTCGGATCCACATCTGTTTGTGCTGACTGTTCAACGACCTTCTTCTGGATACTCTTTCCCCACCTAGGCCCACCGGGATACATAGGAACAACGTCAGTAATAATGATGACAGACCATGGTCTCCAATGCTGCTCAGTGGTTCCCAGTTGTCACCTGCATTGTTGCCTTCATAGCTGATTCCAGAAACCCGGTTTATAGCTCCCCTCTAGACCGATGCCCAGTCCCACCGCCTGGGGGAGGGACGCAGGTGGCAGCACTGCCCATCAGTTCTGCTGGTAATGCTCTGACACACAAAAGCAGAGGGCAGCCCTCGCCACGTCCAGCCTCAGCCTGGCCGGTGTTCTGGGTCTTCTACTGTAACCCCAGGTCCAGTCCTCCGAGACTGCACACTGCTCCCCGATTTAGTTGGGTGTTCAGTGAAACTTCAGAAGTGAACTCAGAAAGCAAGGTACCAGTGCTGATTCTGTTTGCAAGTCGTGGTGAAGACCATGCTGCCACACACTGTGGAGAGTCTCCTGCTCAGACACTGGGCGAGAATGAAACCAGCTGCCATTTCTCTGAGTTTTCCTGGGACACACTGCCCCCGCCACCCAGGCACTCACAGGGCCTGTGTCAGAAAGCTCCCAGGGGCCTTCAGTCTAGTGTGCTTGCTGGTGTTTGTCTCTGCATTTTGAAGGGGGACATTTTTTGTAAGAACCCACTCAACACATCGTTGGTGCTTCCTGATGCTCTCACAATTAATCATTTGGAGTGGCATGTCCTCCTAAAGAGGTTTGAGTCCCGAGCAGGATTCTTATCCTGGGAATTAGTTCAACATTCTGTAATCCTCTGCAGAGTTAACAAAAACAGTATGAAAGTTTCTGGGAGTTCTGGTTTTACCTCATTTCTGCTTGAATGAATACTGTATTTGAGAGATTAGTTCAGTTGGAAAACAACGCTCTATACTGTTCAGTGCCATGTACCATCTCACAGCCATTAGAGAGAGAGAGTGTCTAGCAGTAGAAAGTTGTGAGGAAAGGTCTACTGGCATGTATTTCTGAAATAAAATTCTCATTCCCCTCCATTTAACGACTTTCGGGGGCTTATCCATTAAGTATCTTTATTAGTTGTGTCTCTACTACTAGATTAAAGGATCTAGATTAAAGGATTAGATCTTTTTGCATATTAAAGAAAACATTTGTTTTTCACCGCTGGCTGCATTCCTTTGCAGGGTGCCTTTTTTGCCCGCCTTCACATGGCGGTAGCGTGGAAAGTAAGAGTCCACGCTGCTGGGGACATTTGGAAGGAGGCCTTAGCAGTGGGCACTCACCTTGCATTATGAGTGCACACCACCCTGTGCCTCCTGTCACTTGATGTCAGGGGACCTTGAGCTGCACGTGCAGTGGACAGTGGCAGACGATTGCTGTGGCTTCGTGCCTGGGCATCAACAAGGCAGCAGTAACCGGCGCTAATTCTCACTCGCCTGAAACGCTGGCCTGAAGTATTGTGAAGCTGAGGTGCATAACAGTTTTGTTTTGCTAAGATGATTATTTTATTATTTGGGTCTTGTTAATGAAATGTGTTGAGATACTCCAGTCACCTGAAATAATGGTTAATAAAGCGTGATTTCGAGCAGAGGCCTCCTGTGTCAGCTTTTTAAGGTATAACAAACTCTCCTTGGAAGGAGGTCGTGCAGACCGCTCTAGCATAGGCCCGAGGACCTTGACGTCAAGGATAGTGGGTGTCTTGAGCATTTACTCGACGGTTCAGCTGAGTGCTCTACGTGACTTAGCTCACAGCAACCACATGAGGGGGGTCCTCTTATTTTCCATGGTTTCCACTTATGAAAATGGAGACACTCAGTGGCAGGGGGACATTCCTGAGGCTACACAGCCCTGATTGGCCATGGCAGGGTTGTGAGCTCGGGTTTGAACTGCGGTCAGTGAGAGCCAGAGACTACAACGACTCCTCACAATTGCTGTATATAGTATGGATGAAGCAAGTGATGGCTGCAGACTTAAGAATTTAAAGTCCCACTTCATCCCCAGGTGGAGCCCTGTGATTCTGAGGTGGCCACACGGAAGACGCCTTGCTTTACGCAGCCCAGTGCTTTCCCGCCAGGGCCATCATGGCCTTTGCAAGTGTGTGGGTTTTCGGTCCTGTTGCCACTGAAACTGAGGCCAGAGGCATTTAAGGGCTGGGGTCTGGGTGCCAAATGCCTGCTGGGGAACAGTGAAGAGGTCCCCTGTCGGAATGCTGGAAATGCACTTCACCTTGGATGGGACAGCTGTGGAGATAGATGCCCCGTGTTAGTACTGCAGTTCTTCACCCAGTGGGTGTGAAACCAGAAAGGGCGGGTTGAGGCCAAGATGGTGGAGATGTTTGTGGAGAAGAGCAGGAGGAACCAGGGGGCGGGGGGTGGACCCCAAGTAAAGGAGCACAGGGACAGTGACAGGCTGGTCCTGTTTGAGGGGCCCTTGGTCTCCTAAATCTGTGCCGTCCCAGCTGCGTGTGTTCCCTCTTCTCCCCTCCTCCTGGCCTTGTCCTCTCCATACTGCCTGGGGCTCAGCTTTGCTTCTCTGTGGTTGGCCCTGGTCTTCTGATTTTTTACGGGATGGGTCCACTTGTCGTGCTGAGGTTGACCTTCCTCCTGCTGGTGCTGTTTTTTCCTAATTTCTGCCCTTGGTTTCCTCATGCCCCTTGGGCACCTGACTTTTAATCAGCAGGGTGGTGGTCAGCATGACGTCTGTGTGGGGCTCCCACTGGTGAGGGACAGCATTGGAGACGGGCTCAGCGTGCCAGCGAGGGAAGGGCACCCAAGGGTGTCGATCTCTGTGTGTGCCACCTTCTGGGCTAAGTGCCTGACTCAGCTATGTTTTAAAAACACAACAGTTTTATTGAGATATAATTCACACCCCGTACAATTCCCTCATTGGAAATGTATAGCACTGTGGTTTTTAGTATATTCATGGAGTTGTGCAATCATCACCGCATAGATTTTAGGGCATTTTTATTGCCTCAAAAGGAAACTTCAGATCCATTAGCAGACACTCGTCATTTCTCCCTTCCCATCCCCCTAGTTCCTGGCAACCACTAGGCTTCATGGGTTTACTTATTACGGATGTTTGATATAAATGGAATCATATAATGTGTGGCCTTTTGTGTCTCGCCTTTTTCATTTGGCATAATGCTTCCAAGGTTCATCCATGTCTCAGTACCTCATTCCTTTTCGTTGCTGAATAATATTCCACGGTGTAGGTATACCACATGATGTTTATCCATTCAGCTGTTGATGGACTTGGGTTGTTTCCACTTTGGGCCTACTGGGAATCATTCTGTTAACAACATTCAGGTATAACTCTTTGCAGGGACGCATGTCTTCATTTCTCTGAGGGATATACCTGGGCATGGAATTGGTGGGACCTATGGTAACTTTGTGCTTGTGACCCTTTGGAGGACCTGCCTGTCTCCCAAAGGAGCTGCACCATTTTACGTTCCCTCCAACAGTGAATCAACTCACATACTCTGTAACAGGAGCATATGTAGCTATTAAGGGATTAAGAGAGCAGAGGATTTAAAAAAAAAATTAAATATATATCTATATAGTGATTTAAAATAATGTGGATTTAGTCATTCATTTCTAATGCAAATCTTAAGGTCTCTGAGGGAATTGGCTGCTCTGAGTTCGCCACAGCTTTTCTCAGTTCTCAGATGTCCATGATATGGGAGGCTGTCGCTTGGCCCATTTTCCTTGTCACGCTCTCTGTCACTTTCCATCCGCCCATCTCACTCGTGTGTGGGGCCATTGAGTTTCTGTTTTCGGGTTTCTCCATTGTGTCTGCCCCTGGAAAGCAGCGGAAGGTGGAGTGACCTGGGTGGCCGAAGCCTGAGGGCAGGGTAGGTGTGGGACAGTGGAAGGAGGAGTGTGGATTCCAGCTCACAGCGTCAGAGGTCTGCACCCTGGAGGAGGGGCTGCTCTCCAGTGGGGATGTTGACCATTGGGTGCTGAGTGAGTGCATGCCGCCTCCCTTTGTCTTTACACCGTGTTTTGATTCTCTAACTTTCTGAAATGGAAACCTGAAGAGATCCCGGCTTATTAAGGATATCACCAGAAAGGAAGGATCTCCAGGCACCCTTTGGAGAAAGCTCAGTGGTGGATGGGAAGCTGTGCAAAGAGTGATAGTGACAAAAACGTGGGCATGTTTATCCCCCATAACCTTTGCCAAGACTAAGATTTCAACCAGATTTCCGTCAGTTTCTCTAAACCTCAGGTACTCTGACTTTTAGACACTTGGACCAGATTTCTTACAGCAGGTATGCAAATCTTTTATATCCTTTGCATTCGCAGACATTTACAGGGAAACAGTAATTCCTGTTGACATTTTCCAGAGAGAAACAAACAGGCAATATTCTTTTTAGCCCCTTTATGTTGTTTATGGTCCATACACTAGGAAAACTATCTCAGTACATAGTATTAATTTTTCTTATTAAATATATATTTTTAAAAATCCTTGTCATCACTTAGTGACCTGTTTTTTTACTCTTCTATCTTTTCAGCCTTTTGCCTCTTCTTAATCCTTTCAGTAATTCATGTAGTGTTTTCCTGACATTTCCCGAGATTTCCTTGGCAGTGGGGGTTGGGCTCGCACACAGGGAAAGTGTGCGAACTACTCATCGCAGGTTCCAAACCACTGTGCTTGCTTTGTGGCCTTTCCTATTGTCTTCCGGACGACTTGTTTTTCCTGCTGCTCGGACCATAGGTTTGCACCAGGCTGACCTCTCGCCCCCTTATAGGTATCTTGCCAAACTAATAGCCAAAATAGACTTTTGGTGTCAGTCTGGAATCTGGAATCATTCTGATTCTGTTATTGTTCACTGGGTTAATAAACACCTTGTGTGGTGTCTCTTAGTTCTTGCTTGACACTTGGAAATAATTAGCATGCAGAACACGTTTTACTTAAAGCTAGGATTCCTAAAATTGATTGTGACTTTGTTTTAAAACTCCAAGATAAATGCACTTTTGGCTCAAGTATTCCTTTTTCATTTCACTTAAGAGCAGCCAAGGAATCACTGTCATATTATTCAGTTTTAGGCGGTTTCAAGGCAGCTAGTAAATAAAATGTTGATTGACAAGTCAGCTTTTGGTGTTAGGTTGTATGTGACAAATGCAAGGTGCTCATTATATGCTCTCAGCACCAAGGAAAGACAGCTGGTGCTCATCCTTTAGCAGACAGTAAGCCACTGGTGCCAGGCACGTGGCTAGGTGATGAGGATGCAGAAGTCTTCACAAGACGCCATCTAGACCCTCCCACGTGGGCCCAGTACAAGGACGGCGGCATGGCCCTGGCTGTTGCAGACATCACTGTTCGGTCTTGCCCTCCTCCCCACTGGCCCCCCGGAGCCCCAGATCCTCTTTACACTGCTCCAGGAAATCAGCCACTTCCAAGCAGGAGCCTGGAGTTTTGCCACGCCTGGTTCCTAGGAAGAGCTAAGGAAGAGATTGTATATATCTGTTGGCCATTTGTATGTCTTCCTGAGAGGAGTGTCTGTTCAGGTCCTCTGCCTATTTTTTCACTAGATTGTTTTTCTTTGTTAAGTTGTATGAGTTCTTTATATATTTTGGACATTAACCCTTTACACTTGAAACCAATATAATTTTATTAACCAACGTCACCCCGATAAATGTAAGAAACATTTTTAAAAGAGATGACAGGAGAATGTGGTGACAGGAGAGGTTCTGTCCAAGGTGCTGTGGGAGAGAAGGGCACCCTGCTCAGGCTGGGTGTAATGGCGGGGGCTGGGAAGAGGGGTGACAGGGAGGCATGAAGGGCGGGCCCCAGGGGACTTTACTGCAGTGTGGAATGCAGGATGGGTAGGAGAGTGGGCGAGAGACAGGGCTGGAGTCAGCTTGCTGGGGGAAAGCCTTTGCAGGAAAGCACATGGAGGAGAAGTTCTTCATCCTGGAAGTGATTGGGAACAACCTGGGAGCAAATGTCAGTGAGAGAAAGGTCAGATTGCACCCCGATAACAGTGACAGGACTAGCAACGGAAATATTTGAGTTGCTTACTCAGCTCCAAGAACTATCTTATCTGTTCTCCCTACCACTCCAGGAGGCATAGGTGCTGTTGTCATCCTTTTCTTGCAGGTGATAAAGTGGAAGGTTACAGAACGGAGTGACTGGAGCAAGTTAAGATTGCTCGGCCCATAGGGAGCAGAGTGGGGTTCAGGCTTATCAAAGATCATGCTGTTCAGACATGAGCTGTGTCCCCTTAAGGATAGTCATCCCCTAGTCAATTCCTGTTTGGGAAACACCAGCCAAAGAAACCAAAGTTACATCTCTGAGAAAGTTTTTCAATGCTAAGTTATCAGTGCCCTGAAAAGTTGTCATTAAAACTAGTAAAACAAAACAAAACAAAACCTTTTTTAATCATTAAAACTCTAAATTAAATGTTTCTTGGATTCCAGCCTGAGTGGCGTGGATCCATTCATGGGGCCCTGGAGGCAGAGGAACAGGTTAGAAAGCTGCTGTAAGGGTCTGGATGAAAAGAGCAACGAGCGAGCTGTGGCCGAGGCAGCACAGGAGACAGTGGGTTCCAGGCCGTGTTGGTCATCCGGTCACAGGACGTGGAACGCAGGTGTGGAGGCCAGCACAGTGAGCGGGTTTCAGGTTGATGCTGGGTTCTGACTTGGGAGCTGGTGCTGAAGGTGCCTTTCCTTGAAAAAGGATGCGGAAGTGGGCACAGGGGGAGGAGGAGGGATGTAGCGATCTGGGCTGGGTTCTTTTGAGACGCTTGTGGAACATCAGTGTGGTTCAGAATTGCAGGAATGTAGGTTCAAGTTCATGTGGTTCAGAATGAAGGGATCAGAAAGGAATCATTAAAATTAGGAGAAAGACCAGGACTTTAA
Source organism: Desmodus rotundus (assembly GCF_022682495.2). Lineage (NCBI taxonomy): Eukaryota > Metazoa > Chordata > Mammalia > Chiroptera > Phyllostomidae > Desmodus > Desmodus rotundus. The sequence goes on along the minus strand of NC_071387.1, from coordinate 189,018,197 downwards.
GACAGGGACAAAGAAACCTCAGAAAGGAGAGCTTGTTAACCAGTTGTCAAGTGATCTTTGGGCCAAGAATTGGGGTTCCTGGGCTTTCACCCCATTCCTGCTTCTTGCTTCATAGAGTTTCTCTGGACTGAAACTTTCTGTGCTTAAGACAAGTATGTTAGAAGGGCAGGCATTTTTCCTTCTGACCATTTGTTATTCTTAGTGGAGGTTTATCACTTCATTTTGTTTTGTTTTTGTTGATTTTTGAAACTAATGTTTTTAAATTAATTGAATCAGTTACATGTATCCATATATGTTCATTGGTAGTGATATTAATTGGACTGATTTGTCTTTGTAAGTCTAGAAGTGTTGAACATTTTTAGAAAAGTCAGAAATTAAAAATTTGTATAAAACTTTAATTTTTATACAAAAATTAAAAACACCTATAAACCTTGCAAACCATTCCTGGAGTTCCGATATATGTTTCCAGTCTTTTCATCTGTGTTTGTAAGCTCCCTGAGTTTGGAGACCGTTGTAGACCCGCATGCAGGTGCAAGCAGTAATATGGGCAGATCCCGTGCGCCCTTCTCCCGCTCTCCCTCACTGGAGGCACAACCAGGGTGTGTGCAGTCACGGTGCAGCAGCTTTCCCTCGGCACAAGGGCCCCACATGCTGCCCTTTTCTTTAAACTGGTGTCTCTCTAAGGCCTCACTCTGACACGCCTGCTTTTCTGTGAGCCCACGGAAGTCAGCGCTAGCGGTGCTGTGTGCATTTGGGCAGCTTTCCTAACATTTCCGGTCTTTGTGAATTCATCCTTTGAAAAATGAGCAACATTACTTCCTTCCCTGCTGAGGATCAAGTGAGGTCACAGAATCAAGGTACAGTCTCCTCTGCCCAGCCTGCTGCTTCCCTGTTTGGGTTCTGTGCCCAAGTGCTGTGCTTCGTGCCACACTGGACGATGGAAACCTGGTCACAGTTTAAGTGACTTAATCTCACAAATTAGCATGAGTCTTCGGAAGAGAAGGTGTCGGCCTTTGCTTTATCTGTATTTAATAGTCGGTTATCTGACAAACTCACCGAAGGGAGGTCAGAGGAACAGATACTGTATTCATTTATATAAAGATAATTTTAACCCCCTGTGCCATGGTTATTAGGATGCTACTAAGTCTCTAAGAAATTTGAGCTGAAGGCACCATGTTTACTCCCATTAGACACATACAATTTTGCTTTTGGTTAGACTGCGGTGGAACTTTCTAGTGGACTTCCTATTTTCATGTCCCACATACTTTCTAGTCTTCCGAGGCAGCAACAAAATGACAGGCCAGGGCAGATTTTCAGTTACGGGGATGGCTTCTTTCCTAGACTCATCGGAAGAGCATAGCTTGAGTCAGTGAAGCTTAACATGAGGAAGCTCTTTTTTTTATTTTTTTATTTACCTGATTGCTCATTTTAGCCACATGTGAGGAGGTAAACATCTTAACCTTTGTCACCAATCATACTTTAACTTCTGCATTGATGAGTCAATAAATGAATGAAAGGAGGAAAATAAATTGAGAGGCATCCCAGAGATAATACAGAATTCCAGGGAAAATCGAAGCAAGGCCACCCAGATATGTGCAAAGGGATTAAAAATAGAAGAAGAAAGTGTTATGTCAAATAGTTTTTCATCAGCCCCCGAGTCAAGAGATTATGATAAAATGTGAAGAACTAAATGTGTGCCCCCTCCCGCTCCTCAGTCCCTCCTCCCGCACGGCTGGTGTTCAGGCCCTTGTTTGAGGAGTGGGAGCTTCTCCAACTGTGTTAAGACTCTTGATTATTTCTTTATAGAATGTTCTGCATTGTTCCCAGCATGACATCCTCCTCACAGAAATAGCTGCTTTTACTGAGCTCTTATGGGTGCCAATTGCTGTGACTTTTACCTACATTATTTTCTTTAGTTTTCACAATAATTCTCTGAGTTAGGTATCATTATTACCTTTCTTATTTCACAGACTGGGGAGAGGGTGGGCCAGTTGTGACAACCCACACTGCTTACAGACATTACCACGTGTTCCGGGGGGGGGGGGGGGTGGCGGTGTAGGCAGGACAAAGGAAATTGAGAACTGCTCTAGAGGCAATTCCAGGCTAACCCGAGATAAAGTTGCCCCGATTGAGAATACCCTCTATTTTCTACCCACTCATCAGAAGAAGACATGAGATCTGCTCCCCCCACCACCCCATTTCTCTTCAGTAGAAAAAGTTAGGTTTATGACTGAGAGTTCCTAATGACTTGTGATAAGGAAAATTCTGTATACATCATTGTGTACTATGGAAACTATTGTGTATATGTGATGGGGGTTGCCGTGCAGTGTGTACTATTCTAAGGTTGAAAATAAAAGGGGATTGATAATAGCTCCGCTGTTTTAATTACTTAATTGACTCCATCCATGCCTTTGCCTACAGAAGTGGACCCAGCCTTGGGCAAACCTGCTTTGAGTTGTTTTTCCAATAGTGTTGATTGGTTTCCTTTGTTCTCGTTGCTTAATCCAGTCCATCTTGTGACCAGTGACTTGTATTTCTATAAGAGGAGCTATTTGTTCTGAGGCCCCATTTTCTCTAAATTGATTTCCTGTCTAATAATCTTCCATATTTTGCTCCATTTCTTACCCTCACCACCTTTATCCCAGCTATGCCCCACTGAAGTAACTCAGAGTATCCTGAGTTGGGTTTCTAGGGATACATCTTGTTATTGTATTTTGGCAGTTGTCTGTTCCTGAAAAAATCCTGTAAAAAAAATTCTATTCTTTAAACCTGGAATTTTCTTCTCTGCTGTTTGGTAATAATCTTGCGCAGCTAATACCCTATTAAGTGTTGGACATATAAATAACTTTTGATAATTAAAAATTCTTGAATAAGATTGTGGACTTTATTAACTTGTTGAAATCTTTCAAAATTTAATCAGGTAATTTATTCAACCAATACAGGGTAGGGCAACAGTAGGTATGCGATTGGTTGTGAGTACACAAAACAGAGTTTATTCTTGTGTTATTATTTATTAATTATTGTAGTATTTTCCGTGTGGACAACTATAAACCTACGGTGTCTCACTCTGTATGCATGAACACCCTGAATGTGAGGGGCTGGTTCCATCCCTTACTTCTGTAGGGTTTCTGCGTTAATGTTATCTCACCTGTGAGGCTGTCTCCAAACACCTAATATAAAGTAACCCCTCTTGGTACTTAGTGCCCTTACCCTCCTGATGTTTTCATGGACATTCCTTACCGTCTGTGATGCTATATACTTCCTTGTCCATTTGGGGTTTTTCCCCTTCCCCCTAATGGAATGTAAGCTGTATTCCCAATGCTTAGAACACACCAGTAACTATTTGCTTAAATGAATGGATTTTCTTAATTAATTTATCAGACACTTACTTAGTACCTTTGATGCGCCAGGCATCATTCTAAGACCTTTATAGATATTAACCCATTTCTGAGTGGATGGTTATCCCGGCCTTGCCTTCACAACTCTTATTTCCTCTACCACTCTACTTTCCTTTGAAAGAACCATCGTTTCGAGCCGCTGCAGTCCAGTATCTTCGCAGAATGTTTCTTTTTTTCTGTTCATATCCTCTTGTTTATGTAACTGTTATCTTCCATCATGATCTCCTCTCCTTCAGGTCACGAGGACTGTTCTAGTTCTTTGGGCCTCCCCTCTGCTGGAACGGGCCTAGGCCCACATTATGTTCTTGGTATGTTCTCGAACGTATCTGAGGAAGTCAGTGTACAAAGGTGCGGAACTCTGTTTCCAGGTCATAGCTGTTTCTTCGATGGCCGTATGACCAGCTCTGAGTTGTTCACTTGCGCTCATGAATCCGGCACACTGAAAAACAGTGAGATGTTTATGTATGACAAATATTTAACGCCTATTCATATATATTTCGTGTCTAAGTGTTGTACAGTGTGTGTGATTATTTCCAAAAAGCAGAGTCAACACAAATACAGTCAATGATTTTAATATTCTAAATTATTTCTGTCCTCAGATTCTGGAACTCTCCATCTATCCTGACAGTTAGTAGAGAAAGTTGTCTGTTTTCACGTTGGGGAGGTTGCGGATGAGGATTTGTCGGGGGTGGAGCACAGGATAGTTGTGCTGGCGTTGGTGTCCTGTCTTTGCTCCCGCAAGAAAAATCTCCCGGGGCGCTTGGGTAGCCTGTCAGTTGTGTTGGCAGGAGCTGTGAGTGGGGAGAGACCTTCCCAGGAGTGCTGGGTGCTGAGAGGTGACACACAGCGCTTCCTGCGCTCCTCAGCCAGCCAGACGGTCCCCGGGCCAGCCATGTTCTGCTTCTGCGCCCACCCTCGCAGTCACTCCCAAGGAGGGCCAAGTAACCTGCCCAGCTGTGGTGATTCTGGAAAACCTGCCTGGTCTGACATGATAGGCATGTAGAAAGCTGGGGAAGGCAGAGAGTTCCAGCTGTTTGCTTCTGAGATTTTCCAAGTTGCCCTAAATTTCCTTGTGCTCTTAGCCTAAATCTCTCTGTGTAACTTTCTTTCCATGGTATTTAGGAGTTAAAATGCAAGCTTGGGTGTCTTGAGTGTTCCTATACTTCTGAACGTTCCTGTGAATTTTTTTTCAACACGTTGCTATCCTGGCTGTGGCATACCCCACCCTGCCCGTCCTCCGAGGGCCCTGGCCCATCCCAGCCTGAGGGTGCTGCTCCGTGGCAGGGCTGGCCAGCGCACCCTGAGGTGAGGCTGCTGGGCCGGCCCGTCTCGTGGTGGGGGTCTGAGCTCAGGAAGCAGCTGGGAGAGTGGCCGGTGCTCAGAAGACCTGCTGGGAGTCTGCCCTGCTTCAAGCAGTGTCTCAGAGCCAGTTTTCAGTAACTCTTGTGGTTCACGTGGCAGGAATGCCACTGCTGAAGTTTTAATTTTTCTCTAGAAAAATAAAACATGCCATTCTCCGTGGCTTATGAAAACCATTGAATTGGTACTTCTGCTTTTTTTAGTGTGTTATTCTCTTCTGCAATAACATGCCATTTGTTGCCCTGTAGGCAACTGGCCAGTATTTAAAAACAGACACCCCAGTCAAAAAGTTCTGCAAGTTTTCCCGAAGGTGGTTTTTTGTGTGCATGTGCACACGTGTGCACACATGGGAAGACTGTGTATTGTTCGTGTCTTTTAGGTTCTTATTTTTTACACTACATTTTGATGGTTTTGTTTTATTTTGAGGATGAATATAATAAAAGTGTAAAGTGAGTAAATACCGAGTAGACTCCATCAGGAAATGATGTTGCTACCTGAGTGTGTTTGTAAAGCTGGTCAAACTTTGGTCAACAAATGGAGCTGACTTGCAATGGTTAATCCTAAACCAGATCAGGTGTGAGAAAGGAATACTGAGTAGACGGGAGAAATGCATGCAAATTCAGTGATCGGTCTCACGGTATCAGAGTTGCCTCCCTACGTGCCACAGCATGTATCCGGCACTTGCCACGGGGGTGTGGAATCTGGGGGGAGACGGGCTGTCAGGCCAACAAACTGATTTTATTTTAAGTCTGAGAGGGAGGGGACTTGGTTTGCCTGAAAATCACACGAGTGCTGTATGCCCTGGTAGTGAGGGGGTAGTGTCCAAGGCTATTTTCCAAACATTCCTGTGCAGATGTGTCCCAATCTTTGAACAAATCTTTGACATGCAGTAGATTTATGTAACACTTCCAGGGCTGTCCAACCTTTTGGCATCTCTGGGCCACACATTAAATACCCTGCAACGCATAGTCACAGAAAAATGTCATAATGTTTTAAGTAAATGTGCGGTTTTATGTTGGGCTGCATTCACAGCCATCCTGGCCTGCATGTGGCCTGTGGGCTCAGGTTGGACACCCCTGAAATGGAAAAACGTTATTATGAAGCTTTGAAATATATGATCCAGTGTGAAACATTATGTAGTGAAACCAAATATCTTTCTAAAAGCTTGGTTAGCCAGTTTGTTAACTGATTTGTATCAGTTGGAGAAATATGCAGAGAAGCAAACTGTAAATTTACAATTTCTGTGGTTCCCAAAGGATGGGCAACCCTTAACATTGTCTTTTAAAGAACACCTAGCAGCAATTGTCAAAATAATTGCTTCTTTAAAAAGAGATGAGTGGCAAAAAGAACATGAAAAAGTTCTCTGCAGTTTATTTTTTATTGTCTGATTCGTGATCTTGTTGCTGGCATTGTACTGAGTTAGTATTGTTTGTGTTGCATGTTCAGGAAACTTCTAAACTCTCTGTTGCTGGTAACTAAAGAGTTGCATCTGTTGCCCCCTGTCAGGTATTCACGTACAAGCAGAGCACAATTACACACCAGAAGGTGACCGCTATGCAGCCTGGGAACGATGAGGGCGTGGACGACATGGCCACCTTGACGGAACTCCACAGCGGCTCCATCATGCACAACCTGCACCAGCGGTATAAGAGAGATCAGATTTACGTGAGTGCCTCTTCACACCATTTAAAAGTCCCTCAAGTCTGACTGAATGGGTTTTGTTGTCGTTGTTTTCTTTTTTTTTTTTTTTGAATTTTCAATTAGAGTTGACATCAGTTGACATTCAATATTAAATTACTTTCATGTGTACAGCATAGTGGTTAGACATTTATATAACTTAAGAAGTGATCCCACCAAATAGATCTAGTGCTATTTTTCAAATCATTGTTTTCGAAGAGTGTTTCCTGTCTTTTTGAGACTCTCTAGTTAATGTAAGTAAAATTATGTGTTCAGGTGTTTTGCCAAATTAGAAACGTGGCTCAATAAATCATGTTCTGTGTTTATTGCCTTCATTTTATGAGAGGAATTACTTAAATCGGAGGGTGATTTGACCTCCTCTGGTGAATGCGCCCTGTTTGTAAGTGTTCTCAGATACAAAGAAGTCACGGGCAGCGAGCAGCGGCTTCACTTCCTCAGTTAAGAGCTGGGGGGAATGTGGATTTGCACACCAGTGTACCTGGGCTTAAGCTTTTTTTCTCATTTGCTTGGTTTTTTTCCTTTTATGGATTTTCTTTCTTTTTTTTTTCTCTCCCCCTGGCTCTGGATGCCACCCAGGGGGATATTTGGATTCACAGGGACCCCCACCCTCCTTATTTGTGGGATCTGTCTGTTTTGAATGGAGACATGTCCATAAAAAGCAGGCACTCCCATGTCTCAACTTTTATGAAATGTGACTATTTCTATATTATACAGTAATACTTAAAACTCCTATAATAACCATTTTACATTAAAGTACATATATTACATTATCTTGTCAAGATTGGCCTGCAGATTTTATCCTTTTTTTATCTGTCTGTTTGCAGGTCTTTATAGTAAATGGGTGGACTGCTTAGTAAGTGTTTATTTTTCTTGTCAAGGGCAAATTCATAGTTTTTTTTTTTTTTTTTTCAACCTTGTAAAAACCCTTCGTCTTTGAACAATTTTTGCTCTTTCGGAGTTACAGTCAACTGTGCTATTATCTTCGTGATTATGATGAAGAGTAAAGTCAGCTTTTGCAGCATCTGGTAGGCGGGAAATGATACTCAAGGCTCCCTTAGGAGTTAGGGTCCTCCTATCCATCTACTGTGCCGTAGACCAGAAGAGAAGAGTTGGGAAGAGGAGGAATGAGAGATTTGGGGGGATTTAGGCTTAATTTTAGTCATCTTTAAGAAAAAAAAATGTATTTGCCTTCTCTTTCCATTGTGAACGTGTCACTTTTGCCAGATTGACCTAATGTTTGCCAAATGTCTTCAAACAGCCCCGTCTAGAGAAATTTCATCATGTGGTAGTCCTCTGACGTGCTGAGTTTACTTACACTGAGCGTTCAGGTTTAAAATGTTTTCCATATGTTCTTCAGAAAAGGTAATGTTCATGCGTGTTTATGGAAAAGTGGCTACATAGTCCGTGTCTGGCATGTGCTGGTGGAACATGGCGTTTCTTCCTTCGCTCCCATCTCGGAAATCTCGCAGGTGACGGTGAACTCCCCTTCCCACCGGTACTCACTACACAGGTGTGCGGGTCGCCATGCGCCGCGCCTGCCTGTTTCGCATTGAGTGGGCAGCAGTTCAGGTAGCTCTTTGTTGACATAGCCCTCGCCGTGCGCGGTTTGTCAGGGAGTTACTTACTTTGTCTTTCTGCAGCCAGGGCCCCTGCCAGGCACCCGGTAGTTGTGCCATAAATGTTGTACAATGCGTGCCATACATATTAGAAATAACTGATTCTAGTTGGTAATGAAATGTGACACTGGAATGAAACATGTTTTATTGGTGTATGTTTCTTGTAGGTGAGTATTTCCAAACTCATGTCTTTACTTGCAAGTTCTTACTATACATTTAGTAGTCAAGAAAAAGTCTGTCAATTAGGAGGAGAAAAAAAACTGCCCAGTGGATTTAAAAGGCAGCCTTTTAACAGTTATTTTCCTCCTCCGTGATGACGACGTTAAACCTGATAGCCAAATTGTCCAATAAATCCTGTGAATAGGATCTTGTTCTCTTTTTCCTGAAATGAAGATCTTTTTCCTCTCCTTTGAGGGAAAAACACAGGATTTTTGTACATGCAATTTGCGGTTCAGTTCAGTTAATTTTGTCCTTACATGCCTTTCTTTTGAGACTTGGGTAGTTGTATTATTATCCATAAAGCAGCCACCACGATTTCCTTAACATCACTGAAGCTGTTGGCCGGGGGTGCCAGTACCTGTCAGACTGCCCCATCGAGACAAAACCACCATCTGTCGGAAGAGCACCGCTTTCTGCCTTTGATTCCGGCTCTGAGTGATGTCTGTCTGTATGTTTAAAACAGGGGAAAATGATGTGACTTGCACGGGGAGGGGGGGGGGGTGCAGGGGGTGCTATCTTCACTTTAGCCTGTCTGGAGGTTGTAGTGGAGGAACCATTTCCTGCTCATTCCCTGGGACTGGGAGAGTTCAGCTGTTTGTAGTCGGGAGACTGAGGCCCTTGTTTTTTTTGCTGGCTGTCAGCTGAGGGCTGTCCCAGTGTCTAGAGGCCCCGTTCCTTCACCTTCAAAGCCAGCAGTGGTAGATCAGCCCTTCTCAGCTTTCAAATCTCTCCTCCTTCCTTCTCATCTCTGTCGCTGACTGCATCAAGAAGGCTCTTAGCTTTTAAGGACTATGTGATTAGATCGGGCCCACTATCTCAGAGTTTACCACCTAGTCACATCTTCAAAGTCCTTTGGCTGTGCAGCATCACACAGTCACAGGTTCTGGAAATTCGGCGTGGACATCTGGGGTGGGGGATGTTTTTCTGTCGTGTCTCCCCCACTCTGGGTCTTATATGTTGGCTCTCTGGTCTGAGTTTGCAGGTTACACAGCTCACTGATGAGAGGACCCGTCTCCAGGTAGAGAAGTCTATTGTTTTGGGCAATGAAGGACCATTAGCTTTATTCTCCTTGGGACCACCCTTATCTACCAGACTCCAGTAGAATCATTTCTCTAGCCCCTGGCAGCCTCTATGACAATTGGGGTGGAGAGTGATCGAGGGATAAAGCATTCCACAGACAAATCAGGGTTGAGCCCCCTTTTCTCCACTCACCTCCTCTTAGGCTCTGTATTAATCTTTTGGGGTGTCAGTTTTTTAACTTAGGTTTTTTTAAAAGGTCAGGTGTCATAACACTCATACCTGATAGAGCTCTTTTACAATGAAATATAAGAGAAAGCTTTGGAACCTTTGTTAACCTTTGTACCTTTCTCAGCATCTTATCTGATATCACCAAGTCTTTATTTACGAAGCGCCTGCCTCGCACTTTGGCACCCTGTCCTCGGGCATGGAGGCTGTGCGCACTGTTGGGTCGGTGTCTGTAGGTCTGCCCGACTTGCCTGCTGCCTGTCCTGTTCGGCTCGGACACTTTGATGAGAGCAGATGCTCTAATGCTTGATACCCTCCTGGAATTCCAGGTTTCTCATGCTTCAGGCTCCACCTGGTCACTCTTTCCCATCCTCTAGCAACTTCCCAAGTAGAAGCCTAGCTCAGCATTTCAGCTCCTCACCTGGGAGTCCATCCCAAAGTCCCACCTTGAATCTCTTATCTCCAGGCTTCTTGCCAAGCAGACTTGCCCCTGATGGTCTCATCCCTTGGTCTGATGAGGGTCCCACCCTCCCCTGTGTCTTCCTACCACTGATGAGACCTGGTGAAGGCAAGTGCTCCCATCTGTAAGTTCCTGAAGATGCAGGGAGTGGAGGGGCGGGGTATGTGTTTGTGGTACAAAGAGATAAGAGGTGGGTGAAAAGCCTGAGTTGGCCATGGAGCAGGGGACAGTAATGACACTACAAAGAGTTGGTTAGAAGGCAAGGCTAGTGAGACACCACGCATGATGATGGAGAGAGGAGAGTGAATTTGGTACAGTGGCCTCACTAAATTGGGAGCAGGTTCTTTGCTTAAGGAATCTGGTGTGTGTTGGGGAACTCTGAGCAATGAGATGCTTTTAGGCAGGCTGGGGTCAGGGTTCCCGGAAGCAGTGGTTCTTAAGCAGGTAATGCTGCCCCCCAGGGGACATTTGGCACTATCTGGAAGCATTTTTGGTTGTCATAGCTAGGGCAGAGAATGCTACTGGTATATGGTAGGTGGAGGCCAGGGATTCTGCTAACCCCCTCTCAGTGCACAGGACAGCCCCACAACCAAGACTTACCTGGTCCAAGGTATCACGAGAGCCGAGGCCGAGAAACCTTGCTTTCCTTAAAACTAGTCCACAAAGTTCGGGCTCGGTGGTGTACAGACCACTCTGTCTTCGTTAAAGGTTTTGAAGAGAAAATTTCCCTGGGAAAAATTAGAAGACTTGATGGAGAAGTGACATGAGATAAGACTAAAGAGTTGGTTGGTTTAGTGAGTGTTGCGATGAGGTGATTCAAGGGTAAGGAGCTGAGGGTTTTAGACCAGAGTACACATGGTTGTGAGCAAGACAAGAACAGATATGAGGAGTGTGGGGGAGGAGGCCAAGGGGAAAGGATTAGCTTTAATGACTGCCAGCCTTGTCAAACCCAAATGGGCCTGAGCATGGCGCCGTTGGTCCTGGCAGCTCCTTGGGGAGAGGAGAGTGGGAAAGACGAGCCGGGTTTTGGATGCCTGGCATACTCTATTCTCTGGAGCCTGGATCATTTCAAATTGTTATGTACCCAGGATCTAAACACAGTGTCTACAGGAGCAGATGAGGTTCCTGTTGTATGGAAGATAAGCTCTGCATCCAGAAGGGAGGGACTGCCAAACAAGGCTGGTGGGGAGGCTGGTTTTCTGCCGCATGGAAGAGAAGCCCATTCTCTGCATTATAGGGTTTGTTGCACTCTGGGCCAATTGCACGGAGGAGACTCCTGTCCTGCCTGGAAGGAACGGCTCCAAACCACACCAGGGAGGGAGCCGCAGGGAACTTAGAGCGCGCCTGCAATTATGGGGTTGGAGATGGCTCCAGAGGAAGCCGTGCTCTGTTCCACCCAGCCCTTCGGTTAGTTTGTTGGTCTTGTTGAACAAACAGTGCAGAGATCAGAATCAAACAAGCCTGTTTTAAGACACGGGGGCTGTGTCTAAAGATAAATGCTCATGTCAGCACAAAAGACTCTTCACAGCTAATGTATTTTTAGGTGTTTCAAAAATACTCTCCTTTGGTTAGGTGGTGTTCCGGACTGAATATGTAAGTGTGTTTGATGTTATTCCTGAATTAACTTTGAAGCCTGCTTCTGTCAAGCCAAATGTGTTAGCATTTTAAAAATGCAACAGCCTGTTAAAGACCTATTGATGGCAGGAAGCAGGTGAACTGAGTTCTCCCGTGGGGAATCGCGGGAGCCTGCCGTGTCGGGACTGGACGTACCACGCCACGGAGTTTACCGTTTTGGACGTGCAAATCCAAATCTGCCTTTGCTTTCCTTTCCTCTCCTTGAGTGTTCCCAAAGTAGACTTTTTTCTTCAGTTTGTTTCTGTTCTTTTCCAAAGCCAGTGTCAAGTAACAGCGTGCCTCTCACGGACTCGGGGATGGCCTGATGTCCCGATGATTAGCAGTCTTGGCATGTGTCTCATACCGGGAACAGCTGAATTCAGTGTGGTTTGTCAGGGTTTTTTTCCACATGAAATCAAAAACTGGTGTTGCCAAAAGATGATTGTAACCATCTGTCTGACTATATATGTATTTTTAAACTTTGCCAACCATTTATGCTTTTGAGTGGCCACTTCCACATCAGCACATGATGGTGGCAATTATGAACTTTGTTTTTGTGATTTTTTTTTCTTCCCTGCCTCTCTTTGGGGTCATATTTCTTTCAGCAAGGAGGGAATTTTAGTCTGAAAGCCACTCAAATTAAATAGAAATGTCACCTCCTAATTTAAGAACTTGACTTCAGTAACAACTTGAGTTATCTGTTGTGATTGAGTTTTCTTTTCAGCAACCTTGAATGTTTAACAGGTTTTTAAAAATTATTTTAAAACGTTTTTAGTTGTTCAGCTGGACAGCGATGGCAAGCAGTTGTGTTATGCAGAGGAGAGAGCACTAGAACACAGTTAAAATGTGAGTTTATTCGGATGGTCAGCTCACGGGCTGCCAGTATATCTTCAGCGCTGCCTCTGGGTCAGGATGGATGTGGGGCCCCGAGTATGCAAAATCACTCTTGTTCAAGTTAATAGTTTCTTGAAAGATTAGATAAATGAAGACACTGCCCCTGTAGCACCTCCCAGTTTATTGGTGAAGACAGACACAGCACACCAATGACAAATAGCCCAGGGTGACAATGAATGTGATAAAACTACTTACTAGGAACACAGAAAGAATGACCCTTGGAAGGAGGATGTGAGGGGAGGGTCAGAAAGTGATTCTCAGCTGAGGCGCACTAGTTGTGCTGAGTTTCGAAGCATCAATTGGAGGATTCGGTCAAGGAGGACAGTGGCTTATTTCTGGCAAAAGGTGGGCATGGGCAGAGACATAAAATCATGTGATGTGATGCAGTTGTCCACCTGCAGGACATTGAAGACACAGGAATGAAGGTTGCATGCAGCTGGCTGGTGAGGTGGTCAGGAGCAGGTGAGGAGGGGCCCTGTGTGTTCAAGTTAGTGACCTTGAATTTATTTGTGAAGGCTGTAGGGGGCGACTTTAATCGGGAGTTCTTGGAAAGCTCACTCTGGCTGCAGGGTGATGAGTGAGTGCAGGAGGCATCCGGTCTAGGAGCAGAGGGGCCAGCAGACCAGTGGGAAACGATGTGGTTCAGTCGGAACCAGTCCTGGGAATGTCTTGAGTTCAGGAGATACTGAGAGGTAAAATGTTATGTGTTTGATTGAGTTGAGGGGGCAGGTGGGATGACTTCTACAGGATGAGCCCTAGATCTCTGGATTAATCATTTGGGTAGAACATGGTGCCATTTGTCATGATGTGACTCTGAGAAGAAGCAGGTATTTGGGGAAATGAGCCCTGTCCATGCTAAGTTTGAGCCAAGGGGCATTGACGAGAGGATGTCCAGTGAGCCATTGCGTATACAGGTCTGTAATTTAAAACAAGCTGCACTAAAGAGAAGGATCCCAGAAGTAATTCATTGCCACATTTAGCTGAGATGATGGAGAAAGAGGGCAAGAGGAGAATGGTGGGTGGCTAACAACTCCGCTTCTTAACAGGCCCTTCCCTTGGGGAAAGTCTGCCCAGCACGCTCTTGAAGCAGTTTCCTGGTGCATTTCACATGACTTGGTCTGCCTCCAGCTTTTCAGGACCACATGATAAAAAGCAGTTGCGGCTTTATTTTCATTAACAAAAACAGTCATAAATACCTCTGATTTATGTAGCAGTTTCACATAGCAATCACGTGGGATAACAGAGGGTGTGTTGTTACTGCAGATCAGAACTTAGGCCCAGAGCGGGTAAGTGCTGTCCCAGGGACCCTCGCTCCAGGCTGAGGACCTCCAGTCTTCTAACGTGGCCAGGCCTTGCAGTCTCATTCATCCGTTCCTGTGTTGGAAGAGCGACTCCCCAACAGTAGCTCAGACTCCTCCACAGCCACACTCAGCTCTGCGGCTGAGGCCACTGGTCACTTTTTCTTACTTGTAGTTGATTTTTTTTCCCTTTGGTGGAGAGTTAGAGACTTGGTATTATACCCTTGTGCCTCTTGAAAATCTTGAATTGGTAGATTTTGGATTGAAGAAATAGAGTGAGTTCCTCCCAACATTTTTAAGCAATATGTGCTCCAGCTGTTCCAGATTATTAAAATGGGCAAGGAAGTGTATTTTTTTGGTGAGTTATATGGAACTTTTCTGACTAGAAAAAAGTTTTATGTGCTTCAAAATAGAATGTACTTTCTATTTCAGAAGAGCTGTTAAAATGATCAGGCTATTTATTCTTGTGGGACTTGGAACCCAGCATGAAGAAACCAGTACTTGGTCCCACCTTGTGTTGGAGAGTTGCGATGTCCAGCGTCTTAACAGGAGGGTGTTATCAGGGCCACTTTTAGAGCAGTTAAAAATACCTTTTTATAGAGTGATAAATGGTACAAGCATGCAACAAATGTTGTCTCATAGCTCTTAGGGTTTCTTAGTACCTTTTCTCTTTGCTTCCCTTGGTACTTAATTTCAGTTGGGCCCTTCTCACCCCCCTTCATCCCCAGTTGCCATTTTTACTTTTTATTGCCTGTTGGACTTTCCTTACTATTCAACACATCTGTTACTCATTTAGTGACAAAAAATCATTCAGGCGAAGTGGTATATTTCAGGTAGTGGGGAAAAAGATGTCTCGGGCAGTATTTATTTTTGCTGATGGACCAACCTCTGAGATTTGGCACAGGGTCCTTTGAATAAAGCATTGGGAACTATCGCTGTTGTTGCTGTGTTATCTTACACTTCTTTTTGGGGAGGTTCATAAGTACTCCTTGGTGTGTAGATGGACCCAAGCAATAAAAACTCAATGAGTACGTAAAGACCCCTCAGGGTACTGAAGCCCCGCCCCTGCCCCGCCCACTCTTCTGTCACTGTAATGAGAGTAATTGGTTAGGATGGTGGGGCGGGGGGTGTCCCATTACATTTTTGGAGCCTCACAAACTGCTATCTTGAATATTCCTGTCGTTGACCCTAAAGGTTGTGGGAGCTGTTTAAGAGTTTTAAGTAGGAAAGTTTCGTCTTCAGAAGTTCATTTGTCAAGTGTGGAGCTTGAATTGAGCACACAGGCTCGTGTGGGAAATCAGTGAGGAAGGAGGCTTTTATGGACATCTAAGCAAGTGAGGTCAGGGCGGTGGAGATGGAGGGAAAGGAGAGTGATTCTAGAGTTGATTGAAAGCGGAGCTTACAGGACACGGAGACATTGGCCACTGACAATGAGGCTGGGCAGAGGCTGGGATGATTGCCACTCCCTATGTGGGTGGGTGGTGAAGGGGGTCACGCAGACCTGCAGTGTGCCACACCAGGACCCCAGGATTCCATCCTCCTTCTCAGTCACTGGCTCTGTGACTGTCGGGCAGTGGTTAGCATCCTCCACCCGTTTCTTCATCTGTCAAAGAGGGCAGACAGCAGCCTCTGCCCTGCCCCATCTCAAGGTTTTATTGGAGCAGGTGAGAGCATGCGACGAAGTTATTACGTAGTTAGTGTTGTCCTCTCTGCCCACAGTTATGAAATGACAGGTAAAGTTGTTTTGGAAACATGTAGGATTAGTTGTCATTTAAAATACGTGACAAGCCTTTTAAGAAATGACTTAGGTCATTAGTGAGAAGGCGAAACTGTAAAACTTGAGCCTTCTTGTTTTAAGAGCCTACTTTACCCTGGTACTAAATGGAGCTTCTTACAGTAGAGAGGCAATTTTAACTCTAAATTAGGCCAGGTTTCTTGTAATCTGAAAAAATAAAAAATTGGGTTCTTTCTGCATACCAGCCAGACACATTTACACACTCTTTTCTTTTTCCTTTCGTTTTCTTTCCTTTTCTCTTTTCTTTCCTTTTCTCTTTTCTTTCCTTTCCTCTCTTTTCTTTAAATAAGAGATTTTAGATACTGCATTTGGCTTATAATAAGTCTGGTTGTTTGCTGTCCCTGTTGATACATGGGGAATCCATTTGTTGAAGTTACTATCAACTACAACATATATACTTATTATTTGAACTCTGATGAGATTATTTTGTCCCTGAATTCTAAATGCCTTCTGTTCCTCCCTTACTAAAAGGTCTGTGATTTGCCGCCAGAGCCTTTTCCTTTCTCAGTTTGGGTTGAAACCTGACGGTGTGTATTCCAAGACTTTGTGTTAAGGTTAAGGAACATGGCACATCTTGTTCTTTCTGGGTACGTGAACTTGTGTGTCTGGCTTCATTAATTCAGTACAGTGTTCTCAAGGTTCATCGGTAGTGTAGCATGTCTCAGTACTCCGTTCTTTTCTTGTGACTGGATATTCCATCGCATGCATGTAGCACATCTTGTTTACCCGTCTCTCTGGCAATTGTTGACATTTGGGTTGATTCCACATTTAGGCTATCACGAACAATGCCGCTGTATCTGTATTAGAGTACCTGTTTTTAATTCTTCTGGGCATATACCTAGAAGAGGAATCATTGGGTCATATGGTAATGTTTCTTTTATGTTTTTAACCTTTTTTGGTTCAATGTATTTCCAAAGCACATTACAGACCTCCTTACATTGTAGACCAGTTACATGGAACATACGATACTTTGCCTGACGTTCCTGGCAGTCGCTGTGAATATAAATGATACAAATTGCTATAATGTGCTGCAGATGCTCTCAGGATGTTCGGACTTTGTGCCGAGTGTTTCCCGCTTTTCCCTTGCTCTGCTGCGTTGCCCAGACTTACCAGTGATCTCGAGAAGGCTCTGGCATCAGGTTGCCTGGGTTCAAAATCTCACTGCTACCACTTACTCGGTGTGTGACTGTATGCGGATTTTTCTCTTTATGCCTCAGTTTCCTCACCAGAAAAACAGGGGTAGTAATGCTTTGACCCTTCCAGGGTTATTGTGAGTGTAAAAGGGGTCAGGCCCTCTGAATTAGTCTGCGAGGGCTGTCCTAACAAAATATCACTGTCCCGGTAGCTTAACCCACAGAAGTTGATTTTCTCACAGTTGGGAAGCTAAAAGTCCAAGATCAAGATACCTGGCAGGGTTGATTACTTCCGAGGGCTCTCTCCTTAGCTGGCAGATGGCCACATTCTTGCTGTGTCCTCATGAGGTTTTTTTTTTAATCCTCACTAGAGGACATGCTTATTGATTTTAGAGAGAGGAGAAGGGAGGGGGGTAGGGAATGAGAGAGGGAGAGAAACATCTGTGTGAGAGAGAAACATCTATCGGTTGCTCCTCATACATGCCCCAACTGGGGACCAGGCCCGCAACCAAGGTATGTGCCCTGACCGGGAATCGAACCCGAGACCTTTTGGTTTATGGGACAACACTCCAACTTGCTGAGCCACACCATGCAGGACCTCATGTGGTCTTTATTTGTGCACACTCATCCCTGGTGTGTCTCTGTGTATCCAAATCTTTTTCTCAGAAGAACAGCAGTCAGATTGGATTAGTGCCCACCCTAATGGTTAACTTAAACATTTCTTTAAAGGCATTTCTCCATATGCACTATAGTCGTATTTTTAGGTAGTGGGGATTTAGGGCTCAGCATAGGGATTTAGCCCATAACACCCCTGAAGCCCTTGGCACAGCACACGTGTGCCATGAAAGCTGGCCTGTGGGTGGTGGTTGCAGGACTCTTGCCTCCTCCCCTCCTGACCGGCTTCTTTAGTTGGGTCTGAGCATGGGAACCAGACAGCTGAGCTTCGTTAGCATTTCTTGCAGAAGTCCAGGTGAATACTCATGTCTATGTGGAGGACACATAGGTCATTCCAGTACCTCAGTGGCCTCTGTCTTGCTGCTCTGAAGATGTTGCTTAATTTCTAGCTTGGCTTTTGTTCCAGAAAGGCAAGCTTGTCTGTCTACTAAGTTCCAGGTAAATGATATGGAACTTCAGGAGGTGTTTGAGATTATTGAATACCTAGTGTTTTCAGAATGGTCTTGTTATCTTTTAAATGTTGTGGTTGAGTGCACATAACACCATATTTACCAATTTGAGTATTTAAAAGTGTGCAATTCAGTGCATTAAATACATTTGCATTGTAGGGGTGATCACTTTGTAAGTTATACAAATGTCTCATCACAGGGTCGTACAACTGAAACTAATATAATATACATCAACTGTAATTTAAAAGTAAAAAATATTTTAAAAATCACATTGGCAATGTTATGCAACCGTAACCACTATCTCCAGGAGGTTCTCACCATCCCAAACAGAAGCTCTGTCCCCATTGAACAGTAGCTCTCCCCGCTCCTCCCCCTGACAAGGACAGAGTGAAGAGGCCCCGGGGGACAGGGTTTTTGACCTGGGCTGCTTCACCATCCTCTTTCTCTTGTTTTCCCTTCGTAGCAAGTCCTCTTTGAAATGGCTCATTCACTTGTATAGAATGACCAGAGTTTGTACCAAAGAGTCATAGGAAAAGTGCATGCAGTGGGGAGCAGAAGTCCTCTTCCCCCTTAGGGGACACTCAGGTGGATTCTGTTAAAGCTCAGGCTTCAGTGCCATGTAGCAGCTCCTTCCCGTCTCACAGACTCTCTCTGTCCCTGACCCTGTCCCAGGATGGGTTAGAGGTGCGAAGCCCTTGCTCTGTGACTCCTCCCTGTGCGGTGTGCAACTGGGTGTCTTGTGCTTGCAGACCTACATTGGCTCCATCATTGCCTCCGTGAACCCCTACAAGACCATCCCCGGCCTGTACGAGCGTGCCACCATGGAGCACTACAGCAAGAGCCACCTGGGTGAGCTGCCCCCGCACGTCTTTGCCGTCGCTAACGAGTGCTACCGCTGCCTTTGGAAGCGCCATGACAACCAGTGTGTCCTCATCAGGTAACCAACCAACCAGCCGGGAGGCTGGAGCAGGGGACCTTTGGAGAGGCAGCCTTGCAGACCCACCCTCGGAGTCTCTACTGGCTGTGCTTTCTCAGCCAGCCCCCACCCCCACCTTCCTGAGCACATTCCTGCAAAAACTTCCTAAGTGCCTGGTTTCTCAGAAGTTTTCCGTTTTGAAAAGCTGGGTAACTACAGCTTTCAGAAGATAGGAGGAGCTCACGTAGAAAATCAAGGTGCTCTACGTTTTGTTGACATTTGTCCTCAGAATAATTACGCCATTTGCTTCCCCTTTTTTATTTGCCTTGATTATTCTTTAGTTTATTCCATCCAGCTGGAGATACGGTCTTTCAGTGGATTTGAGGAAGTGTTGCCTACTTCTTTCAAATGAAAATGTTTGATACTCCAGAGCACTAGATGGGATGGTTGTGTGGTTGGGCAACATTTCTTTTTTTCTGTCCCACAGTGCGATTACTCCGGAGATGACTCTCGCAAATGGGAGAATTTTTCGTGGTTTTAATTAGATGCTCCTAAAGTGTACCTTTGAATTGGCTACAGCAAAGGGACTATTATGTATATGTAAGGAGATAGAAGGGCCTGCTTATTGTATTTAATGTTCTTGGTGAGAGAGAAGGAGGGATCTTAACATAATCTGTTTCAGCTGACTCTTCCTCATTTATTAAACCACCAGAAGCTCCACTCTCAAGACCTTTATTACTAGGAACTGTCTAAAAAAGAAATAGAATCTCTTTCTTTAAAAATACTTCTTAGTTTTAGTAACTAAATCAAAGTGCGTTGTTACTTATATTCTAGTGAAATCTTATTGGATCTTCTTATGCACTGTTTATATTGGAATCCTGTTCTGGGGATGATCAGAACACCCCTGGAAGGCATCCAAGGCCCGTGAGCTGAATGTCACTCTCAGTGCGGTTTCCATGGAGTCTCCAGGCCCTTCACTGCTGCGTCCTCCAGGCATCCACTCCTGGAGCACTGCTCTTACTAAGAACCAGAAGTGTATAAACAGAGCTGCGAAGGGAAAGAAGATTTTGACATCTATTAGAGATGGCTTTCTAGTCCCAACTTGTGCCAAAATAATTACAGTATTTCAGGAGGAAAGGGGTGTTTGGATTTGGGGAGGATAACAAGTAAGACCCCACCTATCCTCCTGATTTCAGATTCAATGGAAGTCAGGCCCAGACACAGATGGACGACCATATGGCAGCTTTAGACTTCCAGCCAGTCAGGGCCGCTAACATTGCAGCCCAAAATTAGACAGACTTACCTGGTCATGGGTATAGGCAGGTAACTGGTGGCCACAGGCCCTGTGGGAAACCAGTTCCCAGATGGTAAGGAACAGACCAGCCCTTCCCCCAGTTCACCTGTCAGAGAAGCCACTCCTGTTCCCGGGGAGAAAGGGGTCCTGGAGGGGCAGACATGCCAGAGGAGGCCCTTCATTGAAACCTCAGGGAAGGGGAATGGAGGGGACCCAGCCACGGACATTTGTGAGGGCCTCACCCCGCCCTGTGTGGTATCTGACTGAAGATGGGTAAGAAATAATGGCTGCCCATTTTTGAAGGGGGAAGTGTATTGGGCACCGTGCCCAGCACTGTACAGGCAGGACTCATTGGAACCTTCCAGCAGCCCTTTGATTTGGGTGTTCTGTATGATACCAACATACAGAAAACCACCGTCAGGGTAGTGTTCTTCTTACTGGCAGTTTCTACCCATAGCTCTTGTTCCTGGGTCCTTGCTTTTGTTACAACCCAGCATGATATGAACAAAAAAACAGTGCCTTTATTATTCATATTCTCTCCCCCCCCCCCCCCGCCCTCTTCCCCCCCCCCCCCACCTCTCTCTGCCTCCTTCTTTAAGAGGAGGGAAACATCTGGGCTGATAAATGCTCTTTTCTCCATCATCTTATTGGCGTAAATGTGCTTTGCTGTGGAAACCACTCGGGTAGAGGGACTGTCAACTTATTCAGTTAAGTAAATATGAGTGATTACAGCTCGCAGTTAATGCAAATAAAGCTGCTTGCCTTGCCTGATGTAAAAACAACTTTTAAGAGTACATTCCCAATAAAGTAACTCCCCTTCTGACCAGAAGCACTATTAGTGGTTCTTTCAAATGACTTCACTAAATTTCAGAAGTTAGAATTTAAGATCATTATTTCAGCATACAGAATCTAATTTAATAAGGTTAATGGAAATCTATCTGAAGAAGATTGAATTGTTTTCCACACTTAGGTACCTGAATATTTGCCATTGATGATGGCTTGTGTTTACTGCTTTAAGCAGGGAAAAAAAAGGGGGCTTGACTTGCTAGACAGAGCCGCTTAGGAAGAAAGCCAAAAATCAAATGAGATCACTGTGCGTGTGTATGCGTGTGCAATAAAACGGAAAAGGGCAGCATTTTCGTGCCGAAGACTGTGGTCTTTAAAAGTCAGGTGGAGGAGGTGAGGGAAGGGGAGGGGGTGGATCCCAAACAGAAAGCTTCCATTGTGTCAGGCTGGTGTGAAAAATTGAACTGCGTTTATCTAAATTAACTCAGGAAATAGTCTTGAAGAATAGAGTTCTCATTAAAGTGTGTTTTGGTT
Organism: Desmodus rotundus; assembly: GCF_022682495.2. Classification (NCBI taxonomy): domain Eukaryota; kingdom Metazoa; phylum Chordata; class Mammalia; order Chiroptera; family Phyllostomidae; genus Desmodus; species Desmodus rotundus. The sequence goes on along the minus strand of NC_071387.1, from coordinate 188,996,814 downwards.
TTTAATAGCTCTCTACAGCAGGTTTTTTGTTTTTTTTTTTAAGTGGGGGTTGGGGCTGTGGGAATTAAGAGAAAATCGAGTAGAAAAATAAAAATTGTGGGATACAGGAGCCCTATTTAGATTTCCTCAGGCATAACCTGCCCCCTCGTGGCTGCAACATGTTTTACTACTTTCAAAACATGCTGATAGCTTTTAAATCGGAAAATTAGCCTACTTGGCATGAGACAGGACTCCTAGATCAGTTTTGCTCTCACTCTATGTATGAGCCTGCATGCTCGGCCAAGGGCCCCAGCTGGCTGGTGTCAATGCCGAGTCTCGAGGCTTCCAGTCCAAGTCGGCTTCATCGGCCTTACTTTCATGGCCCTTTACCTGTCTCACGCTTATTTTAACTTTTTGTGCCCATTTAAATGAATGCTCATGCTATTATTGTTTTTAAAGTATATCAGTTTAAGACTTAGTTGAAATTCTTTATTCACATAACTGACCAGGTCAGCAATTGATCTTGGTTGATCTAGTACTTTTTGCACTGACGTCAGTTTTTCATTCATTGTATTGGGCAGGCAGAGTTTAGTAACATGACCTATTAAGATACATAGTGTAGGCAAGGCATGAGGCTAATTCACCTTCGCCAGGGACAGTGTCTGGTAAGGGGGCCAGCCTTCAACAGCTGTCAAAGGATGGATAGAAGGAGCGACTGTTGGCTAGGGAACTCTGCTTCCTTTGTATCTTTTGGTTTTCCAAAACCAAAGTGATTTCTTAACTATGTCTTCTATACTCTGGAATGATAATTGGGTGTTTGGTGTTTTTTTTTCTTTCTCGGAATATATTTAGAAATGACTGAGCAACAGTGAACAAAACTTGCGTCCTGGATGAGAAAGGTACCGATGCTGGGGTCATACGCCAGATTTCTATGATAGGCTTTGGGGGGTTTTAAAAAAAGAGGAAGACCACTGCCCTTCAGGAACTTCTATTCTGATGGGAAGAAACTAGTGTAAATTATTTAATTCAGCCTGCCAAATGCTATAATAGAAATAACACATGGCTGCCCAGCGAAGATGGTAGTAGATATTCCAGAAGGGGTCAAGAAGATATTTCATAGAGAAAGTGACATGTGATCACATAGGAATATGGCCAGCCTAGAGGGGAGGAAGGGCACAGAGGCATTTGCTAAGACACAGATGTCTAGCAAAACAAGAATAGTTAGGGAATGGAGCACATCCCTAAGGCTGTGGGGTTTGCCCAGGGGCATTGAAGGAGCTGGGAAAGACCATGGAAGGGAAATGGCATTAATTAAAAAGAAAGAAAGAAAGAAAGAAAGAATTGAAAGGAATTGGGAAGACAAGTTGTGTGTAATCCTCAGAGAAGCTCGAGAGGCATTTTCTGTGGGGGAGCCGAAGCTGAGAGCTGTTGAATTGCTTGCTAAAGAGACCAGCTGTGAACAACAGGCACGGGATTTGAACTTGAGTTTCCCTGTGTTCATTTCAGAACAGAATCCTCATTATTGGTACAGGGTCAAACTTTAAGGATTTTGTCCTGCTTGCCTAAGACTTTTGGACCGAATCCTCCAGACAGTAGTAGAGAAGTGTCCTTGGTCTTCTACGAGCAAGAGAGTGACCAATGTACACTTTGAGAAAATCATGTGAATCAGGAGGATTTGATTGACAGGATGGAGGTGTCTGTCAGGTGTCAACAAAGGATTCTGGAAAGGGCAGGGAGCGTGTATTTCAGGTTTGTGGGTGAGACCGTCTCTATTACAACCACTCAGCTCCATCCTTGGTGTGCAAATGCATTTATAGACGGTACACAAGTGAACAGCTAGGCTGTGTTCCAACAAAGCCTTATTTACAGAAGCAGGCAGCAGGGCACGTTCAGGCCACAGCTTGTGGACACACCTGCACTGATCTAGGAGTCCAGCCTGTGGGGTGGAAAGAGGGCTCCATCACGCCAGAGGCCCTTTGCTTCCTGTGTGGGATCGCCCCTCCTGCTTTCCTGCGACTTTGCTCCATCTTTGAAGTGCCCCTGCCCTGATTCTTTGGATTCTCCCTTTCTCCTGGATATTTGGCATCATCATTCAAAAATTTCTAGTGCTTTCCATATTTTTTAAAAAGTAGATGCACCTTTGGTTCCACAGTCCCTTACACCACGTGTGCCCTAGTCTCCTCCCTGGTGCTCCGCCACTCTGGGTTTCCTCCATTCTCGGGGTGCCTCCTCAGCTCAGCGTTGCCACCTCCCCCTCTTCTAGCTCAACTGCCTTTCCTCTCGGACCTTCATGACCCTCCCCCCTCTCCCCGCCCCCCTGACTTAAACACCTGTCCCGCCACTTTCTCCCGAGTTCCAGACATGTCCACATGCCCCCAAGGTACCATCACAGACATGTTCCGTGGGCCTTTTAGGGGCGGCATGTCCTAAATTCATCCTGTTTTTTTCTCCCAGAAATGTGTTTTTCTTCTCATGCTTTGCATTTTTAGCCAGTGAACTTTCCAATCTACCAGGTCCTAAGCCTGAGATCAAGAAGTCATTCTTAGATCTAGAATTCACCCCCCTTCCCAATTAAGGTAAAGTAGCAAAGCGTACTGATTTCACATGTACAGCTTGATGAGTGTTGACAAATGTGCACACTTGTGTTACCAACACCCAGATCATTGTGACTGCAAGCTCCCCACACTCTCAGCAGTCATTCCCCACGCCTCCCTGTCACTTACCAGCCACCCTCCCAACCAGGGCCACCTGCTGTCCTCTGCCTTTGTCCCTCCACAGTCTGTCCTGCACTTTGTCCTGTCTTCTCACTTCTGATCTCCACTATCACATTTGTCTCCCCGCTTCCTCTCTTGCTTCCCTCTATTCCATTCTCCATGCTCCATGCTCTACACAGTGACTCTTTAAAACCTTGAACCTGATCATGACCCTTTCCTGCTTGACAACTGTCTTGTGACTTCCTATTCTGCCAGTGAAAAAATTCTCAAAATGGTTAATATGGCCTGCGAGGCCCCACATCAGTACTTTGGATTATTTTTCTTTCTCTCTTTCATTTTCACCATTATCTTTCTGTGAAGTATAAGCTCATTGTGGTTCATTGGGGTGAACATGTTTTCTCCGAAGTCCGTGTTTGTGTTTGCAATCTTGTTGGCGCCAAGAGTTAGGACTCTTGATTGCCCTGGGCAAATGAGAAAAGCATAAGGCTGGATAGGTGAGGGATGTGTTTGCTCTAAGTGGGGGTGAAATAACGTCGTAATTGCTGCGCGAGTTACTGTTCCATAGAAGCTGGAACAAGGGAGGAGGTGGAGTGAATGAGTCACCACCCTGCCCATGGTAGAAACGACTCACCAGGCTTCGAAGAGAAGCAGTAAGGCGGTCACAGTGTAAAGTGAGCAAGACAAGATTAACCAGAGGGTTAAATTAGTCTTGTTAATTTGGCTTTTTAGGGTGTTATATTTTCTTTGATTTTAGTTCTTTAATTTATTTTGGCTTCAAAGTTCTATAATTATGATAAGCAAAGAAGTATGTACCTAATTTTATATATATATATATATATATATATATATATATGTATGTATGTATATATACACACACACATACACACACATATATAAAATTAATGTTATATATATACATGCCACATATATACATACTACATATATTCATTCCCCTCCCCTTCCCTAAAGAAGGTGCTTGAAGAAAACATGCTCCAATGAGAAAAAATGCAGCCGGAAATTGAGGTACATTGATGTCCATGACCCGTTCACGACAGTGAGAGCCCTGGGCTGTCTTCTCATCAACCAAGTCTTTGCTGTTGAGTTTGCACGATATCTTCTACGTGATTGTATTTTTGCCGTGTTGTGTTCGTCAGGGCAGGCTAGTTGGCATAGCAAACAGCCCCCGAATCTCAGGGGTGAGACACAAGCATGGTGTGTATCTTGCTCACTTAGCAGGCTCTTGTGAGAAGCTGAGAGACTTGCCTGGATCCCACGTTGCTTTGTCTTGGAGATGTGTCATCCCTGAGGGCACCTGGATGGCAGGCACAGCAGATAGAGTCCAGAGGACCACAAAAGGGGGTTTCAGCCGCCAGACCTGGAAACGGCCCGTACCCACCTTGCTCAGTTGTCCAGTTGCCCTCTTGTTCAGTTGGCTACATTCAGTCCCTGTTACTCATTGCTGCCCTTACTGTGAGGGAGGTTGAAATGTCTGCTTCTGAGTGCTAGAGATCAGGAGGTGGGATTGGGGAACATGTAACAGGATTTCTGCCTCATGCGTTTTAACTGGAGAACGTATGCCTTTAAGTTTTGTTTGCTTGTTTTAACAATTCAGTCATCAACAACCACTAGGTAGGCGTGTGTTTTTGTAATATCAAGAATTTAAAAAATCTCTCTTTGCAATTTTCTCTTAGTTTCTTTCTGTGCTGCTCATTCAGTGCATTCTTGCCGATGCCTCTGGTGTGCCAGTTGCTGGGCTGGGCAGGTGCCCATTATGGGAAGATGAATGCTAAGTCCTGTGCTGGGGAGTTTCTGGTTCCTGGTAACAGAAAACCCAACCAAAGTTGGTCTAACTTGCAGGGGCCTTTATTATCTCAGACAACACGAGACAGGCCAGTTTCAGGCTTGTGGATTCAGCCACTCCTGCTGGGTGGCCATTTTCTTGGCTTTCGCTTTGTCATTTCAAGATAGGTGTGGACTCCAGGTATTTGTTGTCCACAGCAAGGAAGGGAGGGGGTGGTTCCTGCCTGTTCTCTGTGGTATGCATGCAGACCTCCCCAGGAGCCCTCAGCACACTTGACTCTTAAGTTTCTGGCTGAAATCCTGACACCTGCCCGTGGCCAGCTTGCAAAGGGATTGAAATTACTGCAATTGGCCTGGACCAGTAGAGATCCCCCATGGGCCTGTAGTATCCAGCAGGGCACAGAAAGTGTCATTTCTGAGTCATTTCCTCTCCTTTATTACATGTGCTTAATCATTCACCACGTTTTCAGCAGATATTCTTTTGCGTGATAACTTCCCAGGTCTTGTTACTCAATTACTCAATGAGTGCTGCTTCTTTACAACTTCCATGGAGCTCGTCTGTTCATATCACCCGTTCAGCAATTACTCACATGCTGCCTTGGGATATTGCTGGTATTGCTGTACTGTTCCTCATGTCCTTGGTTTACTTTTTTTTGTAGGTTCTCTGCCTCTTTACTACTCCTGTTCTCCCCCACAGTACCAAGCATGGTGCCTCACACAAAACTGAGTTTCTCCTTCCAGATCTCTTCCATCCCTAAGTCTTCCTTTCCATCTCTATCCGGGTTGGACTTGCTCAGGACCCACTACCATATGCCTGAATTGTAGCAGCCAATCTCCCTGAGGGGCCTCTCTCTCCTGGAGCATTAACTTCAGAGCTGTGTTCTTTACAAGCGACTTTGATGAGCTGTCTTTGTCTTCTGTCTCCTCCTGGGGCCTCTGAACGGTGACCTCGACCACCTTTGCACTCTGTCCCGCCAACCAAACGAGAATCCCACTTCCTTGTAGACCTCGCTCAACTGGCTTCTGTGCTTTGGCTCCCATTGTCATCGTAACCCAATCCTTCCGCTTTCCTTTTTGCCTGGCTAGTGTTTGCCAGTCCCTTAGGCACAGCCCGTACCTTATTTACTTCACACTGCGTTCCTCGCCCCACCGCATTGCTTTGTGCACTTTTCCTTAACTGCCACTGACGGGCGTCTCTGCAGGACTTCGACTCAGCCAGACCTGGGGAAATTCTCACTGGACGCTTAGCTGCTGCCTCTCTGATGGCAGTATCGTGGGAATAAAATGAGGTAATGTGAGTCGAGTACCTGGAGGTTCATTCCTTGTCTGCTCAATCGTGTTTATGACTGATTACATTTCTATGTACATTTATCTGCTTAAAGTTCCCCAGAAACGTGCTGTTAATGTGCTCATTCTTTTCACAAATTTTTCCCAACTGGCCGGCACTATTGAGGTGTCTGGGATAGTCTAGTAGACCTTCCCTCCCATGAAGGGAAAATCTTACTATCTTACCTGAGAAAAGGTGGTTCTGTTTCCCATTCATGTGTCCTCATTGGCACTCATCACACCAGTGTGGCCACCAGAACAAAGCACTTCTACTAAAACTTTCATTTAACTCAGCTCTTGAAACAGGCATTTTGGGTGCTCTCTTTCTGCCTTTCAACAGTGGACAAATTGGTTTTTGTAAAAGAAATTATACCTAAAAGCACACACGTTTGCATTTTGTCTTTCAGTGGTGAAAGTGGGGCAGGCAAAACTGAAAGCACTAAATTGATCCTCAAGTTTTTATCAGTCATCAGCCAACAGTCTTTGGAACTCTCTTTGAAAGAGAAGACATCCTGTGTTGAACAAGCCATTCTTGAAAGCAGGTATTTGTTATGTTTCTTGTTTCCAGCTAATAGTATTTCCTTTCCTCACAGTATGGCTCATTTAAGGAAAAGTTAAAATTAGTGAGTCTGCTTTCTCTTTTTCTTGACTTGTTTTACAGTTCCTCAGGGAAATGTCTTGACATGCACACAGCAATTTCTAATAACCCAGGCAACAACAACTGATCCTGCGTGGCTGGGCCAGGTTTGAGTTGGTGAGGCCTCCTTCTACCAGAGCCCTTGACTAGTTATTTGGAGGCCTTGTTAGCAGCAGAAATGTCAGCCTCCTGCCACTGTGACCCAGGGCTCAGCGTGGAGATGACCGAGACTCTGTTGAGCGCTCAGCCCTTTGGAGTGCCCCGAGAGCAGATGGCATTTGTGTTCCTTCATGTGGCAGAGGAACACTGATACAATACATTTGATGGCAGTGAGCCTTATGACTTTGAAAGACTGCTATGTGGGGAGGTGTCATCTGGAATTTTCTTTAAAATATGCAGTTGCCCAGTGTCTGATTGGTGCTTTATCATACTGGGTTGGCCAAAAAGTCTGCTACTTTTTTTCCATAAGATAGCTCTAGTAGTGTTGAGTTGTCTTTAACTTCATTTGAAACAACTTTGTTAGATTGTATTGTGACAGCTGTCATGTCAGTGTGCATTTAAAAAAACTTATCAAAATTGGTACATTTTTGTGCAGCCATTTTAATATTGAAGATGGAATAAAATATGCAACATTTTCAGCATAATATGCTTTATTATTAGGGTACAAATGCAACCCAAACGCAAAAAAAAAAAGATTTGTGCAGTGTATGGAGAAAGTGCTATGACTGATCGTACATGTCAAAAGTGGTTTGCGAAGTTTCTTGGCACTATTGACATAATGGTCAAATAATTCTTTGCTATGGGGCTGCCTTGTGCATTGAAAGATGTTTAGCAGCACCCCTGGCCTCTACCCACTAGAAGCCAATAGCAGGAGATAGCCAACACACTCAAATTATCTAAATCAATAAAGTTATTGGTGAAAATAAAAAATGTCTTTTATTTTATGGAAAAAACTAAACAGACCTGTTGGGCGACCCAATATTTTAGAACCTGTTGGAACTTATAGATCCTACTATTTAGGAGTTACTCCTGGAGTCTGCAGACTTAGTCCATATTAGTCCATATCCTGCAGCTGGTTTTTGGTGGTTTGGGGGAGTTTTTTTTAGCACTCAAACTTTATTTTTTAAATTAGAACAAAATATACATATCATAAAGTTTGTAACGTGAAATATTTTTCCGTGTTCAGCATAGTGGTGTTAGGTTCAGTGTACGGCATACATTCACATTGTCGTGCAGCCATTTCCACCGTCCATGTCTAGAATGTTTCCATCTTCCACGTGCGGCCTGTTGCTATAGGTTAAATTGTATTGGAACACAGACACTCATTTGTTTACATAATCATTTATAGCTGATTTCAAGCTATCTCGGTTGAGCTGAGTGGTTGCAACAAAGGCCCCTGTGGCCTTGAAAGCCCAAAACATTTATTACCTGGTCCTTTGCAGACAAAGTCTGCTGACCCCTGATCTAGTCTGACCACATGTTAAAGTTAGAGAAGACCCAAGGAAGTTAAATGAGTTGCTCTCAGGACGTACAACAAATGGGTAGAATTTTCAGGACTGGACTTTCTCAGGTCCCAGAACTGGAAAAGGAGCCTTTTCCGTGCAGTCCCTGGCTTGTGTGTATATAAGCCCAAGCTAACTTGTGCAGGGACGAGCTCTGTGGAGCACCGTGGAGCATCACAGCACAACAGATGTGAGATCTTTCCTTCAAGGTGGATAGTCATGATAAACCCATTTCAGCAAGTGCTTGGAAAGTCTGGCTCTTCTATAAAGAAACATAATCGCCGCTGGTCCTTTTGATTTCCGACTTTTCTTGCCCTCATATGCCCTGGCATTTGTGGGAATGTCCTTGCTGTGTTTTTACCCACCCTAATTAACACTCGCTGCTGTCCTGACTTCTTTGCAGCCCCATCATGGAGGCTTTCGGCAACGCGAAGACGGTGTACAACAACAACTCCAGTCGCTTTGGGAAGTTCGTTCAGCTGAACATCTGCCAGAAGGGAAACATTCAGGGCGGGAGAATTGTAGATTGTATCCTGTTTCGTTTTGGTTTTTTTTTTTCTCTACAGTATTTGACTCTACAAGAAGAAAGACTGTGAATGGAACATTTCTGTCTGTTTTTTTCTACCTAGTTATTGCTATAATACTGTGATTGACCTATTAATTTTTTTAGGAGATAAAGAGCCATTTTTCTTTTGGAAATCTCTGATATCATGTCCATTATCTGAAAAAAAAATAGATTTATCACCAAACATCAGCTATTTGTTGTTTGGAATCAATTCTGTCAAACTTTTGATACCTACTAGGGTGCCATGTGTCATGTTTGAGATTGGATTCAGGTGAAATAGTTTACACTTTGAGGGCTTAGATTTTGGCACTGGAAATCTCACTGTCAAAGGAATGGGGAGTTGTAATTATTTGGGTAACAAAGAACAGAAAATTAAAGACTGATTAAGCAGGTCATGTCCTGGTTTTGTTCCTTGACTTGCCATTGCTTGTCCCATGAAGATTTATTAGAAAAAGTAAGTAAGCGTGATTTAATTCACATTTTCTTTCACAACAATTTTCGGAAATGACCGCTTTGTGTTATTTAAGCAGGGGAAACACCTCTGAATAGAAATCTGCTTTATTTCCACAGAACCGAGTAGTAAGACAAAATCCTGGGGAGAGGAACTACCACATATTCTATGCACTGCTGGCAGGACTAGATCATGAGCAGAGAGGTGAGCGAACGGGACCCAGCAGAGGAACATGCGTTGGCAACGCGTTTTCTTGTTCAAAACCATCAGGATATGAGAAGACATCTGTTTGGACTTGGTTGATATTCCTCCAGTTGATTGAAAACGTATGAGAATACCAAAAGATGTGAAGTCCCTTTTAGAGCTGAAAAATGTACATGGAAAGTCATCAATAGGGAAATCTTAAATTTTGTGTTTGTTTTTGGACGCCTGGTACCACTCTTCTGATTTAAAGAATATTTTTGAAAACATACACACACACACACACACACACACACATAGTATATTACAACTGGCTTTACTTTGAAGCCACACTTGAATAAAGCAAATCTCTGAACATTTGATCTTTAAGAGAAAACAATCAAAACGGGGTCCTCATTGCTTCTTGCCCTTTTGACCAAGATCAAGTGCAAAACAGGATCCTCACTGATGATTTTTTTCTACCATCCCATTTACTTTCATTAAATTCTTTCTATTTTCCCTGTTTGATGATTAAGAGAAAATCGTACCTGAATAGGGGACTATTAGCACAGAATTATTTATGTATTTATTTTAATGCCGCAAAGTGAAAAGTCAGATCCAGTCTTATCCTGTTCAGTTGAGTATTGACACTGTGTTTCTTTTCCTTTTCTGTAGAAGATTTTTATTTATCTGTGCCAGAAAACTACCACTACTTGAACCAGTCTGGATGTGTGGAAGATAAGACAATCAGTGACAAGGAATCCTTTAAGGAAGTTATTGTAAGTTACTTTCTTATTTTTCCTTATTAAGAGTGATGAAAAAAAACACAACAGGTTTTATTTTATATGTCCCCCAGAAAAATTAAATGAAAACAGAAATAATTACATTTGCACCGCTGTCTGATGACAGTATTTTTTCCTTTCCCAGTTTTATTTTGGCTCCTAAACTTCTCTCATTACTCAGATTTTCTCCATACTCTTGTTGCTGAAAGGTCTTGTGTTAGAATAAATAAGAAAACTCATTCTTATTTTTGATGAGTTGCAAAAAAAAGACTCGTCTCAGGATTTTTTTCTATTTTGTTTTATTTTTGCTTCTTTCCTTTTAAATAATTTATTTGTATTTAAATACGGTTGATAAGCAATCTTATATTGATGGTATTAGTTTCGGGTATACATTATAGTGATTCATCATTTGTGTACCTTACAATGGGATCACCCCACTCACTCTGGTAATCCTCTGTCACCACGTAAACCGATCACAATGTTGTTGACTGTATTCCTCTTCCCCTTTTCACCCAGTCCCCCACCCCCTCCCTTCTGGTAATCACCCCTTTGGTCTCTGTTTCTGCGAGTCTGTTTTCATTTTGTTTTTAGATTCCACATGTAAGTGAAACCATATGGTATTTGTTTTCCTCTGTCTGACTTCTTTCACTAAGCATAATCCCCCCTAGATCCATCAGGGTTGCCACAAATGGGAAGACGTCATCTTTTTTGATTGCGCGCGCACATGGGTGTGTATACCACATTTTCCTTATTCATTCATCTGTCGGCAGACACCTAGGTTGCTTCCATATCTTGGCTCTTATAAATAAACCCAAAGTGAACAGAAGGAAGGACATAACAATGATCAAGGCAGAAATAAAAGAAATAGAAAATAAAAACAATAGAAAAGACTAATGAAACTAAGAGCTGATTCTTTTAGAAGGTAAATGAAATTGGTGAGTCTCTAGGAAGACTCATCAAGCAGAAAAGAGCAAGAACACAAACGAAGTCAGAAAATGAAAGAGGATAGATTACAACGGACACCGTGGAAATGCAAAGGATCATTAAAGACCACTATGAATGACTTTATGCCAACAAATTTGACAATCCATAATGAATAAATTTTGAGAAACAAACAACCTTCCCAGATGAAACCAGGAAGAAACAGAGAATCTGAACAGACCAATGGCTAGCACTGAAATTGAAGCAGTCATGAGAAATCCCCCAACAAACAAAAGCCCAGGGCCAGATGGCTTCACAGGTGAATTCTGCCAAACATTGCAAGAGGAATTAGTACCTGTCCTTCTCAAACTATTCCAGAAAATTGAAGAGGAAGGAACGCTTTCAAACTCCTTCTACGAGGCTAGCGTTACCCTGATACCAAAACCAGATAAAGACCACAAAGAAAGAGACTTACAGGCCAATATCCCTGTGAACATAGAAGCCAAAATTCTCAATAGGATATTTTGTTTCTTTCTTGAAGTTAGCCAACAATTCTTTGTGATACAAGGACGTTGTTCCTGGTGATGGACAGACTCATTATTATCCAACTTGTAGTTTCACTGCAGGTGGGACTGGTTTGCGGACTGACCACTAGGGTGCACTGGACCTCCAGGCCACCTCTGGCCCAGAGAAGGCGCTCTGACGGCTTTTCTCTTGGGGCATCATTTTCTGACTCAGAATTGTTTGTTCTTTCTGTTGGCTACAAGTTTACTTTTGGAGCTTGGCTGGCTTTTATTTTTAAATTGAAATGACAGGTTATGACACTTGAAATTTGGTCTCATGATGAAAGGCTTTGGTCATCTAGAAAGGAAGAAAATTGCGTACCTAAATTTGGCTTCATCAATATGCCCAACAAACTTACAAGTATTCTATTGTTCGAGCCTTAATATTTACTTTACAACTACCTTTAATGTGACTACCATCAAAAATACCAAGGACAGCTTCACTGGTATTTATGGAAATCAGGAACTGTAATCTTTGTTATTATTTAAACTTCTGGAAGGTCTAAGCAGTGTAATCAGAAAAGAAACAAAAATAAATGAACAACTTTTCAGAAAAGAGGAAAAAAAATGATTCTTTCCCCCTTAACTTACAAAATCATGAATTGGGGAATGGCTTAATTTGTTGTATCCATAAAATAAGATCCATTGCAGTGAGCAAGACACATGCTCAAGTATATTTAATAATATGTAAAAACTTGCTTGTTACGTAAGTGAGGAGGGCAGGATGCAGCACTTTAATCTTTTCACTTAAATAATAAGCATTATATATACAGGCTGGGGCAAAGTAGGTTTACAGTTGCAAGTACGGGAAACAGTTTATTTGTATGTTATTTATTAATTATTGTATTCGTTTTAATACAAACAGCAGTAAATTGACTTTTACCCCATCCTCTATATATATCGTGTATATACAATAATTATATATGTAGAAAATACTGGAACAAAGTATACCAAAAATGTCGTCTCGTTAGGCAGAACTCTAGGATTGTATTTTATACTTTACCATTCTTTCCGTTACAGTATTTTTCAACAGATACATGCCAACTTTATAATGATTATTATGATTACATACCTAAAAATCATTACTCTATAGTAAAGGAATAAAATTGTAAGTATCATTATCGGTAGCAGCCAGCCCCTCCTCCTGCCTTGCACGGCACTTATGACCAGGAGTGACCCAGAAATGGTTAAGGAAACACCGGACTCTCGGGCTGCAGTCGATGTCACAGTCCACTGTGTCAAGCACCTGCTGTGTGCCAGGCAGTGGGGAGACAGCAGGGAGCAAACCACATAGTCCCTGCTTTCTGCTGAAAACGACTGGAACGGATTATACCGTTGTTTTTTTATGCAATTCATCTCAATATTTCCTGCCAACACCAATACCACTTGAATCTGTATCTTCATATTTGAATTCCTTAAAGCTCCTTTTCTCAGGACCGCATTCTGTTGGGGCTCAACAAAATTTGTTTGCCGAGTGTGTTAAAGTGAAAATGGAGAGAAATTGTTTCTATGAACATGTATGAACATGTCACCTCTTGTGTTAATTTTTAGCTAATAAAAAAAGCAATTATTTGTTTTATCAACTTTAATGTCAGTATACTGTGTCAGTGGATCTTTTAAGAATTTTGCTTATTTCATTGAGAATTTATATGTTTTCAGGATTCATCATTGATATCAACTGATGCCATTTATATAAATAAGTACCAGTTTGGATGGTGTGGCTCAGTTGGTTGGAACATCGTCCTGTAGCCAAAGGATTGTGGGTTCACTTCCCAGTCAGGACACATACCTAGATTGCTAGTTCAATCCCTGGTCCTGGCACCTGCAGTCCCCGGTCTGCCATGTATGAAAGGCAACCAATTGATGTTTCTCTCCCTTCCTCTCTCTCTAGAAGCAATGGAAAAATGCCCTCGGGTGAGGATTAAATAAATAAATACATACATACATACCTGTGACATTACTATAAATAAGTACCTGTGAGGTATCCTGAGCTGTTTTAGGGGGGACAGGGACAGTGACCTGCTAAATTTCACGGCCATTTTTTTTTTTGCAGCCTTTCAGGCTACCTATTAATTATTTAGTCAGGGTGAAAAGCTATTTCAAATCCATTGTAACAACTAATTTACTCTGTCTCCTGCACTCACCCAGCAGGACAGTAGCCCATGAAATGTGAGGTGAGGCGAGGCTTTGAGCCACGATCTCCCATCCTCTTACTGCACCGTCTTGAGTGTTCACAGTGCACCTGGCTGCAGGCCACTCTGGGATCTTCTCACCACACTGGCCTCACGGCGCACGTCCGTGGGTTTTAATCATGTGAGCGCATATAAGTGTATGCACAAATTCATGCCTCGTGAGTCCAGTTCTATGAATATTGAAAGGGGTGATGGGATACCTCCATTTTGCCAAGCTGGGAAACATCAGTCTCTTTCAGTGTTGGAAAACTTGGTAGTATAAACAAATTTTCTATTATAAAATAATATATCATGGCCTTACTATAACATAACATTACGTAATAAGTTATTAAATGACTTGTAATAATTTACTGTGCCCAGAATAACGCTTCCTTCCACTATTGCTGTCGTACCATTTATTCAGGGTTCACCTGTGGTCCCTTTGCCTTCCTGAGTGGAGCCTTCCCACTCACAGCTCATGTCTGAGGCCCTGAGCAGATGGACCTTTTGGCAGTGAACTACCCTAACTTCGCTGCTCTTCTCTATTTGTATCTAGTGTGACAGCCTAGCTCCCTTCAGGCCTTAATGGTTGGCACCGTATCACATATTTGGCACCCTCCTCCACCAGCCCCCCCACACAAACTTTCACAAACATTTAATTTTTATGAGCTTAATAAAGACTCGATTGAAAGTATTTTGTAACTTTGTGGCAGTTTTATAACTAAATTGCTATTTAGTGCTTCTGAACTGTACTGAGAATTTCCCAGGGTTTTTTGGGTTTTTTTTTTAAGTCTTGAGCTCTATTGTTGAGAAAATAAGATAATTATAATAAGCCTTAAAGTGCTGCTCCTGCCAAAGGGGTGGAGACTGCTACTAAAAATACCGTAAATAGGACAGTAAGGGACAATGGACAGAGGCTCCAGCTAGCAGTTTCGGCGCCCACACCCAGGCTGGCGATGATTGGTTGCAGCCCTAAATTACCGTGTGGTGTGATTAGTGCAATTACCACTTATCACCACACTCCTAATTAATTAATTTACTTGGATTGGACTTGAAAGTGAAGAAGTCACAGATTTATTAATGAAGTAAGCACATTTTATCCATCTGCTTTCATATCTCTATGTCGAATCTTTGCATGTAATTTCAGAACTTAACCAAGAATTTTTCCATAGGCTATTTCTTGGTATTTTTCACTTGGCAATTTGCAATCTTCTGCTACTATAAACTTATTTTTCAAAATTCTTGTTTCTTTTAGTGATGTCTAAACCCTAGGTGTTTTCATTTCTGTGCTTACTCTATGATGAGCTGAAACATTTATATAAATTAAATATTGATATGTCTTATAAATATGAGGAAAACTGTATCATAGAAAAAGAAAATACTAACTTGTGCACAGCCTAGGTGCTTTGTAACTATTCTGCTGATGTCTGATTGGACCCTTGCCACTGTTTTCAATTCTTGAACATGATAAATTGTTATGCATTTCTTACCCATATTTCTTTGGTGGTAGAATAAGTAAATTTGAATAATTTTTTTCCATAGGCTTTTTATTTATAAACACTTGACTAATAAATAGTTCTTATTTTTCATTAATTTCTGTTTGTACCCATGAATTGAGTCTTCTCACACTTGATTAAATCATGGTGTTTTTATTTTTTGTATTCCACTTTATTGAGATATAATGTACGTAAAGTACAGTGTTCCCATTTAAAGCATACATTTTTTTTAAAGATTTTATTTATTTATTTTTAGTCAGAGGAGAAGGGAGGGAGAAAAGGGGAGAAACATCAATGTGTGGTTGCCTCTCACACGCCCCCTAGTAGATACCTGACCTGGCCCACAACCCAGGCATGTGCCGTGATTGGGAATGGAACCAGCAACCCTTTGGTTCGCAGGCCTGCGCTCAATCCACTGAGCCACGCCAGCCAGGGCTAAAGCATACATTTTGATGAATTTTGAATTTAACACACCCATGTACCTACAACCACAATCAATGTAAAGGACAATTCTATACCCTAAGACTTATTTGTGCCTTTACCCAGCCAATTCCCAGCCCTAGGAAACCCTGGATCTTTCAGTCACTGTACGTAGGGTATAGATTTGTCCTTTCTAGGGTTTCATGTAGATGAAATCACACAGAACGCATTGTCCCGTGCCTGCCTTTTACTCATCCACGTCCCTTATGAGATGATTCGTTCCTTTTTATGGTGGGAGCATCCCATCGGGTAGAGAGCGCTGTGTTTATCGGTCACCCACTGATGGTCGCATTCGTTGTTTAAAGGCGAGTTAACCACAGGAAAGGGTGCAATAGAACGTAATGCCTGTAAGCCTACTGACACTAACATACTTAGAATTTTGTAAATTTTCTTCCCATCCTGATTTTATTATAGTTAAAAAATATGATGATGTTTAGTTTTTATATAAAGCAAAATATGCTCATGTTTCTGTATCTTGCTTAGAAGTTCCTCTGAAAACTATACACTATCCTAACAACTTTATTTACGCTCTCTGACTTGTGTAATTATAAGGCAGTTAGAATTCTTTTTTTCTGAAAGTGTTAAGATAATATTGTTGTGAAATTTTACAAAACTTTATTATTGTTGCCATTTTCCTCAGAACAGATTTTCATCATTGAAGTTATGGGAGATTCCTTGCTCCTCCTTTCCTTCCTTCCTCCCTCCCTCCCTTCCTCCCTATGTCCTTGGAAAGTGATAGAGTTGGATTGCTAATGAGTTCCTGAACTTTGGATTTGTTGGGTCTGTCTTTTAAGCTTGGTTGTGCAACCCGAGAAAGTTCCTTAACCTCTCTGAACATGGTAAGATTGTGTCCACACGTGGCCCAGCACAGTGCTGTCACTTTATCTTGTTTTCCAAAAAGATTATAGTCATTTACAGTACAAATGGCCAGTACCTAAATATCCCAGTTTCACCCATTTCAGGTTAATCCTTCAGAAATACTTTGCTAATTCAATTGAAGGGATCTCCAATTTCTTTGATTTGTGCATGTTTCATTTCTGTGAAGGAGAACATTGCTCTGTGGATTTGCACTTCCTCTGTAAGAGGGGCCCATTTTATTTTTGTTGCTTGTGTATCTCCTAGTATAGCTCTTGCTCCTTCCCTTACATTTTTTTTCTTTTAATACTGTTTCCCTGCCTATTGTTTTTGTCCTTTGTTTCCACTTCATTGTTTTTTCCTTGTAAAGAAATTATATGTCTCACATTTAAAAGTCTCCAGTTGTTTCCTTTTGCAGTTTCTATTGCTTCAAAGTGGTGCATGGTTTCCTTCTTCCCCGTCTCCTGTGGTCACTGCAGTGGTTTGGGTCCAAGTCTTCTTTGTGGGTCATTTTTAGCAGCATTGTTACCAATTCTGTCCTCCGTCGTTTGTGTGTGTTGGGGGGCAGGGGGTGCAGTTATTTCTCACATGAATGTGGCTCCTGAATCACAATAGAAAATGAGCAAATCTTAGATATGATTCAGAAGAGCCCTGGATAAATTAAAGTTGTTTAGATATTTATTTGGGAGCAAAGCTCCTGCAGGTAGGTGCCTATTTATTTCTATTTTTCCCCAAACAGCATTATATTAAGTTTCATTTACTATCCAGAGGACAAGATAAGACCCTAAAACCCTTTTGGAGCAATGAAAAGCAGAGATACGATGAATGCCTGGGGGTGGTAGATCCAGATTTAGTCCCATGCCACCAGTCTCTGTTATAAAAGGATCAAAAGACTCTCTCATCTGTAAAGTTCCCGGCAGAATTTTGTTCCACCTCCTTTGGTCCCTGCTGTGTTTAACCATGAAGATAAGCCCCAGCGTTTACCAAGGAGGACTCGGATGAAATCTTACCTCCCCAAATTGTTCACCCCCTCCCCAATATTTTATATGTAAGAAAATACGTATTCTGTTATGCTTTGATATCTGTAGCAAAAAGTATTTCTTGTCACCACCATTAGTGTGACTCTCAGGTATTTCTTTTGTGGCGTAACTAGGAGGCTTGCACACTGGGCAGATACTTGTTTTTATTTCATCGCTTGTTTTCTGTCTTAGCATTCCACAGTTCTTAACATCACGTTCTACATGTACCTGAGTGAAGTCTTTATCGTTTAAAAGTGGTCATGCGCCTGTTCTTTTCCTGACTTTCAGAACAATACCTAATAATTTTATTGAGTAATGAGCGTTATTTTCATTTTCTTTAGCATGAAAAAACAACATAAAAAAATTAAACACATTAATTTTCTTCCAGACGGCAATGGATGTAATGCAGTTTAGCAAGGAAGAAGTTCGGGAGGTTTTGAGGTTGCTTGCTGGCATATTACATCTTGGGAACATAGAGTTCATCACTGCTGGTGGGGCGCAGGTCTCCTTCAAAACGGGTAAGAGTGCCCTCCTTCCCCTCCCCCCTCCTTCCTTTCTTCCTTGGCTTTTTCTCTGAGGAAACTTAGAACTGAAATATTTACTGTCCGGCCTTTACAGAAGGAGATTCTTGCCTGCTGAAATAAAGAGCTACAGAACTTGTATCTGGTGTGAACTGTCAGCTGTGAAAGGGTTAAACATTTGAGACATTATTGCAAATGGGATGGTGGTTGTGTTCTCCTTCCTAAGAAAGAAGGAGAGGGGGCCGAATGAGAGGAAATGCGCGTGACGGGGATGAGACGTGGGACATGTGTCGCCATAGACTTCCGTAGTTACTGATGGTGGCACAGTGTCGTGTTAGCACCGGTTGTTTCTGAGCCAGGGCGCTTGGAATGTGGCCTGGTGCTGCCTCAGGCTCCTTCCCCGCATTGTTTATCCTCAGCACTGGCAGCCTCTGTCAGTGAGGTGCCTAAGCCATGCGTTGTCCAGATTAAATGACTTAATGTGCACAGAGCTATGTCCGTTGTTTTCCTGGAGTGGTTTCTGTATTTATTTTTAAACTATTCTGATGGAAGCAATACAGGTGGGCGGGAGGCTGGGGACTGTGAAAAGCACGAAGCGGCTCAGAGGAGCCCAGTGCTGTGGGTCAGCAGGGTGCAAGCACCTGGCCCTGGCCCCTCGCCCTAATCTCAACATCGTGGAGAGCCCCACAGAGCGTTTTAAAAAAGAAGTGAGTTCTATCTTTTGATGTTTGTAACATTAGGAATTGAAACTGAGGCATTTAAAAATTTCATTCCAAAATAACTGTAATAAACCCATTGCGTATTTAAATATATTTTTACTTGACTTTTCAAAAAAAATTAGTACAAAGAGTAACATTGTCTTACATTTTTGCAACTTCCTTTTGATATCTAATATAATGTAGGACTGTTGAGATCCCTCAGGTCATGTAGCTGCTAGAAAACTCACCTGTATTCTGGTCAGGGAATGAGAATAAGAAAGCAAATAACCCCTTACTATTATTATTATTGAAAATAGTTGACTGTACAAAGCCCTCTGACAGCGTCTTGGGGACTCCCCTCCTCCTGGGGTCTCTGGACTACGCTTGGTCTAAGCACCACGTTCTTTGCTAAAACCTAGGACTCCATGAAAGGGTGGATAACTTACCAATAATATCTGTGTTCCACGAACAGTGCCTGAGGGATTCGATGATGTTTTTGCTTTCATGGGTTGCTGTGTGTGTTTGGCTTTGAAGCCATTTGGGGTCCCATGGCCTGTTCCTTCTCAGACTGGGAATCCACGTTCGCCTTGTTCTTCATTTGCAGCCCTGGGCAGGTCTGCAGAGTTACTTGGGCTGGACCCAACGCAGCTCACAGACGCTCTGACCCAGAGATCGATGTTCCTCAGGGGGGAAGAGATCCTCACGCCTCTCAACGTTCAACAGGTACACGCACCCTGCTATCAGAGCTCATTTTAAATGACACTCCTGGGGTTTCTGATCCATGGCTTCGATTCAAATAAGTAACTGCAACAAACCATTCAGATGAGTTTGGTTCATGCTCAAAATAAAGATACCCACACTGAGAGGAATAAAGTTGTTGAGTTGTTTCTTAGAGATGGTGTAGTGGAGTCTAGTAAGAGGGCCGGGCCTGGTGCAGGTGGCCTGTGTCTGAGTCCAGACTCTCCCACCCTTTACTGTCTGTTCTCGGGGAGTGTGTTCGCTGTGCCCAGCTGGGTCCTCCAGAAGACAAGGATCATTATCATATCCAATTCAGAGGGTCCTTGTAAGGCTCCAAATAAAAACTGCATACTAAGTACCCAACAACTGGCAGAGAATAAGAACCAAGCAGACATTAACTAGAGTATGTTGTATCACTTATTTTTGCCTCTGCGACGGCCTTGAGCCAGTTATGTGCTCCAGCCCACGTAGTGCCCGTTTCTTGATTAGGTGAGTAAAAAACGCTAACCATATCTCATGAAGAAAACTTCCGTGTGTACAGAGTAAAATAGGAGAAGATAAAAATGGAAAAAAGGGTCAGTCTTAATTATTGTTTTAAACCCAATATGTATCACTCAGGTTCTTACCTGTGACTCTACGTACGACATTGACTTCAGAACCTGATATTTAAGGGCGTTCTTGGTGAATCCTACCGTAAAGTAACTAAGCAAGCTCCAGCTTATCCTTTCTTTCAAGTCTGTGTTGTCCTAGATGGAATTGATTGACTTGACATCGAGTACTCAGGTGCTACCCCTGTTTAGTACGTCTCCCCCAAGGACTCCCGAGTGCAGTGGGGTGGGGCGGACTTGCTGGCCTGGGCTGTTCCTGGTCCACTGTAAACGGTGACCACGTCTGCTGTCCCCTCAGGCAGTAGACAGCAGAGACTCCCTGGCCATGGCACTTTATGCGCGTTGTTTCGAGTGGGTGATCAAGAAGATCAACAGCAGGATCAAAGGCAAAGATGACTTTAAATCTATTGGCATTCTTGACATCTTCGGATTCGAAAACTTTGAGGTATGCTTCCAATGGGTAGGATACATGAATTCTTCCCTATCCACTTTTGGCTGCTCTTCAACAAAATTTTTGTAACAAACACTGGTATTTCTCTCTGCGGACTTTGTCTTCCATCTCTATGTGTAATAGAACACTAAAGATACATTTCAAATGGTTTCTTCCCTTAGGTTAATCACTTTGAACAGTTTAATATCAACTATGCAAATGAGAAACTTCAGGAATATTTCAACAAGCATATTTTTTCTTTAGAACAACTAGAATATAGCAGGTGAGCACTCAGGGGATTCTATTTCTATTTTTGTAAAAATGAGCCACTGAATTAGACCGTTTTAAAGCTACACGGTACTATAAGTCAGCCCTGTTTAATCTTTCCACAGGGAAGGATTAGTGTGGGAAGATATTGACTGGATAGACAATGGAGAATGCCTGGACTTGATCGAGAAGGTAAGATATTGTTGAAGAGTTGCTTCAGTCCCAAGGGTGCCCAGCTGGGCTGATTCATATTTATGGGAACGAAGTAGCTTGTGTGAACACGCACATCAAAGATGTGAATGTTTCCAACACAATGGACCATTTGGAAACAGAAATGTAAGTGTGCAAGGTTGAATTTAAATACTTGGCTGCTTCAAGACTATTGTCTCATGGAACTCAATATTTTAGAATCAGCAGTGTGCAAATCCACTTCACTTCGACTTTAAGTCAACGTTAAAAGCTTTGCCAGTACCAATAGCAGACTGGCCAATTGAAAAAGTTTTGTCCATGAACTCAGTTTTTGGGTTTTTTTTATGTCCATGTGGAATTTAAATTTATTGGATTTCTATTCTGAATTTTTCCAGTCTAAGAAATTACCATGCTTTTTCTTTTAACCACTTACTTGATAGAGAGGAAAAAAGCTCTAAAACTTTTTGAAGCACACATTCAACCTGTAATTCATCTCACCTTTTTTTCCTCTTCTAGAAACTTGGCCTCCTAGCCCTTATCAATGAAGAAAGCCATTTTCCTCAAGCCACAGACAGCACCTTACTGGAGAAATTACATAATCAACATGCTGTATGTCAAGACCTTTGAATTTTTTCTTATGTTGGGGCAGCGAATCCATGGATTAAGGTTACAGTATACGAGACCATTTCAGTGCTGCTGGCCCCCATGCCTCCTACATGTCCTTATTTTTTTCTCAAACCAATGGAGCTCTTCCTGGATTGCTAGAACTAAATTAAAACAAGCCGAAGACATAGATTTGTCAGAATTTCCCCATGTTTAGTTTACGAGTATAGAATTTTGTATTTTTCGCCTAGTGCAGTGGCAGACAAGAGGGACATGGTTTTCAGTACGTGTATCACCTGCTGTGTATGATATATGACTGGTTCCGAAACTCTTTTCACTGTCATTAGTTTTCTCTGCAAGTCAGTGGAAATCAGTTAGTAAACGTAGGCATTGGTATTTGTTTTTGTTTTTGTTTTTTTATTAGAACAACCACTTTTACGTGAAGCCCAGAGTTGCAGTCAACAATTTTGGAGTGAAGCACTACGCTGGAGAGGTAACTTCTTAATTATGCTCCTATTGACATTTGCCCATTGGGTATTTAAAGAAATAGTAATTTCAGACGCCAATCATAACTGTATTGAAATGACTTTATTGGTCTGTCTTTAAAGGGAGATACTTATGAGCTGAGATGACTCTTTTGATCAATTCCACCTTCTTGCATTTATTTTTTTAAAACCAGGTGCAGTATGATGTCCGGGGCATCTTGGAGAAGAACAGAGATACCTTTAGAGATGATCTTCTCAACCTGCTAAGGGAAAGCCGGTATGTCAGTCTCTTCCCTAAGACATCATTAGCAAGCAAAGTAATATTTGTGCAAATGCTGTTAATTCATAAATATAGAAAAAAATTAATAGAACGCAACTTAATCTGCTATCTTCTTCCCTGGGCAATGTTTCATCAATAAAATGACCAAGAGAGAGAAAATATATGAATAGCAGTGACTGCCTTTAATGAGGTGCTGTAAAACGGCAAATCCACCAGTTAGATACTGTTGTTATTCCTGTTATGCAGACGAGGAAACGGAGACCTGAAGCAGTTAGGTGACTTGTGTAAGATCCCACCAGTTTTGGCCTGGGGTGCTTGGCTCAAGGACCTGAGATCTTAACCAGATGACCCACATTTTCACAACACACTTAGAGCTGTGGTTAAGTCGATTTCAGCCCTGGGTTTGCAGGACCCCTCTGTCTCCAGTTAGTGTGGAGGCTGTCAAAAAAATAAACAGGTAAAATTCAGCTAAAATTAAAAAAATTAGTGCACATTCATTTATTCATTTATGAATTGTCAATTCACACCATTAAATTAATAGTTGATTAGTTTAGCCATTTGTATATATTAAGCCAGGAGGCTTTGTGAGAGAGAAAGGGAGAAAAACAGCCCTGTGTTAAAGGTTTCAGTATCTGTGTCAGATCCAGAGTGAATCTATAACAGAAACAAATATTTCCTATCTAAGGAAGGAAAGTAGCACAATTATTTAAAAGTTGTTAATTAATACTTTTTGGAATGTCAAGGCCAGGTGGCCACCTGGTCTCTTGCATAGCTGTTAACTATGGGGAAGGGAGCCCGTCTGAAATGTCAGCTTAGAAACTCAGAATTGGAAGTGTTCAGTCTTTCGATGTGCTTTAAGTCACCTCTCTGAAGATTCCCTTTATAATATTGTCAGCCCTTTTTATGTTTAGATGAGGTTTTAGGCCTGTAAAAATGGCAGCGTTTTAAAAATACCATTGCGTGTTGTCTGTCACGGCAGTTTCTTAGTCATTAGACTTAGAGTGATACATTTCAATAAAAGCAGCGTCTTGGTGTTACATAGAAGCGTTTTGTTGTACTGAAAGGCTCACAGGCCAGGAGATCAGCAAGATGGTGTTTTGCTGTCACACGTACACTTTTTTTGTGATTGGAGTAAAGAACTCCCTGTTTCAGCCCCAGGTTTCTGTCTGCGACCTGGGGGACTTGGGCTGTTTGTTCACTCTGCTCTCTCACCTTTGACATCTGTGACATTTCAATGGAATCAAGGCTTCTCTCCACAGGGCTCAAAGTGCTGTCAGAGAACTTCAAAGAGCGAGCGTGAAATAGCACCCTGGAACAAAAGTGAACAAGGGTCGGGGCACAGTGAGAAGTGGCAGGGGAAACGCTGGCACTGCCACTTTGGGAGGCGCAGCTGCCCAGACCTTGTCCCTACCTTTCCTGGTCTCATTGAAGCCACTAAACTGTCCCCTACTTTACAGCTAACAATGTCTTCTGTGCATGGCTATTTACTTTATTAGCAGGGGCAATGAATTCTATACAGCTTCTCAGTAACATCTACAGCATCAGCACTTACCATGTGCCAGGCACCCGCTCAACCTTTTGTGTACATTTTCTCATTTCATTCTCACCCCCGAGTTATGGGATAAATTCTAAAATTACCCCCATTTTTTGGATGGAAATACTGAGACCTAGTGAGAAGCAAGTATCCTGCCCTAGTCACACAGCTAGGAAGCAGTGGAGGCAGGATTTGAACCCCAATCTGCCTCACTCCAGAGTTAGCACCTTCCCACCTGTTAAGTGATTGGATGTTGCAACACTGTGAGATGAGCAAAGCAAATACATCCCTTCTGTAGACCCGGAGACCAAGGCTGCAGGAGCTTAGGGGCTGCCTTAGGAAGCACAGCGCTTCTAACTGGCTTGTCACCCTGGGTCGCCTGTCATTTGCATCACAATCCACTTTTCCTCTGCAAGACTCCAGTGCTCTGAAGGTGGCCACTGTTTTTTTTTTGTTTTGTTTTTTTCCAATGTCTAACACTTTTGGCAGTGGTTGGTTTTAAATCTTTGGAGGCTGTCTCAGCTCTTCCAGGCTTCGATGTGTTACTGTCAGTGGGAAAATGCATTATAGTTACAGTAATTCAGCACCTACTAATTGGGTGTGTGCCCCTCACGGTCCTCTGCTCTTTGCGCTCACAGATTCGACTTCATCTATGACCTCTTTGAACACATTTCAAGCCGCAATAACCAGGATACTTTGAAATGTGGAAGCAAACACCGGCGGCCCACAGTCAGCTCCCAGTTCAAGGTTAGTCTGTGCTGCTGGCCTTGGTGAGGCCATCGTTTTTGTGATTTAAGAATTGAAAATCGGAATTAGGAACAAGAACTCCATGAGTGTGTGTTTTTCTTTTATATCATCCTTTAGACCAGAAATAAAATACAATTCCTTCTGCTTTAAGGATAAAATGTATTTTTTCCTGAGCCAAATGAAAACATACAGATTTTTGTTGTTGTTGTCAAAAATAAATAGCTACTTTTTCTAAGTATATGAAATAGCAATTCTTAAGAATTACCATGTGGGATTACTCTGGTTTGTATTAAGATGATCATGTGAAAATAGTGTACATTTATTCCCATGTCTGGATTTTTGTATTTTTCTCAGGTATGTTTACAATATTATGACTAGGAATAATAACCAAGTGCATGTTTAAATAACATCATAGTTGGCCTGACTGATGTTACTCAATTGGGGGAACATCGTCACCAGTTTGATTCCCAGTCAGGGCACAGGCCTGGGTGGCAGGTTTGGTCCCCTGTCCGGGCACATGTGGAAGGCAACCAATTTATTTCTCTCTCACATCAATGTTTCCCTCCCTCTCTTTTTCCCTCCCCTCCCCTCTCTCTAAAAATAAATAAATAAAATCTTTAAAGAAAATTTGAAATTCTGATTTCAAAGAACAAAGCGTTTAAAAATTATGAAATTTGTGGCCCTGGCTGAGTGGCTCAGTTGGTTGGAACATTGTCCTGTACACCAAAAGGTTGTGGGTTCAATCCCCTGTCTGGGCATGTTAGGGAGGCAACTGATCAATGTTTCTCTCTCACATTGATCGATCTCTTTCTCTCTCTCTCTCTCTCTGCCCCCTCCCCCACCTCCCTTCCTCTCCCTCCCCCTCTCCCCTCCTCCCCCTCTCTCCCTCAAATTAGTAAACATATCCTTGGGTAAGAATTTTTTTAAAATTATGAAATTTGTGACAATTGAATATTTCAATATGAAACTTGAGGCAGTTGCACTTTTTAATGTTAACATTAAGGAAATCATGATAAATCTTTTTAGGATGATATGGGTATGGTTATCTATATACATTTTAAAGTGATTACCCTTTAATAGTACATATTCAAATACTGAGGGGTGAAATAATACAATGTCTCAGATTGGCTTTTCTATAAGGGGCAGGCATAGGATGTACCCAGAAAGGGATCAGATGAAATGAAATTAGCCATGAACTGAAGCTGATGATGAGTATTCATTACATGCTTTCTGCTTTGGCAAATGTTAAAAATTCACAATAAAAAAAAAAAAAACTTAAAAAAAGAAAAGAAAAGAAAGCAGTGTTACAGAAGATTGACCTTCCCGGTGATTGAAGGTAAGAGTGAAGGTTGGGGGTCACAGACAAGTGAGGTACTGGTAGAGGCTGTCATTTTGATGGAAATAATGAGTTAGGAGGAGTAAGTCCAGTGGGGAGTGCATGCGTCTCAGGTGTCCTCTGCCAGCCATTGAAAGAGTCTATGCTTTTTTGCTTGTTAACAGAATAGTTTTTGTTAATGGGATTCTTTTAAAGAAGTGACAAATGAATTTCAGTGACAATGGATTATAATAGTTTGACTTTATTTTATATTAGAATGATAGGATTAAAAATGAAAACTATTATTCCTGTGATTTACATATTTTTTAAATTTGTTTCTGATCAGTGCCAAAGGTGCTGAGAAATTTGAAGAGTGACAAAGTAAAGGACTGCATCACTGTATACTTTTTATCTTTCCATTAGGACTCACTGCATTCCTTGATGGCGACGCTAAGCTCCTCTAATCCTTTCTTTGTTCGCTGTGTCAAGCCAAACATGCAGAAGGTAAGATTTAGGACAGTTCCAGAATGAGACCCCATCTTTAAGGACACTGCCTCTGAGGATGACTGGTTACCCTCAGATCTGGTTTCTCTAAAGCCCTTTCATTGTAGATGGTCAGAGATGCATATGGTATTATTGTAACCTCACGTCACAGAATGGAAAAATTGCCGTTGTCTCTTGGCCCTGTTTGCCTGCTTTTGAGTGATGCCGTTAAGCTTTAGAGAAATGTAGTTGAAAAGAAACATCGTAGAGCCTTTACTTTTTTTTTTTTTCTTTAAGCATTTGATGTAAAATTCTTGGGCAAGCTTCTGTTTTACAAGAAGTTGTTGGTATGTTTTTTGTGGTTGATTTTTCTGTTTATTTCTTTCTGCCTTGTGATTAAATGGGATGAAGAGCCCATATTCCGTATTTTAAGGACTTCGGGTGGTCATAACTGATTTCCAAATTCCTGAGGGGTTTAGGCTCCAAGATTTTAGCTTTTGAGTGCCATGTCCTGATCAGAATAATGTGAATTTTAAAAGGAAGAGCAATTTACACAAGGAAATTTAGTATTAGAGGTAGATGCAGTTGCTGAGTCCAAGACTAACATGGGCAATCTGTCTTTTAAAGAATTAAAATTATCTTGATTTGGCAAACATCAGCTCTGAGAAACCCCCGGGGAAACAGGAAAACCCTCACCAGAGAGTAATGTCGAGGGCACCCCCGGTTGAAAAACTGATGTCATCCTCATAAGGATCAGGAAAAGCAGTCCGACTGGAACTGTGTCCCGTGGAAGTCGGGTTCCAGTCTGGTAGCCTGGCTGAAGCTCCATCTTACTTTTCATATTGTTTACCCACTGTCTTGACTTAATATTACAGTGATTCCTGATTTACAGTTTAAAGATGTTTACTTACAAAAACCACAGTATTGAATTCTCGGTCTTGTCGGAAGGCAAACGTGCATGTTCTCTTTAATGAAGAACAACCTGTCTAGTTTGTTACCTTCCTGGGAGGTGTGACGGTGAGAACTCGGCACAGGTGTAGCATAAAGGTCGTCGAGACTGGTCGTGTATGGGAGATCTGTGATGACTTCATTGAATGTGCACTTGTTCCGGTAGTTTACGTAGTGACTCATCTTTTCATTTTTCAAATTCACATTAAAATGTTCTGCGTTGCCACAAACATGACAGTATAAACAGTACATAGCTTTTCTTTGACATTTTGTAGGAAATTAATAGTTAAGGCATAACCATGTACTATGTTAGCTGGTTTATATTTCACTTTATAACCCCAGTGGGCAGTGTGTACAAGGCAGTATAAATGGGCTTTGCACTTGGAGTCTACATCACAGGAACTGTTTAACACCTGTCAGTGTTCCTTTTCTGTTTGTTTTTTAATAACAGATGGTAATACCGTATTTCATCCTTAAACATGCACGTGTTTTCCAACGTAAGGTCCTGGAGGTTGGGGCGGATTTGCAGCGTTTGGCAAGCCATGGTTTCACGGCAGCTCCTTCTCTTTCCTAGCGGTGTGGAACGCAGTCGAGCAGTGTTCCAGCAGTTGGCACCTTGGATGCGATGAAATGGGGACCTGCTGTCTCTGCATTATTATAAGGCTAGAAATCCCTCTGCATTGTAATAGCTCTGGAAATTAGGCCCTCTTGAAAACAATTCAGCAGCCAGAATAGTGAAGAAATCACTTTCTTTTTGATGTTTATTTTTCCTTGCTGGTATTTGTGCCCAAGTTCTTTTGCTTTGCATTTTAAAAAATGATCCAGCCCAAGCTCATCCTTCCATCTGTGCTGCTGGCCTGCAAGCTTTTCTCCTGACTGGGGCAGACACTGATGCATGCACACCAAGAGGTGGGCTGTAAAGACTTTGACAGAAATATCTTGGTGCATTTTAAAAACACCTAGACAGCCTGACTGGTGTGGCTCAGTGGACTGAGTGCTGGCCTCTGAACCAAGGAGTCACTGGTTTGATTCCCAGTCGGGGCACATGCCTGGGTTGCAGGCCAGGTCTCTAGTAGGAGTTGCATAAGAAGCAACCACACACTGATGTTCCTCTCCATCTCTTTCTCCCTCCCTTCCCCTCTCTAAAAATAAATAAATAAAATCTTTTAAAAAAAAAAAAAAACCTAGACAGTAAAGGCACAGACACAAGAACTAACTTGTGTGAGGCAGTAGATGTAAGTGGGATTTCTAAGTGTAAAGATGTTAATTAGAATTTGGAGATCTTAAACTATGACTCGCTCAGCCTTCATTTGGTTGCACTGAAAATATTGGAATGTTACTAGTAATTATGTTACATGACATGGATGTAAACAGCCCCCATTTGGAGTTTCTTATGAATACTCCTTTGTCCAAAGATAGATGCTTCTAGAAATTTCACAGGGGAAACATTGCCTTCCTTCACCCCAGAGATGGGGACGGTGTAAGTCCAGCACAGAAGGATAAGACCATCTCCTGTCACTGTGTCTGAGGTATTTTGTGCATCATTCTGGAACATGGATCACAGGTTTTGGCAGATTCTATGGGGCTTTTTTGTTTGTTTATTTTTTGGCAATTCTGTGACCAGAAGGGATAAGAACAGCGGCTCCAGAGTTGGAGGCCTAGAGAACCGTGGCCTTAGTAAAAGCGAAGTAGCTGCTCTGCGCCTTCAGGAGCGTGTCCAGCATGCCCGGGACTCCTGGCCAGTGAGCACACCCAGGGTGGGCCCTGGGCTGTCGGGACAGGCTGCCTCCCTTTCTGGCAAGTGTGCGAAGCCCAGAGTGGGCACTGGGGCCTCAAGCATCGAGATCTCCTTAGTGTGGGAGTACTATGGGGTCTTTGTGTTTTGCTTTGAAAGCAGGAGTATGGAGGGAGAATATAACTGAAATGCTGAAACAATTATGTCTTCAAGTATAGTAACATGTGGACTTTTCTTTTTACCAACAACTTATAGCTAATATTGGGTGCTGTAGAACAGGCACTTGACCAGTGTCATAACTGGTGCTAAGGTGTAAAGTGAAACTTAAGAAAAAAACATACCTCTTGACATAGTCCTTTGTCTCAGCATGGACGGATACAATCTCCAATCAACTTAGAACGTTCAGTTTACGAGGAGCAGACTTCTCCATCCGACCATTTTTCATTGCTATTGTGGCCAGTTAGCTTTTCTCTTTTGCATTTGCTTGGGCAATAGTGGGTTCTGGCCAACAGGGTCCAAACCAAGCCCAGGAGATTCTGTACAGAAGGAAACCTGCTTTGCCTCCTCAGCATTTCTCCCCGAGGGTGTTCCAGGCCTGTGATCTTTCCCCGCTCCTCCTCCGCGCCTGGTATTTTAGCAGCTAAATTCTAGTCAGAAAAGTCTGTCATTAACATTCCTTAGAAAAACCCTGAGGAGGTGCAGGGCAGAATTAAAGAAGGGAACGGAAGATACGTATCAGGAAAACCTTCCCAGGTGTGAGAACTGGTTGTGTGAGTTCCCAGCCCCACACGGAGGCGGGGCCCACTCTCCGCAGAGGGAGTCACAGCTGCCCTGGGACTGGTGGCCTCTCCTCACTGTTCCTTCTGCAGGTTTGGTGTGAGGAGCACGCAGGCTCCAGAAGGGACACACCCTTGATTCCAGCAGCATCTAAAGATTCTGTTAGGTCTTCTTCAGAAAGGCAGGACTCGGGGCACCTGAATAGCCCTGGACTGGGAGCTGCTGGAGGAAGAAGGCTTCTTGAAGATGAGGCTACTTGAGATAGAGCTTATTTAAAAGTTAATGAGGGGAAGAGAGAGCAGAGGGATGCCCCCCCGCCCAGGGGAAGCTGCAGTCCAGACCCCAGAGGAGCAAAACTGTGAGGCTAAGGCTCCTGAGATGGACTGCAGGTATATTTACTGGGAAAGGGATGTCAGGGAGGAAGAAGCAGAAGACAATAGGTCTGGCCCTTGTCCGAAGCACTGACCTGTGTCCCTGTCCTGCCAGCTGCCAGTGTTACATCAGACCCCGTCCCTCATTTGGCCAGCCCCCCAGCCAGCCGTGACCACACGTGAAGTGAGAGTGATGCGCATGCACTGAGGAAACGTGAGCCGTTTGTTTCCAGAGGCAGAAAGACTTGGAGACGAGGTTAATGAATCGGCACATTTTATCCTCAGGTTCAAACCTGTGCGACCCAGGTGCTGCCTTGCCAGCGTTGTTTAGGCTTTTTTTTTTTTTTTTTTTGCCTTTTACAAAGACCAAACATTTCTGTAAAAAGCTCTGATGATACCGTAGTATGTGAACTACCTTGAATTTTTGTCCTATTTTATTCTTCATCTATCGTTTTCTCATTTTATCCATCTGATTTCTCATTAGCCTTACTGAACTGTATTCCCACAACCCTTCACATTTCACTTTAGGCTCTGGTCTCTCTCCCCAATCCCGATTTCTGAACAGCGTTCCTGTAGATGTGGACCGTGGTCCGCACTGCGCTGCAGGGCCTGCCTCGCGCACCTTCCTTGCTGCCTGGCTCCGGGTTTCAGGAAATGTTGGATCGCATTGCTCGTAAAAGGACACTGGAGAGTTGCTTGTGGTGTATGAGTGCTTCACTTTGCCAAAGATAAACTCTTGTGTGCTGTCTCTAATCCTTATTATATTTAGATATCTAAATGGGTCACCTGGGGCCTTTGTTAGCTGCCATGATTGGGCAAGAAAGTCTAGCGTGCAAATCTGTCAGATAACAAGGGTTTAAATTGGAAGATTAAGCATTGGGTTTTAGCATTCTGGTGGAACTTTCTGGAATTGTACATCAGTCAGTCTAGGCATTATCCATTACCATATTTAATTGAATCTAAGGTTCCCATGGTGGTAAAATGCACCATTACTTACACTTCACTGTGGAAGCAAGAGCTCTGCCCCCTAACCCAGAGCAGGGGGCCACACTCAGCTCAGCTCGTGATGGGTGCTTTGTAAAAAGTCTGAAAGGGCGGTATGGGCAAGGGGAAAATTCCCCTTTCCCTCCTCTGGTTCTTTTGGCTGGCTGAATAATCCGAGTAGGAGGAGAAAGGATGACAAGAGAAAATAGAATTTCACCTCGTGTGCACAGGACACCCCCCCCCGCCCCCCCCCCCCTACTTGAGAGAGTCAGAGACCCCGCTGGCAGGAGAGGGCCAGAGAGCAAGAGGGGGCCTGAGCTGGGGATAGGGTGAGGCGCCTTGGGGGCCTCAAACAAGCATTGCAAGATGATAAGCAGAACAGACCTTCTGTAAGGAGAAGGTTGCCCTGCCCTATAGAGAGGTCAAAAGAAGTTATCTCTGATAATTGTTTACTGGCAGAGCCCCTCATTCACGTTCTTCTAGGTAGTTCAGATGGAGCGCAAAGTTTCTCTTGAGCCTGAAGCTGTCTGTGTACCACTGAGGCACACCTGGGGTGGCTCCTTCTGGGCCCCCACAGAGGTCGTCCCTCCACCACAAACATTTGTTTCACTAGTAACACAGTTACACCATGCCACTCTGTTTCCAGACCTTTCTGCTGATTAAAAAATAATAATAAAAGCTATCCAGTGGATGAAACTGTAGTGTAAGTTTTTTTAAAGATTTTATTTATTTATTTTTACAGAAAGGAAGGGAGTGAGAAAGAGAGAGAGTAGCATCGATGTGTGGTTGCTTCTTGTGTGTGCTCTAACTAGGGACCTGGCCCACAACCCAGGCATGTGCCCTAACTGGGAATTGAACGGGCAACCCTTTGCTTCACGGACGGGCACTCAGTTCCCTGACCTACAGCAGCCAGGGCTGTAGTGTAATATTTTGATGATATTTAAAGGACAGCTGGATTCAGCGGGAGCAGTGTGCCCAAATTTGCGAAGACAGAATGAAAAGCTGTGATGAAATTCACACCCCCAGTATTGAATTATGTGGGGATGGCTGTTGGGACGTCAGCAAGTCAGAAACACATCCCAGTTTCAGACACATCAAGATGGGAACCTCTTTGCATTAGGAACTGATGAAATGTTTCTATTTATGCCCTTTAAATATGATACAGAAGAATCACCTTCCTAAATAACCCTCAGGGACAGAGGATTTATTCTTTCCTTATACTTAAACAGCCTTTGCGATTTTTTTAAAAGCCCTTGCTATTTACAGGAAAGGTTTTACATGTACTGAAGGAGAAATCTGCATTCCTGCATCTCCCATTCACTGGTTTTCGTCTGGTCGTTTAAGATTAAAGTGAAATGTCAGATGCATATTCATTCCAAAGAGTGTGTCAAATACTTTTAAATCCTTAATAAATAACACATTTCCCAGCTCTAGTAAAAACTCTCCTGAGTAGAACTTCATCTCAGAATTTTTCTTCAGACATCAGCACGTGATATCATAATGTCTCCAGGCCCTTGGGGCACCTGAGTTTTGCAGAGCTTCGGTTGTCTTATTTATTGACTGTGCTTGTCTCATTCATGTTTATTTTTCTCTGTTCCTTCCCCTGTGACTGTTTCCCCATGGCTCCCCTGCCCCCAGCGCCTCTCCCTCCTAGAGCTTGTAGGGTTATCTGCAGAACCTGGGTAACTACATCATTCATGCTTCACGCCAAGGACATAGGTCGCTCTGCCCCATTCCCACTGAGACGGGGGCATGACAAGGTGTCCTGGATCATGCGTTAGGATACATCACTGTCCTGTGAGTGTGGGAAGAGGTGCACAGGTGCAGAGGCCCATGAAGCAGCGGGATGAAGTAGCAACAGATCAAAGGTGTGCACCTGGGGTTCTGTGCAGCCTCTTTTCACTCTGCAGTGCGTGACCTTGGGTTTGTGTCCTCCTCTCTCAGGTGTGTAAATGACAGTGCCTGCTTAGGGGAGCAGTTGTAAGTATTCAGGGAGGCAGTGCAGCCAGCTACAACTGACTGAAATAACTCACACTGGAATTATATGTTAGAAAATGGACAGTATGCCCAACGATTTTACACTTCACTTCATCCTCACAGGTTCACCCCTCAGTTTCAGCTGAATCACAGAAAATCCTTCTAAGACTATTGCTGGACCTTTCCTTTTGGGGTTTACTTTTAAATCACTTATCTTTGGCAGATTGTTGTAATTAGCTTGAATCCTTACCCAAGGATATGTTTATTGATTTTAGAGAGAGAGAAAGGTGGGGGGAGGGAGAGAGACATCAGTTGCCTCCCATACATGCCCTTACTGGGGATCAAACCTGCAACCTAGGTATGTGCCCTGACTGGGAATTGAACCCACAACCTTTTAGTGGATGGGATGATGCTCCAAGTAACTAAGCCACTCAGCCAGGGCTTAACTTTTTTTTTTTTTTTTTTTTTTTTAAGATTCCATTAATCCTTACCATTGTTATGAGATGAGAGAGATAGACATCGATTTGTCATTCCACTTATTTATGCACTCATTGGTTGACTATTGTATGTGCCCTGACCAGGGATCGAACCTGCAACTTTGGCCTATTGGGATGATGCTCTAACAAACTGAGCTACCTGGCCAGGGTCTGGGCTGAACATTTTTATTCAAGTTTTTTAAATTAATAGGCTTTATTTTTAAGAACATTTTTAAGTTTACAGAATTTTTTAACAAAGCGTTCCTATAGCCCTCTTCTGTCCAACATGCACACAGAGTTTCTCCTATTGTTAACATCTCGAATTAATGTAGCACACTTGTTATCATCGCCGAGCCAGCATTAAAGCGCAGAGTTAACACTGAAGTTCCCCGTGTCAGACGGCCCTTTGAATTTTGACACATGCATACCATCACGATGTGTCCAAACACCCTGTGTTCATACTCTGTTCCCCGATAAGATTAACATTTCTTAAGTAGTATTTTTGTAAGAGTAGGATAGTTTGTGATTGTCTGGCCAAAGGTGAAGCACTGAGAGGTTTTATGGCATCCAATAAAATGTGAACGATACGCTTTTACGTAGAAGAGACTAAGTGGAAAAGTGGGGAGGGCAAAAAGCACAGGGAGCCAGGACTTTTCAGAACTATCTGGATTATCAGCCCTGGTGGCTGCTCCTCACATCCAGTCAGTCTGATAGCCATTTGAGATGGTCCCATGCCCTCTGCCTGCTTATTGGAAAATGCCCACTTGGCATTCTGTAACCTTCCATAGTTCCGCCTGTCCTTTTCTGATTGCCACTCCTGTTGTCTGCTGTTCTGTTACCCGGAGCAGCCATAGCCTGCATCTTTGACTTTGGAGAATATCACTTACAGGAGACGTGTAAAAAGGCAGCTTTACCTTTTCAGGGAATCTCAGTAAAGGAAGCATTAAAGCTACCATTCTTCTCCCTAAAGGAAACAATGCTGCTAAACCCCTCAGTGGTCACTTGAATCCTGTTTACTGAGTTGTCATAGCAACTATTCAGTAGTGCTATGTAAAGACCAGGATAAATAGCCATAAATGAAGCTCCACTCCAGGGAAGAGTGTTGTTCTCAGGGTAGACTTTCTGACGTTGCCATTTGCTTGATTTTGTCCTGGACCTTTTTTTTTTTTTTTTTTTTTAAGCAATAGGTCATCTTTTAAAATCAAGATTCTTTGGCCCTTCAAATGTCTTTGCACATTTGTTGATGCAGAGAAGGTGTTTAGTTTGCTCCCCCAGTCAAAAGTGTCTTCAGCAGTTGCTACCCCCGCCAGCCTCCCAGGCTGGAGTTCCTTTCAGTAGAATCGGGAATGAATTAAGCAAGCAAAGCCCAAAACACCACATAAAAGACTGGGAACACCGGCCTGCCAAAGAAAGCCTGTTTTTGTGTCTGTGGGTTCAGATGCTCCTTGTCCGCACTGCTAAAGATGCAGCCAGTGGCTGTGGACAGAAACTGAAGCGGGGACAAGAGACGCAAGGTAGGGGTTTTACTTGTATTTGTGCTGCTTAAAAGTTGTGTGGACTGTGCAGGGAACACAATAGCGTAAAATTTTGCAGAGAAGTTTTTGTAAACCTTAGGAAAACAGGTTTCGCCATCTCTGTGAGCACCAGAAGCGTTTATAGTCTCTAAACACATGGTAAGTGCTGATTTTGCTTGCATGTACGAGTTTGAACTACTGATGTTTTGTAAAAATTAAGGACATGTCATGCTTATCGATTGTGCAGTTTGTTTTCGAGAAGGAAGTCACCTCTTACAAGGAAAAATCATTTTTCATATTAGGGTGCAAGGGGAAATTGCAGGTGGTGGTTTCTTATTTCAAACAATTCCTCTTTAAACGTTTATACACACCTGGCGTGCAGTATTCCTTGCCTTGTGCTTTATGACTGAAGAAATCTGCATACGAGAAAGTATCTCTTTTAAATTGTATCATAAACTAGTTTCTGCACAAGTATGGGGATGGGGGAGATTCCTGGAGCTGACTGGTCATCTGTTGAATGTTTTGTTTCCCACGAGCTTACACATGCTGGAATTTCGCAATCTGCCTGGAGAAACCTGATAAGGCACATTTTGTTGAGATTCCCTTATTCCCCAAAGTAGATGTCTCCAAAGAAAAGAACATAATAAAGAGGACTGAAATGCTAATCTCTTCCTCTAGGGGACATATGAATGTGTTCATTTGATTTCTATTCAATTGCTAAATGTGCCATTTAAGGGAGTAACAGTTTTAAACGTGAAGGTGGTCTTTCATATGAAATTGAATTACATTTAAAAGAAACGAATCATAATGTGTCTGACTGCTTGCTTAACTCAGTCTGCCTTCATTGGGATAATCTGTATGCCGAGTGTAAACCAAATGTTACAGTGTTTCATGTTTACCATCAGTTTTTAAAATGCTAAGAGTAATTAATTCGACATAAAACTAATTACCGTCATAAGAAAAAGGCTGAGGGTAAATCGTGGGAAAGGACCAACCATTTGTTCCTCTCCCATAGAATTTTCTCACCCGCATTTCTGTTTAAATATTGGATCCCCAATTCCATAACCCTGCTGTTATTTACAGGAGGGTTTGAACTATGGATACACCCACTCTCTGATGAGGAACATTTCATTCTCAGACGAGTACCATGCGTGTTAAAGGGCACATTCAGGAAGACTGTGCCGTTAGAGACAGCACCTCGGCCTGCCCTGCTTGCTTACCTCCTGGGAGGTGCCAACTGGTAAAATGGGGTAAATGCCTGCCGCCACGCCCACCGTGACGATAGCCAAGGTCTCCTCACTGCATCCCTGTGGCTGTACGTTTTCCTTGGGCTGACCCTGATGAACTTTGAGAGTAGTGCCTAATCAGAGTCCCAGGCCCAGCCCAACCACCTATCTTAGGCAGGCTGCTGTTTTGTTGCTGCTATTGTTGATCTCTGGTATAAATGGCCCTGTGTTAGCATTGTCACAGCCAGCCCCCTTGCCTCCTTAAGGTGTGATTTCTGTTAGTGACTTCATTCTAAAAGCCACCCCACTCACCTAGCTACTTTACAAAGGTTTGATTCCAAAAGCTGTGTTTCCTTCTGTCACTCTGGAACAAAGCGCTGGGTTTGAGATTGTTCTCAGGCTCGGAGTCTAAGCTCCCTGGGGGACGGGGGGGGGGGGGGGGGGGGGCAGGTACCTGGCATCTCTGCCCTCTCTGCATGTCACATGTTGGCCTTTGGCCCTGGGCAAGGCCCTGTGCCTTCCTTAGGTCGGCTCTTTCTGGTACTCGAAAATATTACTACAATAAATAGCAATAATAAAAACACCCACAATACCTACTGGGTTTCGCCTCTATCCCTTCCCAATAGCAAGGCGATAGTTGTTGACTACAAAATATTGGAAAATGGGCAAAATATCAAAACTTCAATATTATAGTTACTTATAATTTCACTACCCAGAGACACTCCTGTGTTTACATTGTGCTGTATATATACTTTTTTCCCTTTAAATTTGGGTCGTAGTCGACCTTAATATTATAACTTACCTTTTAAAACTTACTATATGTTAAAATATTCCTGTATTTTTTTTCATGACCACAGAATTCTGCTAATAGCTATACTTTAAATGAAATTTCTATTATTGGATTATTTTCTTTGTTTACAACAGTGTCACTTTTTATTCATGTGTATAAATATCTGTACACATTCAAGACTGTTTCCTCAAGGTAAATTCTCAGAAGTGTATTTGCTAAATCAGAGCATGCGTATTATAACTTTGATGTGTACATAACACACGTGGCCAAACTGCTCTTCACTAAGGCAGCGACAAACAGGAAAAAAATGTTTGCAACATGCCTAACAGTGGAGTTATAACCTTAATAAATAAAGAGTTCTAATAAATCAATATGAAAATAACACCTGTTTTGGTAGGAAAATGAGTGAAACATATCAACGAGAAGTTTCCAAATGGTGAAGTACAAATGGAAAATAATCTGACAACTTCAGTGGTATAATCAAAGGGATAAAACTTCAAATACTGGCATAACTTTGCCAATGTGAAGATTGAATGAGTTGTTTGGTTTCGTGTTGCTTTTTGACAGCACTCGCCAGGGTCTGTGAATGGTTGAAGAAACTACCATTAATGTGCTTTGCTGCTGGGAGTTTAAGCGGCTGCAACCTTTCTGAAGGGGAATTGCATTCTGCCTTCTTGTTTTCTTGTCTCCCTGGGAACACACTCCATCAAATTATTCTTTCTTGTGCTGTTTAGAGTTCCTTCTCCCAGGATCCTATCTCCTTGCTCACACTGTCTTTGCATGAAGTAGGTCTAAATATTCTAATAGAGCATTTAATATAAAACTTATGCATACATAAAAGGATGGGGAGGTGGGAGTGAATAGGGCTCCCCTTTGAACAGCCTTCTTTTCACTACTAAACATTTCTTAAAAGAGCCCATGCCCATTTTCTTGTTTCTGATGCTAAGCCACCAGAACTGCCCTGCCTTTGCCTGTCTTGCTGAAAGCTTCCAGGGGCCTGCTCCTCGCCCTGCCCTCCTGATCTCCACCCCCAGGCCCGTGACACTAGCAGTCCCCGCCTCCTTCCTGGCACCTCTCTGACGAGCCTCTTTCCCTCCCCCTCTCGCTCTTGACTGGTTCCCTGGATGGAGGCATGGCCTCAGGGTTCTTCCCTCCCATGTCCCGTTTCTGAAGGAATGCTCACTGCTCTCCTTCCGCCCTCAGCCTAGGTGAGTACCAGTCCACTGTGGTTTTCTACCCTGAAACCCTTCTCTTAGCTGTGGCCTCATAGTCTGATTTCGTAACCTACTTTTTTTCTAGTTCTCTAAAGTTTCCACTTCTCTGCTGGTCTGCATCTCCTGGCCAGCACTTCAAATTGAAATGTGTTTATAATTGTTTCGTATTTTTGCTTTTCCTCATTTCAGCATTTTCTTATGTACCAGGTGACAGTAGACAATCTCAGCCTTGGCACCTCTGACGTTAGGATGGGACAGTTCTTTGCTGGGGGCACTGTCCTGTGCAGTTAGGGTGCCTAGCAGCAGGCCGCATGCCGGTAACGGTCCCCTCCCCCCTCTGTCCCCAGACCTGGCCATACATGCCCCAGGGGACAAAAATCTCTGGGTTAAGGTGTCAGTGCAGATTGTTTCTTGTTTTGGGGTTTTTTTTTTCCTTGATCTGTGCTCTCAGTAAAAATGGCATCTATGTACAATTTAATTTTTATTATAGTGCTTGTTAGAGCTTTGAACCTTATGTTATATATGGTGAAAATAGAAAATTGAGTAGTAAACATTTTCCAGATGCACTGAGTCACTAAATTAAACATACATTATTTCTTTTCCTAGTAAGTGGTACTCGACGTTTTTAACTGGGGCTGGGGGAGAGGGGTGAGGGTGGGGGCTGGGCGCCCTTACTTACCGTCAGCTTGCCCTGCAGGGTTACGTAATTGCTCTGTGCTCTCCGCTTTCTCAAATGAACGGCTGTCCTAGTTTCAGCCACTCTGAAAGGACAAAACAGCTCATTAAAGGGTGCCAGATGCTTCACTTGTCAGTATTTCACTTAAAAGGGAATACTGTTTAGCTTTGGAATTACACTGTGGATATACTGAAAGTTTGCCTTCATGAAATGAAAGAAAAGTGTCCCTGTTAAAAATACTGTAGCATCTCTCCTCCCTCCCCCCCGCACCCACTCTTCCGAGTGTTATGATGGTGAAAACTTCACTAGCAGCAAATGTTTTACATACTATTTAGTGAAGCTTTTTAAAGTCTCTTTTTTAAATAAATGTGGATAACTGAGGTTTCAGTTTTGAGCGGGTGGGCAAAGGACAAGGGTTTGACTATGAAATCTCTGTGAGCATACCTTGTTGTCGTTTTCGATGGGACAGTTGAAATAAGCTTATTATAATATGTAAGTAGAGAACTAAGACAAATTTTGCTGAGTCAAATAAATAGTCCCGTAACATAATCAGAGCTAAAGGTAAAGCTTCTTTAATATGTTAATTGTGGCTTGAGAAAGGGCAGAAGGAAAATTGGCCTACCTCCTTTTCTTTTCACTTTCTCCCTTGTTTGTTGGTTTGTTTTAGTATTAACGTTGAAACACTGGCCTATATATTTGACGCGACTTTATTACATCAATTCCAAAAGGGTTTAGACTATTCAGTTTACACTGGACCACACAGTTGGAGCTCTTAGAGCCTTTTAATGGTGGTTGGGGGGTGGCTACCTTGCAAATTAGGGAAATGCGGTTCGGTTCCGTGTGGAGGCGGTGGGGGCAGGTCGGATCTGGCTGTGATATCACTTGATTTGGATTTCCTGAAGATGAACAGGCTTCGTCTTCAGGGCCAGTGGTAGGAAAGGTGCAGGAAGATTTTAAAAACTGCAAAGCTGGATGTAACTCACCCTCTCTCAGACCAACCATTGTTTGTGGCCTCCTTGCACCGCAAATAGGCTACTTCTACACAGGGCCCCTGCTCTCTGGAGGTGTGCTGGAGGCAGTTCCTGGTTTCCACAGACTTGGGGCTCTGCCAGTGTCGACAGGTAAAGCCTTTCCCTTCTGTGCTCTTAACAAATTGACTGCCATACAATTGCCGCTTGTTCCCCATTACTCACCTGGCTTGCTCATAGACATCCACTCTCCTTGTTACAACATGTTGATCTAAAGTATTTAAATGATTGAGAGGGTGGTTTGGGAATATTTGAAGGGCTTTTAGCAGCTGGCCTGGGTGCCTAAGCTTTTTTGTTCTTTGTTCTGGTTGTTTTGGTAAGCATGCCTAAAACACAGATTTTAGGATACAGCCTAGAGGCTGGGCACTGATGTGTAGGTGTAAATGACTAGACCCTCTTAACGTTGCATATTAACTGTGTTGAGGGGTAGGTGCAAATATCTAGGAAGGCATGAAGAGATGAACAGATCATGCCTGAATTATTTCCATCTCTGTTCATACATCTTCCCCGGCCTCAGGTCATAGCTCCCAATGCCAAATCATTGATGGGGGAACGGGGACATAGATCAAGGAGGATTGTTTTTGGGTTTTGGGGTTTTTTTTAGAGTTCACCACTGTTTCTAAACAGCACAGGTCCCATGTGGTCTGCTCCCCTGCTTTTGTTGCCTAAACCACAGAATTTAAGCTCTAATTCAACACTCATCCCGCCCTGCAATGCTGGGGTCAATGATGCTGTAGCAGTCATTGAACTTGAGCCTGTTTTCCCACATATTCCAAGGCTAAAGCAGTAAAACTTTCATAATTTTCAGAGAAATAACAAGCTGATTTTGTTGGCTTTTGTGGTTAAATAAGACAGTATGCCCTTTAGGCAATATATGTTAATGGGATGGTCCTCCAAGTTGCTCTTTAACTGTTTCTGGATTAAAATGACTGCTGGAGATGTGCCAGGAGGCCGTGTCTCATGGCGGCCTGGGTGCAGGTGTACAGGAAATGCTGTCCCTGCTGCCTTTCGCCAGCCACGGGTCTGTCATCTAAGGAGTCAGCTGGCTGCTCGATGCAATGAGGACAGAACACCCGTTTTTAGGGTGATTACAAGGATTGACTGTGATCGTGTCTGTGAAACTCCTAGTTCAGACTCTGGCACACAGTGGCCACTGCTGGTCCTGGTGGCTGATAAGTAATAATGATTCCATTTGTCGTGACGGGAAGAGCCAACACATGGGTCACGGCAGAGACCACCGAAGCTCATTGTGTGGCTGTCCCAGCATGAAAAGGTATTCGCTTCCTCCTGTGACTTGTCATTTGAACTTACTCACCACTCACTGAACTCAGCACCGCATCCTCCACTAGAATTTATGAGGGACATACATTCATTTGGGGGCTGGTGTAGAGGAAGATAAATTGGTGGAAGAAGTATTATCAGAACGCTGAAATCATTCTTGGCATCCAAGAATGGGGGTGTGGTGAAGGTTAGGTAAAGTCAGCAGGGTCACGGAAGGTGGGGGTGAAATATTCCAAGGGGTGGGTGAGGAGAGTGTTTTATTGTCAC
Source organism: Desmodus rotundus (assembly GCF_022682495.2). Classification (NCBI taxonomy): domain Eukaryota; kingdom Metazoa; phylum Chordata; class Mammalia; order Chiroptera; family Phyllostomidae; genus Desmodus; species Desmodus rotundus. The sequence goes on along the minus strand of NC_071387.1, from coordinate 188,955,211 downwards.
ATTTGTGTTTCCTCTGTCTTTCTTGGATTTAGGAACACATCTGTTCTCTATCATTTTTCATTTTTCACCATTTGGCTGAGTCATTTGAAATAATCTTCAACTTACAACTCCTTCTGACATACTGATTCTCGAGCACCACTGTCTTGAAGAAAAGTGCCAGGTTGCAAGCGAGCAGGCCTGGCACTTCACACCTGGGACCCTTTCAGGCCCTTCCCCCACGTGGGGGCTAAGGAGGCTTACAGATTTGAGCAGCTTGAGTTGCTCACACAAGCCTGGCCTCCTTGGTTTGGCTGCTAGGATGCTGAGAGTACAGCATGTACCGGTCTTTTCCAGGCCCTGGGGTGGAAATAACCTGGCCTCTGAGCATCGCCTGACCTCCCGTTTCCTAGCAACTCCCAGCAGCTCAGTGGAATATGTGGTGGTGTTCCTAATTTATACGTAACAGATATTGGTTGTGTCTAAGGCTGGCTAATTTCCCATTATGACTTGCCAGCCTCCACTTTAGTACATGAATAAGCAAGAGAAGTGAGTCCTAGGAAGCTGCACCCACCAACACCCACTTGCCCCCAGGCCTCCATTTTCCTTCTGGAAAGTAGAGACTGCCCAGGACTTGCTAGTACCTCACCACTTTTCCAGGAGAGACTGCATTCAACAGTTTTCAAGTAAAATTCTCCAATTGATTTTTTTTTTCTTATATCCCAACCTGTATTCATAAATACTTATAAATTGGCTATATCGGTTCTCAGAGAAGTAACTTTTTCCTTTGGCTTTATTTTTTAAAACAAACGGAGGGTGGTCATTTCATCTCAGTTTCTTGCTGTATAAAGGGGCCGACAGGATGTGGCCATTTCTCAAGCCCCCTTCAGGCTCTCAGCTAATATGAATCTGATGAACTTAGACTCTTTCTAATAACTGACATCTCTTTGGTTTTTGGCTCAGAGTTTTTCAAGGTGCTATTTTTATTTTTCATACTTTTAATGGCAGTTCAAACTACTCTGTCCTAATTTATCTTTTTTACTTATTTGTCTCTGAGCATTGTTTTCTTCGTATTCTAACTTAAATTTTTTTTTTTTTTGCCCCTGGAGTTCAAACACCTTATAGCAAGAAATCACACTAGTGTATTATCCGTAAGCTGATTTGTGCTACCACCATGGCTTGTCTTAGGGCTTAAGAAATGACCCCATCCCAGCATCTCATTTATACAGGAAGAAACTGAGATGAAGTGTAGCGTTATGAAAGTACTAACTGGCCAGACTTTGAAAATCTGAGTTGGGCAGATTTCTTCTGGCTGTAGATGAGGAAGAACGTTTGGCCGGCTGCTAGGCATGGGTCTTTCATTTTTCTCCTCATCCCTTGCTCTTCATTTTCTGTCTCAGCATCCTTCTCTCTCTGACACAACCTTGGTGCTGGTATAGGTGACTGGGAAAGTTGTACAGCTTTTTGGGCACTTTAATGACTGGTGGGAGCCTCTTTGCCGACACGCTCAAAGAGAGACAGCTGCCCCCTCTCACTTGTATTTCTTACCACCCAGAATGCATCAATCTCGTATGTGTTTCTCAGCCTAATTTCTCAGTGAGTCTGAATAAAGGGGCTACGACCTGCTCAATATGGGGAACTGAGAAGCAGAAAATAATGATGAACAGAGTGAGATTAAGGTTTAGTTTAGCAAGATAAAAAGGGTTTAATCATATTCATTAGATAAAATGGCCATAGATCACACCTAGAGGGAGGCGGCTCCGAATGCTGCTGGACGGGCCTTCTTTTCGCTGGGCCTCTGGTTGGATTTGAAACAAATCTGTAGTTCCCTCCCTCCCTGCTCCCTTCTCTGCCTTTCTGAGTCTCCCACCACATATTAACTGACTCTCAGGAGTCATTATTTTTTAATATCTTGAACTGTTAAACTCCAAATTTTACATTTATATTACCTATCCAGAATTTAAATTTGTGTCTACAACCCAACCTCTTGTTTTTGTTTTTACTCTGCAATTGGGGGGAACGTGTTCCTTGTCATAGCACAGACCTCCTGGTCTCCCCGTGCGCCTCCTGTGGAATCGCATTATTTCCTTGCCTCACTTGCATTCATAAAGGTGGGCCTTTAAAAAAACTTATAAAAATTGGAACCTAACATACATATTTTTTAAGGTCATCGAATCCTAAGAGTCCAGCTTTGAAGAAAGCCAAAGTGAGCCCCAACATAAAATAACACCCTGGATCGGGGCAGTGGCGAGCCCTTTAGTCATGAACTTGCAGCTTCTATAAGATCTCTTGCCTCACTGACCTCTCATCCCTCCAGATTGCCAGCCTTGCCCTGGCTAATGTCCACGTTGCCCTATCTGTCACAGATCCCATGGTGTGCCAGACAATCATGGAGAAGTAAGCTTCGATTGGTTCTAGATCACATTTGTGCCAGCCTGGGAGAAGGAGAAGACAGACCTCCTTGCTCCCCCAAACCACCCACCCATGCTTTCCCACACTGCCAAACCTGATGTCAACCTTCCCACTCCAGCATGACCTCACCTGTCTGTAGTCCACCAAGGGACTGAGAACATCTGTCCTTAGCCAGTTTGCCTGCCCTCCTCCACAGCATCCTGTTTCTCATTGTCTTCCTTCGTCAGGTCCTCGCTATGTTCTGAGGGCCGCATTCCTAAAACTACCTGCCCAGGCCACCCGGCTATTTGACTGTTTCAAGTGAGGCCACAGCCTAGTGGTTCTCACCGTGGCCACTGAGCCTGGGTCCATGCATTCTGTCTTTGATTCTACCCTAGATTTGAACTTCACCACAACCCTGTGATATCCATCTGCCTTTGGCATAATATACCAGCTCTGTCGCCATTGCTGACGTGTGCTTCGTTGTTGATTTGCCTTTTGAGAACTTACAGTATTGGCTGCTATACCCCATCCTCACATTATCACCATGCATCTTGATCTTTTTGGAGTCTCAGCCCATTCCCACTGGTGTCCCCTCCTTCCCTTTCTCCATAGAATATCTTCACTCATATGCCACACACACTGGCTACACCCTCAGTCTCCTTCTGGGCAGACTGACTCTTTAGCAACAAGACAGCATAAACTTGCCACCAGTGACCTACACACCTATACACATAAATATTTTATTTAATAAATAATAAGCACTTGTTTAAGAGGCTCCACAGTGTCAGGGCTTTGCCTAGGTACCTCTGAGTTCTCTTGGTTCTTCCTCAAGGTTGCAAAATGGCTGCCACAGTGGCTACCATCACATCCTCACAGAACATCTTTATTTATTTTTAGCAAATAGTTTTTGAGTAGCTATTGTGCCCTTGGGACGCATTACTGCATAAAGCAAACCAACACCTTGCCCGCTTAGAGTCAACACTAACTCCTGAAAGGAATCTAGGTTGTGCCAAAATGGGTTACTTTCCTTTTATTAGGAAAGAAAACATTGTTCCAGGGGCCCCTCAGTAGGTTTGCCTCCTATTTCCTTGGTTCTGGGGCCAGACAGGCCTGTGGCTGAGCCTCACTCTTCAGGCAGCTAGGAGAACGAGTGTCTGGCAAAGGTGAATGGGTTTCCTTTCGTAGGGTTGGCTTGGAGTGACTTCATTCCAGGACAGCTGCCCTGAGTCCAGTGGGAGCTCCATTAACAAGTGAGGGTTCAATAAAACTTTAGATGAGGGGTTGGGCAGGCAGGTGAAAATGGAAAGATAGAAATAAAAACATGTTTGGGTTTTATCTTGTGGACAGTTTGGAGAACTTCTATTTAAGGATGTGATATCAGATATTCCGGATAGACATTTTACATTTGTGACAGTTAATGCGGAAGGATTTAGATAAAATACACTTCTCTTACCTTTTGAGCCTAAGTTGACATTTAACAATAGAGAGGGAAATGAGCCTAATACTTTATGTAACATTAATTAATATGTAATAATGTACATGAATATTAAGAAAAAATTTTTTTTAGAGAAAGTTGGTGTGGGGAGAAAGAAAGGGAGGAAGAGAAACATCCATCCGTTGCCTCTCATAAATAAGCCCCAACCAGGGACTGAACCTACAACCCAGGCATGTGCCCTGGCTGGAAATCAAATGGGTGACCCTTTGCTTTGTGGTATGACGACCAACCCACCACCCGGTCAGGGCTCAAGAAATTTCATACAAGCAGTACTGAAAATTGACATTGACACCTTCAAGAACAGTACTTCTCAAAGTATGTCTGGTGAAAGCCGTTCTTTTTTATTGTTGCCAGTTAGTTGTGGGTTGGTACTTTTGAAAAAATACAATAAAGATGATACAACCATGTCAAATTGCTATAAAGTTCCTAAGTGCTTACTCCCACTTTTGGTAAACATCCCGTCACCCAGACCAGCACCCATCACAGGCCACACTTGGAGCCATGTCCTTCTGGTTTTCCTCCGAGGAGGAAGAGCAAGAACCTAGACATACGTCCTGGTGCTTACTAGTCACACGGTCTCGGACAAAGCGCTCAGGTTGTATTTGCTTCTCTTCCTCCATGTATATAGTGGAATAGTCCTGGCCTGTCCACTTGCCTGAATAGGGTTCTTTGAGATTTAATTAAGGTGACAAAAATTCTTGGTATGGAGTAACCCATATTGAAATACTAGGTACTATTCATTTGCTGTTTGGCTTTTAATTCAGGAAGGAAACCATAGCTTCCTTTCAGTATTGAGAATTAAACGCCAGCCCCACTGTTCGCAATCCAGGGGTCCCCTATTTGCAGGAACACATTGTGGCTGAGGGCGTCCACAGGAAAGCCTCAGGCAGCTCCTCCCCAAGAGGGGAGATGCAGGCGTGGAGACTGGCAACTCTGCAGTTTCCTGGGGATTCACAGGTGGGCGAGAGGCGGAATGGGGGCGTCTGCATCCGGTGTGTGTGCAGGAGAGGAGGGAAGGAAACCCAGAGGCGTGACCGAGCAGTATTCTACCAGAGGAAGAGCAGGCAGAGCTGCAGGTGCAAGGGCGGTCCTTAAAATCAGGAAACCGGAAAGGAGTGAGAATGGAAGAAAGAAGCTGTGGAGGAGGGTGGGCTTGCATTCTTGTAACTCAAGGAAGCGTTGGACGAAATGTTAAATACTGCGGTTTTCAGGCCACTTGTGGGTTTTGGAAACAAGTATGTGACAGGAGCACAATGGTAGCTGGGATTCAAAGGAGTAAATGTCCCACAGATGCAATTAAAGAGAAAGTGCTTGAACTGTAGGCATAGCCTTTGCAAGCGTATGCTTGCAGGTTTGGGGCAGGGTTGGGGGAGAATCAGCCTGTACGTGCCCTCTGTTCCATCTAGCTTTCTTACAGGTACCCGCAGTGGGCTCTTTTTCAATGTCCCCGTAGGTGCTGAAGATGCAGGGTTCAGTGATTTGTGTAAAAACACACACACAAAAATACCTTCACGTCTAGGAATCTTTTGGAGGAGTGACTTTGGAAACTGAATATAAGTTTATTAGGAAAAATGAAATTAATTTATTTTGCTTGAGAATCAAGTTAATGGAAATTCCATGTCTAATATATTTGTCTAGAGTCTGTTAGTCTCATGAAAACTATTCCTGGGGTCTCTTCTGTTTCACATTCGTGTGAGTATTTTTCATCTGTGAATAATAGATAATATTTTTTGTAAGAAGTAATTTATTTTAGTCTCTCTATAAGCCTTGTTTAAAATGGTCTCCCAATCCATTGATATATAAAACATACTCCGAGTATCAACAAATGCCAAAAAAATTGCAATTTTAAGCCTTGCTGTTCTTTTCACTGTCCAGGTAGACCAGGGACTCAGCCTAATTTAGTACGGCAGCACTGCCCACTAGAAAAATAATGTGAGTCCGATAAGTAAATTAAAATTTTTCCAATAGAGAGCATTACACTAAGTGAAATAAGCTAGGTGGTGAGGGACAAATACCATATGATCTCACCTTTAACTGGAACATAATCAACAGAAGAAAAGAGCAAACAAAATATAATCAGAGACATTGAATTTAAGAACAATCTAACAATAGCCAGAGGGGAGGGGGGAGGGAACAGTGGGGGGAAGGGCTTTCAGGAACTACTATAAAGGACACATAGACAAAACCATGGGGGAGGGGTGGAAGCAGGGGAGGGAGGTGGGTTTGGCTGCTGGGGTGGGGGGAGTGGGGAGGAGAAAATGCAGACAACTGTAATTGAACAACAATAAAATAATTTAAAAAATAAATTTTAAAAAGTCTAAAAAGGAATTTGTTTTGTGAATTTAGCTTTAATAATATATTTTAGCCTGCTATATCCCGAGTGTTATCACTTCAACACAGTAAATTTCAAAATTATTAATTTAACATTTACATTATTTTTTATATTGGTTTTTCTTTTTTTTTCAGTCTGGTGTATAAATTACCTTTAGGATGCAATTCAGTTTGCCCAATCTGCCTGGCTTTTATTCTCTAATGCAGGTCAGCAAACTTTTTCTGTAACTGGCAAGATAGTAAATCCTTCACCCGGGCTGTGTGAAAGCAATCACAGGCAGTGCACGGCCGCGTCCCAACACTCTATTCCCAAAACCAGGTGGCGGGCTGGTGGGGCCGCCAACCCCTGCTCTAACTATATTAGTTAAATGTATTGTCTTATTTGTGTTTTAATTCTCAGAAGTTGATTTCTGTTTTGGCTTAAAGTCCACTACCAAGATAGCTATTGTGATGAATTTCATTCAAGAATACTCAGGGAAAATGTACCAGGAAACAAACTCCATTGTTAAATAATGAATACCTCGGAACTGCAGGAACTCTCCCTCCCCCTTTCCTGAATGGCACCTAGCAAGACAAGCAGCTACCTAGTGATTCCTAGTGCTGACTAGGCATAGCTCTCATTCTGCCTGGATCTGAAAACTGGCTCTGTCAGGCATAGGCTTGGTAACCTGAGACCAGTTAATTAATTTCTTTGTGCCTCAGGCTATACACCTGTCAAGTGGGAGTGATGGTAATACCTACCTGCTAGAGTTGCTAACATTAAATAAAAGCCGGCATGGTAAAGCTAGCTTAGTGCCTGGCACATAGTAAGTACGAAGGTACACATCAGCCTTTATAATGACTGCTACCGTAACTGCTGCAGCTACTATTACTAGTACTGTTGCTACTGGTAGTATTAGTACTGCTCTTGCTACTACCACCACCACCGTAGAGGTTCATAAATAGAAGGCAGTCCATGCACCAGAGCAGAAGCTCTTGGACTTGATCAACCACCCCACAGGTGATTCTAGCAGCTACTCCCATGGGTGTGACCTTGGACTTGAACTTGTCGATAAGTAGAGGAGCCCACTGCATTCTAGGGAAACTTTGGCAGAATCTGCAGTGATTGTGCTGTTGGAGGTGGGTCTCTGTAGCTCCTCTGGGTTGATAACTGCTGTGAATGTGGCCCAGGTAACTCACGTTCTTTAGACCTACTTAATGAAAATACTCGTGCCCTGCCCCCCTCGCAGGGTGGTAGAGATGAGCACATGATATCTTGTATGCAAAGGACTTCGGAAGGTATAACGTGCTGTGCAAATGTTAGTTGATGGCATTTCCTGAATGGTTGCTCAGTTTGCTGAATTCCACACATTTAATTTGATCAGCATAGTCTGATTTCATTCACAGGGTAGTTATAAGGATTGGGATCATACATGCGGAGTGCTTAATTCTACATTAATTGAAACAGTTCCTGGTAAGGGGTAGGTAGTGCTATTTTTATTATCAAATTATCAGTTGAAGACATAACCTTTTTAAAAATCATAGTCCTTTAGATTTCTATCCATTATTTGGACTAAGAAATATTAAGTGACATTATTACAGAATGTGACAGATAAAGTCCCAAATATTCATGGTCTAACATATTAGAACATAGTAGAGAATTGGTGGAACTGAATTGCTAGAATCTTCTCATCAGTAATCGCTTTCTGTCTGAAGGGTTAAATGAACTAATACTGACACTGCATATACGAGGAACGGAGGGAGGCTGGCAGTGTGATCTTTCCTACAGAACAAAGCCTGAGTCACACCTAAGACACCTCCCTAGTCATCACATTTTCTTAGAGGCAGAGGCAGGATGGAAATGGAACAGGTTCTCTAAAGCCTCCCCCATCGGAGTCACCCACGTCCACCTGCGTCCGCTTAGCTATGCTTCCGACTATTGGCCATCACACACATAGGGTGTGTTCACTGAGAAAACAAGAGGATTGTGGGGATGTGGGGGTGGCGGGGTGGGGGAGTGTTGACAGGGTACACTGGTGTGGGGCTCTCCTGGTGTACCTTTTTATTTCCTTTCATTCAGTAACAGTTGGATAGAACGCAGAAAAGAGTGAGAGCAACCTAAATGCTGGTCAGTAGGGAACGTCTGATTAAACACATCTGTTGCTGGCATGCTGTGCAGCCGTGAAAAGAACGGGGAGGCCTGTCTCTGAGACTCAGTTGGTGAGAAGAGCAAAACGTGGAATGTGTTTTTATTTGCATTTTTAAAAGACAAAGTGTGTGTATGTGTGGTTATCTGTATGTGCATGTGGGCCTGCCCACGCACGCGCACACACGCATGTAGTGTTTATACGTGCTTAGGATGCGTCTGGGAGGAAACACAGGAAGCTGCTAAAAATGGTTTTCTCCAGAAGCACTGTGGGTTTTCCGTTGTATGTATTCTCTATATTTCTGAAAAACCAAAAAGTAACACTTTGCAAGTGTTCTTCTGTCACTTAGTGGCAACTGAATGGAGAAAATGAGATGACTTTTCTCTCCCGATTTTCTGTACATCGTTTTCATTAAACTCTGTATTGAAAAGTTACTCATGACATCTTGCAGCTGAACCATTTCCCATAGCAACATATTACGGTTTTGCTCTATAAGCAGCTGAGAAAAGTAACTGGGCATTGAGCTGTGTTTGGGGTGTGTTCTCCAGAAACACATCTCAAGGACTGCCTGGACCCAGGGGGGTGGGGGGGCAGCCTTTAGAAAGTGACAGTGAAGCCAGCGTCGGAACCATGGTTTTCTGCTGCTATTTTCGTGAAACGAAACCAGATCTAGTAGGATGGAATTCCTTTCATTAAGGTTTTCTTGCAGAATTCTCACTCCAGAGAATCCTGGCTCCTACCACCCACCACCCATTTCTTTAATTGTGTAGTAGCATCAGGCTTATTACCCCATGCTGTCAGGAAACAGCTCTGCCAGCTACATGCAGTGCTCCTATGCAGCTCCTTCTGTCTCTGGTCTTACCAACACCATTTCCAGAGTCACCCAAGCGAGCCCCCATCCTCACTTCAGCCCTTTGGCGAGGTTGTTGCATACAGCTGCCTTGTTTAGATTCTTTTGTGTCGATCTGCATTATTTCCTGGGAGGACCCTCCAGAGTTCACTCTAATGCAGTAAAGTTCTACAGATTTTGACAAACGTCAAGCCTTGTATTCTCCATTACAGTATCACATGGGATAGTTTTACCAACATAACATTTCCCTGACCTCTGCCTAGTCATCCCTCCGCCAAACCCCGGCCACCACTCATCTTTCCACTGTCTGTAGCTTTGTCCTGTTTATTCAGCGTCATGTAACTGGAATCAAATAGTATGTACCCAGTTCATAGTGACTTTTTTTTACCTAGCACTGTGTATTTAAGGTTATGCCATGTCTTTGGGGGCCTTGAGAGCTGTTTTTTAAAAAAATGATCTGAACACTGTTTCATTGTAAGGATGTAGCACCGTTTCTTTGCCCATTCACTTATTGAAGGACATCTTGATTGCTTCCAGTTTGATGGTTACAAATAAAGCTTTTATAAATATTTATGTGCATGTTTTTTTCTGTGGACATAAGGGTTCAACTCAATTGTGTAAATATGATTTGTGGGTCATATGTTAAAACTGTGTTTAGCTTTTTAAGAAACTGTCTTCACATTGGCTATAGTCAGCCCGTTATGAATTAGAGTTCCTTTGTTCCACATCTTTGCCAGCATTGGGTATTTTTAGTTTTGGGGCGTTAATCTTTCTAACGGGTCTGCGGTGGCTTGTCATTATTGTTTTAATTTGCAGTTTCCTTACACAGCAAATGTTGAATGTATTTCCATATGCTCTATAGCCATCTCTCTCTATCCGTGAGAGGTGTGTCTGCTCAGATAGTTTGCCTATTTTAAAAATTGGTTTTTTTTTCATATTGTTGAGTTTTAAGTGTTCTTTATATATTTTGGATACCATCTTTTTTCAGATTTGTATTTTTTAAATGTTTTTCCAGTGTGTTGCTTGTCTTTTCTTTGCTTACCAGGGTCTTTCACAGAGGAGAAATTGTTAATTTTCATGAAATCTAGCTTATCCGTTTTCCTTTTATGTGCAGTACTTTTGATATGTTTTCTAAGTCATTGCCGAACAAGTGCATTAGAAACAGCTATGAAGAGAACCACAGTTTTATTTATGCAACACAGTACTGTAAGTGTATGTATGTGGTACTCGGTTCCAGTGCTAGGCAATTTAATGAGGAAGTCATACAATTCAGCTTCTCCCCTAAGAGACATTTATTGTCTAATGGGAGTTCACTTGGCTGTGTCTCGTGGATGTGCAAAAATAAGTGACCTGAGGGGAAAGGCACACTCCAGGTCCTGTCCTGTGCCAGGAACCCAGGGAAGGCGTAGATTATAGGTGACATTAATTGGCTGCATCAGGAACAGTTTACTGAAGCAGGAGCATTTGAGAAATTTCTGACACTCCACACAGTGAGGGACAGCGGGAGAACATCTCAGGTGAAGAGGCTAGTTCAGCCGCGGTGAGGCGGGAAATGAAGGTTTCATTCAAGAGACAGCTAGTTATCTGTAATTTGACTTAAATGTTAGGGTAAGCGTGGGGTGTATTGACTGGGAAGGTAGATTGAGGACACACTTTGGGGGCATTTCTTGTGCACTGAATCCTTTGTCTTAATGTGGCGTGTGCTGGAAGTTTGTGAGCAGGGGTGGGATATGGCCAAATCTGCCCGAGAAAGATTCGTGTGTGTGCAGGCCCACATGTGTATTACTTATGTTCAAATTTACCTTTTCTCTAGTTGGGGTTCGTGTGGATCTGCAGCGAGCACAGCAGCTTCCAGATGTAACAGTTGGGGTTTTCTTGCTCAGGGTGAGAACTCTGGGCTTGCCAGGGGTGTGGGGTAGGGGGAGGCTGTGCTTGGTGAGCGAGAAATTTCCATACTCTGACCTTCAGGACTGGCTCACCACGGTTGCCCTGTGGAACCTAGCTGCTTCCCGTTCCTCACCTCGGAAAGGATTGCCTCTTCTCTAGGGAAAATTAGTTTCTGCCTTTTATCAAAATGCGAGAATTGGCAAAGTGGCCACAACTGTGTAAAATGTTTCACAGCCCAGGAGAGAAATGACCACTGTGAGTACCGTGAACCTTTCTCCCCAGTTCAGTTGGCTTTTGTTTGCTGCTTGTTCAAGGTCAGGAAAATCATATCGCCGCTTTAGTAACCAAGCTTTCAGTAACTGTTTGAAGCCTGATAAATTTCTTATCCAATATTTATTCACTGCTTTTGAGAGTTTGATGGAGCAGAGAAAGCAAACAATGCTCGAGAGGCCTTACGTTTCCTTCCATTAGTTTCTGTGTTAATTAGTAAGACTTTCTTAGTGTGGGGCTGGGAACGATCATTTGATTGGTGCGACATAATCAACTTCTGGAATTTCTGACTTCTTAAAGTCGAAGAAGGGTCATCAAAGGTAACGTGGATTTATTTTGCTTGTCTGTATCTCAAGTTGGAGTGGGGTAGAGGTGCATCCCATAATGGCATGCAGACACAATATACCTAACATATTAAATCCTCTTCGTAAGGCTCAGTGCAGTGTGCGGCCCCTACGCTGCAGTATTCACTGATCAGAGTACAGGATCCTGGATTCCAGCATAATTTTTCCCCTAAAGGAGATTCTAACTCATTCCTTTGAGAATTGTGTCCTGTGGAAATATGCCACCAATTTGATAACATCACTAGGAAAATAGGTTTGCTATGCATGAGTTTGATTCACGTGTTTTCAGGAATGAAAAGCTCTATGAGACTTACTGATTGTTTGACTTAGGCAAATATTGAAACTGGTTTGAACAGGCCAGTGAGCCTTGCTCAGTTCCACTTTCCTCATCTGTAGAATGGAGTGATGTTACCTGACAGCCCACCCCATTGGGGTTTGGGGGGTCAAGTGTATACGGATTGAAAGATTGGAGGTGGTACCTCACACATAAACGAGGCTGCTAAACATGAATTAGAAATTCCATGTGTATCATCAACAGCAGATCTTTGGATGTTGCATAATAGAATTCTTTAAAAAAATTTATTAATGTGTTTAACATTTTGTGGTTATTTTGGACTTTCAAAATATATGCTTAATGGAATTGAGATATGTGTTGATTAAAATCTATGAAGAGTCATTCAGAAATTAAGGCAATAAAAAATACCTAGTTAATGATAGTTATTATGAGAATGAAATTTAACTTGAGCCTCCTGTCAGCCAAGGCAAAAGGGAGAATACAGTGCATTTTCCACTTTGTTTTCTCTTTTAATCACTGTATTTTCAGTTTATCTTGCCTGAATTCCTTTGGCGCGGCGTAGGGCTTAATTAAATTACAGTGAGTTATATAGTTGTCAGTTTACAAATTTATAGTCAAATAAAGATGTCATTTCTTCTAGAGATTCACTTTTCTCCCTTCAAACCAAATTAAAAAAAAAAAAAATTAATCTAGTTGATCCAGGTGAAGTGATACTGTCTGTACAGCAAGGGATGGTGGCAGAGTGAAAAAGGCATCACTTATGTGCCTGTCCCACGTCCTTGTCCAGCTGGTCCTCTCTTAGAGTGATAACAAGTGGTATATCATTCTCTGCAGGAGACTGTAGGTCTCAGGCTGGCTGTAGCGCTGATTTCCCCGCCATCACCCAAGTCAGCATGTGTGACCTTTACCATCAGAGTAGAGAACAGCACCTTCCCCCTGAAGCCACCCTGGCTGGTTGCCACCCCACCCTTCTTCCTGGGTGTTCGGTTGGTTTCTGTGAGATCTCTCGAGTATATTTAGAACCTCAAGGGTCCATAGATAATAAACTTAGTCTATTTTCTTAATTAAATAAGAACAGCTTGAATGTCCCCATACCATAGACAGGCAATGATTTCCAAGTCTGCTGTCACACCTTTTATTTTCGTTATGCGGTATTTATGAAATTATGGAAGGCAAGGTAATGTTCAGCGTAATCACATTCATTAACACATAAACAAACTTTCTCTGCGTCCTCTTGGTGTAAATCACCTCCTCTGTCCCGTTGCCCTTTATTTAGATTTTAAGCAGCAGGAGGCAGGGCTTGCGCATAATTGAGTTTTGTGGAGGGCTTGGCATGCTCTGTTTGTTTTGTCTAGGCATTCTGAAATCTTATTTTTTGAGGTTGTTGGTGGGGAGGGGGATTCTAATTTTTTTGTATAATTAGATTACCTGAAACTAAATACATTTAATCCTGTCTCCAGGATGCAGGCTTACTCTTGCATGCACCCCTTCTTGTTCATTTTAAGTGCCTCCATGTCTGACTGGCTTTTAAAGGACTTTCTTGGAAAACGCAAACACACACAACAACAACAACAACAGCAACAAACAAAAGCAGCTTTACTGAGATGTAATTCACCTACTATGCAGTTGACCTCTTGAGAGTGTACAATTCAGTGATGTTTTCTATATTCACAGATACATACAGCTGTCGCCACAGTCATTTTTAGAACATTGTCATCACCTCAAAAAGAAAGCCCGTCTGTTTTCACTGTGCCCGCCCTTGGTCCCCCTCCCTTTCGCCATCCTAAGCAGCCACCGCTCTCTGTCCGCAGATGTTTCATTCTGGACGTTTTCTATGAATGCAGTCAGGTCATATGTGGTCTTCTGTAACTGGCCTTTTTCACTTAGTGTGATGTCCTCCAGGCTCATCCCTGCCTTAGTTTGTTCTTTTCTATGGCCAAGTAACACTCGGTTGTGTGGCTCCGTCCCATTTGCTTTGCCTGTTGGTTAGTTGATGGACATCTGGGTTGTTTCTACTTCAGAGCAGCCTCGCAGCAGCAGCAGCAGCTTCCCTGGTCTCTGGCCTGCTTTCTCTTCTTCACCCGATTCCATGCAGGACTTCTAGAATCCATTCTGGGTCTGATTTTTACCTTGTAAACAATACTACTTTTTGCATGTCTTCAAAGATACAGAGCCGTATTGAAATTTTCATGCTGTATATATGGGATTCGTTCCTTCTTTGTATTTACTACAGCCTAATATTTTTCTTCACCTTTTTCCTTAGCTTTTTCCTCCTCTTCCCACCACCCATAGCGCACTCAGTAATGACCCAGTAGGTATCTTTCTGTACTTCTCTGTGCCTGTGTACTTAGACATACTCACGTACACATACATGAGTAAAGGAGGGTTTTTGGTGGAGTCATAGTTTGTTTTACATAAATGAGATTATTGTAATTTCTGTGCTGTGTTTTCTCATCTTGTGGAAGGCCTGAGAATCAACTGATGTATCTTTACTTTGGTCTTTTTTTATTTTTTGTAACCCAGCTGAACATTTCATGATTTGCATGATGTCAAAACAGTTTCCAGTTTTGCCATTGCCAATAAGATCTTTCTACGGCATAGGTCTGACCACGGTCATCTCGTGGGCCATCTCGTGGGCCATCTCGTGGGCCGAGCCCTTATCTTGACACTAATCTTGAAAACAGTGGCCATCTAGGTTGAGCCCTGTGTCCACCCTCAGCCCAGGCTCCTCCCCGCCTCCCCGTGTTCTCTCTCAGACTAACTAGTGAACAGGCTGGGTTTTCTTTCTGGCTCTTAGCGTTTGTTCATGCTGTGTTCTCTGTGTGGAACGGCCCACCTGCCCAAGCATTGAATAGTACCTGTAAGAGCTCAAACTCTGGGTCAGACTTGGGTGCAAGTTCATGAGCTGCCCATACCCCTCTTCAGTATTTTTCTCTATCCTATATTCTCAAGGAAGTTAATTTTAATATTTATTATGGCTTTGTATTAGGCTTTCTACTATAAGTAATGATGTTTGGTGCCCACCCATCACCCTTCTAAATTTCAGAGTCCTTGGAAATGAAATCCAGCCCATCTGAGTGCAGTATGTAGAGGCAAGGGGCTGTGGGAAGTCTGCACCTTTCTCTCAATTTTGCTGTGAACCTAAAACTACTGTAAAAAAAATCAAGTCTTTAGAAAAAACTACGGAGACAATAAAAAGATTAGTGTTTAGTAGCAGTGGGGGTTGTAGAATTGAGTAAGTAGAGCAATAGAGGGTTTTTAGGGCAGTGAAACTACTCGGAATTAATGATGGATATATGCCATTATATGGTCACCAAAACCTAGAATGTATAGGAGTGAACCCTGACGTAAGCTATGGACTCTGGGTGACAACAATGTGTCGGTGTAGATTTAAAATCCAGCTACAACAAATGCACCATACTGGTGGGGGATGTTGACCAAAGAAAAAAATCTAGCCCCCCTTTTTTTAATTTAATCCTCCCCTAAGCATGAGTCACAGAACGTTGCAGGTAGAGGCATTTCCTAATTTAGTATTCAGTAAATGGATTGAGACCTGATCCCTGTGTCTATCATTGCCGAGGCGAGTGGCTGTCCCCACCAAAGCTTCCCTGTTAGTCCCATGCAGGCGGTCTTTGTGGGAGTGAACTCAGCCCTGGAAAGCCAGTTGCCAGTGAAGAACTGGATGGAGTGCATTCTCGAGTTTTAAAGGGCAACATGCCTTTAGGTTTGTGACTTGTCCGGTCTCAATTCACCAGGAAAGGATGTGAAAACTCAAAAGAGAACCACCAGTGGAAATGCAGGCTTACCCCCCTCACCATAGCGCTGTGGGTTGCCCCTGGTGACAATCTGCCTGTAGATCCCACTCCCCTGGTTACATTTCTGTGAAGGGGCAGAAACACAATCGCAGTGGGTGCCTGGAGAGAGCGGCTGCTCCTGGTGGCTCCCTCCCCCCCCTCCCTGGGCTGTATGAAATCCTACAACCACACCACACTAATTAGCTGAGAATGGCAGGGGTTGTCATGGCAACCGAGCACTTTTTAAAGCACAGGAATGGTGTTCATTATTGTTCAGTGTCTTTAGCTGTGGCGAAAAGGTCAGTGTGGCCGTTGTTTTCCATATGAATTTTGGCCCCAGAGCCAAACTGAAAGTGGAATGTGCCTCTCGGAGAGACTGGAAGATGGTAAGCGCAGCGGAACTTTTTGGATGGGGCAACGCTTGGGCGATATATTTTAGCATGTTTTGATAACTAGTGCCAAACTGAGGAATTATATGGACTTTGTTAATGGGGATTGGAAGAAAAGAAGCAAGGAAAAACAGTATAGGGCAGGAGAGGTGAAAGCTTGAAAGATTCTTTATTTACAAAGTTTGGGGAGCACTGACAATCACATACTGAATTAGGAGGTTTCTCTGACTGTGAATTGAACAAAGGTGACTAAGTCTGATGCTTTCTGCGGTGTTTGCTGGGCACTAGCTCTGTACGAGTCTTGGCTGCTGTCACATTACGTTCCCAAATAAACAGAACAGGCACTTTAACCAAACGCTTTCGCAGCAGTAGCCTCTCTCCATTTTTATTAAACCGAATACTAAGGTGGAACAGCAACCAAGGGTAATTTTGTTTGCATATTCTTAGGGTTTTCCTACTTTTCTAAGGCTATCTGAAATAATGAAGACTAAAAACCTGTGAGCCAGAATTCTTGGAACATTTGCCCTAATTTATGGGCTGTCCTCCTGTAGAATACTGCTGAGTAAAGATGATCAATGTTTCTAAAATAAATTAAATTAAAGTCAGCCTGCTGGAGATGATGGCAGTTATTCCATCAGAAGCTGTAAGGGAAATGTGCTAAGCATTCTTTACACTTATTTTTTGGCAATTTGGAGAACGTACAGAGTAACATGGCTTTTGGCCTAATTTTGTGTTAATGACCGACCGTTTTTATGGCTCACGAGTGTGAGCTACTTTCTCTGTTTTGCACTTTTAAACAATGTCCTTACAGCCTATGGCACTATTTTTCAGCCGTTTTACACACAGTTGTGTAGGATAACAAAGTCCAAATTAATTAAAGGGAATGGGTATTTGAATTAAAAAACAAATCACCGCCCACAGAAAAGGGAATGGGAAGTGGCCTACTTTGGGGCTTTGCTCTGAAAGACTTGTACCCTGTGAGCACTGCCAGATTGTGTGGCAGCGGAGTGGGTAAGACTGGGTCAGAATGCTAAGTCTTGGTTTCCTCGGTCTTTAATTTGCATGTTCTGGGATTAATTTATTTAGTGATCATTGTATGGAGCTCTCCTTAAATGGGGTATTTGACTAGAAATTGAGAACATTGAAATTCTTCATTTTTGTCTTTATTTTCCATTACCATCCTCACCTCTGGCCCTCACTAGGTCACTGCATTCTTTAATTGAAGTTTAAAAAGTAAATAAGATGATATTTGTATGGCATTTCAGATTCTTTGGAAAATGTAGTATTAAATATGGTGGTCCATTTGTGATATTTGTTGAACAATCAGAATTGAACCACGGCTATTAATATCCAGGAATTATTGGTATCTTTTAAGCTATGATAATGGTGGTGTGGTTATATTTAAAAATGACATATTTGCAAATGAGATTTGCATAATATCTGGGACTTGGTTTTAAAAAAAAATCCCAGGGAGGGAAGTAAGTGGGCTCACAAATGGGGCCAGATTGACAGGGTGATGGGGGGTGAAGCTAGGTGGGGGTGCCTGGGGTGGGATTCATTTTCTGAGTTCTTTTTGTGTAGGTTCACTGTGCCTGCGTGTACGTGCGTGTACGTGCTTGTACGTGTGTGTACAGCAGTGGTGGAGTGGCCTTGTTAACCTTATCTTCCCACCTTCCGCGTGTTTCAGATGCCAGACCAGTTTGACCAGGCGGTGGTGCTAAACCAGCTGCGGTACTCCGGGATGCTGGAGACGGTGAGGATCCGCAAAGCTGGGTATGCCGTCCGAAGACCCTTTCAGGATTTTTACCAAAGGCAAGATGGAACTGAATAAATCCTCTTTCATTTCAAAGGGACTGCAAAAGAGGGAATGCCAGTCAAAGGTGACGCTGGGCCCTTTACCTTACAGGTATAAAGTTCTGATGAGGAATGTGGCTGCACCCGAGGATGTCCAGGGGCGGTGTGCAGCCTTGCTGCAGCTCTATGACTCCTCCCACAGCGAGTGGCAGCTGGGGAAGACAAAGGTAAAGTCACAGAGAACGAACAGCCCACCGAGGCCCTGAGAGATGTTGGGGCAATGCCAGGGGCTTTAGTGTTCAGTGGCACCGCTGCCCACTTGTCTTTGTAACATTGGAACCTTGCTCTTGGGGTCATGCCCAACATCGTCTTCTGTCCTCCAAACAGCATTTTATTGGAAGTCCTTGACTTTTCAGTAGCTCTTTTTTTTTTTTGTTGGGGTGCACATTGAAACATCAAATCCTAAGTGTTTCTGTCTGTGATCACTCAGGCAGCCAACACACATTTGCTGGTGAGCAACTAAGTGCCAGGCAGCCTTCAGTGTCCAAGAAGATGTCTACTTTCTTTCTATGTTCGCACATGGTGGGGGGCAGAGAGTGAGCTCTGGTTTCTCTTCCTTTCCTTATAGAGGCACTAGTCCCATCGTGGGGCCCCACCCTCCTGGCCTCATCTCAGCTTAATTATCTCTTAAAGTTTCTGCCTCCAGATATACCATCACTTGAGCCTTAGGGCTTCAACCTAAGATTTCAGACATTCAGTCCATAATATTGACTAATGTGAGGTCAATGACAAGTATTTACGCTTCACCTCAGGACCACTCAGCAGGGGGAAGTGTGTAGTGGACATTTTCTTCTGCACCTGAGTTATTTTAACTGGCCAAGGATTTAAGGTACGAACGTCTAACAGGGTGGAGAAGGCATGCAGAGGTATTGTATCAGTTATCTATTGCTGTGTAACAAGTACCACAATTTAGCAGCTTTAACAACACATGCTAATCATCTCACAGTATCTACAGCTCAGGGGTCCAGGCATGGATGGCTTCGTGGATGCTCTCTCCAGCGTCCTCCAAGGCAGCAATCAGAATTTCGTCTCGGGCTGCCTTTCCTTTTGGAGCTTGGGTCCTCTGCCAAGCTCATGTGGTGTCAGAATCCAGTCGTTTGCCGTTGTAGGACTGAGGTTCACTCCTGTTTGCTTACTGACTGCTATCTGGAGTATTCTCCACTTCTGGAGCTCCACGCCAGCCCCCCCCCCCCACCAAGTTCTTTACTGTATGTATCTTTCCAGCAATGGTATTATTTACCTCTGCATCACTGGTTAGAATCTGCACTTTCTTTCATGATGTCACCACTAGGCTTTCCTAAGATTTAACTTTCTTACTTTTTCTTTTAAAACACTCACCAGAGCAAAAACATTATGTGTAAAATCCTTAATACCAAAAAATAACCTCAAAGAGAAGTTTCAGTACTTTTTTATAGTCCAGTCTTGATGAAAACTGCTTCTGATTCATGGTTTTGAAAAACAGATTCAGATTTTTGTAAACTTTATCAAGTGAACTTTACACTTAGAGCTTCCGTTCTTTATCTTCGTGTGTGTGTGTGTGTGTGTGCTAAAGATAACCGTGTCTTCATGCATCACCAGCATGCTCATTGCAGTTCTAGGGAGAAGACTGTACAAAAAGCATTATTTTTTTAAAGATTTTATTTATTTACTTTTAGAGAGGGGGAGGGAGGGAGAAAGAGAAGGCGAGAAACATCAATCAATATGTGGTTGTTTCTTGCATGCCCCCTACTGGTGACCTGGCCTGCAACCCAGGCGTGTGCCCTGACTAGGAATCAAACTGTCATCCTTTGGTTCCCAGGCCAGCACTTAGTCCACTGAGCCACACCAGCCAGGGTGAATAATTATTTAGGAGAATTATTTGTGGTAGTTTTATACATGTTGGGGAACCCAGAGTAGGAGTAGGTAAGGCTATGAATGCCATGTGGTAGGATTCTCTATTTCCTTTATTTGTCCAAATATCTTCGAGAAGGCAAAGCCAGAGAGTCTGGGAAAATGTACCATCAAGAGAACATAATGCATCATTATAGACCAGAGTGAACCACAGGAGCATAAATGTAAAAATCACGAGTGAGGAAAGGTATCATTTCACTCCCTCCCCCAACCAAAATGCCCACATGCCGACAGTTAATAGAAAAGCATAAACATATTTGGCACTAGGGTTTTTTTTTTTAAGGGAATAATTTAGAACATCTTATTTATGTGTTATATCTGGAATTGCATAATTAAAAGCTACCTTGACTGATGGAGGGTCAAAGTCATTTTTTCAAGAAAACGTTTTTCAGCCCTGACCGGTGTGGCTCGGTTGTGTGGGCGTCATCCTGCAAAGCAAAAAGTCGCCAGTTCAGTCAACGCTTAATGGTCAGGGCACATGCCTGGGTTGCAGGTTCGGTCCCTGGTCCGGGTGGGTATGAGAAGCAACTGAGCAGTGTTTTTCTCCCTTTCTTTCTCCTTCCCTTCCCCCGCTCTACAAATATGTAAATACAATCTTAAAAAAAATATTTTTTCAAGAAATTGGAATTCTGGTGCAAGTGCCAGTTACCAGACACTTGCTTATTTGACAAGCATAGAATTAAGGGGTCATTCCCTGAAACAGGCCAGCGAGTGGCTGTAATCCGTGTAGTCCCAATTCTGGTGTTCTTGTGTTGGCTAAGTTGGTACGTAGTTTACATGGTTCAATTCTAATTTCAAACTCAGTATTCAGAATTAACACGCATGATGTTAATTTTTTATGTACATTAAAGTTTTTGAAGCCAAGATGTTCTGATTGTAATCACTTCATGAGCACGAAGAGTGGGTTTTCATGTGACAGCAAAGAGCATTTTACAAATTTCTTAGATTTCTTTCCCTTCCTTCCTCCCTCCTCCCTCCCCATTCTTTCTTTTCTCTTCCCTTCCCTTCCGTCTCCTTTCTTTTCATTTCCTCTTTTCTTTTCTTCCCTTTCTTTCTTTCTAGTGTCTTTGTGTCTCATTGTTTACACTTACTTTAGGACTGGTGCTAGTCCATGAACTACTTGTCCTGGCCCGTGAGGAGACAAATATTCAAACTTCAACAACAGTGTTACAGTCCTTTTATGCCTGTTGAGTTTAATAATGATAACAACAACCATAAAAGAAGACTTTTCGTTTTTTCTTTCTAGCAACACATTTTTACTATATTTTACAAATACCTTAGTCTGTGACAGATGGAAATTTTTAAAAAACAGTAGGCAACACAGGCAAAATTAAACGAATAGATTTACATCAAACTCCAAAGCTTCTGCACAGCAAAGGAAACCATTATAAAATGAAAAGGCAACCTACTGAACAGGAGAAAACATTTGCAAATCACATATCTGATAAGGGGTTAATAAAGAATTCACACGAGAATTCCTTATTAAAGAATTCATACAACTCAATAGCAAAAGAAATAAACAATCCAATTAAAAAAATGGGCAGAAGATCTGAATAGACTTTTTTTTTTTAAGAAGACTTATAGGCCAACACGGATATGAAAACAGATGCTTAATATCACTAATTATCAGAGAATTGCCAAAAAAAGGAAAAAAAGCCCACAAACAGGTACCACCTTAAGCCAGTCAGAAAGGCTGTTATCGGAAAGATAAGAAATAACAAGTGTTGGTGAGGATGTGGAGAACAGGGAACCTTTGTGCATTGTTCGTGAGAATGTGAATTGGTGTAGCTACTATGAAAATCAGTATGGAGTTTCCTCAAAAAAAAAATTTAACAAGAGAATACCATATAACGCAGCAGCTCCGCCTCTGGGTATTTACCTAAAGAAAATGAAAGCAGTAACTTAAAAAGATAAAGATACGTTCACCTTCATGTTCATTGCAGTGTTATTTACAGTGACCAAGGTAGGGAAACAACCTAAGCGTTCGTCAGTGGGTGAGAGAGTTAAGAAATTGTGACCCAAAGAAATATTATCCATCCATGAGAAAGAATAAAGTGTTGCCATTTACAGTAACATGAATGAGACTTGAACATCATGCCAAGTGAAATAAGTCACATGCGGAGAGACAAATACTGTATGATCTCTTACATGTGGAATCTAAACCAAAGGGGTCTTTAAAAAAAAGCTCATAGAGATACACAGAACACATTGGTGGTTGTCAGAGAGGGGGGCGGACAAAACAGGTGAAAGGGTCCAACTTCAGTGACAAGTCGTGGGGATGTAATATGCAGCAAGGTGACTGGTTAATAATACTGTATTCCATAAAGCTCTCACCACAAGAGAAAAAAATTTGTGATGACAGATGTCCTCTAGACTTGTGGTGATGATTTTATAATATACACTATTGTGGCTCAGGACAGGCCACCCCCAAGTATACCATAGGAGCATATTATTTTAAATTCAAAGATCGTTGAGAAACAGCCCTGCACAGAAGAGACACTGATTCCTCCCTCACCTGTCCCCGAAAGCAGGATGTGCACCTCCCGTGTGGAAGTGCCCTGCCTGTACCAGGAAGACCGCAGGCATCCCTGTCACCAGAGACAGGGACTCAGTGCTGAGAAAGCTGCCTGAAGAAACTTTGTTGCTTCGTTAGTTTGCTTCCCCAAACACAAAGCCCTTGGTTTTGTCTCATCTCCACAAGTAATGTTTTCTGTGTCTAAAATGGCATCTATGCAACCTGCTTTGGTCATTTGGGGGGGGGGGGCGGCCTTTCTGAGACTTCCATATGTACTTAATTATAGTTGTTTTTTCCTCCTGTTAATCTATCTTTTGTCAATTTAATCGTTAGACCAGCCAAAAGAACCGAGAGGGGTAGAAAGAAATATTTCTCCCCCTTGAGAAAACAAATGTCAAATCATGATAATGTGTACCTGAAACTAATACAATGTCATATGTCAATTGTTCCTCTGTTAAAAATAACAATAACAATGGCCCTTTCCCACAGAAGCTTTGTGCTGGGAAGTATGGCTGTGTGCCTTTAGAGCAAACTTAAGGAGAAGGGGGGGGAGGCCTAACCCCCCCAAAATATCTCTGACATGCCCTCCTTCTCCAGCCACTTTCTTTGGTTCTAACGTGTCACTCCCTCCTGGGCAGGTCTTCCTTCGAGAATCCTTGGAGCAGAAACTGGAGAAGCAGCGGGAGGAGGCAGTTACCCAGGCGGCCATGGTGATCCGGGCCCACATCCTGGGCTACTTGGCACGGTAAGAAGCACCGAGGGCAGAAGGCGTTAACCTTCACGAGGCCTTATCCAGTATAATCCACCAGGTGGGGTAGCCTGGTCAGTTGCTTTTCCTTAAAACAGAGTAGGTGGAGGGTTAGGACCAGGTTAAAGAGAGCCCAGGTCATTGCTCCTGACTGGTGAAGCCAGTTAATTTGGTTAATTTGACCTTGGCAGAAAGTAGGAAAGGGGACTCCTAACGTCTCATTTAGAGTGAAGGTGTGAGGGGACTGTGCGAAGGTATTTACCTTGCCTCCCAGGTTCATCTTCCTTGAACACTGAAGACATAGGCAGCCTGGTTGTTGACTTTGGTATTGTGGCTATTGGTAAAGGGGCATCCCGTTGGGTCCACGAAGGCCCACTCTCCAGTGTTCACCAGATAAGGCAGCTGCTTTTCATGTGCATTTGAGTTGTGTGCACCTCCGTGGACCAGCATGCCACTCGGAACCCCACACTGGTGAATTTTTGCAGTCCGATGCTGTGCTGCTATAGCGGGTGTCTCTCCTCCCTCTGCCCACCCCCCACCGCGTAAGAACAGGAGAATGTGTTAAAATCTCCTTTGGTCCTATTTACAACCTAACTTCCTGCCAAAACTTTCAGAGTCAGCATTAGGGATTATGTGTTTATGTTTTAGCCAAGATCATGATAGGGTTCTTGCTTTACTTTTGTTCGTTGTTATTCTTTTGTTTTTCTTCTGTTTTATTTTGCCCAAAGGGGCCTCCTATTCACTACAGACTCTGTAATGAGAGTATCTTCCCAAACCAGGTCCCATTCTTGTGTCCTAGGGCTTTAACGGAGATTCACTGGAGGAGCTCGAAGCTTCCTGACCTCAACAGTTACTCTGTTGTGCTGTGCTTTTGTTTCCATTTTCAGAAAGCAGTACAGGAAGGTCCTTTATTGTGTAGTGGTGATACAGAGAAATTATAGAGCGTTCCTTCTGAGGAGAAGATTTCTGCACCTGAAAAAAGCAGCCCTAGTTTTCCAGAAGCAACTCAGAGGGCAGATGGCTCGGAGAGTTTACCGACAGCTGCTGGCGGCAAAGCAGGCGGAGGAAGAAAAGAGGCGACGAGAGGAAGAGGAGAGGAGGAGACGGGAGGAAGAGGAGAGGTACGGCACCTGGCTTGCTTGGATGAAACAGAAGGATACCTTTTGAGTTTAGGCTCAGCATCCATCATTGCAGCAAGAATTCCCAGTGGGTGCTGCTGAACTTATAATTGGAAACAGTAGCTTCTTGTGGCTCAAACGTGAAATTCCTTGGCTGCATTGAAGAGTCGGTTTTGTATTTTTTATTTTATGCACAGAATAATTATATTGCTAAAGAAGAGGCTTCATCCTTCATGCTTTTTAAGTTGTTCTTAGCAAAGCTTTTTAAAGATAATTAGCTCTCTAACAAGCAGGTCTGGGATTTTTTTTTTTTTTTCATTGTGTCTGCTTATTTTCACTGTCTTTTTTCTTTACTGTTCTAGAGAAAGAGAGAAGGCACAAAAAGAAGCTGAGCTCCGTGCCCAACAGGTGACAGATGGGGTTACCATGTAGCATCTCATCTCTCTGTTTCCTTCCCACTTCAAACACTTTAACTCAGGATTCAGACCTCAAATAAAGTATAAAGATGTAGGAAGAACCTTAGAGGAGGTTAGAGGTGGTTATGGGTCAATTTCCAACCCATTACAATTGGGTGAAATTAGTGAATGTCTAAGATTTCAGTGTGAATCACGACAGTGGATTTCTCTAACCCAGCACAGCCACTGTATTAGTTTGCTCGGGCATGCCCGGGTGGATTGACAATAGGAACTGATTTTCCTCACCACTCTAGGGCCTGGAAGTCTAAGGTTAAGATGGTGGGAGGTTTAGTTTCTTCTGAGGCCTCTCTCCTTAGCTTGCGGTGGCCACCTTGCTGTGTTATCATGGGCTCTTGCATCTGCGAGGGCATCCCTGGTGTCCCTCTGTGTCCCATCTCCTCTTACAAGGACACCGGTCAGATTGGTTAGGGCCCACTTCACAACCTCATTCTAACTTAATCACCTCTTTAAAGGCTCTGTCTCCGAATATGGACACATTCTGAGGTACTGGGGTTAAGGCTTCAACATAACTATTGGGGGGTGGGTCACAACTGGGCCCCAAACAAGATCTTGTTCTTCACTGCAAAGGAGGAGGGACTTGTCCTACGTGCCTGACCTCTAAGGCTTGCCTTCCTGTTTCCTCCAGGAGGAGGCGGAGCGGAAGCGGCAGGAGCTGGAAGCCCTGCAGAAGAGGCAGAGGGAAGCCGACCTCAACCGGGAACTGGAGAAGCAGAAGGAAAACAAACAGGTGGAAGAGATCCTGCGCCTGGAAAAAGAAATCGAGGACCTGCAGCGCATGAAGGAGCGGCAGGAGCTGTCCTTGACTGAGGCCTCCCTGCAGAAGCTGCAGCAGCTGCGGGACGAGGAGCTCAAGAGGCTGGAGGACGAAGCTTGCCGAGCCGCCCAGGAGTTCCTGGAGTCGCTCAACTTCGACGAGATCGACGAGTGTGTCCGCAACATCGAGCGCTCTCTGTCGGTGGGGAGTGAGTTTTCCGGGGAGCTGGGTGACCCTGCTGAGAGTGCCAGTGCGGAGAAGCCCAACTTCAACTTCAGCCAGCCCTACCCCGAGGAGGAGGTCGACGAGGGCTTTGAGGCTGACGACGACGCCTTTAAGGATTCGCCCAACCCCAGCGAGCACGGCCACTCGGACCAGCGAACCAGCGGCATCCGGACGAGCGACGAGTCCTCGGAGGAGGACCCCTACATGAACGACACGGTGGTGCCCACCAGCCCCAGTGCCGACAGCACCGTGCTCCTGGCCCCCTCGGAGCAGGGCTCCTCCAGCGGGGAGCCCACCTACTGCATGCCCCAGAGCAATGGCGGCCTCCCCTCCCCGGAGGGTGATTACGACTATGACCAGGACGACTACGAGGACGGCGCCATCACCTCCGGCAGCAGCGTGACCTTCTCCAACTCCTACAGTAGCCAGTGGTCCCCAGACTACCGCTGCTCCATGGGGACCTACAACAGCTCCGGGGCCTACCGGTTTAGTTCCGAAGGGGCACAGTCCTCGGTGAGTACCCTCTCCCCTGGGGGCGCAGGCTCCCCCACACTGAGGTGGGCGTTGTCCCCGACCGCTCCCTGTTGTACTGTTACTTGGATGAAGACTCCCCCATAAACCATGCCAGGATTTCAAAGTCAGGCCCTATCTCAAACCCTTTTCTTCTCTTTCCTAAAGCAATCGGGTTAGTAAAAGGAACTTTGATGTGTCTGTTGTAGGCTAAACACAAACCTCAGAGCTGCATTTTTCCCAAAGCTTAAGACAACTGGCATATTCAGTGGACACTGTGGCTCTATCACTGCTTTGCAGCCACATGACAGGGACATGTGACCTGCCCTGGCTGGAACTGGAATGGCCCAGGGCATTTTGGAGAACTTTCCTTACAGTGGCTTTCCGGTCCACACCGCAGGGTGTTCTAGCTTGTTCTGGTTGTAAGGGAGGAATCGTTAAGGACTTAAACATGCCCTTTCCAGCTTCTTCATTCATTATTTACTTTTATTTTCCCCCCCCTTTGGCCACACATTAAATACTGCCGTGACTTTCTAAGACTTGAAGATATTTTTAGCTTAGTAATTTAAAGGGAATTAACTCTTGCATGGTTTGATGGCAATTACAACTTGAAACAGAGTGTTATTTTTAGAATAGGTGGCCTTTGGATTAAATGATGTCTAGTGTTTACATATCCATGCAAGCGATCATTTGATCTTAAAAGCTGGTGTTTGTAGTTCTCAGTTTTTGATGAGCTCTCTGCTGTGATGTTATGAAAGGCATATTGCGTGTTTATCGGGTTTTTTTTTTTTCCATGTTGATAGATGAACAAGCGTGTTGGTCACTTGTTTTCTGGTGTTTTTGCTCACACTGGCTCTCTTCTTGTCGTCCAGTTTGAGGACAGTGAAGAGGATTTTGACTCGAGGTTCGACACGGATGACGAACTTTCTTACCGGCGGGACTCTGTGTACAGCTGTGTCACGCTGCCTTACTTCCACAGTTTCCTGTGCATGAAAGGTGCGTACGACCTGCAGCCCGCCAGGTGCATGGGTGTGGGGTAAAGTAAGGGAATGCTGAGATTTTGCTCTCACTAAGGCTGATGGAAGGGACCGGGAATGTCCCCCTCCCTGCCCCTCGCCTCGCGTTAGTTCTCTGGGTGCATGGAGAATGCCGTGGTGGTGACATGGGTGACATGGTGACACCAGGAAGAACGTTGCCTTGACTGTCCCCACCCACTTGGTACAGGATTAGGACGAAGAGCTTACAACCACTGTCACCAGTGATGAGAATTAACAGTTGTACGTTTTGATTGCTATTGAACTTTGAATGTAGTGTCTTGGACCTTATTCCTTGAGGATCTTGGAGGATACTCATTTTGGAAAGTCTGTACCTTTTTGGAAAGGACCTTGTACTCATACCTTATTCGTGTTTTTGACTCTGACTCTGAATCAGTGAGAGAAGCCATGAGAAACCATAATCCCCACCTAGTTCTGGTAGTTTTACATAGTTGAGCAAAGGGGGCTGTGGTGCTGCTCTCATGCCCTGGACTGGATGAGCAGAAAGAGCCCAAATCTTGGGGACGGGCCAGGGATAACAGAACCATTGCTCCCAGGTGGTGTCCTTCACTCTGCAGCCCTTTCTCTCCTGTTCCTGTTTCCCCAGAATCAAGTGTGTGTTCTCTGCCCCTTTTCTTCACTCTCTTTCTATGATCGCCTTTAGTCATCTGCTTTTCCTTATCTTTCCCCATCAAATACTTTTTATTTATGTTGTTTTCTTTCTCTTTTTCTTCTGTTCTGTGCCTCTGCTTCTCTCTTTTACTGGCATATTTTTTTTTTCATATCTCTTTTGTCCTCCTTAGTATTTTTTCTGTTATGTTTTTCTTTTGCTTTCGCTGTTCCTGCTCCCCTTCTTTAACAGTGGTCTAGCTACTAACATCAGTCATTCACTTTTCAAAGCTCTGCCGTTCTCAGCTGCCCGTCCCCAGGGTGCTCATGAAAACCACACCAGGTTTGTTTTAGTGGAGATCTGCCTAAAGTCACTCATTGGTGGAAATTTTTATAGGGGCCCTAGAGAGATAAAGATTGAGAAATTCTAGCTGTGACCTAGCTAGCCTTGGGTCGTTTGATAAAGGAAAACATGTAATCAGAAATCGGGACCTAATGGTTCTTCAGGAAGTGCCCAGTCATAGCTTTTAAGATTTTCCCATGCATTTCTCAGAATAAATATAAGCTTTTTGTTATTAATATATTCCCCTCCCCTTAATTTTAGTCCCTAAGTTAGCTTTAAAATTCCCTATATTGCTATATCACTTTTAGTTTTTAAATATGGCATTGATTTATTACACAGTTGTCTGATTAAGACAAATAAGATTAGGAAAAAGTAAACATACATTCAAAGCATTAAATTTCAACATTAAAGCATTAAAAGCTCAAGAAGGTAAGCAGGTGAATTTTTTTGGCAAACTCACCACTTAAAAAAAGTTACTGTGTAAATGCCTCATTTAATCTTTAATAAAGTCTTAAACTGACAAATAAGAGAAAGTGATAAAGAAAATTCAACTACCAGATTATGTTTTATAAGCATAAATGAGTTTTTACCAGTTTAATAGCCTACTAAAGGTGTTTGCAGTTGGAAATTAGTAACAATGATCAGATTCTCTAAATGATGAACTATTGAGAAAGCACCTGGAATTGGGGGGGGGGGGGGGGCTGAGAACAATCCTACTAACAGTACAAGAGCACCAGCGTGAATAAACTGACGGAGGTGGCTGTGGTGACGGCTGCTGTCATCTGTGTCTTTGAAACACCTGTGAATTCTCCTCTGGGCTTGTTGGAGAAACCCAGATTAAAGTCTCAAATCGGAAAGAAAGCGTTTCTGGTCGTCCTTGGCAAGTTTGCCGTTTGTTAGGAAACAGCTCTGGAGCTTGGCGTGATCACGAGACTGTCAGCTAAGTGAGTAAGAAACGTTCTGGATACAAGAAGGGCCAACAGTTTGTCTTGTTCAGCAAAGAAGTGCGCTTCGCACCCCACGCCCAAACCAGTGTTGGCGTCGCCTTGCTTGTTACAGTGCGAGGTTTAGATCCGCACTCGCTGGGGAGATTAACCTGAGAAGGTCTTACACTTAAGTTTATTTCTAATCTGTAAAGTAGAAGTGTTTTCTTTTATACTACTTTCAATATCCATGTTTAAATGTCCCTTATTTTTAATACTGGCTGACAAAAGAAAGTAACTTATGGGCATTTTATAATTTATTGAAGTAGGTTTTGTTCTTCAGTGGATATAGTAAAACAGATTTTTGAGTGATGGCGGATTTTTCAAGATTGTTCTTAAGTGATCTTGAAAAATCTAGAATACTGAGATTAAATTATCCGGCTAGAAAGGTATTAGAAATATTTTTTTTATCTTGTAAAAGATGACATTTATATATCTTTGTCTTCCTGTCTAAGTTCACTCAACAAAAAAGTTGCCCGCTAAATAAATTTCAGCTAACTTGTCCTATTTTTTTAGGTCTAATCACAGTTCAGCTGAGAGTCTTTCTTTGTTTCATATTAGAAATCGTGTACTTTATACGTATGAACCATTTTCAGATGCTTTTAAAAAATGTGTTTATCTAAAACAAACTTTTATTTTCCTGTGTAAGTTAGAGTCTATTGCTAAACTGCAAATTCACTGACAAGTCACGTCTCCTTGACCAAATAAGGCAGGAATGTGTAGACTTTGACACCATTTTAGACTAATTTCCCCTCTGGGGCATCTGAAGAGAAACTCGCAGAGAGCTTCTCACCCCGTGGCCCATGACTCATTGCGGGGTAGAGAGTCAGTTTGGTACAAGGAAGGGGCAGCATTCTGGTGTCATCCAAGCAGCCTACAGTGATATCTGCCCAGTGTCTCCTGAGCACAAGCCAGCAGTGCCATCGCCCCTCACTGAGGGGTGTCTGAGGGCAGGTCACTTGAGGAAAAGGTAAGGACAGACTGAACCTCAAGACCTCCTGCTGATTTTGCCATCCAATTTGATTGACTTTTCTTAAACCCCTCCCTGTCCAATATTGGGGGGAACAGGTGGCTTAATGAACTCCTGGAAACGCCGCTGGTGTGTCCTCAAGGACGAGACCTTCCTGTGGTTCCGCTCTAAGCAGGAGGCCCTCAAGCAAGGCTGGCTCCACAAAAAGGGCGGCGGCTCGTCCACGCTGTCCAGGCGAAACTGGAAGAAACGCTGGTTCGTCCTCCGCCAGTCCAAGCTGATGTACTTTGAAAACGACAGTGAGGAGAAGCTCAAGGGCACCGTGGAAGTCCGGACGGCAAAGTAGGTCGATGCACCTTGGATGTGGCCATTGGGTGGTGCTCTGGGGCCACTTGATCATCTGTCTCGGTGCCTTCAAAGCGAGCTGGTGCGAGTTGTTTGAAGCAGTGGACTGCACTAGGTGTTGAGTGAGTGCTAATGAATTATTAGGAAATTTAGGGAAACAACTTCACCTATAACAATTCCCTTTCTGTGGTTACACTCAAACATTTGACTCTCATTTTTGTAAGATGCCACTTGGACATAATTAGCCCATTGGAGATGTGACTGGTCAGAGCCTGATGTGAATGTTGAACGGTTGGTGGAGATTCTTTTTATCATCCTTTTACTGGTCAACATACCACTTTCAATTCTTGTACACTCCCAGCCGTGCCAGCGGATTGCTAAATTGGGAGCAGACTGCTGGCAAACTCAAGCAGAGTGCTGGCAGACTGCTCCCCGTTGGAGGTGTTAGGTTTTTTGTTCCGTTTTGTTTCTAGAGATTTAATTGACGTAGAACATTATATTAGTCTCAGGTGTACAACACAGATTTGATATTTATATACATTGCAAAATGACTGTCGGTACACAGTTACACATTTCTTATGATGAGAATTTTTAAGATCTCCGTTCTTAGCAGATTTCAAGTATGCAAGAATACAGTGTTACTGACTGTGGGCCGCACCCTGTACGTCACATCCCTGTGACTCAGTTTGTAACGGAGACTTTCTACCTTTGACCCCCTTCCCCCATATTCTGGTACTCTTTGATCACCCTCCCCCCATGAAGTGTTTTTGAAATGAATCATTTGTCTTCTGCCGATGCTGGGTATACAGCCATCCTCATGCTCAGCAATGAGAGGAACAGAACAGGCCTTTACCCATCATGGCCCCTTTTTCTGTTGCTCTCTCATAGAACCAAAGCATTTGAGGCCCGGTTTCTTTTGTTAAGAATTAAGTAAGGTTTTCAGAAAATTGTTGGCGTTAGGGGCAGCTGGATAACTAGATAACTAAGCATAAAATTCGTTCTGCCACAGCCTGTAGCTGTACCCACTCAACTTGAGCAACCGCATAAATTTAGAAAACCGGTAAAATAAGCTTTGAGAGATCAAATTAACTCCTGAAGTCATGAGGCCTGAAAGTGACAGAGGATTCTAATGAGCCAGCATCATCAGCTTGAGAAAATTACTCATTAAAAAGGGGAAGTTAACAAGGAGAAAAAAAAGTGTTTCTTGTATTTACAGGCAGACAGCAGAGTACTGGGCTCTTCCGGACTACCTTTGGGGTGGTTCATTTTAGGAGCCCATGTTCCACAAGAGTGAGTTTGGAGGGATTTGAATCTGAATCCCCCCAAAAATTTGCACAGATGGCACAGCTCAGTCCACTGAGCTTAAGCCTGTAGTTTAAGGAGTCTTGAGATCCAGAAACACCCCAATCCTGCCCTTCACCCCAAAGCCCCCAATGGAATAATGTGCCTGTATTGAGGTGGGTACAGCAGGGGTCTCAACCAAGGCCTTATGCTGCGGTGGGAAGCTGTAGTAAACTAGGAAAGACCTTGGCCAGACTGGTCCCCCATTGGGGGTCCTTCCACTAAAGAGCTGTGAGAAGAACCACAGGAAGGATGGGTAGGCCTGAGTGAGGGCAGCTGCCCAAGCCTCCAGGGCCCAAGCGGGCTGGGCCTTGTGTGGGCCAGGGTGAGAAGAGAGGGGCCCCTCCCTAGAGAAGTCAGGCATCTGGCTCTCCCTAGAGGCCACAATGGTCTTCATCATTTCTTAAAAAAAAAACAGGCTGAAGTAGGTATCTGATTTTTCCGTTAGTTTCCTACTCAATCATCAGTTTGGTGAAAGTGCTTACTATTAAGAATTCTGTGTTCCTGATTTGCTTTGGTGCTTTTTCCCCCCAGAGAGATCATAGATAACACCAGCAAAGAGAACGGGATTGATATCATTATGGCCGATAGGACCTTCCACCTGATCGCCGAGTCCCCGGAAGATGCCAGGTGAGGCACTGTGCTGTCGACCTCAATGTGACTGACTACACCCTCCCTCTTGCACGGGCCTGCGCGTCCCCGAGGTCACTGCTTACCCGCTAGCTAGGAAAAGATTTTCACTGATTTCTCAGTTGGGTGGTTGAAGGGCTCTGAGTTGTAAGAAATTGATGTACTGGTCCCCTGGGGAATCCTCCATGGGGCAGATCTGTCCAGCTTCCAGTGCCACCTGCTAGACCTGCTGCCACCCCCCCTCAGGCCTGCATTGTCTTGCGCAGCATAGGTAAACTGTGCAGCTTACACACAGCTGAAAGCCCACCCTCCAGAAGCCTCTGAGCTATGAAAGGGAACAGCTTGTGTTTGCTGAAGGATTGAAAAGGCAGGAGCATTACGCCCTGGCTCTTCAAACGCATGAGAGTGCTGGGACGCCGGGGAGGTGTTTCAGCTCTTACTGTTGAAGAACTCGATCAGATAGAACAGATGGTTAACACTTAGAGAACAAACCGTGTTTCAGGACCCCTTCTAAAGGGCTCCCCGCTGCTTCAAGTCTGTAGGGTTGTGTGGGCGGCCCCCGTCACCCAATTCTGAGCAGTGCCAGAGAACACCTTCCAGCTCATGAGAGTGATGTCCTTCAGCCTATATTCTCCTGTTTCAGCTCAGAAATCTTTAGAATCTTCTAGTGAGTTCCCTTCTAGTGAGGGCCTTTTGTGTTACCCCTGCCCTCTGAATGTTTGAGTGGACACAGTACCTTACTAAGCAGCACTGAGGGCCAAGAAAACAGTTCTTCCCGTGGGAACAGCCTGCAGCCCTGCTGAGAGCCGTGCGTTGGGCACAAAGTGGGAAGACAAGCCAGCCTGGCATCACAGCCCATCGTTCTGCCCGCGACTCCTAGAGACCACGTGTGTGTCCTTTTCTTTTTTTTTTTTTTTTTTTGTGGTCCAGGGAATGCCTACCACTTTTTAGTTGAATTACAGGCTCAGCATTTGGCAGCTGCCCTGTGTGTTTTGTGCCATAATGAACCTGCTAAATTTAACGTTTGGAATATTTTAGCCAAGGACTTTTTCCTCTGACAAGTGGAGAACGCACTTTTAAAAATTCCTTTTCAGATTCCAAGTCACACTGCAGAATGAAAGTGCAACAGGCTTTGTGTGTGTGTGTGCGCGCGCGTGTGTGAGGTAGCCTACATCTTGCATGTATATGTTTTTAGTGTTTAATTGGAGATCTTTTTGAGCTTCCACCTAAAGCAGGGACTGAGGTCTTGCCTTTAGGTTAACCAGAGTTAATGAAGCAAATTCATGTTAGACGTTTCCCTTGTCTCCATCCGTGTCTGTGTGTGTTGAGTATTTTCAAGCTCTCGGTGACATTTTTCTCCTTCAGGAATCATAGGAGATGGATTTTATTGCTTTGCCATAAAGAACTCACATGGCTTATTTTTACATATAGGTATTATTATTTTTTACTTAAATATTCACACGTATTAAGTACTTTCTCCTCTGCCTTACTTGGTAGGACTATGTGTGTATATATGTCCCCAGATCCCGCCCCCGCCCCCGCCCATAACAGTTTGTGTACAATTGTATCGGTTTCAGGTGAGCAGCACAGTGCTGGGCAGTCATACACTTCACAAAGTGGTCCCCCAGTACTTCTGGTTCTACCAGCCCCTACAGGAGGAGGATGTCCTAGCATCTCTCACATTTTGTAGTTGCTTAGGAAAGGTTGGATGGACACATGGACAGATGAATCTTCAAGACCATTCTCTTTGAGCATGTACACAGTTCCTAGTTACATCATGACTTTCGCTATGCTTGACTTCTCCGGGGTTGACACGTTTTCAGTTCTCTGATCAACATAAGTTTCCATTTTCGACTTCAAGCAATTGTTTTTCTTCTCTTCTGTGGATTTATTCACTTTAGGAGACATCCTTCCAGGTGGTTGGAAACCTCGTCCAGGGAGTGAGTAGGGAAAGTAGGCTTCCCGTGGCCTTTCTGAGGAGGCATGCCTGTATGGTTGGCCTTCTTACCTCGCAGTTCCTTTCAAACATGAAAAGGCACCTGAATGCCCCCGAGTTTTAAGTAGTATCTTGGGGTCAGTGTTTTGGGCAGGACTGAGGGTTTCGTTTTTCCTGCCAGTTTCTGCAGGAGCTCGTTGCCATTATTACATGTCTGCAGAGGTCTGTGGACTTGCAGAAAAGGTCTTCCAAAGATCTGAAATTGCACCAGCTGGTGCTTAAAGTACTTTGGCTGTTTCTGTTAACTTTGCTCTGTGCTACTAGGAAACCCGCATTCACCCCTGAAGTGTAGGCAAAGTAAAAGCAAAGTGGGTCCGAGGAAAGGTCATTTTCCTCTGTGGAGAAGGGCATTCCTGTTTGCCAGTCTAGACGTTGCCCACTGCTGACAGTCGCTCTCTTCTTCCCACAGCCAGTGGTTCAGCGTGCTGAGTCAGGTCCACGCGTCCACGGACCAGGAGATTCGGGAGATGCACGATGAGCAGGCAAACCCGCAGAACGCCGTAGTGCGTGCATGTTGGGGGTGGGGGGGAGGGTGTCCTGGGGAGGCGGGGAGCTGGAAATTTCTAAACGATCTTTTAAAGAGAAAAACAGGAATATTTTGGTGAAAAATCATACAGAAAAAAAGAACGATAGAAGTAGTAATAGGTTCCAATCCTCCTGCCTCGAACCATCAAAAGATCAAAAAAAAAATTTCCAATTTTTACCAAATCATGGGAGCACATTACACTTTCCTTTAAAGGACTTAGTGAATTCTAAATTGTATCCTGTCTCCGCTTTATCCAAGACACATATACAGAGCCATAAAAGTTATATTTTAGAAATAAGGTTTTATTTTCTCAAGAAAGACTTAACACCAGATAAAGTTTCTCAGCAGACGGAATAAGTACGAAATGCAACAACAGATCATCGTTTAAATTACGACATTTGTGCTATTGAAAAAAGTTTGTAAGCACTCCCCACTGGAAGTGTTTTAGGACAGAGACAGAAAGATTAACTCACAATTGTTTAAATGAGTGGACTGTAGGGTCTGCCCTGTCTGGGCGCTGTCTGCATTCACTGGGCACCTTCCTTGGGTCAGTGTTATTTTGCAGTGAACACAAAGGGAGCCCTTTGGTTTGCCTGGCCAGAGGGTCGTGCCGTGGGGGCATTAAGATAGTGTGCACTGTACTTGAACGGCGCTCTCATGCTCTCTACCTTCTGTTCTGTTCCAGGGCACTTTGGACGTCGGGCTGATTGATTCTGTGTGCGCCTCGGACAGCCCCGACAGGTGAGCTCCGTCGTGACTCTGAACAGTAATTAGTTACCTGCACGAGTTTGTGGCTTTCTCTGCCTCTGGGCCCACTTGCTGCTTTCCTGGGCTGTGAAGAGTCTCTCAGCCACATGTCTCCTACCCACATCAACCTCAGGAATGCAGAGTCGTCATTCTTGGTACCCAGTTTTTAAATCATCCAGAAATTTTTCTCTCTGAGTCTTTTTGGAGTGCTGGGGGAAACAGTAGAAACCTAATTTAGACAGTCAATCAAAAAAATAAATAAAAAGCACATATCATTGAAATAGTCTTTATTTAGAGAGAGCACAAATTTGGGATTCATACAGGACAAAAATGCCTGTTTGGGAAAAGCAGTGTTCTGCCACAGTATTCCGGAAAGGGAGCAGTTCCCCTTTCTAGTAACGAACTATAGAAATGACCCCTGGAAGTACAGTCTTCCCCCCTTTCGAAGTTTAATAATGAATTCAAAGATTTTGATCACAATGTATATGTATAGTGTTAATTAGTTAAATCATAAACATTTATTTTTGACATTTCTACCTTATCTATGCCCTTAAAATAGCATGCTTTGGGGTTTTTTGTTTGTTCATTTGTTTTGGAAAGCAAATCGTCTTCGGAGACAGATGGTCTGGGAAGTCCTTATCCCCAGTGACCTTTGTCTTCATCGTCTCTTTCTCTCTGCTGCTCTTGAATTCTGAGTAAGAATCAAATTGGCTTCTGCCTTCAGTAACAGCTTTAGAAGGTGAATAGAAAGTACTCAAATAGAATGCTGCCACCAGCATTAGGGTTTCGGTGAGACCACGGGTCCTTTGTTTGTGGCAGTCACCCTGCCCCTGCTTAGACCTAGGTCAGGGGCCTTGAACACATATGTGTGAGGTCAGTAATCAAGGCACAGATTCTTATTCTGATGGTCACGTTCCCACCTCATCCGGTGTCTTTCCTCCTGACCCCTTCACTCCATCAAGCTCGGTGTGTAATGAGCCAGGCTTAGAAATTTCCGTCTCTGCTCAGACTTTCTTTTCCTCAACTACCCACCTTTCTCCCATCCCAACTAGAGGAAAATCCTTATTTTTTTAGGAGCACCTGTCTTTTTATGTCTACTAACTACACTCTTGTCAGTCTTCCTTTTCCTTGAAGTTTTGCTGCACTTAACTAGAGTGAACTTAAAAGAGATTGTTCAGTCACTAGCTTAACCTGATAGATAGAGGAGTTAATATAAGCAAAGGCCTATGAGAGGCTCAGGACATTGAGGGAAAGAAAGTAAATTTCCATTATTATGTTACTCCTCGCTGGGAAATGAGCCCTTGTTAGCTTGCTTTGAAAACATGGGCCCAGCTGGCTTTCTGTACCAGGCATAATCAAGTGTGTAAGACATTCCATTTACACCTGTTTACTGATATTCTATTACTGGCATCTGACATTTCATTACTGACCCACGAAATATTAATCCAAGGCAGTACCCAGAGGCAAAAAGAAATTTACTTTGGAGAAGCATCAAAACAAAAAATTTTCCCCCACGGTCACCTTCTTTTGCCTACCTGGAACCGAGTTTCATCTGGAAAGTTTTGCATGAAAAAATGTTTTCCCTTCCAGGGCCTTCAGAATATGTCGCTCCAAGTTTAAAGGTTAATGATGCAAAAAATAAATCCTGCAGAAATGAGCAAGGTTTGCCGTCCTTACCGTAAAGTACAAATAAGTACAAATAGGCCTTTTTTTTATCCTTGTGGCCCATAAGCCCCAGAGCAAGGCACTGAGCCTTGGTTCAAACACAGGTGATGCTTACAGTTGGAACTAAGAGGCTCTGCTTGCTTCCCGCCCTGTCGCTCAGGCCCAATTCATTCGTGATCATCACAGCCAACCGGGTCCTCCACTGCAACGCGGACACGCCGGAGGAGATGCATCACTGGATCACGCTGCTGCAGAGGTCCAAGGGCGACACCAGGGTGGAGGGCCAGGAGTTCATCGTGAGAGGTGACTGCCATCGACGCTCTCCTTTTTCACAGAGTCCTGTTTTCATTCGCATGGGTGTCTGCAGGGTTGCCATTTTGAGCATCTTTTCCCGAGTCATTTTGACTCTTGAGGTTGCTAAAAATATAAAAATAAGAAATGAGTGTGGTCATTTCTAGCAAATCTGTAGGAATACGGCCCATGCAAATTGTTACTTGGGGTGTTTTGTGTTTCTCTTCATAGTTTTCAACTTACACTTTAATCTTCCTTCCAGGCTGGTTGCACAAAGAAGTCAAAAACAGCCCGAAGATGTCTTCACTGAAACTGAAAAAGCGGTGGTTTGTGCTCACCCACAATTCCTTGGATTATTACAAGAGCTCAGAGAAGAGTGCTCTGAAGTTGGGCACCCTGGTCCTCAATAGCCTCTGCTCGGTCGTCCCTCCCGATGAGAAGGTTTTCAAAGAGACAGGTAACCAGTGCGCATGGTGAGCTACGCCCGAACAGCGCGCATCAGATCATGAGTTCTGAGTCTGCACGAGCAAAGGGATGAGAGTCCTGCCAAGAGGGTGTGCTTTTTTCCTCAAAAAGAAGCTCCTTTCTGGCTGATTTAGCTTCTGAGGCTGTCTGTGGTTAGCTGTATGAACACTTGGTATTTAAACCATAGCAGGGATTTCAACCAGTGTGCTGCAGGAAATTTTAAAACATGAGATCCATGACTTGTCAGGGGCACTGAGCTCTTTTCCCGTAGACTGTCACATTAAAAAACGACAACAGCCCATACAACTAGTCATCCGATGTGAATGAATCAGAATCATACCCATTTTTTATTTTGTCAGATTGGCAAAAGCTACGTATTTTTTGGTGTGGTGCAGAGTTTTAGTAATTAGTTTACTAAAATTGAGGAAGAGAAAGCCATAAGATGAAAAAGGTTGGAAGTCACTGAACCATACTAGAGATCTGATTTGTTGAGTTGCAGAAAGAGTCTTCTAAGGCCAAAATCATGTAAACAGACGACGGTTGTCCTAAGGAAGCTTAATTTTTACATGCCTTTGTATCATCCTTTTTGTCATTGTGCCGGAAGTCATAATGCAGCCCCAAAGAGAGAAATCCTGTCAGTGAACGTAACTTAAATAAAATAGTGTGTAAGCTTAGTTTTTTTCTTTTTAGTATTATAAAAAATGTCTCTAGATTTATTTTGATTTTTGTTGCTAGTTGTGATTTTGTGCTTTTTAAAAATATAGCTATTCCATTCGGAAGTATTTGTATATTTTTAATACTCTGTTGCAAATTACAGCTCGTTTTGAACAGACTGCTTACTTAGCTTAAGTGTTTTCGAGGGAGAGTCTAAGGAGGGAGGGAGAGAAACAGGACGGAAGGAGGAGAGAGCTGTGGGCAGCCTTTTCACTCTTGTCCCCGCACCGTGAAAGGGACTTCAGTTTCCACCTGTTTTCCTTCAGGAGCCAATGTTAGAGTTTATACATTCAATTCTGGGCTTATTATTTTGTGTTTGTCATCCTCTCTAAACTGTCAACTCCTCATGTCTCTTGGACACCTGGACACCCAGTGCAGAGCAGGGCACATGTGTGAGTTCGGCAGGTATTTATTGAATTCAGTATCTAAAGGGACTCAGGTGGAGATGACACAGACTCCTAATGGTGCTGGAGTCCTGGAACTCTGGTACAAGAGGGGGCTCGCACTGGTCCCCGAGCTTAAGCTGACGCATGTGCCATGCATCTGTTGCAGGCTACTGGAACGTCACCGTGTATGGGCGCAAGCACTGCTATCGGCTCTACACCAAGCTGCTCAACGAGGCCACCAGGTGGTCCAGTGCCATTCAAAATGTGACCGACACCAAGGCCCCCATCGACACGCCCACCCAGCAGCTGATTCAAGACATCAAGGTAAGGGGGTTCCTAGTAGCTCGCAGATTCTCACCCTTGGAACATCGAGGCATCAGCATTAGTCAGGCTCCGTTGTTATTCTGTAATCAAAACTAACTCTTAGTAAATCTTTTGTTTGCATGTCCCTGCTTTTAGGAATCTAAGTGCGAGGCTTTGGGTGAAATTTTATGCTAAAATATTTTGTCTCTAGGGAGCTGTTTGATGCTGCTGCTGAGGCAGACCCGGTCACTGGGCTATGTAGGCAGAGGGATGATGGGCTGTGGTTTGGAGTGAGGTCCCGCATCACAGGGACGTGGCATGAATCGTGTTGGGGATGATGTGCTGTGCCAAAGATCAGCCTCCCCTCTGGGTCATCGAGACCTTCTGGGACTAACAGTAATTCTACTCTAAACTATATGCAGTTTCTAGACCACACAAGCGGCTTCACAGAGAGCCCAGATTGGTCTGGAAGACTTGGAATATATCTCGAGGCCTCCAAACTCACAAAAGCTCCTGTCTCTGGACCAACACTGACCGTGTTAAAATGTAATTTCCTGTTTATAAAGATGAGTTGCTCAATAGTGTGTGTGTTGAATGAACGAACGCACAAGTAAATGGTGGTTGTGCGCAAATTACACACTCATTTTCCAGAAAGGAAAACAGATGTGAGATGTTCGGGTTGCCTTGCTCACCTAGCTGGCCAGTCCCTGGTGCAGAGCCAGGTCAAAGGAGTTTTGTTTGCTGCTGTTCCTCCATGTTATCCACACAGACAGATTCCCAGTATGAAAGGAAGAGCCGGAGCTGATTCCAGAACAATAGAGAGGCAGGTGTTCACTGGTGGGCAGCAAAGGGACTCAGCTAATTGGATCCAGGGGGCGAATTCCGCCTTTGCAGAGGTGGGAAGGGGTCTAATATGTCAGTAGTGTGGCATTTCCCACCAAATCCGAGTCAAAACATGTAACTTTTGATGCCAAAGTTACATGTTTTCTGGGTGTTTGGAGCTAAATTTCACCTAGTGAGTTATTCTCCAAGACTTTGCAGAGTTTCCGTGGAACCCAGGATGCTGGATACTAAACATTTTATTTCTAGCCTTTCTTTCTTCTGAGCTAGGAGTAAAAAAATGCACATATCAGCTGAGCTTTGTTTTCAATGTTTTATCTATTCTTTCTTACATTCTGTAATTAACAGTTTTCTAAATACTAAAAAGTGCTTTTTAAGAAATTAGACATGTTACCCTAATTAGGTCCATACAATGTTTAAGTAATTAAAGTATTTTTCCTAGTTTTACTTTTATTGAAAATTTTTCATAGTGGAAATGAAATTACCAGGATAGTGATTCACTGCCTCTCCAATTCATCTGTTTATTTGAAGATACAAAAGTAACCGCCTGTTTCCCATCCCATATTAACATTTTAAGAATATAAGTACATAATGAACTTCTGTGAGAGGATCTCTTAGATTTTAGGAGTGAAAAAAGATACAGCCTCCCTATACCTGTAGCTTTCAGGTATAGAGAGAATACAAAAGACAGAACTAGCAAATGCATTTTAAATGATTATATAGATAAAGATACGTGACTTGGCTAAATGACTGATGGCTAAATAACTATCAAGAGAACTTTAAATATGTGCATGGGAAACAGAAAGAGCTATGTAAGAACTTGTCACTGTGATTGGCTTTCAGATCCAGGTTGTGGGTCTCTTTGTGCTTGAAATTATTAATGCTGGGTTTCCACCACCCTTCCTAAGTTTGTGGGATGGTTTAGACTTTTGAAAAATAGTCATGTGTAGGAGAAGACAGCTGCATGTATGTTCTTGCCATACGGTTGCTTGCTTTCTGTAATGGCTCCTTTATTTTCAAGGAGAACTGCCTGAACTCGGACGTGGTGGAGCAGATTTACAAGCGGAACCCCATCCTCCGCCACACCCACCACCCGCTGCACTCCCCACTCCTGCCCCTGCCCTACGGGGACATCAACCTGAACCGTGAGTCCCCAGTTCTGCCCAGCCTCGAGACACTGGTTTTGTTCTCCCTGTTAGCTCTTCCACTCTGGTGTGTTAGCGTTTGTTGGTTGTGGTGATGCAAGGGTTGCTGTCCTTAAAAAAAAAAAAAACTTTAAAGGGAGTCAGAACATGCCAGTATGCCTGTGGACTCAGAGTCGCCTTCACCTCCTGCAGAACGGATCCAGGACAGTCTTGGATTCTGATTATGGGACCAGTTGGCAATGGACCAATATTTAAGTAAGAATTTTGTACAGTAAAATAGTTGACTGCCATAACAAAACGGTGAATTACATAAAGTTATAAATCACATAACATAACTTGCCCCCCTGTGTTTTGACAGCTGTTTCCAGCTGATTCAAAAGCACAGGGACCATAGTGGGCACTGTGTCATGAGGTCCCTGTGTGTCCCCATTCCTTCCTCTCTTACCTGCTGTGCACAGTGGGCCTTCTTTGAGCCCCTGTGTGAGTTGTGTCGGTTCGCTTTTCCTAGTGCTCAAGGACAAAGGCTACACCACCCTCCAGGATGAAGCCATCAAGATCTTCAACTCCCTCCAGCAGCTGGAGTCCATGTCGGACCCCATCCCCATAATCCAGGGCATCCTGCAGACGGGGCACGACCTGCGCCCTCTGCGCGACGAGCTGTACTGCCAGCTCATCAAGCAGACCAACAAGGCGCCGCAGCCGGGCAGCGCGGGCAACCTGTGCAGCTGGCAGATCCTCACCTGCTTGAGCTGCACCTTCCTGCCCAGTCGGGGGATCCTCAAGTACCTCAAGTTCCACCTGAAGAGGTAGGAGCTGAAGACAAATGCCGAGTGCTTTCACTTACACGTGGAATCTGAAAAACGAAATAAACTACCAAACTGACACATGCTCACAGACACAGAGAGCACACTGACATTTGCCAGAGAGCAGGGGTGGGCATGCGCAGTGACGGAGGTGAAGGGATTGAGAGGTACAGATGGGTAGTTGCGGAGTAGCCCTGGGCTGGGGAGCACAGCACAGGGAGGGTAGTCAGGAATGCTGTAAGGACTGCGTGTGGGGCCAGGGGGGCGTTAGACTTACGGCGGGGGGGAGGTGGAGGAGATCACTATGCTGCACACCTGAAACTAATTCAATCTTGATGTGCACTGTAATTAAACATTTTTATATAAAATTTTTAAATAAAGAAAAGGCATGAGATGGCCCGGGCAGAGCTGTCCTGCAGGTGGTGTAGTGGACTGTAGTTCAGATAAGGAGACCCCAGCTACCAGGCACCCGCTGCGCGCCCGGGCTCCCTGGGTCACACGTCGTGGGTCCCTGAAGTGAGCTCGGGGGCAGACATCATTTTCCTCTCTAAGCCCTAAGGCTGCTCAGGGACAGGTCACTTTCAGTGTAGTGTTTTTAATGGCCACGGGATACACTTAATTACTACACCGTACATGCATAGCAACACCCCAAACTTATTATCCCAGATAAGACAGTAGTAGAAACAGCGATTCAGATTCTGATGAAGTATGGAAAAACCATTGTCATAAGCCAGTAGAGAGCAGGACTCTTTCAAGTGTAAGAGCCCCACACAGGGAAAAGTTGCTCCCAGGCAAGCATTGGCTTTTGGGGGTTTTGTTTGTTTGGTGGTGTCTGTGTGTGAACAGAACCTGCACAGGCTGAGCGGGGCCCCTGCTGGGAAGTGGCTGGTGTTTGCCCCATTCACCACCAGGTGCCTGCCCCCGACACAAAGCAGCCCATCTGAGCCAGCTGTCCTCGTTCTAGCAATTGACAGTTTGGTGTTTGTCTCCTAGGATACGAGAACAGTTTCCAGGAACCGAGATGGAAAAATACGCCCTCTTCATTTACGAATCTCTTAAGAAAACCAAATGCAGAGAGTTTGTGCCTTCCCGAGATGAAATAGAAGCTCTGATCCACAGACAGGAAATGACGTCCATGGTGTACTGCCATGGCGGAGGCTCCTGCAAGATCACCATTAACTCCCACACCACAGCCGGGGAGGTGAGGGAGCAGCGGGCGGCGCCTTCTGTCTGATGCCCCGGGCCTGTGTGCTCCAGTCAGTGCAGTCGTGTGCCATTAAGTCTGCTCTCACGCCCAGTTGTGATTTGCATAGTCCAG
Source organism: Desmodus rotundus (assembly GCF_022682495.2). NCBI lineage: Eukaryota > Metazoa > Chordata > Mammalia > Chiroptera > Phyllostomidae > Desmodus > Desmodus rotundus. Next base: position 188,911,516 of record NC_071387.1, on the reverse strand, counting down.
CTGCTCAGTAAACAGACACAAACATAGCCTGCATCCACCCATGTGTATAAAGAGATAAAAATATATATTAAAGATGAGTAGAGACACCCAGTCAAAGTTGTGCCAAAGCACCTGAGACAGTCCCAGTCCTGCTAATCTGAGAAGCAGCTGAGTCTCGTAGGGTTTGCAGCCCTGACTCAGGTTGCCCACCACGACCAGGCTGTCCCAATAAGGCGTTTGTATTTGCCACACGTTATCTGCAGTGTTGGGTCAGGTGAGTGCCTTTTTCAGAAGTTGAACTTAGTGTTTATAAAGCCCACAGGCAAAAAGGAATAGAGTGATAAAACCAAAAAAAGCTTCTCCTGTGGAAGAAACATTGGTAGAAGTCGGTGTTTCTTGGAGTTCATGAATTTTTTAGGTAAAACTCAGGGCTTCAGATTTCATGCACTTTTTCTCCTTATATGGGCTTGCAAGACACTGGCCCAACACCTGTCCCTACCTGTGATCTTTTTGGCAATAAAGAGATAAAACCGATTTTAAGAGAACAGAAGAAACAGCACCTCTGAAATTCTGGGCGACCACACACAATTTAGGAGGCTGTTTGGACCCTCACTTTTGCTGGCAGATAAGGCACGTTCTGGAACCATGTAACTGAACCACAGCTCTGGGAGCTGAAGACCTCGTGGTGTGTCTTGCAGGTGGTGGAGAAGCTGATCAGAGGGCTGGCCATGGAGGACAGCAGGAACATGTTTGCCTTGTTCGAGTCTAACGGACACGTGGACAAAGCCATCGAGAGCCGGACCATCGTAGCTGATGTGCTAGCCAAGTTTGAAAAGTAAGTTCCTTCGCCCTGAAGTGCCGGCCGACTCAGTGAAAGCAATTAAGAGCTAGAGTTGATTATTTGAACGTCAGTGTTCAGCTTCCGTGTGTGCATCGGACTTTCATTTTACCTGTGTTGAAGCTTGCTTAATGTTTTATCTCTGCTGGCTGACTTTGATTCCTAGGTAAAGCCACCGTCTCAGATATGCTTCAGTTTGTCATCGTCCCTTTACCCCATTCTTTCATTCCCCCGATGTCCTCGTTACCGAGGGATTTCCTGACGTGCACACACTCACGTGTCTGTTAGCTTTGAAACGGGGTTAGGATTTGCAGCCAACTCAGAAACTCCGTATCTCTGCTGGAACCCTAATTTGATTTGTGGCTCTCATATCACCTCAGTACCACAAAAGATATTCCTGCCCGAAATAAACCCAGCCTCCATAGTATTCATGTCCAATTTTTATAAATATTGTGGTTTATTTGAGGGTTTGGATTTGAAGAAATAGCCTTTGCTGCTTTTCTTTCTGTAGATTCAGTCAGGATAATGCTTAGCTCGTACTAATCAGGCTGGGGCACTGGGGAAATACTTGTTAGCACAGTTTAATTGGAGGCTGCCTGTTGGTTGTATTAAAGTGAGACCTGAGGAAAGCCTGGCTTCCACCTCTGGTTAAGTTACATTCCTGAGGGACTCTGATAAGCCTCATCCTTGCTCTGTCTTCTCGCTCCCTCTCTCCCCATCTCCACCCACTCAGTTATCTGAGCCGGGACAGAAAGTCATTGCAGAGAGAAAGCCACACAAAGTCGACTCCCTGTGGGGCACCAAAGCCCCAGCTCACTGTGCTTTCTGAGCATCTCTTGACTCCTCTCTGTAGGCTGGCTGCCACCTCAGAGGTGGGTGACCTGCCCTGGAAGTTCTACTTCAAGCTCTACTGCTTCCTGGACACAGACAATGTGCCAAAAGACAGCGTGGAATTTGCATTTATGTTTGAACAGGTAAAAGGAACTTTTAGAAACAGATTCCTTTCTCAGTGAGAGAAGGGAAAACCCGTTAGTCGCCCCTGTCAGCGAGCTGCTAGGTCCCAGAAAGTGTGCCCAGCAGTCAGTTTCCCAGCACAGACAGGGCGGCTGCTTGTATTCATTTATGGAATAAAATTCATGCACCTTTTACTGGAACCCCTGTGCCAGGAACTGTTCTAGTTGGGCAGAGACAGAAATAAAGAATAAAACATACACCTTAGATGGTATCCATGCTAGGGAGAAAAGTAGCGAAGCAGGGGTCAGAGTACCATTTTTAGGGAAGGGGACATTGGAGAGAATCCCTGATGAGGGAAGGGAGGGATCCAGGTGGGCATCCTGTGTCTTCCCCCAAAGCTGTTGACCGCCCTCTTTCAGGCCCATGAAGCTGTTATCCACGGCCACTACCCGGCCCCTGAAGAAAACCTCCAGGTTCTCGCGGCCCTGCGGCTGCAGTACCTACAGGGGGACTATTCCCTGCACACCGCCGTCCCGCCTCTCGAGGAGGTTTACTCCCTGCAGAGACTCAAGGCCCGCATCAGCCAGTCCACCAAAACCTTCACCCCGTGTGAGCGGCTGGAGAAGAGGCGGACCAGCTTCCTGGAGGGGACGCTGAGGCGGAGCTTACGGACGGGCTCCGTGGTGCGGCAAAAGGCCGAGGAAGAGCAGATGTTGGACATGTGGGTCAAGGAAGAAGTCTCCTCCGCTCGAGCCAGTATCATCGACAAGTGGAAGAAATTTCAGGGAATGAGCCAGGAACAGGCCATGGCCAAGTACATGGCCTTGATCAAAGAGTGGCCCGGTTATGGGTCAACGCTCTTTGACGTGGAGGTGAGAACCAGCTGCTGCATATCGTGGGCAGGCAGGCTGCTGCCTCAGGGGCCAGGTTGGTTCCAAGAACATAAGTCAGGGCCACCGTGGCCAGGCTCATAGGGAGGGAGGATGGGACCGAGCACTGCTGTTTTACCCTCATTTGTTAGCACCCTCCAGACTTAGCCCTTAACACACCCGCCCTGGGTGCTGTCCTTGGTTTGTTTAGTTGGTTGATTCAGTTGTGTTGGTTAAATGAGATAAATCAGATGCTTGGTCCAAGTGCCTCCTCTTGGCCTCACTAGTGTGTCCCCTCCTGTTTGTGCTGGTTCAGATCAGGCCTGTGTTACCCCTATGTCAGGGCCCTTCTTTTCCTCCAGGGATCTGGGCGAGAAAGTCTATCATTAAACCAGCGGTACCAGGTCACTGCTGCTCTCTGTCAAGAGACACGTTGTTCACGGGGAGCTAAACCTGCTCAGCACTGAGCAACCTAAAGACTTTGCCTCTGTGGTTCCAGATTTTGTATTTGAAGGATAATCATCAAAGGATCGGAGGCAAAGCTCACACTGGAAGAACAGACCTGGCTCAGGTGCTTGGTTTGCTGGGGGTCGTTGTTCACACCCCAGAGAGGTGATGTCCAGAGTCAGAGCAAGGTGTTGGGATTTACCCATTATAAGACAGCCAAAGAGATACCATGTCTCATATTTATTTCAGTTCCCTGGCGTAAATGTGTACTACATGTGTTCAGTGTCCCGTGCAGAGTGCTTGCCTGAAAGCCTGTGTGTTCTGGGTTCTGGGCTTCCAGTTGCTTCCTGATCTAACCCTCACACTGACTCTTGCCCACCAGTGCAAGGAAGGCGGCTTTCCCCAGGACCTCTGGTTGGGCGTCAGCGCAGACGCCGTCTCTGTCTACAAGCGTGGGGAGGGGAGACCGTTAGAAGTCTTCCAGTATGAACACATCCTCTCTTTTGGGGCCCCCATGGCAAACACGTACAAGATCGTGGTGGATGAGAGGGAGCTGCTCTTTGAAACCAGTGAGGTAAGAGGCAAACCGTGGCCTGAAGCAAACAAACAAACAAAAATAACATGCCATTTCCTGATGCCTTTGACCGAGTAATTTTATTTGAATGTTTTGCATGAAGTGTGAGACCATAACAGTATGCTGGTCCCTACCCAGCCTCAGGTTCCTCAGAGGCTGAAACCTGATCATCCCAAATTTCTTCTGTATATCTCTGCAACAGAAAAATGTGCTTTCCCTACCTTACATCAGGGCTTACCCATGGAGGAAAGGTGAAGAAAGGAACGATACACATAATCAAGGCAAAACACATGGTTTGGCTCTCCAGCCTTGTGGAAATTAGTAGATGGTTCTAGCAGTGAGTAGCCGCAGCGAGACTCAGATTTGCCGTGCCTGCAGAGTGAGCCAGGGATGCTGGGCAGAGCTGATTCTGGCTCACAAAAATCACCCCCAAAAAAGGGAAAAAGGCCTTAAGTATGTATGCTATCCACTGTAAAGCTTAAAGTGTAATAGTAATGGTGATAATACCAGAAGCCTATTGAGGGAGCTGCCTGCAAGCAGAGGTGGGAATGGAAATGAATCCCCACTGCCCACCTGGCTACAGGTACTGGAGAGGAGGGAGTGAGAGGCCGACTTGAGATGGGCAGAGGTGGGGGCCGTTGACTAGAGTATCTCAGGTGCTGAGTTTGATTAACACTAATAGACAGCCTGGGGCTGCTCTGGGATCTTTGTGCGTGATGTAAGGACGATGTGTTCACAAACAGTGATGTGGGGAGGGATTGGCAGGAAGCAGCACTGATAAATGGAAGCCAGTTGGGATGTCTTAGGGGTCCAGACCAGCCTTGGGAAGTGATGGACCAAAGGAGACACAGGAGCTAATTCAAGATTGGGGCTGGCACAGAGCAGAACGAGCCGTCTGCCATTCCGCCTGTCCCTTACAGTCTCAGTTCTGTTTTCTCAGTTGCATCGTGAGGAGTTGACTAGAACTATATGATCTAGTTTTTAACAGCTGTGATCGTGGGCTCTGTCATTTACCCTTATTTTAAGTGGGGGAAGAAATCCCAGTCCTAGTGACACCAAATGTTGTGTCTTTGGGTGTTTTGTTTAACATGCAGTCTTGACAATTTCACATTAAACATGAAAGAACCACCAGGGGGTGCACACTGTGTTTGGAAAAGCCACAATTCCCCCTGCTCTCTGACTCGGAATAAGTACAAAGCAGGTAGACTTTGGGCTTCATATAAAACGAGCTGTGGATTTGCATGGCAGGCTGGTGTCTTTTGCTGGGAGGACGTGTAGTCGCGAGGCTAAGCCCACTGCCCCAGCGGATACTGACCGTGTGCCGACTCTGCTTCCCTGGCAGGTGGTGGACGTGGCCAAGCTCATGAAAGCCTACATCAGCATGATTGTGAAGAAGCGCTACAGCACCTCACGCTCCATCAGCAGCCAGGGGAGCTCCAGGTGAACACAGGAGTGAGTCACGTGTCTTCAGTACCTGAATGCGCTCCCCTCCGGCCTCCACCAGCTCCTGCGTGCAGAGCCCAAAGCAGAGCTGCCCGGGCTCTCTGGAAGCCTCCCGAAGGGAGGTGTCTCCGAGGGACCTTTCGCCCTGTCCACTTCAGTGATCATGTATTAAGCTCTCAACCTTAACCCAATTTCAAAGCTTTACTACTCTTAGATGACACATGCCTTAAAGAGAGAGAGAAGAAAAAAACCCCACGCTGCCGCCAAAGCAGCCAGAAGTGCCTTAACTTGTGGAACCAACACTAGTGGACCTTACGTGTGCTACTGAAGGGAAATGCTCCCCCCGCCTTGTTGGGGAGACTGACAGAGCTTGGAAGGGGGGCGTTTGTCCGTCAATTATGCACTAACCTCCCAGCCTGATTTCCCGACTCTGCGGGAAGGTGAGGGAGTGGGGAGGGGACAGAGGGAGTGCAAGGGGACAGTGTATTTTAGTTGGAGTGCTGCTGGCAGCCTTCCTCACAGACATGTATTAACTTCTATTCTTGGTTTCATCTTTTCAGTATATGTGCTTGCCTGTGCATGCATGTGTTCGTAAACTCATCACTTTAATCATTGTTTCAAGAGTATTAAAAGCAAAGGGAAAAAGGAAGTGCAATGGTGTAAACAGTCTGTCTGTATATTTTAATAGTTCAGAGTTATAGTCTCCGGTTGTTTCTTTATAAGGTGGTGATATTAACAGACCAGAATCCTGGGTTTTCTTGTTGATGCTGTATTTCAAAAGCCACATTTGGACTCAGTTTTGTTTTCCATGTAGCAAAGTCTGCATTCTGTGTCTGCTGTATTATAAACAGATATGCAGCCTGCAAATAACTGTATTTATAAACCACTTTTAAACAGCTGGCTCCGGGGCTGTTTTTAGAACTATATGAAGACATTTTGGAGTCCTTAGTTTCTAAAAGATTTAAATTAAAAAATGTTTCTTTGAAGGTTAGCTTCTATCGCTCCCGGTAGATTACAACATAATCATGTTGGACATGGGGAGAAGTGCTATGCTCCCCAAAGGCGAAGCGTGTGCGAATCTTGGAAGGGCCCTGACGTTAAATGCTGAGGCTTTAATGAAGTACCCATACTTTATCCCAAGTTTATAATGGTGGTCTAGAAAAGGCACCTGTAAATAAGTCAGCATGTATGACCAGGAGAAACATAATCTGGTCTTGGACTTCTATTTTCATATGGAAAAGTTGTAAAGACTTAGGCCAACTAAGTCTGCCCACAAAGAAAAAATGCCTTATCCCTCATGGACAGCCATGTGAAGTCATTGTTTGTTGGTGCAAAGAAAGTCTGACAATAAAAAATATTAGCTAATATGCGGTGTGTTTTCTTTATCGGGGTTGCTCAGTCTATCTGGGATGTTGCTTTTGTTGGTTTGGGGCTCTCATGCTTTGGGCTTCAGGGTGTGCCCACAGTGCGTTTCATGTCCTCGATCGCTGGTCTAAAACAGAGGTGCAAACGCTTCGACTGCCCTCGGAGGCACAGAGCATGACACCAAGAAGGCCGAAAAGGTATAAGACTGGGTTCGATGAAATCACAGAAATCCGAAGACTTGAAATGTGTGTTCATGTCAAACCCGGCCCCAAAATGTGCCTGACACCCACATCACGATGCCACGACCTGCTTGCAGCTGTGAGCACTGTGGAGCAGAAGACACAGGCAGGCCATTTCGCCACTGATCTACCCAAAGTACTAGCTGGGTGGCAGTAGGGTCTTCCCTGCAGAGGCCCCTCAGCCAGACTTGGGATGTGAGCAGCATCAGTTCCCTGTATGTCCCTTTCTCTTACCACTGTCCCCACCTCTGCTGTGCCCAGGAATGGCCTTTTCCCCACCCCCAGGAACTGGAAAGTAACCTGAAGGCAGGTGCTGCTGAGCACCTGTGGCCTTGAGGGACCAGAAGGAAAGTGGGCTATGACTCGGATCTTTTGTTCCTGTCTTTGCTTTTATTTCAGGCCCCAAGAGAAATGAACAGGCATGCCTTTCCACCGCTCACCCTTCAGGGTTTCCTCTGACTTCTTGTACCCCAAAAGGCCACCCACACCCCCGATTATACATGAGAAAGTAGGCAAGAAAGACAACGTGACAACAAAGGCAGTGCAGCAGCACCAAAGCTAGAAGCTAGGTCTCTGCGCACAGGCCTTGACATGTCAAGAGCTTTGTTTTGTTTTAATCCTTAATTTGGAAATAATTGTAGATGCAGAGGGACTGCAATAGAATATTCAGGGAGGACTGTATCCCCTTCATGTGGTCTCCCTGATGGTAGCATCGTGGCACAACCTTGGAACAGCAAGTGGCACAACTACGAAACACATACTGAGCTTGCTCCATCCACGGAATGACCACAAGGTTTGCACACACTCATCTGTGACTTTAATAGGTTGGAACGTGATTGATGGGGTAATTTCAGTGTTTGCTTATTACAGAGAAAGGCGTCAGTGTGAAGCATGGCTTCCCTGCAGACACTTGGACAACCTAGTTGTGTCTTCATTTTTAATTCTTTCGGAGAATACATGTAAGTGGGTTTTTAAAACGTCAAATGGTTGAAGTTATTTTTCCTCCCAATCCTGGCCCCCTGCTTACCCAGTTTTCTTCCCCAGAAATGACTACTTCACCCATTTTCTTGACTATCCTTCCCAGAAATACTTCAAGCATATACTCACATGTCACCACTACATTTCTCTTTTAAAAAAACATACAACAGCATAAATTCTCTCACACCTTGCTTTTTCCCAGAATAATATTTTAGATAGGACTCCACATCGTACCTTAGAATGGCCTTATTCTTTTTGTACCCAGTGTCCTAGACAGCTCTGGGCAGGGAAAGGCCACTTTAAATGTATAAGATGTTTTACTTACACATTGTGGAGGTCATACATATGATATGTGTATGCTATATATGAGATATAGATATATGTGCTCTAGTAAATTCTATATTATCTCATGCATTGGGATCTTTGATAAATTTTAGAAATATGTGTTGGTATAAAAAAAGTACTTTAGAGAATATGAAAGTTAACCCTCACTCACCAAAAGCTCAATATCTAATAGGGTACACAGTGTCCATAAGACTAAGTTTTACTAGTACATCTATACCTGTTCCATACAGTTGATCCCAGAAGCATGATATGCTGGCAAATATTAGTCCCAGATTCCAGGTTGGGCATTATCATTTTCAAACTATATAATTTTAAACCTTTTAGTCAGGGTCAGCAAACTACAGCTCAGAGGCCAAATCTATCCCTCCACCTGCTTCTGTGCGAACAGATCTCTACCTGTTGACCTATGTTTTTTTCTATGGATGCATTTGCCCTCCAGGAGCAGAATTGACTAGGTGTGACAGAGATACCCTGCAAAGCTGAAAATGGTTTCTGGTACTTTATAAAAGTTTGTAGACCTGTTACAAATAATTACGGAAGTATAACATTTGCTTTATAACCAAGTGTCAGCTATAGTTAGAATTTTGATTCCACGTGTAATGATGCTAGGAATATAGTCCCCAGTTTTGAAATTGTTGCTGTGTTTCTTGTCCACTATCTTGAATGGCCTCCCTGATTTCCCTCCCTCCCTCCCTGCATTTCCACATCAGCACAGCTGGCTCAGCATCACCTCTGATTTCTACCTAATCAGTCAGAAAGTTGATTAGAGCCTCTGCAGAAAGACAGAAATGGCCTTTCCTCCACATGGCCCAAGAAATCTGGCATTGCACCTGCCTGGGACATTGCAGGGGCTCAGCTGAGTCAGAAATAGCGAACAAGTCACAGACAGCCCCAGCTCAAGAATTTTATTATGGTGATCGGGCAAAAGCAGGTGAAACTGCTAAACACCCACACAAGGTGACACAGCAAGAGTCAGGTGAGTTTCAGGAAGTGGTGATCCAGGACCCCAAAGCAAGTAGGTCTATGTGACTGGGATGGCCAGGGAAGGACTCGGGGTGAAGCGGTGGTGGACCACGAGCTGGTCCAGCAATATGGCAGAGGGGAAGGAGTTCCTTAGGGAGAAAGAGTACTAGCACAGGTGTGGAGGTGGCCATGGCATGGAGCAGGTGTCAGGGCAAGGCTCTGACACCGTGCTCCAGGTCTGTTGCCCTGGCCCCAAACAGCATCTTCATTGATCTCACGTGCTTCCACCTTTGTGCACCCCCTACCACTCCCTCTGCCCCCATAAATGCTTCTCCACAGATCAGAAGTCCAAAGGGATCTTTGCAAACCACAAATCAAAATACATGTCTCCCCTACTCAAAACTATCACTTTCTCACCAAAATAAGTCTCTCCTGCAGAACCCTGTGTTTTCTGCTCTCCTGCCTCTGCCCTTGTCTCCTGCCCCTCTACCTGGCTCCTGCTTCAGCCGGACTGCCCTGGCTCTGAGTCAACACCACACCTCTGGGCCATGCTTTCATTGTATCCCCATCTGATAGCCGACAGAAAAGGTGTCCGCTGCCCAGTGGTGAAGAAGGTACCTGATGTTTACTGGAGAAACTGTCTGCACTCAAGCAGGTGAGAGCTGTAATTCCTAGCCACCTGGAGCTCTGGCAGTGATGCGCTGGTAAGCATTCACCACAGGCTCCACAGGCAAAAATGGTCCGGCTTTGTGGTGTCTGCTGATTTGCAGTGTCAGTGTTCCCACCATTGCCAGTTTCAACTCCAAGGACACGTCACTGTGTGACTGACTGTAGAGCAGACTTGTAACGAGATGCGTGGTTGGACCCAAAAGCTGGTGGGAGCCTGGCCTTGCACACCACTGAAATGTGACATCAAAAATAATTTTTCAATAAAAAGTGTCATCTTACTCAGAAGAAAACAGCTTAAGCAAAACAAAAATCAGAAGTAAAAAAGGTACTTACAAAACTTTAAGTACTTTTTGAGTGGGGAGCAAATTATGTGGGAAAATTAAAGAAGTTTTCCAAGTATATACTCTGTTCCTATCTTTGGTTTTCCCAGGGACCTTTGTTTTCTCTTTCAAGTAATAACAGGATCACAGTTGATTGGCAGTTTCAGACATAAACAGGGTCTGTTACCCCTGAGACATCCAGATGTTTGCTTGGTGGGAACCTGTGGCCTGATTAGTGTTTTCCTCATTCCTCGTGACCTGCCAGAAAAGAAAACAAATAATTCCTACAACTTGAATGTCTTGGGGAAATTGTTCCTATAAGTTTACTTTGTAACTTGACATTGAAATTTAATAGGCCTCTTGATTAGGGATAACCCCAAGGGTCAACACCAACTATAACAATTTCATTGAGTTTAATTTACTAAATATTTACTACATTCTTGTTTAGATTTTTTAAAAAACTGATCTCAGTGGGATTTGCAAAGGAAACGCAAGAACTGTTCTAAGTATCTTAGAGCCTAGTTGAGGGTAAAAGATATAAATATATGAAGCAAGAAGTTGATGGTAGCAAAGCGAGAGTGTGTGGACCGTCTGCATCCGTGTTGATGGAGTCCAGAAACCAAGCGTGCAAGGAGGAGAGCTTTCAAAGAACATTGTACCCAAAAATGCAGATGTGCAATTATAGTGTGAGCACGTGCCAGTGGCACAAATGAACATCTGTGAGGCAAACGTGAACAGGATGTTACTTCTTACACTTTCATTGTGTTTTTCCTCTGACCATCTCTCTGATGTGGTCAGTGGCACCAGCCACCGTTGGCTCGGCGCACACTGTGTTGCAGGCTTGGCCTGTGCGTTACCATCATTACCTCACTGTGTCCCCACAGCGAGGTGTTAACAGGCCTAGTTTTTTCATTGAGGATATTGAGATTTAGAAAGCAGTTTAGCCCTGTCTGGTGTGGCTCAGTGGATTGAGCACCGGCCTGCAAACCAAAGGGTTGCAGGTTCGATTCCCAGTCAGGACACATGCCTGGGTTGCGGGCCCAGTCCCCGTTGGGGGCACGTGACAGGCAAGCATACATTGACATTTCTCTCCCTCTTTCTCCCACCCTTCCCCTCTGCTTCAAAATAAACAAATAAAGTCTTAAAAAAAAAAAAGAAAGCAGTTTAACTTGCTGTAGTAACTTTACTGTTTAGCAAATCACTCCAAAATTCAGTGCCTAAAGCAACCATCGTGCATTTAGGTCATAATTCTGTAGGTTATCAATTCAAGCCGGGCTCAGCTGGGCAGTCTTCCTGCACTCAGCTCTTCAGTTCCACTGCGACCAGGTCCACCCTGTGGATCTTGCCTTGGCTTTCTCAGGTGTCTAGGGCCTCAGATGAGATGGTTGAGCTCTATTCCATGTGGTCTCTCCCCCTCCAGTTAGCTAGCTTTGGCTGATTTATAGGACTTTTGGCAAGGCCTCAAGAAAGCTAGTGGGGACAGGCAAGTTCTCTTGAGGCTGAGGTTCACACCGGGCATGTTGTTGATTCTGCAATATTCTATTGGCCAGAGCAGGACCAGTACCAGACCAGATCCAAGAGTTGGGGAAACAGACTCCTTGTCTTAAGGAAAGTTGCTGCAAAGTCATTTAACAGGAAGATAGAGAATTGTGACCATTTTTTTAATCCTCACCAGAGGACAGTTTTCTTCATGACTTTTACAGAGAAAGGAAGGGGGAGAGAGAAACATCGACATGCAAGAGAAGTATCAACTGGTTGCCTCTGTTATATGCCCGGACGGGGGATTGGTGCCGGTATCAGGAATTGTATGCATCTAAACCAGGGGTTGAATGTTCCTGCACCCAGACCAGGGTTCCAACTCACAACCTAGGTATGTGCCCTGGCCAGGAATCGAACCCACAAGCTTTCAGTTACGAGAGATGCTCCAATAAACTGAGCCACACCAGCCAGGGTGAATTGTGACCATTTAAAAAAATCTACCACACTTGCTGCAAAATCAGAAAACTACAGTGGGCAGAGAAATAAAATCCATGTTCGTCTCTGAAATCTTGCTCTTATCACAAAGCTATATTAGAATCTGAAGACTTTTTCTTTATTTTGCCCCGTTTATCACTATCCCATCACCAGCTTCCTTAATTAGATGTGCACCTTTAATGTAAACAGACACACTCACCTTATTATTCCCTTTTCCGAGTGTCTGCTCATATTCTTCTCTTGCTTGAAATGACCTTTCTCCCTGTTTGTATTCTCTTTATCCATGATAGTCTGGTTTAGATTTTAATTTCTGCACAAAGCTGCCTGTGACAGACATGCTAACCATCCCAATCTCTGGGTGTAGTAATTTGTTCATTCTCTGCTTTCACCCTTTAATAATAGAATTCCCTTAAGTTTTCACTCATAATGTTCGCAAAGCTACACTATACATTTTCCAGCCTCCCTTGCAGCTTAGTCTGTGTGATAGTTTCCAACCAGGTTGCAATTTCGTGATACCCTCCCGTAAAAAGGTAAAGACTAATTCCTGTGAACATGGGTCAGCCAGAGTAACTACATTTCTAAAAATTGAACGTAGTAGAAATGATCTTGCATAGCTTACGAGGCCAGGTCATACAGGTGGGTCACCTCTCTGCCTGCCTTGTTTCTCTTGGGACCCATACCTCATCAGCTCTGAGCTGACATGAAAGAAATCTCACTAACCTGAAGCTGCTGTGCTAAAAAAGACTATGTAGGAAAGACACATAGAGACAGACGAGCCCCCAGTGCTCCACCTGCTAACAACTGTGTGTCTTCTCAGCCTCAACCATAAGGTGAGTGAGTGAGTCTGCAGATTATTCCAGCTGCTTGCATTGAGCCAGCCTTCATGCAACGCACGCTCCACCATCTCAAGACCCATCCAAGTTTTACCTGAGTACAAGTCCCTGTGTGAACGGGGCTCCTTGATTAACCTGCTTCTTGCTTGGAAGATTGGTGTACTGAAGAGACAAGTCTTCTGCCCTCCACTTACAGTAGTGGGACTGGCATACAGAAACTGCTGTAGACACTTGAATTCAAAAGCAAGACATACATAGTCACTCATCAATGGCATTTATGGGAAAAGAAGGAAGACTCGGGATATATCCAAGAATCCATGGAGAGTGATTTGCAGGTAGCAGAACTGAGTCCTAGCCAGGGAACCAGCAGTGTGTGCTCAGCTGGATTTCAGAAACACATGAGGGAAAAATGTAAATAATTGGAGCGAGAGGACCAATTGGGGTGGCTTTAAATTTAGCCACAAATTTTTTGATAATCTTCCCATGAAAAAGTGGAGTCTAATTTTCTTCTTCTAACAAATAGAATGTGACCGAAGGGGTGCTGTGTGACTTCCAATGGTGACTCATAAAACAGGACACTGCAGCTTTTGTTTGACTCTTGGGACAAACGCTTCTGGAGCCCTGTGGTAGCCACCAGGCTGGAGAGCCCATGTGGACAAGCCGTGGGACAAGGATGCCTGAGGAACCCCAGCTGTGTCTGCCCCCAGCCATTTGTCTTCCCAGCAGCCACCACTAGATGGGCCAGTGAGCAAGCCTTTGAATGATTTCAGTCCCCATCCTGCCAGGTGCTGCAGCTGGTGCCAGGGGGACAGAGATGCACTGTCCCCACTGAGGAGGTCCAGCCACTTCAGCAGGCCAAAAAGAGGGATAGAAGTATGAGGCATGGGAAAGATTTAAAACTGTTATTATTTACAGCTGATAGGATGAAGCACTGAGTTTGTCAGTTGATCGTGTTGGATTTTCTATTAGAATGAATGCATGAATGGAGCAAGATCACTAGAAAAAAGGTCAACCGTTTAAAAACCAAGGTAAAGTATAGCACAGAGACAGAAAGAAGAGTGTGTATGTGGACTGTAACAACATTGCCTTTTTCAGACGTCATTTTCAGCTGTGAAGAATGTCTGCCTAGCTCTGTGGAACATCCCGGGCCTCCCCGAGTGAGTTTCATATATGTCACACAGTCTGTACTCTAAGCCAGACCATCGCAAACACACCCTCAAATTGGGGAAAAGTCTATTCAGACAGGAACACTTTTATGTGGATTTGATGTGGAATTTATGGAGAACATGTATTAGGGTAACTCTAGCAGCTTTAGCAAACTCCTCCATTTCAACTACCTACCATTTTGAAGATGTTTCTTGCATACACAACGGACCAATAAAGATGGTGGTTCTGCTCCTGTGGTTATTCAGGGGCCTCGGCTGACAGACGCTCTGCCTTCAGATGGCAGAAAGAGAGCCGTTGATTGCATACGGGCGTTCATCTCAGCCTGGTCATGATACCACTTCTGCTTGCAATCCTCTAGCAAGATCTAGCCACATAGCATTACTTAACATCAGTGGATGCCAGGAAATGTAGCTCCAGGCTCAGCAACCACCTTTGCAGTTACAGCTCTACGTTAGGTAAAGGAGGGGTGGGGGGAATGAAGCTTGGCTGGGCAGCTAGCTGCCACTTGCTACAGTGTGCCCCTCCGGCCAAGAAATATTCATGAAGACTTCTCCCAGCCAAAAAGAACACTCAATGGATTTAACTCAAAATCCCGTTAGTTACTGACCGCATCTCTACAGGCAAAACAGATGGTTAGCCAACAAGAGTGCTTAATCTATACAATCAAAAGAAGACTGGATGATCAGGAGGCTGGGGGCCACCGCCCCAACAAAAAGTCATAATTCCTTGCCAGTGTCCAGGCATGAGCTAGTGTTTCGACCCAGGCCCATTCATTGAAGAAGAGACTGTGTCCGCAGGACACGGAACCCTGCAACACCACACAAGTGGATGTGCTCCTGCGGCTTCCGGCCCTCCACCAAGGGGCTCTGCTTGGGTAACTGAGCTCTGAGAAATACCCAACCAAGCATTTTGATGACTGTTGGACAAGGCCTTAGGGGACATTAATACCTAGAGACACTAATCACCACAACCTCTGTTTGAATACAGGAATGTTGGAGCGAGGTAATAAACGGAGATCTGGCCCAGGTCCAACTTACAATGGGTCTGCTGGGCCTGGGGTCCCACCTGGTGGTCATTTCCCCAGGCCCAAATGTAAACAGACATGCTCAGTAGTTGCACAACCTCAGGTAGGTCCCTCGGCTTAGGGTAAGACTGCCATTGTGCAGAGGGCCCAGATTGCTCTGAAATGAATCCCCTCTATGACCAAGACAGTGAATCGGAGTCTATATGGCATACTGGGAGGAGTGGCAGAAATTAATGTCATCCCTGAAGAACCACAGGAGTCAGGGTAAGGCCCCACATGTTGCCTTTTCATGCACAAGTCTTGCCCCTGCCAAACCCAGCCAGACCCAGCCAGACCCAGTGGGCTACGGCAGAGTGAACCAAGTGGTAGCCCCAACCACAACTGCTGAGCCAGAGGTGGTATTTTGCTAGGTCAGAACAGCTTGGCCTTAGTGCATATTGTATGTGATCTAATATTCATTCTTCCTCAGAATCCTGTTTTTTTGAACTAATTTCAGGGGAACTTAAATCAGAATCTGTAACCGCATGTCTGATGATACATAGAATATGCAGGATAGGGTTGATTTTTTTCACAGAGTTATATAATTAAAGCTTGATAAATGGCATTATAATAATAATTTATATGGTATAATTTAATATGGTATTTTAAAGTATAATTTATACTTATTTAACAAACTAAGTATACTATTCAGGTATGGCTGAGGATCTGTAAGGAAGCAAAACATGCCTTCGAGTGAGTGACTAATGATTGTTAAGTCCATATGAGCTTTGCTGCTTCTGCTTCTGCTTGAAGAGGGTCAGAAAGCTTATTTTCCCTTTAACACATACGAAAGGTGCCCTCCTCTCTGCTCTCCCCCTGTGCCCTCCGCAGTCATCATCTGTCGTCTGCAAACTGCCCATCATCGCCCCTCTGTTTTGCAGTTCCTCTGTGGGGTTCCCAACCCTCTACCCCCAGGCCCGCTGTGCAGCATCTGCCCCCTTGGTACTTGCAGGCCACTTCTCTGCCTTCTTCACTGAAAATCTGCCTGATCTTTAGAGCAATGCTGTTGGGCCATGCCATCCATTCTTGCTCCTCATCCAAGTGTCCAGCTCCTTGTCTCCCTCTGCACCATTACTCTGGAGGCTCCCTTCTCATAAACAATCCATGCAGTGCCCTGGCTTCTTGGTTCTTTGACCTCCTCCCTTGTAATGATCTTCCTTCTCCACTCTCTGACCTCTACCAACTCCATTTCCAGGTTTCTCAGCATTTCCCCTCTAGCAGCACTTTTCAGCAGTGCTGCCTCCTCAGGGCCTCCAAGCCATGAGGTCGCCATTTTCTTCAATGCCTGGCACTTCTCTCATGCCTGCACTTCCCTCCTTCCCGGATTAGAATCCTGGCCCCCCACTGTAATCACTCAGTTATATATACTTTTGACTCCCTCCTCACCCATTCCTCTTCCCTGCTTGTCTTTAAAAACCCCATCCACAGATAAACCCGATTCTCTGGATTCGTATTCAAGCAACTGAAGGCTGGTGGAGCAGCACCTAGACATGTGACTCTCACTTGAAGGTTTGACCCCTGTCTTCAGAGCCTCGCCCCTCACCTTCACTCTTCCAAATGCTCCCCACCCCCCTCAGCTGTTAGGCCTCTTCCTTCATTCCTCTCTGACACCGACAGTCCACATCTCATCCACTCACAGTTCCTGTCAGCTCCACACCCCAACCATTTCTCATCATCTCCACCCACTGCCCATGTCTCTTTTTGTGACTAGGGCAGTGGCCCCTTAACTGGTCTCCTTGCTGCCATGCTTGTCCCCTTATCAGTGACCAGTCTTTTAAAAATGAAAATGGGATGAAGTCACCTCTTGCACAATATCCTTCCTTGGCTTTTCATCATCACTCTTGAGGATAACATCTAATCTTCTTGCCAGGGTCTGCAGAGCCCTTCAGGACCTTCTTCTCTGCCTTCCTCTCCCTCCTGATCTCCCTTCGCTGCTCTACCTCCAGCCTGGCTCGCTGTGCTCTCCGGTGAAAACCTTCTTCTCGTTCCTTGTGCACTCCGAGCTGGTTCTATCTTCATGATCCCTGCACTTACCATTCCTTCTCTCTGGCATGCCCTTGGCTCCAGAACTTCCTAGGATGACTGGCTGTCTTCCTTTACTAAGTTTCTGCTCAAAAGTTCCCTTCCCTGACCCTCCTGTGGATGAAAGCCCATCTTTGGAAGTAATTCTCTACCTTTTTACCCTGTTCTGATGTTCTTCACTGCACTTAACATGTGCTAGATTGTTGTGTGAATGGTCCCTAATGAATTCCAAGCTGTTGTGTTGTCCCCGTCTACATTGGCTCTAGGCTTGGCCATGTGATGTGCTTTGGGCCCTTCGGACATTACAAAATGTGACCCAAGCAGAGGCCTAATGAGTATTTGCATATTAAAGGCTTGCCTTCCTGGAACCCCACCTGCTAAGTGAGGGAGCCTGAGCTAACATGCTAGACAGGCCACATAGAGGACAGCTGTGGTACAGTCCCAGCCCACTGCCACTCAGCATCTGCCAGCTGGTGGGATATGTGAACCCAGCAACACCACATGGATCTGGAACATGCCATTACATTTGATCTCTCCCAAATGCCAAACCCATGGAATCATGAACAAATAAAACCTGTTTCAAGCTACCAAATGTTGGGATGGTTTGTTATGCAGTAGTAAATGATACACATGACTGCATAAAATTATATATCTACATGCAGATTTGTTCATTGCTGCCCACCCTTCTAAAATGTAAGCTCTATGAGGATAGAACCTTGAGTACACTGTGGTCCCCCAGCCCCATTGCCTGGCCCTAAGAGGCACACAGAAAACACTTGTGTTGAATGAATGAACGATCTGTCATGGAGCAGCCTCATCTGGTCCCATGGCTTCCCCTAAGATCTCTAGACCCGGTAGGAGGACCTGTCTCCTGAGTGTCTGTTCCCATAGTCCATTGGCTATGACCAACTGAAATTCAATATTGTCTAAACTGACATTATATTTCCCCCCCCCAAATTTGTCCCAAACTTTTCTCCTCTATTTTACATTTTAGTAATGGCAGAAATATACAGGCAATCCTTTAAAGGGCTGTGATGATGGTTAGTTTTATGTGTCAACTTGTCAAGGCCATGGTGCCCAGGTGTTTGGTCAAACACCAGTCTAGATGTTGCTGTGAGGTTATTTTTTAAGATGTGGGTGATTAACAACTAAATCAGTAGACTTTGAGCAAAGCAGATTACTCTCCATAGTATGAATAGGCCTTATGTAATTTGTTAAAGGCCTTAAGAGAAAAGACAAGTCCCCTAAGGAGGAAGGAATTTTGTCTCCAGATTGCCTTCAGATCTAGATTGCAGTATCAGCTCCTGCCTGAATGTCCAGCCTCCCAGCCTGCCCTGCAGGTTTCTGACTTGCCTGCGCCCGCAGTTGCATGGTCCTTATATTTCTCTTTCTCCCTCCCCTACCTTACATACACACACACACACACACACACACACACGTACTCCTATTGGTTCTGTTTTTTCTGGGGAACCCTGATACAGAGATTATCCTTGATGATCCCCTCTCCCTTACTTTCTAATATTCATGCGGTCACCAACACTGAGTTGACAGTGTGCAAAATGTCTCTTGCAAATGCCTTGTCTTCACCTCCTCGGCTTGGTTTAAGTTCTTAGCATCTCTCACCTGGACTATGACAAATGTCTGTATTACCCAGTCTCTCTGGTTCACCTCCTCCCAGTCCACCTGTCACTCCACCTCCAGGTTATCTGATTATGTAACTTATCTCCAAAGTCTCTTCAGGGGGTACAAGCTCTTATAATATGAAAGCTCATTATCAGGTGGCCCATGTTTACTCCTAGCTCCATCTCTCTTACTCCTCTGTAGTACCCAAAGTTCTACCTATATTTAACCACAGATACCCAAATATGTCATGCCCATTTCGTACCTACATGCTTTTGCATGTTTTGTTCCATTTGCTTGCAATGCCTACTAATTAGTCCTGAAAACGTCGTGACCTACTCTTCAAGCCCTAGATCAGAGGAACTCTTTGTTCTGGACTTGTCCCTGGATGCTTGCTCATAATTTTTAGAACCTGATAAAAATCTTTTCATAAATCTTGTCTTAGTGTACTGAAATTAATGTATGTATCTGTATTTCCTAAAAGACAAGGAGTTCTTTGTTTGCAGGGACTGTGTTTTACACATAATTAGATTCCTAGCCCTGTCTTTTGTTTAGCTCATAGCGGCCTCTCAAAAACTGTTCACTGCACTCATTTTTGTGTTAGATTAAGTCTTTCAGGGCAAAAATCACATTGTTCATCTACATATCACTCATGGTGCCTGTCATAGGATCTTGTACAAGATGACACTTAATATAAAAAGGTTGAATTAAAGAAGTAAGTTTCTATTATTTCCTGTTGCTACAACATTTCAGCTATCATTGCATTCCCTTGCTAACTGGTATTACAATGATCTTAAGCCAAGCAAGAATTCACAGAAAGGAGAAATTTCTGAAAGTCACATAGTCTTGGGGAACAAGAAATTGAAGGGAACTGTCTTTTAAAATATTTTTAATAAGAAATTTATTTATTTCTTATTCTCTCAGTCTTCTAAAAAACATTTTTTGTTGTTTTAAAATTTTTCAAAGGAAAGTTCAAAGAACAGTGCAATGCACACTTGGATACTCGTCTCATAGATTCACCAACATCTCGCCACACCCATTTCCTCTCTCTTTTTATCTCTCTATATATACACACTTCCCTTTTGCTGACAGCAGATGGCTGTGATTGTGGCGTTTCACCCCTAAATGTCTCGTGTCGCGTTGCACAGGAGAAGGGCGTTCTCCTACACCACCATGACACTATTATCACACTTAAGAAATGTTAATTCAACAGAATTGTCTACAGTCTGGATTCAAATTTCTGTAATTGTCTTTCTAAATGTGCTCAATAGCTATTTTTTTTGACCCAGAATTCAGTCAAGTTTCACACTAATTTGGCCGTTACATCTCTTTATTCTCCTCAAACCCTTCCTCTGTTCTTGATATCACCCGCTTTGGAAATTCAGGCCGGTGGACCTACAGAATGTCCTTCATTCGGGATTCCTCTGTGTGGTCAGGATTTGACTTTGGTCAAATGTTTCCAACAACTTTTATTGTGTCCCTCCTGTGGCATCAGATCAAGGGGTTCGTGAGGTCCAATTATCCCATTACTGGCCATGCCAAGAATGATGAGGGACAGATAAGGGGGAGACTAACAGAACTCTCCGCTGCAAAGGCTGCGTTGTGATGCATAAGTAACCCGTGACATCATGCAAACAACCTCTTCCCTCTAGTCTCTTCCCCGGTGAGTCACATTACTGCTGATCATTGCCTGAATCAATTCTTACAATGACAGTTACACAATGGTGCTTCTCTAAAGCTATAATTTGGTCTACATTTATTAGCTTATAATCTTTTGTAAAGCAGAGTTTTTCTTCTCTCTCTCCTTTGAGAATCACTATGTAGTTGTGATTTTTAAAAAGATTTTATTTTTTTATTTTTAGAGAGAAGGGAAGAGAGAGAAAGAAAGGGAGAGAAACATCAATGTGTGGTTGCCTCTTATGTGCCCCCGACTGGGGACCCAGCCTGACTGGGAATGGAACCAGCCACCCTTTGGTTTGCAGGCTGGCACTCAATCCACTGAGCCACACCAGCCAGGGCTAGTTGTGATTTTTTTAACTTAATGTGTTACAATCACGTACTGAGATTATTCCATGGGATTCAGATTTGGTCAGTGGGATCCTCTTCAAGCTGCCTTCTCTGTCCTTTTGACATGGACACAGAAGCATGTCTGTGCTTTCTGGTTCATAAAATGTTCCTAACTCAGACCTAGCATCAGCCACTTCTCTAACGAGTCCTGGTTCTTTCTGAGAGGAAATAGTCAGGAACCCAAATCTGGTCCCTAAGTTAGCATACTGCCATGGGGTGTCATGGATTCTAGGCTCTTCCAGGTTGTCAGAGCTAGAATATCGGGTCATGACCCTGTACTTACTGATAGCTCCAGTTCAAATCCTCCACCCCAGGGTTCGTCTTCCCTTCCCCTTCTCCATGTCCTATTGCCCTTCACTGGAAACCCTCATTAGGGCAAAGGCCAAAAGGGAAACACAAGGCTGGTGGTCTGGGTATGGGGTTTATCACCTGGCATGGTGGCAGAGAGAGGCAGAAGGCAAGATTCCCTCACCTCTTAGCTGCATTGTACCCCAGGGTAGCTGGCCGCCAGGATTCTTGGAGTGAGCGAAGTTTTATTCAGAAAGGAGAGGATGCCCTGACTGGTGTGGCTCAGTGGGTTGGACATCGTCCTGAAAAGCCAAAGGTTGTTGCCTCAGTTCCCAGTCAAGGCACATGCCTGGGTTGCGGGCCAGGTCTCCGGTTTTCCCCTCTCTCTAGAAACAGACAAATAAAACCTTCTTTAAAAAAAAAAAAAAGAAAGAAAGGACTTCTCACAAGAGAGGGCAATTTTCCAAGTGAACAACATTAAAACATCCAACTCTGACCCAATGCTTAAAGAACCTACCTGTGGACTTTTCACATAGAGTCAGCTTTTGAAGATTTTCTACTTAAGAAAATATTAAGGACAAAGCTGCTTTTGTAATTTTCTCCACACAAATAACATTTCCAACAAAAAGCTACGTGACCCCGTTACCCCTGCAGAAATGTCCCCTTTCACTAGCTCCACTGCGCAGTGTTTTCAGGGGGGCGTTGTGGTTAAACCACCCATGGGTGAGACTGGCTTCTCTTTCCAACTCCGCGCACTGCAGAGCGTTTTTACAAAAGTCTATTTGTATACAAACTTTGGTATGTGTTGCAACAATTTTTCCATGTGGTACAGGCCTTCTCAAGAGATACTGGGCAATCATTACGAAATGTCTGGGCAGAACATCCAGATTCCCACAGAGGTACCATGCCCCTAGGTCTCAACCGCATTTATCTTGAGTAATTCCTACAACAGTCTCGAGGATCGGGTATTATTCCTGTTTTAAAAGATGAGAAAACCGAGACTCGGAGAGACTCTGTTATAACACAAAGTCAGAGAGCTAGTATGTTTTAGTGAGTCTAAGATGCTATAGATGCTAAGGGACATTTCATTCTCAGGTATGCTAACGTGGGGGAAAAACATGTGTCTTAGGATTGATGAAACAGTGGTTAATGCTGGACCCTAGGATCAAGTTCAGGTCTTCTTGGCTAAGAAACCCATGCTCTGTCCACCTGAGCAGGGGTTAAGGGAAGAAGAGCGAGCAGGCTGCAGACAGGAGAACAAGCGCCTGAGGCAGGATAGGAAAGGATATCAGAACATGAGCAAAGGCGTGGATGTGAGAGTTCCCTTGGAGTACGGACTCAGTGAAAAGCTGATCCGACCGTAGCTGAGTGTTCAGATCAGGGGCAGCTAATCTGCCTAAAAACAAATAAAACTTTTAGAAGGAGATGAAGTAGACCTGTCAAAGGTGGTTTATGGTTATTTAGGTGTAGCTGCTCCAGGTACCTGGGCATTGTTGTAAGCTCCTGGGTGGGTGTTACATGTTGAAAGCTGTGGTTCAGAGGAGCGGTATGCAAGGTGGATGGGAAGGGAAGGAGGCACGAGGCTGCGGTTCATACAGGCACCAAGCGATGGAGCTTGAATGGTGATGGCAGCCCTGAGACTGGAGAATGGGGATACAGGCATGGGAGCACTGAAGAGGAAGGACTCTCAGCAGTTGCTGACAGATTGGAGATGGATGGGGAGTCCATATAATTCATCATCCAAAGTGGGACACCTCTGAGAAAGCAAGCAAAGTGCTATGCAGAAGCGTGCCAGTGACCAGGGCCGTGGTGGACGAACTGACATATGGTCACTGCAGACAGAATGAAGGAGCGACCAGAAACACAACTGACTCCCATATTTCTTGCCTTGGGGACTGTGGGATACTGTAGTTGACAGGAAAGTTGTAGTGCCACTTCTTGTGCCAAGAGGGTCTCTTTTTGATCTCTACGTGTCTTCCCCTCCCCCCGTTTGGCCTTGTGAGGAATCAGACACCCCTGTATGGTATGGATTAAGGAACAGGCTTAACTCATGAGGTGTGTGCGAGGGCCAGGATGCTTTCCGGGGCCCACTGCAGTGGACAGTCCTGGGGAAGGAGCCCCCCCCTCCAACTCTGTCACCCCTCTTCCCTATTGGGCAGGATTCAGAACAGCCCCATCCGTGGGAGAGCAAACTGAGACAGGTAGAGGGATGTCCGCAGTTTGCAGCAATTGTCTGGGAATTCCAGCTGCCCAGCATTTGGGGAATTGGAGGGCCCATGGGAAGCTGGCTTTGGAAGCAGGAGGCTCTGAACCTGTGGGCCCCTGGATTCATGTGCATCTTCTCCTTGGAGAATGGAGAAAGGCCTTCAGTCCACCCAGAGCCTTGCCCAGGCAACCCGGAATAAGCCCCCAAGGCCTGTGTGTTGTTGTTGTTAGTTCTTGTGGCACCAGAGGACCTAGTTTGGAACAGGAGGGAGTGAAGTGGGAGAGAGAGAAACCATCACTTTTCCATAACCTGGCCTACAGGCAAGTCTAGCAGGCCCTCAGATAATGCCATTGGGTTCGATGTCATTTCGTTGTAATGTAGATGAGAAAAAAAATGTATTCCTGTCCAGGGCCACTGCCTGTGTGGAGTTTTCACACTCTCCCCACGTCTGCATGGGTTTCCTCCCACATCCCAGAGATGTGCACGTGAGGTGAGCTGGTGTGTCTCCATTGTCCCATCTGAGTGAGTGTGGGTGTAAGCAGCCCTCTGACAGAGGGGCATCCTGTCCAGTGTGGGTCCCACTTTCCTCCCTGAGCTCCCAGGAGAGGCTCAAGCCACCCTCGACCCTGAGATGCTTAGAATATAATCATCTTACTTGTTTTTATTAATCTTTCTTAAATGTAACAATAGCTAGCATTTATTTCAATGTTTAATATTAGAAGAGTTGTGGGCCTTTATTTAGAAGTTTGGTGATGTCTTGTAACCAGAAATATGCCATAGGAACTTAACTCTTGTTTATATCAGTTAATCTAGGGGAAAATTATTTTGCTTAAAGTTGCAGTTTCCAAGAACCTATCGACAATGTTGAGCGACGACCTACTGTAGACTGAACTTTGGACTATATTACATATAACCTTAATATTCCTTTGATGGCTTAGAAGGCACTTGAGTCTTGCAAAGCTGAAGGGACCCCATGAACACCACTGGCTGTGCCCATTCGTGCGTGGTCTAAGAGGGTAACATGTGACACGGCCTGACTGCATGTTCCCAACAGGGCTTGTGGCCACTAGCCCAGCCTAAAGGGTCACCAGGTTTTGTGTCTAATTTCTGATGAACTAAAATTAGTAAGAGGTGACAAGCCAAATGCACACTTTGAAGGGGTGTCTGTGTGATGTAAGTCTCATAGCTATTCCTTTCTATTCCACTAATCTAATTTTAACTTAGAAAATCCCCTTGAGGCTGGAGGCCTGATTCGGAGGCCTGGATTTAGAGACAATCACACCACAGAGTCACTCCACGGTGGAAGTCAAGCGGAACTCCTGGGCCCTCAGGAGACTGGTGCTTGCAGTCTATCACTTCCTTGGAAAAAACAAACAAGAGGAAACCCACAAACTTCAGGAACTCTGTAAGGCTCACAGAGTTGTGTCTAAATTGGTGACTGATACTCAAAGTCCCCTTCCACAGGATCTGTTTGTCCGAAAATCTCATCATCTTCTCTGCTCTGTGCAGCCAATCTGAGCTGCCCAGGGCCTCTGCACCCATCCTGGCCCTGCCCTCCACAAGTTCTCGTACAGGCCATTGCCTCTGCCTGCATCCATCTCTGGGTCACAGCTCTGCTGGTCTCTGAGCAGCAGACCCCTGACCCCAACTGCCTAAGTGGCTTTTCCTAAGATGACCCTGACCTGCTCCTCCTCTCCCCATCTCAGTGAGCGACAAGTAAAAATTTCCAGGGTCTCTGCCAGGCTCTATTTATCGTTCAGAGACACCTTCCTAAAACACAAACCAGGCCACTTCACTCTCCTGCTGACAGCCCACCAATGGCCCCAAGCTCGAAATCCTTAGCAGCACACGGGAGGAGGCCCTTTCAAGTACCTGCCTGCTCGTCCCCTGGCTGCTAGCTCAGAACTGCCCCTGGTTTCCGCGGAGGGCCAGGCTGGCTTCTCTCCTGGCCCCGCCCATGCACACATTCCCACTCCCTACACCCAGCCACCTTCTTCAGGTTCCCTCTCCCTTGTCCATGACTAAGTAAGCACCGTGAGGGACATGAGCAGTCCCGCTTGTCTTACTGTAAGCCCTACAAGCAGCCTTTAATGAATGTTTCATGATCAATGAATGGGGAAATAAGGAGTGAATGAAACTAAAGTGCAGTGAACGGGGACCATAAAGGAAAAAAGAAGAGGCTGCAGGATGTTGGTTTGCAATCTCACGAGTCCCCTGGGTGAAATTTGAAAGCGGCCCCCCTACACAGAGGGCAAGGAGATGTCCAAGAAAGAGGCAGACATTATCCAGATTGGCAGGTGGCAGGTTTAATAAGCAAGGGAACTTACATACTAGGTTTGTCTTAAGCAGCTGCAAGATGAAATCTCTGCACCTGCCCACCAGAATCTTAACAGGGTTTAGTCCAGATGGTCTCAGCAACACCTTACTCTTTCAGCTGCAACCTAGAAATGGCTCCCACCTGTGGAAACAGCAGGCAGAATGTACATTCCAAGGACAGGGGAGGGGGTGAAGAGCCTCTGATTGCCTGGGTCCAGCTGGTGGCTCCACTGGCAGTCATGTCCTCTCTATAATATGAAGTCTTCCAACCAAGGACCAGAACAGTGGCTAGTCTGCTGATTGGAGTGTAGCTGCGGGACGTCCTGCAGTCACCTTGCTGAGCGTGTGTGTGGATGTGTTGCCGTGTGCACTAGTGGATAGAAGTTCCTTTCAGGATACATTCTTATTGTAATATGACCCAAGTTCTCTCTAATTAACCATTCTGAAGTCTTGAACAAAAACTCTTTTGTCTATTATTGGGGATCGATACCTAAACTGGGAACACAGCTGCTACATGGATGGCCACCACCTAGGAGTGAGGGGATTCATTGCTGCTAAGCACCTCCCTTGCAGAATGCTTGTCAAATGTAGACTAAACTAGTTTGCATCTCCCAGTTCTTATAAGTGTAACAGACAGTCAGCCCCAAACAGAAATAGCCAGTCCCTTCTAAGAGCTGGGCCTTGGAAACCAGGTACAATCTTCCTTCCCAATTTCCTCCAGGTTGCTGCTGTTAGGTGATGTTCCTATATATTTGTGCTTACTGTGAACTTATTTAGGTTCTTTTGGCTCAGTGACAAGAATATTAGGGAAAGGAGCAGGGGATATGGTAAGAACAGGGGGGTAGAATTGTTTTGGTACAATTATCAGCACAAAAATAATGTACCTGCTGGACTAATCAACAGTACTACATGTATGCACGACTCCTTTCATTTGAGGAGTCGTGGACCTGCTAAAGAATTCTAACATCAAACACTTCAAGGAGAAAAATAATATTGGGACATTTCCCTCTCCCTCTAAGGCTTATTAGCTTAATGTTTTCTATTTGGCCTTCTCAAGTGGGAATTAATTATTCATTATTTTTCTCTCCTATTACCAGCTTTCTAGCTACTTTTGGAAGGTGAGTGGCCTCTTTTACGAGTTCCTATGTGTATTCTGACTTTCTTTGCTGGAGCTGTGTTATTTTCTAAACTGTCTCTTAGATTCAGTGGCTACAACTGACCCCTCCCTCCATTCTGTTTCCTTGTTTTCCCCAGATATTGTCAAATCATCTAGCTCATTAGTGTTAAACACTCTGTTGCCACTATACACAGAGACGCAAAATTCAGAAGAGAATCTTAAACAGCAAGATTACCCACAGGGGTTTTAAACAGGACTTGTTCTTGAAAGTAGGGGATACGGTTTATTTTAACCATCATAAGCATCATTTTTGTGTACTCTTAGCACTGAATTACTCAGGCATCACAAAGATAATTAGACAAAGAAAAAACACCCAGTAGGATCCATTTATATGTCTATGCCAGAGTCAGCTCGTGTGACATTATCCCTTTGTCAGTAATTGTTAGAGGTCAGAGGTGACAAAGACAGATTAGAGCAATTAGTCCAGCTTTTTATGCAAAAAGTTTTGTGCAGCATTTTTTTCCGAAATCATTTTAACAGAGAAAGATTTCATAAAGCCCTGGGTAGGGAGACCTATAATTAAATAGAGATAATGAGGGTTGCGAACCACATACAGAAAATGGGGTTTAGCTTTTACATGTCTTGGTTGTCAACAGCTTTTACTATTTCAGCAGATCCTGACAATAATTAGAACTCCGGGGGAGGGGGAGGAGGAACGAGAAGAATCTTGCAAACAAGCTCTGGAAGTGCCTCCACACCGGGTTGGATGGTGGGGGCGTGTGCTGCCTCCTCTCTGCCCTTCATTCTCCCCTCCAGCTGCAGAGTCTGGTGACCCATTGTAGAATATTACTCCCCACCCCCCACCCCCGGGGCTGTATCCAGTGCTCAGTAAAGGTCACATTACACAATAAAGCATCACTTATCTTTCAAAAGCTCCTCTCCACCAGGACCAAGAGGAGGGGCCCGCACCTGGGAAAAGATAGTTTTTCTTTTGTGAAAATAGAAACAGAAATGTGAATGGTTTCTCCATTGCTTGCTCGTTGTCACCCTGGCCACTTTCTTTTGGGTTGTCAGAGGGATTCCAAGGCAAGTCAGAAACCCCTGAGACCCTGCATTGCCTTCACCTTAAAACCCACACCTGCTGCCACTAGTGGGTCATTCAAGGCCTTGCCGGTCTGCTGCAAACATACAGAAGTGTGTACCTTTCCACCATCCCTGTCCTGTAGATGTCCCAACGGAGACTAGTGCCTTCTCCCCTCAACCGCTGCTTTACCTCCCTCCTCCTTTCTATTCCAAAGAGCCTCCTGAGTCCCGGTTCCTCCTTGCCTTCCTTAATTTTGGATGAATAATTGAAGTAAGGACCCTTAGCACTGAGCGATTATTTCTATCAGCCATTTTCACAATGATTAGACTGTGAGCTTCTGGTGGGTGGAAGCCATATCCACAGAGCTTTGCAATGCGCTGGGGGCATAGTAGGTACTCAATAAACCTTAGAGTGAACTTGAGGAACATACCCCCTAAAGTATTGCATGCATACAGCAAAGTGCACACATTTGCAATGTACAGGTCAATGAAGTTTTACATATGCATGGACAGAGGGACAAACGTATACAATGATGACCCAGATAAGCATTATGGAACTTTTCCCAGAGGCTCCCCTGACAAGAGCTTTAACTGTTCTGGAGATGAGCGCCGTCCAGCCTGCGAAAGCAGCAGGCTGGTTGCTAGCAGTAGCCTCCACGAAGATGAAAGATGACCTGATTCACCGCAGGACTCGATGCTTAGGATGGTGGGAGGGGGATTTTATTCTAGACAAAAGCTAGAACAGAGGGGGGTTAGAAGATACAACATTTAAAAACTGCAAATAGTGAAAAGTGAGCATAAACAATTACCCTTCTCTCTCCCCACACTCACCGAGAAGCACCAGGGCCAGTGTAAGGCCTGGTTTGGGAGGTTTCAGGATTTCCTGTCACCCCCTCTTGGCCGCCTTTCCCCTGTCCTCATGCGTGCTGTGACACAAAAACCAGAGTGACACGGAAGCAAGCACAGTCAAAGCTTGCCAAAGCTCCTTTGATACACGCAGCAGTCTCCGCAGGAGTTCTAGTTTCGGAGCTTCCCGCTCACCTGTACCTCCCACGTGAACCCCCATCTCCCCCGACCTATGTGCATTTTGGAGACAGATGACTTTGCCCACAGCGGGAGAGAGGATGCGCTCCCCATACCTCTCCGCCCCAATCGCTGTTGTCTGGTGTTTGCTCAAATGTAAAAGGAGAGGAGGGCAAGATGCTCTTTAGTTGACCCACATGTTTTGTTTTTTTTCTCTTCCTTTTTCAATCCAACATTTATATCATGTTTTTCTCAAGAGTCCTACAGACTTCTGGCTGTGGTTGGGCAGGCTAGCTCTGCAAAGCGCACTGGGCCAGGGCGTCGCTGGGGCTGAAATCCGCTGTCAAGAGAAGGGACGCTCCATAAACCATCTAGGGCTGCAGAACGGGCGAGCGGTGCCCCGGCTTGAGAAAGTGAGGGTGTCCAATTTATTCTGCCCGTAGCCCCGACTCCCGTTCAGATAAGTAACCGGCTGGCGGTCCTGCCCTTCGCTCTTTCCACAGCTGGAAGGGAGAGGGGGTCACGCTCCCCCCGGACCCCGGGACCCCGCCCCGCTCGCTCCCACAGCGCGGGGGAGGCCGCCCAGCCCCTCGGCGCCTGCCGCCCCGCCCCTGCGCGAGCTTGGCCGCACCCACTTCCCCCGGGAGGCGCCCCCGCCGCGGGCCCGGCTGACGTCACAAGGCACCCAGCGCCGGCGCCCCGCGGTGCGCGACCCGCGCGGGGACCCGCCGCCCTCACGGCGCCGACACCCAGGCGCGCCCGCGCGCGTGACCGTCCCCGCCTGGAACGCCGCTGAAGATGGCGAGTCTGGCGCCCCTGGAGCACGCCGAGGAAGGATGCCCGGCCCCGGCTGCCGGCGAGCGGGAGCCGCCGCCCCGGGCTCCCCGGGAGGAGCAGGAGGAGGAAGCGGCGGAGGAAGGGGAGGCGGCTGTGGCTGCGGGGCCGCAGGTGGAGGAGGCCGCCACGGTGACCTGGCTGCTGGGGGAGCCCGTGCTGTGGCTGGGCTGCCGCGCCCACGAGCTCCTGAGCTGGAAGAGGCCGCTTCGCACCTTGCTTGGCTTCGTCGGGGCTAACCTGCTGTTCTGGTGAGATCTCGGGGCCAGGGCGGGTGTGTGTGTGGGGGGGGCGGCGTCTAGGAGGACAGGTGACCTTGGGGCGCCCAGGGAGGGGACAGTGCGCGCTGGACGCTGCGAAGTAAGAAGTGTCAGCCCTGCCCCACTTTCTTGGTCACCTTTCTGAACAGGTAGACCCCCATTTCAACTTTCTTCCAGACGGCCTGTCCTGTAAACAGTTGTCATCCTCCTTGTGCGTGTTCAGCTTCGCAGGCCAGGTGGTCGGCTGAGCCCCCTGCACCTGTACCTACAGATGTGCCCAGCGTGCTCGGAAACTTGGGCTGTTGCTTTCTAAAACTCGCAGGCTTTGACCTGCTCCCCCAAAGCATGCCCGAGCAATCGTGCTTGAACTCGTACTGGTTCTCGCACCCCCAGCAGGCATATCTGGACCGGCTTGGGTACAACACACTCAACACTGCGCCGCCTTCATCAGCTACCTGAGATGGGCACTGAATGATTTGTTTTTCCGTTCCCTGGAGGGTTGCGTTTACTGTCTTTACTCCTTGATGAGAAAACAGGAAGCAACCAGGTGGATTATATACCTCACCCCCGCCCAGGTGTGCACAGTGAGGAAAAAGGTCGTATTTTTAGGTGACGCACGGAGAGAATACATGGGAATGGCTCTGACAAGCCCCGGATCAACAGGTTTGTCTCTCCTTATAGAGCCCTTCACCAGTAGGGACAGGGGAAGTGTCCTGCTCCTTCCTTGAGGGACAGCCCTGTCATCTGCTACCAGTCTGAGGGAGGGCTGAGAAAAGTCGTCTTTGTTTGCAGCCCTGTCCTCACAACAAGCAGAGTGAGCAGAGCTTCGGTAACAGAGATCTTGTTATAGGACCCAGATTTCTTAACCTTAAAGTTAGGAAGTGAATGCACAAGACATACACAGCCTGCCATTGTCTAGGTTGACTGAGCAACTCAAAGAGGGTTGGTTGGTTCTTTTCCCCCCAGATCTGTGCTAGTTCTGGTTTTCTCTAAAAACTGGCTGTATCTTACCAGGGTCCCTGAATGTGAATTACTTTTACTTTGGTCTCTTAGCTCTCTGTCTCTCTAGAGTTTATTCCAAATTTCTCTTGCCTGTTACGAAATTATGTGAGCACTCAAATTAGGAGGATATGCTGTATTATGCTAGAGGGGGCATAATCATCTCAGGGCTGAGACTCATTTTACCAATGTGGGACATATTTTTAAAATTCTCTTTCTTATTTTAAATTTTTATTTATTAAAAAAACATAGCTAATAGGCCCACAGTTCAAAAGCTTAAAGGTACAAAAGGGTAACGTTTTGAAAATCTCTTTCCCATGTCTGTGTCTGGCTACCCAGTTTCCTCCCAGAGGCAGCCAGTGCTACTGGTTCCTTGTCTCTGTCCAGTTCAGGAAATGTACATATTCCACCCAAAGTGTAGAATGCTGCCTGTGTTCTTCCTCCTCTTCGTGTATCTCAGCAATCACTTCCTTGTTCTTTTTTAGCTGCATAGAATTCCATTGTAAGGATGTCACGAATTACTTAACCTGTGACCGACTGATGGGCTAAGGTATCTCAGTGTTACAGCTAATGGCTTTGTGCATACAAGCAAGTCTGTAGGATGAAATCCCGGAAGTGGAATTATCCGGTCAGGGGGATGTGCACTGGTAATTTTGATGGCTATCACATGACTTCCTTAGAGTTCTACCAATTTAAACTCCAACGAGCAATGTGTGTGACTGTTTGTTTCTCTCTACCCTTGCCAACAGCATTTTATCAAATTTTTGATCTTTCAAATCACACAGGTGAAAAGGGTATCCCATTATGGTTTTAATCTGTGTTTCTCTGAGATTGAGCATTTTTCTTATGTTCAAGGACCATTAAAATTATCTTTTCTTTGCCTTATCTGTTTATTAATAACTTCTATCCATATTTCTAGTTGAGCCATTGGGCTTTTTTTTTCCCTATCGATTTGTAGAAACTCTTTTTATATTAAGAACCTTAGCCTAATTTCTGTAATATGAGTTGGAAACACTTATTCTATGATGTATTCTTAATAATGCATATTGAAAAGAATGACATAAAATAATTGAAGGCATATTGGTATTATTCAAGAGTGACATCTTCTATTTTTTTTGTGAGTTCTATGGAGAGGCAAACAATGACCAGGCCTTTAATCCATTTATATCTTTCTGTTGATCTGTTATCTGTTTTTCTTTCTTCTCCTATTTGCAGTGTCTACATTCCATGCATGTATTTTCTTTGACAGAAAAATAATAGTACTGCTTTTTAAATTCTGAAATATTTGTTAAATGGAATTTCTGATTCATTCATTAATTTCATTAAAATTTTGGACTTTTTCCCCCTTTGTTGTTTTGGGGCTAAATGCTTTTTGAGGACATCATTTTCTTTACAGAGTGTACTTCTTATTAAGTGATCTTAAATGGTGACGTGCTAACACTGTATCCTAGTAACTCTAAAGCTCTGTATTTGTTTAATGAGGAAAAACAACAAGATCAACGTTAGAAATCTGAGGAACCCAAATCTTGTCTTATGCAATAGTGATGATATTTTTACTTTAATTGGTGTGATTTCATGTGTGTGGAAATTAACTTTTCAAACATGTTTTTGAATGATTTAGTACCCGATACCAGCAGGAGCTTTCAGGATTTGGGGTTTGAGTTCCTAAGCTCTGTCATTGCCCATTATTTGAAATATTTTAGTGCTGTGCACGACAAGAACTGATGTTGAGACATGGCTGTAACAAATGGGTGTAACTCAAGGCTTCATGAGCAGGTACGGTGGAAGAGTCAGAAAAGGGTAGCTCATTTTCATGCAGCTTCGGGGGAGTGGTGGCATTGTGGATGGAAGAGTTGTGGGGTCTTCATAAGGAGATCGTGCTTGGACCAGACCTTGATGGACAGACGTGTTTTGGGAGATTTATTACCTGGTCAGTAGCCTTCCAGCCCTAAGGAATTGCACCTGATATTTCCATCAGTACGCTGAGCTGATGTAATGGCACTGATGTCGTGGGTTGGTAGAGAGAAGTGGGGAAGATGAGACCAGCTAGGTGTTTTGGAGAGACAGGTGGGGACGGTGGGTGCCTCGAATGTCATATTATGTGTATGGACTTGTTTTTTTCTTTAGGCAATGGGAACAAAAAAATGCCTCCTTAATGTGCCCATGAATATTTTAATGGATAAGTAAGTTGTGCTCCATTCACTCCTACCACAAAATACTATATAACAATGAAAATAAACCACAGTGATAGGCAATGACATGGATACATTTTACAAATGTAATTTCGGGCAGGAAAAGCACACAGTAACATGTGCAGAATGATTCCTTATTTTTTAAATGTGCAAAGTAAACAGTATTGATTCGGTGTATGCATATAGGAGATAAAGCAAACCATTCTTGTCCCTGAAGTTGAGAAAGTGGCTGTCCCTGGGAGGAGGGAGAAGGGGTGATCACAGAGAGACAGCTGGGGTGCAGGCAGCACTGTGTTTTCCAACTTGGGTAGCAGTTACATGGTGTTCGAGTTGGAACTATTTGAAAACTGTGTATGTATGCATTCTTCTATTACCTATGTATCTGATGGAAAACGCTAAAATACTAAATAATGCTAAAAAAATAGTATTCACTCGGAGCTCAAAGGAGTTTGAGAAAATACAGACCACGTACAGTGTTTGCCTCAAGAACAGGGTTTCCACCCCCTGAACTAGACTGGGTTACACTCGACAGCCTTTGGGCTGTGTCTCCCTAATTTTACCAACAAGGGACATGTTTTAGAAATTCTTTCTCTTGATTTTAAATGTTATTTATTTTTTAAAATGAACTAATATGGCCTCACAGTTCAAAAGTTTAAAAGTACAAAAGAGGAAACAGTTTTAAAGATCTCTTTCCCATGCCTGTCCCCGGGCACCCAGTTTCCTTCCAGAGGCAGCCAGTGACGCCCGCTGGCAAACACAACATAAAATAGAACGAAGCCACCCTGACTGGTGCAGCTCAGTTGTCTGGGCGTCATCCTGCAAGCTGACAGGTCCCTGGTTCAGTTCCCGGTCAGGGCACGGGCCTGGGTTGTGGGTTGGGTCCCTGGTCAGGGTGTGTACAAGATCAACGTTTCTCTTCCTCTTTTTCTCCCTCCCTTCTCCTCTCTTTAAAAATAAATAAATAAAATCTTAAAAAAAAAGTAGAATGAACCCAGCAAAACAGAAAATGCCCATTTGGTTTTGTTTTTAAAGAATTGACTTTTTGCAGTGTCCTGTCAATAAAATGCACGCACTCTCAAGTGTCCGGTCAGATGTCACACCTACGTACCAACAAAGGCAGTCGAGAGCTAGACCATGCTTTTCATCACTCCAGCAGGTTTCTGAGTCCCTTTTCTGTCAGCACTGGCAGACTGGGGACTCATCTGCTTCCCATCACTACAGATTCTATTTATCTTCCCTAAAATTTCACATACACGATACCACATACTGTGATGTCTTCTGTGTCTGGCTTTGTGTACTCACTGTGAAGTTTGGAGGTTCACCCCGTTGTGTATACTAGTTATTCATTCCTTCTTATTGTTGACCAGGTTGCCACTTCAGGGATGTGCCGCAATTTGTCGATCCATTTGCTAGCTGATGTTCATTTGGGTGGTTTTCGGGGTTGGCTATCATGAATAAAGTTACTGAAAAACTTCAGGCAGGAATCTCTGGGCAGAATGTCTGTTTTCGGTGAGAGCAGTGGCAGGCTCTGCCTCCTGTTTTGTGTGGCCACATGGCGGCTGCCCTGGACAGGCAGGGACGGAGCAAAATGCCCCTATTCTCAGGCTCCTGGCTGGTCACAGCACTGAAACTGGGTGTCTCCCAGTGCAGCCTCTCTCATGGGGCTCACTCTCTCTGCAGCCTAGAAAGTGGCCTGGATGTGAGGCAGTGTTGGACCACAGTTGGAGGCCGTGGCCTACAGAACAGTCCGTGCCCTGGGCGTTTCCTCGGAGCATCTGGCCTTGCATGACAGGATCTCCCTCCTCGTGTGTGGACAGTGAAACTGCAACCCAGTGCTGTGCCGGAGGTGACCGCACAGGGGCAGGAGACCTCGGGTACTGTGACCTTTGTGGTGTCTCAGGCTGTGCACCTGTGTGGTCTGGAAGGTCCAGGACCCACTGGGAGTCCTTGGGGTGCTGTCCTCTGGAGTTGGCTTGGAAGGTTGCGGGGTCCAAGTCTCACTCAGCGTCAAGAGCCCCTCTAGACCATCGCCTATGGCCCCTCAGGCTTGTGTTAGGGCAGTGCCCTCAGAGAGTGCTCTGTCACTGTCAGCTCACGGGCATCGCCTGGGCACCTTTTAGAGATGCAGGTATTGGGCTCCATGCAACATCTATGGGACCAGAATCCCTGGGCGTGGGGATTTTCTCTAGCTCCCCAGGTGACCCAGTACACACCCCTGCCTGAGAAAGACTGCATTTAAGCAACTTCTGGGGTTCTGAGCTCTCTTCTCCGTGAGGCTGCGTTTCCACTGTCAGACAACACTAGGTAGCAGATAGTTTCCTTGCACTGAGTTTAGCCCATCTCTTGATGATCTCGGCAGCTGCCCCTCATCCAGGCCCCCTTCCCAGCAAGTCCTTTGTTTCAAGGTTCATTCTGTTTGTTCCTGCTGAGTCTTCTCCCCAGCTGAAGGATCCCACGCTCCTTCCACTCACTCTTTTCCAGACTCTTCTGGACATGCTTACGTTTATCCGTATTCCTCCTTGAAGGCAGCATTCCTGAGATGGTCTGACCAGTGTGTGCTTCCCCACCTCCTCCTGGACAGCATCCTTCTAGTCACACAGCCTGACGTAGAATTTCTTTATTCCAATTGCTAGTAACTCCGCTCCCTCTGACAGCTGCTGTTATCGACGAATGTTAGACTCGCATTAAACTAGACTTCTGTGTATAACGGGATAACTATGTATACACAGATCTAGTTTGTCAAACTGCAATTCCTAAGGATGTTCACATTTAGCACCTCAGTTAAATCTAACAGCAACCTGGTGAGGCAGGTATCGCTCCCTTCGTATGTAAGAAACTGAGGCCAGTGGAAGTTAATTCCGTTATCACAGATGACTTCGACCTACTGTTCAGTTGAACATTTGCAGTGATAGAAATACTTTTCTTCTGTGCTGCCCAGTATCTGACTATTACTCCTGTTCCAGACCTCCATTCAAAAATTCAACAATTACTCACTGAGTGTCTACAGCATGCTGATACTGTTCTAGTGCTAGCGATGTAAATAATAGTAGATCCCTTTTTTGGTGGGGCTTATATTCTAGTGGTGGAAATTGTAGAAAAAGACGATAAAGAGATATGCCAAATGCCAGGAGAATTTGGATGCCATGGAGATAACTAAAGCACAGTGAGCCAGGAGTAACAAGGAGGTACTACTTTGCTGGTGGTCGGTGGACCGGTGAGGAGAGGCAGTGAGGATGGGGAAGGAGAAGTGGACTCAGGAGGGGCTCTGGAGGCAAAATCAGGAGGGCTGAATGGTTTTGTGGGTGGGAGAAGGGGGATAGGTGGGGGAATGAGGAGTGGCTGGAATGAACTTCATGACATGAGGCTGCAGCGTGTTAGGGTGCTGAGGGAGGAGGGTGACAAGCCCAGTTTTAGGGGTGTGGATTTGATGTGCCCATGGACATCAAGTGAAGTTATCTGACAAGTCCCTACAGGGTCAGTACATGAGCTGATGCTTGGGGGGCAGGCTGGGTGGGAGTACAGATTTGGGTCTGTTGGGGGTGCAGGCTTGGGGGTTCTGAAATTTCCTAGGGAGCACCTGTTGGGTAATAGGAGAGACAGCCTGAGAAAGGGTATTGAGGAAAGTGACATTACCACGGCAGGTGACCCCAAAGATCACCTTTCGCAGGAGACTTACAGCATGGTGAGTCTCAGAGAGAGGTGTCCCAGAGAAGCCCGGTGAGGTAGCAACTGAAGTCATCAGCCAGCATTTGACTGGCAAGTGCCCCCTCCTGGCCTTCGTGAGGTCACTGTGGGCAGGGGCATGGCCTTCCAATCCTAACAGATGCTCCATTCCCTGGAGGACAGGACTCTCTACACTGCAGCCTCCTTCCCCTGCCCCCCCTCCCCCAGGGCCCTCTGGGATTTGGTCTCCAGGCCAGCTCCTGACTTGGCAAATGTGAGTTCAAGCAGTTTAGGAAATCTGCTTTCTCCAAGGCCTGGCTTTCGGGCCTATGGAGATACCCTGTTTTGAATGTCAGAAGCAGCATTCCAGCTGTGTTTCTGTTGCACTCCTGTAGAGTCTAACCACCCCCTGCCCATGCCACTCTCCACCCGCTCTTCAGATGCCTGAAGCCCCCCCGGGTGGTGCTCTGAAGGACACTGGGACTTGTGGGGATGGAGATAATGCCACAGGGGAGGCAGAAGGACAGAGGGCTAGGCTTGGAAGGACACTTCTTTCTCCAATACCTCAGGACCAAGATGTGACACTGCAGAGGGATCCCCTATCCCCATCCCCAGCCTGTAGTGGGCGTGGCCAGGAGTTCTGGGCCAATGGCAACTCATTTCTCTTTGAAGGAGGAGGTTGGTCTGAGATTGAGGAGGTTGAGAGAGGAGGAGGCTCTGTCTTTCAAGGGGAAGGATAGCAGGAAATCACAAATAATTGTGGGGAAACACCAGATGACATTGTTTTCCTGGCTTTATTTACTTCAATATGTCTGGCCATTTCTACAGTAAATATAATTTTACCAGGTTCCTGTATTTTCATCTTTGTCCTCACAGACCATTTTTTCCCAAAATGAATCTTTTTTCATGGAATAGTGCTAAATTTAGTGTTGTGGTCACCCCTGTGCTGTCTTACATTAGCAGTGAATATTGCCCAGGAAATTTCCCATTTGCTAAAGAAACAAGCTCAAAAATATCGATGGTATCCACATCTCTTTACAACACGCTTTTAGAGGAATAAAGCTCTTAAGTGTGTTCAGAGGTTTTTCAGGAAGATTTTCTACGGTGCTTTGTTCTGCTCATTTCAGTTTATTTGGGAAGGAAATGTTTTTCTCTCGGGGTGAAGGTAGCACTGCCCAAGTGACAGCATGTCAGGCAAGGTGTAGCCACCTGCATGCTCCAGAAGGGACCGTAGAACTGGGAGAAGGGGCTGGAGCTGCCACGGGCCAGCTGGCTTCCCATCTCTGCCCAGACACTGTGTGAACCTTTCATTGGAAAGATGAACTCAGATGATGCCAAGCGCTCACTCAAGTTGTGGCCACACAGGACCCCTGGGTTTCTGGATACACTGAGCTGGCTGCTGTTATAACAAGCTGGTGTTCTTTTGACAAACTTTGGGACACACTTTCTATGGCCTTTCATGATTTCACTTGGTGATACCTGCAGTGATCATTGACCTTAACAGTGGCCATTGTTTGGGGTCTTGCTTTGGGGCACTTGGCCTAGTTTTATCTTATTTAATTCTCACACCACCCAGCAAGGGTCATTGTCCCATTTTGTAGAGGGGGGTGTTGAGACTCAGAGCATTTAAGTCACGTGCCCCAAGATGACAGTATGTAGCAGAGCTGAGATTCCATCCAGGCTTCTGTATGTCCTTCCCTCATCTACTAGACCCACCTGCAAAGGGGAGGTTACAGCCTAAAATGAGTGTGATGTTATATGGTTTATCCTTCTGTCTCCTATAGGACAGAGTGAATTTACTTCTCAGTTAAAACATCAGCTGCCTCCCCTATAGCTGGTTGTCTCTTATCTGCTTTGGGGAAAGAAATTTATTTTTCCAAGTAAAATTTCATCACCAACCACAGCTCCACTCCACCACCTCTGTTTTCCATTTTCCAGTATTAATTACCAAAACCCAAGATGCATCTCTCTCAGCTGTCAAGTGGTCCAGCCTCCTCATATTTCAGCTCCCCTTCATGCTTGCGCTTTTGGCTGGAGGACGGCTTTTTCTTCCAGGCGAAAGGTCGTGTAGACTCCTGCATCCTCTCGGGGCTGCACCGCGTGGTGGTGTAGCGTAGTCCCTAAAATATGTGTACTTTGGAGTGGGAGCCAGGTGCATTTAGTGTGGGGGGACAGCTTGTCTTTAAGGAGCATTTCTGCCGTACCCTGGGGGAGAGGAGCAGGGCTGCTGGGCTGGCCTTGATGTTGGCGTTGATGGTGGATTGAGGGTTGGGAGGATGTCAGGAGAGCTCAGACGGTCCTGCTCCTCTTCTGACTCATCTGCAAAGCCTCCCTGCTGTGTGTGCAGCTCTTCTGGCCCTGGCCTGCTCCTTCTGCCCCTGAGGCTCTCTCCGCCTGTCCCCACCACCTCTTCCACAGCCCTTCACTGTCATCAGTCTCCCAGTCACCTCAGTGGGTCGTCCCTGCCGCCCTCTCTGAGTCTTGCCTGTTAATTTCAGTTTTTTAGGTCTGCTTGTATCTTTCATGGCATCTGGTACAATTTGAAAGTGTTTTATTTTTCTATTGGTTTTTGTTTCTAATTCTTAGAAACTTAGTAAAAGTCTGTTGAATACCACTTAAGAAAAAAATTAAAACCACAATTACAGAATATGTGATAAATGATGTGGAAAGTGCTGCATATGAAAATCAGTCCCTCTTTCTCTACACATCCATGCTCTCTCCCTCTTTCTCTCTCCCTCAGATTGATTGATGAACCCACCAGACTTTTAATAAAAACACAGCCATCTCTTGTCCCGCCTCTTCCCACTCCCTAGTGCTGTTTCTCAGAGCAATTATTGTAAATTTTCTGCTTTTAGCTCTATTTAGGCTTTTCTAAATAATACCCTTAAAATGCTATTTCTTTTTTTTTTACACTTACAAGTTCTTTAAACGTGTTTGAGGCGTCCCGGACATGTGACACCAGATTAGGTGTGCCGTGTAATGCTTTGGTGTTTACGTACGCGCACTGCAGGAGGGCCACCGCAGCAAGTGCAGGCAGGTGTGTCACTCTGTGTCGTTGCATGCTTTTAAATGCCGTTTCTTGATTGAGCAGCCTGAGACTTTTTCCCTCCCACACCAGGTCACATACACCCCTTCCTCCTCCATCTACTCTAGCGAGGTCACAATTTGGGGGTTGACCACTGTGACCGTGTAAGCGTTGTTTGTGCGTGAACTGAAGAGAACGCCGTGTCTACAGTGCTTTGCTCATACAGCTTTATTTTGCTGGTGCTGTTAGCATTTTTGTCTCTTTGATCGTTTTAACTCTACCGTTTCTGGAGAGCTCCTTTTGATAAACGTCAAACCCGTCCAGCTGACACTTGAGTTTCTCTCCTTTTCCCTTATCCTTGGCGCCATCCTCTAGGGGTCTTCACCCTCCTGTGCTGACCCAGTGTGATGCC
Source organism: Desmodus rotundus (assembly GCF_022682495.2). NCBI lineage: Eukaryota > Metazoa > Chordata > Mammalia > Chiroptera > Phyllostomidae > Desmodus > Desmodus rotundus. The sequence continues at coordinate 188,871,369 of NC_071387.1, read as the reverse complement.
CCTGGGCCTGCTGTTCTCTTAGGACACGCGCGGCCGCCGTTCTGCCCCGCCTCGCCTGTGCGAGAGCCCGCCTCCCTTGGGCCATGCTGAAGCAGGGTCAGGGGGAGCCTGCAGCCTCAAGAGGGTGACCCCCTTTCCTTCTCCTTTAGGGTATTCATGTCAGTTTAAGTTTTTCTTACATTTTTTCTGAGTTTCTCATTTCTGTTTGTTTTTTTACTGGACTCTTAAAAGACTCTTTCTTTTTTGGACTCTTGTACTAGACTCTTCCTTGGTGAACTCCTCTGACAGAGCACATTCTCCAGCTCTGTGAAAGTACAGAGGAAATGCATATTTTGAGAACTTGTGTGCAGAAAATATCTTCATCCCACCCTTCCAGCTGATTGCTAGTTTGGTTTGGTTTAGAATTCTGGGTTGGAAGTAATTTGCCCCTAAAATTTTGAAGGGTTGTCCTCCCTGTCTCCTCTCTTGCCCCAGGGTTGCCTTTGAGCAGTTGGACATCTTTTCAAGGCCATGCCGATCTCTTGTAGGTGATTGGTAGCTGGTCCAGCTATTGATTTCTGATGGTTGGTATTTCGGGAAGCTGAGAATTGGCCAGACTGCTGTGTTAATTATCGCTGGTGCTTCAGCACTTCAGGGCAGGCCGAAAGCATTTCTCTGTGGCTTTTATACTTCTAGGACTCAGTGTTTGCCATATAAATGCCACATCGTAGCCCTGTGGACTTGAACACAGGGCTTCTGTGTGCCTCCAAGGGGTACTCACACAGAAAACATCCTGAGTGGTGCCCCCTGGAGTTGTGCAGGGAGGCTGCCCTGGCTGGGTGCTATGAGCTTTGCTGAGTCATGCTCTGGGGGGTGGGTGTCGGGCCTGGCTTTGTAGGAACAGGTGTCATCCTAGAATAGGCTGCACCTAAATGCTGAACGGAACGAAAGGTAGAGAGAATTCATGCCTTGACCTCGTTCGCGTGTGCTCACAACACACACCCTAACTTGTCACAGACCAGGATGTGACCAAGATGTATTGAGTTGAAAGAGGGTGTCTGTTTCTTACATTTTAGGTTTGGTTGGGAGCTCTAGGTCACACAGGTGACACTCTCTGCTGGTCAGCTTGCAAAAGCACCCTGGCACTTCGGCTCAGGTTTTGCTGGTCCGTGTAGCACTGAGGGAAATGTGCATCCAGAGTAGCAGACTTCAGAAAAAGAATCAGAGAATGAATGTATTAAAATCATCTAGGACCCCGAGCTCCCCAGTACTTTGCAGGTATTGTACTAACTTGTTTTTCCGTATTTCCAGCAGCTGATGGGTGATACTTATTTCTATGATCAAGTTACACCAGCCCTGACCTAGTAAACCAGGTTATTTGTTTCGTTAGCAGCTAAACCCTTGCAAAAGACAGCATCTGTATGATGAAACAAAAGGTAGGGACTTTGCTCCAGCTTCATCGTTACCTCATTTTTTAGATGAAGAAACTGAGGCCCAAGTCCTTACAGTGAGCTGGGGACAACACGACCCATCTCAGAGCCTCCTGACCCCTCTTATAAAACCACACGCTGCCGAGTGGTGTTGAGACGAGCGTGATGAAACTTAGGCTGGCAAAATAATCGCGTTCCCGGGTGTCAGGCACACTGGTCTGATTTGCAGGTCATTGTGGAAAATGGACTGTTGATCCAACCGTGTGTCTGGCGGTCTTGAGAGTCTGGAACAGGTGTATGGACAGATCTCCCTGCGAGTTGCTGGGACCCTGCCAAGCTCCTACCTGTGAGGTTCTGACCTCATCCTCCCTCCGTACCCCATCCACAGAGCTGAAGTTTGTTCCAACTCGTTTTTGACAAAAGGAGACAGTTGAGAACTTTCTCTTGCTCTCAGTGGTCATGGCTTGGCTTGACCACGTCTACCTGAAACCAGATGTTTAGCATCCAGCTAGTGGTAATACTAACCTTTTTTTCACATGATAAGGGTAACTCCCTCCTGGAAACCTTTCATAGGGTGCAATTCTTGTCACTTGAACATTCATTTACTGTTCAAAGGAAGCAATTTTATATGTTCCAGAAATACAAATCGATACTTGTGTCTCCTAAAACAACTCCAGGACCTGTTAGAATGGACACAGCCCCTTCAGTAGTTGTATTGGGTACCGAATAAAACTTCACAGTGTTGTTGGTGGTGGTGGTGTTGAAATAGCTGTTGACCTCTTCTCATTAAGCTCCCCTGGAGCTGGTACACATAACACAGGGTGTTTGCAAACAAAAACCAGGCATGCACTCAGTGTTTCAAAACGTTCAAGCTTTCATGGGAAATAAAATAAAATGTGAAAATCAGGGCTAGAGATGCCCATTGAAACAGTACAGTTTAGGGACCATGGTGCACGAGACTGCACGTCACCAGATCCTGGAGAGGGGGTTTCTCCACGTGTCTGAAGACGGCCTCGTGGCCTCTAGTCTGGGGCTCGGTTGCTCAGGGGTGTCATGTAGTCCCAATCCATCTTTGCGTGGGGATGAAAGCGCTTAGGAGCTGGAGGAGGGACAGTGTGTGAACCTCCTCCTACCATTGTGTTCCTGCCCCCTGAGCAGGTACGTATTGGGGTGTTGAGTCTGGAATGGAAACCTCTCTTTCTGTTAATTCACCTTTTTAGGAGTGAGTATATATTTTCTTAGTTTGCTTTTTAAATTTAACTTCCAAAAACCTTCTGGGTAAACTCAAAACAACTGGCATTGTTATGTTGTACGAATATTAGAAAGTTTCAGTGAGAGACTTTAACCAGCTTATTATCTTAGTTTATGCAGAATGGTACATTAAACTCTTAACCTTTTAAAAATAAATGATATCTAAAATTTAAAGATACCTAACACAATTTCACTTTTGGCTCAAGTTTTAAGTTTATTAGAATGCATTTAAAAATGTTTATCATCGCCCAAGGACATGTTTTCATTGCTTTTAGAGAGACAGGAACGGAGGGAGGGAGGCAGTGAGGGGTGGGGGAAGAGAGAAACATTGATGCGAGAGAGAAACATTGGTTGGTTGCTGTCCCGTATGCGCCCTGACTGGGGCTGGAACTGCAGCCTGGATATGCGCCCCGACTGGAAATCAAACCTGCGACCTTTGGGTCTACAGGATGATGCTCCAGCCAACTGGGCCACACCAGCCAGGGCTAGAATGCATTTTTAAATATAATCCCATGGAAATCGAAAATATGATTTATAAATTGCTTTTCTGCTTTTTAAAATATTCACTAGTATTAGCAAACACTAACTTTCATTCATCAAAACGGAAATTGGTGATTTCCATTAAAATTTTTACTTTCTGTGATGTCATTAAATGTAGCTGAACATTCAGCATGTTTGTATATCAGTGCCGTGTATGGCTAAGACATTGGATTTGTGCATGTGCCAGTTTTTAGCTCTGATATTGCCCATGGGATTTCTGCTGTGTGTGGAGTTTGCTTGGTGCAAACAGGTGCTTGTCTTAAGGCAGGAGTGTCAAACTCATGTTCACCGGGGGCCACATCAGCCTCGTGGTTGCCTTCAGAGAGCCGAATGTAGAGCTCCTTGCCCCTAGTAAGGAGTAGTTACATTTATACAGTCCTAAAACTACATTTGGCCCTTTGAAGGCAACCATGAGGCTGATATGGGCCCCGGTGAACATGAGTTTGACACCTCTGCCTTAAGGCTTAGGAGCCTGTGATTGCCATGTGCCAGTGGCATTCAACACACAGCTGTTAGTAAAAGAACCATTCTTGGGCCACAGTCACCAGAATGTCAATGATGATCTTTGGCTTCTAGTTAGAGGGACTCCCAGATGTCTAGAAAGAAGCCCAGACATATATTGTGTATTGGTGTGGCTTTCTCTGTAAGTGTGGGTTCTTAGACTTGATGGGAGGTACATCAGCTGCCCCGCCTCCGGAGACGAGGATGCGTGAGATGGCCAGGCCGCCATCCTCTTTGACCTGACCAACCACATCATTGCGACAGGCCTTCAGCACGGTGGCATTCGAGAGCCAGGCTGACTCCCGGTAGCCATTGAGAAGCCAGGTCTTCCTGTAAAGAGAAAAGTTAATCTAAGCCAAGGTTCATTGGCCACCCATGTTCTCAGTTGCCTCCCAAAAGGTCTTCAGAAATCGTGTGGAAATTTTCATGCTCCCCATACCTTTCTTTTCCATCTTGGCAAAATGCTACTGTTATGATAATGTGCTTCAGGGACTTCATGATTCGTGATTATGTCGGTTACGTGCACGATTATTTAATTACACTAACTGACTCAGTCATTCAGCAAATACCGAATGAACAACAATACAAAACGAATCTGTTGAGCACCTGCTGTTGTCTGGGCAGTGACTTAGTGCTGGGGTGACGTCAGTAAAAAGGTGAGAGTGGGCCCTTCCTCCTGGACTTTGTGGTGTGGTGTTAATGACAAACTGAACAGACAAGTAAATGAACAAGTAGAAATCAAGATGAGTACTATGGAAGGAAAAAACGTTACTCTGGGAAAGCGGTGGGTGGTCTAATTTGATTGCAGGCTGCCAGGGAGACTGGTCTTCAGCATGTGTGGCCACTGAGTGTGACAGCTGCATGGGGTGGTGTCTGGCCTCACTGTTGTGCCTTTGCCAGGCTTTTGAAAACGAACCCCTTTTGCCAAAGAACCCACCTTCTCCTTGATCAGAAAAGCCAGTTCCTTTTGGGGCTAGTGGATTTGAAGTTCTGATGTAGCCGACTGCTTAGTTGGGTTATTTGTAAAAGACTGTTAACGACAGAGGGTATTTCTATGTCATTTGTCAATTTTATCTCTCATTAGTTTCTCTCATCTGATTGCAGTGCAAACTTGTGATTGAAATGTGGATCCTATTCAGGCTCATGGACTTTACTGATTCTGTTTGTGGTTGAACTGAGTGAAACATTTTCTTCTATTGTGTGTGCTTAATGGCAAATGTTGTAAACACAGAAGCCAAGTCGCTCACTTGGAGAACTTAATGAGAAACTGTAATCTTTCCTTATTACGTCTTCTTTTCTTCTTCTTCTTCCCCATGTTGTTTTTCATGGGCCTTGTCCATCTTGTTTGGGGAGTTAATATGGGCCTGGAGATCTCAGGTGCAATTATCAGCAGAGACACACGTTTTCTGTTGGAGCTTGGGTAGGGCCCTGCTGAGGGACGGCTCATCTCCCTTGGTTAATTAGACAAAGTTGTTAGGGTTGTTTCTGCCCCTGCGCACTGCCCGTGTGTGCACAGAGGGAGCAGCCGGACAGACCTGCTGGGTAAAGGCCGGCACCTCTAGCACCTGAGGGAGTTTTAGACCCTGTGGCCTAGAGGAGGTGGCTTTGTTCGTCCTGGAACAATTCCAGTTGCCACTTCTTGTCTTCCTGTTTCATAGCTCCTTTTTGGCAAACAATGAAAAGACTGCAAAGCAAACAAACATCCCCATGGAGTTACTTTGAACAGGTCAGGGTGTATTGTTCAAGATCATTATTGTGGTCTCCGGGCCTTCAAAGGGAGCGTGGGGTGGCTGTGTGTGACATTTGCTGTGTCGCTTATTTCCCTTCTCTGTGTTTTATGGATCAGTTCTTTGTATGTTAAGAAGACATGGAAATGATCTCTGTGTTAGTTTGTCTTCTCCTATTGGGGCAAAAAAGGGGATTCCTCATGATGAAGTGTCAAATTCTTAGCCTGAAGATGACTTCACAGAACCAAATTTGTGGCTTCTTGCATCTCAACAAATGGCTTGAGTTCTTGTGGGCTAACCTCAGAATTGAGTAATCTTTTTTCCTTTGATTTGTTTTCCCTTTGCCAATTTTTATCTGTTTGTACTTACTCTGTGGGACTGTAGGTGTTTGAGCTCTCTCCATGGCTTTTTGGTGTGAAATAGAGTCGAAGTAGATGCTCACGAAGGCAGGCAAGTGTACACATGGGCGTGTGTGCACGCGTGCCTCTGTGTGTGCACCTGTGGCTGGGAGCAGGGGCTCTGCAATGGGGTGAGCTAGCGTCTGGCAGGGTGAATCTGAAACCGGGAAAGCCGGCGTTTGGGCTGCCTGTCTGTCACCTGCCATACCCGATAAGCAGAGACAGGGACTGCACCTTTCTAGGCGTGTGTTCAGGAGGCCGATGATCTGAGAAGACGGTGGGTTTGTACCCTGACAGACCGTCTTACCTCCCCTTTCAAGTCAGCCTTTTTTGTAAGGGGGCAAAAGTGTAGGTAAAGGGTCTGCAATTTAAGAGAAAAACCTGGAGGTAAGGGATCTGGGGCTCAGGAAAGAGGTTAATCAGATAAAAGCTACAGTCTGGCAGTTTCCCTAAAGTCCTTTCATCTGCTCACTGGTCATTCTCTTTATCTGTGTCCTGGGCTGTGGACTGTGTTTTCCTGGAACACAGTGGCTTGGATACCACCTTGATTGCCTGTGGTCTCTCCTGGAGCACAGAAATCAACCAGCTTGTTGTCTCCTGGAGTGAGGGTGGGCCATGCCTGCAGTTCTTGAAACAATGGCTTTCTTTTCTTTCTTTTAATTTTTATTGTTATCCAGTTACAGTTGTATGCCTTTTCTCCCCATCCCTTCACCCCACCCCAGCTGAACCCACCTCCCTTCCCCCCTCCACCCTCCCCCTTGATTTTGTCCCTGTGTCCTTTATAGTAGTTCCTGTAATCCCCTCTCCTCACTGTCCCCTCCCCACTCCCCCCTGACTATTGTTAGATTGTTCTTAACTTCACTATCTCCAGTTATATTTTGTTTGCTTTTTTCTTCTGTTGATTATGTTCCAGTTAAAGGTGAGATCATATGGTATTTGTCCCTCACCGTCTGGCTTATTTCACTTAGCATAATGCTCTCCAGTTCCATCCATGCTGTTGCAAAGGGTATAAGCTCCTTCTTTCTCTCTGCTGCCTAGAATTCCATTGTGTAAATGTACCATAGTTTTTTGATCCACTCATTTGCTGATGAGCACTTAGGTTGCTTCCAGTACTTGGCTAAACAATAGCTTTTCACATGTATTAATAACTAAGCTTATTAACTATTACCTGAAACTAAAATTTTCCCACTCTTGACTCCCCCATCAAACCAAGTTAAGTGACTTAATCTTTCTGAGTTTCAGTTTCCTCATCTGTAAACAGTGGGTACCTCACAGAATACCAGTAAGGATCAGGGAGAAAGCCCCCCTTGAGTCGGCAGCCCACAGGCCGTGAGTTCTCACAGGCCAGTGCCTTGCCTTGTGGTTCTTTTCCAGAATCACAGTTTCCCACTTAAAAATGTTCCATTAGCTCTGACAAGTGTGCCTCAGTGGATTGAGCGCTGTGAACCAAAAAGTTGCTGGTTGTCTTGGTTTGATTCCCTGGTCAGGGCACATGCCTGGGTTGTGGGCCAGATTCCCAGTGGGGGGCGTGTGAGAGGCAACTGATTGATGTTTCTCTCCCTCTCTCCTTCCCTTCCCCTCTCTCTAAAAATAAATAAAATCTTTTTAAAAAGTTCCATTAAATTTTGTATTGATATGTGTTTGTGCTAGTGACTGAAACTTATTTAAAAAACCGCCAACTATAAAAGAAGACATGAAAAGATTATTTTAAATAAAAATAACTTTATAGCCGGAGGGAGCCTGATTTGTAAGGTAACTTGCCCTTCAGGGTCCTGAGCAGGTTTGAAGTGGGAGGACTCTGGGTTGTGGCGGCTCCTGCCAGTGTGCATGTCCCCCCCTCCTTCCCCGGCACTGACAGGGTGATGGGCAGGTGCTAGGGCCCTGCCAGCCCTGCTTCTTTAACCCTGCCGAGGGGCCCAGAGGTCCCACGGTATCAGGGGCTGAAGTTGGGGGACTCTGAAGAATTGACAGCCATCAAAAGAGATTCGTTCTCATCCCAGGTTCACTCTCAGTTTGGAATGTTCTAGGGACAGAGTGCAGGCATTTTGAGGGCTGAGGTCCGTGAGGCAGCCAGCCCTCTCAGGCAAGCACACTCGTCCACAGGCATTCCCTGACTCTCCGGCTCCGTCTCTGTCCACCTCTCTGTTTGTCTCTTTCTCTGTCTTCGTTTCCAATCAGACCCGTAGGAAAGAATCAGAAAGAGCTTTCCTAGCTGGGATAACATAATATAGTCTCCGGCCTTGAGATTGCCATGCCGATCGAAATCCAACTGGACAGTGTCTTTTGGTTGTGAGCCCAGAGTGGACGTTTCTGATAGACAGATTTGTGCCCAAATATTTGCAGCCACTTTCTCCTGTGCCTCGGGTTCATCCACAGAGTGGCAGGGAGTCACAGTTCCCCGAGCACTGGGAGTAGCAGCCACGGGTCTCTCCTTCTATGCCAGCAACTAGAAGGCCATCCCTTGGACTCACCACAAACTCCTTTAAAAAAAAATCCCAAGTTTTGAAAACATTTCTCACCCTGGTTAGCCAGGACAGTGGCACCAAGTAGGATTGTCATCCCTTACTTTGCGTTCCTTACCCTCCTCTTGCCTTTCAAGGGGACAGAGGCCCAGAGCGTCATCACTGGCCTGCCACTTAAATGTATCTGCAGAAACTACAGTGACAAAAGTCCACACCCAGCTCTGAGTATCATGTGGTTTTTTGAACATTGTGTCATTGACTGAGAGATAAACACGGGTGACGTGTTCCTGGGACAGCGAGAGGATGTGGTGTTCCTGATGTTAAGGGCGTGCCACGTGGGGAGGCTGTTCAGCTGTTTTCCTAGGCAGGGGTGTGCTCATAAATGGGGCGACCCCGGGTCAGCTCTGCGGGGCAGTGCAGCTTCAGTGTACTCGTAAGGGACCCTTGAATTCGGCCTTCAGATAAATGGGCCTCCCAGGCGTGACAGGATTACTGATTCAGTGCTCAGTCTATTTGATGTGTTGGATATTTGAACCAAATTAGACAGTTGCTTCTGTGGGTCATGTGATCATTTGGACCTTTATTAGGGTGACCACGTAACATTCATGTAATTTATTGTCTAAACCTAAGTGTACTGGGACAAGGTATAACTCGGGATATTATGGTTTCTGTGAACTTAAGTAACCTGTTCTAATCTATATAGTTTGCTCAGATACAGTGTTGGTCTCTGTGTTCACTGTGTGTAGCAGCCTGAGAAAACATCTGGCTTTGCAGCAGGGAGTTTGGAGGAGACAGACCAGGTCCTCAGCTCTGTGGAGCTGACGGGGCCAACTGCAGGGCTCGTTAACCTTGACACGGAAGGAGACCTTGGAGCTGGCAGTTCCATCCACACACTTGGTTCAGGGTATAAAAGCCTCAGTACTAGTTCTGGAACCTCATGGTTTCAGACCGGGAATGGGAGGTCTGGGCTGTGGGAAATCTTGCCGCTGAACCTAGGATCTTGATGGAATGGTGGGTCCAGGAGGCCCATCTGTATGTGGATCTTGGACAATGTGTGATTAGGGTCATTCACCTGGAAAGGGATTGGCTGGAGCTAGGGAGGCAGAGCCCTAGCAGGGCTTCCCATGAGGAGGGGAGGAAAGAGAGAAGGGTAGGGATGAGCCGGAGAACCAGGTCCAGCAAAACCAAGGTGGAGCTGATGCCACACGGGGGCGCTGGGGCTGAAATCTAGTTCCTTACATCTTGGTCTTTCAGAGTGAACACAGTAGAGGGACCGGAGGATCTACCACAGCTGTGGCAGTACCATCAGTTTGGAACCGCGGGGTGGCAGAATTCCTTTTGGGGATCCTGGACTGGGCCGGTGCACTGAAGTCACTAGTGTGTGTCTGCCCTTTCCCCTGTCCCCAGAGCTGCTCTTAGACACTCTTCAGCACCTGCCACCGTGTCGTGCACCCAGTATATGCACGTATTTATTTATGAAGGGAGAGGCCCCAAAGTACAGCTTGATGTTTGGGTGAGTTACGTGTGGGCCTCTAGGCTTACAGTGTTTGGACTCAGAGAGGGTTTGACTGGACATGGCCTGAGAGACCGTTGCAGTCCAGTGTTGGTAAAGCTGGCTGTGAACACAGAGATTCCTGCATCTCACCCCCGAGGACTCCGATTTCCCAGGTGCAGAGTGAGGCCCAGGGATCTGTGATTTTAGAAAGTGCCCCAAGTAATTGTAATGGTCAGCGAGTTGGGGGAAGGTCTTACCTACCAGTGCCTCCCTTCACAGACGAAAACACAGAGGCACAGAGAGGAGGGTGTGGACATCTGTCTCATTGGCTGAGCTGGCCTCTGCACAGCTGTGATTTGGCTGAAATTCAAGCTCTGGCAGGTGCCACTGGGCAGATACAGTATATATTTCATTGCCGTTTGCATAAAAACCCAAATAAGCCAACCGGGCTGCTCATGACAGCAGCTTCCTGACCCTCGTGTATTTCCTTCTCTTTTCCTCTCTGTGCTTCTGGGTTTCACTGTTGCCTCTTTCTTCCCTCTGTCCCTTTTACCCTTCTGCTGCATTGCATTGTGTGACTTTGATCAGATCTCTTCCTCTTTCTTCTTCTAGTTCCTTTCTGTGAGGGAGTCTGATAGTTAATATTTAACGTACTGGTAACTCAGCTGGAGTGGGCTGCAGTGGTTGACTCCTGCTCCTGGCTTGGAGTCCTCTTCTCCTGAGATACAGTGACCAACGTGGATAGAAGGCGCGAGGCTCTGTGGATGAGCAGATATTATACAGCAGGTAGGCCCGAGGACCCTGTCGCACTGTCCTTCTGCTCCCAACTGGATTTGCCCTTGGCTTTTCTCATAATTCCAAGGCAAAGCAGGAGTAGAGCAGGCTGATTTCCCTTTCCCTTGACCTCAGATGGACTTGATTTCACGCCAGTGGTGCCCTTGGCTTCTCCCGCTCTCTGGGCTCCAGAATGCAGACTCCCTGCGGCTCCTGCCCGCTGTCTTGTGGATTCTCCACTGTGCCCTGCCGAGCTGGGTGCATCCCCTGAATTCACTGGATTAACCACCGCGGTTTCTGCCAGAGCAATACTCTCTCCCGCTTCCACGGCTTTCTGGTGGCTGCCGCCCAGCGGTCCCTGCCTGTGGGTGTCTCCCAAGTTTCTCATCCCCCTGTCCAAGCAAGCTCATCCTTCTACTTTTTTCTTTATGTTTCTCTCCTCTTTTGCTTCTAATTCACGTTTTTGGTCATCATAACTGAAGAAGTACTTCTCTAGGACAAAAAGCCTTCTGAGTTTTATCTCCCATTTGTAATTAATCGAGCCATTACTTTTTCTTGCTTCACTTTAATTAAGCTCTTCTTTACAAATTATTTTACTATATGTTTTGTTGGTTTTTAATATAATCCCTTTCCCCAATATACACATATGTTTAAACTGGTCTGAAATGTGGGTGCATTTTACAATTCAGGGGGTCGTAGTTTGGCAGCTTTCTGTCCCCCCCCACCAAAGGTACATAATTTAGTTCACACAGCATCTTCAGACACTGGTTTTGCAGAATCTGTAAAAAGCCTAGGGAAAATGAAAGCCAGCTTTAGTTGAGATTCAGAATTTTGCGATAATGAGGGAGATGCCTGCCAGTATGCCTAACTCTCAAGGTAATAAGATATTTTCCAGGAAAATGTGATGATCTGGACTTTGAGTAACGTTGGGTGAATCATTATGCCTTATGAAGCCCTTCTCTTATGGTCGGAGCCGCTGTGATATTAAATAGTGCCGACTCCATAAAGGACTCTACCTAGGGGAGGCCTATGGTTTATGAATGTTTCAGTGAGTGAAAGCAAAATCTCCATTTTGGATCTCTATGTTGAAAGATTTACAAAGCAAATACTACAGATTAATTCCTGCGTCAGAATATGGAGGTTTCCAGTGCTTTTGTCTCTAGATTTTCTTTCTGAAGACAAAAGAAATGTATGTTTTAGCCGTTGACACCATTCACTTCATAGTACTACATGGGCTATGCTTTACCCAGAAACGAGGTCAGGTTTTTACACCTGGACAAACTCATTTCCATCCATTACCAGGTTTTTGTTTTTTCGCTTTATTTTTGTGAATTCTCCATTTCTTTGCTCTATAAAAATTGGATCCTGTTGAGCCACTTAGTTATGAAGTAATGAAAAATTTAGTTAGGTTTTCCTTGTCAAATGGATACACAAGTATCCAAACAATTTTTTAGAGATTTGTACTTAGCTGCTGAGTAGTTCCAGAGAAGGTCCCTCTGCAACCTTCACCTCCTGCCTCATCAAGTACATTGTCCCCACAGCCCAGTGCCTGTCCTGGCACTCTGGCCAGCCTGGCCACTGTGTGTGACTTCCTCCAGGTGCATACAGAGTGCTGGAAAGTCCGTTAAAGGGACAAGCAAGAGCTGCGGCCCTGAGTGATCATGCATAGAAAGATGTGGTGACCGTTCCCGAGAGTAATTTAGTCCCCAGCCTGCCCCTTTCCTTTTAGAGCATCTCCACGGAGTGCGTGCCAGTGCTCCCGTACGTGGCTCATGCGTAGCCACGGAGCGCGCGCCAGCGCTCGTGTAGTAGCTCATGCGCAGCAAATGCGGACTGATTTGATATTATTAGTCAAAGTCCATGATTTGATAGGAAACTTTTCTACTGAAAATCGTGGTACTCTCCAAAATGGACATAATTTGGGGATTCCCCAGCCTCGTTTTGTTCTGTTTTTTAACCCTAGTAGACGGTTGACCCTCACAGTCTTTTAGGCTGTCTCTGGGTCTTCTGGATCTCTACTTGTTTTCTTTGTGCTCTCCTTTGTCTCTGAACATATGGACTGAATCTTATTTTTTAGCTGACCCAGATAACAGAGCAGAGACTAGTCCAATAAACCATCCCAACACCACCAAGTGGGCTGTAGCAGCTGGCTACTTGAAAGCCAAGTTAAATTCAAAATGATGTAGCTGAACCAGAAAATGAACGAGAAGAAAGTGAGGGGAAAATAGAATGCAGCAGGAAAGGAGCAAACAGACACATTTATCCGACGTGAGAGTACATCAGAATGATGCTGTGCGGGCATGGCGAGAAGTCGCCCGCAGGCTGTGACAATCACAAGCCGCTGATGCAGCCACAGGGCCCGAGACTGATTTGGATGAAGACAAGGGTCAGTGGCCTGTTTTATTGAACTAAGAATTGTTTTAAGGAGGAAGAAAAGCCTTTATTGATTGCTGATGCAGTGAGGGTAGGACCAGGGCAGCAAGCGCACAGAAGGCCCGCACTGGGGGTTAATGCTCTGAGGTGGCCGCCTTGTCATTCTTACTGCCCTCACCTCTGAGTCTGTGTTTTGTAAGTGAAATCTGATGGGACAGTGAGGCATGCGCTGAGGTTGTGGAGCTTCAGCTCACAGGTGGTCCCACCTCCCCGGGGTGGGGTCCTTGCCACTCCTTCCCTGCCTCTTGGTGCCAGTCCCGCCCAGCTGTCCCCTCCCCACCCTGCCTTGCATGACAGCCCAGGGCAGTGGCCAAGCTGCATCAGTGCAGGGGGGTGGGGGGGTCCGTGTTCTACCGTGGCCATCTGCCCCTCCCTGGGGCCTGAGCATGGGTGTAAGAAAGGTCTCCTGGGGCCTGTGCCCTGTGGCTGCAGGGTAGGGTGGTTGCATCCTTTGTTCTGGCTGGCAGCACCTTGGTGCATGGAGTGGCCACTGGGCAGGGTCCTCGAACCCACCCTGGATCAAGGTCCCAAATGTCCCTGGGATGGAGGTCCCAGTTATCTTGGGGATCTCCCATTTGTCATGGGTTGGGGCTGTGGACTGGTGGGATGGGGGTATTAACTTCTCCACCCCCAGCAAGGTCTCTGCATTTTCACTTTGCAGTGGACCTCAGAAATTGTGTACACCCCCTGAGAATGGTGCCTCTCCATAGACCCCTCCCTTCAAAGTTTCCCATTGCTGTGCTTCTCAAGGTGTCTTGGGCATCCTGCATTTGGACCACAGCCATCTCTTAATAATTATTCTGCAGCATCCCAGAATCCTCTGACCACTATAGGAATTTTTCTCCAAATTCCTCCATAGGTGAGGTGCTCACTGCAAATTTCTACGGATTCTGTGGGCAGGTAGAGAGGTCACCCTGGAGTTCAGATCAGGCTGTGCCGTGTGACCCTCTTTGCAGGTTCTATTGGTGTTTAGTTCTTCTGCTGAGAACTGCTCTTTACCTCAAAGTAATTCTCAATGGTGGCCAGGCAGATCAATACTTACAGACACGTAGACCTTAGGAATGCAGTCACGTTCAGCAAGGTGTTTAAGAAAATCTCTTATTATGTCTTTGTGGACAAGATGACGTATAGACAAGAATATAGTGGCAAACTGGATGGTCTGCTGTATTCACAAAGTGCCAATTCGTGAATCCCAGTCACGCTGGGGGCAGTTGCTAGTGGGGAGTGACAGTACCACCGTTACTGATGGGTGAAGACTCAGGACATGCAGGTGCCAGCCTGTCAGTGTCGTGGAGCTGGACAAGAAAACAGGTGTGGTTGATGCCACCTTTAAGGTCTGTAGGTTTGAATGATAGGCCATGTCGAACAAGAACAAATTTCATAGGACATACTTAGATTCAAAAATTGCATCTGAAAAGTAGAATCCCTGGGGGTTTTAACTTCCTGTATATTCAGAATAAGCCAGCATGCTGATAGAGCTCTTAAAAAAAAAAAGGTTGTGCTCAAATTATTTGAAAACTTATGGCCACAAAGAATCCTGCACACGAATTTTTAGAGCAGTTTTATTCATAATTGCCAAAAAGAAGCAACCCAGATGCCCAGTGAATGGACAAACTGTGTACATCATACAGTAGAATAACCTTCAGTAATAAAAAGAAATGAGCCATCAAACCATGAAACAACATGGAGGAAACTTAAATACTGCTCAGTGAAAGGAGCCAGTCTGAAAAGGCTACATACTGTGTAGCCTTTTATGACATTATCACATTGTATGACATTACAATCACATACAATGTGATTCCCATTGTATGACATTTGGAAAAGGCAAAACTTTGGAGAGTGTAAGAACACTAGTGGTCACCAGGGTTTGGGGGTGAGGAGGAGGGATACGTAGAGTGTAGGGGATTTTTAGAGCAGTGAAAATACTTGGTGTGATGCTGTGATGGTGCATACGTGACCTTATACATTTGTCAAAACCCATAGAATTTACAACAGGAAGCGTCAACCCTAATGAGAACTGTGGGCTTCAGTTGTATCAATATTGGTTCATCGGTACAACAGTTGTATCACTGATGCAAGATGGGAATACTAAGGGAAACTCCGCAGGGAAAGGAGATAGGGGAGATTTCGGGACTGTGCTTATTTTTTTTATAAACCTAAAACTGCTCTAAAGAAAATAAAGTCTATTAACTAAAAAATACCTGTACAAGTAGAGCTGTGGAGTCCAGAGCAAAGGGATTTAAGGTCCCTCCCAGTTTCCCCACTCTGTAGGCACCAGAGGGCCCTGTGGGAGCGTTTGGTAGGAGAGGGCACCCCCTGGACCCTGGCCAGAGGAGGCACTTCAGGAAGAGTAAAGGAGCCAGGGTGTTTGTCCTGAAGAAGACAAAACTTCAGGAAGTTTCTGCAGCCCTGCTGGGGACTGCTTGGTGTCTTTGAGGAGTGCCCCTGGAATCTCTTACGTCAGTTTGGCACACCGAGTAGACACACTCCCACAAATTGGTGACAGTCCTTCAAGCTGTTTTCATGTGATAACAGGCAGATGGAGAGGCAGAGAATAGCGACTGGGAGAGATTTAGCGGAGTGGTGAGAGAGCTGGCTTAGTGCAATGCCATCTAGGTGCACACCCTGGCCTCACCTGTTCCTGGTCACGGGGCCTTGGGCAGGTTTCCTGACCTCCGTTTGCTCGTCTGTAAAATGGGGATAATGGTAGGTCCTTTCTCGTGGGATTGTTGTAAAGATTAAATGAGGGGACACATGTGAAGTTCTTAGAATAGTGCTGGCAGCAAATACTAGCTTTATTATTCAGCCACAGTTTGGTTCTGTGAGGCAGAACCAGTACCAGAAGGTTGAAGGAGGCAAAGTGCAGTGGAGAGCTTTCTCACTCTTGTGTTCTAGCCTCTTTGAACTCAAGCAGTTCCCTCTGCTTATGCTGTTCCCCGACTTGGAATACATCTGTCTCTTTCCACCTGGCAAAGTCCGGCTCCTCTGGGAAGTCAAAGCTGAAACACCACCTCCTCTCGAGCATTTTCTCTGACTTCTTATGTGCTTACCAGCTCTCTTCTCTCCTCCCACAGCATTTGGAATAGTACTGGGGTTAAACACAGTTGTTTACCTGTCTGCTTCCGGCTCGGTGGGGCAGGCTGAGATCCAGTCACCTGTGTGTTCCCTGCAGCCAGTCCAGCCTCTGACTGATCCTCGTTATGGGATGAAAACAGAATCGCCCTTTCCCGCAGTACAGTGGGATACCGCAGGAAACCGGGTGCTGCAAGACAGGCTGAGCTTCCCGATAGGAGGTGTATTTCAGTAGAGGCGGGTGATGCTAACTGAGGGATTCCTGGACCAGATGGCTGCAGCATCTGCCCGAGAGGCGCCGCAGAGGGCCGGCATCAGAGCTCGGCGGGCCAGCAGCCAGGGGCAGGTTCCTATAAGACAGTTTTCATATAAAGAAAAGATTGGTTGGAAACAATTTTACTTTTTAAAAACTAAATTTTGATTTAATAAGATCATATATTCAAAACCCATTTTTTTCTTTGAGTGTTCCATTTTAGCTAGCATAATCTATTTTGTTTAATAAATCAAGCAGGTTTTAACAACCATTTCCAACACAGTTTTTGGGCGATTGGTTTCATTAAAAAGTTTAGTCATACTCCTCTAAACATTTAAAATGAATTTGTAAAATTTGTATTTTCTCTATTCCCTTTAAGTACATCATCTTCAAAGATTACTAAGGGGGTAGGTACCAAAGAGGCTGTCGAGCCAGCCTGAGAAGTTCCACCAGCCAAGACGGGACCCCTGAGGGTCAACAGAGCCAACACTGCAGCCAACTGAAGCACGTCAAATATGTTGCTAATGACACTAAAAACCCAAGAGGAATGAATCAAACCAGCTTTGTAACCTTTAGGGGACACTAAAGAACTGGTCATTATACTGAAAGCTGGTCAATTAAGAGAAAGAAGCAACTATTGATCCTGCCTCGCCCATGAGACCCATGCCTCCCAGGAACCAAACACCACCGAGGGGAGGCATCTCTGTGTGGATGCGACTGGCTCACACCTGCAGCACGAGTGAAGGGTGTCTCCCGGGTGCCTCTGACAGTGACTGCTAATGTCACAAAAATATAAACTCCAGACACCCACACAGTATGCTCCTCACACCACCACCTGTCATGTCGTTGCACAGAAAAGAAACAGTGGGACCTAAATCTGGTCACGTCTTTGGATCCAGCTGCCAATTTTTACAGCCTGCTGAAGGAACAGAGGAAAATATTAAACTCAATCACAAGATTAACAGTGCACAATTCTTAGACAATGGAAAACTTTACTGGACAAAGTAGTCTGTTTCATCTGCAAACATATTCAAGCTGAAAAGAGAGAGCAGAAGGGAGGGATAGGTAGATGGCAGGAGACCTGCACATTGCGGGACACTTAGGACACACACTGGGGTCCTGTCTCTGGCAGTGTTGTCTAGTGCATGCGTGTGTGTGTGTGTGTGTGTGCACAAGTGGGCATGCGGTGTGCGGAAGGAGGTGGGGAACTGGCAGCCTGCACAGGGCATCTGACCCATGAAAGAAGTAACGAAGAGAGAAATCAATTAACAATCAAGTAATAAAGAAAACAATTTTTAAGGTACAGTAGTGGTGTTGGCAGTTTAAGAAGTTCTTTTTGGGGAAGATAAATGGCAATATTTGCAAATTAAATTATATGATGTTTGGGATTTGCTTCAAATAATCTTGGGGTGGGGTGGGGGTAGAACTTGGTGGGTGGGAATGTAGAAAAAACAAATTTGCTGCCAATGGCGAATTGTTGGAGCGTGGTTTATTACACCTTGTTCTCTCTCTTTGTATATGTTTGAAATTTACCAAAGTAGAAGTTTTTAAACTAAGACTTTGTCTAATAACCCAAGTCCTCCCAGATATTTGGCAATTTCTATAAAATGAATGAGTTAAACTCAGAGTGTTCCAAAGATTTTAATTGCAAATCACAAATCTTAATTATACAACTATGTATTTTAAATTGGAGCCATAAGGTGAATCATCTTAGTATAATTAAAATGCCAAATAATTAAAGCACCAAATGTGTGCAAGTTTTTCTAAATCCAAATTATTTATATTTGTGTTTCATTTTTTAGAACTTTCTATACTTAATTCTTGGGGTTCACTTTGGCATTACCATCCCAATCCGTTGTTGGGGTTGTCTTCTCATCTGGCTGAGGATTCTTAAGGACCACTGAGACCCTTGGCCAAGGTGCCGCCTGGATCCTTGCCCGGGACACACAGGGGCGTCGCATCCCCAGTGCTCTTTGGAGTTACCATGGCCACGTCTTCAAGTTAGGTCTTCTGGGAGCCAGGGCTGTGGGGTGAAATCCTGTCGTTACCTAATTTTTGTATCCTGGAAGATTGTAACTTCCGCTAAGAGAATAAGTAATGACCTTCAGTGCTTCTGTTGGTTTTGCATTTCTTTGATTTTTTAGAAAAATATTTACGAGGTTTCCTAGCCAGGTCTAAAGACCTTTACACTTGTGGGAACTTTCTCTTTTAGGCCTTTGCCCGACTCTGCAAAGAAGGCCATTCAAATGCAACACTCTGGTCAAACATTTGCAGATTCCGTCTGATTCTGAGTGACTCAAACTGTGAATGACAGCACATTTGTGGGCCCTGAGTCACATTAGTGAGTCACAGCCAAAAATGTAATAGAATTCAATGGAAAGTATCAGAAGGCATTACAGATTGTAAGGATAAATATTATTTTTTGAAACTATTTTTTTTTGTATTTACATGCAAGCGAATTTCTCACTGGGTCACCATCAAAAATTTTGAAAATGGCCACTTCAATATGAGGTGGGGAACCCCCGAAGAGCCTGGCACATACACAGTTAGCAAGGATTAATGATAAACTGATAGGGAGGAGGTAGGCTAAAAAAGAAAATACATACCAGAGAACAACCTCGATTAAAACGAACATCAGAGTAAAAAAAAAAAAGCAAACAGAGTAAGCAGCAGTTGCTTAGTGGAGGAAAAAATAGTATTACTAAAGATACTGGTATTTGCATTATGGGTTATCTTTTAAGGCCGCTCCTTCCCTCTATGCTCTTTCTTGTTCACCATTAATTCCATGTTGGTAGCACAGTGCCTGGCCCAGTGTAGGCAATCCATAAGTAAATATTGATGGAATGTAACTGCTAGGAGTTAGACCACCTGTCTCAGAGGACCTAGAGGAAGAGCCTGGGGTCTGGGAATCTGTATTTTAAGTAGCTTCCCAGGCAGTCAACCTGGTGGCAGTTGCAGACCAGTGTTTAAGAAGCACTAATCACGCATTTTCCTGTCCCAGGTCGCACACATTGTTAACGTTAGAACCAAAGCTAGAACTTGGCTTGCCTACCTTCTGGTAAAGGGCTTTACCCACAACTTCACCAGTGTCTCACGTTGACCTCTTCTCACCAAACATGACCTTGTAGTTAATGCCGCAGAGTCCATACTTCTATATTTCACCTCATGCTCTCTGCTGCCTCGCCCCCCGACATTTTCCTAAATCACCCATCATTTCATTTTCCTGCTCTATATGTTTGGCTTTATCTCTACTGCTGGTATTAAGACCAAAAGCCCTAACATATCATTCAAGGGCCTGCCTCAGTCAGCCTCCAGCCTGTCTCCTTAATCTCCCTACTCTCTCTTTTATCCTTCTCCTTCTGCTGGGGCCATCCCGGACACTTGGCATGCCATGGGCATACCTCACCCTTCCCTGACTCTGATATTCTGTTCACGTTGCATCCTCCAATTGGAACAGCCTCTGTTTTTCTCTGAATTGCATTTATCCTTCCAAAGTTAAGGTGCCACTTGTAGAAAATTTTTCCTGACTTAATTGTTTCTTCTTTGCTTCCCTCTGCTCTTTGTTCAGGTTCTGTTACAGAACCCGAGACTCACTGCATGGGACTTTGTGAGCTCAATCTGTGTTACTCTCTCAGATGAGGAAGTTAGTTTCTAGAAGACAGTATCCATGTGTTCTTTAATTGTCTATATTCTATATCATGCCTTGCAATTAGCATTAAATGACATATTTGTTAACTTGTTTATGAATTATGATTACATCAATGTTAATATTATTGGCAGCTTGGCCAATTACCGCTGTGAAATGGGCTTCAGCCTCTACGGGAAACCTTGAAGCTCCTTGTGACTTATTTTTTTTAAAAGTACTGTAGTGTTTGTACGCTGTTCACAATAAAAGATTCTTTGTTTTTGGAGAGGAGGTGGGCAGATTGACAAAAGGGTAGTGACCTTAAAGAGAAAGTGCTAGCTAATTGGGTCCTTAATAACTGTTATTTTGGTGGGGAGGGTGTAGTAGTTAATAAATGAATGGGACATAAAAGAAAAACATAAAACAGAGGACAGGGCATCTGCTGTAGCTTCTCTGGTATATTAAAAACCCTGCAGCTCTGCCTTTCCAGCCCACCATAATTCTGTTTCAGGTCGATCCCATTCTCCATCTGTTCGCAGAGCGCGATTTGGGCCAGGTCCAAGGGAGCAGGTCCCCTGTCCAAGTTAGAGGTCGGAGGAGAAAGCCTGGCACAGAAGTGCACATGGCCCAAGTGCTTTTATTTTGTTGACTTTGATGCCTATTAAGTAACTTCTGTGTGGTAACAGTGGGGTGATTTGAATAGTGAAATCATTGTTGAAGGTGCTTTTTGTTTCTGTGGCAGAAACTAAATCTAATTTTTCAAAAAAGAGAAAAATCCCGAAGCCACAATGGTTTGTCTGTTTTTGCTCCTATAGGTTCCTTGCATTGACTCCATGGAGAGTGTATCACCTGGTTGCCATCACGCTACTTGGGCGTGTTGTTATGCAAATCATAAAGGATATGGTTTTGTCCAGAAAGAGAGGTAAGAAAACTCAGAGTTCATTGTATGGTATTTAATTTTTTAGGGCCCGAATGTCTGATCTTTGTGTAGGCATCCGAACCAACAGATCCTTCAGAGCTTAAATATTTATTCAATATTTATTTAATATTTGTTATTTATTTAATTGATGCTGTCCCTTGTCATAGCTACTGCTCTTGGGAAAAAGGTTTGTATGCATTGGTTTCTCTTTTAGCTTGAAGCACTGTTATTTTAAATACCATTTGGATATTTAAGTAGGCTGCAGTGAGGATAATAGTTAAATATTTATTACATCCTACATGTATGAAACGGGCCATTGGAAAATGGACTGGTTTACATATGTATTTTTTTCTCCTTCAATGAACAAAAATAATTCCGTGCTTAAAAACAATTAAATGCTTAAATTATTTTTAATTAGCTGATGATGAAAACTGACTTAAACATTCAGTTTAAAAGTGAGAACTTCAGTTATTTAAAAATTTCTCTGCAGGTGTTTTCTGACTAATTTATCTATATCATAAATCTGGTCCAGCTTTTCCACACTCGGAGGGTCGTCCTCTACCACGGTTTGAGCTGGTTTTGGAAGTGGGCAGAAACCCCTCCGTGGAGTAATGGGGCCCGGCGAGCCTACATGTGGTAGGGTTGACTTGATTAAAAGTAGCTAGGAGAAAGTTACAGTGAGGCATTTGATGTCACGAAGTGTAGTGCCAAACGGAGGGCTACTTTTGCCGGGGGTACACGTGGACACATGCACGTAAGGCCTGCCCAGAGTTCTAGCGCTGGCCGGAGCACCACAGCCTCGTTGTGGGGGGCCCGCTTCTCCCGATGCCAGTACCAGGGCCAGGCGTAAAACCTACTACACGTTTACCATCACGATGTCCTCTGGTGGACTTCAGTTTATGTTTTAAGTCTTTATGGCTCTTAAAACCATTCACATTTCTAAAAATGTAAATCATTTTTAGAAAGATTGTTTTATATTGTTATGTTTTGAGGTTTGAAGGTAATTTCTTCATTCTAGTGTCCTGGGAATGTTTTTGTCCAGTGATATGCTTTTCACGAATCTGTAGATTTAGATGATATTCTTGCACATGTTCTTTCTTGTCTCCCTCTCTCCTCCCCTAACCTCCCTTTCTGGATCAGAGACAGACTCCTAGTGTGGAAGCCTAACAGGCCCTGCCCTGATGCTCTCTGTCGGCCCCAGGTGTGTGCAGGCCGCCCCCGGTGGAGCACCGCAGTGCTGGGGGTTGTGTACCAGGGCCGGCAGGGCCCATGTGTGGCGGTTCCCATGTTTCTGCCTTGACTCATGACTGGCAGAGGACAGCCTGTTTTTCTCAGACAGACTCTGTAACATTTTCACCCCCCCGGAACCTCTCTCTTAGTAGGAAATCTTAGTAGAAATAGCCACTGACAAATTGTATCCATGGTCACTTTAGCCCAGTAGAGGAAGTTGACTCACAGAGCAAGCCGAGCATCTCCATATTTTCCGTGGTGTATCAGTTTGCTCCCAGCACAAGTTACAAGGAGCAGACAAGTGTGGAAGGCTGAGGATGAAGTTGAAAGACCTCATACCTGTCCTATTCTCGCCCCTGGCCCATTACACGGAGATCCTTTTCAGCGCTGACTCAATGGCTTCATGTTCTGGCAAATATAGAACTTGCATATTCACAAGTTGCAAGGAACGTTGCCTTGTGAAGATTCAGTCCTTTAAAAAAAATTAAGGTGGTAGAGTTGGGACAATACTAGCCCAAAATGTCTAGTTCTTGAGCTCATTCTCTCCATTTCTAAGCTGTGGAGAGACCCCATCGCAGGCTGAATTAGTGTCCTGTGGCCGCTATAAAAATTACTGCAAACTTGGTGGCTCCAAATGACAGAAATTTCTTCTCTCGTGGTTCTAGAGGCCACTAGTCCAAAATCAGTGTCACTGGGCCAAAGTCAAGGTGTCAGCAGGGCTGTATTCCCTCTGGAGGCTCTAGGGAAGGATCTGACTCCTTCCTTTTCTAGCTGGGATTGCTGGTGTCCTTGGCCCTTGGCTTATAGCCACACCACTCCCGTCCTGCCTCCTTGGCCATATCACCTACTCCTGTCTGAGTCAACTCTCTCTCTGCCTTCCTCTTACAAGGACACTTGTGATTGCATTCGGGGCCCCTCTGCAAAGGATAATCTTCACCTCATAATCCTTAGCTTAATCGTACCAGGTCAGTCCCTTTTTCCATAAAAGTGACATTTTACAATTTCCAGGGATTAAAACCTGATGTCTTTGGGAGCCATTATTCTGCCTACTCCACTCTGTGAATCTCTCTGTCCTGTGAAATGGGAGAAACCAACCCATCCTACAGGGCTGAGTAAGGGTCCAATAAGACGGTAAAACAGAAGTGCCTTGGGCACAGTAACAGTCTGCTCTGTTCAGCGCTGCCACTGGGAGCGATGCGGGTTTGCTCCTGGTCAGTCAGTCTGTGAGCGCCTCTCTGTGCTGGGGCCGGTTGTAGGCACTGGGCTTTTTCAGACACACCCCTGGGCTCTCCATCCAAGTGGAGCTCTCATGCTTTGCCCCGTAGGACAGACATTTGTCCCTGGCCAATCTTTCTGTCGGGGTTTTCACCGACATTACTCTGAGTACGCCATTTTTGCTGAACGAAAGAAAAACAGGAGAAGTGGGATTGATTACTGTGCTTTCGCAGCACCCCCAGTCTCTGACTGAAGAAACACTGGTGCCTGCTTCTTGCTCTTCATAAAGTCTTGTAGGACAAAGACCCGTCTGGAGCCTGTAAAGAGCTGGCAGGAGCCTGACCTCTCAGCCTTTCAGCCCAGCGCCTGGCCGTGATGAATTGCTCTCTGGGAGGCACAGAATCAGATCGGCTGCAAATTAGGTCCAGATGCAGTTATGGTAATGCCGTGGCTTCGGTCAGAACTGCCAGCTGCTCTCATTAGGCCCCTTGGCCGACGGCAGCAGTGACGAGGAAAGGACGACCCAGTCATCAGGGGTCATGGGACTGTTTTGTCACCTCCCATCTCTCGACTTTCCCACACCTCACAACATTTTTGGCTAAAGATATTAAACTTCCATTGTTAAGAATATAATTGTAATCTTACTCTCCCTCTATTATTATTTTTAACACCATCTTAGGTGCTTACCTTGAAATAGATGAGCAAAGTGTAGAGATCCTTCTTGTGAGTGAATCTTCATGAAACCTACAGGAGCCATGTCTCTGTTACGGGTCCCCAGCGTGGGCAACCTCCAGCTGCCATGGGTTTCCTCTCGCTCCTGCAGCAATGCACCTTTGAATGTGTGCTCCCTGCATTCACCCCTTTGTCTGGGCTCCAGGGAGCTCTTCTGCACCCAGGGACTTTTCCTTGACCACCACCTCCTTCTCCTTCTCCCTCATTGCAGCAGAACCAGAATATCTGCCCCAGCTCTCCCTTAAGATGCTCTGGGCTCAGCAGGGCTCGACCTGGCCACCTGAGTAGCACTTTCACCCGCCATCTGGTCACGCCTTTCTTGCCGTGAAATCCACACTAACCATTTGTGCCATGTGCTGGTTGCTACTGCACTTGGGCCCACCAGGACTCATGGCCTAGGAACTATAGTCCTTTGTGCCCCCTCCATTCTCTGTCATTCCAGCTTGTACCCTGATGGCTTGAACGGCAACCTGTATTTGGTTACCTACTAGTGTGGCCTCATCTTTGACCTTACTTAGCCTTTAGAGATACAGCGTCTCCAACCCTGGCAGAAGCTGCAGGTCAGTCCTCAGTGGACCCCCTCTGCCCAGTCTCCCATCCCTTGCTACTGTTGAGCCAGCTCCTGGTGCTCAGTTCAAGTGTCTTCCTGCTCAGCCTCTTCCTTCGCACTGTCCCTCAGCCGCGTGCAGCCCCTGCCTGGTCTGTGCTCCATGTTTGCAGAGTGACTGCCCCTACACTCTACGTGCCCTGTCCACTTAGCCAGCAAACATGCTCATTTTTTCAATGTTTAATAACAAAACAGACAAATCCACAAACTGTTATCTCCTTTCTCCACCCCTGGCCCCAGGGTGGTCAGAGAAACATCATGTGGCAAGGTAGGTTGGTGCTCTAGGAGGTCGTCTCTCCAGCTTCCCAGCGTTAGTTGAGACCTCGCTAGTGCTCGTCATTCCTTGGGTTCTTTTACGTTGTTTATGTGCTTTGTTTCGATATGCCATTCCACTCCACAATGTTTGAGGTGGCTTGCGAGGAACATAAAGAGTAAGACTGCTTATGAGAGGTCCCATAGAAGGACAGGAGTCTAACATGGCGACCATAATTGAGCAGCGGATTTATCCCTGGGCTTACTGGCAGCCAAGCCAAAGAGGAAACCACATCAAGTGCACAGTTCTAATAATCTGATGAAAGGCTGCAAGCAATTTTGAGAAACCTACTCCTGGGGTTAACTGTTAAGAAGAACTTATCACCTAGATCTGTGATAGGGGATACTGAGGAACAAGAGATGACATCTCTTGTATTTGATGGGAAGATCTGTGATAGGGGATACTGAGGAACAAGAGACGACATCTCTTGCATTTGATGGGAATTGCAGCCATTTCATTAAATCGCCTTCTAGCCAGTTCATTAAAAGTGGTAGTTGAAACTGTAATAATATGGCACAGTCCAGTGAAGAAAGCTACTGGGAACAAGAAAGCAAATGAGACCTCAGTGTATATTTTTCTGCTGATTTCACCTGAGCCTGTATATCAGCTCAAAACACCTAAAGAATGAATAGGCAAACCTCTCCTTTCTCCTATGAGATGTCTTAGTTCTCCTCTTTCAGCACCATTTCAGAGCTCAGCATAGATGCCACCTCTGTTACGGGTGCTTTTTTGAGTAGCCACATTCCCTCCTTTCTGGAACGCTCACGGTTTGTCTTCTTGTGTAGTTTCTACCGTGGTTCATGTTTCCTTGAGCCCAGGTTTTGGCTGCCCCACTGGACAGTCAAGTTCTCAAGGCAGGACCACGTGGTAGATAGTTTTCCATCTCCCATGGTACCGGTCCAAGTGTTCTGCATGTAGTAGTATCTCAGTAAATATTTGTGGACTAATTGCCTGCGTTGGTTATCGTATCGAAGGTTTATACAGAGCATGATGGGATAGTTAGAGTTTAAAGATGTAAACATGCATTTTAAATAGATCAGAGTATTTCCAAGTTGAGAAATGCCTCCAGAGAAAAATACCTCGGTTGAGTTTTACCTTTCACTTCTCGTTGCAGGTGCACAGTTGTGGAGAAGCCTCAGTGAAAGGTAAGAAACTTACTTTCTGTGTTGTGGCTAATGGGGGGGAGGTGACTGAGCCGCCAAGATGGATCTCTGAAATAATACTGCAGTGACAGGGACCCAAATCCTAGAGTAATTTATAAGAATGGGAGAATAGAAGAAAATTCCAACGAATCGAGGGCGAGGATCCGGTTGGGACTCATTGCAGTAGTTCACATCTTGCTGCAATATTGGGCAACCTGAGTGTGTGACAGTCACAACCTATGGGGACTGGAAGTGAAGAAAGGGAGGCGTTTCCACCAGGGAGCTCCTTTCAGACCTCGTTTTGGGGGGTGAACAGCAGTGCTGGGGGAGAACAGGGCACCCCGGGCCCTGAAACTCTGCTGGAACATTCCAGGGTTGACCATGCTGTTGCTTCAGAACACTTTGGGGTGGGAGGAGCAGGTGCAAGGCCGTTAGGAGTGAGGACACAGCAAATGCTGACTGACCTCACGACTCCTTGCCCAGCCACAGACGAGTCATTTCCCTTTTCATGTCACCTCCCGTGAAATGAACATGCTGCTTCCAAGTGGGAGATGAAAGAGCCGGGAAGTTGATGAGGGGAACACAGTTCCCTCCACCAACTGTGCTTTTTGGGAAGTGGAAAAGTGAGGAAAGTTTGAGGATGATATTCCAGTAAAATGAGTTTTTATAGGCACTCTTTTTTTTAATTCTGCCTTTAAAAAATTCTTGTGTTACATAGAGGGAGGTGCTTGGGGGGCTCGATTTGTATCACAGTGGCCAGCATGAGATGAATACACAAAAAGGAGGACTAAACAGTGCCTTTAAATTCCTATGAAAAAACACAACTTGGTATTTTATATAACGTGCCTTGAAAAGCCGTGCTCTTGGAAATAATGCTTATTTGAGGTGTAAAGGGTAATTTCATGGAACGGTTGACTTCTGCCTGTTTGTTCTTCCATTTTGGGTCCCGATTTCCCGTGGATGGAATGTAAATAGGTAAGCATGCCAGGAGACTCCGACACAGAGGGAGACATTGGACGTGAGAAGGAAAATCGGACCCCCAGTGGTTGTCAGGGAGGTGGAAGGATGTCTGGGAGGGATGGCACTGCCCAGGGGAGGAACCAGCAAGGCTGGTCATTTGTCTTGAGGTCGTTCCCAGGGCCCAGCGTCCAGTCTGCGGGCACCTAAGGATGGGGCTGGTTGTCAGGGCAGCCAACCATGGGACTAGAGGGTTGGAACTTCTTGTCCCTACTCCTGACCTCTGGGGAGGGAAGAGGGGCTGGAGATCCAACCAGTCACCAGTCACCAGTGATCTAATCAACCACACCTGTGTAATGAAGCCTCCATAAACCCCCCAAAGAACAGGGTTTGGAGGGCGTCTGGGTTGCTGGACATGTGGAGAGACCGTGGAGTCTCTGTGCCCTCCCCCGTTCTGTGTCCTTGTGCATCTCTTCCACGTGGTTGTCCCTGAGCTACGTCCTCTGTGATAAACTGGTGATCTAGTAAGTTCAGTGTTTCTCTGCATTCTCCGAGCTGCTGCAGCAAATTAATCGAACTCACGGAGGGCATTGTTGGAGCCTGCCATCTGGAGCTGATGAGTCAGAAGCACAGGCGACAGCAGGCCTTGGGATTGGTGTCTGACGTGGGGGGGACACTTTCTGATATCTTTCACTGCAGTTTCCCTTGTATAATTGCACTCCTAATCTATTCATCCTACTGACGATGTGAACTTAAAATATTTATTCCTCAAATTCCTTTGATGATGGTTTGGTATGTTGTTTACAGTGATTCTTGGCCTCTAGTACTGGGTAGTGCTTGTGTTTTTAATACTGAACACATGTGATGGACACCAGTGGTGGAGAAGAGGTTCTTGGAGGCGGAGGGAGGCACAGTCTTGCTTCTGTGAGCTGTGTGGGATCAGGGTCTTTCCGCTTCCAGGGTCTCAGGTGCTGAGCCCAGAAACCTCCCTCTCACTTGGCCTTAGTTAGAAGTCTGCTCCCACCACCACCGGCCTGCACGGCCCGGGTTCCCAGGTTAGCACACCAGGGCTAGTTTTAACTCTCGCTAGCCCCGTGTGGGTGGTTTGTGTTCAGTCTCAGAATGAGCCAGACTTCTCTTCATCGGGCTCGAGTTGGCTCATTTAAGGGCCGTGAAAGGCACGGTTAAAAAGGTGAATAGAATAATGGGGCATTCTCCCTTCATGAAGCCATTGTAAAGTTTTTACATTAAAAAGGAGCGCTTCAAAAAGGGAGCCCTTGTGCACTGTTGGTGGGAATGTAAACTGGGGCCACCACTATGGAACACAGTATGAGGGTTCCTCAAAAAATTAAAAACGGAACTATACACTGCATGGTCCAGCCATTCCATTTCTGGGCATATGTCTACAGAAAATGAAAACAGGATTGAACACAGGTCTTCACCCTGCTGTTCGTTGCGGCATTATTCACAGACTCAGAGAAACAACCTAGGAGTCTGTCGGCGGATGAATGGATGAAGACAATTGGTACAAATACATGATGGAATATTATTCCAGATATTAAAAAAGAGGGAAATCTGCCATTGGCGACAGCACGGATGGACTGCGAGGGCATTGTGCTCAGTGACATAAGTCACACAGAGAGAGCCAGAATACCATGGGATCTCACACGTGCAGTCTAAAGAAGCCGAACTCACGCAAACACAGTGGGTGGGCAACTGCCAGGGCCGGGGGGCGGGGCATACGAGGAGAGGTTGGCCAAAGGGCACAGGCTTCCAGTTAAAAGGGGAATGCATTTGGGACCTAATGGACAGCATGGTCACTGTAGCTAACGATACAGTATTGTGTGCTTGTAAGTGGCCAACAGAGTACATTTTTAATGTTCTCACCGTGACAACAAAGTGGTAACTATGTGAGGTGAAGGATGTGTTAACTGACCTCATTATGGTAAACATTTTGCAATGTGTATGTGTGTCAGATCATCATATTGTTCGCCTTAAACTTATACAATGTTTTACGTAAATTATGTCTCAGTAAAGCTGGGGGTGGGGGAAGGAATGCCTCCCTTCTTTAATCTAGTGGCTTGTTATTTCACAGGCTGTTATTACTCTTTGGGAAAATTTGCTCTTGTCAGCTAAGCTAAGCTTGAAGTATTTCCTTGCAAACTGAGGAGGAGGACGGTGTGTGTGTACATGTATGCATGTGGAGTTTTTCTGGACATTCAAAGGGTTCTCATAGCGTTCATGTGTATTATACTGTATGGCATAACAGTAAAGCTAGCACCTAATTTCCAGCATTCTCATCAGCAGTAAAAATTGGGTAATTTTAGTCACATGCCATTCACATTCTGACTTTTGTACCTGGAGAATTCATTTTTGTGCAAACGTGATTCTCAGTGGGTAGATTCTGAGATGTACTCATGCTTGACGTATACTTTTAATAACCAATAAGCACTAACTCTGCAGTCTGTGAACAGGGTTTATACAGAGCTGCCTGTCCGCCTAACCAAATTGACATCTTTTATGACTCATTCCGGGTATTGAAACGAAACCTGATCCACAGTGTAATAGCTCTTTAGTTCTGCATGTGACTGGGGCAGAGCACTGAATAAAATCCTGTTAGCCAAGGAAAAGTGTGCACCTCACCTTTAAAAACAAAATTGTTTTCAGTTAGGCCAGGTTTTTCTAAGAAAGTGTAAACTAGAAAGAAATGACTTTACTTACATAGGTACCAATCATTCAAAAATGTGTTACCTAGTTCTTTAATAGTTTTGTACATTATATCCCAGACGAAGGAGCTGTTCTCATCAGAAATCTCATTTAATCAGTGCCCATTTACAGAAAATACAGGGGGTTTTCATGGGAACTAACAATTTTGGAAATTATGGCTGAGAGCTCTGGGATTTTCTGTCAGACTTGACCAGAATCCCCCTGCCTGTAGCAGAGTGTCTGTCATAGGAAGTGGGGGTGGTTTTCCAATGGTGGAAAGAGGTCATCAGATCTACTTTGTCTGACCATGAACTGCCTCTTCATGGGCACAGCCGAGAATTAACAGGCAGTCTTCTGGGACCAGTGGGGGTGAGCACCAGTTGTGAGCTTCTTACATCTAGCTGAGTCAAGTTGTAGGACGACTCCTCTGAGCCCGGCTCTCTCACCTGCTCTCAGAGGTAGCAGCTACGTAGCCCCACTTTGCGGAATAAAATGCCTGTTGCCTTGTCAGCATCCAGATTAACTGCTAAAGCTGTGTTCTAGGGTTTTTTTCCCCACTCTGGGGAAGAGGAGCAAGAATCTGTGGCTGTAACGCCTGAGTCCTGAGCTTGCCCCAGCTCATATGCCTAGAGTGAATTGGAGCATTTAAGGAAGAAATGGCTGGTTACATCCTTGAGTCCAATGTTATGTCTCTGTTAAAAGTGAAGAGTCATCCAGCATTTGCTAAATTGTCTCATTTGAGTAATAAAATTTAGTGTGACAACTGTTTTCTATATTTATGAATCATTACTTACTCATCAAAATTGCATAGACAGGGTGAGTTACCAAGTAAAAAGCATTACATAGTCCTGTGTGTTAAATAACAAAAGTTCAACCAAGTGCATTTTAAAGGTCTAATTGGCTGTGTTGAACAACTTGTGAATCCGGCAGCATCCCATCCATCAGATAGAAAGGAGTTCCAAGACCTGTACAAAATGGAAGGCCTTTCATAGAGAGGAGGGAAAGGGATCGGAATGAACTGATTACCTCATCGTCCTGTGGAAAGGCCTGTGTGGCAGATGACCTCATAGGTGCTCACCGGAAAATTCCAGACTGACTGGTTAAGATTATATTGCTGGGGAAGGTGGAAACTGCAGTTACGTTCAGTATGAAGCCTTGGTTTGGCGATGTGGGCTTGGCACAGGTGACTCCGTTTGGGCTCCTCCCCGCAACACGTGGTAGCTTGAAAAGTTTTCTTTCTTCCCTGTTGGGCACAGCAGTAATTCCGACTCATGCTTTGAAACTGCTAGATTTTACAGTTCTGGCATTTCTGAATGTGTCTAAAAGTCACCTTGTAACCTGTGCTTTGAAACCTTGTACTTGTACCTTTCTAATAAGCCATAATATTTGGAAACTTTTTTTTTTAGTTTAATTTCAGCCAGAACTCTAGACAGGGAGCCACAACTCCATGAGTTTTAAAATAAAATCTTGCTATGAAGGATGCATGTGATTAGATTAAATGAAAAATATTTTCCTCAAGAAATAAGTTCACTTAAATCCAGAATATGCTGGATTTTAGCACAGGCACATCTGTGCTTGGGCGAGTTTTCGGCCGAAGACGCCTGGGCAGGCCTGGGAGCTCAGCACCACTGTGAAGGCTCTGCCGTGCCGAAATAAAACTCCGAATAGGCCTTTTATTCCCTTTTTAGAAAACAATAATTGAGCACAGTTCTGTAGTATTGCACAATGGAGAGTCAAAGCCCTTCTCTTCCTCTCCCGGGAAAGAACAGACCCATTCATTGAGGGAGAGATGGTGCGCTCTTAGCCAGAGCTGCCGAGATGGGGTCCAAAAGTCCCTCAAAGTTCTCCATCCAGATTCCAGTCTGTTGTGTTCATTTTTGAAGTTGTATGTTGAAAACTACCCCATTTGAAGACAAGTATGGAACAAAGGACTACTAGCTGTTTTGAGAGCCGTTCTGGAAGACAGTGATACAGAGAATCACGCTTAATTCTTCACCATCAGTGGTGTACCTATATAAAAAATTACTTACGAGTTTTAGAAATGCCTCATGCCGGACATTTAAGGGCCATTCTTTTCTCTCAGGAGTCTGTCCAACTAAAACACATACCTAGAATGTGAGTTCAAGGGAAAAACCCTTCATGAAATCGACGTGGATCTTCATGACAGCAGCTGGTAAATTTCCCAGGGCATTAAAATAGAACAAAAGAGGAAGTACAGTACCTTCCATAGCCCACCGGTTTCATTGGCAAGGGCAGTGAATTGTTAGACCTGTTCCTTCATGTCCATTGCTTTCACGAGGAACATATTCTCCTTGCGTTCAGGCAGATTTATCGCGTCAAAACGTGGGGAGAAACACAGGGGTCGGGCCGGCTGTGGATCTGGGAGCAGCAGCCCTTGCGGGACCATGAATGACTTAGTACTTAGGACTCCTTATTGAAGAGCTCTCAGTATTATATTTTATTATAATTTTTGTTTTTGATAGTTTTTAACATTTCTTTAAAATGATGTAATTCTATAATAATCTGTTTTAACATTAGTTCTATCACCATTTCCCCATTATTTTAGAACTACTTCATCTTTGCATAATTAAAAGTGTGTGTACATGGTCATTCCCTGTGGTGGCCCCTTGGGTCTCTATGGCCACCTGATAACAAATGAAAATTACGACTCTGATCATTTTCATCCATGTTTGCAGATTCTTTTAACCCCATGCCTACTAGGTTTCATTAGCTAGTAGATCCTGAATTATTAAGGATTTGAAAATGTAGTTCATGTATAAACATATAAAATAAGCTAAACTAATTATTAACAAATAGCATTTTTTCTCTGCTTCAGTAAATTTAAATTACCAGAGAAGGAAGACTAGTAGTTAAAATTTCTCTTAGCTTGCCCTACCCTATGTTACAATCATTTGAATGTAAAGACTTCACATGTACTTAAAAATCTTTCCCTCCCTCTCCCTCCCACATCCAAACCTGAGCAGAGTTTGTATAAGAGTTCATTTGAGCCAAAGTGACTACAGTACTGAGAAACAAGATCTAAAATGCTGGGAGGATGACAGTTTTGTGGTTTCTTGTGTGTGTTTGGAATTAAGGAGGGAACCTAAGGAAGATCACACCAGGGTGGGAGAAAGCCAGGCAGGGATTGGATTAGAGGATAGTTAACCAGATCCTGTGTTCTTTTCAGGGTGGCTACTCTTCCCAGGGGTCTGAAGAAGGCATATCAAAGGTGTTAACCTAGATATAAAAAGCAATAGGCAGGACTTGCCTAAGGCAAAGATCAACTTTTACTAGGTAAGTTATAGGCGTGGTGGGTGACTACACCCCACAACCTGCCCAGTGAGGACTTTAGGAGCAGACCACCCAGTGAGGTTACTTTCGGTTAGATTTAGTACGGAGCCCCTTTGTGGTCCCCGCTTTCTTTATTCCCAAGCATTTTTATTTGGATTCATAGTTGCCTGACAGCGTTTAAAATGTATTCTTTCTGATTTAAAAAATAACACATGCTAATTTAGAAAACTGAAAATATAGGACATTTATTTAAAAATGGAAACCCAAATCCTTTATAACCTCATCATCCAGAAATTACACTCACTTGCAATTTTATTTCCTTCCAGTCTTTTTGTAAAATTTTATATATATTCATTGATTTATCTGTCCTTTCACCAAACCTTTATTGAATGCCTTCTTGCCAGGCATTTGTGGAAGGAAAACAAAGCAACAATAGACAAACAACTGTGTCCTCATGGAGTTCTGGTGAGTGAGCCTCAGCACAGTACATAATGTTAGATGGGGTTTAAGAGAAACTGAAGCAGTAGAGGGGATTAGGGAGTGTGAGGGCGGGCAGGGGGGTCAAACTGAGATAAAGTGTTCAGGAAAGGCCCTCCTGAAAAAGATTTCTGAGCAAAGACTTGAAGGAGGTGAGGTTGTGAATCCTGTCTGGAGGAAGAACTTCTAGGCAGACGGAGTAGCACCTGCAAAGGCCCTGAGGCAGAAGCTGTAATGAGGGTGATTTTTCTTTTATACTAGTAAGTTTTTCTTCTTTAGATGCAGCTATAGTGTCTGGAATAAATGGAATATTGTGTACCTCATTCAGATCATGTGTACAAGAATATTTAGGGCTATGAAAGTTTACCCTTTATTGCTAGTTATAAAAAATTCTAGATTACAGCAAGCACAGGGAGGTATAATGGCCAGTACATCAGATGCTGGTACATAAATGTGGTATCTCTGTGTGAAGGGAATATATAGGTAGTTTTAGTTTTCTTGATTTTGTTTACCCTTATTACCATTTTTCCTGTAATGAACATGCATAGCCTTTATCGTGGGGAGACAAGATATTCAATAAAGGGGGGGCGGTACCATCAGGCAGGGAGGGGCCTGCAACCGTGGGTGTGGGAGGTGGCACGGAACTCCGCAAGCAGCACCGCCTTGGGTATTCAGTCACTTAAGTGCCTAAGAGCCGCCGGGCTCCAGTTACGAGGAGAGAGCCGGCTCAGCTCAGTCATTGGAAACAAAGGTCAGGGCCCATGTCCAGAGAAGCAACTGGGCTCGAAGGGGGGGACGGAGCCTCAGAAATAAGTCCAAGGTCCCTGTGTCACTTGACACTAAGCCTCATAGGATAGGATTATAGAAAATTATTGATGTATTATTGAGTAGTGAGTTGAAATCCTTAATTTCCAAGGTCAAGTGGTAACTGAGGAGTGGGGTAAAAGCTCTGAGATCCTTCCTGTCCATGGCTTAGCGACAAGCCCGAGGATGAGCCTCCAGACACAGGTGAAGGAGCCTAAGTGCTTGTCCTCACAACTTAGGTGTCTGTCCCCCAAGGAAGTTCTACGGAAATAAAACTTGGACACCCTTTGTGTCAACCAGAGCAAGACTGATGTTTCTAGCCTCATGCTCAGACTCGAGTCTTCAGGCCACTGAACAAAACGAATCTGAGGAGACACGTGTTCTCTTCTGAACAACTCAGCCCTCTGCTGGCCCGTCTGTCCGTCTGTCCACCTGTCAGATACAGGTGTCAGTCTCTCTGCCTTTCAGTCTCCCTACCTAGCTTTACATGTTCCTGAGTTCATTTTAATGATCAGATTTGATATATTGAAACACATGTGGACACACACAAGTTGTAAGACGTTGTGATGAAGCAGACAGACAAGACCCTCTCCCCCAACCAGGACTGGCACTGCTGTGTTTCCCTCCTCCCGCAGCTGCCTCCCCACGCCAGGGGCAGGCACGGCCCTGGATGTTGTGCTCTCTGTTCCTCTGCTTTTCAAAATATATACTTGTATGTGGACGTGTACATGTAAAGAGACATATGAATATACCCATATACTTAAATTACATTGTAGATTTCCCTAAATTAAACTTTTGTTTGGAAGTCTGTGGAAACAGTACCGTATTTACATAGTCAGTCCCCTGGACTAGTGTCTGAGCTCAAACGATTCCCAAGAAGATCAGTCACACGTTACTGCGTAGAGATGTAGTTCATTTACTTCTGTGGCCGTGTCACGTCCCGTCATGCGACTAAACCTTAATGTATTTAGACCTCTGTCTTCACCGGGCAGTAGATTTTTTGTTTTTACAGGGCTGTGCATTGCTTCCGTGAGTGTCAGCGTGCTCTCTGGCCGTACCACGAACGGAAGATGCCTGGCACGTAAACTGAATGGTTTCCTGAACAGAGTACTGTTGTCAGCATAAGAAATGTCCAAACCAGTAAGAACTTCTATGAGTTTATTTGAACCAAACCGACAACAGTTGCCAGGGAACAAAATCTCAATGGGTTGAGAAAATGTTCCAGAAAATGGCAGTTTTACCTCTTATTTTACATATCAGAATCAAAGAAGACATAAGGGGTTACATGAAATTCACTGGTGTAGATTAGGGAGGCGGGGAAAAAGCAAAGTGGGGAAATGGCAGGGATTGGATACGAAGTATAATGAATAGACACTTCTTTTACACAGGCAGGTACAAGGTAGTTAATAGTCAACAGTGAACTCGGTAACAATAACAATGAGGGGTTTGGAGGCCTCTGCTCTGGTGCAGTGAGGAGTCCGGATAAAGGAAATTACCCTGACCTTCCAAAGGTATGTTACTGCAGATGCAAAAAGACAAGACAGGCTCAGTTAAGGTAAAGATGGGCCTTTGTCAAGAAAGATACCGGCCTAAGACTTGACTACCCTCTATGAATCACTTTTAGTTAGAAAGTTTGAATTTCATCCCATCCTACCAGTTGTTACTTTAGGTCTTTGAGTTTGCAAGGACGCTATGCAGGCCTCCCCTGAGCTTGTCAGGTCTGGCGTCTGGCCCCTTTCTCGTCCACACTGTACATTTGAAAGTGTATATAAAATCTGCACCAATTCTCAGGCTCTGGAAGCTGCTTTAGAAACGTTTCCTTGCGAGACGGTTGTGGTGCCGGCTGCCACTAGAGGGTGCCTAGGAGATGGAACATCAGCTTTTCCGGGAAGCTAAGAATAAGGTGGCTACTGTTGAAACCTAGCTGTGGGTCTCCAAAGTGCTCTTAGTACCGGCATATTTCAGCAGGGCAAAAAGAGTGTTGCTCCAGTTACAAGAAGACAGTGCAGTTAAAAGGTATGTCTGACTAGAATTAGAAAGTCCTGTTGTAAATTCATAGTAATAAGGAGTGGGGAGTAACTTTCCAAAAAAAAGGTATGTCTGTATCCATACACAGGTGTGCGTGGGTGCAGATATATTGGAATGTAGTGGGGGGGTGAAGACGATGAACAGGGAGGAAGACAAGTGATAGAAGGGTGCATCAGTGGAGAGTAAGATAGACCAGGTGGGGAGGAAACCCACCAGTCAGTGACAGATGATTGTGCTTCTTAGTTTAGGAACAAGCTGAGGACTGGTGAGGCCTCTCAGAGCTCAGGGGTGCTTAGAGGGCGTCCTCATTTTACTGCTTGTTTCTATCCACTGTCTGATGAAACCTTTTGAATGTTGTTTATTATGTGTTCTCCAAAGCCTGTCCTTCCCTATCTGGGCCCTGACTTAGTACTTTTTCCTCTCTTAGAAACAAATAGAAATGTGGATCCCCGCGCCCCCCCACCCCCCACCACACATACACAGAGCTCTAAATACTCTTGAATCACAAATCCCAGAAAACCGTTCAGTTTGCAGTTGTGTGGAGAGAGGACCTCTCAGTGAGTTGCTGGCCCCTAGGCATGAATTGGCCTGTGAGACTCGGAA
The DNA here is from genome assembly GCF_022682495.2 of Desmodus rotundus. NCBI lineage: Eukaryota > Metazoa > Chordata > Mammalia > Chiroptera > Phyllostomidae > Desmodus > Desmodus rotundus. The sequence continues at coordinate 188,834,405 of NC_071387.1, read as the reverse complement.
GGCAAAGGTCCCTGATTGTTAGCAAAGGGTGCAAAAGACAAGACCACAGAGGCCTGTCCTCAGGACCTTGGAGAGAGTGTGGTAGACCCAGTAGCTCTGCACCTGCCCCTACCGCGAGAGACGTCCACCCTAATGCCCAGAACTGGTTACTGTGTTCCTTCCCTGGCAAAGGGACTCTGCAGATGTCATTAAGTTAAGGATCTTAAGACAGGGGGATGATCCTGGATGATCCCGATGGCCCAATATCAGCGTAAGAGGGAGGCAGGCAGGCAGGGGCAGAAGATGCTAAGCTGCTGGCTTTGATGATGGAGCATGTGCCCTTCACTTGTCATTTCAGTCATGTTTCCTTTTTATTTACTTATTTTTTTTCGAAAGAGGAGGATATGTGCAGGAAGGGGGGAAATTGACCTGAAAAACATTATTATTGACAGGTATTTGGTAAAAGGGGGCAAAAAAGGTGTATCATGTTGTACCCTCATTGGGTAGATTGCATTACTTGTGTGCTGTTTGTTAGTTTTTTTTGAAGGCTATTCTTACTTGTGCTTGTTTTTAATACCTGAACAACTGGGAGAGAGAACTTATAATCCTGTAGTCATTTGGCTTGTGTTCTTGGAAAGTATTTTTAAACTATAATTTCAGAGCCATCTAATGCCATTAAAGCATCAGAGGTGCCTTCAGTATTCAGTTCTGCTGAACGGCACACTTTAGATTTTGAAGAGTATTATTACTTCCACTGAAAACACATTTTTAAAAGATGTTTTCCTGGATGTTGGCCTTAATTTTGTTTATTAAAAAGAGTGATGATATTTTCAGTCATGACTCAGGAGTCATCTGCCTGGGAAAGAAAACTGTCTGAATTCCAACACTTATCAAGCTAAACATCCTCAAGTCAGAAATGGATATTTATTTTGAACACATTGCACATTTAAATATTCTCCCTACCCCCCTCTCCTTGCTGGGTCTAAATTGGAATTAAATCATCTGGCTTTAAAGGGCTATTAATGGATGTACCATGCTTGGAATAAATCATGAAGACTCAGTCATCCAGAGAGGTTTGAAATGGAAAAGAAACTGTCATTTTTTAAATTGAGCAATGAATCTGAAACTGACCTAGGGTCCAAACAGGGCCGCCCTAGTCTGAGTGGGATGGAGAAGACTGCCTTGTTCATGTCTTGTTCTTACCCGAGGTGCTCCGTGGATGTGGAGGTGATTGGGCTGGGCCATTCCTGCTTGCCTCGTGGAGGGAGGAAGTGTCCCTGGTGTAGGGATTTGTGTTTTGTGGGGGGGGGGGGGTACACGGAAAGTTAGAGATCAACTTAGAAGTTTGTCTTTGTTCCTTGTCCCCCAACAGTGAAAGAAGAAATGGCTGGTAATAAATGAATTTTCTTCTGCTGGTTAGAATATGGGATCTGTAATTTGATCAATAGTGAAAAGTAGTCCGCTAAAAGCCTAGAGAAAGTTTTCCTCTTGATACCAATAACTGATTTCAGACTGGAAAACAAGCAATTCTTTGCTAAGCAGGTGATTTCGAGAAGTAGAGGGAGGCCGGCCAGTAGAAGTGGGTGAGGCTGCTCTGACCCCAGCACCACATCAGTGACGTTGCATTGCCTGAGCTCACCGCCTGCGCGTGGCCCCACCTCTTGGCCTGGGATTCTCCTCCTGCCCATCTCCCCGCTTTGGATCTTAATAATGAGTATAAGTAGAAGAAATTAATTGGTTGATACAAGGCATAGAAATACAGAATTAAAGAATAGGATAAAACTACAAGTAATCCAAGCCTCTGAAAAATATCTTAATGAAACAGTTATAACCTGTCCAGCACTCAGGTTCCTGAGGAAGGATCGGTGGCTAGTCCCCTTGGCTAAGTAGTTGTAGCACCTCACAACATGCTTAGATGCAAAGGACAAATGCTCCCTTTCTTATTCTCTTTGGAAAGTCTTTCCTGCCTATTACTGTAGAGCTCTGGGACTCCTGAGTTACAGGAGTCATTTCAAGGGATGTTGCAGAGACTTCGGTGTGGACAATTTTCACATGCTACCTTCGCCAGTTCCTATCCTGACACCTCTGGTAAATAACTTCACAGCCACTAACATGGGTCTGACTTTGTGGTCAGGGGTGGGGGCAAGTGTGGGTCACGTGGCAAGGTCACCTAACATCAAGACACTGTCCAGGGCAGAGCCGTTACCCAATCCTGACCTCGCTCCCCTCCCCCAGCCCTGGGGTCTGACAGGTCCTGGCCCCTCATTCACCGCATGGGGGAGAGACTCTGGACAAGATAGAAAGGTGGCTCTACTATAACATTTTTCGGTCACAAAGGTATTCTCAAGATCCTTTAAAGGTTTGAGTCAGCAGTTCCTATGAAACCGAATAGAAACAGGATTGATAATGAGCGCATGACCACTCCCTGATCTGCCATCCTTTTCTTTTCGTTGTGTAAGGATTGACCAGGGCCAGGTTTTGCTGCGTGACAGACGAGCGTCTGGTTTGGGCTGGGCGTGGCTCCAAGTTCTCGGTTGCCTGCAGGCTCGCTCCTCACTCTTCCGGTCTCGTTGGACCCGAGGCCATGTAAGGCATGTTGTTATACTGGCTTTTATTCCATGTTTAGAACATTCTTTGATGTGCGCATGTAAATGTTTTCATTTATGGGATATAACCTAACTACAAGTCCAGTCTCCCCGTTTATTTCTGAAGATGGCTACTTTCCCTTTTCCTTACCCTCAGTATTTTGTAGGAGCTTCTTGAATTTTTGGCCATAATTATTAGTTTTACCCAGCACTGATTTTTAAGAATTTACTCAATAACTTATTCTTCTGTCTTTCAAAATCAAAACACATTTACCCAGTAATAATTTCAGGATGCGAAATTATTGGCAAATTTGACATTATGATGGCATAATTGTATGTATCCATACATTCAGAGCTAAAGGGCTTTATGAAACTTGCTGTTACAAGGCACTGGCTGGTGTGGCTCAGTGGATTGAGTGCCGGCCTGTGAACCAAAGGGTCGCTGGTTTGATTCCCAGTCAGGGCACATGTCTGGGTTGCAGGCCAGCTGCCCAGTTGGGAGTGTGTGAGAGGCAACCACACAATGATGTTTCTCTTCCTCTGTTTCTCCCTCCCTTTCTCTAAAAATAAATAAAATCTAAAAACATATATACCACATGTATATTTATAGAAGGGCCTCTTTGTACACATTGAAAGGGGAACTTACAAGAACCAAGAAGTACAGGGGTAGGCGAAAGTAGGTTTACAGTGGTGAGTATGTGAAACACAGGAGTTTTAAGACTGTAGTGATAATTAATAAAGCTATTATAATCATCATAACCTGCAAGTCTTTTTCCGTATCGACAACTGTAGACCTGCTTTTCCCCACCTTTGTATGTGTTCACCCACCTATTTCTGTAGCCTAAATTAATGCTGCTGAAATAAGAGTTAAGTTTTTGTATCATAGATTAAATTCCCACTGCTGGAAACATTCACAGCTATTCAGTAAAAGTTAACAGAGAGCCAACTATGAACTAGGCTCCGTGAGACTACGTTGCAAAGTGAATGTAGAACGTTTTAAAAATGTTACTTTTATTCTGAAGAAACCCCATTTTCCTGTTATCTGTACAGGACTTCATTGGCCATCTATTCTTTCCCCCATAACATATCTTTTATCCTGGGCCCGACTCGGGAATTCTGCTCTTGAACCTCTTGTGATTTTTGTAGAGGGATGAAGCACTTCGTACATGGGATATTTTTGGTCTGAGAGTAGAGAAAGGGAGGTGACAGTTTCCCTGGGTGCCCTGTGGGTCTCTAACAGCTGCTATTTGGGATTCCTGTTTGAACTTCAGGGACACTTTCCCCGTCCGCACCTTGAGCTCTGTCAGTGGCTCCGTCCTTCCAGTGCTTTGTAAGCGCTGGCCACGTAGCAGGCACTCTGCTGGGGATCCAGCCGGGTTCCTCCTCTCTTGTCAGGGTTTTGTTGTGTTTTCCTTGATGTGGGAACAAGGGGAGACGGTCTCAATGTCAGTGAGGTGGTAGGAAGAACAAGAATTGTACCTTGTAAGGCAGAGCTGAAACTGTGTCATTCACTGTTCAAGTGATTTTAAAGCGATGCTGTTTCTATTTGTTCTACATAAAGACAGGGAGCCTGTGGCCCAGAATAAAAATAGCTCTAAGTATTACATCATCAGAAAAAGTTTTCATTCGCACAGCATGCCTTCAGAGAAGGAAGTCCACAGTTGTTTGTAGATTGATTCTGTTATGCTTATTGAAATAATTTTAAGACAAAAATAAGAAAAAGGAGGGAAGGAATACTTGAAGAGGGCCACAAAGTTCATTTTGTACATATTGATTAATATTTCAAAATTGGGATCTGGTGTTCATTTTTACGCATATTGAATCAGCACCCTATTGATTCCTGTTTTTCAGTCCTTGTTATAATTGTGTCTTTTATTTAAACTATAAAAACATCTTTGAGGTAAATGTTGTTTCTAACAGTGTACCTCTTTCCAAATGTTGAATGTTTCTTTATCCAGACTATGAAATTTCAGCGTCTGTGCAGTGGAAAAGCAGAGATACCAAAGGAAATTTTCTTTGCAGTGTTTTTTATTTCTCGGGAATAAAAACATTTTGGCTACCGAAACTTCGGTAACCAAATCTCACAGCGTTACTTGTTAGGACCCGTGAAGACTGGACTTGTTGAGATTCTCCCACTGAGGGGTAAAGGTTTTTAACGCACCACCCACGCGATGCATTTTGTCATAACCCTGCCGCACATGCGGAGGGCCCGTGCTCAGATGTCCTGGAGCCGCTTCATGGACGGGGAGCACCACAGGTCTGGGGGAGCTTCCACTAGAACAACAAACAGACCCCTCAGTCTGGCATCAATCAAGGAGGAATTGTTACTTGGACTCAGTGTCATATGGAAGCTAAGACCAAGAAATGCAAGGAACCAGGAACAGAAGCAGCTCGACATGCCCCCAGGAAGCCGAGGGAGGTGGCAGTGAAGGATAACTGAGGAAGGGGGAGGACCCTGGATGAAGAAGATGGTAACTGTTCATAAGTGTCATCCATTAGTGCTCACGATTTGCCAGGCACTGCGCTACGTGCTTTCAGCATTACTTAATTTGTCTTCATGACAATTTACAAGGCAGGAAGCATTAGCCCCGTTTAAAAGACGAGGACACCAAAGCTTGGTTAAGTAACTTGACCGAGGGGATTTCAACTCAGGTCCTCCTCTCTCTTCAGAGCCAGTGGGCTGACCTCGATGTTCTGTCCCAGCCCCTGCCGAACAGCTTGTATTTCTTTTTCTAGAACATAGCTTCTTAAACAGGATGTAGGCAAATAAAATATGCTGTAAATGAAGTTAGAACTTTAAAACAAGAATTTAAAATGTTTTCATCACGTGGCAACTCGGAGGAAGCAGACAGATTGTCGGAGTCACCAGTGTGCCAGGGCTGAGTAGAGGTGATGAAGCCCTTGGCTGGGACCTCAGCAGGGTCGAAATGAGCCCTGACCCAGGCAGTGGGGTACTGGGGGTCCCTAAGTGTCGGAGACACTAGTTATGTTTTTCTGTGGCTGAAATGTGTTTCTTTGCTGTTGCCAAAAGCTTCCTTTTAATAGGTTTAAAGCTTATCTTCCCCACAAAAATGCAGCTGTATTTTTAGTAAAAATATATTGATCTGTGTCATGTCAACTAATTTTTTGTCGGCACAGTTTCTCCTTGCACCGTAAACTATTTAAATCTGGGGACATAATGTGGCACCAGTGGAAGAAACTTGGAGCAAAAACCAGTTCAACTCTCAAGCCTCAATTTCCTTACATGCTAAATGAAGTGGGCGGGCTTATTTGAAAGCTATGGTAATCAGGATGGTGTGGTAAACAAATCAGTGGGGCGCAAGAGAGTCCAGAAATAGACTCACACGTCTGTGACAGCTGGTTTTCAACAGAGGCTCGGAAGCAATTCAGTGGAGAAAGGATGGCTTTTTAAGAAATAGCACTGGAAAAGTTAATAATGTGCAAAAATATAAACTTTGATCCATACCTTGCACGATGTACAAAGTTTAACTCAAAAGGGCATGAACATAGGCCTAAATCTATAAAATTTCCAGAAGAAAATGTAGGAGAAAGTCATCATTTCCTTAAGAAATCTTAAGGAAAGATTTCTCAGACACAGTGGGGTAGGGATGGTCATTGAAATTTTAGAAAAATTTGACAAATTGAATCTCATCAAGATTAAACACTTCTGCTTTTAACAGACACTGTTGAGATAATTAAAAGTCAAGGCACAGATTGGGAGAAAATATTTGTAAATCTATGTAAATATAGCTTATAAAAAGTTTGTATCCAGAGTTTATAAAGAACTCTTAAAACTTAACAAGAAAACAACCCAGTAACAAGAAGTCCAAATGATTGGAACCAGTACTCTGACAGAGATAAACACGGGAGAATATGCTCACCATCACTAGTCATTAGCACTGCTACTTAAAACCACTTTGAGATACCACTACACCTGTTTTAATGACCAGAGTTTGAAACGACGGGCCATACCAAGTGTTTTTGAGGATGTGAAGCAATGGGAATTCTCCTGTTCTGTCCGTGGTCCAACCATTGGCTAAGTGTTGGGCAGGATCTTAAAGAGATAAACACATACCTACCATGTGATTCCGCCATCCCATTCCTAAGTATTTACCCAAGAGAAATGAAAGCATATGCCCACACAAGTCTTACATAAAAATGTTCATAGCAGTGTTATTTGTTATAGCCCAAAACTGCCCATCAGGAGGTGAGTAGATAAATCGGGGTATATTCATGCAGTGGTATACTGCAATATAATAAGAAGACATGAATTATTGATACATTGATAAATGAAACAACATGGATGAATCTCAAAATAATTATGCGGAATAAAAGAAGCCAGACAAAAGTAGTACATGCTGTATGATTTAATTTGTATAAAGTGTTTATAATCTTTTTTTAAATAATTTTTTTAGATTTTATTTATTTGTTTTTAGAGAGAAGGGAAAGGAGGGAGAAAGAAAGGGAGAAAAATACTGATGTGTGAGAGATACATCGAGTAGTTGCCTTTTGCACGCCCCTAGCTGGGGATTTGTTCCATAATCCGGGCACGTGCCCTGACTAGGTATCGAACTGGTGAACTTCTGGCTCCCAGGTTAGCACTCATTCCAGTGAGCCACACCAGCTGGGTCTATATAAAATTTTTAAAATGCAAACTAATCTATAGTTACAGAAAGCAGATTAATCCTTGCGTTGGAAGGGGAGGGGTAGTGCAGGGAATGGCAGGAGGGATTAAGGGACCAGGAAACTTTGGGAGGGTGATGGAATTGTTCATTATGTTGATATTGGTGATGGTTTCATGGGTGTATAAATGTGTCAAAAGTATAAACAGGTCAAATTATGCACTTTAAATATGCACAGTGTATTGTATGTCACTTACACTGACAAAACGCTTTAAAATAAAGTGGGCACAGCAGTCAACACAACTACACGACTGAGAACACACACAGAAGTTTGTGTGTGGAAGCCAGCAGGAATTTTGTTCCACTTTTTGCGAATGGTTCCAGAACTAGTTCTAACACCCCTTTATATTTCCGAGGTGTCTCTTTCATGTGTGCCGTGTTTTAAAAGGTCCTTTGACTTCTGAGTATAATGTGTTACCCACCAGAAAACAAGCATGCTTTACGGGGCCTAGTGCAAAGACGGACAAGTACAGACCCGGATTTGGAGCTGAGCTTTCCTTGTGGATGGCCTCCCGTCTTCTTGTTTGCCTGTTACAAAAACCAAGACCATGGAGGGCGGGGTGGTGGGGACAGCTGGTTCTCCTGCCTCTGGGACCAGCAGTGCCCCCAGCCCCAGGCCTGTCTGCAGTCTCTCAAAAACCCGCTCCCTGCTGCTGCGGGTTGTGGATGAACGAAGTGAACTTGACACACACTCTGACACCCCTGCACCCCCACCTGACAGGCCTTCGGTGGAAGTCAGGTGGGCGTTTTCCTTTCCTAGTGCCATTAAAGCTCACACCCTCCCCCATCTGTAGTGACAGAAAGTAGAGCGTTGGTTTTCGGGGGGCTGGATTGAGTTTCAGAGGAATGTGACCCCTGGGGGTGGTGTTTCTAGGTGGGTATTGGAAATGTTCTGTGTTTTGCTTGTGGAGCTGGTTTCATAGATGCAAGCATTTGTCAAAACTCACCAGATTTCATGCTTTAAATGCATGCATTTTAATTTTGTAAACTATACTTTAATAAAGGTGCGATCTTAGAAACTCCACATGGTTCTTTCCTCAGCTCTTGGCTCTCAGCTTTAGAGTATAGTGGCCCCTCTGAGTGTGCGTGCACGCGTGCACACCCCCCCGAGCAGTTTCAATGAAATAGTCATGTCATTGTCTCCCCGAGTAGTTTTTCTTAGCAAACAAGAGTAAAACCACTCTTTTAGTTGCTGTTTCAACCACAGGCACATAGATTACTTCTTACTGTTGAACTTGGATATTATTTCTTTACATCTGTGTTTCTAAGGTCAAGTCAAATGTGAAATTGAGGTGGTTTTCGCTAATGAAATCTGAAAAGAAAAGTTTGATGATTATTAGTCAAGTCTCTGCTAATGTGTGAACTCTGGAGTGGGGCGGGTCCAAAGTGATCTCCTCCCTGGAATCTCAAGCCCAGTGGCGTCACATAGCAAATACTTGTTCGCCGGTCAGTTACCGAATTGATGCATTTCTCCTGTGGTGGTTCTGAATCATCCATGTGAAGCAACTGCTTTATCCCTGGTCCCCCCAAAACACGCACAGGATGTGTTAGCCAACCATCCCCCCTTTCTGTGCTCAAAAAGGTCTCTCGGAGGATGGGTGAGCTGTTGGGGGTGGGGTGCCCGGCACCCCTGCTTGTCTGGAACAGGCACACTGTTCTCCCTCGCCTTCCCAAATTACTCATTAACCAGCCTAAATCTTTCCCCGATTGGATTTTCCTGCAGACCCAAGTGAATCATTCACTGGGATGTGTGTGAATTTCCTGAAGGGTTCAGAATCAAAGGCTTTCAGATTCTCAGTTCTGAAGATCCTTTCTGCAGCCTTTGAAGTCATGGTACAGATGAAGCCACCGTGTAGCCCAGGCCCCTGCCCCCAGAGGAGGTGCTTCTGTGCCACAGTGACATTAGTCCTGAGCTCCAAGTCAAGCCTCGTTAGTTCTGCCCCTCCTTCTACTTAGCAGGTACACTTTGTCCTCTCAAGTTTGATCAATTATTGACTTTATAAATGACTTTTCTCGATAAACAAGCATAATAAGGTAATTGACTTGCTCTTAAGAAGTTCATGAATGTTTAAAAAGCACCAGTAAGAGAGAGTTCGGCCATCGGGAAGCCGACCGTGTTGGTAATTTTTAGTTGGGGGACCCAGGCTGAAAGGAGAAAGCTGTTTGCTTAGAAGTCTAGGGCCCCATCTGAAGGGAAGTCCGTTTTTGGTGATCTGCTCACTGAGCGTCTGTATTTTTTATCAGCAGCCAAATCCTTTGTCCTGATCAGAAACACAGTGAAGAATATAAATAAGTTAATCATAAGTTTTATATTAAAAAAGTTATTTGAATGTGAGCTCCCCTAGGGAAGAATTCTGTTCATTTAAAAGTGCCATTCACGCTTTCTGCTCCCAGCAAATGTGACTTTAAAAAGAGAAGTTATTTTAAAACATGTCATTCAATTTAGGCACATTTGATAAAAGTAGAGAATCCAGTACCAGTAATTATTTGACATCTAAATGTCTGATGAATAAACTGATCATTAATTTTTGACAGTCACTCAAAACATGTTCAAAGCAAGTCAAGGACGCAGTGAGATGTGCCTTTGGTGACAATGAAGTGACACAGCAGGACGTCCATACTGGGACAGCTGGCTTTCCTGGTGGTGGCTGGGAGGGACTTGGGGGCTCAGGGACAGGGCAGCAAGCAGGGGGCAGCGTGTGGGGCAGGAGGCGGCAAGGCTGGGCGCGGCAGGGCCAGGCTCTGTGTGTTGACCTTTCCTGCTGGCTCTCCAAGTCCCAGGCCTACATTACGAAACATGTTCTGGAAATTATATCCAGAGGGCACTCGTCCCTTTGGTGACAGCTTGTTTCTGGATTCCCAGTGCAAATGCCTGCACTCTGATGACATTCAGAGGTGTATTTCACGGCCCATCATCTGATTAGTTACTGAATTGTGAGGACTGCCCTGCTGCCTTTGGGTCAGAGCACGTGAGTGCAGGAGCAAAATAACTTGTTTATTCCCTCCAGTCTCATTCCAACAGACTGTGCAGTCAGGACCTCCCTCCCTCCACCATGTCCCCGCTTTGTGGAAATGAAATGCTTCGGTCCTTCCTTGGGAAATGGTTTCTAATTCAGAGCTCTTTGAGGGCCCTTAGAGTGACATGTCTCAAGAGATGACTGTAATCCCCTCTGAAAAATCCCAGGACACAAGGGTGTCCATAATAGACTCTGACAAGCAGTCAAGCACTTTCGACCCTTATGGATTCTCAGCTGAGGTCCACGACCCCAGGGGCAGGGGTCTCAGGAGGTCAGTGGTTGTGCCGAGAGTCAGGCCACTGTGGTTGAGACAGACTTGAGCTGAGACCTCCCTCCGCCTTAGTGTACTCATCTTTAAAATGGGTGTAATAATAGGAACCCCCTACTGGAGCCCTGGGGAGGCTTGAATGAGATCACGTAGGTACAGCATTTAATGCAGAACGGTGTGTATTCAGTTCTTCTAGCTGTCTATCATCGTTACTATTTATCTGCTTTGCTTGTGACAAGTAGAAGAGCCCTTGATTACAAACCACTTCTGTGCTCAGAACAAGAATCCCAGGGGCACCAAGGGGCACGCTAGTCCTCCAGCCACCTAAGCAGTCACCTCACAGGCTCCTTCATTCAGAGGAGTGTCTTCATGTTCCCCCTGAGGGTGGCAGCTTGGTCTTCAGTGTGGAAGCCGGGCTCCATCTGCTCTGAGTTTTGGTTAGGGTGGGTGGAGTCGGGGAGTTAAGTTCCCTCCCAAGGCTGGGGGCTGTGCTGCAGCTCAGAAATCTTGTTCTGATTTGAGGCCCTGCTCAAACGCAGTGTGTGACCTCACCGACGTCAGTAGGGTGATCCTGCATTCCTTCCCTGAATGTACTTGATTATCCTGGAGAGCTGAGTACCTCTCTACAAGGTTAATAATCTATTATTTTATTATTTTCCATATGAATAACTGTAAACCCACTTTCGCCCCACTCTGTATACTGTGCATATACTTGAGGCTGAGAAGTCTTGCATTTTAACTGCCCAGTAGTTGTCCCCAAAGCAGTGGCCCCTGCCTGCCGGCTGGAAGCAGGCCTAGGCAGGGCTGGGCCCCATGGATGTGAACGCACCTGCCACCCCACATCCATGTCTTGCACCGTCCTTTTCCTTGTGAAGACCTAAAGCCTGCCTTTGCTCTGTGGTCATAGCCACACACCACACATGACGCACTCCCGCACCCCCCTCCCACGCCCCCCCTTTGAGCTGCTGCAGATGTTGGCGGCTGGCAGCCTCAGAGGCCTGGATGCCATGGCCTGCAGTTTCAGGCAGGTAGAGGAGCCATTTACAGAATGTCCCCGCCTCTCTCTCAACAGGTACCTGCAGGTACCTGGCCTGGGCAAGTTCCAAAAGCTCAAAGCCTTGTTTCTTCACTTTTAATATGTAGAAAATGCTATTTAATTCAGGGGTCCTGGTGAGGACTGAAGCGTGCAGAGGCCTGCAGAGTGCCTGAGCCCTCGGTAAGGGCTGTGTGAACCAGTGGGTCTTTGGTTCATACAGCTGTTTGGGGCAGGCGGGTCAGTCCCACTCTCATCTGAAGGGATGAGACAGGCCGAGTGGGATTGGCGTGGGCTGTTGGGGGGCGGGGGGGAAGAGTCCAGAAGTCAGTAGGTTGAGATTGGATCTTTTGCCAGCTGGGGGCTCATGTGGCATGAAGTACAATGAAGGGCCCTTCCTTCGACCAAGCATATGACCCCCTCCCCCTGTCTGAGAGCTCAGCATGGGGGGCCTTTAAGCAAATCCGTATTTGAAAGAACATTGTTTTGTCTGCCAGCATGCTCCCCAAAACATGAGTCTGAGATGAACTTGGAGCCCATTAGTGTATAAAACGTTCCAACTCTAAGTTTAATTTATAAAAAACCCCCACGATTTTGGGCATCCTTTTGCTTTGGTGCCACCAACGCTGTGCGGTGATCTCCAGTCTCTCGGCAGCGGCCACGCCATGCCACGCCACGCCACACCACGCCACACCACACCATACCATGCTGACTCGTGGCTTTTCCAGCCAGCGCATCTGACGCATAAGTGTGTTAGTGTTTCCCGTGGACCGGGATGAGGGGAAAGTGAGATGGGAGACACATGTGTGCCCTGAGACCTGGTGTGTCTTGGTGGCACCTGGGGAGAGAAGTTAAAATGTGTTGAAGTGTTGACGTGTCCAGGTTGCAGGGGTGAACCAGGTTGGCAATTTAATGTTTTGTGAGGTGATCCACTTATGCTGACTCACAATCCTTGTCAGTCTCGTTGCCTCTGTGAGCAATTGTATTCCTCCTAGTTGAAGACTTACAGAGGGACTTTGGGTTTTAATCAACACTGCCCAGCTTCATGGCATTTTGTGAGAGCTTCTCTCTGGGGTAAAGGAGAAGGCTCCCCGATTGTCGCCTCCTTTGTGAAAGCTGGCCTGAAGACTCTGATCCATCCCAGCACTTGGGTGGTCCATTTCGACAAGAGAAGCAGGATGGGCAGGAGGAGAAGGCGGCTCCGAAGCAGATAAAGGACTTGTAAAACTCTTGCTCTGTTTGCTCCCAGTGATTCCAGATTAGGTAGATGTAGGTTAGGTAGGTAGATCACTAGCAGTCAGCTCTCTGTCAGCCCTGGCTCAGCATGCACCCAAAACCACGGTGCCTGTTTTGTATTGGGCGGGCCAGTTTGTTTGGTTTTTCTCTGTGTGATGGCTCTAGTAGTGCTTCATTGTCTTTAAGTTCATTCAAAACGATTTTGTTAGATTGTATTGTGACAGCTGTCATATGAGCGTGCTTTTAAAAAAACATCAAAATAGGTGATTTTGTGTAGCCATTTAAAAATGGAAGGTGAAAGAAAATAAGCAACATTTTTGGCATATTATACTTCATTATTTCAAGAAAGGTAAAAACACAACTGAAACACAAAAAAAGATTTGTGAAAAATGTGAAGAAGGTGCTCGAATGTGTCAAAAGTAGTTTGTGAAGTTTCGTGCTGGAGATTTCTCACTGGATGATGCTCTCCACACTCGGGTAGACCAGTTGAAGTTGATAGCGATCAAATCAGGACATGAATTGAGAACAATTAATGTTATGCCATGCGGGAGATAGCCAACACACTCAAAATATCCAAGTCAATAGTGATTGGTGGAAGTGAAAACTGAACAGACTTTTGGCCAACCCAATAGATGGCGCTTTCTGCCCTTGGCACCACTGAGACCAAATGGAGCACTCAGATCTCTCAAGGACTGATGCTGGCTGAAAACGTGTTTATATTTGAGAGGAGGGGTGGGGAAGAGAGGGAGAAAGACAACAAAACCGATACAGGCATTCTGGTTGAAAATTTACCCCATTATGACCCAGCTGCTCATAGCTCTTACGCGCCTTTGTATGCTTATGTCTTTGCTTCTTTAATACCCAGCTTCTCTACCACCCTGGGAGCTCCATGAAGCAGAGAACAGGCCTCCCGTATTCATCCACGTATCTGTGGGACCTAGCACAGTGCTTGGCACTTAGTAAGTGCTCAGTTAAAAGTACTTGATGAATGAATGCATGATCCTATGCCCATGATTTCCTGAGAAGGAAGAATGGTAGCAGAAGACACTCCCCTTTGGAAGTTTGGGTATTTTATCGATATAGCCACCCCTGGTACAGAATATACTTCCGAGGAGGCTTCTACTCTTGGCAAATCAGGAAGATGGAGGTTCCGAGTCACGTGAAAAGTGCCCAGTAAAAACGCAGAAAAGGAAAATGAGAGCTGGCTGGTTTCGAAGTGTGAATGTTGATACCAGTACAGAAATACCCGGGCTACCCCTTCTGATTCATTCACACATTATCACATGATGGCCTTGGCCTTGATAAGGTTGGCTGAAACGGGCAGGGTAATCTCTCCTTTCCACACGCTCAGTATGTCCTCGCAGCCCAGCGGGGCTGGGCAAGTGTGGGGTGCCCTGCACTTCAGATGATAACCTTGGGGAGCATCTCTTCATGACTCCAAGCTGGCGGGCCCCCCGCATCTCGGTTCTTAGAGTGTGTGTAGACAGTGTCGTTCTCGCACAGAATTAGAGTCTCAGCAACCCCAGCAACACTCTGACGCTCAGTTTTTTGGTTGATAAAATGTTCATTATTGTAAATCAGTGGGTGTGAGGAAAATGTGTCATTCCTTTTGGTATTCCTGACCTTTGGAAGGGCCCTCCCATGAAGGAATTTTCTGCCTTATGAGCCTGTGCTTTTCCAATGAAGCTGGCGTTCACTCTCCCAGACTCCCCTGAAGCGAGGGTGCAGGCACGTCACCCGGGCTCCACCAGGCAGATGCACAGATGTCAGACGTGGAACTAGAGGCTGGTAATGAAAGCAGCAGGCTTTAAGGGACCCATTCCGGTGAGGGTGTGGTCTGTGCATCCGTTTTCTAAGGTAGCAATGGTGAAGGGTCTTAGTATCTAGCGTCCGGGGAGCTGCCAGGTGTCTCTACTGGCACTTACGCTGGAGCCATTCTGTGATAAGATTTGGGCAGCGTTTTGACCTGTTCAAACCAACCAGCGTAAGCTTATTTAATTTGCCCCCAGGAACCCTGGCTGATACTGTGAGTCATTCTAAGAACCCATGCGGGTGTGAAGTATCACCACAATCACCATGCGGATCCTGTTGGATTTCTGCTGGCTGCCACAGAAAGTTCTCCTTCTGTCCCAAGCATCAGTCAAGAAAGGCCTAGACCTGGAGGCATCTGCATTGTGCTGCCTTGGACAGAGGTCCCCCTACGTGAAATTGGGCATTTGTCCAGGGAGGTGGGGAGGAATGGTATGGTATAGTGATTCCAAATTATCTGTCTGCTAAGTTGGCCTTGTTTTAAATTTCACCCCAGTCTTTTCACATGCGCTGTATCAGCTCTACAGTTTATGTAACAAAGATACTAATATGCACTGGAGGAACCTAGCTTGTTCTCCCAAGGCCGACTTAGTCATTCAAACAATGACTTTGTGCAGAAATGCATGCAGTTAGCTCCATGTTTAGGTAATTTGTAAAAGTTTTTGTAGAAAGATGTAGATAATGCAGGCATTCTTTGTAAAATAATTTTTATTTGTAAATTTTTTTTAAAGTTCTCATTTATTCTTAGAGAGAGGGAATGGGAGGGAGACAGGGAGAGAAACATCAATGTGTGGTTGCCTCTCACACACCCCCTGCTGGGGACCTGGCCTGCAACCCAGGCATGTGCCCTGACTGGGAATTGAACCAGTGACCCTTTGGTTCGCAGGCCGGTGCTCAGTCCACTGAGCCACATCAGCCAGATCTATAAAAGAGTTTTGAAACAGCATCTAGTTAATTGCTCTAGTCTTTCCCTTTATTGTCTGCATGGAGAAGCTATGTGAAGAAACAAAAAGGAAATAAAAACATTCAAACACTAATGAGTAGATTGAGCGGAAACCTCTGATGTTCTAGAAAATTTTAGACACCCAAAGACACAACTGACAAATAAAGCTGCTAATATTCAGTGTCATTCACTCTCTGTTGGCTGTCAGAACACATTTGATCTCAGTGCCTGCTTCCCTGTGTCTATTTTTTAAGGAGAAGTTTCCAAGGCCAAGGCAGACATGGGCCCATTCCCTCCATCCCAGCAGTCTGAAATGGGCTGGCCCTGGGAGCTCTGACAAGTTCCCTGATGCACTCCTGACAAATGCCACTCCCTCTGATGTAAAGGGACCTTGCATTTGGCCGAAGGGCACATGCAAGCTTTCCTGATTGGTTTGCTCTCAGTGCCTGCTATGAAAGGGAAGCCCAACTCAGGGCTGTCTGCTACCTAATTTGGCAACAGGAATCCATGCTTGGTGGAACCTCATATCCTTCCTTCTATTCTCTGTAACTATTCCCCCTTCTGCGTCCTTGGAGATGTTGTAAGTTGTCTTGCTTCCTCCCGGCATCCACCTCCTCCCAAGCCTGGCCCCAGCCCATCCTTTACCATCACTGAGACACCGCTTCCCTGGGGAGACTTTTTCGCCCACCAAAGCCACCCAAGCCTGTCTCCTGGCTCATCGTGTGACTCTCCGTATCTGTCTGTCCCGTCATAGTAGCACCCATCACATTACCTTGTAAGTGCTTGTTGATTTGTCTGTGTTCCTTGCAGACTTAAACTTGGTGATGACAGCAACTATTTCTAATCTTTTCCCTCCTAGCGCTTGGCCTGTGGT
The DNA here is from genome assembly GCF_022682495.2 of Desmodus rotundus. Taxonomy (NCBI): domain Eukaryota; kingdom Metazoa; phylum Chordata; class Mammalia; order Chiroptera; family Phyllostomidae; genus Desmodus; species Desmodus rotundus. The sequence continues at coordinate 188,817,979 of NC_071387.1, read as the reverse complement.
TGGCATCAGTGAGCAGTTATTAAATGAATGCCGTTTAACAAAACTATTTAGTTAATAAATACCTAGATGAGTCTGGAGCTGTGCTGTGTGTGAGCAATGGGTGATTCAAGAGAGGAAAAACATATCCCTGGCTCAGCCATTTGCAACCTCCTGTGGACTTGGGCAAGATACTTTGCCTCTCAGCCTCAGCCTCCCTATCTGTGAAATGGGACAACGCCACCCTGCTCAAGACATTTTAATGATTACCTGAAACAGTTAACATAAAGCACTTGACACATGGTAAATACTCCTTAGCTTCTGCATTGTTATGTCATCGAGGGGTGAACTGGCCAGTGGTAATGAGGGACCAAAAATAAAAGTCCAGGAAATGTAAAAAATAGTTTTGTTCCTTCATTCATTCCTTATGTTGATATTCTGATGAGAAGGGAAAGATTATTGCAATTAGAGAGAACCACATGGAAAATGTGAGATTGGATTTCTTCCTCTCGTTTTTTAAAGCAAACACTGAAGTAGAACAGCCCAAATGCCAGCACTGTTCTCAGTAATTTGCATATGTTTACACTGTCACACAGTCTTATATATACTTAATGTAGTATATGTTATAATGTTTACAAGTGCGTTGTCTTCACAACTGCATTTTACAGTTGAGGAAATAAGCACAGAGAGGTTAAGTAACTTGCCTGAGATCACACAGCAATTAGGTAGTAGAGCCAGCATCAGAACCCAGGCTGGCTGGTTCCAGGGGTCCCTTGGCAGAATTGCCCCTTGGAGCACATGCACTGTGCCCAGCGCCGTGAGAGGCCTGGACGCCAGAGATTCTGCCCTTCGGCAGCTTACTGTTCAGGCCAGGAATTGTAATTCTGCTGAGAAATAGACAAAATTTGGCAGCAGAGTTGAGGATCAGAGCCAGGGTGGGTTTTCCGGAAAGGGTCTGTAAGACAGAGATGAGCACGCAGCCCGTTGATTAGGGTCTGTGCCTGGGAAGGGAAGACGAGGAGGAGTGGGCAGCGGGCAAGGGGCGCTGTCGTGCGCCTGGCCTTCTGGTGCGGGGAGGACGGGGTCAAATGACGGGGAGAGTAGCGTGCAGGGTGCAGCTCTCTGGGTGCAGGTCAAGCTACATTAGGCTCCGCTGTGACTTGACGCTGATCGAAACGGGGGTTGAAAGCGAACCTGACCATGCTGCAGGGTAAATATGAGTAGTGTCCTGAGGATAGTGTCCGTGCACCCGAAGGACCCGCAAGGTTCATTTCACTCTCTACCCTGTTCCACACCTGGGGGAGCTAACAAAATGCACACTGACACAATTAAAGACATGAAAAAAACAATGCGCTCAAGTAGCTGAGCTAGCCGGGAACTTATCAAGATGTTTGATTTACTCTGAGGTTCAGCTTGCTGTTGAACAATGCTGTAGAATAACCCTGTCGGTGCCTTCAGTGGGATGGTGGGAATATTCAATCTGCTGTTGATGCATTGAGAGGAGTGTTTCTGGTTTGTTCAATCCCTACGTTAACAGCAAGCGCTGCTGATTTGATTTGCCCCAGACATGCTAAGAAGCTAATTATATGACAGGGTGACCCACGTGGCAGGTGTTTCAGTCATAGCAACACAATATTTATCTGGACAGCAAACAGTCAAGCTGCTAATTCAAGATGCAACCTTTTCCAGAGACTCAGCCAATGCAGGAAAAAAAAAAACAACCCACCTTTCCCCATGTCTCACACAGACAGACACGCTCCAGTTCCAAGGGACACCACGAAAGTTGTTTTCTTGCCAACTGCCGTTTTAGAATGTGTTTCTTGATGATGTTTTTACTGAGTATTTTTATATTAAATAATCTCCATTAAAAAGTATGATCAATTACAGAACACCAAAACAAAGAATAAAAGACTTTTTATTTGTAGAATTTTAAAGGTAGAAGTCCAGATTTTATGTATTTTTTTTTTTGTAGAGTTTATCTGATAACAAAAGGAATACATATGTGGGGAAATTTTCAACAACATGAAAGCACACAAAAGTAAGAATCATGGAGATGATCACTATTCATATTGGGGTACATCATTCCTGACTGATGGTTTTCTCTAATCAGTTACAAATGGACACATATTCTATTATAATCTGTGCTGTGTGTGTGTATACACGACAAGGTCTGTCCGGAAAAAGTCCAGCCATTGTTAATATAACGAGAACAGTTCGCGTGACATGGATGTAACCTGACAGCCAAGGAGAGTGGACTGGAATGTGCATGTGTGAACAATGACAACTTTACTGTACTGGTCAGTGGGGACGGTGGAAGCTGTTGAGTGAACATGTGTTCAGTGTGGCCTCACATTCAAAATGACTGAGCAAGTAAAGCAACAAATCTGCATCAAATTTTGCCTTAAAGCTTGAACATTCCTCCATGGAAGTCATTCAGATGACTCAGAAGGCTGCCGCTATGGACAACTGGTGATTCACAGCTTTACCACGACAACATGCCTGCTCATACGTCATGTCGCGGGCAGGATTTTGGCGAAACGTCAAATCACCCAGGTGACTCAGCAGCCCTACAGCCCAGATGTGGTACCCTTCGCCTTCTGGCCTTTCCCACAACTAAAATCACCTTTGAAAGGGCGGAGATTTCAGACCATCGATGAGACTCAGGAAGATATGATGGGATAGCTGATGGCAATTGGGAGAACTGTGTGAGGTCCCAAGGTGCCTCCTTTGCAGGGGACTGAGGCATCATTGTCCTATATACAATGTTTCTTGTATCTTCTTCAATAAGTGTCTCTATTTTTCACATTACATGGCTGGATGCCAGACCTACAGGGATTGGTGACTATGGCTTAAGTTCATTTGTTTACTGTTGAGTGGTCCTGACAGATACTTACTATCTGCTATGTACAGAAAAGGTTTCCAACCTGTTTTAATATGTAAAACACCCCATCAGAAATGTGCTTTTAGGGACTTCGTGGTATTCAGGTGAGCAGGTGGAAGTCGTCTTTGATTTCACCATGTCCGTATTCCACACGTTTAGTCCATCAGCTTGGCTCCACCTCCAGAATGTGTCCTAGATCCCGCACTCGATCATCCCCTTGGACCTGGGCTGGATCTCACCCCCAACCGGCCCCTGCGCCTTCTCTGGACCCTGAAGAGCACCTTCCACACACCAGCCAGTGCTATTTCAACGACTTCCTGTTCCACTTGGAATGCAGTGTGTTTCTGACACAAGGGGACCACGAATGGACGGCAGTGGCCCTCCTTTCCATGGCTATGGTCCAAGAAAGGCTTTTGGCTGCCTTGGATATATGGGCTTCCTGAACATAATTTAAAGGGTCCAATTTCCTACTCATGCTGATTGCAACCACTGTAAAATCACTCTTTGAAATTTAGTTATATCAATATGTTGTATATAAAACACAGCTCATTTGTGTAGCATATTAGTTTTAAGATGCTGCTTTTCCTATTCTCCCATCATGTCAGTTTTGTTGAAATGAGTGCCACTTTTTGAGCCAAACACATTCCCCAGAACAAGTTATCTTCACTCCTAAGTTGTGATAGAGAACTTTAAAAAAGGAGAGTCACTGGAGATTGTACCAAGCTATAAACAACTACTTCAATCTTTTTTCCCTGGTTTTATCTTTTTTGTTCAGTTGTGCTGAGATATAATTGACGTAAAACATTATGTAATTTCAGGTGTACAGTGTAACGGTTTTATACGCATGTATGTTGGGAAGTGGTCACCACAATAAGTCTAGTTAACATCGTCACCTCCCAGATTACAGACTTTCCCCCTTGGGATGAGAACTTTTAAGATCTACTTTCTTAGCAAGTTTCAGATAAACGGTACAGTGTTGTTAACTCTGGGCACCATGCTCTGCATTGCATTCCCAGACCTTATTTGTCTCGTAACTGGAAGTTTGCATCTTTTGACCACCTTTACCCAATTCCTCACCTCCAGACACCCCCTCTGGCAGCCACCAGTCTGCTGCTCAGTGTCCATCACATGGCCTCTCACTGTATCACTGTCTGAAGAAAGTTCTGAAAAGCTTATTTATAATAACACCCCTTCAATGATGAGGTCAAATCCCCACAAATAATTATAAAATCTGTGATGCATGTCTTTGTCTTTAATTATACCATTGTTATTAATGTTATTAACATACAATATAATATAATAATATACCACTTCTATCAGGAAACCTCTGTGACATCTAAAAGCTTCCCAAACTAGCGTTGACTGATGTCATTTCAGCTGTTCTTCCTCCCCCAGTGCTTTTCTAAAGAAATCCACTGTACAGCCCCAGTGTATGATAGAGTTGGCGAGATCACATCCTCCTTCTGAAGGATAATTTTAAGTAAAGCACAGCAAAGCATGCTTTTATTTAATTTTTTCTTTTATTGATTCTAGAGAGAGGGGAAGGGAAGGAGAAAGAGAGGGAGAGAAACATCTGTGTGAGAGAGAAGCATCGATTCGTTGCCTCTTGCATGTGCCCCAACAGGGAACTGAACCCTGAAGCCCAGGCATGTGCCCTGACTTTGAATTGAACCCACAACCTTTCACTTTGCGGGACAATGTCCAACCAACTGAGCCACAGTGGCCAGGGTACAAAGCATGGTTTTAGAGACAAGTAATATAGGGGCAATTATTACCCCCTTGGGCTCTGTGAGGTACTGCCAGGTCCCCCCTTGGGAAGGAACCCTGACCAGTACACCTAGGAACCCAGGGTCTGCCCTTTCTCCATCCCCCGGCTTTGCCCAGAGGGCTACCTTGTTCATTTGAGGGCCTGGGAACACAAGGCCAAGAGAGACACCTTCTTGTTCACTGAAGCCCGTTTCCCAGGCTGAAGTCCCCACGAGGAGCTTTACTTTGCCTTTGAAGTTTGTAATTCTGTGTTGTTGGGAAGCCCTCAGAAACAGCTGTTGTACTTCTGTTTGTTGGTGACACTCCCTATTTACCTCCTCACATGAAAACAGCACTTTCTTGGGGGGAGAAGGGGACCCCATCATCCTGGAAGACATGTCTGAACACAGTGTCCCCCGTTGCACATCCATCCACAGGTGGCGTGGAAGCACATGATACCGTGTGTCCCTTGCTCTTCACTTATATTTAGGACTGAGGTGATGTTTAAATTTTAACTGGGCACAGAAGCTGGATCAGGAGGAGTCTTAAATAGGTCATTCATTGCCCCTCACAGTTTTCAGTACAACTCATGGTTTTATTATCTAATTTAAAAATACAAAGTCAAATATGACACAGGAAATGCACATTGATTATAAACCAGCAGAATGAGAGCAGCATCTGGCGGCGTGACCCCCCTGTGAGAGCCAACGGTGAAGTGTGTGTATGGCATTGCCATGGTTTGATGCTAAAAGCGGGTACAGGTTAAGAAGCCAAGTCTCGTTTCCATTTTTAACCTGCGGACTTCCTCTAGTACTCAAAATAGGAAAGAAACATGAAAGGCAAGGACGAACAGCACACGTGGAAAGGAAATTTGAACTTGGTTGTAATCCGGGTATTTTTATCAGGGGGGAAAATGGCGGGTTGGCATGGCTTTCAGAGGAACACACTGGCGGCAGCTCAGGTGTGTACACAGCTCGTCTCCAAGGACACAACTCACAGCACCTGAAACACCTGGGAGGAGCATGTGCAATGCCCTGTCTCACACACGTCCCTGGAGATGGACGCCCGCCTGTGGAGCACAGACCTTTGTTCCCCTGTGTCGGGCCTCCTCCTCCAATCTCTGGGTTCAGACCTGGTGCTGCCTGTTGGCTGGCGCTGGTGTAGGGTGGGAAGGATAGATAGTCTCACAGGGGACCGGATGCACTGTGGCTAACACCCAGCTCACCTGGTGAGGGTTGACTGGCCAGGGTCGGGCAGGTCTCATGGAGCAGTGTCAGCGGGAGAGAAGTGGTCTCTCCAGGTCTTTTAAGGGGTTAGAGGAGGAGTCATCAGTGCATTCAGCAAGGGCTGAGACAGGCTTGTGGCTGGAAAAATGGGAGCAGCACGATCCATAACATAGCACTGGATTATAGCCCAAACTGCGCATCCTTATGAGTCCATTTAACCTTACTGATATAAATGATTGAGTGAAAAGTGAATGGGGGAGGGAGGAGAGACAAATCTTTGTCGCAGAAGAATTCTGAATAGTGTATGTGGCTACTCCCCCACATACACTATTGGAGGTGGGGCTGTGTCCATATGGGCCATCTCCCTGCCCCCTTGAGGTGGTTGGCCTTACACTTGTTTTCAAAGACTGGAATATGGAAAGGGAGAAATAATGACTTTGCAATGGAGGAACCTGGCAAATGCTACTTTATGCAAATGATCAACTTAACATGACCAGCGAGAAGTCACGTGGATATCATGAACTCCCTGACCTGATGTGAGAGAAGGACCCTTCAGCTCTGTGGTCTTCTTCCCCCACACCCATACCCTCAGTCTACTTGGAGAGAAACAAAATGATTTACACTGAGGGACATGCTCACAATACCTGATATCTACAAAGTACTCCTCAAAACTGTCAGTCAAGGTCATGAAACCCAGGAAAGACTGAGCAACTCTCAGACCACAGTAGACTAAGGAGATGCGGTGACTGATTGCAGTGTGGTGCCCTGCATGGGATCCTGGAACAGAAAAAGGACATTACTAGAAAAAACTAGTGAAACACCAAGTCTGGAGTTCAGTTTATCCTAACCTACCAGTGTTGGTTTGAGTTTTCACACACGTATGGTGGTAATGCATTTCGCTAACCCAGGGGAAACTGGATGAGGGGTATACAGGAAGCCCTGTACTACCTTTGTAACTATTCTATAAATCTAAAATTACTCCTAAACAAAAAGTTTATTAAAAATAAAGAAAGTTTACCCCAGCTGGTGTGGGCCAGTGGATTGAGCACCAGCCTGCGAACCCAAAGTTTGCCAGTTCAATTCCTGGTCAGGGCACATGCCTGGGTTGAAGGCCAGGTCCCCTTCATGGGGGCATGCAAGAAGCAACTGATTGATGTTTCTCTCATGCATCAATGTCTCTCACCCTCTCTTTCTCTGTCCCTTCCCCAATCTCTAAAAATAAATAAAATCTTTAAAAAAATAAAACAGGTTGGTTACGCTTATAGGAGAGAGGTGCTGGATGCTGGAGGAACCCCTCACGGGGAATTATTGTGGAGGCAGGAAATTGGGGACTCCCCCTCCCCCTCAGAGTCTCATGGGCCAGGGTTCTTTTCTACGTCTCTTCGGGTTTCATGTTTTGGATTTGCTTTGTTCCGTTTTTAAAGCCATTGCTCTTTGCTATTCATTGAAGGGGTTTTACCCTGATGGGAATGAAGTAATTTAGGAAACACCTTTAAGTTGCTATTAGTGTATTACTTGGAACCCTGAGGGGTCCCGAAGGCGATACACCACGTTTGTGAGAAGCCAGATTTATTATCGGACAGACAGACAGACAGTGGTTGAGGCAATAAGGAGTCCCAGCCCATGAGGTTATTGGAGGGATCTGCCCTTCCGCAAGGAGCGGTTATGAGGTCTCTGAAGTCAAGGCCCTCGTCTTTCCTACGTGTCAGGATCAGCAGATGCCCCACTTGTCTTGTAACAAATGCTTCTAAAGGGGCTGCAGCTTCTTCAGAAGTGCCTAGAGGCTGTATGATACCGGCTGGGCACACGGTTTCCTCAAACACCACTCCCAGGGGAGGGGTCCTTCAGCTTCAGAGGAGATTTCTCATCCCCACCCAAGGCTGGGTCAGCAGGTGGAGCTCAGCCAGCCAGGACCACAGTGGGGTCACGTGGGGCAAAGGAAAAGGCCACCCAACCTGGAACCTCGAAATGAATATGGAAATAACGATTAACTATTGAAGGCCTGTTCTGGTGCACAGTTTCCATTTCACTTTGGCTTCTCCACAGAATACGGGGCAAAAGTATAGCCAAGAAGCAACTTATTAGGTGCTCTTTAGGAATGAAAAGTAATATTTAACACTGACCTAAGCGACACATGAAAAGGAGGATCAACATATAACAAAAGTATTGTGTAATCCATAATTAAACTGAAGGCTACCATTGCTGTCTCTGTCTTGCATTGTATTTTTAAGCTCAAGAGATAAGATTTGTCTTGAGCTGTGCGTCACCCTTCGTCACTCTAGGCTGTTTCCAGGATTTGTGGTCTTAGGAAATTTCCATTTCCTTGTGTTTGCTAAAAGCAGTGAAGTCTGCCAGACTTCTTTTTCTCCTATGGCTATTTGTTCTAAATTTCTTGGAACTGAAGATTCTCTGTCAAGAGCCTTCACCACTGAACTACACAGAGAGCCTTAGGACAGAGCTTCACATAAGAAAGCCAACAAGATTTTTCAGAAACAGGTGTGTTCTGTGGAGGGAAGCTTGAACCAATGGTAACATTTGGTCCCCTAGGGAATTTGATTTCTGTAGAAGTGTCTATACTTCTGCTGGAGTTTTATAGAAGATTTTTTGGGAGGGGAGGGGTTGAAGGAAGGAGAGAAAGAAATTGACTTGCTACAAAAACCTATCAGCTGTGTTTTAGGGAGAGAAGGAATGATGAAGTAAGTAGGGACAAAACCAGTCACAGGTGACAACAGGGCCTGGGGGTGGGGGGCGGTTCACAAACAGGACTTTGTAGGGACCCCGTTAAGTGCAATGAAATGGGTCTCAGTAAATGCAGGATACAATACAAGCAAGCCAGCGACGTGGGGTGAAGCGCCCTACGACGTCCCAGCACCTGCCTCTTTTCCTGTAGTCTTTCCTTAAGCGGTTGCTTAACGGCCCCTTTTTCCTCCCCGCAGTTTCCCGAGGCTACTCCTGTTCTCTGAATGTCACTTCCTGCTCTTCTCCATCACGTTACCCACCCTTCCTGCTGTGAACCTGCTGAACTAGTGGGAAGATGGGCTGTTTGTGGTGTTTGTTCTTTGCTTCATGGATTCAAATGGTCATTAACTTCTAAATGCCACAGAAACTCCCGACATATAATGAACTTTTATTAGGAAATATATTTGATCAGAAAGTTAGGACATCAAATAGACCCTCCCCCGGGGATCAGCACGACTGGTACCCCTGGCACAGGGGACGACACCTCGGAGGCGATTGGGTGTTTCATGATGCTCCCTGATGGCCTCTCTCCCACCTAGCTCCTTCCACACCTTGACCCCTTTCCCTCCCTGTCATTGTCCAACTCTTCTCCCATGCTTCTGCCCTTCCACTCCTGGACTTTCCACTTCCGCCAGGCTTGCTAGCTTCTCCAAGGTCCCTTGGGCTGTACTCTGGTGTGTCCAAAGCACACTTTCAAAACAGCTTTGCTTCAACAGCTCCCTTTGGGAGGTGGGGCATGGGTGTAGCATGAACTGGAGGGGAAAGGTATGGGAGGCACTCACTGGCCAAACTGAGTAGCCTGTGGCAAAGATTGGGTTCTAGTTGGTGGTGCCCACCAAGACCATTAACAAGTTATGTGATAATCAAGACATGGCAATCTAGGACATATTAACACAACGCAAGCTCTGAGAAATAGCAGAAAGAAAATAGTACGCTATGTATTGGGTTACCCTACAGTTTGTGACCCAGACAGGTAGACCGATGAGAGGGAGAGGGGTCTGTTATTAATTTCTCCAGGAGAAGCGGTGCAACTCCCCGGCTGGGAGCTAGGTGACTACAGTGATACGGAAAAAGGAAGAGGAAGGTTGACCAGACAGCTGAGGGGCGGGGGACTTGCAGAGGCTCTGTGAGTCGGTTTTAGACTGCCAGCTATTTTTGGATGGAAAGAAATTTGAGGGAAACATTCCATGTGCAAAGCTTTAAAAAGGTAAAAAGATAAAGTGGGTAACTGAGTTGAGTCTGTTCTAATTATCATGAGAAGCAGCTGCGATAAAAGGTTCTTACTCTCCCCTTTTGGCTGTTCAGATGACTGGGGTCACAGTTTTCCAACCGTGTCCTGAGCAACTCTGGGTTTCCAAGGGACCTTTCCAAGGGCAGCAGGGGCTGCCCCTGTGGGGGAGTAAGGCTGTATTTCAGTGCTGTGCCCCCATTAAAACTGAGGAACTCTTTTTGATTGTTGGTGCAGCATAGAATTTGGGGGGTGGGGGAAAGCTTTTATTATTTTGAAAGCCATCGATCTAGGACAAGTCTCAGTAGGATTCCACCCACTAGAAAGAAGAGCGAGGGGACCGTCTCTCAGTAGTGTGGCACGGCGTGGTAATTCATTAGACCCGTCATTGCCAGATGCATCGTTCACACCATGTACACATACAGTTATTTGATCCTTTGATTTTTTTTATTTATCTTTTAAATAAAAAAAGATGTTCTTTTCCATTTTGTCCCAGAAATATACTTTGATACTAGTTCCATACCCTTATTCTACTTTTGCAAAGTGGATAATGTGTAGTCTGAATTTTTGTGGGAAACACATTCTGTATTGGCTATACTGGAAGTCATTGGTGGGATATGAAAAGGTAGGGAGAGGAATTCTTAGACACCTGAGGCAGTGGGTTGGGGAGGGCTTGCTCTGGTTTCCTTTCTCTCATGCTTTCAGCCAACATGTGTCTTCTAGGCAACAACCAACTCCCCAAAGGCAGTTCTCCTACTGGTCTGTCTTGAGTGAAAAATTAGAAGCCCAGTGCCCCTGAAGGCCTAGTTTCCCAGGTAAAAACAGGGATTTTTTTTTTTTTTCTGTAGTGACAGGAAGCCACAGAAAAAAGTTTCCCCTTCCATTTAAAAAGAAGCCTTTTTAAAATTTATCTTAAGAACAACTTTTTTTCTTATCATAAGAACAGTTTGTATTTGGTGCACAAAAATAGAAAATACAGTGAGGCAAGAAGAATAAAATGGAGCCCTGGCTGGTGCGGCTCAGGGGATTGAGCGCCAGCCTGGGAACCGAAGGGTTGTGGGTTCAATTCCCAGTCAGGGCACATGCCTGGGTTGTGGGCCAGGTCCCCAGTTGGGGGCACACAAGAGGCAACCACACATTGACATTTCTCTCCCTCTCTTTCTCTCTCCCTTCCTCTCTGTATAAAAATAAAAAAAATAAAATATTTCTTAAAAAATAAAATGGAAAATATTCATTATTTCTTTAAGCCAGAGAAGAAAGCCATGTTTAACACCTCAAGCCAAGTCCTTTGTAATGCTCTTCCTTTGTCTTCTCTCCCTCCTCTCCCTTTCTTCCCCCCTCCCCTGGTCCTCTCCCCCTTCTAGCTTCCCTTTCTTCATATGTATCTTTCCAGATATTTTTATCAATATGTAAATGTATATCTCTGTGACCACAGACCTCTGGTCAGGACCTTTGCTTGTAAAAAAGACAGAGGTTAGGAACAAGGAGCTGTGTGGTCACTGGTGGGTTTTCTGGGAGAAATATTTGTGGATATATTTGCGGTCTGAGGGGGAAGAGCCAGCAGAATTCTGGAGGGTCATGACCTGGCAAGAAGAAAGTGGGGTCACTGGTGGTACAACTGTAGAAGAGAGGAGGGGAGGGCCTTGACAAAGTTGGGGTGTTGTCCTTGTCCTCAGGGGGTGGAGGGAAGGGAGGGTGAGAGTGTGTTTGGGGTGGAGCAAAGCAGAGGCCGAGCTGTTGAGGGAGTAAGTGTTCACTGGACTTTTCTCAGTACTGTCAGGTTGGGTGGCACATCTCACCTTTGACGCGCCACCCAACAGAAGTGTGGACGTCAGAAGAGCAAAGACCACGGCTATAAAACCAGTGGTCAGAAGAGGACACATTTCATTGTTGTTCTAGCCTGTTGTGCAGATGGGACAAAGCTACCACCTACGACCATCTGTAAAGGAAAAACATTTCTGAAAGAAAAGATTCCATGTGGAGCTGCTGTCCACATGCAAGAAAAAGGACGGATGAAGAAGGCATGAGAATCTGATTTAACAACGTCTGGTCACGAAGGCCTGGAGGAGTTACTCAAAAAACCAGCTTTGCTCATTTTGATCACTTCAAAGCCCATGCTGCACAAAGTGCAAAAGCAATCGCAGCAGACTTGAAACCCAACTTGCTGTGATACCTGGTGAGCTAACCAGCAAACTGCAAATTCTTGATGCGTCAGTGAACAAGCCCTTTAAGGCCCTAATGAAGAAAGGGTGGACATCGTGGATGCAGCCCGCTGGTAATGATTTAACACCTACTAGCAGGATCAAGGAAGCATCCATCACCCAGGTTTGTGATTGGACCCTAAGATCGTGGACCAGTGTCAAGAAGGAAGTGGTTGTGAAATCGTTTAAAAACTGGCTTCAGCAATGCTGTGGACGGAACTGAGGACGATGGAATTTACCAGGATGAGGAGAGTGACTCTTCAGAAGACACTGGGAATGTAGAAATTGAAGAAGATGATACTTCTGATATTGACAGTGATGAAGAGTTCTCGGCCTTCTATGATGCATAAATATCATAAATTTGTCACTGATACATGAAATATTTTGTACCTTGTGTTTTGTAGTTATTTGTTACATAAAGTTTCTTGTACCATAATATTTTTAAAATAAATGCTAAAATTCCTTTATAATACAAACTGCAAGTATCTAAATATAAATTAAAAATTAAAAAATTAGAATGAAAGATTTTTTCCTGAAAATTTGGGCCGAAAACACGAGTACACATTATGCATGGCAAAATATGGTAATGCAGGCTACGTATATAATTAAAAATTTCTACTAGCCAAGTGAAAAAAAGGGAAAAACCAATAAAATTGATGTTAACAATGTATTTTATTTAACCAGTATACCCCAAATATTATCATTTCAACATGTAGTCAATATAAAAATTAGTAATGAGATATTTTACATACTTTTTTTTTCCTGCGACGTCTTAAAAGTCTGGTGCGGCCACATTTCACCTGCTCGGTAGCCACGCCCAGTGCAGCTCTGGAGGGTCCGCACGGTGTGTAGCACTGAACGCTAACATGCAGAGTAAAAGTGTCGTTCTTGGGAGGTGACGCCGACTCTCTTTGGCCAAACTCTGGGCGGCTCTTCTGAGCTCTTTTTCAGCCTTGGGTGTGTCCTCAAGACCCCATTTTAGCAAGAACCCTTCAGTAGGATTTTGAAGGAGCATGGATATAAGAGACTGAGTCTATGGAAGCGTCTGGCCACGTGCGTGTTGGCCAGGAGGTAGAGGCTCCACTGTCTCTTTGGCTGGAGGCATGGAAAGAGCACTCAGCCCTGGAGGCAGACCCTGGCTCTGACACCAGCAGGTCACGTCACTGTCCGGGGCCTCTTTTTGCCTTGTGAATTTCAGTACTTAACACAAATATACCTAAAGGTGAATTCATGGTGCAAGCAAGTAACTTATTTTATTTTTTATTTTATTTATTGGAGTGACATCGGTGAATAAGATTATGTAGATTTCAAGTGCACAATTTGATGATGCATCATCTGTGTATTGTATTGTGTGCCCACCCCCCAAAGTCAAATCATCTTCTGTCACCATATATTTGGCTTCGTTTACCCTTTACTTCTCTCACCCCTTTCCCTCTGGTAACCACCATACAGTTGTCTGTGTCTACGAGTTTTTGTTTGTTTTTCTTGTTTGAAGCAAGTAATTTAAAAATGCATGAGGGAGTGCGCAAAGGAAGTATTTCAGTACATACAGGGTGTGGCACAAATAACGCCCATTTTCATTACAAAATCTTTTATTACACAATTATAAGCATGTATTTCTGTAACATAACAATATCACACTCAAGCACACCATATGACATTTTAGGTGAAATGTTGAAATTAAAACTATAAATTACTACACCCATATTATTACCCTACCAGCCACGCTCAAGCAGGCATTGCTTCTGCCGGACCCCGTGTTTCATGGCAGTTAATGGGCAGTTCATCCGTTACAGTGCCGATCAGTTAGCTGCCCTTTACAACCGAGAGGCAGCTTTCTGGGATGTATTCAGTTCTGTAGTAACCAGCAGCCAAGTTCAGCAACAGCTACACTCAGAGAGTCAAGAAATAGTAAAATAGGAGCTTAGGAGAACAAAACGTAAAATTAATGGGAAAGAATTGTCAGAACTGAGAGTTAGCTCAAAGAATTAGCATTTTTTGGTTGATAAGAGTAAATAGAATACAGCAGTATTCTCACGGATAATATTTTCAGTGTTTCAACTTTTCAGTTCTTTAAACCTGAAATTTCTAACAACATAGCCCATTGCTTCAGGCCCCTGGACAACTGATCCTCGGAACTCTACTTGTGACTGTTTTCTTTCAAGGTCAATGGTACTTGAGTTATGTGTTTGAGTATTTGTACTGCCTTAACCTTAGACTTCGAGGTTGAAAAGTTCTGATCTGGTATGAAATATTAAAGAAATGTGTCCAGTTGTGACATGCATGTATCACAGAACAGCTAATACCATCAAAAGAAAGCAGACTATGTTGTTTCAACTTTTCAATTCTTTTATGCTCTATAAATCATTCGGACACATACATGTAAAATATACATCGGCTATAGATATATTGCTGGGATTAGCTATATGACAATGGAGTAGAGGCATTTTAAAAAAGAAAGATATATAGTTTCTTAATAACTAGATCTTGCCTTAGTAACGTTACCAATCAGGAGAACAAAATAGTTTCAAGTTTTATGCAAAGCTTTTAGGATTTATTCCTAAAGGTATCTCAGTAATACTTCTCTAGCTTCTTTTTCCTTTAAATGAGGAAGGAGCTATACTTTCTATTTTTAAATTGCAATGTGTTTTACATTGACGTGCGACATTATGTTAGTTTTAGGAGCACAACGTAATGATTCAATATTTGCAAATATTATGAAATGATCACCACTATGAGCCTCGTTAACATCTGTCACCACACAGTTAAAATTTTTTTCCTGGTGATGAGAATGCTTAAGATCTACTCTCAGCAACTTTCAGTTATACAATACAGTGTTATCAACCGAGGTCACCGTTTCCATGACTCTTATTTTGTAAATGGAATTTGTACCTTTTGACCACTTCTAAAAACTTTTCTGCTAGCCTTTTGGTAAAAGTAGAATTGAAGCGATTTTTGCCCTGCTTTTGGAAGTTGCAGCAAATGAGGTGGGGATTGATGACTCCTGCGCAGTGATGAGCCAAGCTATGAAAAACATCTCAGGCTCAGCCCCACTATGGCCAGCGTCAGGCTGCTCCCTGAGGGCCGAGGGAAGTCCTACGGGAGAAAGCAAGCTGCCCGATGGAACACAGGGGCTCCTGTTTGTGTGTAACTTATTCTGAGTTGAGAAATCTAAATGACCCAAGGAAAGATTTTCATTCAAAACAGTATTCCTCAAGACACAATAGTTTATTGCTTTTTTTTTTTTTTTTTTATTTTAAGTGAGAGCTCTTTTGCTGAGTGGCTGAGTGTTCTCAGAACAAACAAACCTCTCAGCTCTGGCACGTCCAGCCCACTTCACTCGCCCCCTTCCAGCTCCCTCCTGTGAGCAAGAGATCCGATAGCCCAGGCTGAAGTTGCAAGCTCCCCGTGGCCACGTGCCTACCCTTCGGTGGGGTGGCTGGTCCTGCCAGGAAAGAAAAGGAAACAGAAAGGGTAGGCAGGCCTAGGCGAAGTCCTCCCAATAAAGGGTAATCGCTGGTGGTGACAGCTTCTCACACGACTGGACAGAATACGCTGGGCAGCCGGGCTGCGCCTGCTCCCAGCTGCCTGTCACGGTGCTGCGAGTAAGAGGTGACCTCTTTATTTTTAGAAGGGCACAGTCATAATAACTCAGCGCTTAGCTTCATTCAAGGCAGGCGGGCGCCTCGGGAGTTTGTAAACACCTACTTTCTGAGTAAGGGAGGAGTGCTTTTTTTCCAAAAAGGAAAGAACTGGACTACTGGGCTTTTTCCTCCTGATAGTCATCGCTGGAGTGGAGAAGAGAGCGCTGTGGCTCGGACGTGCTGCAGCCTCCAGTTTCTGTATTTTTAAAGGGCAGAAATGCCTGCAGGGGAGGACTTGGGACCAGACAAAAGGTAATTACAATATATTTACTTCTTTTTGAGTCCATTTCATTTGCTAGTTATCTTTTTAAAAATACTGTGACTAGTTTAAATGAAAATTTAAAAAAATTAGAATGCAATCCCTTAACTCCAGGAAACTGAATTTTTGGTACCCTGGAGAAAGACAAAGTTAACTTAAAATATGCTTAGAAACACAAGGAAATGTGTTTTCCTTTAAGGAGGAAGTGATGGTGTGAAATTTTAAAAAGTATTTCTCCCTATACCATGTTAAGTCTACTTGAATTTTCTGATGTTTGATTTTTAACTTTAGATGATAATTGTTGGAAGCCTAAGCTAGTGAACATTTTGTAAAGCATTGGCGTTTTAAAGACGTGTCGAACATTTCTAAAAGTTAAACTATTAGACCAATATACCAATTTTGGTATTTAAACAATTTTTTTTAACCACACTTCTTGTCTTTGAAAATGTGGCCAGTTTAAGTCCTTATGCAGAGCATTTAATTGGATCAGTGTTTTTATCAATATATAGCTCTAGTAAGAGGGGATAGAGATGGGAAAGGAAACAGGCAATTAATTCCTTCTAATATGATCATAGCTTGTGCCCATGTTGAAAGCCTTCACTTATAGCCCCATTGCTGAATTAACAAAACTTGTATGAATCAGTTTCATTGGAATTCTAATTAGGTCATGGAAATTAAGATAAGAAGTAGAAAGGGAACAAAACAGAAACGAACTCATAGATACGGAGATCAAACTGATGGCTGCCAGAGGGGAGGGGGTCGTGGGGTGGGTGAAGGGATGAGAAGTGCAAATTGGCAATTACCAAATAGTCAGGGACAGAAAGCATAGCGTGGGGCATGCAGTCAGTGATGATGTGGTGACGGTGTGCGGTGCCAGGTGGTGCTGGACTTGTGGGTCCGTCACTTCTTCTAAGTTATATAAATGTCCAGCCACTATGTTGTATACCTGAAACTGGTGTAATATTGAACTGCGACTGAAAAATAGCTTTGTTGTTGTTAAAGAGGAAAAGGGGGCTATTGACAATTCTATTGTCAAAGAAGGTGGAAACTGGTAGCCCTCTAGGAACAGGAGTGCCAGGTGGTGTTGTTTTGTTGTTCTTCCCTTTAAAATAAACTGCCCTTTTCAGCTGTGATTATATGATGTGTGTTTGTGTGTGTGTGCGTGTGTGTTGTTTATAATAAGTTGTAATTGTGTCCTTAAAAACTCCTCCTCTCTTCTCCAGTTTTCTCTCGTTTTTGTTTTCTTTCAAATTTCTTCCCAATACATCAAAGGGGGACATTAAGTTGACACTTGAATGAATAATGAAACAGTTTTCTCTATGAAATGAGGCATCAAATAAAGTACTTGAAGAGGGCATTTACGAAAGTGCCTAGATTTAGGACCTGGACTAACTGACTGGCTAAGAAGACACTTTCAGAGAAATTCAAAGTCAGTCTTGGTTCTGAGATGATGGGGTTGATCTACCTGTACTGTATGCATCACTGCCGCCCATCGCATTTTAATGCCTCCCAAGTCAGGACTTTCTCTTTTCCTCTTAGCATCTTGGCGTTCCCACCAGCTCCCTGATGGACATTCGCACAGAATAGGCATTTCAATAAGTAATTGTTGAACGAGATGTATGGATAGCCCATTTTAATACTAGCCGTGAATGTGTAGGTGGACTGATCATTTGAGACTGAAGGGAAAGATTTGGCAGAAATGTAATAATCAGCAGAAGTAATTAATTGTAGATAATTATAAATGTTTTGAACTAACAATTTGTGATGTGCACTAAACGTAAGATGGTTTTCTAAGACTGCTTTACTGGTTACAAAGGACAAACAGACAAGAAGGAGAGTGTATATATATTGAATAACAATTATTATTTCTAAGGACTGATGATACATTTGCCGAAAATGGGAAAGCCCCCTCACTGCCTTGGAATAATGTACCCCTGCTCCCCTTTTTTATATTGATGCTGTGACTGCCCACCCTTAACAGTTTGTGGTCTCCTGCGCAATGAACTTTGCTTTATAGGGTTTTTTTTTCCTCCAGTCTATGCAGAAAGTTAGAAAGGGCATCCTGGACAGGGTGAACATTTAGGGCTAGGCTAGAAATAAAATATTACGTTCGAGAGGGAATTTTGCTCATGCTAAATATGAGATGAAACGCCACTGGACGACTCCGTCGGTGCCACGTCTGAAAGAGAAATAGCTATTAAAAGTGACGGGCCTGCTGACAACAGTTGCTCTTAGGGCTACCATTGAGTCCCACATGCAGACTCCAGTCCCATTCTGGAATTCGGTGACCTGAATTGCAGACTTCGGTCCCATTCTGGAATTAAGTGACCTGAATTGCTCTGTAACGGGCAGTGAGCTAAATCTGAACGAAGTGTTTTAAACCGGTGGACACCAAATGGTGGGGAGCTTCATCAGTGTGTCGGGATGTGCGCAGAAGGCCCCTGCGCCGATTGCTGTGTGCACTCGTGGTTGATGGCTTGGAGGCTGTGTTTCATACTCGCCAAATGCACGGAGGTGAACACAACTGCCTGGGGCAGGAGGGAGCCCGAGGGCAGACCCTCTTCCTCGCTGTTTATCTTGTTGCTGGTAATAAACACTCTGGTATTAACCTCCAAAGACTCCGTCCTCATCTGTGTCTGTGTTTCAGGTTCAGGAGATGGGGGGAGGGTGTGAAGGAATGCCATTCTGAAGGAGGGTGAGGTAGGTAGAAACCCAAGTGGGAAGCCAAAGAAGCAAAAGAGATGGTGGAAGTGCCTGGGGGAAGCTGGCAGGAGCAAGAAATACGAGGATAATCAGACCCCAGCCAGAGGCCTAGCTCTGTGTGGTCCCTTGACCCACAGGATTTGGGGCCCCACCATAGAGGTCACCGTGCAGGCCCTCGATGTGGTCCAAATATGGGTGGAGGGGTGTGGACAGGTGAAACATTCTCTATTCCAGCTGCCAGCAAGGGGAATGGACCCCAAGCTACCAGGACTGAGCTCAGCAGGAGTCTTGTAGAAGCACTTCCCCACCAGGCCTTCGTGCCCACACATTCGCTCTGTGCGTGTTATTCAGCATGGCACCGAAGTGGGGTGCTATGCCACGTGGTGGGGTGAGGGGCAAGGCCCCTGTTCTCATGGAGTGTATGGTCTGAATGGGAGAGACAGACACTTTAACCAGAGAATATTTCAGCTAATAAGGGCTAAAGATCATGTTTAGCATGGTAATGTGGGAGAATACCTGGCATGCGTGTGGTAAGAAAGAGTGGTTCCGGAGGCCTCTCCAAGGAGGTGAGTGGACAGGTGTAGAGGAGCCTGTGGCTGCGCCTTCTAGGTAATGAATGGTGTGCTGGTCTCCGGGGGAGGGGAAGCCCTGGTCTTAGCGTTTGCTGATGCCTTTTCCAGACACACACGCAGGTCCCTGAAAGTGGAGCTGGGCACGATGCACAGAGTTGGTTCCGGAAAGCCTGTGGGAGCCAGCTCCAGCCCACAGTGACTGTGCGGGTGCAAGGGCCGGCGTTTAATTCTAACGCGGCTGCATCTTCTTCATGGATGTTTCCCCATGGTGTAGGAACCATACAGTTCGTGAAGGTCTGTGTTTCTTCCACCGTCCAACATAGTCTTGGAAAATGTCTCTCCGGCATGGAAAATGTTTACCACTTTGGAAATCCTCCTTTGACCCAGCTGAGCTAATATTTGAAATTGATCAAGAACTTCAAGAACAATACAGTCTGTCCTTGCTGCCCAAGCGTGTTTGTGTGCAGTATCTTAACCACCAGTTAACAAGCAGCCTGCTTCCCAAACCCGTGGAGCTCCCCGAGTCCCTGTTAAAGCTGATGTGCATTTTATAAACACAGGTGACTAATTTTTTGTCATCCCGCAAATGTGATGAGGGTCTCTTTGGTTTCCTCTACCAAAGGAGGGTGACAGCTGCTGTGTGTTGGGCCGTGGAAGGGGCTGTCCCCGGGCTGTCCCCGAGCTACAACAGAAGCTGTCCCTACAGAGGAAAAGTCATCGTGTGTGTACTCCCAGACTTTTGTCCCCTCGTGGGCAACTCTGTCTGGGTGGATCAGGTTGTCTTATTCATCTCCTTACTGTGCGAATCTGGGACCTGTAGAAGGTACTAGAGCTCAAGGGCGTAACTGAGGGGCAAATCTCATACTCAGTATTGTGTTCCCACGAAAAGATGTTAAAGTGGCTCATTGGGGGAAATAAAAACAGTATAGGGAAGAATGGATGTAAAGAAGAAATGATCAACTATCATCTTAATGCCCCCAAATGATACTCGGATATTTTGCTTTCAAGTATTTCTTGGACAGGTTCTTTTGGTGTTTTTTTTGTTTTTTGTAAAGTTATAATAATTATATATGATACATACAATTTTATATGCTGTTGCTTTTTTCCCCCTCATGAGCATTTCCCAATGATCTCTAACATTTGGAAACATTTTTTTAATGCCTGAAAAATATTCTACCCTTTGGATTTTCCCACATTTATTATTATTACTAAATTATTGAAAATTGTTTTGCCATATAAATGAGAGTGAGATACACCACTTAATTTTTCTAATGACGGGATGATTCAGTCGAAAGGCGTCAATATGAGCTGCTAGGTCCCCAAGGCCATCTGTGGTCCGGTCCTTGTAAGCATCCCAGTTACAGTCGGGCCCTCCCTCCGCAGCAGTCTCTACAGGAGGCAATGCTGATTGCCCGGGCGTTCGCGCCTGGTTGGTCTGGTCTGTGAGGGCTGCATGTTTTTCATGTTTGGGGCAGGACCATGAGGGGCCCGTGTTTGGTTCACATTATTTTTATCCTTTGTAGGATCGCTTTCACCCAGGTGAGTGTGGGTTTTAGGCCGCAGTCCAGTGTTACGTGAATTTACCTCTTCTACAGGATGCAAGGGTGCCTGCCCAGTGCGGCTGACAGTGAGCTGAGTAACCACAGGAGCAAGTTCAAGTTCAGGACATGTGTGCATCTCTTGTCCAATTGGTTTGTTCTAATGTATGAGCACTGTGAATTTCCTAAATGATCATATTTCCATCCCTGCTGCAGTCATTGGGAGGTGAAAGGACAGCTCACCTCTAGCAAGTATGTGGAGCCCTCTGGAGTGCACCTTTGTGTGCTCTTCTTCCCCTGGGCCGTTTCCTTTCCCATCAGGCCCTTCAGTGGTGTTCCCTTGTAGGGCCACTCCCTCCCCCTTCCCTGCCCCTCTGTGGCTGTGATAGCTGTGTACTGAGGCATCCAGCTGAGGGACCCAGTGTGGGATGCCACCCACCCCAGGCTCTGCCTCCAAGCTGTGGGCCTTGGGGTGGGGCTGCACCTCCTGGATGAAGGTGCACCATTTCTACAAATGCCTCTTGCAGACCAAGGGCTCTGCTCCCTCAGATGCTTGTTTTATTCCTTGTTTTCTAAGTACTTTTAGAGGCCACCTATAGGTCTTTATGGACTGGAGTGAGATAAAATAATTACCAAGAGAATAGCCCTTGCCACACACGAATTAAATATATACCTCTGTGTGGACAAATGGAAAGTAAAGTCTCCTGTTCTCCTGGTTTTTCGCTGGGGACTAGGGGACATAAGCATTGCAGTTCCAGAGGAGGTCCACTGAGGTTGGAGTTGGGGTGAGAGAAATGCAATGACTCAATTTTGGGTTCGGGAGGCATCAGCTTGTGATGCCGAAGGAAAGGTTGCTTTGAAAATCAGTAGTTTTCTTCAGCAATCTAACTTCTCTTTCAGCTGAAATCTAGTGACTTCACAGTTTGTTCCTGCGGTTGATTGGCTGTGTTGCAGCCTAGTAAGAATGTGTAAGCATCAGCCAAACTCAGAGGAAGGACCTTCAGGCAGAAGTGTGCTAAAGCTCTTGTTTTTGCGTGTGTGTTTTTAGCTGTTCTTGTGAAATCACTATAAACTCTGAGTAAAAAAATAAAAATGACCTCCTGTGGGAATATTGGCTGCTGGCTCTTCGGCCAGAGTCATTATGACTTCATCCAGTGCCTTCTGTGAGTGAGAATCGGGCAAAATGGTTTTAACCCTGATTTGTTCTTTCTCATTTTCCTCTCAGACTCTCATTCATCCACTCTCTCTCTAATCCCTTGGCCCCACCTGTGCCTTCACACGAAGAGCTGCCTTCTCTAGCCCACGGTGCCTGTTGTCTGTGATTCTGAATTGGGAAAGACGAGAGGCAAAACACAGATGGAGCAACGTGGGGCAGTCCGTCTAGGTCACAGAGTGTCCTGATGCCGAAGTTGGGAAACAGCGGGAGGGTCCCAGCCGTCCCTGGGAGACTCGCACAAGTTGAGGTGGTGACCAAGAGGGCAGTGGTGTCATTCTTAAAAGGAGGTTCCTGTCAGTCTTCCAGGCCGGCCACGCTCCCCCCACTTCCTCAGATGCAGCCTCATTTTTGCAGGGTTGGGCAGCCCTGGGCGTGATTGTCATCCACAGGGCAAATGCCACCGAGGGCTATTAAAGATGTTGTTTTGTGGTTTTCCTGGAGTTTGGGAGGAGTCCAGATTGTGGATTCTTTGTCTTAGTTGGGGGACTGCAGTTGTGAGTGCCCCATGTTAGCAGAGGGGAGGGAAGGGCTCGAAGCCCCAAAAGTCAGTCCCCTCGCGGTGGTAACGGGTTTACGAAGGCTGCTGTGTGTCAGGGCGGAGACCGGTGCTGCAGAGCTGCTCTGACACCCACAGGTGGTGTTGCCTAAGGGGGAGTGTCATGTAGTCATTGCCGTCACCGGGTGGCCGCTTGCTGGCTGGAAACAGACCGAACAGCTGTGCCCAAATTCTACTCTGTGACTCAGGAAGTGACATTTCATGGTGGTGTTTTAGTTGAGGGATAGGCAAGTGCTTTCTTTTGAAAAGAAAACAAACTTATCTATCATCTTCAAATTGCACCTGTAGATATTAAACCTACAAATTCTGTCTTTAGACAATATTTCTGGAGTATCTTGTGATGTGAGGGGCAGAAATCTTTCCTTCTGAAGTCAGTAAACTGAATATGAGTTCCAAATACTCACACTTTCTCATAGTCATCAATGTCTTGAAGGCTGTCTCTTAGGAGTATGTTTGTTTTGTGAAGGAAGGCTCTGAGATGGAGCCTTTGTTATGAAAGGAGTACCTACGTAGATTAGTTATAAACCTAGAATGAATCTACTTGCTTGCTGAAGCAAGAAGAGATTTGCTCAGTAAACGAAGGCACAGCCAGCTCTGACGGCACCGATGGAGGAAATAGCTGATAATCCCCGTTTGGGCAGGCGGAGGGGAAACTGGGAAGCTCTTGTGTTCCGCAGGCAGGGCTGAGGGCTTGAGGGCAAATGGCCTCATGCTATCGTGCCAACTCCTATCGACTGCAAATGGTGCCTGGAGCTCTGATAAGGATTGTGGGGCCTTGTTGGGAAGGTTCTGGAAAGAATTCTGTGGCAGATTACTGTGATCTGCCATGCTTGGAGAGGGCGAGTGGGCATGTGAGTGAAGCTCACTGTGCCAGCGGGAGGACAGGGAGGGAGTGGGGGAGCAGTGGGAGAGTAATCTTTGCTTGTTTGATGTTGAAAGACTCTAAAGTTTTCAGTGATATTAGTGGTACCTTGACCCTCATTAGTTACTGATATTCTGAGCTTGAGAGGATAGAAATTTTACCTGGGAAAAATCTGAAGTTAGATGCCTCTTTGCTAAATCCTGGATAAACTCCTAGGGCAAGGTCTATTTTAAGATCAGAAGGAAACCTTTCTCCTTGTAATACTTTACAAGTCAAATCTGGCATATAACAACTTCACCAGTATTATGACAAGAAATTGTGTGCTTCTCTTTCATTTATTATTAGCAACAGGACTGTTTTTTATCCAAACGCTGTAAAACAGGCGTGGAAGGCTGGTGGATTGGAGTTGGAAATACCTGGAGAGACCTGGTCCTGGTGTTGCTCCTTCTTGGCTGTGTCTACTTTCTCCCCTGTAAAATGGGGGCATTTACCCCCATTGTCAGGTTGTGGTGAGGGTTGCAGGTCATATGATAAAGCTCCTAATGTAGTTCCAGCACTTAGTACATACACAGTACCTGGGGGGTGTTGTTATAGTGGAAGCTCTTTGAATGGTTCCCAGTTAGCTTGTTCCCAGTCAGCTTGCTGGGTCTCCGTCACTGCTGAATAACCACATGGCTGAAGCCTAGGGCACCTTGAACCTAGCAGGCCAGTGCAACCTGGAAGCCAGATCTACCCTGCACCTGTTTTTTGTAAATAAAATTTTATTGGAACACGACTATGCTCTTTCTTTTGGATAGCGTCTGCGGCTGCCCTCCTGCTGTAATGGCGGAGTTGAGTACAGAGACTGGATGGTCAACAAGGCCTAAGTGATATTCCATCTGGCCCTTTTCAGAAAACGATTGTCTACCCTGACTCTAGTATAGAACTGCTCCCACCGTATGAGCTGTGTGCTTACCAAGTCAGTGTGTTACTCACAGATCTCTTTATGCCAATGTTGTTGCTATTATAATCACATCACTTTCATTAAAAATTATGTAAACTGATGAAATAAGAGATCAAAAGGAATACTGTGGGAGAGTCTGCTGTTTGTTCCCAGATTCCTCGCTTCTCCCCTTTGGTAATAGAATCTCAGGTTTCAGCTAGATGATGGCCACCAATAATTGACTTACATTTTTAGGCTCACTTGCTGTTAGGCATGGCCACGTGACTGTGTTCCCGCCAGTGGAAAGTGGGTGGTAGCTTTGCATGCAACTCCGGGCCATGACTCTATGGGAAATGGAGTGCCCTCTGACTCCTTTCCCCCTCCCTGCTGGCTGCAGTGTGGGTGGGGTGGCAAAGCTGAGTGACTGTCCTGGTGATGTGGAGGGTCTCCGAACAACAAGATGGAAAGAGCCTGGACCTCCAGCACAGGGAGATCCCATGTAGCCCAGGACCACTCTGCTCTGCTGAACAAAGGAGAAAAATGAAGCGGTCTCTTGTTTAAACCACTGTCACTGTGACATTTGAAACAATAGGTCAACTTACACCTTAATACGTATCAGCTGTTTACCTCTATGAACCCAAGTTGAATACACTGGAGTCAGTAATGGCGAGTTGCTAATAAATATTGCTTTTTTAAAAAAAGTGGACAAAACAACTAAAAAGGTTGGTGGAGGGGTGAGCGTAAGAATGACCGTTTATGTGGGTTGTTTGACTTATTACATTCTTCCTCCTCTTTAAGTAAACTAGAAATCAGAGATAATTCATGGGACTTTATCTTATGCAAGAACGCCAATTTTTGTTCCAGGCGGCAGTGTTGTAGCGCTCACCGCACAGATACGTGAGTGATAGTTCCTGGATTGAGTCGCCTGCCCCGAGAGTACACTGTTTGGTTTTGGTGGACCCCAGTCAGCATTCAGGTTGTTCCCCGAGTATAGGAATTTTCATGCCGATTCCTTGTTAATATGGTGCAGACTTAATGGATAGTCTGCACTATCCCAGATAAAGGAAGGGGGAAGTTATCTGGTACTAAAAAGTAGCCTAAAATTTACCACTGTTGGCAATCTATGAGAATACAAAAGCCCTTTTAAATGCTGTGATGCAAATCTGGGAAAGAAGGATTTACCTCCTCCCAGGTAATTAGGCCCTGAGGCAGAGCGGCCCCCTCAGTGTTTGGTAAATTTACCTTTACATTCTAACCCCCGTCTCTGGACTCCGCAGCTCACGCTTCCAGTGAAATCGTAGGTCCTGGATTTGACCAGACAGAGCATTTCTGATTTCCGTTTCACTGCAAGGGAACAAGGCAGTGAAAGTTGTGGCAACAAGGCCACCCTCGCAGACAGCAGGGCGCCTGCTCCGACCTTGCACTTGCCAGAGGCCTGGAAACCAGCGACCCATTGTGAAGGAAAGATGAAATTCCTCACATGGCTCTGAGTTTGTCTGTTACGGGACTGCGAACATTGGCATAACCTGGATTTGACATCTATGTTTTCAACATCCTCACAGCCTCAGAAAATGGAAGTACCTGGGTTTTTCTTGGCTTATTAGGAGGTTATTTTCTTGGCTTATTAGGCTTAAAGGTTCTCTGTTTGCCAGGAACCTTTTTCAGTCTGAGATCTGATACTTTGCCATTAGTACTTGAAGTGTCACAAATAGCTATTAAGATTCTCTTTTAAGGGATTTTGCCAGCTTTAAATATTTCTCTTTCAAATTAATGTCAATTTCTAAATCTACTCTTTACATGAGAGAGTAAATGTTGCTTATTTCATTAAAGCGGAAGACTTCACTGAGTGTTCTCCTAAATTCAGCTTCTCACACAAACGTGAGTGGATAGCCGATTGCAAATCCTTGAGCAGAAGGGGTTGATTATTCCATCCAGGGCCCGTGGACCCTCTGATTTGCTGAGGTATTTCAGTAGTGGTGGGACGTAATCCAGAAATCGTTCAGTATCCAGTCTGGTCCGGCTCCTTTTTGACAGACCCAGAAACCCAGATTCTTCCAGTGGGTTAGTCAGAGCCCTGAATGGAGTGACGTCTTTGGTCATGGTGCTGCTGGCCTGCATAATTTTTTAAATAAAATATTTTTATTTTATTTTATTTTTTTGTTTTTAATTTTTATTGTTATTCAATTACAGTTGTATGCCTTTTCTCCCTATCCCTCCGCCCCACCCCAGCTGAACCCACCTCCCTCCCCCACCTCCACCCTCCCCCTTGATTTGGTCCATGTGTCCTTTATAGTAGTTCCTGAAATCCCCTCTCCTCACTGTCCCCTCCCCACTCCCCCCTGACCATTGTTAGATTGTTCTTAACTTCAATATCTCTGGTTATATTTTGTTTGCTTTTTTCTTCTGTTGATTATGTTCCAGTTAAAGGTGAGATCATATGGTATTTGTCCCTCACTTCCTGGCTTATTTCACTTAGCATAATGCTCTCCAGTTCCATCCATGCTGTTGCAAAGGGTATGAGCTCCTTCTTTCTCTCTGCTGGCCTGCATATTTTTATAGTCCCACATTCTCTAGCGTAATTTGTTAAAAGAACATTAATTTTATTTGCTCTTATGATTCCAAAGAGTCAATTTATAACAGATTTCACAGAGTTGATTCATTCCTGGCTTTTTTGACTATATAGTCAAAGGGAATTTAATTTGTAAGTGAACCTAATCACACTTAGCCTCTGGGGTGTCTACTGGCTATGATATGTGCAGGGCTCACTCAAACGCCATGTTGGGAGTGGGTAGTTTGGTCAAAGATTACGTCAGCTAGAAGGTATAAGGCTTTTGTTTATGGCAAGAGAAGCAATGGTGTATATCTGACTTCAAAAACACTTGTCTTTTATAGAACCCAACGTTCTTTTCCATTTCTTGAAAATGCATTATGGTTACATGAATTAGGGAAAAAAGAAAAAATGTGCGTGGTAGATTGAGTTCTGATCAAAATATAACTCTCAAGCATGGAATATGCTCAAAGGTAACAATTAAAGGGTATATAATATGTATATAGGTATATCTATCTCTTTCTTTTCTTTTTTGCCTCTTAAGTTTTTTATAATCTCTGTCACAAAATCTCTGTCTTTCGTTGCATGTTTGTTTAAAATAGTCATTATCATTGTGTGGTTTAATAATAGGTAGATTTCTTTGGTCATCTGGCTCCATTGGTTCCATTGTGGCCGTGGTCAGCTCCCGGAAGGCTCACCTGCGTTTGTGAGTGCCCCCAGGTGGCTCAGAATAAAATGTTTTAGCACCACATGATCAGTCTACTTAGAGGGGTGGACACAACCCTTAGAACATCCGGCCCAGTTAAATGCTGTTTCACTTTAGTTTTGTCCCTGTGGTTCTGGATGGTTCTCACCTGGGAAAAGCAAGTAACTAAGGTCGATCAAGGAGCTGCTTTATGTCACCAGAGGATCTTACCAAGTCTAGTTTATGCAGCTGAATTATAGAGTACAAGCAGGAAACGAAACAGTAATAAACTGTGTGTGTCACAAACAAGAAGCCATTTAAAATTTTACCGACTGGATTAGCAAATCCAGGAAATGATGTCGGAGGTGAAGAGGGTAAGGCGTATGGATTTAACATTGTGCCCACAGGAGGTGGTAGGTATGGACCACACATGGCACTTTCCTTAATATCTGATTTAGGGAAGCCGACCTCCTAGAAATAGCTAGGATATTGGGCAAGCAGGTCGCCAATGGGCTTGGCAGTTTTCCTTCACGTAAAGCATGTGTGGCAGCTGTTAGAGCCTCCTGAATACCACTCACTGGAACCTGAACTCCAGAGGCAGAGATGCGTACCTGCGACAGGTAAAAGTGAAGGAGGATGGCTTAGATGGGCAGACAGCTTTCTCCCTGGCCTGAGGTTCAGCCGGGATCATTCAGATCTCATTTATTTCTACTGAACGACATTCACAAAGGAATACTACCGTAATATTTAAGAATAAGGTTTTCTGAGCAAATTAGTAATGTGAATGGAAATGAAATGTTGGAGGAACTTTTTGTTTAAAGATTTTATTTATTTATCTTTAGAGAAGGGAAGGGAAGGGAAAGAGCAGGAGAGAAACATCGATGTGCAAGAGAAATATGGATCGGTTGCCTCTCACATGTCCCCAGCTGGGGACCTGGCCCACAACCCAAGCATGTGCCCTGACCGGGAATCGAACTGGGCAACCTTTCGGTTTGCAGGATGATGCCCAATCCACTGAGCCACACCAGTCAGGGTGGAGAAGCTCTTTAAATATGTGTTTCCAAGAACTCTTAATCCTCAAGTATAAAACACACAGTGACTGTTTTTGTGGTGATTAGAAATGCATCGAAGGCCGACTCCTTTTCAGTTCATTATTAGACAAATTCCTGCTTCCTTTCTGTGACTGTGAGCAAGTAGGGGAAAGCATTCCTGTAGAGACTCTTTAATCAGACAGACTGCACAGTGTATTAATTAATTTTTATGACTTTATTTTCCTAAAGAACCTATTACTCGGAGAAATAACGTTTTTGAAATTTGTCCTCACGCCACAGTATCAAGCACTGCACGCCCTCCCTAAGCAAAAGCTTCTTCACAGTAACGCATTTCATGTGTCTGTATCCATTTCTCCCTGGGCCATCACGGGGCCCTTTCCAGTTTGTGCCCTGCACACCCCCAAGTCCATACCCGTCTCCCCTGCATGCTGTTATTGAGTATTGCATTTTGCTTATTTGCCACTAACACATGCGATACCCATCGGTAGCTTATTGCTAAAATCCACTTTTGAGGGAGGCTGGTGGCAAGTTTAGCAAGCGTTGAGACATCACGATGAGACTTTTTTCTATGACTGACAAGAATGATGCTCTCAGTAAGGGTGTGTTCCTGTACACGACTGGCTTGAAAGTGAAGATGAATGAGAGATGCACTCTTACAAGAACGAACGTGGGAATGCAGCCTATAATTTAACAGTCCAGCATCTTGAACGAATACCTCAATAACAGATGGCCACTAACTCCATATTTGCGGTATTCCAGGGTACCCCTGCTCACAGACTGGCAACAGCCCTGGCTGGGTGGCTCAGGAGGTTGGAGTGTCATTCCATACACCAAAAGGTTGTGGTTTTGGTCCCCAGTCAGGGTACATACCTAAGTCCAAGTTTGATCCCCGGTCAGGGTGTGTACAGGAAGCAACAGATCGATATTTCTCTCTTACATCGATGTTTCTCTCTCTCCCTCCCTTCCTTTCTCTCTAAAATCAATAAACATATTCTTTGTTGAGGATTAAAATATAAATAAAATAAAATATTTGTTAAAAAAGAAGACTGACAACAGAGTCTTCAAACAAGATTAATTTTAATAGGCCTTAATAATAAAAACATTTGGGAGGAACTTGATTATTCACTCTGTTTGGTTGTATGTACCCGTTCAGGCCCAGTGAAATGGGTAAGGTCGCTGAGAAACAGAATTAGGAATTATATTATTGATGAAATTTGCTCTGAAAGAAACATACCCTGGAGTATTGTCACAGAAGTGTAAGTTGCCATATAACTAGGCCAAAGGGGAAAAAAGCAGGGAGGGGACAATGACTTTTGAGTCCAACTGCAGTTAAAGCCTGGATTGTACTCCGTTGGAAATTGTGGGTCCCATGCAGAACGCAAGGAAGTGCTTATGTCCTAATTAGCCAGCTTGCTTCATGATAACAATTTCTGTTTTCCTTGAGAAACGCTTCCTGACTCTCAGATATTGTCCCTCCTTGAGGGACAAAGTAGAAACCTTTTCTTCTCTCAGGGACAGCAATTGAAACAGATCTGGGCATTCACAAATGGAAGGGTGTTTAATCTCCCGCAGGTCTCAAGTAGGTGCTTGTTCTGAGCTAGTAATGGAATTGAAATTGTTTGTGCCCTGAGTGATTGAAGTCTAGATGCTGAAAAGTTAACAAAACTGAAAACTCTGGAAAATAACTTCTAACTGGCACGTGTTCATAGAAACTAGAATAACATAGGACGTAACGTGATGGCGTCAGCTGAGCGCCAGCCTTCCCAGTTATCTAGACAGGTAAGCGACGGTCCGTGTGCCTGGGCAAGTGGTGGTGCAGAGGCTGAGATGGAGTGGACAGAGGGGCAGTTTCACCAAGTGACGGGTCTCTGATTCAGTTAAAACGGTGTAAAAAGAGAGAGAGAGCCTCACACAGAACCCCAAGTTGCCCCGAGGGAGGTGGGGTTTGGTTTCTGGGGGCAGAAGAAGCCGGCACTTAGCTGGCGCCTCCTGGTCCCCGGCGGGCGGAGTTGCTCTCGTGGCTAATTGGTCTGAGAAAGCGAAAGCTTCTAGGGAGGGCTGTGTAATTTCTTAATCTTGCGTTTGCTTTTTTTAATCCTCCAGTTGACACATCTTATTTGCTTTGTCATGGTTCTAATGCTGTGTCTGTGCAGAGACACATGCCTGTTTTTATTTTGTTTCTCTGCCTGCACATACACACGCACGTACACAGGGAGGAACATATTATGTGTCCACAGGAGTTTAAAAAATTCTAACACATCGCACTAAGAAATGTTAAAATCTGTAAGTGGATACTGACTGACCTTTCTAAGAAAAGTTCGGCAGGACTCGCCACCAGCAGATGTTTGCTACCAGCTCAGAGCACGAGACTGTCAGTCACCGGTGGAGAACGAACGGGCCGCAGGGCTCCGGGCCAGGTGTATTTATAGGTGTGGGAGTGGAAGCAGCTGCTGGCCGCGGCTGCTGGGTGACCACTGAGGTTAGAACAAGCCCCCCTTTTAAAAACTGTCCATATGGGACATTGGCATAATTCACTTACTGAAAAATACTGTACGGATTTCCAGTCCTTATCGATTAAAAATAAAATCAAATAGTATAAAATGGTGTACATTTTCTGGAAGCAATTATGACAGAATTTTTCTAAACATCTTTGGAAATGATTATTGCAATATGGGTTCTTAGGGAGATGGAAAGCCTAAAAAGTGACTAGAAAGGGGTGTTTGTGTGTGTGTGTGTGTGTTTAAGAGGAGACCACAATGTCTGAAAATGCTTTCCAGTGGATTAAGGTCACCCAACAAAAACAGAAAAGGGACTCCTTTTTCCCTGTCGCACGGGAAGGTTGGGTCCTGGCTGATTTTCCCGTCCTGGCCTACTCAGCCTCATAGACTCAGTCCTGCTCTCCTGGGCACCACAGAGGTACGTGGGTCCCGTGGGTCCCTGTGGAGAAGTCAAGCACTGGGACCCACGTTTTGCCAGATGGAATTCCATATAAACTATTGATTTCTAGTTAAGGAAAATTTTGGAATAAATGAGGGATATTTTCTAATTGCCTAATTTTGAAAGCAGTTTAACTCTTCATTTCCCGGGCAAAATTAAAAAAAAACCAAAACTTTTATATACATGAAAGTGAGTTTCCAAATTTTTTGGACCTTTTGCCCATTATTTTGTATATGTATATTTATAGATATAAAGGAATACATAGTAATTATTGCCAATATTTAATGTATAGAAACATTCAGATAAGTGAATAAAAATCATACATAATGTCACTAAATAACCGCTGTTATTGGTATTTTCTTCCTTCATACTTGTTCATTGTTTACATTCATCGTTAATATTCATCTATTCACTGTTTCTTGTGCTTCATACATGTCAAGCTCTGTTCGCAGCTGAAGCCAGAGCCATAGCTATGAATTCTTTCATGGAGTTTAAATTCTAATAGGGAGTCAACATTACAAATGCGCGTGACTACAGCTAATAACTACTACAGCGGAGAACGCTATACTGCTGGGGGGGCGGCAGGAGAAGAGCCAGGGCGAAATGCACACCAAGCGCTCGCTTAACCCAGTGCCTGGCCCCCGTGGAGAGCCCAGCCCGTGGCAGCTGTGGCCGTGGTTGCCGTTTGTGCTCTGGAGTCCTTCTGTGGGCCCTGACTCAGAAGCAGCAGAAGTGGTGGAGAGAGAAAATGGGAGTCTCAACTCCTTGTTCCTTAGTTTCACCTGGGAACCAAAGCTGCATTTCGGGTCGTTCTCTTTCTGTAGCTTGGCCCTCAGGGATTCCATATCCATTTCCCCCGCTACTGCTCGGATGTGCTTTCCCACCCATCTTTGCATTGATTCCCATGTTCCAGTCCAGAGAGGCTTTCCTGTGTCTGCCCTGTGAGCAGTCTCAGCCCCATCTCTTAGCCCATCACGTATGAGTTCTGTGACCTTGGGCAAGATGGTTAATGTGTCTGGGCCTCCATTTCCTTGTCTGTAAGACAGGAGTAATAAATAGCACCTCACTCCTGGGTTTGGTGTAAGGACTGACTGGGAGAGCAAATTTACAACACAGAGAACAGTGCCTGGCCCCTGGTGTTAGCTATGATGCTTAGTTCTTGCTGCCCGAAACCTCCTTAACTTGAATTGTTAACCAACTGCCTTGACTTGAATTATTCACCCTATTTCCATTCTTCCATTCTACTAAAAATGGTCAACTTAATAAAACTGATACAAGTCTCTGTGTCATCTTATTCCATGACTTTTTAATAACAGTTGTTTCTACCTCCTGCTTTATATTATACAACTGTTCATTGATTCCCACTGAAAGTGCAGCACTTTATTTCGAGCTGCAAATGCTAGAAGCCAAACTGAAATGCACTCGAGGCCAGGAGGGGGAATTGGCTCCAGTAAAGGGGACCTCTGTGGCTGGCTTTGCCTCTTGGGGCTGGTAGGACCCAAGAACTCAAACCAGATGTCAGGATTCATTCGTATTCTCTCCTCCTCTCCCCCTCACTGCTCCTCTTCCCTCTTTCTCCATCAACTGACCGCTGGTTACCTGTCTCTCGTTGGTAATTACCTCCTCAAATCTAAAGCGAAGTATGTGAAAGCATTTGAGCTTTGATGTACTAAAAAATCTATTTTTGTGCTTTAAAAATAACTTTCAATTATAAAAATGCTTTTTGAATTTTAGGTTCACTAGTATATTCTGAAAAGATTTATTATCCTGTGAATTGTACAATAATGAAAAGGTTTTCCCCCCATATCCAATCCCCGACTTAGTTTTTTATTTTTTTCTCCAATAGCCCTAATTACATCTCATTTTATAGAAGTGAGCCTCATGTATAGTGAAGGAGAGAGAAGAGAGACAGAGAGAGAGAGATCAGTCAGTTGGGGTCCTGTGCAAACTTTCACCTACTGCTTGGGGAGGGTGCCTTAGTCATCTCTAAGTCCCTGGAGCCAGAAATGATGAGTGACAGTCATCAACTACCCTCAATGCATGTTTATTGAAATGAATGGAAGTGGTCCTGAGTGACGTCATTTGTTCTATGCCAAGATTCATTTGTTTCAGCATTATTTTTTGTAGATCTCAAAGACACTGGGAGCAAAAGAGATGAAACAGGCTGCCAGCACGTGTTCTGTCTTACAGAATTACAGTCTATTTTTAAAGTGCAGAGTGTCACACTTATTAGTCTTATAGCACCCCCTAATGGAGGATACTGTGTGCTGCATTCTAAAACTAAATGCATTCTTGGATGTAAGCCATTAACAATACAAAGACTAACTTGTCTTTTAATGTAAAATTTAAACAATGTTTTTGTTAAGTATCTTTTTTAAAGAAAAAAGGTACAAGGAAAGAAAATAAAATCCTTCAGATCCCAGTTGGACTATGTGAGTTATTTGGTTCATTCCAAAACTCACCTTTTTTTATTCCTACATCTGCCACAGTTAAATGACCTCAAATCTGATCCTTTTTGAGCTTGCTTTGAGGACTTGTTAGGACCAGAGCAGCATTTAGTCTAGGATTAATTATTCTTTGTAACTGAGGCAAAACCCTTCTAAGTACCCCATGTCTGTGAATTTGAGGTTTTCCAATCTGGTCGGTAGGACCAAGTGTCACTCTGGCCTTGCGTGAGCACAGGACTCTGTTCTCTCTTGTCCTTTCTGTGGCTTGTTCCCGCACCTTGGGTTCCTCACACAGGCACTGGTCAGGTGGAGGCCCCAGGGGTCCCCTCTGATGGCCATCATTCTCTCTGCAGGCTCCCAGGATGGCTGTGAATGCGGCCCAACACAAAATCATAAATTTACTTAAAACCTTTTTTTTTTGCTCATCAGTTTTTGTTAGTGTTTGTATATTTAATGTGTGGCCCAAGACAACCCTACTTTTTCCACTGTGGCCCAGAGATGCCAAAAGGTTGGACACCCCTGTGTGGAGTGTCTCAGGCGGGTGACACCCTAAATTGGTTCTTTGGTAAATAAATGTTTATCTTGACCATGCAGAATGTTTTTTGTAAAACATCTGCCCTTCAGGGTTTTCTTTTTTGTTTTTTTAAGAAGGATAACATAGCTAAGTGCATCTGCTGGGCCATAGTTTTGGTACCTTTTTTTTTAAAGCACCACACAGCTGCAAATCCTTGGGCAAAGCCCATTTGAAAGACGGTGTGGCCATGAGGGACTTGTGGCTTCTTGCTTGGAACCACTTCAGCTGGACTCACCAAGAGTGCTGGGTGTGATGATCACAAGGGAGGAACTGTAAGGGGTCCTTCTCTCTTGGCTGGAATGTGCAGGAGTTTCACTCCGTAGTGAAGAAGTGAGTGAAAGAGAAAGCTGAAGGAAGGAAGAAAGCAAGCAGGTGAGGAAGGAAAGAAGGATGGACAGTAAGAAAGACAGACAGATGAACCAAAAAATCTCACTTCTCCTTACCTGGCAAATGCATGTTCTCTCTGAAACTAAGGAGGGAAAAAGAAACCATGGACTATTAACACTAAAGCCACTAGTGACCACTTTTCTCCACTGGATGACCTTCCGTCATGCAAGAGTTTCATACTGTTTGGTTAAGAACTCGGTAAAGCTTTACACTGTTTTTAAGTCCCCTTTTATGTTCGTTGGACCTTACGGTGCAGGCTGTTCAGCTTCAAGGATGGTGGGAAGACAGCTACACACCATGTAAAAGATCTCTGTCCCCCAAAAAAATGACAAAAAAAAAAAAAAGATCTCTGTCCCAAGCATCGTCCAGGATTCACAGGAGATCCTTTCTGTAAGCTGTGTAGGAAAACCTAGGATTTCATTCTGGAGCAACTCAGTGTGTGTGTGTGGATGTCACCTGTATGAAACGTCAGCCAGCCACCAAGCATGAATCTTAGCTTCTGCTGCGTGTTTGGATCCCGCACAGGCAGGGCTCCTTTTTGCCTGGAGAGACGCGTCCTGCAGGAGGCTGAGTGGATATGGGTCAGTCACACCTTATTCCTTCTGGTTCGAGAAAGGAGCAGGGAGGGACATCAAATGCCCCTTCTCATTCTAAATTCCAATATTGGATCTCTTCAAAGAATGTCATTGAGTGTATTCATCCTTTGAAGAGAGCTCATGTTTAACGGAAAAAGAACTACATCAGAAATTAGAAGTCTCGGCCTCAGGTCATGGCTCTGCCCCAAATTAGCTGAGGAAAGTTGGGTGTCACTTTCTTCATCTGTAATAATGAGGGAATTTGAAACGTTGACATCAAATGCTCCCTCTCATTCTATATTAAGTAGCTATATTAATGATAGTGTTACATACCTCTATTACATATATTGAGTTGTGGTGTCATAAGCTAATGGTAGACTACATACAATGGAAGACGATAGAAATGTACACTCCAGCGGAACTCAGAATTAATCACTGGACGGTTTAAAGCGATTATGAACTTCCCAGAGAGTGACTCGTCAGGGTCCAGGGTTCTGTTGAAGAAGTGTAGATGGACATCTCTTCTTTGCCCTTGAGTTCAGATTTTCTTTTTAAATCATGCATATTTCTGTTAAGTTTTATTCAGCACCATCTATACATTTATTGTTATCTCAATCACCTACTCATTTCAAAATCTATTTGGTTAGAAAATATCTTCAATTTGTACACAGTGAATTTCTCATTTCTGTTACTGATTGTAACAATAATTCAAATACCCATTAGAATTATTCCTTGTTCTTATGTTAATATAAATGTTAGTAACAATGGAATTTATTGTCCCAAAATGCTGTCACAGGAAGCTTTTTCTAAAGGGGAGAAACTTAATATAAATGAAAGTGTCTTCTTATGGCAGTGGAAATTAGTCACACGTTGAATATTTCCTTGTCTCTTTTTCCCACCACGTGATGGTATCTATAGACACAGGAAGGGACCGTGCTACAGGTATTCAGTTTCGTTGGTTTGAAATAGCGATACTAAACACGCTGAATATAATGTAAGACACATGGGGGAACCTGATAACTTTTTATTCAATAAAGGAGTAAGGTAATGGATGGATACGGAGGTTTTTTCATATTCATTTGAAGTCCACTGTGGACATAGGTATGGTCCTTAAGTACAAAACAGAATTTTTAGTCATTTCATTATATTAAACACCTTAAGTTGTATGTAGACTTTGCTATAACATTATCTCCATGCAGATACTTAGGTGATTTTAGGGGTTTAGTATTAGACTAGGCTCCTTTTCAATTTTAGGGCATTTCCTTACTAGAGTAATAACATGTGTGTACAAATGTGTCACTTCTGAGACATAAACCCTGAAGCTAGTATTAGCTGGGCCCTAAGCAGGGCGGGTTTGAACTGGCATATTCTCATGATGAGTTAGGATGGCAAGAATGGGAGTTGAACTTCATGTCATTGTAATTGTAGGCAATACCCTCTATTTGCTTGTGTCTTCCTCCTGCTGTGACTATCACTAGTTTTTAGCTCACTGAGGTTCCTA
Organism: Desmodus rotundus; assembly: GCF_022682495.2. Taxonomy (NCBI): domain Eukaryota; kingdom Metazoa; phylum Chordata; class Mammalia; order Chiroptera; family Phyllostomidae; genus Desmodus; species Desmodus rotundus. The sequence continues at coordinate 188,781,004 of NC_071387.1, read as the reverse complement.
GGGGAAAATGAGGGCTGGGACACGGTATGTGCTTGGGACATGCATTGCACTCAACAAATGTTGTGATGAGGATTGAGAAAATATGAGGTATTGTGAGATCCTGGTGAGTTCAACAATTTTCTCTAGAGTTGGCCAATCATAGTGTATGTTGAAAATTCACTGTTGGTGTTGATGATGATGATGATAAGATTAATGCCAAGGTTTATTTTAAAATACTGTGGCTTCCCTGTTCTTAAGGTTTGAAGTGTTTCTAACAAGTCCCACAGAGCCTCGAACGGCCTAGTCCACTTGCTGCTTTCCCAGCTTTGTGCAGTGATGTTCTTCGGGTTCACTCTGCTGCAGTCACACCAGCGGTTCGCAATAGTGCTGTTAGCTCCTTCTCACCGCAGAGCCTTTGCATTCGTTGTACATTGTTCTTTCAGGAACTCTCTGAGCCCTTAGGGTAATCTCCTGCTTATCCAGATTTTAGCTTCAAGTGACTTTTTCAGAGATGTCCAAACCCTATACCTCTCCCTCATCCTGTCGCTTGTTGCAACTGGGTAATTGTGTAGCTGGTCGTTCAGCCTATATCTCTGCTCTTGGCATTTGAGCTTCGTGGGGCAGAGTTTGGCTTGTTTACCTCTGCACACGGCTTTACCAGAGAGCGTGGCCAACAGTATGTGCTCAATAAATACCTGCTGAAGCAAATGAATGTTGACTCATCCAAAGTTCAGTTAAATTTTTTGTTTTCTTTTTTTCTCTCTTTAGCTGGGAAGTTATCAATTCCAAACCAGATGAAAGACCCAGGCTCAGCCACTGTATTGCAGAGTCATGGATGAATTTCAGCATATTTCTTCAAGAAATGTCTGTTTTCAAACAGCAGAGCCCTGGCAAGGCAAGTTTTGGGGTATAGGAGAATTACTGTGTGCTTTAAAACTTGAAACAAATGAATTAACTTACTGTATCAGCTGTGAGCTTCCTCTAACTCAGCGTATAATTTTCTGCAACACATGCCACAGAAGTTGGCATCAGCAAGGTTCAGAAACAGTAGGGCGTTACCATGAGAAAACTTCAACCTCTTATTTTGAAATTGGATTGGTTTCCTATTTTTTACATATTTATCTAGCTCCTTAATAAAACAAGTGGTGATTGGTCTTGTCATCCAGACCAAGAAGAAAAAATATCCTACTAAGAATTTCAGTTTCTAGTATTTAGCCTGGTCCTGAAGTTGAAGGGAGATGAAATGAACCCATAGTCCTTTGGAGGGGCTTTCGGAGATAATTGAGTCTCACTTTTAATCTAAAAAGTGGAGTTTCTTGTATTACTTCTTTAAGAAATTAAACCTTTGACAAAAAATTTGCAGTGATTATATAAATGGAATGAGTATTTTTTCCAAGTAAGATGAAACCTGTGAGAAGAGTCCTCAGTGGTTTGAAAGGGATTGCACAGAGAAGCACGCACACTTGTGTTATTTTTGTGCGTGGTGGCAGCTTCAGCTGCATCCTGAGAGCAGGGGGCAGGTGCAGAGCCATCAGTGGGCCCTTGCCATCCACCTGTAGTTGGCAAGAAGCGCCTAGGAGTATTGGTGTTTACAATCCCTCTCGTTGTACCATGTACGGGTACTCTCTTAGCTTCAGTGTTAGTACTAAGTAGTAGAACTATGCTTGGACACATTTTGAACATATCAAAATAGCAAGGTTGTATGCGGATAGATTTTTAGAATAGATATCTTTTGGGGGGTGCATTTTTTGCCTACTTTATCAAAATGATTAAACATTTTTAGGAGATTCTGAACTTAAAGCTTCATTGGATTGCCTTAATAGGATCCAAGTTAATTAGCTTAAGAGGATGATGCCACAGATTCAGAGGATAATATGAAATCTCTTATTGAGATTGAAGACTGAATTGAGTACATTAATGCTTTTATAGACTTATTTGTTCTTTCAAGTTTTAAGATCTTTCCTCTTCCATTTTACTACTAGAATGTCATATTCTTCAAGGGCCTTTGCTAGTTAAAAATAGCTGTTAATTTAGTTTCTCAAGTTCATCCTTTTGACTAGTTAGTTAATAAACTAGTTCTCCTTTTGACGAGTTAGTTTATTAACTCCATGCCAGAGAATGAAAAATCAAAGTTAATCTGAATTGCAGATCTCTTTGCTCTTCCTCTTATCAGTTATTGATCAGTTACAAATCCCTTATTTGTGTGGCCTTTTTCAGATTTCCTCATTTTCTTTGCTTATCAGTTTAATGTAGTACTATAATAAAGCAAAAGAAGATAGTTTTTTTTTACAATTAGAGTGTGGAAAATACGTGAAGACTTTATGGGAGAACTTTTCTATCTTTATGTTTAAAATTTTTTTAAAAACCAAGAATTTTTGAGGGGTCATGACTGACAGAAGGAACATAATCACATTTCACTGTAGGAATTTCATTTAATTCACAGTTGGTTTCTAGGTGACGTAGACAGGAGTAGATTCGATACAGTTACAGGAGATAGTAATGGCCAGAAGAGTTATCCCAGCAGCTCATCCACTGTGCAAATTACTATTACATTTGCAGAAATGCCTCTAATTTCTGTAATGTGTTTTGCTGTGTTTATGAATTTCGGTGAACTTACAGAAGTAAATAGTTTGAACACACAGATTTAGTTACCAGGCTGCTTTATATTCAGTGAGTGATCCTGAGTAAAAGAACTTTCTGGGGGCATGTAAATCATTAGTCTCTTGCATCTGGCAGTAATACAGCCCCAGACGTGATTAATGGGAGACAGTGTGCTCTGTGCCTAAATGAGCTTCTAGAACGTCAAAATGATTGTTGCCAAGTGTGAGAATGGACTAAGGCTGGTTACACACTGCAGTTGTTAGAACTAAGGGCAAAAGAACACCAAGAAGCATTCGGCACGATGTAATAGATCACATATAGATAAATAACTGGGTGTGCGCCCTGTGCTTCGAGTTGTCTTGGTGTTATGCGTAACGTCCTGTGTTATTTCTCTGATTTCCAGTTTTGTCTCCTGGTCTGCAGTGTGTGCACGTTCTTTATGATCTTGGGAAGTTGCATTCCTGGGGTTATACTCAGCTATCTCCTCTGTAAGTATGGAACATCTGGCTAGTTCGAGTGATGCATGTGGTATCATTTAATGGTCAACGAGACCTTCCATAGTTTGGAAGATGAGGGATGAGTACTTAATTATAAAGAAAGTTGATGATTCTTTCATTTCCACCTGTATAAATTTTCTCCTTTTCATAGAGATCTGTTTATATTTTAAAATTGGAAGACTATTTGCTAAAAGGCAGGGTTATAAGTGGTTAACTATATTTTAAATTATGTCTTAAAATGATAATTAAGCTAGACTCCCCACTCCCACAGATGCACAAATAGTTTTGCCCTTGTACATGTTCTATGGCTCAAAAAAGAATTAAAACCACAATGAGATACCATTAACCAGCGTAGTTAAAATTAAAAAGATCATATCATGCTAATTAGCAAGGCTGTGGAGCGACTGGAATTCTCATACTGTTGGTGGGTATGTAGCGTGGTACAGCCACTTTGGATATCAGTTTGGCAGTTTCTTCAAAACTACTGTATGTCCCAGCCATTCCACAGTTAGGTGTGTACCCAAGAAAAATGAAAGCATTTCATTTTTCAATTTCATTCGTCCCAAAAGACTCGTACACAGATGTTCACAGCAGCTTTATTTGTGGTAGCCCAAAATAGAACATAGTCCATATGTCCATCAACAGATACGGGGATAAACAAACTGTGGTATATCCATTCAATGGATTACTACTTAGCACTAAAAAATTAATATGTGCGGCAATCTGGATAAATCTCAGAATAATTAGATTGAGTGGGAGAAGCCAGATTTTTAAAAAAATATAAGGTATGTCCGGAAAAAATCCAGCCACTGCTAATATAACAAGAATGGTTTGTGCAACATTGATGTAACCTGTAGCCAAGGAGAGTGGACTGGAATGGGCATGTGTGAATAATGACAACTTCATGTTCTAGTCAGTGGGGGCAGTAGACACCATTCAGTGAGCATGTGTCCTGTGTGGCCGTCACATTCATATGACTGAGCAAGTAGAGCAATGAATCTGCATAAAATTTTGTGTTAAGCTTGAGCATTACCTCTATGGAAACCATTTGGATGATTCAGAAGGCTGCAGCTATGGGCAGCTGGTGATTGGTAGCTTCATCACAACGATGTGCCTGCTCATGCATCACGTCTTGTGCAGAGTTTTTTGGTGAAACATCAAATCACCCAGGTGACTCAGCCCCCCTACAGCCCAGATTTGGCACCCTGCGACTTCTGGCTTTTCCCAAAATTGAAATCACCTTTGAAAGGGCAGAATTTCAGACTATTGGTGAGATTAGGACTATCGGGAAAATACGATGGGACAGCTGATGGCAATTGGGAGAACTGTGTGAGGTCCCAAGGTGCCTCCTTTGAAGACAGAGGCATCATTGCCCAGTGTTTCCTGTATCTTGTATCTTCTTCAATAAATGGCTCTATTTTTCATATTACATGGCTGGATACCTTCAGGACAGACCTTATATACTGTATGATTTTATTTATGTGTTGTTCAAACTAATTTTTAGTGACCAAGCAGACCACTGCTTTCCTGGGGATGAGGCAGGAGAAATCAGGGAAAGGCAGGAGGAAAGGATTCATAGAAACATGCGGAAACTTGGGGTGGTAGAAATTTTCACTGTCTTACTGTGGTGATGGTTTCTTTGTTGTGTGCATAGGCCAGCACATATCAAATTGTACACTTTATATATGTGCATTTACTGCACATCAACTATAACTCAAAAATGCTGTAAAAAACGTGTAGGTTTCCTGCTTCTCCTGAAAAATATGACTTAGCGCCGCCACCTTTGGATGGTGTGGGCATTTTCCATTTAACTAACCCTCCTATTTCCCTATTTTTCTCACACCAGCTTTTAAAATTTACACATACCACCTTGGCTTCTAGAGGTATTTGAGTTTGCAGCTCCTATTTAAAAGGTAAATAGGCACGTTTCCTAACCACAACAAAGAAGTAAATATTAGGAAGACAATACAAGCTTCATTTCTTTCTGTATTCCTAATGCATGGCACAGATGGCAAATGGTCCGAGCTCAAATCCGTTCCCCCAAATAGAACTCATGTAGCATATCAGCCTCTGGATCTGCCTTGTTCTGCAGGCAAAGGAGAAGAGAGCCAGAGAAGGAGAGTGTAATATGGGCAAGGCACGATTCAGATGGTTTGCGTTCATCTCATTTGTCCTTCACAACAGCCCCGAAATTTTTATTATCCCAATATATCCTAATGTGAGAGGCAAATAAATAATAACTTTCCCACGGTGCAGTGGCATTTAACAAGTAAGTTCAACAGTCCCTCCAGGCCTGTTGTTCAGAAAGCATGGGATCTTTGTGTGCATTGTGAGGGTGAAAGGATTGAAGGGAGGGAGTTGATCTAATGGCAAGTCTTCGAGAACAATGAGTATAAACGAGTGGGGGGGATGGTGCGTGCTCATGCATGCAGAATTAAATGTTTTTATTACAGGGGGAAGAACTGAAATTATGAGCTTATTTTATAGAAGCATTTCCCTAAGGAAAAAATCCTATGTGTCAGTAAGGGAACTGTAATATTTTAACGGAATACAAAGATGTAGCCTTTTGAAGTAAAGATCATCTTACCCACACTCTCCTCTTCCTTATATTTCAGTACTGTGTGCCTTTTTGTGTCCACTGTTTAAGTGTAATGATATGGGACAAAAGATATACAGCAAAATCAAGTCAGTTCTGCTGAAACTGGATTTTGGAATTGGAGAATATATTAACCAGAGGAAACGTGAGAGATCTGGTAGGTAAACTTTGAGTCTAGATTCCACACGGGAAATGAGATATCAACAAGCTATTATTATGAAACCACCTTCAGTACATTTCAGGGTGTTTTAGCCTTTTCACAGCATATTACTACAGAAGCTAGTCCCCCCAAAGTAACATAGACTTTTCCTATTTAGATTTTTATTCTTTTCTGAAACATACAGTAAATTGATTTTTAATTAAATTGTCAGGGGAGGGAGAAAAAGATTCACCCATTCTATATGTGCTACTCATGATTTACTCACTTTAATTTGCTTTATTGGGGCCGCGCTATTGCAAAATAAAAAGGACACAGGTAGGACTGAGAGTGTGGACACTGAATGAGAGGAATCAAAAGAATGGGAAGGAGAAGAAAATACATAGAGGAAACACCAATGTGATCAACTTTCACCTTTTCACTTGTCCTGACCTTGTGGATTCTCAGTCTATAGCAAGCATCACAGTGGCCAGGAAGGCCTATTACAGCATAGACTGCTGGGCCCCACCCCGAGCTTCTGATTCAGCTGGTCCAGGGTAGGGCTTGAGAATGTGCATTTCCAACAAGTTCCCAGTGGGGTGGATGCTGCTGGTTCAGGGACCGCACTCTGAGAACCACTCCTACAGGCCATTTCCCTTGGAAATCAGACCCTTGCCGATATGCAAAGCTTGAACCTTTAATTCTGTGGAAGCTCTGGAGAAAATGAGGAATGTGGGTAAGGGTATGTAATGGATAAAATACACTCTGTCTAAGCTGGTTGGGAAACTGAAAGCTTCCAAATTTTTTCTCAACAGAAGCAGACAAAGAAAAAAGTCACAAAGATGACAGTGAATTAGACTTTTCAGCTCTTTGTCCTAAGGTATTTTTTTGTTTAGTTTTCAATTTGTTCCTGTGTAGTTTGACTGTAAATTTATTTACATGCACTAAAGCAGAATGATTTTCCTAATAGACTCCTCCTGTTTCTCTAAGATGATTGAACAATTCTGAAAGGAAAATATTCATATGGTTTTTATTATTCTGACATTTTTGGTGTTAGTATAGAGTTTTCAAAAGGTTTGCCACAGGAGGTTACAGTGTGCCGCTGGCATTTATGTTAACACAGATTAGCCTGAGGGCGGCCGCCAAAGAGTTGTCTGTGTCCGACACAGATGTGTCCGAGGTCTCCTGGACTGACAACGGGACCTTCAACCTCTCGGAAGGGTACACGCCGCAGACAGACACTTCCGATGGTACGTTCGCATTTCTCCTTTTCCTGTAGTTACGAGCGCATGCCGAAGTGTTTAACTCTGTCCACTGCTGAGTGGGTAAACAAAGTGGGCTGTATCTGCAGTGAACTACCACTTGGCTCTCCGAGTGAGGTACTGACACTTGCTACGATGTGGATGAGCCTTGAACACATGAGGCAAAATGAAAGAAGCCAGACACAAGTCTGTGTAAGTCTGTTTATGTGAAACGTGCGGAATAGGCAAGGCCATGCAGATGGAAAGTGGCTGCGTGGCTGCTGTGGGGCCTGGGGGAAGGGGAACGGTGGCTGCTAATTACTATGGGTTTCTTCCTTCCTTTCTTTCTTTGTATGAGTTTCTGTTTGGAGTGATGAAAATGTGCTAGAATTAGGTAGGGGTAATGGTTGTACAGCTTTGTAAATATATTAAAAACCACTGAATCGTACACCTTAAAGGGGTAAATTTTGCAGCATATGAATTGTACCTCAAAAGCCATGATTTTTTGATGAGAAGAAAATCTAAGCAAGTCCATATCCAAAAGTCTGCCTTTATTTTGAAAACAAATAAATATTGACCGTGAACAAAATGAATGTCTAATATATCTAGTGGCTTATAGCAAGCTTATAGCTTATAGCAAGCATGGGAGGAGGGGGAGAAGCTAATCAGAAATATCCAGGGCTGGTTCTCACTAACAGAGACAGAACTATGGAGGGCAGACTCCCTGAGTCCAAAGCTGACTCCAGGGTTTCTCATGTTTTTCTTCAAAGTTAGTTTAAAAATTAAAAAAATAAACTCTCATTTTTAATAATTAGGTGAAATGCAAGAATACTGTTTTTCTAGAGGAAGGAGGGAAGTGGTATAGGGTTTGAAAGGAGACAGGTTGGGAGTCTGGGGGACCTGGGTGTTGGCTTCCCTTTGTAATTAGCTAACTGTATGTCCTTAAGCAGGTGACAAAATTTGTATGGACTTCAATTTCCTCAGCTTTAAAGTGCATTCGAACAAGAGGATCATTGAAGTCCACGGAAGCTCTATAAACTCTCAATATCCACAAGACCTGGAAAACACACACTTTGTTTTTAAGCATCCCATCCCAGAGTTACACAGTGAAGGGGCAATAATAACCCAACCCACAGACGAGACTTCCGTAATTAGATCGAATATTTCAGATCACTGTCGTAGGAGTTAACCATTATACTGAAAGATTTTCTATGAGAAGTGAAAAACAATAAAATCACTGTTTGCCTATGAACCAGGCAATGCTTTCAAATTTCCTGAATCTTAAAAGTGTTTCTCTGTGTGTATATTCAGGACATGAGTTTGGTTAAAATGATATGGTCAATTTCAGCTGTATTTATGGGAAGTCAGATGTTTCCATATGCTCTGAGGTTGGACATGGAAGAGAAGGAGCAACATCCTCTGATTCATTGCTTTAAACAAACACAGGTTACAGATACGCAGATGGATCTTCATGGATGAAAATGCTAAGGTTGGGGAATATTCCACACCTGCTGCTCCAGATACCATGAAACCTCCAGTTGAAATATTTTTTATTTTGTGACCATACATAACCACGTTGGCTTAAGCTAATTTCCTCCCCAGGGACAGGATGAAATTTTTGTTTATGGTGAACGTTTAAATTTCAGTCACAAAGCCTCAACCTAACATTGGACAGGTTGAATATTCAGTCATTACATACACGGCTTTGCAGTTACAAGGGAAGTTAAAGATGTCGGTGGGACATGTGGTATTTGTGTGCTTGTGGATACAAAGTGTCCCAAATTTGGGAGGGGTCCAACATGTGTGGCTGAGTTGATTTCAACTTTTATTTCAGCGCTTTTATCTCAAAGTTATGTACGTGCTTAAACATGAACTTCTGTTGTGCGTTTCACAGATCTTGACCGACCTAGTGAGGAAGTTTTCTCTCGAGGCCTTTCCGATTTTCCATCTCTAGAAAATGGCATGGGAACAAACGATGAAGAGGAACTAAGCCTTGGCTTGCCCGCTGAGCTCCAGAGAAAGAAGGAACAGTTGGACGGCGGTCTCATACCCAGAAGGGAGAGGCAGTCCGCAGCTGGTCTCACTCTTCCTCTGAGCAGTGACCAAACCTTCCAACTGATGAGCAGCCTGGCGGGGGACGTCATCACAGCTGCAGTGACTGCTGCTATCAAAGACCAGATGGAGGGTGCACAGCAAGCCCTTTCGCAGCCTGCACCCAGCCCAGGGGAGGACACAGACACCGAAGAAGGTGATGACTTTGAACTCCTTGACCAGTCAGAGCTTGATCAGATTGAGAGTGAATTGGGACTTTCACAAGACCAGGAAGAAGCTCAGCAAAGCAAGAAGTCTTCAGGCTTCCTTTCAAATCTGCTTGGAGGCCATTAGTCTGGAATCAGCTTGTGTGACAGAGCCCAGATAAATTACCAAAAAGTCTCAAACAAGCAAAAAAAAAAAAAGAAAAAAAAGGAAAATATGTTTTCGAACTGTGAGCTTTACTGATTACTTTAGATTATTTTGTCTTATTTTCCCTTCTGCAGTGAATTAATTGGATATATACCCACTGACACTGATAGATTGATATCTCTGATGGTTGTTTGTATGTAATGAGCATGGAAATGAAAAAAAATATATACATACAGTTGACCCTTGAACAAACGGATTTGAACTGTGCAGGTCTACTTCTTTGTGGATTATTTTCAATAAATACTATAAATGTATTTTCCTTATAATTTTTTTAGACATTTTTGTTTTTCTAGCTTACTTTCTTTTAAGAATATAGTATATAATACATACACGAAATGTGTTAATCAACTGTTTATCGGTGAGGCTTCTGATCAATGGTAGGCTATTAATAGTTAAGTTTTGGGGGTAGGCAAAGATATATACGGAGTTCTAACTGCCCCTGACCCCCGCATTGTTCAAGGGTCAATTGTGTGTGTATATACACATACATGCAAACATATACATACATCTATAAACACATATACACACATACTATGTTTTCAGAGATGAATATTAGGGGTTGGTTTTAAAGCAAAAAGAAAGCACCAAATTATTGAGATCCGTCCATAAAAGTACTCCTTATGTTTTCTTTACAATTACTTTTTCAAGCATGCAAAAACAGTTTATTATAACTCATTGAAATATCAACAATTAATCATGAATACATGCTGTATCAGCTCCTTTGCTCCTAATATTTAGAAACAGGTAAACATTTTTGATATTTTGTTGTAAAAAGACAAAAATTATTAGGGCATCTTTAGTTGAAGGACTTGGGAAATAATATCAAAGTTAATTTCCTAGGAAAAAATTCTTAAAATACATTTAACTCTTTGGGATAAGCTGGTACATTTCCACGTTGTTTCGGCAGTTGTAGACTTAGGCTTCCTTCTACATGGCATGCTTTGTAGACCGCCAGCTGTAGTCCTGCAGTGGGTGATACTGACCCATCGAAAACAAGTAATTCTATATCACGTAGACGGTGGTTTTGATGTAAACAGAGATTGGGCTGTTTTTGTGGTTCAGTTGTCTTATGTTTGTAATAGGGTTATTGTGAGTGCAGATCTGTTCTGTCTGCTCAGATGTAGGTTAAACCCTTATGTTTGATACACTGTCATGGAAAATGTCTCTTAAAATCATGAAGCTAGTTCCTGGTCTGTTCTGTGAGTGATGCGGTCAGCAGTAGAGCAACAATAACTGGTTTTGTAGGTTGTATAGACTCTTTTACAGGAGAAAAACTAGCTTGGCTTTAAAGTGTATTTATTTGCCATTGAAGTCTAAATATTTAATCTGTTTCTCATTGGGAAGCTAGAATATATGTTTCCATTATTTTAAACTTTTTAGATCGTCTTTAAATAACCAGATTTGACTTAGCTTTTTTAACAAAGGACTAAAGAGCAGAAATCAAGCTAATTTTGTTTCTATGATACAACTTTTAATAGCGTTGAGGGACCATGCCAGCAATACCAACCAACAATCTCTTCAATCGTCAGGTTCAGCTGGCATTTCTACAGATGCTTCCAGACATCTGAGACCCTCAGAAAGGAAGGATAATCCAAGAATATAGGAAATCTGTGGTCCCCTCTGTTCGTTTTATCCCTTTCCTTATATTTCTAAAGACTACTTGTAGGTAGTCTGACATTTTAATGTAGCATGTCTTATTTATGTTTTCTTTCTGAGGTATTAAAGTATCTAGACTGAATTTTGCCAAATGTTAAAGGGGGAGAAGTCACTGAAGACTTTGAACACCTGCTTTCTGTGATTGACTGCGCTTATGTCGTTAGTGCCTCATAGCTGTGTTTGATGCCCTTTACTGACACAAAGTGAGCCTGTGCCTTCATTATCTTGCCCATTTTGGAACAAATGAAAACTTGGTGTTAGATCCATGAACTGTGTGCTTTTGGGAGGCATATACCTGAATTCTATCCAATAAGTTTCTGGACATGAAGAAAAATACAGTCACATATTTATAAAATAGTTGTGACCAGGATTCTTTTTTTTTTTTTATGTGTATGCTTCTTCATTAAAAAACATTTTTGGCCATAAAGTCAAAAAGTTTAAAGGTCATCTCAGTTTCTTTATTGAAGGGAAAACAAGAATTTAAATAATCCAAGTAATTAAAGGATGTGTTACAAGTCAGTGGACAAGCTTACAAGAGAAGATAAACTCAAGAGCTGATAGTATGAATAATGCACCAGAATCAATTGTTATTAACTATAAATTAAAAGGGGCCTAGGGATGGGGAGGGCGGGAGGAGAGGAGAGGGAAGAAAAATGTGTTATACTAGCACCATGGAGGAGATATACCAGCTCTCTATGGACAGTAGCATTATAACCACATATGCACTTCAGTGTTATTTGTTCGAGAATATGATTACAAATTTACACAATGCAATAATGGTATTCTTAATTCAAACAAACAGGGATGGCGAGGGTTTTTGCTTGTGTGTGTGTGTGCCTGTTGTTTGTTTGTTTTGGTGGGGGAGCATTATATATAACCTTGTTTCTGATTTTAAGATTTAGTAACAATAAACCCTGTGATTGATCCCATGTAGTGGGGGACTATATGTCCCTTACCATGAGGATTTATGCAGTCATCAAAATCTGAAGCATGGATTTAAAAAAAAAAATTATAGAGTTGTAGAAAAGTGATTTTGCGCATTTTGGGTAGAAGATGCTCAGCAGAATCATACAATGGGAATAGCAAATGTTGACCATGCGTTTTGATCTGAAACAGTAGAACAGGGCCCAAGAAGGTCATGTTTGCTTTGAAAGATCAACCCAGGGTTAAAGCAGTGTGTATATTCTCATTCTGAAACATCTTTGCTGTCTTCTGACCCTAAAAATCTTCAAAAGTGATTTTTAAAAAACCGCTCCCCCCAGTTTAGTATTCTCTTAGGAAAAGAAATTTGTATAAGGTGTTGCAACTGGCAAACATCCTCAACACATTGAGGCATCTCCCTCCAACATCTGACACAGTGCAACTTTCTTCCTTTTAAAAAGGCAAATGCTGGCATACATTGATTTTAGGCAAGAAGCAAATCTACATTTAAGAAAAAGTGATTTAAATGTTTTCCTTTTCTGTTTATAACTTAGGTTGATGTAGTCTTTATACTGTTCCAATTATATTAGTTATAAGACAGAAATTATTCTGAACACCCTCACTACACTGTTGTCAGAGGTCATTTGTTACCATGATGAAGTTAGACAGTCCCAGAAGTATATTTTGTGTGTTATTCCCCCATTTCCACCAAAACATTTTGGTTAGTATGGAATGTCAGGAGAACACATTCTGGTTCTGATGTTAATACTCTGACCCTAAGGCACAATGTCAAAGTCACCTAACATCTCCAAACCACCACCTCGGTTTCTCTAAGCATAAAATTAGAAAGCTAATTCTTATCTTTTCACACAGGGATGTTTTGAGAGTGAATGCGGGGGAGGGGGGGGAAGCATTTGAAACACCTTCAGGGGATGAAAAAAGCTGTAGAAAACATAAACCAAGATAGCAATTTTTTTTTCCTGCCTATGTTTCAACTAAGCAATCTTTTTAAACATGAAGACAAAGTCAAAAGACAAGTGCCTACTTACAGGAAAACTCTTTAAGTTTCTTTTAATGGGCCTACCACTTTATTGGCCTCATAACCCAGTAAGTGCTGTGGAATAAAGGATGAAGAGTTTTGCAGAAATGCCCATTTCAGTTGACTCTGGCCCATGTGTAAGATTCTACACGAGTCACTTTATGTGGTTCTAACACTTACTGGCTGTGCCTCTACGTCATCTAACATCTCTGAACCTATTTTCTTTACCTGTAAAATTAAGAAATAACACCTACCTCACAGTATGCTGTGAGAATTAAGTTTCGAAGACAGGTTGGCAAAATACAGCCTGTGGGCCAAACCTGGCCCGCCACATGTTTCTGTGTGGAATACCAATAAAGGTGACTCGTTTACAGTTTTAAATAGTGAAAAAATCAGAAGAATATTTCACAACATGAAAAATATATAAACTCAAAATGCAGCATTCATAAATAAAGTTTCACTAGAATGTGCTACATTCATTTCCGTACTGCCTGGGGCTGTGTTCGTGCTACAGCAGAAACGTTGAGTAGTTAGGACAGAGAAACGTGGAATAGCTATAACAGAACATAGGCCTACAAAGCCTAAAATGCTTACTGTCTGGTTCTTTATGGAGAAGTTTGCCAGCCCTGGTCTGATACATAGAACACAATTACAGTTAGGATTGTGTGTAATCTCCATGACTGTACCGTTAAGTGGTACTAAGAGCATTTTGCCGGAAGGACGGGTTTAAATTGATTGCCCAAAGTTACATAGCTAGTAAGTGGAAAAGCCAGTTTGACCCCAATGCCTATTCTCTTTCTAATGTAATATTATTGAATGTTTAAAAAAATATATTAAGTGATCATAATGTTAAATAGTTTAACAGAATTTTACTATATTATTAGATGAGTTATTTGATTTAATTTTTTTTTCAAAGAATCCAGAAACCACCTGATCAATACGTTTTAAGTGCTATAATAACCAGGTTTTTCTGTACATTCTAATTCCTTGTACATTTAAAAACAAAACTTTGCATTTTTAGGGACCCAAAACTAACAGGTAGTAAAATGTCTTAAAATTATTGAAACATCACAATACTTACCATTGGTTATGAACACAGAATTCATAGTCATTGTGAACCACTTATTCAATCAATGCATGTTAGTTTTATATTCTGTATTTGTCACCCCCAAAAGGTAACCTCAGCAACCCTACCTCCTTTACAGTTTTCCTTTTAAAAACCAAGTTGCCACTACAATACAGGGATGTGAAGAGCAGTAAGCCTGAGACAAGCAAATATCGTGATCACTCCATTAACTGACCTGAAGGTGACCTTACTAACTTGTAAGAATGTTGTGAGCATCCAAACTCCACATCCCAGCACCGCCGGAGACTGAAGAGGAGCCAGCCACGTCGTCACAGGCAGCTCACTGCTACAGCACGTGCCTCAACAGCTTGGTAATTAGTGAGCTGAAGTGAACTGACAGTATCTGGGAGGAATTTTACTTTTCAATATTTTCAAGTTAATTTTTTTCATGGGTGGTCTCAGTTTAAATGATTCAGTCGGATGATAACTTGGCAATAAATATTTTTGATAATATTGTGAGCAGAGATTAGACACATTACTATAGCACTCAGGAGATGCTGTGGAAAATTTAACTCAGAGATCGGTTAGTGATTGGCTTGTGTTTACCAGAGGGCTACTTGGGGGGTTTTGGTCCCCCCTTGTATGTATGGCTCTAACACTGCTCTAGTGCACAGCAGCGAAAGGCCTCCCTGCTCTCGCCGGGCTTATAGTCCAGATGTGGGTGATGAATGCTTAATGGGACCAAATCATTCTCGTTTTCCCAGGTGGAGGGGTTTCCTGGGATACGAGACTTTCAGAGCTAACACTGGGAAATCAGTCACAAACAGCAAGTACTAGTGGTGGCCAATTTCCCAAAACGGTCCCCAAAGACACCCTACTCGTGCCCTTGTGCCCTTATGTGGACCCCTCCCACGTTTAATAAGGCTGACCTTTGTTAGTCATGTACTGAATAATGATGTTTTGGTCAAAAATGTACCACATATATGAGGGTGATCGCATAAGATAATAGTGGAGCTGAAAAATTTTACAGCCTAGTGACATCACAACACATTACGTGTTTGTGGTGAGGCTGGTGTGAACCTGAGCCGCCAGTTGTATAAAAGTATAGCACGTACAGTTATGTACAGTACAATACATAATACTTGAAAATAAAAGACTATGTCACTGGTTTATGCACTTACTATACTTTTTGTGGGAGTGCACACTTTCCAATTACAAAAAAACGTTTGCTGTAAAACATTATCCCGTGTTCTGCCAGCAGCATCCTCATACATCTCTTCTTTACCACCTCTTGATTGCATCATTTTCTCTCGTACTTGATTTAATCTCACGTCGTTTTGTGTATTAACCTGCTGTACTGGCTTGTAGCCTAGGCACAATGGGCTATATCCTATGGTTTGGTTGTGCAGTAGGCCAGGCCATCTAGGTTTGTGTAAGTGCACTCTATGGTGTTCACATACCAAGGCCGCCTGTGTATTTTCAGAACTTTCCCTGTCCATAAGCAGCACAGGACTGTGATAGCACATTGTGAAAACTGTGTGACTTCCCAGACCAGGTCATAACAGACATCATGGCTTCCACTTTGCTCTTTTTGGAGGACGCCAATCGTCACGAAGACACTCAAGCAGCCCTGTGGAGCAGTCACCTCTGTGAGGAATGAAAACCTTGCTATCAGCCTGTAAATGAGCCATCTTCCACGGGGATCCTTCAGCCACAGTCAAACCTTCACATGACTCCAGCCCTGGACCACGTGTTCACGACAACGCCTTGACATCCTGAGACACCCACATTCCTGATTTACAGGAGCTCAGATCATCAAAGTTTGTTGCTTTAAGCTGCTAAATCTGGGCTAATTTGATAGAGTAATTAATACAGTGCTATAGAGAAAAGTTACGCTTAGTAAAAACGAGAGTTGGGTGGGGGGTAGGCCGCCTGATACAGGCACTTGGGCAGAAATCTTGAAGGAAGCAATCCAGCAAAAGAATGTTCCAAACGGAGCTTTAAGGGTTTCTAAGACTTAGTACCAACAACAGATGTTGGCTTTTCCTTGTTAGAGAAACAACAACAGTTTCAATGTGACCGAAGTGGAGTGAGCAGAGTGGGAAACGGGCTGTAGCAGGAGGGCAGAAGTAGGGGTAAGAGTGGTGGCAAATCACATAGGGCCTCCTAGAATAAAAAGTTGCTCATTCCATACAAGCTGCTATACTAAAATACCATAGACTGGGTGGCTTATAAGCAACAAGTCTATTTCTCACAGTTCTGGAGGCTGGAAGTCCATGGTCAGGGTGCCAGCATGGTCTGATGAGGGCCCTCATTTCTGATCACAGACTATTGTATTCTCTCCTGGGTATCCTAGGAAAAAAGCACTAATCCTATCACAAAGGTTCTGCCCTGATGACCTAATCACCTCCCAAGCCCCAACACCCCTGCAACACCACCACCACCTTGGGCATTAGGTTTTCTTTCAGCATTGGAATTTGGGGATGGAGGGAGGCACAACGTTTAGATCATAGTGGTAAGATGCTTGGATTTTATTCTGAGTCAAGGGAAGCCACTGGAGGGTTTTGAGTAAGAAGGGCAACATTGCCTTGACCTAGATTTTTGAAAACATCTCTATCTTTGGTGGTAAGGGCCACCTGGATTCTGAACATGTGATCTTCAGCCTGTAACTGTGACGGCTGGTTCAGTTAGGCTGTGCAGATGAGCCCCAGCACCCTCTAAGCCCTTAACATTCCTGTTTCCTACAGAACTGCGCTGCGACATCCAGGGGCAGAGTTAACTGAGCACATGAAATGACGGTAGTCCGAATGGAGAAGAGCTGCTAATTGTAACATACACGCTGGAGTTCCAAGGTTTAGTACCAATAAACGAATGTAACATTTCATTAAATCTTTTGGATGATTACATGTTGAAATAATATTTTGGATGTACTGGGTTAAATAAAACATATTAACATTACCTCCTATTTTTTTTTAAAATCGTGGCTACTATTCGATTTAATGTGGCATATGTGGCTTGGATTAGATTTCTATTGGGCAGCGATTTGGCTGGCTCTTTACTGCTTGCTAGTTGGCATTTTTTCATTCATGAGTTTCGCCTGCGCCTTTCCCTTGAAGGGCCGCCTGAGAAAGGCTGGGCTTAGACCTGGGCTCTCGGTTTTCCTGTGCATTCCCTCAGCATCAGGCCTGAGTGTCCCGGGTCTCTGGACTCTAGCCGGCCGGCGAGGGCTCGGGTGAGCAGATCCGTGGGTTGGCAAGCCTCACTTTCGTGACACCAATTCGCCGGGAGGCAGAGGCGCAGCGGGTGGTCCTCGGGAAAGCCCCGACCGTCGCGGGGACGTCAGAACCCCTCAGGGGCCTCCAAGGACCGGGAGCAGCCCCGGCCGCCCCACTTCCCCTTCTGTCGCAGCGATCATACAAACCACCTCACATCGCTGCCAAAATCAAGGAGGAAGGTGAAGTCTCCTAAGCCTCGGATCATCGCCCACCTTAAAGGATTCAACCAAAACTCAGCTCTGAGCACACAATCAATACCCAGGCTGATCCAATCAACACCGGCATTAGGCCGAGTAGGCGGGGCCTGGTTGGCCAATGGCATCTCTTGCCTTTCCCGACTCCTCATTGGGAGAGATGCGGGTTGAGAGGAGGGACTTCCTGTCCAGCCGGGAATGACTTCCCTCGTGTACGGTCTCCGCCCTCTGATTCACTCCGGAAGTCTGCGTGCACTTTAACTCTTGGCCAGCAGTGAAGCGAGTTAAGGTTTGAGCGACTCTTGGGATCGGGACGCTGATCACTAGATTTTGTCTCTGTCACCTCTTGTTTCCTGCCTGAGGATGGCGACGTATACGTGCATCACCTGCCGGGTGGCGTTCGAAGACCCGGAGATGCAGCGGGCTCACTACAAGACGGACTGGCACCGCTACAACTTGAAGCGAAAAGTGGCCGACATGGCCCCGGTCACTGCTGAGGGCTTCCAGGAGCGCGTGCGGGCCCAGCGGGCCGTGGCGGAGCAGGAGAGCAAGGGCACGGCCACTTACTGCACCGTCTGCAGTAAGAAGTTCGCCTGTTTGAACGCCTACGAAAACCACCTCAAGTCCCGGCGGCATGTGGAGCTGGAGAGGAAGGCGGTGAATCGCAAGGTGGAGATGATGAATGAGAAGAACTTGGAGAAAGGGTTGGGCTTGGACGGTGTGGACAAGGATGCCATGAACGCGGCCATCCAGCAGGTCATCAAGGCTCAGCCGTCTCCCAAAAAGGGTCCCATAGCGCCTAATAAAGAGTCCGGCAGTCCCGTGGCGGTGGCGGATGGAGGACGTGTGACTCACGACCGAGACCCGGCGGAGAAACCTCCGCGGCTGCAGTGGTTTGAACGGCAGGCGAAGAAGCTGGCGAAGCAGCAGGGGGAGGAGGAGAGTGAGGAGGAAGACCTGGATGGAGACGGTAGGGGCCCTGGGGCGGGGCGTGGGGGACGGATGTAGGAAATCGGTCCCCTTTGGTGTCCACATGGATACTCAGGGTTGAAGGAGGGAAGGATCCGATTTTAAGTGAAAGTTGTAGGGGAGGTTTCGGTGCTTTCTGAAGTTGCTTGTCTGTCCTGCATCTCTGCGGGAATTTTGTCTGTTTCCTTTACTGTCGGAGATTCAGAGCCTGAAACCTTCCTTGGGGGAAAATAGGTCCTTAAACACTTGTAGAATGAGTTGATGCGTCCTCTATTTTGAATTAGGAGGCTTTTTTAAACATATGCATTGAAGGGCATGCTGTAATTCTCTTGGGTTTCTAGTACTGGTTTCACATTTAATTGAGTTGACTGAAACAATCAAATGCGGGGTTCAGAATCAGCTAGCTAACCAGAAATGAGGAGCTGCAGCCAGCTATCTGGCCTGCTTGACTTTGAGTTAGTTATTCCTTCCTTCCCTCATCACACATCCTATTAACACTGTTGGTGGGTGTACGTACGGACCGGGGAAGGAGGCAAAGACTCCTTCAGGGAGCTTACTGTGGGCTGGAAAAGAAAGATTAAGGTATTTCTTAGCCATACAAATTGGTCTGTGGTAAAGGAATAGTTAAAATTGAGATCTTGAAAGAGGGCTTGTCCTGGGAGGTAAGTCAGCACTGTCTCTCTCCAAACACTGGACACTACCGCCTCCTGTTTGTGGACCTGTGTGGGTTCTTGATTGCTATGCTTAAACTAACCTTGTTTTTCAACCTCTGGCTTGAAGATTGGGAAGATCTTGATTCTGATGAAGAACTGGAAGGTGAGGATGCTGAATCCATGGACGAGTTGGAGGAGCAGGATGCAGAGGAGAAAGAGGCCGGAGGAAGTGCCCCGCTTGGTGCCATCTCTGTAAAGGACTGCTTATTTTGTCCCCATCACTCAAGCTCCCTCATGAAGAATGTGGCTCATATGACTAAAGTCCATAGCTTCTTTATTCCTGATATAGAGTATCTTTCGGATCTTAAGGGACTGATTCAGTATTTGGGTAAGTACAGTAGCTTTCTTTTAATGAGGAAAGAGCGTATTATTGGGCCGCAGGTCTTAAGGAAACCTTAGTTTTATGTTTCTTACCAATCTGTAATTACATGTTTATTTTGTGAGGATAGAAACTTGATGCATCTTTTCTGAATTGTGCAGATATGTGGTGAGATATAATCTGGCTACAAAAGCTTTTTTCATATTTTTCCAGGAGAGAAGGTTGGTGTTGGGAAGATTTGCTTGTGGTGCAATGAGAAAGGGAAGTCCTTCTACTCCACAGAAGCAGTACAAGCGCATATGAATGACAAAAGCCACTGTAAGCTCTTCACAGATGGTGATGCTGCTTTGGAATTTGCAGACTTCTATGACTTTAGGTAAGTCTGCTGTTTGTAACGTGAAGCACAGTGAAGTCGTCCTCTTTGCATTGAAGTGATGTTAGATGTGTGTGCCTGGCACTGTGCAGTATATTCTTTATAATTCTTACAGCACCTCTATATGGGTGGTTATTCCCTCTTGTTTTGTAGATAAGAAACTGAGTGTAATGGTTACATAGATGCATATGATAAAGATCTGATGAGGAGAAGATCTCAGGCCCCACACTGAAATTTGTCTGACTTGAATACTTGGGGGCTTTTTGGCGGTTTAATGATGGTTTAATTTGCCTGTTAACCTTAAGAACAGATGCACAGGAATTAGGTTTTGGTTTCCCTAAAACAGCGTCCTTGAAGTACAAGCTGTCTCTGTCTCCTAAGGGGGCCGAGGTGGTTGCCGAACTAGGCTGGTCCCAGGCGTTTGATGGTGAGGTTATCCCATAGGGGGTTCACTCTTCACTAGAAACTTGTATAATTGATATATCATGCACCGAATCTATGCTTGGCACTCTGGAACGGCTAATTGCTAGTGTCAAGATGCCTGTGACCCAGCACAGGTGTGTTATGCAGGTGTATATAGTTACATGCCACGTGTGCATAATCCACGTGATACAAGTGTTCAGACACTCGTCTTTTCAGTTGTCCTTTCATTTTCCTCCTCATTTCTCTTGTAGTGGGGGAGAGTTTTTCATTTCTGTTACTTTGGAGGCTGTGCAGTGGCATCCCATCATGCTTTTAACTTGCATTTCCCTGCTGGCAACCACTGTAGAGGAGAACCTTTCATATATTAATTAGCCATTTAGATGTCTCTTGTGAAGTATTTGATTAAGTCTTTGCCTGTTTTTCTTTTGGGTTATCTGTCTACTGTTAACATTTTATGTGTATCTCTCCAATTATCTTCTATATATTTAATGTGAACATTTCTAGGAACACATTCTTTTAGAACTACACTGTCCAGTATGGCAATTACTAGGTATACTCATGTGGCTATTAAGTTAATTAGAAATTAAATTATAAATTAAAAAATTTGGTTCTTCAGTTGCACAATTACATGTCAAAGTTCAGTGCTTAAAAGCACATAGATTAGTAGCTGCCATTTTGGACACACTCTGCCTAAAACAGACAATGTCTGTATCACAATATTCTGTTGGGCAGCACTGTTCTAGAACCTTAAATTTTTAAAAAAAATTTTTGGTTACCGTTGACATATAATACTATGTTTCAGCTGTATAGGGTAGTGATTATACATATATATAACTTACAAAGTGATCACCCTAAGAAGTCTCGTACTCACCTGACACCATGCATAGTCATTACCATATTATTGAGTGTATTCACTATGCTGTACTTTACATCTCCATGACTGTCGTTCCCTCCGCCCCCATTTCCCCCTTTCCCCTGCCCTGCTGCCATCTGGCAACCATCGGTTTACAGAGCTTATTATAATGGGTCAATTGATGAGAACTGTATCTCCAGCTCTGCCTTTTCTTCCTTTCTGACTGCTTTCCTAGAGAGAAACAAATAGGTAAAAAAATTCCATTTTAGGTCATTCGCTCATTCTTTTTTAGTACAATCTTAGGTTCATAGCAACATTGAGCAGCAGGTGCAGAGATTTTCCAAATACCTCCTGCCCCCCACACACCTGCATGGCCTCCCCCATTCTCAGCATCTTCACTAGATGTACATTTGCTACAATTGATGAGCCTGCACTGACTCCTCCTTACCAGCTCCGTAGTTTGCGTTAGAGTTCACTCTTGGTGTTCTTCGTTGGACAGATGTGTAATGACACGCAGCCACCATTGTAAGGTCATGCAGAGTAGTTTCACTGCCCTGAAAACCCTGTATGTCCCCTCCCTCCGCTGTAGACCCTGGAAACCACCGGTTTTACGTTCTCGTAGATTTGCTTTTTCCATGCCTTCATGTAATTTGAGTCATACGGTATGTGGCCTTTTCAGACTGGCTTCTTTCACTTAGTAATATGCATTTAAGGTTCCTCCATGTCTTTATGGCTCGACAGCTCCTTTCTTTTTGGTCTGAATAGGATTCCATTGTCTGGATATATCACTGTTTATCCATTCACCTAGTGAAGGACATTTTGGTTACTTCCAAGTTTCAGCAATTACGGATAAAGCTGCTGTAAATATCAGTGTGCGGGATTTTGCGTTGACAGTAGTTCTTAGCTCCTTCGGGGATATACCAAGCAGTAGGATTTCTGGACCATATGGTAAAAGAATGACCGTATATCATTAGCTTTGTAAAAATCTGCCACACCGTCGTCCAGAGTGGATTTACCATAGCGTTTTTCATTCCTGCCAGCAATGAACGAGACTTTCTGCCTGCCACTCCACATTCTCACCAACATTGGTGTGCGTGTTCTGCATTTTGCCGATTTTAAACATTTCATTGTTTTAATTTGCATTTCCCTGATAATATGATGTGGAGCATCTTTTTACATGCTTATTTGCCAGCTGTATGTCTTCTTAGTGAAGTGTCTGTAGGTCTTTGGCCCATTTTTTAGTTGGGCGTTTGCTTTCTTATCGTTGAGTTTTTAAGATTTTTAAAAATATTTTTGATAACAGTATTTTATCAGGTGTGTCTTCTGAAAATATATTCTTTTGTCCGTGGCTTATAGTTTAATATTCTTGACATTGTTTTCCACAGAATAGACGTTTTTCATTTTAACATAGTCCAGTTTATCAATTGTTTTCTTTCAGGGATATCATGCCTGTGTTGTGGCACCTATAAAGTCATCACCACACCCCAGGCCATCTAGATTTTTCCTGTGTTACCTTCTAGGCATTTTTATAGTTTTGTGTTTTTCATTTAGGTCTGTGATCTATTTTGAGTTCACAAGTCATTTGCACACTTTTACTTCAGAGAAAATGCGAAAAAGTTGGTTGCCCTCAAACCTTTCAGCTTGCAGACCCTGCAGTCTGCTTCACCCCTTTGGGTAGCTAGTGGGTTTGCCATATCCGCAGATACCATTTATGTGTTTAGTTAAATTTGGGGTTCCGTCTATTTATTAATGCCCTTCACTGTGTTGCAGGAGTAGCTACCCTGATCATAAGGAAGGGGAGGATCCTGATGAGGCGGAGGAGTTGCCCTCAGAGAAGACCTTGGATTATGATGACGAAACCATGGAGCTGATTCTACCTTCTGGTATGCACACTTGTCAAAAATAAATAGCTTGGCCGGTGAGCCTATCGGAGAGGCACGTTTCCATCCATCCTTTTCCATACGGAGGGAAAATGAAAATAAAACTTAAAATGTGTGTTTGTGTTCTCAGGTATACAGTATCCTCTGAAGGTTGCCTCTTATCTCTGTGTTGGCTGTTTTGTTTAAATTGGATCTATTTTTGTTTTTAAATACGTAGACTTGTTCTATTCCATTAATCAATTTTTTGCACCTCATTAGCGTTTTTCTTGTTAACCTTGACATTACTTTTATTCTTCGAACTGACTCCTGTTTCCTTGTGTCGCTCAGACTTCCAAACGGATGGTCAGGCACAGGGTGTGTCTGATTGACAGCACCCAGATTGCCTGTGTCTGATTCTGGGGGGCAGGGTTAGAGTTCGAGTTCTGTCTTGTACTGTGGGAGCGGTACTCGCGGTGGTGGGGATTTAGCCACGGTGCGTAAAGGTGGTGGCAAGGCCTGAATGCGGCGGCACCCCTATTGTTCACAGTGTGACGATTAGCTGGTGAGAATTGGAGAAACACGTGAGAAGGAAAGAGAAGGGAATGGGAGAGAAAATAAGATGCTAAACATACCTGGCATTTCCCAAGCAGTTAGCATGGTCAGGCAGGTATATTATTTTATTTTTACGGCAAGCCTGAGGGACTTGGACCGTATTTTCCTGCTGTACTGGGAACAGATTGCTTTGCCTCTGTATCATTAGGCGGTGAAAGAGAGGGCCAGGAGGTGAGCTGAAAGTCCAGTATCCCTGGTCTTTAAAGCCTGGGTTTCCTTCCTCACAGCTGCAGGTCACCTACTGAGCCATGTTATTTTAAAGTGTTGGCTATTAAACTTCAGGACAGCTCCGTGACGTGGACTTAGAAGTTGTGACGTAACTGTCTGATGTTAAGAGTGCTGCAGAATATACTTTTAGACAGACTTAGGAAAGACCTGACTAGTAGCCAGGTACTACCTTATCCCAAAGGTTCTTAACTAGGCCATACGTGTGTTTTTTTATTTCCCCCCCTGTGGTATGGATGTTAGAATTAAGCTAATTTGAGAGGGATTCTAATGTGAAGAGCTTAGTGCTATTTTATCCCCACAGTTCATAGATGTGGCTTTAATGTGGCTTCAAAAACAGTAGTTGTGATACCTTAAATCTAGGCCTTCAGATCAAGTGGCTGATCCCAGAACCAGTGACAACGAGCATCCAGTAGAGGGCACTGTGAGCGTTATTTTGGAAACTGGTCTGGCTCAGTTGCTTGAAGTCTTTGCTCTTCAGTTCCTGTGGAGTAAGTTGGTGTGAAAAACACATCTACTTAGCTGCTGACTAGCCCAGTGAAACTGTTGGTGAACCACAAGAGATACATAGTAACCCTAGGAAAATTACAGTTGGAGATATTTTTCTTTTCCACTGTCCAGTGTCATCGATTGTTAAGCTGATTGTTAAGTAGGCCTGGGCAGTTCTGTGAGTGGTTATTGCTGTGGTGACAGATAGATGGGCCGGTTGTGACTTCACCATAACTGAGACAGTGAGTATGACCCACCTGTTACGTATTGTGCAGTCACAGTGTGTTCTCAAGCTAATTTTCCTTGAGGAGGCCTTCAGGTTGAGCTGTTCTCAGCACATTACACATGGTACTTGGTGTTAGGGGCTCACTGTCATTGACACAGGGCAGGGGTGGCTCTAAACACTGTTTTCATTTCTCCTGCTGGCTGTTGGACACCTTGGCATTGGGTAATGAGTCCTTTTCAAGGATGTTTTAAAAAGTCACACTTCAATAAATACGTATTTCCAAATGCTGCTTAAGAATATAAGTATATTGATGCATTATGTACTAATGACCAGCATTATTTAATGACTCTGAGGTAGTCATCGTCACAAGCCTGGAGCATTCCGCCCCAACATTATAAACAGAAAGTCACGACAAACAGCGCTGGGGTTTCCTGCTAGAGTCTTCGTTTACCTTGGGTCTGTATCCCTCAGCTGTGTCTCACTTATGTTTTGTGGTCTAGGAGGTTTGGTAACTCTCAAGCCGCCCGAACAGTCGGGTTCAGGGAAACGTTTTCATCCGTGTTGGTATTCAAAGGCCATGTTATCGTTGATTTGGATGTTTTCTTTTTCTCATCCCTTGAGTCTGATGACAAGAAATCAACTGGAGGGAACTACTTTTCTGTACCTGTGTAGCCAATAAGCTGTGTTCAGGTAGCTTGCCAGGTAGAGGGACTTAAAATCACCTACCTGACAGAATGTTTTTTCACGTAAATTAAAGGTCTAGATCCTACAGCCATTGCCTGTTCGTGGTCTGTCTGCACAGAGGATTCTGAAAGAAATGGTTTTATATGTGTGAATTTCAAACTTTTATATATAAAAATGTCAAACTTTCCTAGAAGCTGTCCACCTATGGCTAGGTTATCTAGCCAGATTTCCTTTATTCATTCATTGGAAATAGCTGTTTTACGCCTTGTGTGTGTGCTGTGGTTAAAGTTCTACATGTTTATGTCTACCTGGAAAGGTGTTTGATGGCTTATTTCCTGATTAACATTCGTGTGAAGACGCAACTTGTATTGAGCAGTTCTCAGGTGATGCTGACACCATGGGCCCAGGACCGTGATTTGAGAGCCACTGCTCTGATGGAGCCTGGAGTTAGTCATCACAGAGGCTGGCCCCCTTCCCTTTCACCTGCTGTGAAGCTAAAGTATAGGGGTCAGCACACTGTTCCTGTAAAGAATCAGATAGTCCATAGAAATTCACCTCTGAAAGCATGATGGACTTGCGTAGTTTTACCAGACCCTTCTAAATAAGCAAAAGCTATAGAGAGAATTCAACTTAATCATCTTTTAAAATCCTACTTCACCTGGTAACTAGGTGAACTAGGATTTTTCCGTTATTTGGAAAGCAATGGGGCGTTGTTTCTCAACCCAGGCATTATTGACAGTTTGGGCCAGTAAGTCTGACGCGGAGGGTCATTCAGTGCATGGCAGGATGCGTAGCTACATCCCTGACCTCTATCCACTCGATGCCTTGTCTGCCCTCTAGCTGTAACAACCAAAAACGTCTCCACTCCTTGCCAAGTGCCCTCAGGGCAAAATCAGCCCTGTTTGAGAACCACTGCTCTAGAGGGTTTAAGCTAAGGGAAGGTGGACTGATTTCTGTTCTAGACCCAGACTGTGGCCTGTTAGCCTAAACATCAAGACTGTCCTCTGTACTTAATCTTCTTTCTATTAAAATAAAAAACAAAGTTTAAGATGCCTTACCCCCTAAGGTCCCATTATCTGTGTTAGTAGCTGTTGCTGTGTGAGTTCTAGGGAGGCATATTGTGTAAAAGTACAAGATGCTCAGTTTTTCACTTAAAAGTGACTTGCCATTCTCTTTTTTAAAAAATCTGTTTTCTGATTGTTTGTTTTCTTTTTTTCATTTTTTACTAGGCTGCTTCACCTTTTTTCGGCGGGTAGAGCAAATTTTGCTCTGGCATGCCCATTTTCCAGCTCGGTACCCTGTGAAGTCTGATTGGGAAAGTCCTTGCTTTGTAGCTCTGTCTTGGAAAAGTATCTAACTCAGTGGTTAAATATGGTTCTTTTGAAAAACAGGTGCCAGAGTGGGTCATCGCTCCTTGATGAGATACTACAAACAGCGATTCGGCTTGTCAAGAACTGTGGCAGTTGCCAAGAATCAAAAAGCCGTGGGCCGGGTCCTCCAGCAGTACAGAGCCCTGGGATGGACTGGCAGCACGGGTATGTCGGGACGGACGGCCATGGAGCAGCCCACGAATTCGTTTTACAGCAAGGGGCTGGCGTGAAGTCGCTTCCATTTATGTGTCTTTGTGAAACGTAACCTCTTGGCTCTTTGGCTTCCTTTACCACTTGATATGTTTATGGCAGTTAGCCCAAAGTTCTGTGACTTAAAAAGTTTATATTCCTGTCACAGTAACTTCCTAAAACTATATACACCATTAACTTTTTCAGAAGATAACAGTTCCCAGAAGGAGTATTTAGTAATCATCAAAGTTTGGAATTGCCCTGGAGGTTACACAGAAGAATTAAATAGTAACCTTGGGGCAAATAGCTTGAGCTGTGGAGTGAAACATGACCTATCTGATAAACTCGTGAGTTCTTGAATGATGAGCACGAGTAATTTAATTCACTCACACCTCCGTTTTCCTCATTTGTAAAACGGCGATAGTAATAATAGGGCCCACCTCATAGAGTTGGGCAGGTGGAATATCATAATGCGTGTGTGATATAGTGCGTGCACATGATAAAGGCTAGCTATCACTCCTTTTTGTAACTTTCCCATACAAAATTTAGTAAGAGCCAGAGGAATGAAGCAGGCCACTGAAATTCTAAGTCTTTGGCACGTCATCATTGTGCAGCTGTTTAAAGCTAGTCTGATGTGTCTGCTCTATGAAGCTCTGTCCTTAGCTCTTCTGGGAAAGCATCAGTCCATTAGAGGACTGTGGAGACAATAAGAGGAGAGCTCTTTTTTGATAGCCTGGAAAGCCTTGTCCAACTAAAATCCGTGTTCAGTGCCACTGTGTTTAAACACACTTGGTTTCCTTTACTGTGAGCTTTTACTGTTAGGTCAGAACAGATGAAGTACAGGGAGAACTAGCAGCAGAAAGGGAGAACTGCTAGCAGAACTAGCAGAACTAGCTCTGTCATGTAATCCAGCTTCAGCCGGCCCTCAGGCAAGGAGGGCGCCCATGCTGGAGACTATGACTCAATCAGCTGCAGACCCTTAGAACCTCACTGGGGCCCTAAAGTG
Organism: Desmodus rotundus; assembly: GCF_022682495.2. NCBI lineage: Eukaryota > Metazoa > Chordata > Mammalia > Chiroptera > Phyllostomidae > Desmodus > Desmodus rotundus. The sequence goes on along the minus strand of NC_071387.1, from coordinate 188,753,030 downwards.
CACCTGCTTGGTGGCTTTGTGACCTGCGGCCACTTAAATCTAGCAGACAGTGACTTTAATCTTACTTGTCTTGATTGTGTAACTCAATTTATAGTCTCTGCTTTTCTCTTCCCCTTAGATGAATAGGACTGTACCTTCGGGCTTATAGGCCCTTTCTAGATGATGAGAAACAGAGAGGGTCGTCCCAGAGGAAAGTATATGTAGAGAGAAGTTCTGGTTTGCAATTCCGGGTACATGTAAACCCCGTGGAGATCCCAAGTCAGCAGCTTTCCTTTAAATACGAGAACCCTCAGCTAAGTTTGAGATTCTCTGCAAAGATTGGGTTTTCTCTGATCACAAATAACAGACATTTGCCTCATTTCCTACCTCCTTTCCAACCACAGGAGCAGCTCTTATGAACAAGCGGGACATGCAGTACGTCCAAAGGATGAAGTCGAAGTGGTTGCTGAAGACGGCGATGAAGAACAATGCCACCAAGCAGATGCACTTTAGGCCCCAAGTGATGTTCTAAGGGTCTGCTGCCGATCACGTTGTCATCTCCTGCACAGGCGCCGGCCTTGCCTGAGGACCAGCGGAAGCCACACGATATGACAGAGCCTGTATGCTGCTACACTTCTCCCTGTATTTCATCTGTTCTGACCTAATAATAAAAGGCAGAATCATACTGGTTTTCAAATGTCATTTCTATACAGGGTTTAAAGGTTATATTTCCACAGTGAGTGGTGTGTCTACTGGACTCAGCTTGCGTGACTGCTAGGCGGTGTCTTTATTGTTTCAGCTTTTATCTGATTCATGGCTGTCAGAATAATACGGGAACTCAAGAGTGACTTGTTCATTCCGAAGTTTAACTTTCAGAAGAAAAACTTACCAGAACCTGACACTGGAACCTATGTAAGGGGACTCATTTCACTGTCACTCATTTGGATGTATAGTGGCTCGTGAGGCGCTGAGAGTCTCAGGCACGTACGTTAAATCCCAGCAGAGTTCAAGGGCATGTCAGAGGCTTGCTGTAAGGCTGCTCGTTTCCAAATGGCACATGAGAACGACAGTGCAGTCTGTGGCTTCCTGTGCTGCTGTTGCCTGAGCAGCTAGTTTGGGAGGGAAATAAATGTAAAAGGGTTAGATCCCATTTTAAAAAATTACCTCAGGGTGAAATCTCCGAAGAGATTCTCAGTGTCGGTGGTTGAGAGGAAACAGTGATAAAATTGGAAATGAAGTTAAACATGAAGTTCAAATCCATTGAGCTACCTTTGTGATTTTGCAAGACTGACTTGGTTTTTTCAGTCTGCAAAGTGAGGTGTTTTCTACCTCACAGGTTGTTGGGGTTAAAGAAATCTGCTAGAGGACCCACCACTCTCTGAGGCCCTCACATACGTAAGTGCTCACGTTCTCCCTGGTGGCCCCCGTGCTGGTCAGCAGTGTTCTGTCTGTGCTGGGTGGAAGGACGTCAGGAGACCATGCTGGGCCTCGTTTGCGAGGTAACATGCCTTTTCTTTCACCTCAGGATGCAGAGTTGAGTTGATTCTATTTCCTCTGGACACCAGCCCATTATCAGCCACAGGGGAGGGTTCCCTGGCTTGCATTTTGCTCCTTCGTCCTGTCTTCAGGCATCCTCCTTGTACAAGGGCCTAGTCTCTTGTGATTGACACATTTTCACTCTGTATCCTGGGAAAATGAGGTAGTGCTTCGCATGAGGTAGGTTTTCCGTTTACAGTTAACTGAAAGTTCACCACACTGCGCTGGGACCATTGTCAGGTCGGCTTTCCATTCACTCAGTGTGGTAAGCCTAGTTCATTGCTCCCGACTGCTGGCGAGGTGTCCACAGAATGTGTCCCCAGCGGCACTCACCTCTCCCTGGAGCTGATACCTACTTGTCTCTTCCTAGCCATTAACCGCACCAGCCCAGCACTAGCGTGCACCTTGTTTGTATCCGTACCCTTTTCATTTTGAGCTTTTTTACCTTGTGGGGGCCAGTGAGGATAGTGTGTTTGCTGACCAATAAAATACTCCCTTCATTTACTTAATTTCTTCGACTTCCAGGCTTCAGGAGGAGATAACCTCAGTTCTGATTCAGGGATTGTGAAAAAATTCACTACCTCACCTCTATCTACATCACAATTTTATAAAATTTAGAAAGTTCTATTGGGAAGGCAAAGAAGAGAGAGATTTAAATATCCATAGTTGAATGAACAAGTCAAGAAACATGACAAATGTAATTATTCTGGGGGGTGCTTCTATGTGGCCTAGGAAAGAACGGAGATTTCCGATGGTTTGCTTCCTGGTCTTCTTGGGTGCTTGTTTCCTTTCCCTAAGTGCACTGGCTCCCATTCTGTCTTACGTACTTAGGGTCCCTTGGGCGTCCTGGCCCATTCCCACACAGTGATTTGCTAGCAGCTCACCCCGTTGTGTTCCTTTTGTAGCCGTGGGTTCTTTCCCTGATGTCTCTTGCTTATCACATTGGAGAAGCGGCTGGAGCCTGCCAAGCAAAGATACATTCCCTAAGACCTAGGGGTGGATGCTGGTATCCTTAACTTCATGCTTGGTTTCCTTAAATTCCCCTACTTACAATACTGTTTTTTTCAGATTTTTATTATTCATAATTCTTTTTTATATCTAAAATTAATCCAGATTAACCCAAAAGTAATCACTTTTCCAGATACAACTTTGTCATCCAGTCCCTATGGATATCTTCACCCATTACCTGTAGTCTGTTGAGACAGCTAGTTGTCTGCCTGTACAGTGGGGGCCAGAGTAGTGGTACAAGAGGTTCCTCATCAGCATTATGTTGGCACTGGCTGCTCCGCTGGCTGGCCATGACCACGGACTCTTTTCTCCTGGGAGTAACAGCAGGACCACATGGCCCTTGCCTGTGTACGTGTCTTCAGCTTGAGACACCAAGACTGGGATCAAAATTGGTGGTGGTGATGGTAGCACAGCTGTGGATCTTCTAAGAGCTGGTGAATTGTACATTCTGAAGGTGTGACGTGTGCGGTATGTGAACCACATCACAATAAGTTTTCTTTGTTTTTGTTTTTTTTAAAGACCGGTTAAAAGTGAGAGAACGTAACATTCCCTCTCCGTGCACGGGACTGCTGCCCCTGGCGGCTGTGCTGGTTGTTGGCTCTTCCTGTCTACAGATTGGATGTGGGCTTGATTTATTCCTCTTGTGGTGTGGGGTGTGAATCTGTGTTTTAGTGAAGATCGGGTAACATTCTGATTTTACAGATGAGGAAATAGACTCAAGGAGTCTATTTTTTTAAAGAGTCTTGAAGCCAGAGATGGTGATTTCTGGTCCAGTGTTCAAAATATTGGAACACACTTGTACAGAGCCCTGGGCATCATCTCCTCCTAAAGTGCACGCTCAGTGGGCTGTAAACATTTACTCTCAAGTCCATGAAATTTGCAGCATTTCTGAAAAAATCTTCTTCCAGAAATACATGGGCTCTAATGTTTACATTAATGTTACAACATGATACATGCATGAGTAACAAATGTTACACACATGAACTATCACCTTTTCTTACCTAGAATGTGAATGAATTTGCCCCTGCCAATTTGGTTATTTGCGGGTTCACAATTGTTAAGCTGCTCTCCTCCACCTCAGTTATTTATAAACTCTTAAGATCTCATTGGGCCATCTTAATTTGGAATTCATAATTCATATGCAGGAGCCCTCAACGTGTTGCCAACTCAACGTGCAAACTTTTGCAACATAATTTCTGTAAGTCTAGAGAAATTTATAAGTGCTTTGAAGAATATGCATTTCATTTAGTCTAATTTGTAATCACTATGTTATGACATCAGAATCAATGGAGATTGACAAGATTTGGTTAGATTGTTAATACTGCCGAGAACATTTGAATGTTCACATAATAATCTACTGATCATCTGTGGGCAGGACCTGGGTGCTCAGGATTGTCTGATGTGACCCCTCTGTGGCCTACATCAGTAACTGACAGGCAAGGAAAAACCTGTCTCCTCCTAGTAGTACATGCTGGTCACGACTACTCTGCAAAGTCATACTTTCAACTTCAAAGAACCTTTTAGTATAAACTATTTGTTGAGTAAACATGATACATTTCTTTTGAAGAAAGAATCCCTTTATATTTAGCATATACCTAAAACTATAGGAAGAGCATTCAAACAATATTAAAAACATTAAATCTGTTTCCTAAATCTTTAGTGTTGATTTCATTGAATATGACCTTTAAATCCTGAATTCAAGGCATTCATTATATTGCTCCTTTATCTTTTATTATTGACCACATTTGGTGTTCCATCCTTGAGTACCATTTTCACTTGGGGAAATGTGTCTCAGACATGTTGCCCTACCCAAGCTTTACCCGTCTTCTAAAAGAGCAACTGCAAATGTGGAAAATAAGACTCTATAAAGGTGAGGGATTTGAGGGTTTGTTTTTTTGATTCTCACCTGAGGATATGTTCATTGATTTTAGAGAGAGAGAGTGTTGATGTGAGAGAAACACCTATTGGTTGCCTCCCGCACGTGCCCCAGCAGGGGATCCAACCCGCAACCTTCTGTGTACAGGACAATGACATTCCAAGTTACTGAGCCACCCGGCCAGGGCTTGAATTTTTTCTGAAGAGATTTTCATAATGCTTAGTGCCAGAGAAAGAGAATATTCAATTGACAGTAAATGGAAACTATAGTGAGAAGAATGAATTGATTTTACAGTTTTGCAATTATCTTTCATATCCAGCTTCACAAAAGACGACTGGGTTGCCATTCTCTGCCTCCTTAGGTATGACATGCGTTGTGCAGATACTGGAAACACCACTGTAACTTAATGGGAGGGAGAAGAAGGCTGAGAAATGTAGACACCATCGTAATATTATTGTGAAAATAGCTTTGACTTGGCAACCCCCCTGAAAGGGTCTCTGGACACCTAGGGGTTCCCAGATCACACTTTGAGAACCACTGCGTTACACTGAACTACCCCTCAGTACACAGGGTACAAACGAGTGTCTTGGCTGAATACTAAGTGCTCCTTAAAAATAGTGTTTCCTCAAGTAAATCCCAGCCTGGTGTGTAGAAGGAGCAGTGACTGTGTGGTCAGAGACTGGGGTACCCTCTTGCTTCCACCCTGGTAGTTCTTCACCTTTGCCAAGTTTGTTTCTCTCTGCCTCAGGATCCTCTTCTATAATAGGGCTAGTTACACATGCAGAGACATTGTAGGAATTCCATAAATTACGAGACAAGGTGCCTAACAGGTGCTGACACCCAGAAGATAGGACGCCTGGTCAAGGGTAGTGGTTAGTCTAGGTTGGCCAGGGACAGCCAGGGATGGAAGGAGAGGGGTCGTGTTTAGCAAAAAGGGAAGGAAAAGAGCCAACAGGGCCGATCCGCAAATGCTGACCTGAGAACTAGATGGATGTTGAAAGGCAGATGTGTTCAGAGGCACATAAATTTGGGGTTTTTGTGGGGTTTTTTCCCCTACCCCTCTACTCCATCCCAGCCAAATCCACCTCCCTCCCCTGCTTCCACCCTCCCCCTTGGTTTTGTCCATGTGTCCTTTATAGTTGTTCCTGAAAACCCCTCTCAGAACTGTCCTTTCCCTCCTCCCCTCTGGCTATTGTTAGATTGTTCTTAACTTCAATAACTCTGGTTATATTTTGTTTGCTTTTTTCTTCTATTGATTATGTTCTAGGTAAAGGTGAGATCATATGGTATTTGTCCTTCACCATCTGGCTTATTTCACTTAGCATAATGCTCTCCAGTTCCATCCATGCTGTTGCAAAGGGTATAAGCTCCTTCTTTCTGTCTGCTGCGTAAAATTCCATTGGGTAAATATACCATAGTTTTGGGATCCACTCATTTGCTGATGGGCACTTAGGTTGCTTCCAGTACTTGACTATTGTAAATTGTGCTGCTATGAACATTGGGGTGCATAGGTTCTTTTGGATTGGTGTTTCAGGGTTCTTAGGGTTAGGCACCTTAGATTGCTGGGTCAAAAGGCAGTTCCATTTTTAGTTTTCTGAGGTAATTCCATACTGTTTTCCACAGTGGCCACCCCAGTCTGCATTCCCACCAACAGTGTACTAGGGTTCCCTTTTCTCCGCATCCTCTCCAACACTTGTTTGTTGATTTGTTTATGTTGACCGCTTTGACCGGTGTGAGATGGTACCTCATTGTGGTTTTAATTTGCATCTCTCTGATGGCTAGTGATGCTGAGCATCCTTTCATGTGTCTCTGGACCCTCTGTATGTCTTCCTTGGAGAAGTATCTGTTCAAGTCCTTTGCCCATTTTTTAATTGGGTTGTTTGTCTTCCTGTAGTGGAGTCGTGTGAGTTCTTTATATATTTTGGAGATCAAACCCTTGTCTGAAGTATCATTGGCAAATATGTTTTCCCATACAGTTGGTTCTCTTTTCATTTTAATGCTGTTTTCTTTAGCCATGCAGAAGCTTTTTATTTTGATGAGGTCCCATTTGTTTATTCTTTCCTTTATGTCCCTTGCTTTAGGGGACATGTGTGTGAGGATGTTGCTACATGGAATGCCTGAGCTTTTCCTGCCAATGTTTTCCTCTAGGACTTTTATGGCGTTACAACTTATATTTAAGTCTTTTATCCACCTTGAATTTATTTGTGTGTATGGTGTAAGTTGGTGATCGAGTTTCATTTTTTTGCATGTAGCTAAATTTGGGGTTTTAAAAAGTCAATACTGTGCCTATACTGTATATAACGCTAGACCTCCATGGGCCCTAGAGAGCCACCTGATAATCAAACACATTACTCCTTCTGGGGAGGAACATACTCCACTCACACCAAGGCCTAGAAATAGCCTTGGGTCTGTTTGGGCCAGGTTTGGGTACCACATGATTTACAAACAATCTTTCAGGGTTCAGAGCTCTGGCGATTTTTGGACTGTGGGGAAGGGACTGTAGGTCTTATCAAATGCTACAGTGACGACACCAAGCGAGAAATGTGCCCATGCAATTTCATGCACTTCTGTCAACTCCATGAGCAAGAAGCAGGCATCACAGGATCCAGAAACATCTTGGCTAGCTTTGGCCTTTCAACCAGCTGTATAGGATCTCAGGGTTAGAACAGTGGCCTCTGACTTCCTTTCTTTGGTTGTTGCCTACAAACTAAAGCCCAAACATTTATTCTGTATGCTGGGGAGTTAGACATGTTTCAAAGTGAATCCCATGACAAATGTCCTTTTTTCTTTCTGTTTAAACAAATGTCTTAATGCATGCCCAGGAAGTTTGTTTTCAGTTTTTTGAAAGCGCATCCAGACAGCAGTCTACCTTTCTGAGGAATTAAGATAGGTGAGATGATGTGTTTTAGATACGAATAAAATCAATTACCCGCCACATTCACAGGGATGGAATGTGAACATGTTTAACGGTCTGTAAACAAGAGCCTGCATTCATTGTTTCATGCTCATAATCTCCATTTTACAGAATTTCACAGAGAAATAAACCCTGAATTGGTTTGAAGACAAATGTCTTGCTATAAATTAATGTTGAGTAATGTGAAAGGATTACAGGTTGCAGTAAGTGAACTTCGGAAGAGTTCATCAGAATTTGAAATGACTCAAGGTTATGACAAGGCCTGTGGACCTTGAGAAACCACTTCTGCTGCTGGTTTTTGTGGGATTTAAAATTATTTGCAACTACAAAGATAAAATAATTTTAAATGATCTTTTCTGCCTCTACCTACGCTATTATTCTGAGTTTAGAGGAACACAAGTTACATTTATTTGGACACCTATACATGCCACATACATTACTAGGCACTTTATTCTGTTGATTCCAACTTAAGTACCTATATATTTTTAATTTTAGTAGGCCCCTTTAATTCAGCATCATGGTGTTAAAATGTCCCTCCCCAGCCATGGCAAAAAGCAACAAATGTTGTTTGTTTAAAGGCAGGGAAGTAGAAAGAGGAACTTTTTATAATACATATCTTTGGTTAAATAGAAATGCCTGCTGCAGTGAGTTGGGAAGACTTGGCTTTTATTCTTTGATACTCTTCCTTCCTTTCTCCTTTTCTCCCTATCTCTTCCTGCTTCTCTCTTTTGCATGTCTTCTTTCTCTTGCCCTCCCTAGCTTCTTCCTTTGCCTCACTATCTCTCCCTCTCTTTTTTCTCTATCTTTTCCTTCCTTCCTCCCTCTCACCCCCTCCCTCCCTCTCTCTCTCTCCCTTCCTTCTTTCCTTCCTTCCTTCTTTTCTTTCTTTCTTTCTTTCTTTCTTTCTTTCTTTCTTTCTTTCTTTCTTCCTTTCTTCCTTTCTTCCTTTCTTCCTTTCTTCCTTTCTTCCTTTCTTCCTTTCTTCCTTTCTTTCTTCCTTTCTTCCTTTCTTCCTTTCTTCCTTTCTTCCTCTCTTTCTCTGTCAAAAGTAGATTTTAATGTTTCTATAGACAATAAGCCACTGCTACTTTATTGCCTTCATTATCTGGAATTCCTCTAGGAACAACATTATTGTACAACCACAATCAGCTGAAATCAGGGTGTCTACTGAGATCCATAGTAATTAGGGTAGGACAGTAAAAAGCAGGCTCATGGATACCTATCTGATCTCCTTACTGTGAGTTCATGAACTCAATAACCCAATATGTACACGTATCTCCTTGCCAGGACTGCAGCCCTCATTCCCCAGCTCCCAGGAGTGCTGGCCTTTGGAGTCTCACATGTGGGTGCCTCCCTAGGAATGGCCCTAAGCAGAAGGAAGCCCCCCTGCCTAAGGCCTCACCCCACTCTGCAGGGACAGCCTGCATCCAGTGGCTGCCCCCTCACCTTGATTAAGTCAACTCTAAAGGCTTTCCCAGATCCAGAACTCTCCATGGGATTGTCTAAGGCCTTTATTGCAACTGTATCATTGTGTAACTCCCAATGTGGAATCGTTTTTCTCTTACTACTTTTAGTCCTACAAATCCTGCGTATAGTTTTCCATCTCAGCTTTTCTGGGGCTCAGAACCACAACCATTGGTGCCAGAAACGGTCCAAGGAAGGAGGCTCTTACAAGAGGTCTGGAACTGGGTCACCAGCTGGCCCGACGCCATCACGCAGGGTGGGTAGAATACCAGTGGCCTTGGGCAGGCTATAGCCCTGCAATTGCTAAAACTTTCACCTTGGTGAGATAACTGGGAGGGAGTGCATTGGTGGGTGCAGGTTCTGGCTCTTTGAGAGGTTCAAGGAAAGTGGTAAATTCAAGCAGAGTAAGTCCTCAATGTCATCAATAGTTTTTTGGAAACTGCAACTTTTAGCAAAACAACATACAATGAAACTGATTTTTACCATAGGCTACTTGACGTGAACTAGAGTTAAGTTGCTGTGTCATCTTACGGTCACACAAACCACCAAAATCCCAAATACAGACCCCTTACACTTCTAATATTAAACATCAAAATAAATGTGAGCTAGATGTACATTTAAGAAAGATTAATAGAAACAAGATAATGATTTTCCAGCCTGCTGATTCCAGCCACCTTTAACACACTCAGTATTGCAAGGGTGGGGGTCCCCATTATGTTGCCATTCAGCTTACCATTCTGCCCCCATCAAAACCAGGGGCCCAATCACTGAGAGCAGACCGCCATAAAGTCAACCCATTACCTAATGTATCTGTTGCCGCTACCGAATATCCAACCTGCCAGCGACAGAACGAACACTGAGGCCCGAATACAGCATCCTTCCCTGAGGAGACCAACCAGTCATTTGTTAGCAGCTGAATTACATTAGATCCCTTTCAATCTGGAAGTGGCAATGATGTATCTTGACTGGAATTGGCACACATTCGAGAAGTGGCTTCGCTTTTTCCGCCCACAGGGACTTAGCCACCGCCATCATCTTGAGATTATATGTAATTTATATAGTGACATGAGATTCTATGTGATGTAACCATGGACCGAAGATCCCATTATAATAGCAAAGGAAGAGCAACAATGGGCATTTATGATCAGGGACCCGCTGGGTTCCACCCGCACCATACCACATACCCAGAAGCTGCCTGCCCAATAGAAGCTTTTGAAAAACAGCTCAGGTGACAGCTGGGAGGGGATACCCTGGAGGATGAGGTGGCATTAAATCAATGTCCATTATATATATGCTGTGCTCCCAGGAGGTGAGGTTGATGGGTCCATTCAACAAGCATTGGAAGTAGGTCTGGCCCCACTTACCACTACTCCCAATGATGTACTTGGGGAAATTGTGCCTCCTTGTCACTGTACATTGCGTCTCTTGGGTCCTGGTCCCCAGAGAGAGAGAATGCTTCTATTAGGGTATACAGCAAGGGTTCCACTAAACTTTAAGGTACAACTGCTGCCTAGTTGCAGCCACATCTACCCAGGAGGTTCACTGGGCTGTTCTTGGTACTCCCTCGCCAAATTTTGATGGTAAATGAGCAGGTACAGTAGCAATGGCTTAAATTCGACCATTTACCACCACAGCCATGTCTTCATGGGGACCTAGGGCTCACAGCACTCGGGCTGAGAATCTGGGACACCCCAACAGGAGAGCAACCCAGACTAGTAGTAAGTAATGCTATCTGAGGGTGTGGGCAACTGAGAGAGGGCAGTAGAAGAGGACAGTGGAATGATACCAGCTATAGTGGCAGGGACTGCAGTTGATCCCCAAACCTTTCTCTTACAAGCTTCCCTGGAAAAAGAGATCAGAATCCTGTGGAGCAAGTTTCAGATGGGATGGAAGTATATGAAGGTATCAGATCTGAGAGGCTCAGGGGTGGGCTGTAATGGGCGGGGCGTTTTACTCCCGAGGTCTCCCAGTCAGGACCAAAGCACGCATTTCCCAAGCACTCAGAAGAGCTGGCCCTGACTCCTGCACAGGGACTGGTCAGTGAGTCCTACTCAGGAGTGGCCCACGGTTACAGTCCATCACCAATGGCATCCAGAGATGGGCTTATGTGCATGCAGGAAGGCTTGGCGCCCTGGCCTCCATGAGGAAAATTCTGAAAGGGCCATTTCCATTTCCCTGTGGTATTGGCTAAGGACCCTTTGCAGCTGCGTGGCAGCTCAGCCTCTCTGCCTGTGCGCGTGCTGCTTTGCTCCCCTGCACAGGTGTGTTTCTGAGAGCGATGCCCAGCAAAGCCCCTCGTGTGCCCTTCCATGTCTGAGTCTGGTTCCCTGGAACGCGACCTGAGAGTGTACTGTGGTGTAAGCATCTTCTAAATGCCTTTACTGTCCCGGTTGTTGTAATTCTGGGGTTTGGAACAGACTAGTGATTAAGAGCGAATGATTTTTCCCTCGCAAATTGAAAATTAAAATATTCATTAGTTTCATTCAGCAGAAGACATTTTTTCTGAACACAGAGGGCTTTGTTTCCAGGGGAAGGTGTCTGTACATAGCATCTTTTGTTTTTCAGTGAGCTTTTGATGTTTCAGTTATTTATTTTTCAATCAAGGTCTAATCCATTGTTTACATAGATGTTTCTGAAGTGTTTTGAAAATGTAGTGTGTTTTAAAATTAGAGCCCCAGCTGTCATTATACAGAATGTGTGTGGGTGTGTGGTGGGTGAACTTATTTTTAACCCCCAAATACTGTTGGCTTGCTTCACTTTATCCCTGGAAAAGCAGAGCTGTTACGTGTTTTTTTTTCTCACCCTGCTCAAGACCGAGTTTCCCTTTGTTATCCATAGCACCTTAACTTCTTTAAAGATTACAGACAATTGATCTGCAGAATTTATGTTCTCTTTCTGTCTCCAAATTACTGCTTTGCGACAGGAAAGACATATTCATTGAGCGTATCCTAGATCTTTTAATTCACTGAAGTTGTTTCTCAAATGGATAGTTTTCATGCTCTTTCTGTTTAAATTAGCGGCAGTGTTGGGTACCAAAAGAACGCAGAAGATGATTTATCTCTTTTTTTTAAACCATCAATTTCAAAACTAGTCAGATAATATGTGCAGTGTTCCATTTCAAATACAGATAAGAAATCAACAAAAACCATGCGGAGCAGGCTTTTCTGACATTTTCTTGTATGATTTGTGGAATATTCTCAAACCACAAAGGTAGACAGACTAGTATAATGAACTTTCATGTATCCGTCCCTCGGCTTCAACAGTTATTAACACTTTGTAAATCTTCTTTCATTTTACCCATCTCCATGTCCTGCCCTTCCCATCTCTCTCTCTCTCTCTCTCTCTCTCTCTCTCTCTCTCACACACACACACACGCACACACACACACACACTATTTTCCTGGAATATTAGAATGCCAGACGTCATGTCATTTTTCTCATAGAGTACTTTATATGCATTTAACAGTAAGACTTTAAAAACAATAACCACCTCGGTATTATCATACCCAACAAATTATTATCTTACAATTCTAATGCCCAATGCATACTAAAAGGTCCCCAATTGTCTCAAATTTGTTCTTTTACAGTTGGTTATTTAAATAATAAGAACCAATGAAGTCCATAAGCTGTACAGCCTCCACCTCTCTCCAGTATTTTAGCTGCACAGTTCCTCCTCCCTCTCGTGCCATTGAATTTGTTGGAGAAATCAGATTATTTATACATCACGTCCCTTACTGTAGAATCACCTCAGGTTCTCTGTATTTCCTATAAACATGGTTAGATCTGAGGATTGATTCAATTAAAGTTCAAAAGGTTTTTGTGTCCTAATATGTCTTATCCTGTGAACTTCCGGTTCAACCGTATCAGGAGCTCCTGCTGTCCGGTTGCGCACTTTCAGTGACGTCAGTAAGCAGGCCAGGTGACGTCAGGGTGTTCGTCCTCCAGGAGCTTCTGGTAAACGTTTCACTGACATCCATGGCCTAGACTCAGCGTCTCCGTAAGGACCGACCTGGCGACTTCCTCCTCGTCCTCCCTTCTGCCCTAGTTAGCCGTCACTCTCCTATAAGGAAGAATTTATCCTGGTCAATTGTTAGGCTGCTCAGCAGTACAATTTGTATAGCAAAGGCAGGAAAAATTATTGATTCTTTCTATATATTTATCAATTTTCAGAATAATGAGTTGGTAGCTTAACAACCTAAAAGGTTTTTAAAAAGTATCATTATGAACTCATGAATTTTTATATATTTAATATTTTAATTGAATCTGATCATTATTCTTTTTGATAGTCATACTGTGCCATTTTCAGTGATGGGATATATCTTTCGAGTTGGCTGTTCTTGGTATGACCTATTTAGTTTTTAACTGTTTCTCACTTTTCTGCATTTCAAAATGTCCCAGACTTTTAATGTACATTTCAGATTCCATATAGATTCCCAAAAGTGATTTACTGGGTCAAAAAAATGATTTTTTAAAAGGTGGTTGGACCTAGTGGGGAGATTATGGGTTTTGGAGGAGGGTTAGAGTCCTAGCTCTATTTCTACTAGCTCTAGGGCCTCAGAGAAATCTTTATGTCAAAAGTGAGGATAAGGAAAACGACATTATAATAACACAGGCAATTATTTTATTATAGTGTTAGGTGGAAAAGTGAGATTCATAATTATATAAAACACATAGAGAAATGATTGTAAGCAAATACGCTAACATGTTAATAGTTGTGTGTTTTGGTGGTGGGACTCACAGATCATATTTCTCTTCTTTATGTATTTTTCCACATAACCTAAAATGGAAAGAAATAAGATAACTGTATTAAAAGAAAAATAGTCCGCCATCACAAATACTGTAGTGTTGATTAAAATTCATTTGGGATATGATTCATCTCATACTCCTTTTGTGTCTCTCATGGTCAATTCAATTCTCTTGTAACAGAATTTAATGCAAATTATGCAATAAAGAAAAATATTGATGTGACTATACTCCACCACCTGCTTCCTTCCTCTACGGCATGTCATATTGATTTCAATAGACCGGGTCAAAGCGGAGTGTTTCCTGCTTTCAAGGGTGACCTCTGAGGCCTCAGACCATTCTGCCTCCCTGCTCTCAGGGGAGCGCCTCTCAGTTCTGGCTTGACAGCTGAAGGCAGAACAGTAAAAATAGGAAGTAAAAGAAAATCTCCATTTGACATACTTATAAATCAGTTTTCCCAGGGGACAGAACTGTTGGTGTTGGCACTCATTGAAAATAACCTTATTGATCAGAAAACTAAACCAGTTGGTTCTTTATTCACATACAGATTCAGATGACTTGTCAAAGATGAATTAATCTTGTAATCCTGTAATCCTTTAATCCTTGCAAATGATAAAAACTTTGGTGAAAGATGTCTGCAGAGGTTTGTAACCTAGGATTTAGTCTGGTTTTCAGGAACGGTATTTTGATCCTGGAGGTGAAGGCCATAATTTCCTCTTTTAAAACAGGGAATGAAATTTTACAGACATTTGGGGCCTAATTGAGGGTGATAATCACAGATAACATTTTTCTTTATATTTTATTCTATTTAAATATATTTTATTTCAAAAGAGAATTGTTGATTTTAATTTTAAAACAGTGCAGGCTAAGTCTCACACTGTGGAAACTTCACTCCGGTGGCCTGCTTAATTAACTGCGAACAATGAATTGCCTTCGACAGGTCTTCAGGTGGCTGTGTAACAAGAAACGTGTAAAATAAGGTGTCCTAGTAATTGAAAACAACTGGGAAGGGTTGTTTTTTCTCTCTTCTGTCCCTTCCTGTTCCTCCTCTCTGATGAGCTGATTTGGATGCTGATCTGTAGATTAACCACACTCAAGCCTTTAACATCAGGATTTGCTGTCACTAAAAGCACTGCTTCACTCAACAACACACCTTCACTGGGCCCATGTTTCTGGTGTAGGTTCTCAGCTGGATGTTGGAAACGCATTGATAATGGAGACATAGAGCCTGTTCACAAAGACCTCACAGCCTAGCTCACTGGCCTGGGCACACGCACACCGATAAATAGAAGACTAGCAGAGGCCACACCAAGAGTGCTGTGTGCTAAGTGATGTGTGATGACAGGGGCCATCCCTATGACGGTGTATTAAACAGGGTTCTCCAGACAGACAGAACCAATGCATCTCTGTTATCTCTCTCTCTCTCTCTCTCTCTCTCTCATTATTTTGAGGAATTGGTTCATGCAATGGTAAGTCTGAAATTGGCAGGGTAGGCAGGCAGGCTGGAGATTCGGGAAAGAGCTGATGTTGCAGTCTGGAATCTGAAGGCAGTCCTGAGACAGGATTCCCTCTTCTTTGGGGAGGGGTGGGGAATCTCAATCCTTTTCTCTTAAAGCCTTCAAATGATTGAATGAGGCCCACGTTCAACAGGTTGAATGTTGAACAGGCCCATCTAATTCATTTGTATGGCACAAGTTTAATATTTAAAAAGGTATTTACAGAGAGAAAATAAATATTCCTCTCACTCCTGACCTCAAGCCACTTTGAGTCCTTCCTCAGAGGCAGTAACTATTACCAAATTGTTGATTGCCTTGTAGATATTGTATACATATATGAGCAAATGGGTAACACCAGTAACACCCTGCTTTTTTCAGTTAACAAAATATCTCAGAGATTGTTCCATTAAATTTAGTTAAAGCTGCCTTTATTTTTATTGTTACGTAGTATTCCACTGCACAAATATACCATAATTCATTTAGTAAGTTCCCCAACTAGATTGTTTTCTATCTTACATTACTACAGACATAATGGCAATGAATATTCTTGTACACACACTTCTACCTCATTCAAAATAGATTTTATTGATTATGCTTTTACAGTTGTCCCATTTTTTTCTCTCCTTTATACCCCTCTACCCTGTACCACCCTCCCACCCTCATTCCCCCACCTTAGTTCATATCCATGGGTCATACAAATAAGTTCTTTGGCTTCTACATTTCCCATACAATTCTTAACCTCCCCCTGTCTATTTTGTACCTACCATTTATGCTTCTTATTCCCTGTAACTTTTCCCCCATTCTCCCTCCTCCCACTCCTTGCTGATAACCCTCCATGTGATTAATATTTCTGTGACTCTGTTCCTGTTCTAGTTGTTTGCTTAGTTCATTTTTGTTTTTGTTTTTTTAGGTTCATTTGTTGATAGTTGTGAGTTTGTTGTCATTTTACTGTTCATATTTTTTATTTTCTTCTTTTTCTTAGGTAAGTCCCTTTAACATTTCATATAATAAAGGTCTGGTGATGATGAATTCCTTTAACTTGACCTTATGTGGGAAGCGCTTTATCTACCCTTCCATTCTAAATGATAGCTTTGCTGACTAGAGTAATCTTGGATGTACGTCCTTGCCTGTCATGACTTTGAATACTTCCTTCCAGCCCCTTCTTGCCTTCAAGGTTTCTTTTGAGAAATCAGCTGATAGCCTTATGGAAACTCTTTTGTAGGTAACTGTCTCCTTTTCTCTTGCAGTTTTTAAGATTCTCTCCTTCTGTTTAATCTTGGGTAATGTAATTATGATGTTCCTTGGTGTGTGCTTCCTTGGGTCCAACTTACTTGAGACTCTGTGAGCTTCCAGGACTTCCTGGAAGTATATTTCCTTTGCCAGATTAGGGAAGTTCTCCTTCATTATGTTTTCAAATAAGTTTTCAATTTCTTGCTCTTCCTCTTCTCCTTCTGGCACCCCTATGATTCTGATTTTGGAATGTTTAAAGTTGTCCTGGAGGTTCCTAAGACTTTCCTCGTTTTTTTTTTTAAATTCTTGTTTCTTCATTCTGTTCTAGTTGAATGTCTATCTCTTCCTTCTGCTCCAAACTATTGATTTGAGTCCCGGTTTCCTTCTCTTCACTGTTGGTTCCCTGTACATTTTCCTTTATTTCACTTTTCATAGCCTTCACTTTTTCCTCTATTTTGCAGCCATACTCGACCATTTCTGTGAGCATCCTGATTACCAGTGTTTTGAACTCTGTGTCTGATAGGTTGGCTATCTATTCATTGCTTAGTTGTATTTTTTCTGGATCTTTGATCTGTTCCTTCATTTGGGCCATATTTCTTTGTCTTGGCACAGCTGTTACATTGTAAAGGGTGGAGTCTTAGATATTCACCAGGTCAGGGCAACCCAGATTGCTATGTTGTGGCTCTGTATGTGGGGGGAGGGGTCTGAGAGAGAACAACACTGCTTGCTAGGCGCTCAGTTGGTTTTCAGTCACTCCCGCTGCTACCCACAAGCAAATTGGGCCCTTCTGGTGCTGATTCCCAGGTGAGTGGGTTTGTGCATGTTCTAGGACCCTGTAGGTCTCTCCAATGAACTCTCCTGTGAGGCTGGGAGTTTCTCCTTCCGCCTCAACCCCCACAGGTTTTTTCGGTTAGAGGTTTTGAGGCTTTATTTCCCTGGGCTGGAACCCTGGGTTGTGAGGTCTGTTTCCCTCTGTTTCCCTCCCCAGTCGTTCCTCCCAGTTTATCTGCATGTGAATGTGGACTGCCCGCTCTGCCAGCCACCGCCTCATCCACTCCACCAGCCACAGCCTTGTCTGGTCCACCAGCTGACGCTTTGCCGTGAGTCCTCTCTATCCTGGCTGCCCATCTCCACCCCTCCTACCCGTTGAGATGAATGTTGCTTCTTTAATTCCTTGATTGTTGGACTTCCTTACAGTTCGATTTTCTGGCAGTTCTGGTTATTTTTTGTTTGTAGATTTGTTGTTGTCCTTCTTTTGGTGGTACAAGGAGGCAAAGTGTATCTATCTAAGCCTCCATCTTGGCCAGAAGCCCTCTGCCTCATTCTTTAGGATATATCCCTAGAAGTAGAATTGCTAGGTCAATAGATATGTGCATTGGAAATTTTGACGTACTAACAAATTGTCCTACATAAAGGACTGCCAGTTAATACCCCTACAATTGGTTATTTTCAGCTCCAATTTACAGATGTACAAACATGACATCACAGGTGTTATTTTCAAGGATGATGATGGGTTTGGGCTGATTCTTTTTTCTTTTTTTCTTAGATTTATCTACATCTTGCAGGAGCTAGTTCATGCTCATCCTTTAAGAGCTAATTTGTATGTGTCATTTATGAGCTGGTTCCTGTGCACGCTTAGGACAGTGCATGGGACAGAGTAAGCACTGAGTGGACATAAATTATTATCTTTACTCTTGTTCTACAGGAGGTTGGTGTGGATGGAGGTGGGGGTGGTTACTGGAGGGTACCAGGAGGGGTCTGGACATTGTCGGGGCAGGGGCTAAAGCTCCAGAGTTGGCTACGATGACCTGCCCAGTCCTTCCAGCTACGTGATTCGCACAGCTCCAGCTTGGGAGCAGAGTTTGAGTCATGGAGGCAGATGTGCATTTTTCTTAATTGAGCAGGAGCTAATGGGAGCTGTATTTCTTGGAATCTGCCCATTGGATGAGAGCAGACATTAATTACCTCTGGGCTGGAAAGGCCAGATACAATTTACCGAACAGGAGTGCATCTTCCCCCGTCAGTTATAAAACAGTGTGCAGGGGACTGGCTCACACTTTCCCACAGCGGAAGTCCATCACCGGCTGTGGTGTTAAATACAGACTGAGGGCCCCATAAACCAGCATCCATGTGTGAAGCAATTAAATGTGGCACTGCCCCTCAGCCACGCTCCAGCAGCTGCCCTTTGGGTCTTTCAAGGCTCAGCAACTTGTAGGATGACAGAGGAATAATAATGTGTTGGTTCTCTTTGGGGACACAAAGAAGGCCAAAGTGGGAGCTGGCCTCTCACAATTAAAGCAAGATTCAAAAGGTGTTGTCACCCAGGTCCCCAGGGAGGGGTGGGGCTGGCTTTCTCCTGGTCGCACCTCCTGCCAGTGCTCTCTGCCAAAACAGCCTCTGGGGTCTGCTGATGGCCACCACTAGGCAATTTGCCACACCTGGGGGGACACAGACTGCAGGGGAAGGACTAGTGATTTGGCTTCTTTTTAATAAGTGCAACCTACCACTTCATGTTTTACATCTCCCATTCCACCCAATGCCCGCTTTCCCACTCCAGTTTGGGAGCCCAGAGAGTATGATTTCTGGGTTCAGTGAGATTGATGGTTATTCTGAGTATGTTTTGAAGATGATACAGTTAGCTCAGTTTTTACTAATTACTTAAGACTCTCAAAACGGAGGCCGGTCCGGGGGGGGGCAAATCTGAACCCAAGTTGGCCTGCACTATGGGAAACACCTGTCAAGGAAACCTAACACACCAATCACAGTTCTCCAAGTCAGCTCTAGCTGGCTCACCTTAACTTAAGACATAGGACCTGCCAGCCTCATGAGGAAATCCCCAACCTCCCAGCCAACGCTGCCCTGCTTCCTCTTCTAACACTTTATGAAACTCATTGTTGCCCCAAATCCCTCAGGAAGTGTCTCCACTGATTATGAGGCACTGTGCTTTCCCATTCACAGATTGTTCTCCCTTGAATAAAGGACATTAAACTCGCTACTAAATTATTTTAGTTTTGTCATTTGGAAGAATAAAGGAGAGGACTATATAGGGATCTCTTTTCTTTTTGACTTTTTGTTCAAGAGCTGGGAGCCTGTGGAGGGAAATTGCCAAGAGCCATTAACATCAAGGGAACTAAAATTGGAGCCAGGTGACCATAAAGAAGTTTGCCTGTGTACATCCTACCCATGAACTCTTAAACTTTTAATAAGGCCCACATGGCAACCAGACCATCTATCTTCTTCACTCTGAAAGAAGCCGATCTGTTTCACCAGCCAGCATCCTTCATTTAAATAAAGGACCTAACCAATCTCTGTTAACCTAGCCAACACCCTTCATTTACATAGAGGACCTAAGTGGGGACAGTATGTGGGGACAGTAAGTAGGCACAGTTTTTGCCTTTCTGAACCCTGCTTTCTGTGTTTCCTTTGGAGCATATTTTAGGTTGTTGCCTGAATCTGTGAATCCCCAATTACAGTCCCTCCTTTGTGCAAATAATTGTTTGTGGGTGTGTTTTTATTACAGCCTGAACCTTTATCGTTGCTTAACAACACCCAGGTACCTGCTTGACCCTGGGTGTGTGGTATGGGCTTGTCTCAGTGTGTCTGGGTGTGGGGCATCTTCTTGGCTTGCCCTATCTTCTCTGCCCTCCTGGTCAAGTGGCCGCTGGCTTGCCCTATCTTCTCTGCCCTCCTGGTCAAGTGGCCGCTGCAGTCCCTGCTCCAAGGCTTATTCCATATCCCAATCCACTTCACTTCCCCGGGTTTCTGGGAAGATCGGGGCAAGTTGTCTTATGTACCCAGGCCCCAAGAGCGGTGGTGCCAGGGTAGCTGAGGCAGGGTTGCTCAGTGATTAAGAGTTTGACCACCTCTGTTAGAATCTTGGCTCCACCTCTTGCTGTGTGTTTTGGGGGAACTACTTACCTTCTCTATGATTCAATTTCTTTATCTGCAAATCATACATAATAATAGTACCTACCTCATAGGTTAGTTGCCAAATGAAATGAGATCCTGTATATAAAGTAATTAGTACGGTGCCTTCTCTATAAGGAGCCCCAAAGGCCCTGGGCACATCAGCTTCATGCTTTGACCGAAGACCCCCCCGCACCCACAATCTCTCTCTCTCTCCACACACACACACACACACATACACACACACATACACAATAATTGATGGACAGATGTTAATCTGTGATTATTTTTTTTCCAGCTGAACTGGGGCTCTAGGGTAGCCATAAAAATATGGGCTATGGGAATCCTAATATTTGGTCTGGAAGCACTCACTAGTAACAAGTCCCTGAGGAATCTATTGCACTTGGTCACTCTGAGACCTTGTTTCCTCATCTTTAAAAAGGAGACTCCTTATTCTATAAAGCCATTTTCTGTCCTATATCCCACTATCTCACAACTCTGGATTCAGAAGAACTACAATTTATAGTGGCGATTAATACCCAAGCAAGGAAGGCCAAGTGCTTATTTGCATACAAATAGAATACTAATCATGAGTGCAGATAAAGCTCCTCAGAATCAAGATAAGGTGTCAGGAAACCCTCCTTCTGGAGGTGCCCAGACAGAGCAAGCTGAGGCAGGAGAAATTAAATTTAACAGGAGCGGTAGAGTGCTATCAGTTATCGACGTCCCCAGGCACACTAAATGGCGTCTGGCTCCCAGTGCTTAGCTTGGGGGCGGGCTTATCGCTCCAGTCCTGGAATTTGGAACCATTATCTACCAGAGCAGAGGGATTAAAAATAATGTTGGGCCTGATGGGCAGGGACTAGCAGTCAGCTGCATGGTGACATTTACTGTTTACAGAAACGGGTTTTGGCAGAGAGGAAGTCCGGAGGCCAAGGTGGGTGATTTAGGACCACTAGCAGATTGCCGGGGCACCTCTGGAGAAGTCCACTCGATTTCTCTGCATCTGAGGGTTAGTTTCGTTTTGTAAATAGTTATTTGATTCCTCTCACTCACAAAGAATAAAATTCCTTCCTATCTCACTGTGCTGTTATATGATACACATTTCACTTACTTGAGTATTATCCTGATATATATTTTAGCTAATATGTAAGCACATTCCCATGTCTGGAAAAACTATCCCTAGACATAACTGAAGGTGCATATCATTATATAAGGGTTGGCAAAAGTAGGTTTGCAGTTGTGAGTATGCAAAACAGTTTATTATTATTTATTAGTTGTATTATTTTCCATAGGAATAACTGTAAACCTACTTTTGCCCCACCTTGTATTGAAAGAAGTTACTATAATCTACTTAACCTGTGTTTCGACATTTAGTTTCCTTCCATTATAAGTAATCTTAAAAGAAACGTCTTTGCCTATCATTTGTACCATGGCTCAAATGTGGAATTATTGTGTAAAGAATATATGTGCGGTTTTATTTTAGTAATTTTAATGCAAATTTTCAAGTACATATAAAGGTAAGGAGAATGATCTTACGAACCCAGCATCCCCATCACCAGCTTCAACAGAACAATATTAAGACCCAGCCAATCTTGTTCCATCTATGCCCCATCCCCCAATTATTTTGAAGCAAGTCCCAGATGTTATCTCATATGTATAGTTTCAGTATGAATTTTCTGAACTTATTAATGTTGTCAAATACCCTGTCAGTTTATACTTCCTTGGTTGTTTTCTTATGTTTGAATCAGTATCCAAGTAAGTTCCACACACTGTGATTAATGGGCTTTTTTAGAGCTCTTTATAGGTTCTCTTCTGTTTTCTTCCGGGAAAAACGAGGTCATTTTTTTTCTAGAGTCTCACAGTTGCTAATTGCCTCCCCAAGTAGTTAATATGTTCTTTTCTTTCTCATGTTTCTTGTAGATTGATAACTAGTTCTAAAAATCTGATCATACTCCCTCCAACCCTCCCAGATTGAAGTCTTCCTTCCCAATTATCCTCTCAAGTTGGAAGATGCATTCTGCTTGAACAAAATAAAGTGAGGTGTTCATATTGACCAATCAAACATGGTGGCCAAAAAAATGAAATTATTCTAATTGGATTGCAGGGGGGAGGGGCACTCATGTAAACCATCAGGACTATTAATGATGTGTTGTGGGGGCAGCGAGGTCCTCAAACAAATGGGGCATTTTATTTTTTTAAATTATATTTTATTGATTATGTTATTACGGTTGCCCTGATTGTCCCCCCTTTGCCCCTTCCACCCAGCATCCCCTACCCCCTCAGACAATCCCCCCACCATTGTTCATGTCCATGGGCCATACATATAAGTTCTTTGGCTACTCCATTTCCTATGATGTACTTTTCTGTAACTACCTATTTGTACTTCTTAATCCCTTCACCTCTTTATCCATTCCTCCACACCCCCATCCCATCTGGCAACTAACAAAATGCTCTCTGTTTCCATGATTCTGTCTCTGTTCTCCTTGTTTGCTTAGTTTGTTTTATAGATTCAATTGTTGATAGATATGTATTTTTTTTGCCATTTTTATTATTCATAGTTTTGATCTTCTTTTTCTTAAATAAGTCCCTTTAACATGTCATGTAATTAAGGTTTGGTGATGATGAACTCCTTTAGTTTTTTTCTTGTGTGGGAGGCTCTTAATCTGCCCTTCAATTTTAAATGATAGCTTTGCTAGGTAGAGTAATCTTGGCAGTAGGTGCCTGCTTTTCATGACTTGGAATATTTCCTGCCAATCCCTTCTAGCCTGCAAAGTTTCTTTTGAGAAATCAGCTGACAGTCTTATGGGATCTCCCCTGTTAGGTAATTGACTGCTTTTCTCTTGCTGCATTTAATATTTTCTGTTTATCTTTAACCTTTGGCATTTTAATTATGATATGTCTTGAAGTGGGCTTCTTTGCATCCATCTTGTTTGGGACTCTGTGTGCTTCCTGAACTTACATGTCTATTTCCTTCACCAAATTACTGAAGTTTTCTTTCATTATTTTTTCAAATATATTTCCAATTTCTTGCTCTTTCTGTTCTCCTTCTGGCACCCCTGTGATACAAATGTTGGACCTCTCAAAGTTGTCCCAGAGGTTTTTATACTATCCTCATTTTTTTGGATTCCTTTTTCTTCTTGTTTTTCAGATTGGTTGGGTTTTTTTGTACCTTATGTTCCAAATCATTGATTTGATTCTTAGCTTTATCCACTTTACTGTTCCCCTGTAAAGTAGTTCTTTATTTCAATTAGTGTATCCTTCACTTCTGATTATTCTTTGGGTTTCTTTTTTTTATGCTGTTGAGGTCCTCACTAAGTTCCTTGAGCATCCGTATAACCAGTGTTTTGAACTCTGCATGTGATAGGTTGCTTCTCTCCAATTTGTTTAGCTCTTTTTCGGGAGTTTTAATCTGTTCTTTCATTTGGGCCATGTTTTTTTGTCTCCTCATTTTGGCAGCCTCCCTATGTTTGTTCCTATGTATTAGGTAGAGCTGTTTTGACTCCCTGTCTTGGTAGTGTGGCTTATATTAGTAGGTATCTTATAAGGTCCAGTGGCACAGCCTCCTCCATCACCCAAGCTGGGTGTTCAAGGTGCACCCTAGTATACCCTCCTCTTGCAGTTGATCCTTGTTTGCTGTTGGCAGATCAATGGGAAGGATTTACCAAGGGAAGTCAGCTGCAAGGATTGACTGTGACCACTGACCACCAACCTCCACCCTCTGCAAAGGATCAGCTGTGCAGGGGAAGGGTGGTGGTGCTGCATCTTGGTCTGTAGCTGTCTGCTGGGTGTGCTGGCCCTGGAGTTTCCTGGGTGGTGCAGGCCAAGCTCATTCCCTAACTGTGTTTTGCTTGGGGCCACCCTGCCTGAGCTATAAAGCAATCTGAGAGGGCTACTATTTGTGCCGGGTGTGGAGATTCCCAGGTGAAGCCAAGCTGTGACTCTATGCTGGCTGTTGCTAGGGCTGGGCCTGATGCTCACTGAAGCCAGTTGTTGCTTGTTTGAGAGTATTTTGAAAGTTATGAACTGTGAGCCAAGACCATACATTCATATGGAAAAGCAGCTTTGGTGGGTCCATAAGTTGGGTGTGGGGCATCTTTGGGGATCTACAACACGGCTCAAATGGTGTTAGCCATGTTGATGGAGTCTCAGATATGGTACCAGCTTGCCAGCTCTGTGTGGGGAAGGTTTAGAAAAGGGACAATGGCCTCTGCTTGCCTTGATGCCAGACACTTCAGTTCCTCCCTTTATGCCACTGGTGTCTTTAAGTTGTTACCACAGTGCTGGAGCTCAGAGGGAATGAGTCTGAGTAGGTGAGTCAGTGTGTGGGTTCTTTAAGAGGAAGTGCTTGGGACTCCAGCAGTTTCTTCCACTGACTCAATCCCTGATGGTTTTTGCAGCCACAAGTTGTGGGAACTTATCTTCCTGTTCCTAGAATCCTGGACTGGGGGGCATGGTGTGGGGCTGGGACTCCTCATTCCTGAGATATCCCTCCCAAATTTTTGTCCAACACACATGGATGAAGGACCAGCCCATTCTGTGTCTGCACCCCTCCTACTGGTCTGGATGGACATGGTTTCTTTAATTCCATAGTTGTCAGACTACCATTCAACTTGATTTCTGATGGTTCTGAGTGATGGTTGTTCTATATTTTAGTTGTAATTTTGATGTGGTAGTGAGAAAAGGCAAGCCATGTCTGCTTACACTGCCATCTTGACTGGAAGTCCAAAAATGGGGCTTTTAAATAGAGTTTATTAAACATAGTGTGAATGGAGATTGTGATGGTTAATTTTATGTGTCATCTTGACTGGACTAAGCGATGCCCAGATAGCTGGTAAAACATTATTTCTGGATGTGTCTGTGAAGGTGTTTCTGGAAGAGACTAGCACCTGAATTGGCAGACTGAGTAGAAAAGATGGCTCTTACCAAAGCAGATGGGCATTATCCAAACCACTGAGGGCTCAACTAGTACAAAAAGGCCAAGGTAGGACAAATTTTATCTCATTTGAGCTAGGACATCCATTCTCCTGCCTTTGGATATCAGAGCTTCAGGTTCCAGGCCTTTGGACTGAGATTGAGTTATACATTCATCTATCCTGGTTCTTCAGGTGTAGATGGCAGATCATGGAACGTCTTTGCTTCCAAAGGTGCGTGAGTCAAGTCCTGTAATACATCTCCTCATCCTATTGGTTCTGGGTCTCTGGAGGGCCCTGACTAATAGAGATGCTAAAATGCCAAAACCAACAAATGTTCTCTGTACTTACCTTGGGGCCCAAAGCATAGATCTCTTATATCTGAAAGGTCAGGCAACCACAAAAGAAAGTACCTATTTCTGACTCAGGGAAGATGTGAGTCAAATGATCTAGAAGGGACTTCAAGAGTATTTTGGCCAAATATTCTAGATGGCCAAAGATACTGGACTTCCACAGAGGCTAAAAGACATGCCCAAGATCATATTCCCAGTCATTTGTAGGCCTGGAATGTGGATTTTTGATTCTCATTCACAGTTCCTTCCTATGAATCATTGCCATTCTTGTCTTAAGGTAAGTAAGGGCTGACCAAAAACGAGAAAAGTCTAGACCAGGGACTTAACAATGCTCCCAGTGTCATATCTCTTACTAATGACTTAGTCAACTAAGTAACCCTATCTCTGCAAGAAAATCATAGGTAATGAAAACAAATTAAAGCAAAGCATGTATGTTTGTGAGTATTTTTAGTTGATTTGTTAAATAACTTTCCACACCTATTCTCCTAACAGCTCAAATGTAATTTACCTTCATATTCCCTTCTCCCTTTCACCCCCAAAATAGTAAAGTGTCTATTGTACTTTTTCATTTCAATTCCATTTTTCTTCAAAGGGACGCATATACCTTCCAAGTTATTTCTCCATAAAGGAGTTCACCTTGCTGCTAATGGAACCCCTGGGCAGCCACCAACTGATGGAAAAACAGGCAGGATTCATTCCATCTGGCTGATTGATGCCATGAGTTGAGTTAATGAAAAACTTGACATGTTTTCGTCTCATGCTCATTCTTTTCTCCTTTTGTTATTTGTTTATTCTTTAGTCTCACCCAGAATTTGTCATTGATATGAGCACAAGGCAGGCAAATCTCTCAGGCATCTGAGTGGGGTGGGCTGCAGTGGATAAGGACAGGGAGGTGCAAGAGGCTTTGTGGGGAGGATATTTCCCATGAATCTTTCTTCAGCTTGATGTACTGACAAACTCTGAGGGTGTGGGTGTTGATTTAAGGACTTGTCTCAAAGTTAAAACACACCTTTTGAAGGGAGGTGAGAAAATAAAAATCAGCCCGACAGCCAGGAGCTGGCCCTGTTGTTCTGTAAACAGGCTCACAGAACACAACCTCAGACAAGGTCACTCTGAGGCTGTGATGAAGTGAGACCACTGTGTGGCCCAGGAAGTACCAAATATCCTCTCTCTCAGCTAAAATGAGTGACTGTTGCTTCTTTACCAATTACAGCTTTATCCGTGCTCTAGTATGCTCTTCCTATCCATAAGTTTCCTTAATATACCCAACCACAGATTTTCCCCACTTTCTGACAGCACCCAGTCTAGACCAAACCCCTGCTTCCTTAGAACTGGCTTCCCTTCCCTTCCCACCTTCTCTATCTGCCAATTGCCCAATCAAAGCCCAAACCCTAGAATAGGCTCCTTCTAACACCCTCTTACTGAGGCACTTTTTGATTCCTCTTGACGGGTGTACTCCCTCCCTGCTATGAATAACAATCCAACTTGTTTGATGATGGTGTGTTCCTGACGGTCTTTATCTGGAAGACACAGAGGGTAAATGTATTAAACTTATCACTTATTTGTCATTAAATTATTGACTAGTGATATCAAAAGGAAGATTTGAGACCAACCCTTCCAGTATATTTTGTTGTTGTTTTGCTTTGTTTCACTTTATTATCAAGCACAGAGCTCTTTATTTAGACAAATATCTTGGGTGGGGTCCTAATATACAATACAAAACATGCCAAAGGGGAGCTTCTCTGGCCTGTGCAGAGTGGCTTCTGAGCTGCATTGGCTTGAGCCCCCCATGCCTGCTCCCAGAGTAGCCTTGAGGTGCTTTCAACATGTCAGATGGACCTCTGCAGAAAATCACTTGCCTAGTCTAAATCGCTCCTATTATAGATTAAGCATCCTCCTGAGTTCCTTAAAGTTCCTTGTTAGAGACACATGTGGGACCAAGATTCTGGTTTTCTGACTCCTAGGCCAGAGCCCAAATTCCATGGTGGTCCTTTTTTGTTCATGAGAGTTCAGTTCTGGCCTACTTGAGCTAGTGACCTGTCCTGAGCTGTTCATGTGGACATTGTGGTCTGACTGTCTCTCCAGAGAAGCACACTCATCAGGACTCTGGCCCCCAGCCAATGTTCAATACCTCTGCTCTTCCCTTTTTACTGTCTTGACCGACAACCACAGTAATTATCATGGTGGTCCATGATTGGAATATAAAGATTCCCTTAATGCACATTTGCTGAGAAAGCTCTACCCATCAGGAACGAGATCCCCAGTGAAAAGTGTTTGGTCCTTTTTGCTAAAGATCCAACTGAACTTTAAGTGCTTGAATCCTTGAGGCAAGAGTAGCAGTGAGGAGAAGGACGAATGTGGAAGATTATTGAAAAGAAGACCAGGTATCATGGCTCCGATGAATCCTTGGACTGCCTCAGTGTGGATTGATGAAATTAGGTGTAAGCTCGCTTTATGCAGCGTCCTCATTAATAAAGTAGCAGAAATAAAGCCTCTTCTTGGCTAGTGCATGGGGATGTTGTAAAGATAGGGGGGCGGTTGGAAAGTAACTCAAATTCTACGAACGAAAAGGGCTACAGAAATCCAGGGGGATCATAGGGAGAAATATTTTTGGTGATGTTTGTCTCAATGCCATCATATTCCAAAGGACATCTGTTGTGGGTGGCTGGAATGTAACAGATGTGAGAATCTCTTCTGTAGGTTCCAGCTTGGGCAGGGCAAGAAGTCAGCTCCAACAAGGCAGGTAGAACTCAGAGAAGAAAAGGACCATAATGAACTTGTTCTGAGTTAAAGACAAGGTGGGGATGGAGATTGATGGTCTGGCCAAACCTCACCCACCTAACTTTAGATGTTCCATTAGCACAGGTCATATATCTTTCTGGGTCAGGCTGTGGCACACCTTAGGCTCTTTCCATCACATTCTGACCTGTTTGTCATTTACAATGTGAAGGCCCAGAACCACCAGCAAAGGCATCTATGGATAGATTTCCTTACCAGATCAATTAGGAATAAACTCCAAAATATCTGTTGTAAAAATATCAGTAATGAATACATTGCTGCCTTTAAACTCTGTAAGAAACTGTCACTGAGTACTTACCAAACACCAGGGAACTGTCACCAGGGCTGGGACCAGGTGAGATGAGTAGGGCACTCAGCTTGGACACACAATTTAACAGGTTGTTGACAAATTCAGTAATCAAGGTAAATAATATTTACATGCAGTATCTTAAAAAGTTAAATCAGAAAACTCTGTCCCTCTTGCTATTGCCAATAAAGCGTAGCATCTGACTGATCCTGTAAGTGCTCTCCATAGTCAGTGCTTTTCATTCTGTTTTCATTCAGTTTCCATGCATTAACTCATTGTCTTGGTCAGCTCAGGCTCCCATAACAAAGTCCCTCAGACTAGTGCCTTAAAAAACAGACATTTATTTCTCACAGTTCTGGAGGCTAGAAGTCCAAGATCAAGGCACCGGTATGGTCAAGGTTTTATGAGAGCCTTTTTCCTGGCTTGCAGATGGCTGCCTTCTTGCTGTGCCCTTAAATAGCAGTGGGCACACACACCACAGCAAGAGAGAGCACTCTGGTCTTTTTATAAGGACACTAATCCCATCACTGGGACCCACCCTCATGAGGTCATCTAAACCTAATCACCACCCAAAGACCGACCTCACTTTCAAGTACCTTCACATGGGAGGTGAAGGCTCCGACAGATGAATTTGGGGGTGGGGGTGGGGACACAAACATTCAGTCCATAATGCTATCTAATTCTCACATCAATCCAATGAGATACTTACTCTAACCCTCTTTCCCTTTTCTCTATCTTTGTCCTTTTCTCTCTACTGTGATAATTAGAGCACAGACATGTTAAGTAACTTGTCCAAGTGAATGCAGTTGAACCAGGATTTGAACCCCACCTGACCCCAGAACTCTTGTCATACTGCCTCTAAAGCACAGGTGACAAACACAAGGCCCTCGGGCCAAATCCGGCCCTCACCTTGTTTTATCCGGCCCGGCACCTGGTTTTTACCTGGCGGCAGCACCGAGCTCCTTACTTCTAGTTAAGGAGTAGTTACATTTATACAGTCCTAAAAATTACATTCAACCCTTTGAAGGCAACCGCGAGGCTTGATGTGGCCCCGCAGTGAAAATGAGTTTGACACCCCTGCTCTAAAGCAAAAGAATAGTTTCTCAAGAGAAATCTTGTCTGAGCTACAAATGAAACAGAGTAATGGTTTCAGGGACAGTAGAAATCTCCCCATGGTTTAATTTCCTACATGTGGACATTGAAAAGCACTGTGACGTGAAAATACAAAGTAGGAGGTGAGAAAGGGAGAGGGTAGGAGGCATTTCTTGACCCTAAATGAACTAGTAGGTCCTTAGCTTGAGTCAGTTTCACAATAACGGTGTGTAGGGGAGCTAAGTTTTGATAAAATGCAAGGAGTAAAGAAGAATGAGAGCCGAGCTTACAGTCTGAAGAAGGTGAATGTGTCAGAGGTGAGGGGGCAGGCTTGGACAGCCGCTGGCACCATAAAGCACCAGATGCATGAGCGCTGAGGGGCAGGGATGGAGAAGGACTAAGTGGGCACGTAAGGAGGGCTAGACAGGTGCGGAAGGCCCCCTTTTCCTCTGCACAGGAGTGGCACTGCCACAAAAGTCTGTAGAATTGCCAAATGCTGTAGAGTCTTGCCCCATATTCACCGGTGTCAATGAGTGTTAAGAGTTCTAACTTTTGTACTGCCTGATTTGCCCAGTGCCCTGTTTGGGAATAATCCACGTTTCCTCTCCCTGCTGACTCAGAACATGCCACACGTTGTTTAAATGATGTCCTGGTGGCCCCACGCTGCCTGCAGTGCCTTAGTCAAGGTTGTGTCGTGATGCACGGCCGGGATTTGGACTCCAGCCCAGATTCAGACCTGTAAGCTGCTGCTTCAGCCTTTACACACTGACATTCTCACTTGTTCATTCTCCTTAGCCACAAATGTTCAGGCTTCACAAGTTCTAGAGTGAAATTAACCTCTGTAATTATGCCTTTACTCACTTTCTTTTGGTTCAGCACCCTCTCTGGAAACCCTGGTGAGCCTCAGGGGTTGTTTAGAGCACTTGGTGGGCTCTGCCCCCCATTAACCAGAAGTTGAGCTGGGAGTCTAGGCACTGGAAGCCTCCTGTTTCTTGTATTTTCACTTTGGCCTTGCCATGTTCTGAATGTTTGTGCCTCTCCTAGATCCCCCCCTAATTCACCTATTGAAATCCTAGCCCTCAGTATGATGGTGTTAGGAGATGGGGCCTGTGGAGGGTGATTAGTTCATGAGGGTTAAGCCCTCACGAATGGGATTAGTGCTCTTATAAGACACGAGAGGGCTTGCTTGTTCTCTCTCTGCTCTCTGCCACGAGAGGACATAGCAAGAATCTGGCCCTCTGCACACCTGGAAAAGGGCTCTGCCAGATCCTGGCCATGCTGGCACTCTGAGCTGGGACTTCCCGGTCTCCAGAACTGGGAGAAATAAATTTCAGTTGCTTAAGCCACTGAGCCTGTGACATTTTTGTTATAGAAGCCTGAGCTGACTAAGACAGGCCTTTACAAAATGTGTGGTCCTATGTGGTCTATGAACTTAAGAATACAATGCATTTCAGGTTTCCACTGGTGACTAGAAAGATGCAAAATGCTTTTGATGTCCTTAAGTAGTGACCACAAATGACTATGCCTGAGTATTAGGACATTTTCCTCTAAGGTATGCCTAGATATGTGGAGACCATAATTTCCAAAGTGGTACCAGGAGGGAACATCCAGTGTTCAGGCAGGAAACATTCTTCTATCCTTCTGCTCACCTAGTCCCGAGCCCCAGGAACAGCCAGTGTTAGCTGTTCACCCTATAGCCATTCTAGCCCTGCCCCAGTCCCTTGGCGTCCCATTTCCTGGCAGACCCAGCATCCCTCTAAGGCATTCACAGCCCAGATATTTTCCTAGGTTCTCTTAATGCTGGTCCTGGCTAATGGGACCTAAGAGGACAGGATGCTCTATGTATGTGTACATGTAGCAGATCTTAAGGCAAGGTGGGTTCCCTAATAAAAAGAGACTCAGAGGAGGAAACACTGCTATTTTTCACTAGATGTTTTACGTCTGTGGTGATGTCTGGACTCTGGCAGTTGAATATCACAGCTCCAAGGGTAGACAATACGGCACCGTGAGGTGCAGAGTAAGAAGATGGACAGAGCTTTGGATGTTATGCTTGAACAGTTGCACAAATCTGGGAATCACCTTTCCTCTGGTCTTCTTGCTTTATGAGATAAACGTCCTTATTTTTGAACTACTTTTAATGGAATACTTAGGAGTCTGCAGATGAAAACATCCTGATACACTCTTTACCCCAACTTCTTACACACTAATTCTTGGAGCTGTGCCCGAGGCAGCTCCCTCCTCACAACGCTGACATAGTTCATAGTTTCAGGCATATCCCTTTTAGCACCAGGCTTAAGACTACGTGTGTGCACACACACACAGCCTTGGTTCACTTCCTTCTAATTCAGTGCGTGTGATGTAGTTTAAGTGCCCGGGGACTATTGATGAGAAGGACAATATGGACAAATGTAAAGCAGCAGTGGCAAGGACTGGCTCTGAATCATAGCTGGGTCTGGGTAATGAATGAGATGCTCCACAGCTATTGTGTGGGCGGCGGCCTGTCCTCTTTGTTCAGAGATTGCTCATGCTTTTCCCGAGGCTCTTGCCAAGGAAACAGTTGCATTCTGTTGACTCAGCACTAGCAGGAAAATCCCAAACAAGCTGGATTTGCTTTGCAGGGCTAAAGATGCCCAAATAGTGGGCGCCTGGTAAGGGATGAGAGGCATTTATAGTGAGGTCAGGAAAGAGAAACTGCTGTGTGGGATTCACATGACTGATTAGAAGGACTGTTCAATGTGGTGCAAAGGGTGGAGCCTTGGGAGGAAGGAGCCCTATGACTGAGGAGTAAGACTAAGCATGGGACCCATAGACATAGTCAGGTATGTTCTCTGGATGTGAGAAAATCAGGTGTCTAAGTTCCAGGAGAAAGAATATGTAAGACGCTAAGGTCATCTTGGCTTATGGGAAAGCTGGGCTTGGGACAATCAACAGAGGATGGGACAGCAAGGGCAGGGCTAAGAACAGGTGTCAGGCAGTGTTATAGGGAGGAGGACTCAGGCAACTTCAGGGAGAGGAAAACCACCAGGGTGGGCTTCTAGCAGATACAGGTCACCTTAAAGTACAGCCACAGAGAGCAGACATTGGTTTGGGCCAATGCTCCTCACAAGGAAATAGAATTTGAATGGGGTTTAAGGCTGATAACACATAAGAATTATTAAATAGAGAGATTTGTAAAAATGCATGCAGAGCCTCTGATTCCCAGCTGTTGGAGGAGGTCATGGAGATGATGTGACCTCAGCTGACCTTGAGCTGGACTGGGGATGTTGGCTCCTCACCTCCTCCCCCATCTTTGGCATGTACATTCTGTCCACCATTCCTATAACCCGAGCCATTTCATGGACACATCTCTGAGAGAGCAAAGTGTTGCTGAGACCATCCGGATGATGCATGTGACTAAACCCCTCCAGAACCTCTATATAAACTCTTAAGATTCTGGTGGACAGTGTGGAGATGTACTTGACTTGCAGTCACCGAAGACAGGCCTCGTAGGTATGTCTGTTACTGCGTGGACCCATGGCAGGGGGGCCAAGATACTGTTACCAAAACAATCCCCCTTCCCCGGGGTCCCTATGTCCTAGTTTTATCTTTGCCCACCACCAGGTGTTAGGAATTATGGCCCTCAATGCCAGAGTTTGGTGAATAGGAAAGGAACTATTTATTCAAAAGTTATACAGATTTAGAGTATAACGGCAAAATGTCGCTGTTTAAAAATCCCAAAGTTCCTTTGAAATACCACCAACACACACACAGTCCTGCCTTCCCTCCTTTGCCCAATCAGGCCGGTGAAGCCAGTCAGGGGTACCATATCTCAGGAAAAGAAATAGAAGTCCGTAGTGTGCCTAGCACCCAGTTCTTCCCGGTAATCCATGCTCAGGGGCACCGGCCTCCCGCTCCCACCACCGTCAGCTGTGCCGCCACTGTAATCTCCAGTTCTTAATCCAAAACCACTTGGCACCTTATCTCAGCCCACCAGCGAGAGTGCTTTCACCCCTTCGCTTCCTGCATGGTCTCTCAGTGTCCTCCCTGTCTAGTCCCGCATCATCTCTTCCTCATTCTTTCAAACTGCTGAGAGAGCTCTGCATGGCTGCTACATTTTGCTTTCCTTCTTCCTAAGCCACGTGGTCAAGGTAACCCCCTTGCCACTCCCAAAACAGCATGGTTTCCCCAGCATGGCTTCGGGGCTGGGTTTAAATCCTGGCACGAATCTTCTAAAACCCCATTTCCAATTCCTCTCACAATTGGCTACACCTGCCAGCATTCCTGTATTTTTCAGCCTTTCTTGGTTGCCATAGTTAGTCAGGGCAGGCGTGGCCCCATGGCACGGAGCAAACCATCTCCAAGCAGGTGCTGTAACCAGGGGTAGCTGCCTCCCTGTTACATCACTGGTTTAAATCACACCCATCTCCTTAGCTAGACTTGTTGATATGAAAAATAACCATGTTTGCATATCAGGTATGAAGCTATCCTGCTGTTACTGATATGCAAAATAACTCTCAATGGTCCTGCTCCATGTGTCCCATCCCCCAGCCAGGCCTATATTCTTATATCCTATCCTATATTCCCATAGGATAGGAATATCCTTTGTCCGTCCTATATTCCTGGACACCCCAGGTTCTGGACCCTGTTACAAATCCCCTCTTTGGGAGGGGGCCCTGGCTGTACCCTGTTACGAATTCCTTGCTTGTTAAACCCACCACCTACCAATCTGGATGGTGTCTTCCTCTTTCATTGGTCTCTCCTTGCCCTCCAGTATGGGGATCAATTTACAAACCAACACTATCCTACTTCCACCCCTGGGGTTCTGATTCAGTCATTTCAGAACATCTAATTTAATTGGTCCCTGGAATTTCTATTTTGAGAAAGGTTTTCAGGTGATTCTGATAATCAGTCAAATTTGGTACCTTCAGCAGTTGGCAGTAATAGTGTAACAGGGTGCAGCCAAGAGGGGGGCCCCCAAATAGGGATTTATAATAGGGGTCCAGAACTCAAGGTGTCCAGGAAATGTTAGAAAAAAATATATAGGACGTCCTCACCCCCACAAGCCTGAGCTGGGGTAAGGGAAGCATGGTGCAGAGCCATTCAGAGCTGTTTTGTGTAGCAACAGCTTTGCAGCTAACCTCTGGCATGGTCATTTAACATATCTACAACCTTTAACTAGTTTCATAGATATGTTAAATAGCTGTGGCCATGCTTTGAGCCAGGGGGGTGGGAGTGACTTCCACCCAAGATGTAACTGGGAAGCAACTCCCCCTGGTTACAGGGACTGCATGAGATCTTGGAGAAGATTGGCTTCATGCCATGGGGCCACACCTGCCCAGACTTACTATGGCAGCCCAGTAAAGCGGGAAGAATACGGGGATGCTGGCAGGTGTAGCTGATTGTAGGAGGAGTTGGAAATGGGGCTGCAGAGGAAGACTGGCACTGGGATTTAAAACCAGGTGTGGCAGCCTTACTGAAGAGAGGACCACGAGGCTTTGGTAGAGAAGGGAGAGAGGACCACACAGCTTTGGCGGAGTAGGGGGAGAGAACCATGCTGCTTTGGCAGAGTGGGGACCCCGTGGCTGCGACATAGCTGATGGTGCCAGGAGCCTGAATCACGGACTTCTACTTCTTTTCCTGAGATATGGTACCTGGACTGGTCAGAGGGAGAAGGAAGGACTGTGTGCATCTGTGGGTATTTTAAAGGACTCTAGTGTTTCAATGAAGACATTAAGTCATTACTCTAAGTCTGTATAACTTAAATAAATAATTCCTTTCCTATTCACCAGTCTCTGGCATTGAGAGACATCTTCCCTCTGGTGGCAGGCAAGGTGAACCTAGTGGGGGGGACCCCCAAAGAGAAAAGGGTGGTCCTTTTGGTAATAGTATATTGTTCATCACCCTCTCCCCCGGGTCTGTTCTGTAACAATAGTGTTGACAAAGAAGTTTAGAGCGGACGGTGGATCTGCTCATGGAGTGAGCAGGCTGTCGGGCTGGGGGTGGGGGTCATGGGTCAAGGATATAAACTCCCTATCCCTGAGAAATTACAGAATTGCTCAGCAGTGGGCTTGACATCAGCAATACTGGGGAAAGTCTTCCGTGTGCCCACTGTATGAGGTCTGTATGCTGATGTCCCTGTTTTATCCCTGATGGAGCTGAGGTTCAGAGAGGGTAATAGATTTGCCCAAGACACTGAGTCCAGTGAGTGGTGGAAAC
Source organism: Desmodus rotundus (assembly GCF_022682495.2). Taxonomy (NCBI): domain Eukaryota; kingdom Metazoa; phylum Chordata; class Mammalia; order Chiroptera; family Phyllostomidae; genus Desmodus; species Desmodus rotundus. Next base: position 188,717,241 of record NC_071387.1, on the reverse strand, counting down.
AGGAAGTGGATTAGGTGTTTCCTCCAGCCAGTGACTGTGGGAGGCTGACTTCAGAAGCAAAGCGGGGAATCGGTCAGGTGCACACAAGAGAAACAGAACCTGGAGAGGAGAAAAGGAAGGAAGAAGAAATATGCTGGAGTTGATTAGAATGAGAGCAAGGAGGGGGGAGGAGAGAAAGGCATTCAAGATGACAGAACGACCTCTTACTTTCTGAACTTGGCTTTATTTTCTTGGTATTATTATTATTGGGTTGGCCAAAAAGTTCATTTAGTTTTTTATGTAAAACAAAAGATACATTTTTCATTTTTGCCAATAACTTCATTGATGTGGATATTTTGAGTATGTCAGCTGTCTGCCTCATAGTATAACATTGACTGTTCTCAATTCATGTCTCGATTTGACTTCTATCAACTTCAACTGGTCTACCCGACCGTGGGGCATCGTCCAGCGAGAAATCTCCACCAGAGAACTTCACAAACCACTTTTGACATGTTCCATCAGTCACAGCACCTTCCCCATACACTGCACAAATCTTTTTTTGCATTTCAGTTGTGTTTTTACCTTTCTTGAAATAATAAAGCATAGTATTCCGCAAATGTTGCATATTTTCTTCCATCTTCAATATTAAAATGGCTACACAAAAATTCACTAATTTTGGTATTTTTAAATTCACACTGACATGACAGCTGTCACAATACAATCTAACAAAGCTGTTTTGAATGAAGTTAAAGAAAACTAAGTGCTACTACAGCCATCTTATGGAAAAAAACCCCAAACTTTTTGCCCAACACAGTATTTTCATAATTACAGCTTACTTCCTTAACTCTGAGTTCTAGCTTCCCAGCTTTATGAAATGCTTCCCTTTGTCCCAAATCCCTGAGTGGTTTTTCTTTTTAGGCCCTTTACGACCATCTTTAGTCACTTGGCTGGACATAATGTGATATGGCAGCTCCTCGGCCTTTTTTCCACACCGGCTTCTTTGTTGCTGGATCCCTCCGGGCATAGAGGAACTGGGGTGGACTGTTGGTCCCCTTCTAGAAGTTCTGAGTCATTCTGTAGGGAATTTTCTTCTATTTTGTAAACAGTGCCTTCTTAGCAGCCAAATATAGGAATAACCCACTTATCTGAAATTAGGTAAAAGAAATCCATAACTAATTAGTTTTTAGGCTTCTTTTTGGATCTCCTGATACTTTGCACTAAGAACTATGGAAACATAGAAGGGCTCTGAAAGAAGATTCAACATATCAACATGTATTTACAAGAGCCAATGCACTGTCTGAAGCATCTGCCTTTCTAACCAGGACACCAGGTCACCTGGGCTCACGGAGCTTTCCGAGGAAGTATAAAATGCCATTCGCTCTGGAGAGTTCAGGGAGGCCTTTAGAACCCTCTGTTACTCTGTTGAAAGCGTAGGAAAAGTGAATGCTGTGACTAGTCTTCTTTCTAGGGCTTACCAGTCAATGGTAAAAACTATGTTTTTAGTTTTTGTGATAGATATTTTGGACAACAATGCCTTCGGTTAAATTAATATAGCAATTAAAATATTAGGCAAAGTATTTCCATATTTATAACATACCAATTTATTGTAAAGCAGTTTACTTTCTTCTATGGTTGAGTTAAATGCGTTTCTTTCAAAAGAACCGTAAAAAGCTTGCTTAGAGAAAGGAGACTGTTTTGTTTTTTTTTTTTAATAAGCAATGTAGCTGTCACCAGATGTTATGAGGATTGATTACTGATGCATGTTTAATGCAGATTATTTATTAGATAATAGGGTATTTTATCCTCTAAATTTTCAGTAGAAGGAAATCATTGAGTTTTTCCATTTTAAATCAAAGGCTTTCTCCAATTGGTTTTTCCCTAAGCCTTAAAATGGATGATCAAATTCAATTATGTAACAACACACTTAGGAAGAAGCCCACTGCTGATGTCTTTTGTGTCTGCATGAATCCCAACAAACCTCTTGAAAACATGAACCAAATACTGTTCAAACACCAACCAACATGGCTCACACAGTGCCACTAACACACAGTAAGTGCTCCGTAAGTGTTTGTTGGATGAATAAATGTTATATGCTGTTGTTCTATTGGAAACACTCATTCAAAAGTTCCCTGCTGAATACACTCTGTCCTAAGCTTGTTTATCAGTGACGGATTGCTATACAGGATGCACACTTCTTTGTGTCTCTGTCGTCTTCCAGGGGCCAGGAAGGGAGCAGGGTGCAGAGCCCACCTTGGACTAAGGTCTCTGTGTTCTGCAGACATGGTTAAGTCCTTTGCCTACTTGGGCTGGTAGTTAATAAGCTCAACTCTCTACCTGTTTTCTTTGCTAGAGGAATTGAAAGTGTTCTATCCTAATAATACCAAGTTGTCAGTCAGGCTGTGATTCAGCTTCATGGAAACAACCAGTTTCCCATCCAAGGGGGCCAAGGGCTTAAGATGACCAAGGTGAGGCTCCCACAGCAATTTTCCTTCAGCTTTTATATCTAGTGGCACAGAAATGTGAATTTAAGAAGAATTATCTCTGGGAGAGACTGGGGCACACAGCCCAAAAAGCTGTATGGAAGGAAAAACTTTCCTTGAGGTCTTGTTTATTTTTAAGGTGTGTGCAAGTTTACATTGTAAACTATAATATACCTTTGTGTTATAATAAAATAAAGCAAAGTCAACACAGCACAAGTTTCCTACATCTTTGGTTAACATGGAATTGAGTGGAATTTTTTTAAGAGTAGCCCAATTTGAAAAGAACTGACAAGGTAATCACTGAGGACGGATGTTTGTTCAGAACTCAGTGGAGAAGCTCTCATGAGGCCACATTGTTAGCCAGTTCGGGAAACCTTGGGGAAGTGTCGCTTACTGAGAGCAACACGTGGACCATGTGATGGTCAGTTTTGTGTGTGAACTTGGCTAGGCTGTGGGACTCAGATATTCCATCAAGCATTGTTCTAGATCTTTCTGTGAAGTTACTTTTTAGAAGAGATTGACATTTTAATCAGTAGGCTTTAAGTAAAGCCAATTAGTCCCATAATGTGAATGGGTAGGCTTTATCCAATCAGCTGAAAGCCTTCTCCCTGGGGAAGGAGAAATTCTGCCAGCAAATGGCCTTCAGACTGAAATTGCAACAACTCTTCCCTGAGTCCCCACCTGCCAGCCTACCCTGCAGATTTTGGATTTGCCCGTCTCCACAATCACAAAAGCCAATACCTTAAAGTAAATCCCTTTCTCTATACTTCCACATGTCCTTTTGGTTCTGTTTCTCTGGTGAACCCTGACTCATACAGGTGGACTGAAAGCTGAGTCATTGGTTATCAGTCAAGGGAATAGTCACCAAAATTTTTTTCAGAGAAAAAAATGACCCACAACGTTATTCTGTCCTAATGCTGGAATTGCAACCCAGCATTATGTATGTGAACTCAGGCTCAGGGCCTCATCACTTCCCCCACAACAAGCTCCTTGTCAACTTTCAAACCACATTTTTCAATGTGGCAACTTCATCATAGGTGGTAGGACACAGCTCTGCCTTGATAAGATGTTTGAGAGAAGTCATTCTAGACGGTTTACTGAATAAGCTGATAAATGAACACTGAATTCATTTAATGAATCCAGTTTACCTGTTGTAAAGATACCTTTTTATTTACTTCAAGAGAAAAAAGTTATCAATTCAACCTTTATTTTTTTTTTCAGTTGACACACCATTAATAATGTCTCACTTTCTTTCTGTGACTGAATAATAAGAAATAAAAGGAACTACTTCTTTTATCAAGTGGCTCACAGAGAGCTCCTGCACTCCGAGGACTCAGGCATGCAGATCCCGCTTCTAGGTGGACTGGCACCAGCCCTGTGTTCCAGGCACATTTGCACAATTGATTCCATCTCCAGGATGGCTCCCGAAGCAATGATGATCTCACTGGTAATGCAAAGGAACCAAATTACCCAATTGCTCTCAGCACACTGAAATTTTTTATTCCAGCCTCACAAAAATCATAGTATATTTTCCAAAATGGAAAATGGGATTCTTCATGTTTGACATGTTCCTCAGAACATATCTCAGAATGCATGACTGTAGAGCCGTGGAAGTGTCTGTTGGGGGTGGAGATCCATTTCTACCACCAAGAGAAGATTCAGTAGCCAATGCGGTTTGGGAATAAAGGAGAAGGAGGAGTCTAGCATGACAGCAAGGTTGTAAGCAATATTAGTTAGTCCAGCGTGGGGGTGAAGAACTGATTGGCAATTTGCAAAATGCATGCAGAGGGTTTCAGTGGTATGACAATACCTTTTAGTTAATAAATGAATTTAGAAATCAGCCAAAGAGAACGAATGTTGGCAAATTAACAGGCATGGGCTTCTTTTCAATTGTTACCTGAGCCCAAATGTGAGGGCAAAAATTTCCAAAGTTTTCCCTTAAGTAGTTAGCAAGATCGATGTCCCTGAAAAAGTGTGTTAGACTTAAGGAGATTGGGGAAGCGTTAGGGTTGTTCTCAAGGACAGTGGCTTTTGCTGTCTGTTCTGTTATCCTCAAGGTTAGGGATGGGATGAAACAAAATAACTTTTGAACTAGGATTCAAAAATGACTATATTTGTGGCTAAGATTTATGAAGTGGGTGTGCGTAGTCCATTAGTGGGTCCAGTTAATTAAAGGGCTAGAGAAACAAGAGGACTAACAATTTTGACTGTAAACATAAGAAAGATTTCAAATAGTCATCATTATAACCAATGGACTTGACAATGTGGACTCAACTACATTCTTGTTTACACATCTTTATAGCCTTCTCGGCTCCTCACCCAGTGCCCTGCGTAAGGAGGTGATCAATAATAATGGGTGACCTGCTGCCAGCAGCTTTAATTTGTACAAATTAATGGAAAGACATGGGAGGTCACATTTCCTTTGTGTGTGCTGTACGTACCTGAGAGAATGACACTAGTTATCTCACTCCTCAAGCTGTTCTTTTACAAAAATATAACCGTAGTGAAGATTTACTTAATTAGCAAAACGTGAATAAAAGAAACTTAGCCTGTAAAGAAGGTGAATGCAATAATTTGGAAGAAGTAATGGGAGACGCAAATACAGTCATGGCTCACATAATGACGTTTAGGTCAATTACGGACCGCACGCATGCACGACGGTGGTCCTATAAGATTATATACATAGTCCAGGCGTGCAGTAGGCTGTACATCCAGGTGTGTGCAAGTGCACTCTATGACGTTCACACAATGTCCCACTCACCTAATGACGGCCTTCTCGGAAGTCTAATGTGACAGCAAGGTTGTGAGCAATTTTATTGTTTTTACAGTCTGGGAGTGTGGAATTGGGAGGCAATTTGGGAAATGCATATAGAGGGCTTCTAAGACTCAGAAATGTTGTATTTAGCTGAATCTTGACTGTTTATTATAGTATTTTTCTTTGAATAATAAATACATAATATTTATTATATACATACTTGATGTGATATAGTTTGTAATTATATTTTAAGCTTCTACATGGAAATATTCACTCCAACATTAATTAATTTATTTACAGTATATTGTGAGCACATTTAATGTGAAAGGCACTGAGCTTAGTGTATTGAAAATAATCATTGTATTTGGGGAGCTCAAAACCTAGTGACAGATTCTTGCCACCAGGATTCTGGGCTGTGCTTGGTAGAACAGGATTTTCTTAGGATAGAATGGCATCCAAATATATGTGTTGTTTGTAGTTCCCAGAATTGGACTTGGGCCCAGACCAGAGCTTCCCTTTATTTGCTGTGATTACCCACAGTGCCTAGCATTGCCTGGCAAACAGTAGGTGCTCAGTGATACTTGTTAAAGGAAGGGGGTGAGGAGGGAGGCGGGAGGGTGGGCAGCATACCCACGGGAAACCACAGAAATGCTCGGGCATCTGGAAGATGGCCCTGTAGGTCCTGTTCCCTGAAGCAGCTGGGTTTCCTTTGTCCTCAGCACTTTATTTTTTGCCTTCTTATCTCTCCACCCTTGTGATGTCCAGAGCCTCTTTCTTCCCTCACAGCTCTCTCCACACCTGCAGAAATGATAGTGTCCTTCTCAGAGACCAACAAGTGCTGAGCCTTTTTCTCCTTTTCTCGTCTCTACCCTCAGGCAGTGTTTTCTTTTCAAAACCCTTTGATACCATCCACATTCCAGTGCACTTAAGTTTGCTCATTGGGCAAAGACTTTTTTCTTTCTTTCTCAGAGTGTTTTAGTTAATAAATGAATTTAGAAATCAGCCAAAGAGAACGAATGTTGGCAAATTAACAGGCATGGGCTTCTTTTCAATTGTTACCTGAGCCCAAATGTGAATTTGAAATTTTACGTCCATACTTGAAATTTTTCAGTTCAAATACTCAATGTTTTTGAAGTTATGTTGCTGAATTAAGAAATGGATATCTGCTTCCTACATACGTAAAGGTGACCCAGTGACTAAGCTGGTTTTACATTACAGATTGGTTCACATGTCCTTGAATCAACAGTCTGGTGATGACACAATTCTGATGTAAAAACACGATTAAAAACATTGAAGCTTTTCCAGCCATTTGGAAAATATGCTTATGTTTCAGCAAGCTCTTGGATTGTAAGTTCCCATTAGCTTGTTTTCACTTGCATCCTTTGCCAAGTAAGGAGTGACTTAAGCAAGAAAATAAGGGCATGATTTTATCTCTAAATATCTGTACCCTGACTCAGAAAGGGTCAGCTTTAAATAGCCTAAGTTCATTTTACCTGTTCTAAGTACTTGCTTTATTTGAAAAACACATTTCAACACTTAGAAATCCTTTCCTTTCCCTCTTTCTTCATTTTTAATGATTTTATTTATTTTTAGAGAGAGGGTAAGGGAGAAAAAGAGGGAGAGAAACATCAATATGTGGTTGTCTCACGTGTGCCCCCAACTGGGGACCTGGCTGGCAACCCAGGCATGTGCCCTGACCAGGAATTGAAAGAGTGACCCCTTGGTTCACAGGACAGCACTCAATCCACTGAGCCACACCAACCAGGGCCCTTTCCCTCGTTCTTGAATGGACAACCATCTACCTCTTTGGTCTACTCTGTTCAAATAGTGAAATTGGCAGAACACATTTATCTGCATGAAATCCAGTCACTCTACTGGTGGGACTTACCACTTGGCTGCCTTAAAAAAAAAAAAAAAAAAAAAGGTTTCCATGGTATCTACACTGCAAATATCACTGTTCTTTCTTCTTGATAATTTTACTACCAAAGTATGGGTTTTATTGATTTAATAATAAATATATTTATTATTTACTATGTGTCAGATACTGTAGTAGGTGTTTTAATTTCAATATAATAAATCCTTAATATTGTCAATAGGTTCTGTAGCTTTAAGCAAATGACAAAACCAATTTTACCATAGGCTAATTGATATGATAAATGAGTTAAGTTCCTAAGACATCTCACTGATGTCTAACGACATTGAATAAGTGTTATTCAAGGACCTGCTGTATTTGATTTGTATATTTTTATTTCATCCTCCAAAACATTCTGCAATGGATTGTTCACCTTGTTTTACCAAGGAGGAAGCAGAAACTCCGAGAACTGGAGTAACTTGCCCAAAGTCATGATGTTATTAAGTGTCCGGACTGGTATTCAAATTTTGCCTCTGAATTCATAGACTCTCTTCATTCTTCCCCATCTGGTGCCAAATCAACTGTTTCCTCAGTCATTTAGCTTAGGTCCTGGCTTGATCTCAAACAGATCAATCCTTAATCTTTTGATTTAGCCAAGTAAGCAGACATAGGCTCTGCCCATTTAAAAAAATGGCTAGCAATATTTGAGCTTCTGTATGTACTGGGCACTGTGCAATGCATTCACAGTCATGCACTGCTCGGCAACAGGGATATGCTCTGAGAAATGCACCCTTCAGCCATTTAATGGTTGTGCAAACATCATTGAGTGTACTAACACACACCTAGGTGGTATAGTCTACTGCACACCTTGGCTATACGGTAGAGACTATTGCTCATTGTCTACAAGCTTGTACAGCATGCTACTGTACCGAATACTGTGACGCAATTGAAACGCAAGGGTAAATATTTGTGTATCTACATGTACAAGAGTTACAGTACAAATGTAGTATAAAAGATATAAAATGGCACAGCCGCTTAGGGCAATTACCGTGAATGGGGCTTGCAGAACATGAAGTTGCTCCGTGTGAGTCAGAGAGTGAGTAGAGAGTGAACGTGAAGGCCTAGGACTTGACCGTACACCACTGTAGACCTTATAAACACTGTACGCTTAAGCTACACTAAATTTATAAAATAACACATGATTAAATCAAGTACAAAAGAATATAAGGTAATCAAGTGATACAGTAAACTTGAGATGCACAAGGCTGCTGCCAATGTAACACAGCCCACTGTTTTATAGCAACTTATTTTTATAAGTAGAAAGAATACTGTCTAAAATAACAATACAAACTAAATACATAGACCCAGAATATAGTTTGTTATCCTTACCACGCATTATGTCCTGCAGTAACTGTATGCGCTGTACTTTTATGTGACTGGCGGCACGGGTTTGTTTACGCCATAGGACCACAGACACCGGAGTAACACGCGCTACCACACGTTATCATGGCTACGGCCTCCCTGGGTGACAGGGACTTTTCAGCTCCATCATTACCTTATGGGACCACTGTTGTATATACTGTCCCTTGCTGACTGAAATCGTTTGCAGGTGAGAAGCCCTTATTGCAGTGCATCGCTGCCCGTGAATTTTCACAACTGGGTGCGCATGTGCGGGAGGGCTAGGAGAAAAGAGCAATAAATATAAGAAGTATCTGTAGGAGTTAAGACAAGTGTTTAAGTGTTGGTAGATTGACAATGAATACTTTTAAAATTGTCAAACCATTTTCTCGGCATCTCTGAACATAGGGCATTGAAAGGAAGGGCATCATCCTAAGAAAGACACATTCAGTTCAGTGCCGTTGGTATGTGGCACCACCCGCCCACACAGTGGGACTCCGGTGGTTTATGTCAGAGATCCGATAAAGATCTTTAAACACGAACTCGTTGCTGCTCTGGAATACTCCTTTTCTTCCTGACCACTTTCAGTTAATAGAGTGGAAGTTAAAAGCATCAAACTCATGCAAAAGCTTTTATGAAAATGAACGTATCCAACAAATGGATCTCTAAAAAAATATGAGAGTCGATGCACACTAATAATATTAGCTTCGATTATATTTAGCCTTTTTCAAACAAAGCCCTCGCGCACAGGTGAGAGAGGACTGCTTCCATTTCCGATCCTCCCCCCCCACCCTTCGCTAAGCTGCGTGACCTGTGGGGGAGTCTGAGGCCCAAACAGAAATAAAGGGCCAACAAATGAACAGGAGGAGAATGGTGCCTCTTTTCTTCTCTTTAAGTGCTGACACAAAAGTCTCCCCAGAGAGGCTGAAATTGGTCAAGATGCTGAATTCTCTCTAGCTGGCACATTTCTTTCCTTTATACTTATTGTCTGCCTCTCCCAGTTGTCACTCTCTGCGATTAGGTAAAAATAAATGTTAGCACCATTAGGAGGCTGAGATAATTCCACAGCACATCCTAATTCACCCTTGTCTGTCTGCGGTGTGTTTTCAAATGCCAAGCCCAGCTCGTTTTGCTTCTGGATCTTTAGAAAAACACTATTTATAACGTGAGTTTTCACCCCATTGGAGACATTTGCTAGAAGTGATAATAAACCTCATGGCATTTGTACAAGAGGATATGTCTCAGTAAATGACAGCTGTCCCTTTGCACACCATTATTGTTATCAAGCCAGCCCCAAATACCTGTAGAATGGGAGGGAAGAAGGAAAAATAGTTTGCAGCTGTCTGGTCACTAACTAATCCAGAGGCTTTATAATTTTTGTTTTTCCTAGAATGAGTCGCTTGTCAGAGGAAATTATGTTTAACTACCATGCAGTTACATGCTAACAAATTCACACTCCCAGTCACTGTATGCGTGAATTTGTGGAGCTGTAAGTCCACTTTCCTGCTGTTCCTTAATGCCCATCTGGGTAATAACAGTTTCCATTACTGAGCAGAAACAATGAGGAGGCCTCTGTCACCCATCTGGAAGCTGACACCTTTATTTCCCTGTTTTACATTTCTAGTCCCATCTGACACTGTTGGTGGCAGGATGTCGTAGCAGTTTATGACACTACTGATTACAGCACAAGGATTCCCCTTTGATTAAATGTGGTTTACCTGAGGCTGGCAAAGGTGGACCAGGAGGTGTGCAAAAACAAACTGTAACTGCTAATGAATGGTGGGCCTACAGCTACCTCTCTGGAAGGCAAAGGCGGGGTACAGAATAGCAATTTAAGTCCGACATACAGAGCTAACTTATTCATTTTCTAAAATGAATTAGCAGTCAGTTCTGTGAAACAACTGGTTTGATGAATTTTAAAGTTCACATCAGCTAATCTAATCAACTGAGTCTGCAAATCATCAAGCTTATTCTTTATGTAACCATAAGCCCAAGAATGTTCTTCCAGTGATGGCTTTATCATTCTGGTTTTATGTACTCATCAAAATGACAGTTACTTTGACAATGGCAAACTCAATTAACGGCTTGGCAAAGAAACCCTGTCTTTCCACTCTATTCATAAATCTGCCATCAGCTCTCAGCTAGTAATTGTATGTGTACAAAAGCAACTGTACTACTCAGGATATTCCTAGTTAAGTTTCACTCCAACCCCACCCCCTCTGGCTATGACTCGCTGATGCAGGATGAAGGCAAGCCTAAAAACATTTTTTATACAGACACTTTTACTTGAAGTTGCTCATGACAGGAAATGTTGTTTAGGGCAATTTAATATCTTATTAACTAACCTGGAGGGGAAGAAAAGGTTTTTTGTTTTTGATCAAAGTTTGGTATATGCATAATGAATTAACACATTGAGTTAAACTAAATTACAGAAAATCATTCACAGACTGAGTTGGTTCAGTTCCTGGAAGACGACTTTTGTAAATTTCTGGGGCAGTCCTCTTGGCCATTGAGGTGGTCTATGAGCAAGGGCAGACAATGAGACAAAGAGAGTCCAAGAATTCAATTACCTGATGTAGTAAATATGGAATATATGTTCATTTATTTGGTCAAGAGGCTGAGTTAAAGTTTATCTCCATCTGTTAATCACAAGATATTTGACTAAGATGTGGAACAGCATGAAACCGTCTAAGTTGTCAAAATTAGAAAACATTTAAAAATCATTCATTATATACAAATACAGTTGACTTTTAAAAAATTTAATATTTATTGTATTTTTTCCATTATCATTTGGTCCCCTTATACCCCCTCCCCCCACAATCACCACACTGTTGCCATGTCCATGAGTCCTTTTTCCTCTTTGCTCAATCCCTCCACCCCCTAACCACCCCCTTAGCTGTCATCTGCTCTCCATCTATGGGTCTGTCTCTGTTTTGCTTGTTAGTTCAGTTTGTTCATTCGATTCCATAAATGAGCGCAATCATACGGTATTTATCTTTCTCTGACTGGCTTATTTCACTCAACATAATGTTCTCCAGGTCCATTCATACTGTTGCAAAGGGTAAAATTTTCTTCTTTTTTAAGGCCAAGTAGTATTCCAGTGTGTAAATGTTCCATAGTGGTTTTATCCACTCATCTACTGATGGGCACTTGGGCTGCTTCCATAGCTTGGCGATTGTAAACAATGCTGCAATGAACATAGGGGTTGTGTTGCAGCCTGTCAAGGCCTGGCAGGTCCACTCTAGATTTGGGGAGATGGAAGAAAATGTGTGGAGCAATGGGGATGCTTAACACGCCGTTATTCATGGGTGTGCGAGCCACGCACCCTGCAAGCTGTGTGTCTCCCTGCATGTCTCTGCAAGTCTCTGCATGTCACCTGTCCCCTCTGGGTGGTGTGCAGTATGGTTCTTGCTCCCCAGCGTGGCACCCAGCAGGGAGCCCCTACTGCCTTAACAACTAGAGGCAAACAAAGCCAGCTTCCAGCCAGAAAATTATATAAGATGGCATAATTCTGCGCATGCGAGCCCACTCCATGTTATGGGAACTGTTTGTTGGACCCAGTCTCAAAACTATGAGAACGCTGCTTTTCAGACCCATCAAGACTATAGGAACACTGCTTCCCTTAGTCATCCAGACACCTGGGCGAGGAAGCCAGACTGCCTCCACTTACCCTACAGGGGTACTTACGTTCTTTCAAATTAGCGTTTTGGGTTCCTTTGGGTATATTCCCAGAAGTGGGGATGCTGGGTGAAAAGGCAGATCCATTTTTAATTTTTTTGAGGTATCTCCATACTGCTTTCCACAGTGGCTGCACCAGTCTGCATTCCGCCAACAATGCAAAAGGATTCCCCTTTCTCCACATCCTCACCAGCATTTGCTGTTTGTTATAGTTGGCTCTTGAACAAGATAGGTTTGAACTGTGAGGACCCACTTACATATGGATTTATTTCAATAAATGCAGTCAGGACTCTGTATCTGTGGGCTTCATATCTCTGTGGATTCAAGCAACTGCTGATAGAAAACCTGTTGTCAATTTGAGATTCGAAGTCTGTGGATGCGGAGGGTTGACTGTATGTGTTGTTTTATACAATTTTGTTCATTTATTTTAATTATTTTATTAATTATGCTATTACAGTTGTCAGAAGTTTTCCCTCTTTTTCCCCCTCCACACAGTACCTCCATTCACTCCAGCAATTCCCCCTCCTTTAGTTCACGTCCATGGGTCATGCATATAAGTTCTTTAGCTTCTCCATTTCCTATACTGTTCTTAACATCCCCCTGTCTATCCTGTCCCTACAAATGTGTACTTCTTAATCCCTGCACCTTTTCCCCATTCGTCTCCTTCCCCTCCCAACTGATAACCCTCCAAGTGATCTCCCTATTTATGATTATGTTTCTGTTCTGCTTGTTTGCTTAGTTTGTTTATTAGATTCAATTGTTGATAGTTGTGAATTTATTGCCATTTTAATGTTCACAGTTTTGATCTTATTTTTTAAAATAAGTCCCTTTAACATATCATATAATGACTTAGTGATGATGAACTCCTTTAGCTTTACCTTGTCTGGGTAGCACTTTATCTGCCCTTTGATTCTAAATGATAACTCTGTTGGGTAAAGTAATCTAGGTTGTGGGTCCTTGCTTTTCATCAGTTTGAAAACTTCTCAGAAACTTCATCAGTTTCATACTTCTTCCTGCCAGTCCCTTCTAAAGCCTGAAAAGTCTTTTTTGAGAAATCAGCTGACAGTCTTATGGGAGCTCCTTTGTAGGTAACTCTTTGCTTTCTCTTGCTGCTTTTAAGATTCTCTCTTTATCTTTAAACTTTGGCATTTTAATTATGATGTGTCTTGGTGTGGTCCTCTTTGGGTCCACCTTGTTTGGGACAGTCTGTGCTTCCTGGACTTGTATGTCTATTTTCTCCACCAAATTAGAAAAGTTTTCTTTCATTATTTTTTCAAATAAGTGTTCAAATGCTTCCTCTGCCTCTTCTCCTTCCAGCACCCCTATGATTCAAATGTTGGTACATTTGAAGTTGTCCCAGAGGCTCCTTAGCCTATCCTTGTTTTTTGGTTCTTTTTTTTTTTTTCTTGCTGTTCTGACTGAATTTTTTTTTCCTTATGTTCCAAATCATTGATTTGATCCTCATCTTTATTCACTCCACTGTTGGTTCCCTGTAAATTTTTATTTATCTCACTTAGTGTAACCTTCATTTCTGCCTGGCTCTTTTTTATGCTGTTGAAGTACCCAATGAGTTCCTTGAGCATCCTAATAACCAGTGTTTTGAACTCTGCATCTGATAGATTGCTTATCTCCATTTTGTTTATTTGGGCCATATTTCTTTGTCTCGTCATATTGGCAGCCTCCCTGTGTTTGTTTCAATGTATTAGGTAGTGCTGATTTGAATCCCTGTTGTAGTAGTGTGGACTATTGTGGAAAAGCACACCGGTAAGTTGGATGGGGCAGAGCCTTAAGTAATCACCAGCGTGGGGCAACTCCTCTGAACTAGGTTGATAGAGTCTCAGATATGGTGTGGCTGCTACTCTGTGGTTCCATGTCAGAAAGGGCTCAGAAAGGGGACAATGCTGCTGCCTGTCCTTCAGGGTTTTGTCTAGCAGGAAACTTTCCCTTGGCACTAGCCCCGATGCCAGACTCCATTTCTCCCCATATGCCACTGGTGCCCTTCCAGCTGCTGCCCCAGTGCTGGAGCCCAGAGGGAGCAAGTCTGCATAAGTCTTACATCCATTGTAGGCCCTTTAAGAGGAGATGCCTGAGAATCCCACAGTTTCTTCCCTTGCCCCAAACCCCACTGGTTTTTATAGCCAGAAGTTACAGGGACTTATCTTCCTGGCGCTGGAACCATGGGCTGAGTAGTCTGATGTGGGGCTGGGATCCCTCGCTCCTGAAGTACCCTTCCAAACTCTTATCCACCACATGGGGATGTGGGACCGCCTGTCCTACGTCTCCGTGTGTCTGTGTCTCTATGTAGCCACCCCTCCTACCCATCTGGATGAATGTGACTTCTTCAATTCCTCAGTTGTTGGACTTCCATACAGCTCGATTTTCTGACAATTCTGGGTGATAGTTGTTTTGTAGTTTAGTTGTAGTTTTTGCTGTAGTTGTGTGAGCAGGTGAGCCATGTTTACCTTCGCCTCCATCTTGACCAGCTTATACCATTTTAATAAGGAATTTGAGAATCTTCAAACCTTGGTATCCAAGAGGCATCCTGGAATTAATCCTCTGAGGATACTGAGGACCAACTATAGTTAAGTTTTTGGGGAGCCAAAAGTTATATACATATTTTCAATTGTGTGGGGGTTGGAGCCCCTAACCCTTGTGTTGTTCAAAGGTCAATTTTACTTCATATGTTCTAATTATATGTGATTCTTAAGTAGTTATTAAAGCAAAGTCATGTGGACTCCCACTAACCTATATTTTGTTGGCCTATTTCAAGTTCCTGCCTATATCTGACACACAGAAAATGAGCTTTGGAAATCCAAATGTTCATTTCTCTCCATTAATATAAATTATTAAATTTTACCTTAATAGTTCTCCTCTGGTCCAGGACTGGAGCAGAGCTCAGCACATCTGTTTTAGGGGAACTTCTGTGGAGTTCTGGCTTCCACTGCACGTGGTCTTTCTACAGGACCACAGGAAGAGTTATGAAGGAATTTCCTTCCAACTTCGCTTTACCGAGTGACCCCTTCACCGTCATCATAGGAAGTTCCCATTTTTTCTAGGATCGGCTTAGATTGTCTGTTTCTCTGTTATTCCTACATATTGATGCTAAAATCAGTCTACCAATCATGGTCATTTATCATCATATCATAACTTACATTAAATTTCTCAAGTCATCACCAGGGGCTCAATGTATCTGTCTTATCTCCACTCCCTAACCCATCCAGGCAAATTTACTGGCGGCTCTCCTTGTTTCTTTTCCGCCTTTTCCTGAACCAATCTTTTATTCCAGCTGTCTCTACCTTCCCCTGAAATAGTCTCTTCTGACAGTGCTTAAAAATTTATATCCAGCTTCCTACCACTGCAAGTAAAGAGGTTAGGGCATCTAAAGAAGGGATCATCTCATTTATGTGCCTGACAGACAATAGCATAAATTCCCCTTGATGAGGCTAAATGAATTCTTTTCATTCCTCAGATGAGTTTTTCCATGTGCTGATCAAAAACTCACATGGCTGCCGCTCTTTATAGAGGACGACACTTTCTTTCAAATGTGCAAACAGGGTGAGCCATCCGTAGTTAATATTTATTTTTTAAAGAATTTTTATTTCATTTCATTTTAATTTTTTTATTGTTCAGTTACAGTTGTCCCCATTTCCACCCTATTTCTCTCCCCTACCCTGTCCAGCCCCCCTTCCACATTCAATCCTCCTCCACATTGTCCTTTTCCATGGGTCCTTATACATGTTCCTTGACTTGACCCTTTCCCTTCTTTCCCCCCTTATCCCCTCCTCCCTCCCCTCTAGTCACTGTTAGTTCTTTATTTCCATGTCTCTAGTTCTATGTTGCTCACTTGGTTGTTTTGTTGATTAGGTAGAATTTTTATTTTAAAATTAGAGTTAATGTTCAATATTACATTAGTTTTAGGTGTACAATGCCATAATTAGACACTTATATAACTTACTAAGTGATCACCCTGATAAATTTAGTACTCATGTAACCCCATATATAGTTATTAAAATATTATTGACTGTATTTCTTATGCTATACTTTATATCCTCATAGATAATATTTAAAATCAAATCCAAAATTATGGTCAAAATAGCATTCTATTCTCATTGAGCAAATCTTGATTTTTTTTTTTTAAATAATAAAAATACACAATAAGTGCACCAGGCTTTGCCGTTAGTGATGAGACATATAGTAGTAAGTGGTCAGGAAATGTTGGCCACTATTATGACTTTACATTATTTTATTTTATCCTCACAACTATCCTGTGATGTGGATTTAATATAATTCCACTTAGCAGATGTATTCATTTTCCAGGGCTCCCACAACAAACTCCAACAGATTGGGTGGCTTAATCACCAGAAATTTATATTCTCACAGTTCTGGAGGCTGGAAGTCCAAGATCAATGAGTCAGTTGGGCTGATTTCTTCTGAGGCCTCTCTCTCTGGCTTGGGGATGGCTGCCTCCTTGCCATGTCCTCACATGGTCTTCCCTCTGCGGGTGCCCGTGTCCTGATCTTGTCCTCTTGCAAGGACAAGAAGTCATATTGGATTAGGGCCCACATTATTACCTTGTTTAACTTTAACTACCTTTGTAAATACCATATCTCCAAATATAGTCACATTCTGAAGTCCTGGGGGTGAGGGCTTCACGTGAATTTGGAGGGCATACCATTCAGCTCATAATAGCAAATGAGGGAACTGAGGCATGTACAGAGCCAAGCTGTGGTTCCAGGCTGCTAGGCTCTGGGGATGTGCTCTCAACCACTGCTCTGTGGCATGTGGGATGAAATGTAAAGATAAATGCTTTCAGACCCTGAATTGCAGATAGCTAAATGTTTTAATTTCTATGTAATTGGTATTGATTAAAATTATCAGGATATGAGATACCTGAGTTCACTTTTTTTCCTAGTCCATTAAGTATTAAGCATTAGTTTTTTGACTTCATATTTGTTCAAAATCTTCTGGGCTGCCTGTCTCCTTTCTTCCTTCACTACAGACTGTGACAATGACTACAATCCTATTTTGTGATGAGGGCTTTGTTTTATGCTTTGTGAGCAACGTGATTTTTCTGAGTGTAAGTTTGAATTTACAGACATCACTGCAGAAAGTGGGAGAGACTAACCGGCCCCAGGACATGAGGTTTTTCTCATCATTGCTTCTTTCTCACCAAATGAATGTGTGGTTGATTGAGGCTGTTGGTTGGTTCATCCTAATTTGAGGATTTGAGTTCTATCAAAAAAAAAGAGACTTTTAAAATATTTGGTTTTACAAATGATTGCATATTTTTCTTGATGATATTTTCTTTTGCAAAAAAAAAAAAAAATCCCCTACTCCTAGGAAACAACTAGTTATTCTGTAGCCATGGTAAAATGTAGTCACACAGATGGATTTTAGAACGGCTTATTTTTTATAGAAGATAATTCTATAGCCATGGAATCATCAGAACTAGTTTTAAACCCATTTCATCGACCAACAACTCATTCCAGTGAAGGGCTTCTGAAAACCAATTAATCAGTGCTGGCTTTTTGCTTTGGAAAGTCAGCCAATAGGGACTAGTATACTTGCTCCAGCAAACATGCTTCTGAAACTGAACCCACCAACACATCTCACCTGCGTAACTGTGCCTCTCCAGCTGACACTACTGCACTCTGGCTTCTGAGAGCCCACCAATCCCTTAGGTCCACACTTTCCAGATATTCTCTGTCAGGTCAGTTACCTATAACTCTCCCTTCCTTAAGGAAGTAATAAACTCAGTTTTGTAGTTTGTTGTCATTGTGTGATCATGTAAGACATTGAGCAATGGTTTCACCCATCCTTTGACACTTTATTGCTTGCTAATAACACAAAACTTTTGACTTGTCTCAAGACCATCTGGCTTCCTTTAGATCCCCTTGTGGTAGACCATGCAGGACAATGACAAATAGGCCTTCTTAACTCCTTTATTCCACCTGTCTTCTTTCTCCATTGATCATCTCAACATGAAGCATAAATAAATGACTTTTCTACTTTGTGGCATGATATAAGACTACAGCTCTAACTTACAATTACTGCAAACGGTGGTTCAGATGTTTAGAGAGACCTCTCTCAGTACAGCACATCTAAAAATGCTGTAGGAAAACTCAACTTCTCACAGCTTTTATAATGTGTGGTTAAGCTAGAGAAAATAAAGAATTTCTCAGGGTTTTTCTAAAAACCTCACGAAAGTACAAATCCAAAAGAGCAAGGTGTGCTGGAGCCAGCGCTTGCCCTGGGGATATCTGGTGGAACTTGATGCCTATTGTCTGGGTTTTAATGGGACAAATGCACAGGGACAGGAGAAAAGCCTGGGCCCCAAACAGGGAAAGGGGGTCAAGTCAGAGTTCATGCATAAATCTAGCACCTTTAAAGTGGACAGATAGGGAAAACTTGCCCTGTGGATGGAGATGTTGGAGACACACACTGAGTGAGGATACATCCTGCCTCATGCTTGATTCTCTGGGAACAGAAGGAAATCGCCACATATGTTTTCTAACTATAAGCCTGCAGTCACAAGGGTTTGGGACCACATTTCCCTTGCCTGTTGGGTTGTAGAAATTTTAGTTGAGAGTAGTCTTGGGTTGGTAGTGCCCCCAGGAGGCTGACGTAGGCCAGTGCAAACACTCCTTAGAGAAACTCAATTTCAATGCTGGCCTCAAAGAATTCCCTTCGATAAATTTCCAAGAACGTAAGTTTTTAACTTTAAGAAGATTCAGCCAAAACAAGTCATTATAAACAAAAGTCAGCAGCAAAAAGTGAAGCATGGACTCAAGCTAAGAGCTACTTGCAAAGCTAGTACATACGAAGATGACCAGAAACAGTAAAGTGAGTATGTTGCATATATTTTCATAAAGTATGATGGGAAATTAAGAGATCAAAATTTACTAGGTGGATGAGAAAGAACCAAACAGAACTTTGCGATATAAAAAGTACAGCTGGAAGGTGGGAACGCTGGGCTCAGAGGAGGGATGGAGGGCACCTCTCTACACGGAGTATGCCTGGCCTCCCTGTGTGCATTTATGCAGCACAGCGGGCTCTTCCCCAGCTGATACAGGGAAGTCAGGGAGGCCAGATGAAAGAAAGGTCCTGATGCTTTATTTACACTGAAAGTCAAAAATCAATGGCAATCCATAGCTGTCCCATGGTTTGTTTTTAATTGTCAGGCAGTCGTTTTTCCTCTTATTGTGTGATCCATCAAGAGTTTAGGTGGTCACAACTGGGCCCTTTCCTCCCAGATATGTAGGTTAGCAAGCTGGGCGTGCTGTAGTGGAAGTGCCTGTCTCTCGGAGATCCTCTGTCTAGCCCTTGAAATACAGGTCTGCAAAATAATTTCCTTTACCCAACTTTACCTCACTATCTTTTACTTTACTACTAGAAAAGGTGCCTGTTGTCTCTTGTTGGACTTCCTGAAGCTGCATACATTACTGATGGACAAATATGTCTTTTAATCTCTCACCCTATTGCTATGGCCCTTGTTCTGGTCCCCACCCCCTAGTCTCATCTTCACGTGTTTTCTAATTGGTCCAACTCTCCGTCGCCTTGTTTGGCTTGAATCCTTCCTATGCTAAAGCACCAGGATGATCTACCTAAAGTGTAAATGTGACCATGCCCCTCTTTGTGATCTAAGAGACCCAACTCCTTAAACGTGGCCCTTCATGGTGTGGCCCTCCACGAGTGGCTCTGCCTGCTCCTCCAGTTCCGTGTCCCACAGATTCCCACTTTACTCGTCAGCACTCCCAGCCTCATTCCCTTACACACTCTGTGCCATTTCTCACCTTTGTATCTTTTCTCCTGCTGTCTTGTCTGGACTGAATTCCTAGTTAGTCATTAGACAGGATCATTCTATACTTTAAGACTAATGTTATCCCACTTCTTCTGGGAAGCTTTTTCTGACATTTACCTGGTGCCCTACTTGGTTAATAGGTCCCTTCAATCCTCCTATGGATGATGCACACATTCCTAACATTATACTCATTGTATTATACTGTAGATATGTGTTTACATGCTTGAGGGAAAGAAGAAAAGTACTGCACGACTCACCATTGGCAACAGATAGAGGCTTTAGATAGTCTGTGGACACATGAGAGTTTTCCTTTAGAGACACTTCTGGAATGAGTTAGAAAGGTGTACTAATGAAATCAAAGCCAAGGCCCCTCTGAACCCAGGGATGAAACGGTAATCCTTCCCCCATTTCTATTCCAAATTGTCTTCAACCATGATATCTAATTCCGTTCATTCTGGTCTCTCCAGTTCCAAGATTCTGAGATGAAATTAAAGGACAACATTACTAAAAGTACAATAATACAATACAACATAGATACTCGAATTTGATATCCATATCTTCCCCTATTATAAATTTCCCAGCAGGAAATTAGAGTCTAAAGATTAAATCTCCTTGCTGGTTGAATTTCAAATATATGTAGGAATTAATGTCTGATTTTGCTTTCTGTGTGAGTTAAATATTCAAAGATCTTATAATCCCTTCATCCCTCAGTTTCTTATTCTGGCTGTTTTAGCCAGAGAGTTCTCCTTGTCTAGGTCAGTAGTTTGCACACTTTTCATCTCAGTACACCCTTAAACTCTGAAGAACTGTTAAGAACCCCAAAGTACTTGTCAATATTTATTATATTAGAAATTAAAACCAAGGCATTTAAAAATACTTATCAATTTACTTAAACCTAACAAAGTAAACTCAATTACAATTTAACATAGATACCTTATTTATTAAAACTAAATGATATTTTTCAAAACAAAAATATAGTGAAAAAGAGTGGCCTTTTTTCCTACATATTGACAAATATTTTTCACATTTGCTTTAAGAGATGACATCCGAATGCTCATATGCACTGCTATACTCAACATGGCACAGTGTGTTCCTTTGGCTGAAGAATCTGAAGAGACTCCAGCTTCGTACAGAGAGTCAGTTAAAAAAGGAAGGCGCATCTTCAAACCTGTCTCAGATAGTTGTGAACTTTCTTCCTTGATATCACACTAACACTTAACAAGTGCTAGTTTCTTAAAGATCAGTTTCCACGTGGAATCTGAAACCCTACCAGTGCACTTTTTATATTTTGTTACATTAAAATTCATTGCAATAAGTTACATTTTGAAAAGAACTTTTACCCATGCATAGTTTTGTTAATATTTTGTTCCATATTTTGGTTATTTTGGAAATAGTTTCACTGCATTAGGCAGATCTCCTGAATGTTGACGTATTTGACTAAACAATGTCAAAATCTCACGTTTGTTAATATCACTGCCCGTCTCATCAGGACGTTTCTAAGAGGAGGAAACGATCGGGCTCACGGGGGCAGACACACATTTTTAGGAATTCTGACTTTGGCTTGAAAGCTTGAACTTCATCTTTGTTGACAATTATCGCCTACTGTTCTGCTTTGAACAGACATGGTCTTTGTTCATTTTTGAGCAAATAGTTCCCAAATACCCAAGTTTAAATAACCATAGTGGCTCCTTTAAGTAAAAAGATGTTTACTTAAAAAAAAAGAAAGAAGGCACATTAGGTCAGAACTCAGATAATGGCACAGTGCCCGTTCTCAGGACAACCTTCACGCAGGGAGAAAGGGCCTCACGTGGACTTCTCGTTTCGGCATGTAGAATGTTAAAAGAACTTGCACCCGAGGGATAAGATTTAATAACATGAGTAATTTTTACAGTTTTATCAAGGACATTGGGAAAGGCAAGTGGATTTAAGATACTGGTTTTGAGTGTGCGAAGGATGCAGTGACTGCCAGTGCAGCTGTGGTCAGGCTGCCGAAAGCCGGCTCCGTACAACCTGCGCCTTCGCACCGTCAGCGCACACCAACAAATGGAACAACCCGTCCGATCTCACTCTTACACGTTAGCCGGTTTTGACCTTGCACACCCCCTGCAAGGGTTGTGGGCCATCCTTTGAGGTCCGTGGTCTGGGCCAGGGCCTGGGCGGGTTCTATCTAGAATGGGCATCACTCCTTTTAGGGTTCCGCAGTGGTACTAGTTCAACAAGAAGTCCCTGAATGCCTCTCTTTTTGTAAAGAGGTGAAAGGGTTAGTCAGACAAACACATTTCATAGCTCTGCTGGACACTCACCAAATGGAGGAAAACAGCCAATGTCCAACCTCAAGGGCAGCCCATCCCAGCAAACCTAGTTTCTGGGACTCAGGAAAGTAGAGCACCACCGGGAATAACAGAGAATAGCAGAAGTGTGAGAGAAGGTAGCTGGAAAAAAATCATTCAGCTTCTGTCTTCTCCAGACTGTGCTAGTTGTCTAGACTTCATGAGCTTTGAACTTAAACGTTTTTGAGAAAAAAATTCTCCTAGCAAAAACACTTACCCTGTGTGGGTATATCCACAGATGCATATCTCCAGTCTCAGACGGTGGTATTGGAGGCATCGCTGCCTTCTGACAAAGCTTAGGAATTTGAAATTATTCTGTAACCCTGATCACCAGCAGTTGATATTTCCATCTTTGCCATCCAATAGATCCCTAACCTATCAATCTGCACTTCCCATTTGCTTTGCCTGCTGGTGCCTGACACCAGCATTTAAATCCCTGACACTGAGAACCTCACTCAGTGTTCTGTGGCACAGATGGAATTCCCTAGCACTGTCATTTAAGAAGAGCAAATATGTCCTGCCCTTCCAACATCTAAGAGGCTTTTTTCTCCATGGTTGAGTCACTGACTTAGCCATGTCTGTTTAGAAAAACCTGCACCTGTGTAGGTCAAGGACAAGCTGTAGCACCTATATGCAGATGCTGCCCTCCCCTGCTAATGGCCCACAGCTTTTCTGAGGCCTGCAGGGCCAGTGTTGACTCACAAAGGTCCCACAAGGCACCAGTGTGGGTTGTTTGGCTGAGGTGCCCTTGCTGCCACCATTGGAGCCCTTGTTAATCCCTGCGCTGCCCTGTTTTTTTGCTGAGGCCCATGAACCTTCTCAGCTGTGCAAGTGACCCTGACTATCAGTGGCCTGTGGACAAAGCTGGAATAAGCAGCAGTCACTTACCAAGGTCAAAATACTATGTAGTCTAAGCATAACGCTTTTGCCCAGCCTGCAGCACTTACGTTCCAACTGCACAATTGAGTTTACCATTTAGGAGCCTCTTCAGAGTTTTGAGGTCAAAACTCCTGCTCATACAATCTGAGGCTCAAAGCTACTTCCCAGGCTCAATCACTCTACACATAATTTACTCCTTCAAGATTTTACTCCTTGTCTTTCCCCTAAGATTACTGACTTATTGTGCCAGATATTGGTACATTTGAGGTTATATCCCCAATTACAAAACCCACCCCCCATGCCTTAGTCCATAGGAACTGGGGCTACTTCTTAAAGACTAACAATGGGAAGGGGCAGAACTAGTGGAAGGAATGGAAGGGAAAGAGAGGAGAGAGAAGCAAAAAGCTCGTCCAGATTCTCCTTCCAAACTAAGCCATTGCTCCAAGATGCCCTAAGTCCTCTGGGGAGGAGGAAGTAAGGGGACAGAGAGAAGCCTGGAGTGTTTCACTAATGGGCTTCCCTTCTCTTGAAAGAAAACACCAGGATGGAGCAGGAGTATTATCTTGCAAACATCTTAGCTTAGCTTCTTACTCACCACTTATTACTTTAATTTCTATAAGGTAGTTTTCTGGTCTTTAAAATGGAGGTAGTAATATCTACACGGAATGATCACTAGAAGGGGTAGAGATAATGAATGTAAAGCTAGCAGAGGTGCACACAGTTGGCCCAGAGTGGAGAGAAACATGAACAATGGATATATACAAGACAGGTGTGTGGTCAGTACTACAATAGAGGAAAAAGTCAAGTGCTCTACAAGTCCAAGTGAAGAAAAATTTAATTTTCACATGGGCTTGGGTGGGTGTATGATTTCACAAGAGGGGTGGCTCTGGAGTTGAGTTTTAAGATTTCATAAGAGTCTCTCCATCGTTCAGTTCACTTGATGAGCACGTGGTCTTGATCATCCACTGTCTTAAAGGCCCTCAGATTCCAAACAAAGATGTAAGAGATAAGTAACAGGATTCCTGAATCTGTCAACCCAGTTGGAGAAACACTACACACAGGCTTGTGCACACACAACACAGACACGAGAGAAATTCCAGGAACGTATCTGCAAAGTCGTGCAAAGCATACACACTTGGTTTGGGCAGAGAATGCAGGAGAGTTAAGTCCAGAAGTGCTCATCTGAAATGCTCTCCTAGGAGCTGAGAGCTTTAATATGAAGAATAAATCAGAAAGAGATGGGGGAATGGGAGAAATGTTTGAAAACAAGATCACTTAAGACCTCTGCACAAGATAGAAAAGCAGTGAATGTAGCCAGAATAAGGAAGGCTTATTGAAGGAGGCTCCTTTGGAGAAGCTTGTTCTTAGGGAGGCACCCAGGTTAGGTTGAAGGATTCACATGGGAATCAAAGAGCAGTAGGAACATGTGGTTTGAGAACAAGCCGTTTTCTAATTCCATGGAGCCATATTCCTCCCACCAGGATATTCCTCCTTATATACAAAATCTTTAAGATCATAGTTTTATCACAATTGTTAAGTCCATTTAGTAAGTCTGCTAATGACCCAGGACCCATTTCATTTAAGGATAGAAAGAGACCGTGACATGATGTTCCCATAATACATAATTTATGATTTCATGAACATGTTCTAAAGTAGGTAAAATGAAGTTGGAAAATCAACATTATTTCATAATCTACACTTATGCTTATTTTGTATTTCAACTCATGTAGGAATAATTCAGTGAAAGAAATAAGCAATTTCCTGGCCTACTTAATGGATGGAAATATATTTAATGGCCTCCAACATCTTGGCTTTAGTTAGGTTTCTTGTCTGAAAGACAGTAAATGGCATGGTCTCAGCTCAGGAAAGGGCAGCCCGTGGTCTGTGCCATCCAGAATGAAGCTGTTGACCAGGGTCTCGTCCGGGAGTGGGAAAAGAATTCTCACCCAGTGAGAGAGGAGCCTCGCCCCCCACTGGCCATGCTGCCCAGTAGAGAGCTTGCGTCAGTGAACAGAAGTGTCAGTTTATTCACCATTGAACGCTTAGTCTCACTGAAGCACAAATAAATTAATTCATATCTTGAAAGTTCATGACAGGAAAAGGAAGTAGGGTGCAGCACAGAAAAAGAGTGCTCTATGGTACGGTGGTTTGGGTAATGCAAGGGTTGAATCAGCTCTTCCCTGGCCCAGGGGTGCCCCTCAAAGCCACATGCAGCCTGCATGCAGGCACGTGCTCCAATGACCCACCAATGTTGGGGAAGAAGGTAATCGGGAGGTAATTTTGCCACTTTTTAAAAATAATTCCCTTATGCAATGAAAGTGGAAATGTACAGAGAATTGACTGGGGTGTGGGTTGTCTCCCGTGGCCTCAGGACAGAGGAGAGCCAAGGGCCCCCCTGAGGCCCGGTCTTGTGCTATTGTCCCTACTGGCCCCATGGAAGGGCCAGTCCCATAGATTCCAGGGTGGTATCAGACGCCAGCTAAACCAGACTCACTGCATTTTGTCCCCCCAAAGTAGTATGGGTCTATGGGAGTGTTTCATTACTGAGCTCCATTCCCAAAACCTGCAAATTGCTACTGTGTGTTTTGTAAGGGTGACATTAAAACTAGTAGACTTTTGTCTCTCCCACTATGAGAGTAGGCTTCTATTCAATGTTCTAAATGCTACCTGATTAGCTTGATAGGGTTGTAGCGACCTCCAGAGGTGTTCTGTTTGAAACCCAGGGTATCCGACAAAATGTACATTTCTCTCTTTTTTATGAAATAGTGCATAGGGACAAGTTCATCGTAATCCTGATTTGACAGCAAATTTGTCTGTGTAATTAATTACCCTGTCTTTATCCCTACTTCCCCATCCTGGCTCCTGTGCCCTCCTTCCTTCCATCGAATGGCAAACCTTCTGTTGGAAGACAGAAAATAAGTCGGTAGGAAAGGGTCTAACTGGGTGTCTGAGGGAGGCTCATTTTTATACACTGGTTTCCCTCACTTGAGGAGTGATACCATGAAGCGCAGTGGCTTGTAGCTGACACCGTGATCTAGTTATTTCTGTTTGCAGACATGCAACCAGAGACCACATGGAGACAACCAACTCGGCTGGGTCAGTTCTTCCCTATTGGGAAAATTTCCCCGGGTGATTTGAATAATGCAAAAGCTGAACTTTCAGAGACCTCCCTCCCAGAAGGCATCGGGCTGAGGAAGAACTGTAGGGACTGCTGTACGAGCCCTGCTTGGAGGCAGGTGCTCCCCACGCTTTCGGGTGCATAGATTCTTCCAGTAATATGACTGTCAACAGGTGTGATCAGAAAGGGCTTCCGAGCAAGACGGGTGGAATGTGGAAACGCAATGCCACTGATCCAGCAAATCCCCGTCTTCCTGGGTGCCTTCTCTGGATGCCATAAACCACTGGCTCAGACCCCCGTGGGCAGAAGGCCAGCGTGACAGATGGTGAGGCGAGCCGGCAGCTGCCCAGAGATGGAGGCTGTATCTGGAGGGCTGCACTGGGGAAGGGCAGGCTGGACTAAGCTGTTTTTCAGGCTGAGCTCTTCTGCAGAAGTTGGAGGAGGCACAGCTGAAGCAGCTGGTCACTAACTGAACATGTCAGTCGAGAGGCTGGAGGCATTCTGGCACTGTGTTTTGACCTTGCTTAATTCTAAGAGGTGGCAGGCAATGCAGTCCAATGATTCTGATCTTCATTCCGATTCTTGTCTTCATTAGGGGTGGGGGCGAGGTTCTAGGCAGGAGGACTGGACACAGAGGAAAAGGGTGAAGGCAAATTACAGCAAATTTCAGAACAGGTTGTATGTCCTGGTGGATTAACTGACATGGAGTGGCAGCATGTCTTTCTGTCTAGTGTCCTGGGGGAGAGGCTTGGGGAGCAGGGGCCGAGCGCAGGTGCGCGTCTCTGAGGCCAAGCCTTGAGGAGTGGCTGGTGTCTGTATTGGAGGCCAGGCACGGAGAAGGAGATGGAAGCTGACACACGCGTCTCAGAAGCGGCAGTTGCTGTCAGGTTCAGTTTGTGGAGCTGAGAGGAGCTGCACCAGGCTGCAGACGATTGCCTGGCCTCTGTCTGGGCCCTTCCTGCGCTTCGTGGCATTGGAATCGAGCCTCAGCCCCTCCGCATGTCTTGCATCACTGTTTTAAGAATGTGAGGCCCTTGGCACTGACTGTCGTGCTCTTGGCCTTTGGGTCAGATGGAAAAAGTTTTGTTCTAGTATTCGCTTGGATGTTTCCTCCTGAACAGGGCACTGAGGGAATATGGCTAGGGAAATGTGCCATTAGGGATTTGTGTCATGTTAAAGAATAATTACTAGGCATTTAACACATGTGCAGGCATGGACCAGAGGCTAAAACAGGGATTTTAAATGTATGTTAGTTAGCTAACCAATTAATTAATTAGACAAGTATCTATTAGACACCTACTATGTGTCAGGCACTGTGCTGAGCATTGAGGATACAGCAGGGAAAGAAAGTGAAAATTCTTGGAGCTTACACTATAGTTGGGGGAGGTTCAAAATAAACAAAATAAATGGGTTAAGTAATGAAAGCCTGGACTCTAGCCACACAACACTGCACTGAGTTCAGATCCTGATCATCAAAACCACTTGGTCATTGAATGATGTTAGGCAAGCTACTTAATTTCTCTGCACCTCAGTTTCCTTGTCTGTAAAATGGTATCAACAGAGAACCCTCCTTGCATTGTTGCCGTGAGGGTTAAAGGAGAGAGTATGTGCGAAGCTCTTAGAACAAACACAGCATATGCGTCCTGAGGAGGGTTTGCTACTATGGTGTCAGCATTAGGGTGGCAATTCTCTAGAGAAAAATGAAACTGGAAACTTCGGCTAGAGCCATTTGGAAAGGTCTCACTGAGAAGGGGACATTGGAGCAAAGACCTGAGAAGGGGAGGGAGGGAGGTATGAAACCACCTGAAGGAAGAGTTCAACAGGTAGAAAAGGCTGCAAGGTCAGAAGTTCTTGTTCAGAGGGAGTCAGGCATATTGGAAAAAAAAAAAACAGAGGGAGGCCATGCCCCTTTGTGACTGCAAAGGGGGTGGCAGAGACAGGCCATGTAGGGTCCTGTAGGTCACTGTAAAAATAAATATTGCTTTCCCAGCGGAGGTGACTTCCTGGAGGTGATTGCTGACAACTGTGAGGTTTTACAGGGTCCAGCACAAATCATGCCCCTTGTTTTTATTACAAAATCATAAGCATGTAATTCTGTGACATAACCATATCACACTCAGGCACACCATATGACACCTTAGGTAAAGTGTTCAAATGAAAATTATAAATTATTACACCCATATTATTACCCTACCAACCACACTCACGCAGGCCTTACTTCTGCCGGGTCCTGTATATTCAGAGTCCGTGGGATACAGTTTAAAAATTCCTCCACTCTGTGTTTAGTATTTGGTCTACTACTCTGCGATAGATGCTTAAGTCCTTGAGTTTCCTACGGAGTCTATTCCTTTTTATGAGCAAATAATAATTTAACATCAATAAAGGAAAAATGAAAGAAAAAAGTGACCCATGATTGTCACCTTAGCAAAATAAGTCTTTTGATTTTATCACATTTCATTCTGGAAACTTTTAAATAAAAACAGGGATAGTAATATCTCCTTTCAACGTTGCTGATAATGGAACAAATATTAGACTATGAATGGGGGTGTGGATCCTGGTAACAAAACCCCTTCCCAGAATCTACATGTCCAGAGGCTAGGGGCCCTCGTGTGGAAAGATGCACAATCAGGTCCACGGTTGGGGTTCAGGAATAAATAATGCTTTCGACGAGGAAGGTCTAGATGCAGCCAGGTTGCTGGGCGGCCAGGGGTGGGGTGGGGTGGATGGGGAGGACAAGCCACCGAGGGGAAAAAGTCACTGAATGATAAAAGAAAATCGGGAATCCCCATTTTATAGAAGAGCAAACCAAGATTTTGAGAGTGATTTAAACACTGTTTCCGTTCACCCTTGTTTGTGGTCACTTCCGCCCAGATAACACCAAGGAATTTCTGAGTACCAGGGGGAGCTAATCCAAGGCCAGAGGCCTGAGAAGTGGAGTCAGCCTCTGCGGTGTGGTGTCCATGTGTCTCTGAGCCTCACGGATCCCCAGAGGCCACCCGGACAGACCTGAGAAGGGCCTGGCTCACACTGACCAACCCCACCGTCACTCCCTGAAATCTTTGGGTGCAGGGAGTGAACTTTGCAAGGCACTGGGATGCCTGTGTAAGCCAGAGAGGCTTGTTTGAGGCTTACTTAGTTGACACTTGGGGACTCAAACTAAATGATAATTAGAAATAATCCACACAATAGGTGCCTGACACACAAAAGATGCTCAATAAGATGGAAGCCATTATTTCTATGTTCTGCTTCTTATGTTTTCATTTAAACACAAGCCAATGCCATTGCCAAGACTCACTGGATGTAGGTGACAATTCACAGTAACACATTTTTATTGTGCACTAGCTGGGCTCCCTACAGGGCAGGGGCTGACATTTAATTAGATTGATATCTAATTTGTGGGGACGTGAAGAGTGTTCCCGCATGAATAGAATTGAAGGCTATGTTAAGTGGCAAAAGGGCACGCTGTCACAGTGAGTGGCCCAGTCTGATTGCTCCTCAACATGCCTTTGGCAGTGGAGATCTTTCTTAGTTCCTGTGGGAGTGTCCAGCTACTCTGGTGATTCCTTGAGTTACTCAGTAACCTTCTTTAAAAATGCTTCATTTGTTGTTGAAAATAGCCAGAGTGGTTTCCGCTGGTAGCAATCAAGAAGGCTGACCAATATCTTATACTACTAGAGTCACCAGCTTCTCAAGGGTACAAACCATGTCTTCTTCATCCTTTATTCCTCCAGAGTCCGGTCCATGATGTGTTTACAATAAATGTTAAATCCAAATGAACAAAGTTCAGTCTAATCTTCGTGAACCCGTAAGAAACCATTTGTGAGTGACGCAGATCCTGGCCCGCAGGATCCTGTGTTGTGGCGGCAATAGACAAATACACACGGACTACCGAGTCCTGTGGAGGAAAAGGGACACATGGCTACTCTCTCAAGAGGAGAGGGCCTGACCCTTGCCTTGACAGGCTTTTATTGCTTTTCTGGGCACATTACATTGAGGATGATCCTCATTTACTGTGCACAGGTTCCTTTAGGCTGTTACAGAAAACAAAGGAGAGGGTGTTGCTAATTACATAAAAGAGGAAGGATATTTGCAAATGTAAAGGGAAAAGTGGTTAAACTGATTACACTCCTCCTTGGAAGGTTTAGCATAGATTTTAGGAAGTTACTTTAAAGATACGCAGTAAACGTTTGCTGCGTCAATTCAGGGTGAGGGAGTTTTAGCAAGAAGCAAGTCTTAAAGCGGCCTAGGTACAATCAGGTCCCTTAAAGGGCCTGATTCCCCTTGGGAGAACCTATCCGTTGGTGTGGGTCCTGTGTGCTGGACCTCACTCCCCACTGGCCTTTCTGAGTGGGAGCTGGGCCCACGCCATGCGGAACGGTCTCCTACAGTGAGAACTTGTGTAGATCAGATGTAGTGTTTTCCAATGATGCATAATACATCTTCCATTTCATAGTATGCCATTCTCTCATATAGGATATATTAATTAGACTGTCAACATAATATTTGTGGCTGTAGTTATCCTCTTAAAGGTGCTGAAGAGAAACATCTTTAAAGTCTGATGTCATCTACCTCCAGACCAAGCCAAGTTTTCCCTGGCGAGATGCACTGAGTTCGATGCAAATAGTGTTGGAGCCAAATGCATACACCCTCTCTCTTCCTCATTAATTCCCTCTCCTACTCTCTCCACCTCACTTCTCCCTTCCCTGCCCCTCCTCTTCCACTTGCGTTGGCAGATTGCTGATTTCACGGAAACCAGTGTGGAGTCCCAGACTCCTGGCTCCCTGTAGGCACCGCATCCTGCTAGACTGCACACTCATTACAGGACGTGCTGAGTCTAGACACTCACCATCCACATCGTCTTATGCCCACAAGACCCACAATGCACATCATCTCAATGAAAAGTTCTTAGACCAAGAACAAGGGGGAGCAGAGAAAGTAAATGCACATCAGCTACTCCCTGCTCTTAATTGTATTTCTCTGTATCTACCGGACAAGGCCCACTTCCTTTCCCTGTTTCTCCCTTCCTCCCACTTTCCACCTCTTCCGCCATCCCTTCCTCCCCCATCCTCTCTTTCTTTTTTATTTCAGATAGGGGAAATAACCATTGTATGATAGCAGAAAAGGAAAAGGAGAGGTGGGGGCTGGAGAGAGGAATGATGAAGAAAAGAGTGGCAAGAAGGAAGTGAAGGCGGAGCATACCCACCTGATCAAAACTTTTTTGATGTTGAAGGAAAGGTCTGAAGTCTGTCAAGAGATGCACTAAGAAACAAGGGACCAACTGGCAGAATCTTCTCCCAGGGAATTCACCAATGAGCAGTTAAGCCATAATTTGCATATTCCACTTGATTTTCTCCTCATCTGCTTCCAGTTTTGAGCAAGTGATAGCAATGACTTGGATCCATTAATATGCTAGTAACCAGTGGAAATGCACCCCTCTCCTCTAAGCCTTGATTTTTACCTACCACTGGCTGATTTCTCAAAATCTCATTCAGAGAAGCAGCTGGATTACACTGGGGGAAAAGAATTGCCCCTACTAAATCTTGATGTAAAAATGACAGACTATCCAAACTGACAGGCCATAACATCATGTAAGTCAACCCTTCCCTTTATAGATTAAAAAAAATGAGAGAGATACAGACACTTGGAACACCCAGCCCTGTGACAGAAGAGCCCAGAATAGAGAATTTTCCACTGAGTCATGATAAGAGTGGCAAGGAGGATAAAGTCAAAGAGGAAGAGAAGATGATTAGGTTGGGAAGCTTGTGTTAATAATTCATTCTGTATTTGTGTTGTTCAGAATTTGAGAATGCTTTTTGATCAATTATTCATGGCGGAAGAAGGTAAAGACAACATCAGATGCCATAGGATATCTGATCCGACCCTTCTGAGAAGAACCATTTCCTGGGTCTTATGAGCATAGTGCAGTGAAATTAGTCCATCAAGGGTCTTTGAATATATTCCGTGAGCGTCTTCCATAAACATCCTGAAATATCCTAGAGGATAAAGGCAGCATCCGCCTCAAGGGAATGTTATGCATAATAAGCATGAAGAATGTTTGCTACTTGAAGTTAGGTGATGACCCCTCTCTGAGAGGATCATAGGTGAATGTGAAAACTGGGTTTCTGCAAATCACAAAGGCCAAAGACGTGCCTCCCAGCAAGTGAGGGACATTAATAAGAACAAGATAGGAAATCATTACTGATGAGCTGTACTGTTTTAACACCTAGTTCACCTCCATTTAACTGGTAGGTGCTTACAAAAAGGCTTGATGAACAAAGGGTGAAAGAATGATTGAATTAATGAAAGAAAGCTAGTACGCACTTTCAAGGAACAGAAGACAAATCTCAGTATGTAAGGCAAGATTATCTGAAATGCTAGACATACATTCCGCCTTTTTGGTTGGTTTGTTTGTTTTAAGGCCCTTAGTCTAGGGAGATTGTGGACTGAATTTGAGACTAAAAAGAGTCACCCTCAAGTCCTATCAGATTGAAGTTGCATATATAACCCCTCTACTGCATGGGTAAGGTACACGACGCATACCCAGGGCTGTGTGTCAAACGAAGTTGATTAAAATTTTAACAGCAAGTAATGTCTCTTAGAAATAGAAGTCTTTATGGAAGGGTAAAATGATTTAACTTGGGTTGGGCATGGTGTCTAGAACAGATGTGAATATTTTTTCTTTCTGACTTTTAGGTTACCCAAACTAAAGAAAATAATTCCAAAAGAGCATTTGTAGATTTCTGCTTAAGTAGTGCTCAAGGCTCCAGAATAAAAGAATGAAAAAAAATCTTGGGGTTGAGTGAATTATATATAATATATATTTAAAAATGAACAGACAAATGTCTGTACATAATCATATCACTTAGGCTAGAAGAGGTTTTTCTTGAAAATAAAATGGAAAACAAGCAGCAGGATAATAGTGTGGTTTCCGAAACTGCGCTATGGTTCTGTTTTATTTGTCGGCCTGCACAGGAAATGCAAGTAGTCACCCAGCCAGCTTGCACTGGCCTCTGTGTCCACGGTCCCTCCATCCACCCCAGCCTCCTCCCTCATTCCCCCAACCAAATCAATACCTTTGTGAATACTGTGTTGGAACTCAGCCAGGAATATCTGAAAATGTCATCTCACGTTGCCTCCAACTATAAGGAGGAAATTATTCAGACGACTAATGCTCCGTAGGGCAGCATGTGAAATTGATCCTTTGGCAAGAAACACCTCATGTAACTTAACATAGCAATTCCCATAAATACCAATGTGATTATCAAGCAGGAGTTAATTTACCTATTTATCAAAACTAGACAAGTGGTTCCGTGTACATTTTTGTGTCATTGTTATGTTTAATATGTGTGTATCTTGGAGTACTCAAACCAACCATGACATAAATTACACTAATGAAAGTGCTTTGTCAAGCTTGCAATGTTCTTGATGAAACACCTCCCTTGTTAGATTTTGTTTTGAGTACTTGCCTTTCAGGTAAAATTATCCTCTGAATTGAATTTTTCTCTCTTTCTTGGCTAAGTGGAATTCTCTTTTCAACAGAAAGATTTACAATATTCCCTTCTGTGACCTGACTATATTTTAATGCTTTAAAATTGTGGAATGTGTGTTTCAAACTATTGTTTTCTTATTATTTACCTAAAACATCTGTAAAGTGTTCTCTCCCTGGGATGGCGTTTCTTGCATTCCTCTGTTCATTCATACCTTCATCTGTTTGTTAATTCAATAGATATTTCTTGAGCGCCTGCTTTGTGCCAGATTCAGGGTTCTAGGCAATGGGTGTCCACCAGGAACAAAAACAAACCCTAGGTAATGATAAAGGTCCCAGGTGAGGATAAAGAGGGTAGTTCAGTGGATGAGAGAGGTATTGGGTAGCAGTGCCAACTTAGAGAGGGTTGTCAGGGAGGGTTTCTCTGGGGACATAACACTTGAACAGAGACCAGGATGACGTGGGCAATGAACCAAGCAGATGTCAGAGGGGAGAAGGGTTGAAGCAAACAGGACATGTCAGGAAAGCCCTTGACCGTAGAACACGATGGCCGTTTCTGGAGAAAGTGTGTATGGGCTCCTCTTTACCTTGTAAGAACAACTATCTGAGTTATTGGCCATGTGGAATTAATTGCTTCCTGATTTTGAATAGAATGCTTGTTCCATTGACCATATATTTTGGTAAATGTGGCTGTTTCAGGATGTGAGAAACAGTTATTTAAAATTTGGAGAGAAAAGCGGTGGATGAGAGCCTTGGCATGGGCTTGCCCTGGCAGCGGAGATGACTGAGACAAAGTGATGAATGATTAATGCCTATGTGATGATTGCATGAGGAGGTTTCTGAAACGTTTCATGTGAAAATAATTAAAATAACACTTTTCTCTAATCATTGTCAAGCATGTAAAGATCTGGCTATAAAAGGCTTCACTGGGTTTGGGGAAAGGCAGTCCTCTCCCTCACCCCCCATAATAATTAGTCTAGCTGTACAGTTTACTCTGTGGCTTTGTGTACGTTTTTTTGTGAACTAAATAGAAGGCAGTTATCATAGCTTGCTTTTAGCAGTCAGAATTTTATAGGTGGTTGGCTGCTCTCTATAGACATGCCACAGGAAGAATGCCTGATGGGTTCAGATTTTCTCTATCCATGACATCAAGTTCATACAGCTGGCTGCAGTGTGGCTGAATCAAGCAGTTGGGTTTGTCAGATCCCATCCATTCTAACCCTGAATGAGGTTAGATCCCATCTATTCTAACTCTAATTACACATGTAGCAGCTGAACCAATCCAACTGTACTCCTTTTGGGGTAGTTATCCATATGTCTCCTTCCTCATCACCACGGCAACTTCTTTGCCTTTCTTAAAGATCTGAGTTCCTGGAGTTCCAGTCAAGGTGGTGAAGTAGTATATACATTGAGAAAAGAAAGAAGGAAAGAAAGAAAAAAAGATCTGAGCCGACTCATTCTCTCCCATACTGCTCCAGCCTTCATTGTTGGGCATTGCAGTGCCCATGTAGGCTCACAGTTCCTTGACATTCTCATGCTAATGATCTAATTTGCCTTCATCTCAGCCTCTCACTCCTTTGCCATTCAATAACTACAAACTCTATGACTCTCCTACATCCCACTTTCAACACTGTTTCTCACTAGTACCCTGAATCTGACAATCCAACAACCCTGCTACCCTCCAAGGGTCCTACTGTCTTCTAACTCTCTGTCCCTCACTTCCCTTATGTCCTAATTTCCTTCTGTATCTTCAACCCATTTGTTCCTCTCTTGATTAGCAGCTTTTCTTTGTTTCTGGACACAGCTGGAGAAAACCGTAATGCAAATTGATGTCACTCTAGTTTCACATTCACTAACATCAAGTAGGCCCAGATATGTGGCTTGACAGTCACAGTTTCCCTAGATCATTTGCATCCCTTACTCTCCAGGTGACGATTTCATCCATTCTCCTCCTTCCTCAGACCTCCTCATGTCAGCTGATAACCTTGGTCCTGTTGCACTGAAACGATTGAAGGAATCAGAAGAGAAATGTCATAATCCTCACCATTACCTGCGTCTGTGCTCACATAATCTTAACTTCTCTTATTATGGATGAACCAACTCTTTATGAATATCCCATCTGCTGGTGTCTGCTCATGGATATTGCTCCAGTAGTTAAAACCCTCTCTAATGCATCAGCAACTTCCCCCAATCTGCTGGATCATAACTGTCAGCATACAAGCATGATCTTATTTCTTCAATTTTAGAAAAGAAAAACCTTCTGTTGAACTTATTTCATCTGCTAGCTACTGTCCAATTTTTCTCCTTCCCTTTATAGCAAAACTTCTTGAAAGTGTTGTCTATATTCTCTGTCTCCAATTTTTCTTCTCCAGTTGAATGGACTTTGGCCAATTTTTCATCCCTATAGAGGCACCAAAATTACTGCTACCAAGATCATGACTGCCATCAACACTGGCACGTCCAATGGTCCTTTCTTGGTAGTTATCTAACTTGACCTTTGGCATTTGACGCAGTTGATTTCTCTCTCCTCTTGCAATGCTTCCTTCACTTGGATTCCAGGACACCCCATTTGCCTGGTTTCCTCATTCTCAGGCTCTTTTTCCTGTTCTTCATCTCTCATCTTTGGATATTGAAGTTCCCTAGCCTCATCTCAATTTGTATAAGTATTTGATAGCTACAGGGGGGTAGGGGCTACTGTGTTGGACAGTGCAAATCCAGAGGGATCATTATATATTTAATGTAGTGACTGAGTAGGTTCTAGGTCAGGTTCCCCGGATCTGGAGTTAGGTCACCTCCCACCCACATACACACATGCACCTGTACTAGCTGGGTTTTTTGCTCTAAGTCAGTTGGAAGTAATATTAGTGGCTACTTCATAATATTAGATAATATTAGAATTAAAAGAAATAATTTAGGTAAAGAGGTTAGCACATAGTAAGAACTCAATAAACATGAGCTATTATGGATATGGTTGAAATGGTGGGCACTTACACCATGGGTGCTTACACCAATCTCTTACACCATGGGTGCTTCAAGGTCCTGGTAAACCACATACTTGACCTACTTTTGTATGCTACAGTAATACAACAATTGCTACACAAACACTTTATTGAAATTAATAAAATGATAAGTGCTGCTTATTGTAAGTGGATTGCCAATTATATCAAAAAGCCCAAATGCAGATGAGGATAAACATGGATGCTACTAAAGTACTTACTGCTCTTCAGAGTCCTTCCTGCTCTTCCCTAGGCTGCAACCTCAGAAACTCGCCTTGCACTGGACCGGGTGCTCTGGGCTCTGGTGTGTGCTTGTTTACAATCGAGCTAGCTCCAAGGGCATACTCCAGAGAATATTTTGCCAAAGAGTAGATTCAAGGTATGTTATTAGGACTTTTATAGTCAACTATAAATTTGAAAAATTTTGGATTTTGATTGCTTTTAAATGACAGGACTCCTCAAAGCCTCTTCCATTTTTACCTTCATGATAAAGCTTCACAGAAAAAATGTAGTCTGCAGGGTTTCCCAAACCTCTCTGACAACCGAAGACTTTAATGTAAAAGGAGCATCTTTGTAGTATGCTGCCCAGAACATTTTTTTGAAAATCCTAGCATAGAGAATACCATAATTTACATTCTGTTTATTTTGTTTTACCATTTTATCTTTGGGGTCTAATAATTGGTGTTTAATAAATATTTGTTAAAGAAATGAAACATCAGCAGTGTATTCCAATCCTCAAAGCCAAATGTCAAGCAATATGATTCATTAATATTCATGATATGGTCACTGCTCTTGGGTAGTCACTGATATGAGCAAGCCCTTTGCTCCCTAATGAAGTTAATCATTATAAAGCCATCCCTGCCAGAGGGTTCAATATATAAACATAGGGGGGGGGGTAAAGAGACTTTAATAATCAATTTGTATTTAAAACAAACTTCCTGGAACTTATGTGTGAATATTATCATTTTAAGTAAATGGCTTTGAAAAAAATTGTATACTTTATTTCTCAGAGAAGTTTAGGTTACATGGCCATGAAGCATGTCATCTGTTCATTCATTTGGTAACTGTGCACCTACTCTGTGCCAGGCACTGTTCCAGGTGTTGGTAATCCAGGAGAGAACCAAGCTGAGGTTTGTTTTCCCAGGGGTTGCCTGATCTAGTAGAGGAAAAGGAAGCAGGCATCTACTTTTAAAAGTAAACAAATTTTAAAGTGAAGTAATTGTAGACTGAGGTAAGTCGTGTTAGGGCAAGGCAAAGAAATAAAGGGGAAGTGAACCTACGGCCAGGAAACCATCAGGGTACCGGAGAAAACACAGGGACAGGGACAGAGCCCAGGCAGGAGATAGCATCAGCGATAAAGTAAAAATCTGAGTATCATCACCCCAGTTTCCACGGAGAGCCAAGGAGTCCTAGGCTAGGAGGGGTGCGCTGGCATTGCTACATGGAGATAGTCAGCAACTAGGAGCAGACTGAGATGAGTGCCGAGCAGGAAGTGCAGCTCCACAAAGAGAGGGGATGTGTGAGGAAGAGATGGTGTTATTCAAATGAACCGAAGGTGGCCTCTGCATTGGACCCCTTGATTGTTTCCTCACAGCAGGCTGAGACCTATTAGCTCAAAAGCCTGTCAGAGTCAAACTCAACTTTTTACACACCCAGGTGTTTTAAACACAACCCAAATAAGCAGGTTTACACTTTTTCCCACTTAGAGCTTGCCTTGTTTGCAGACCTGGTGAACCTGCCCAGCACATGCTAGCCATATAAAATAAACCCCAGGGGCTATAAAGACCCCAAGTCACTGCTGCTGCCCCTGAGAGCCCCCTGAC
Source organism: Desmodus rotundus (assembly GCF_022682495.2). Taxonomy (NCBI): domain Eukaryota; kingdom Metazoa; phylum Chordata; class Mammalia; order Chiroptera; family Phyllostomidae; genus Desmodus; species Desmodus rotundus. The sequence goes on along the minus strand of NC_071387.1, from coordinate 188,678,666 downwards.
CCAGAGACGCTGTGCTGGCTCACTTAGATTCGAAGGACCCTCTCTGCTCTCTGTCTACCCTGGGAGTTCCCTTGCCCTCCTCCGCTTCTCCATGGTGGTCCCAGTGTGGTAGCCTCTGGACAGTCTCATGCCCACAGGTACTTCTCTGCATGTAAACGTGTCAAATCCATCACCCAAGTACAGCTCGTGTGTGCTACTGCCACCTCATGGTCATATCTTCTTCCTTGGTCCTCCCAGAAATCTGTCCTATTCTCTATGGATGGGAAAGCTAGTCACAGTGGGCCTGGTCCAGGAGTGGGAGGGGCATCTCCCACCTGTGGGCAGACGGAGGGACCCTGAACCAGAGTAATAGGAGCTTGTACACATTCATACACTATATTTGTTGGAAGGGCTGGAGAATCTCTATTTTTGAAAATCATTTCCCACTTTTAATATTCTGGATAAACTTGCTAGTTATATAAAAATCTACAATCCAGGTATATTTCAGAAGTGGGTCTTAAGCTTTCTGATTTTGTGGAATGAACTATTCCTATATCATTGAGTGCTTTAATTTTTGCCACAGTTGGAAAAAGTAGTCATGCTTCCTGCTACCTGTCTCAATAAGGGAATGTGGAATGTGTGAATACTGCTTCATTAAATTTCACTTATTGTGAACTTTGGGTCATTGCATTTTGTAAGACAGAATCACTCATACTTTTAATATAAAGGCATGAGAATAGTTAACTCAGCTGGGAGCGGAGTTGGCACGTTTAAGGTTGTTAGGTCAGTGCCTGGCATCAAGGACAAAATAGCTGATGTTATTAAGTTCTGTTTTCCTGCTTCTTGACCCTCCTGTTATGATGTAGAATGTGATTTCTCTGGAGGGTTGATCCAAAGTATTTCTTAGTGTTCTGAGAAATACTTAAACATAATTGTGCCCAGGAGCAAGTCTTACTTATACCTGGTCATCTGATGTGCTTTCCTTGCCTTTTGCTCCCGTCCTTTCTCTGCTGTACAGGGAACCTTGTCTTAGTCAGGTCAGGCTGCTATAGCAAAATGTCATAGGCTGGGTGGCTTAAACAATACACATTTATTTCTCACAGTTTTGCAAGCTGGGGGCTCCAAGATCAAGGTCCTGGCTGCTATGGCAGAGAGGGATTACTCTTTCTCTACCTCTTCTTATAGAGCCAGTAATTCCATCATAAGGACCCCACGGTCATGATCTCATCTAACCCTAATTAACTTTCAAAATTCCTATCTACAAATATAGTCACATTGAGGGGTGGGGCTTCAACAAATAAGTTTTGGGGAGGGCACACTTCACTTCAACGCATACCCACAAGTATTGACACGTGCTTCTTCTGCTGGTACATGGGCTCTTCCTGGTAGGGCTGGTACTTGATTACTGCTGCCATCTCTGCTGGGAAGACTCACATCTGCCTGTTCCTGTTGTCCAGCCAAGAACCACAAGGTAAGGTCTGTGACTATATTCACTTTTTTGCATGTAGATGTCTAGTTATTCTACTACCACTTGTTGAAAAGATTGTCTTTGCCCCATTGTATTGCTATTGCTCATTTGTCAAAGATTAGTTGGGTGTATTTGTGTGGGTATATTCATGTGGCTCATTTTCAGGACTCTCTATTCTGTTGCATTTATTTAGTTGTCTGTTCTTTCACCAATATCATGCTTTCTTGATTACTGTGCTTTATAGTAAGTCTGGAAGTTAGGGGATGTCAGTCCTTCAACTTTATTCTTTTTCAGTATTGAGTTAGATATTCTTGGTCTTTTGCTGCTCCTTAATTTTAGAATCAATTTATCAATGTCTACATAAGAACTTTCTAGGATTTTGATCGGAATGGGAATGAATCTACAGATCAAATTAAGAAGAATTGATATCTTGGCAATCTTGAGTCTTCCTAATTATGAATGTGGAACATCTATTTATTTAATTATTCTTTAATATCTTTCATCAGAGTTTTGTAGCTTTCCTCACAAAAATCTTGTATATATTTTGTTAAATTTAAACCTAAGTATTTGATTTTGGAGAGTATTAATATAAATGGTAATTTAAAAATTTTAATTACATTTATTTATTGCTAGTATATAGGAAGATAATTCAGTTTTGTATAATAACCTTGAATCTTATAACATGTTAAATTAATTGCCTATTAGTTCCAGGAAGTTTTTGTCAATTCTTTCAGATTTTCTACATAGATGATCATGTCATCTGCAAGAGAAAAGTTTTATTTCTTCCTTCCTAGTCTGTATACCTTTAAAATCCTTTCTTGTCTTATTGCATTAGCTAGGACGTGCAGTATGATGTTGAAAAGCAGTGGTAATAGAGAACATCCTTGTGTTTTCCTGATCTTAGCAGGAGAGCTTCATGTTTCTCACCATTAAGAATGACATTAGCTGTAGGTTTTTGTAGATGTTCTTTATCGAGTTAGAAAGTTCCCTTCTATTTCTAGTTTGCTGAGACATTTTTTAAAAATCTTGAGTGGGTATTGAATTTTGTCAAATGCTTTCGTTGTGTGGTGGAAAGGTCATTCTATAGTCCAATGATTAGGTGTCAGTCTTATGGGGAGCCAGTCTCCCTGGATTGTGAACTTCACTAGTCACTCTAGGTCCCCTTCCCTCTGCCTTTAGCTGGGACAGAATAGCCAGAGGGGGCTGGGGTTGGGTATTTGCTGCCCACAGTGTGGAAGGTTTTAGCTGGGTATTTCCCTTCCCTCAGGTAGTTTAGGTCTTAGTTTAGTTTCCCCAATAGCAGGTCTTGTTAAAAAGAACAGCATGCTCTGGAATATTTTAAACTGATTACTTTTTACCTCTCCCTTTCAGAAGCATGAGGATTTTTCTCCAATATTTACTCACAAAACTGTTGTGCCTTTACCTCTCCATTGCCGAGACTGTGTCCTCCTGGAGATTTTGACCCGTAGGCTTGTCTAATCTGAGCCTTCAGCGATCAGGCCATCAGCTGTATTTCAGGTGATGGCCCAGCACGGGTTCTTGAAGTGGTTTTTATGCACGGATTTCTGAGTCAGTAAATTGTGATTCTTGGTGGCTGCGTGTCTGTCTCTCCATTGGGGGACAGTGGTTAGCCCAGTGAGCTCCCTTCTCTGACGGATCTAAGAAGAGCTGTTGATTTTTCCAGTTTGTTCAGTGGTTTGCTTGTTAGAGCAGACTGGTCACGTCTGCGCTCCTTCCATGCTGCACTAGAAAACTCTGAATTTATTTTTGCGTGTTTTGATAATTATATTTCAGCATTACTGGTTTCCTCTATAATAGTGTTTATTCTGTGTTATGGTTTTTAGCTCCATTGGACAAAAAAAATGTTCTAACCCCCTAATCTAAATGAATAGGGAATGAGAAAATTTATATTTGATTTCATTGTGCTATACAGTGGGAGTTTTCAAGTTGGGTGGAGATTCTGTGGAGTTTTAGGACAATGGGTTGTAATCACATAAAGTAGCTTCTCAATTAATCCTGTGGCAACAGACACTTGCTAAGTCCTTTTGTGCATAGAACTTATCCTCCGCCTTTGCCAAGGCCTGGCTCCTCTTCAATAATTGGAGCATTACTGAGAAGGGGAAGGGAAACTGATGAAGGCATCAAAATATGATAAAATCTGTTAAAGAACATAGACCCCTACAGAGGGCTGGTCTGTGAGCCATCCAACCAGAGTTTCCCCGTAAAGAACAGAACGCTGACTCTTCCTGTGTGAGCCACTGTGAGCGTTATGCAGATTCTCGCCTGATATTGTCTCAGACCCAGTGCCACGTTTCAAGCAATTAAAAATAAACAAAGAACTCATTGCCAACAGCTGCTCCCAGCTCAGGAGGAAGTGAGTGTCTCACGCTGATGGACCTGGAGAGGGACGCAAGATAGAGAAAGGCAGACAGGGCGTTCTCGCTGTCTGAAAGCCGGGTATCCTCTCTGGTGACCACTGCTGCCGGGAAGAACCTGACAGCATGCCCCAGGGCCGTCACCCCTGCAGGCTGTTGGCAGAAGCCAGGGCGACGATGCTCTACAGGAAGGGCAGAACAAATTAAACATTCCGCAGGGAAGAGTGGGGCCCGAGCCCATTTTTCAAAGTGAAAATTGAAGCTGGGCTTTTGGAGGATATAGACATGGATCACTGAAAGAAAGTGTAGTTTAAATGGAAAAACAGTAACAAAAGGCCACACTCCATTTCTTGCTTCAGCTCCCCTATTTCTAAAAAGACTAATACAAGACTGCCATCTAAGGAAATGGCTTAGTTCTCACCCACCCCCAACTATACTTAAGTTTTATAACACTGAAGTTTGTATCTTGTTAAAAAGAAGCCACCAAAGAATTCCATGATTTCTTTATTCAAACTATTTTCTCATTCAAATAGTTGGGTGAAAAATTTTCAAGGACATTTCTAACAGACAAGTTAAGGAATCTTCAGTGATCTTTCAGCTCTTCATTCCCATTTACCAGAGAGATTATTAATGTAGGATTTCATGGCAAGCAGAGCCAAAAATTTCCAAATGAGTCTCAGATCTTGTAGAAAACTCTCACTTCATGATAAAAAGAATATCCCATATAGGAACCTGCATATACTAAAGAGAAAGAAGAGAAAAACTGGGGAACTAATGATATGGGAGTGATTTAAAAAACTGTCCTTAGGGTTTAGTTTCAAGATTCAGGTGTGTAAATTAAGCAGCTTTGTTAAGGAGGGAAAGACCAAGCAGTTGCTCCAAAGAGAGAGTAACGTTTGGGTTCACCTCTCTATTCCTGGTTACAAACATTGTGGTTGAGGAGGAGAAAAGGAGGAGAAAGACATGGAGCCTTGTGTGCTCATCAGCTTTGTTTGCCTCTTACCTGCACAGGGGTGTTCTGGCTAGTGTTATCAGTCTGGGGGAAAAGCCATATTAAATTAGTTAAAATGAATTATTCATGGCGGACATTTATTTTCAAAATGTTTGGAAGAGTAGAGGGATTGCCAGACAGGGGAAAAATATTCAATAAATCTAGCATAATGTTTAAAAAATAGAGCCAGAATAAAGAGGTTATGCCTACCTTGTGGGCATAACATATATATTTCAAATTGATTTTCATCAGGGCTTCTTTACCTGGTGTCTGTGTATTGTAGAATTCAGGGAGTCTGCACACATGGGCGGGAAAATTATAGTCTTTTCTCAAACCTCTAACTGAAATTGAGCTTTGCCTTTAATTATGAATATAGGTCTCATTAGACTGTCCAAGAGATTCATGGGACAAGAAAAGGTTAAAACCTCTGGAATAACAGCATCTTCAGCAATAAATGGAAAAATAAGAATTTCTCATTTCATTTGAACCAAATTATGACTGCATTCAACTAGTAAATATATGAATTTAGTAAGAACTGTTTTAGATCAAAGGATACTGTTATTACCCAGCACACTCTAAATATAGATCATTTTAGTCCCTACAATTGATATTTTCAACTCATTTTTATTTGTTTATTATCTACTATGAGGCAGATATTAGGCAAGTCTCTGGGGGCTACAGTGACTGCAGAAGCTTCTGCTGTTTTGGATGAGTCTTCTGGGTACATGATGACTATAATAAAAAGAATGGTGTGGTAATTTTTTAAGTTGAGAGATAAGAAGCAATTATTCAGTAACTCACTTGGACTCTGTATTTATTGACAAGGAGGATAGGTCTTCAGAGCCTTCATATATGCTTCTACCCATTCCTTTGTGAACCCAGTTTGCTGAGCATCCACCTTGGCAAAGCATGAAGTCAAAGTAGGAGAGAAGCATTTGATGGTCAGCTGGGGATACCCACACCCACTCACTCACTCACACAAAACTAACACTTCTTTTCATGGTGATCTCCTGCAACCTTAACCTCTCTAATTTGCCAGGTCATGTGCACCAGTGGACGGAAGACTGTAGAGAGATTGTCACAAACTCATTCATTCTTCTGAACCACAAATGAAAGCTTGTTTCCCCAAAATGGTGGTCCAGAAATATTGTGTTTTCAATATATGCTGCTCTGGAATATCAAGATTTTGTCGGGTTTGGGTAAAGTTGACTCATTTGACTTATGGTACTTATTCAAAAAAAAGATAAGTAATGGGAAGGTATTGGACATTTCAGTGGAAATGCTGAGTCTCTTGATTTATTGCTGAAACAGCTACTTTAATTTTCAAAAGAAATTGTAAAAAGTGACTCTTTTAAGTGTCAGTTCAATTATAACAGTATTTTAAGAATTGGCTGAGCACAATGGAAAACTGAGTTCAAATTTCATTTAAGCCTTGTGTAAACTTAAGATAATTTCATGTTATGCTTGTTAGCAAATACCAGAAGCAGTCAAATCTTTGCTGCTCTGGTTCTTGGGTAATTCATGGTGATGAGTCCATTTCTATCCCTGGAGAGCACATACTCTCAGATGCTTACATTTAATTTGTAATTCTTAGACTAATTTTCTAACAAAGTCAACACATTTTCCTATTATAAAAGAATACTGCTTTAGGTGTAGTATGTATAATCAATTTGGAATTTAAGTAAAGACTTCATTAACTAACAAGGTTTTTTAAAAAATGTTGCCATATCCTGATGATTTATTTAGCCTTGGAACTTCCTCCAACATTAACATCTAATCCACACTGTTGACCAATCATTCTGCCTTGGGTTGTTGGAAGGTCCCCCCCCCCACCAACTCTGCTTCATTGTAATATGCTAGACTTGGCCCCGCCCCCCGACCATTAAGTCATTTGAAGATAGGACTCATGTCTTATGATCTTTTAAAAATCTCTCTAACCTTGGGTTTTATTAATAGTAAATGCTCAGATTTTACTGAATAATTGCTGGCACTCTTGTCCTTAGGTTAGCTAAGGAAAGAACACGCTCATGGGCCATCAGCAGGGACTTTTTCTTGGCAGCATTTAGGGATAGAATAGGCATTTTTGTTTATAGTCTTACAGGGACTCAAAGAAATGGACTAGGAACATCATGGCGATGTGTATCAGTGCCGTGGCCTGTGTGTGTGACAAAAGATAATAGGCAAATCATTGTTTGGCTTACCCGGTACCAAGCAACTCATTTGACTTTTTTTTTTTTTTTAAAGAAAAAAACAACATTGACTAAATTGTTTTGTCTTTTTGTAGACAGAGCCTTGGATCCTATTGATGAAACCATATTTCATGCCCATGCTCCGAAGCAGCTGTAGTTCACTGATTTGAAATAACTTAATGAGGTATTGATTTTGCTGCTCACTGTGCTCTGAAACAACTACCACAATCATGCAAAGCAACATCATAGGGAGAGGGCAGAAGGAAAGGGGCATTCTAATGAATATGCTAGATGAGTTTCTGTCAAATTGATGATTTGAATTGGATGCTTTAGCATTAGAGAAATGCATTATTTAATTGGAGATGAATAATAGCAGTTCATTTTGCTCATTTGGAATTCCGAATTGGAACTGAAACACATGCACTTCAGGAAACATAAAAGTTTTAAAAAAGGTAGCATGCGAATTAATTATCTTTCAAGCCAATTTTTAGTTGTTCAAACTAGAAGAAATGGAGAAAACCTTAGAGTGGAAATCAGACCCCAGGGAAAGGAAATAAAGGAACTGTTCCTTTTGCATTTCCTAAACACTCCCACGTGGCTTTTAATGAGCTGCATGATTGCATTTTGGCCATGGAGTTGGAAGGAGCTTTGCCATAAATTAGCAAGATGAGGAAATTTAAATGAGGGTACTGCACAGACTAAAAACCTCTTCCCCATAGTGCACTTAGCTAAGATTCTAATTGCATGGATAAAAGGTTGGCATTTTCAGGGCCATCTTCAAGCTACTCAACTTTGCAAAGAACTTTCTAGAATCATTGGGTCAACAAATATGATAATCAGGTAAATTCACACAGACCAGACAGATTACCCTAAGCCGCTTCCCCTCTCTCTTTCCAATCACCCCATGTCCTTTCATTTAAAAAGCCAACCATTGATGGTTAGCCTGAACACAATAAATTTGGTGTTCCCTGTGAACAGATCAGAACCGGAAAGGATGGCACAGTTAATCACAGGGGAAATGGTCCTGTGGAAGAGCAGTGTAAGTGAGAGTGCCAGAGGGAGAATTTCCAGTGAACTGAACGGGGAGAGGTCTCCTGGGTCAAGAAAACCATTGGGAAGAAAGTAAGCAAGCTTCTACTGTGCGAGAGGAGTCCTCTTAGGGCCAGTTAACTTTCAGATGCTCTCTTGAATTTAAATTTGATTTGTCTTTTTAGTTTCAGGCAGATTCCTTTAAAGCAGTGGTTCTCAACATAGGCCTAGGAGGATTTTGCCTCCCAGGGGACATTTGGTGATTGATGTCTGGATATATTTTGGTTGTCACAACTGGGGAGTGAGGAGGTGCTACTGGTATCTAGTGATTAGAGTCCAGGGATGTTGCCTCAAATGTCAAGAGTGACAAAGTTGAGAAATCCTGGAAGAAAAAACAGATTTCTATGGTCAGAGAAGAAAGAAGTAATAAGAATGAGGAAAGCCTTGAATTCTGCTGACTAATAGAGGGAAAGAAATACCAGCCAGCAGAGGCAAAGATGTGACAAGATGATTTAATGCCCTTGCCAGGTGTATGAGGTTACATGACAGTGTGTCTTAGAATCACTTTGGCTCCTTGCCCAGAGCCCTGGGGTTGTAACTGATTTGCTTATAATTGAACGTTTACATGAAGTATGTAGCTATAATAAATGCAAACAATGGTGGGTGGGTAGGTTTTTTAAAGGTATGTCTTTCATAGTCAGATAATAACCATTTGTAGAGCATCTGCTGGGCCCTGGAACTGTGTTCAAAATATTTTTTAAGCTATTCATATTTTGTTTCTTTTTTTCCCCAGGTTCATTTCCTAATTTATTGTATAAATGTAGTATCACATGATGAGTGGACATTAGCTTCTCCAGGCATGGGAAACTAACAGATGAGGTACAGTCTAGAGCCCTTTTAGGTTGCTTTCACGCTGGATTTTTTTTTTTTTTTTTTAGATCTTAACTTGAAATATAAAACCAGCAAAGCAATGCTCCCATATGTGGCCAGTACACAATTCATTCTACCTGTGAGAGTGTAGGAGTTGAAATATTTGATACCAGTGCATTGGGGTTGGGCATCAGTTCCTGGACCTGCCACGATTCCGATCTTGCAAAAAGCACAGATTCCGCAGGGCGTGTCCTTCTGTGCAGGCAGCTACCCCTCTTTTTGTTTTCAAACAACAATCCACATCAGTTATCCTCCTGAGGAAAGTTTAATTGTTCTAGAAACAAAAGGAACTTCTTTTGAATCCCTTGCTTTTCCACATGTATTGTACAGTGAGTTAGGGCAGAGGAAATACAGGTTTGGGGTTGAAGGACTTTCAGGGTTCCTACAAATGGGAAAATAGCTCTCATGCATTAAAATAGCAACAATCCTAAGGAGTTTAAAGGGACTTGTGTGCCACAAATCCAATGACGTTATTCTAAGTCTATTTCCATTTGGCTCTGATGAGCTCTAAAAGCCCTCTCTTTGTAAGAGTCAAGGATTCTGTCCTCTGCCAGCCAGTTAGAAATGACAGCGGAGTCACGTACTCATCTGAGTGTGCTGCAGGGTTTGCAACCATTTATTTCAGAGCTTTAGGAAGCTGGCAAAATCGGATGCCCACCTTTTTGCATATGTGCCCTTTCCTGGAGTGACTTTCCATGATCATGCACAAGATCATCTAAATAGTCTATGACCCTGGAAAGTGACCATCTTCTGCAATAGGGTGGGATGCTAATACATTAAGGGTTATAGGCTTCCATTTTCCATGGCTGCTAAGAGAGAAAACTCCATCCTGTAACTCTAGACCTCACAAATGACCCCGGGGAACTACAGGCAAATGGGTGCTATTAGTGCAGAGGTGCAAAGAAAAGCAGCCCGTGTGGTCGGGACCCCGCGCCACCTTTACTCAGCATGGTAGTCACCCATAAAGAAGACTTGTTCTGAAGCCCGCCTGCGGGATTTTGGAGGACAGTGAATGAGTCTTCTTTCTCTCCAGACTGTGCAGTCAGTGGATAGACAAGTCAGAAAAAGCAAACAGATGGGGAGTAAAAAAAAGTGGCTTTATTATTGATTAAGCTGATAGAAAAACATGGCTTTAAATGTGAGCCAAATAGGCTTAGTAATACACCCCTGATTTCCAAATGTTTTTTCCAGCTGTCCCTGGACCAGTCAGACAACCATAGGTGATTCTTTCCTCCAGCTGAACAGGATAGCTGGCCTGCAGAAGGCCATGGTCTCTCTGAAGGGGCTTCACCTGGCTCTGCTCAGCTCTGTCTCCCGACCGCCAGTCCAATATGTCTCTCCTCCCCAACGGAGCGATGAGTGAAGGGCGGAGAGCAGTTTTTTTCCAATAACTTACCCTTCTAGGATGTTGAGTACATATTATCTGTTTTCTTTAGAACATCAGAAGATAAGTAAGTTTTTTTCCTCCAAATTTAAGTGTATCCCTGCATAAACTGCAGATTGAAATACAGTATTGGTTGGGAGATAATCTTGAGTGGCTTATTACAAAAAAATTGAAGTAAAAGCTCTTCCAGGCCATGTACAACATACAAAGAATTGTCAGAGAAGTTTCTGAGAGACTGTCCCTAGTTAGGAATCTCTTTTGTCAACATCTCTTAAGACCAACTGGTGAGAGTTAGACCTTGCTAAGTAGAGCCGAAATGTGCTGGTAAGAGGGGCTTCAGAAAGGGAAGTGTGGGAGTGGACGTCAGAGAAGTGATTCCCCCAGTTAACTGTGAGCTAAAGATGTGTCACCTCCTGGGAGAGACTTTTCTTTCCCTTTTCTTTATCTAATGTTACCTTCCTTGACTCCACAAAAATGTCTCTAACTTTCTATTAAACATTGTTTAAACTGTACATGCTTTCAAGTTGTCACTCTTCTGAAATAATAACCATACTTACCTTCGGGAAAGGTCAAAGATCTTTGAGGGGAGGCTGGGTGTTCTCAAGGGTTTTCAGCGTTCTTTTCTGTATGGTGACCCAATGTCCCAATTTGTCTCATGGGTCTCAGATTATACCTAATGTCCCGCCCACCCCCCACCTCCAGTCTAAGTATTAAATACTCTTCCATTCACCCTCAAGAGTGTCCTGGTTTGGAAACAAAATTATGTAGTCACTGCAGTTTTCTTTAATATTTAGTTTTTTCCTTTTTAAAAAAGGGATGTATTTATTGTTACTTGTATAATTAAAATTAGTTTTATAAAAGGTTATGGCATGATTTCTGCCTTCAAGGAGAGCTAACTGAGTATAGTAATAAAGCAGGCATTGATATGGTGCTTTTGCCTTACAAAACACTTTATCAAGTTTATTTAATGGGCTGAATGGTTGGGGTGTGGTATATTTTAGGTGGGTGAATAATAAGCGAAGCTGAAGTGATAGGAATAGCAGGCATCAATGCACTAGTTACACATACATTGTCAATGTCATCTCATACTTGTGTACTTTTGTCTCTGCCCATCCTAGTGACTCAATCGTGTGGAACTTCTTTCTTTCTTTCTTTGTCTAGAAGGCCAATGGTACTTGAAATTGTGCTCATCTTTCAAAAAGTTCAAGTTTCTCTCCAATTCCTAATTCACACTTTCTTTAATCTCTAATTAGACTCTTTATTTTTCTATCCTCCATCAAACTACTAATTATGTACGAAGACAAAACTGGTAAGTGCGCGAACATTACTGGTCTCAAAACAAACTCCTGGGGGGATTTGTTTCCCAGTTTCTTCCAACTTACCTGTATGACCCTCCAGCCAGGTCTTCCCTCCTGTGCTGTGAAACCCAGCCTGTCATACTCCATTTATTGATGGCTGTGTCACACAGAGGAGGAGGACCCTAGGTAAATCAAGACAGATTGTCCCTCTCTTTTTCTTCCCTTCAAACTTGCTGTTGGGGAGGAGGCTTGGTTTGGCACTGGCAGTAGCTGGATTCACACAAATGGTTGTTCCCAGAACTGATAGCATACCCATGGTCCCCTAGTATGGTGGTACTGCTTGTTAAAGTAGGAAAATGTTTCTGAACCAGTTGTTAAATAACCACTGTTCCAAAGGCTCCATCCAAGTTGTCCTGCCCCCAGTTTCCTTGACTTTCCCATAAGGTGCCCTTGGATGTCCCCAGATCTACCAAATAAGGGCATAGCAAGGGGCTACGGGGACCTTGCTCCAACCCATTTTGATTAGCTGGTCCCTGGGCCACATCAGTTGCTCCTCTTCAAGGTGCTTCATCATGAATTTGAAATGACTTTCCACAATTTGAAAAGTAGAAATCCAAACTAGTACTTTGGAATTGAGCTTAATTCTTTTCTTGAGTGTGTGTGCGCGTGCGTGCAAGTGTGCTCACCCATAGCAGTGGCCCTGGCTTATTTTTATCTTTTAGGGCATCTGTATCACCATTGCTGCTCAACAGTTCGACCAACTGTTTTGTTTTCATAGAAGATACGCTTTTGGAGCACAATTTTTTCAAACAAAATATGGGACTTTCATCTAGTATCTATCTGACAAATGGTCATTTAGTGTTTGGATAACTTTGGTAGTGGAGAACCCACTATCCCTGGAAGTCATTTTCCCTTCTGCAGTAAAGTACACAGGCGGACTTATCCCATTTCACAGATTTATTTATTTTTTTTTAATCACAAAAAGCCATATCTGATAGTCAGTAACAGGATTAGTCTGTCTCGGTAGAAATGTTCCTCTGGATGGTCTTCTTTTAGCTGTTCTCTCCATATGCAGATTCACAAACACTTCATAACATTTGAGAAATGTCACAAACCTAAAGAAACCAGACGGTCCTGATTCCTGTCTTTTTGCTCAGAAATATGCCTTGTACATATTTTGGTAATTGGTCATTATGTAATCAATCATTTCTATCAAATAAATGAATGAATGAAGGACTGAAGGCAGAAAATTTTTTTTAGACTTTATAGAAAATCCCCAAAGGTAGAAATTTCATAACTTCTGATTGGCCTATTTCAATATTTTATCATAGCAAGATCAAGAGTTTTCCCTTATGCCTAACTAAAACCTTTGTACCTTTAATTTAAGCTAATTTCTTTTTCTTCAGTACTCTGGGTGTGTTTCCTTTGTCTGGCTCTATTCCCATATCATCTTTCATGCAGACAGGGCAGAGGCAGGAAGGAGAAAGGTCAAACATATATTATAAAAGTGTGGTATTCTAGAGAACTTTATTACCAAATTTATCTCCTCATATACTAATCATTTACTGTAGGGAGCATTTTTCTTTATCATTCTAGATATCTAATTATGATAAAAAGTACAAAAGAATGCTTCTCACTTTGCTCTAGCAAGTTAGGCCAACTCTTTTTGCATAGAAGTCATAGTTGAGCTTTGGATATTCAGAGAAAAGGACAGGCTGTCATTGCAAACATGTAGGGGAAAGCACCTTTCCCTAAATTTTCTAGAAAAACTATGTATTCCAATCTATGCTTAAATCTAAAAGTAAAAATTATGTATTTTGCCTCTTGAGGTTGACTTTCTGACTTCTAATTAGGACAAGGAAGGTGCATCAAGAAAACACAGGAAGTTTAACCATAAAATTCTCAGTTCTAGGACTTTTAGTTCTGGCTCTGTACAGAAATGTATCAACGGGTTCTTTAATGGCAAAACTCATGGTTTCATTTGCCTTTTAGTTTCTTTGACTTTTGAAAGGATGCAATGACTAAGAGGAACTTCAGAGAGCTTACAGTTTAATACTGTTCCTCTGCAGAGGAGGAAACTGTTGCTCAAGCAACAGTTTGTTTATGGTAATGTTGACCATAAAAAAAAAAATATCCTTCCTGAAAGGACTGAGCATTGAGGAGCAGTGTGGAACATTATCTTCTCTTTAGATAAATCTGGATCAGATCATCTCCCTGGCACCTCACCACCATGGCCTCTGTTAGTAGAAATATGTGGAAAGGAGGAATACAATGCATCCAATGTCCTTGGTTTGGTTGAGGTGTCCCTTAAGACCTCTAACTGTTTTTAAATGAGTTCTATGATTATGGAATAACCTCTTGTTCTCTGAGCAGTCTTTCCTATTAGGAGGAAGTTCCCTGAGCAAAGAACAAATGTACAAAAGTTGAACCTTTCCCTGATGTAGAATAATAAATAAATAAATCATCATTCTGATTTTTAAATGTTTCCTATGAGTTTGATTGTTTTGAACTCTGTGTGGCCTTGAGTTTCCTTCATGGATTCTTTTAAATATGCATTTATTGAGTGCCTACAATTCATCTGTTTATTCAACAAGAATGTGTTTAGTGTCTGCTATTTTCAGAACTGCTCTAGGTTCTGAGGATATAGTAAAAACAAACAAACAAAGAAATGCCTACATTCATGGAGCTTTTGTTCTCATTGTAGACACAGGTAGATAAGGTAGATTCTGTCCCTGCCTCTCTGAGCTTGAAGCTCAGCAGGAAAGACAAGTTTTAAATTGGTTGCTACAACTAGTATGATGGATATTTGTTACAGGGATATGCAGGAGCTATAGGGTATTAAGGGTGCAGAAAATAGGGTGGAACCAAGTCCTGAAGTCAAGGATTTTTTTTTTGAGAAAAGTAGAGAGAGACATTTAAACTGGCATCTAAAGCCTGAGGATGAATTCAGTGAACAGAAGGGTTGGGAGAGAGAATGCTTCACCAAAGGGAACAACACAGAGGGAAGAAACAACACATCTGAAAAACTGGAATAAATTTGGTATGATGAGCAGAAAATGTATAATGGGAAAAAAGCTTTGAAATGAGGCTCTATTGTTGAAGAATTTGCAAACCACTATAAGAGGACTGTACTGATGGAACAGAACAGAGAGCCCAGAAATAAACCCAAGTCTCGATGGTCAATTAATATTTGACAAAGGGGGAAGAAGCATAAAATGGAGTAAAAATAGCGTCTTCAACAAATGATATTGGGAGATCTGGACAGCTACATGCAAAAAAAAAGAAACTCGATCACCAACTTACACCATACACAAAAATAAATTCAAGGTGGATAAAAGACTTAAATATAAGTCGTGGTACCATAAAAGTCCTAGAGGAAAACATTGGCAGGAAAATCTTAGACATTCCATGCAGCAACGTCCTCATAGATATGTCCCCTAAAGCAAGGGACACAAAGGAAAGAATAAATAAATGGGACCTCATCAAATTAAAAAGCTTTTGCATGGCTAAAGAAAACAGCATTAAAATGAAAAGAGAACCAACTATATGGGAAATCATATTTGCCAATGATACCTCAGACAAGGGTTTGATCTCCAAAATATATAAAGAACTCACACAACTCCACTCCAGGAAGACAAAAAACCCAATTAAAAAATGGGCAAATGTCTTGAACAGACACTTCTCCAAGGAAAACATACAGAGGGCCCAGAGACATATGAAAAGATGCTCAGCATCACTAGCCATCAGAGAGATGCAAAGTAAAACCACAATGAGATACCACTTCACATTGGTCAGAATGGCCATCACAAACAAATCAACAAACAAATGTTGGAGAGGATGTGGAGAAAAGGGAACCCTAGTGCTCTGTTGGTGGGAATGCAAACTGGGGTGGCCACTGTGGAAAACAATATGGAATTTCCTCAGAAAACTAAATATGGAATTGCCTTTTGACCCAGCAATTCCACTGCTGGGATTATACCCTAAGAGCCCTGAAACACCAATTTAAAAGAACCTATGTACCTCAATGTTCATAGCAGCACAATTTACAATAGCCAAGTACTGGAAGCAACCTAAGTCCCCATCAGTAAATGAGGGGATCAAAAAACTATGGTACATTTATACAATGGAATACTACACAGTAGAGAGAAAAAAGGAGCTTATACCCTTTGCAATAGCATGGATGGAACTGGAGAGCATTATGCTAAGTGAAATAAGCCAGGCTGTGAGGGACAAATACCATATGATCTCACCTTTAATTGGAACATAATCAACAAAAGAAAAAAAAACAAACAAAATGTAACCAGAGACATTGAAGTTAAGAACAATCTAACAATAGCCAGAGGGGAGGGGGCAGGGGACAGTGGGGGGAAGGGTTTTCAGGAACTACTATAAAGGACACATGGACAAAACCAAGGGGGAGGGTGGAAGCAAGGGAGGGAAGTGGGTTTGGCCGGGGATTGGGGGGGCAGTGGTGGGGGGAAAATGCAGATGACTGTAACTGAACAACAATAAAGTAATTAAAAAAAAAGACTGTACTATATTTGAAGGGTAATGGGGAGCTTTTGAGGGTTTTAAGGCCTATTTGCATTTATTCTAAGGATCCTTTTGCAGCAATAGGGCTAGATAAGAATGGAAAGAAACAAAACTAGATTAAAGGAGTTACAAGACAGTTGACATAATCCAGGTAGGGAATGGTGGTGACCAGAACCAGAGTGGTGGCAGAGGGAATGGAGTAAAATGGATGGGCTTGAGTAACATTTGGGAAGTGGAGTGATTAAACATGAATGAAAAGAACAATTTAAGTGAATGATCATATGTGCATGAGAAGAACAATCCAAGGTTGACTTCTAGCATTTTGATTTCTGGTTTCAGTCAGCTTCAAAAGGCCAGACCCAGGACTGTGCAATTTCCCATCCCTCTGTTCCTTCCTTTATTCAAGGGTTTACCTGCATATACACTGAGCCAGTAGCCAGCATCTCTTACAGGTCTCTTCAGCCAAGAAAAGCCCCCATGTCACAGGTTCCGGTGAGACCTTTTGTTAATAAAGCCACTGAACCTTCTAGATAGTTACTACGGGTGGCCAACCTTCTGAATTCTTTTCAACAGCGAATTTTGCTAAACTGAACATCTAAGACTGGTGACGCCAGAACTACCTCTGGCTCTGTCCACTTCGTGCTACCAATGAATCATTAACTCACTCAACTCTTCCATGCAAGTAGCAGGCTGGAAATTCTGTTCTTCTTTTTTGAATTAACTGTTATCTGAGGCTGAACTGCGCGTCATCCATTGCTTTTGTATTGTGGAAACTCAATATATCTATTCCCCCGCTGGGTCAGAAGGGGGCAATTTGGATGAATATTTTATTATTTTAAAATGCCTCCAAGATACTATCTGATTCATTCTCATAACAATTTGGGGAGACAGGAAGGAAGCAGGTATACACATAGTTTTTACTTAATGGCCAATTTAGTGCTGTTTGGTCGAAGATAAAAATGAAGAAATTATTCATGTGGAATCTAATTTAAGATCATCATTCTCGATGACATTTATGACTTGCTTCTGGCAGGAATTTTGTTTGTTGTAGCAACATGAGGAATGTTCTACTTTTTGCATTTGAAGGTGACACGTCTGTCCCTCCATTAGAGGCACATGTGTTGTGAGATGCCTTTCTGATGGAAGGGACAGATTTTCATTAAGCCATTGGCACTTTCTCTTAACACTGTGACGACTGACACACATTTCTGATGTCTGACTCGGGATAGGTATTACAGCCATCACCACAGGCAGAGAAAAACAAATTGCCTGCCCGGGGATTTGAACTTTTGCCACTGGCCTCATTCGTACAATGTGCTAACCAACTAGGATAGCCAGGGGAATGTAATTATAAAACAGCATGAGTCAATCCTGGTCTAGGACCCCAAAATTTAATCTCTGAATAGTTAGTTCCATTAGCTTTCACTTATGTCCATGGAAGATTGTAGCCTTTCTCTAGAAGCATATACTGCAACATGGTTTACTATTATCTTTTGTAGAAGTTTGCTTTTCAGATTTAATAAAGATAGAAACATTAGTGAGTCTTGAAATAAAATGTGGTGTTTCTATAATACTAGGTATTTGTTTTTGAATGCTATTTATAAATATGTCACTCCTCTGTGATAACTGCTTGCAATAAATTCTTTTAAATAACAAGGGCATACTTAAACCGCGTCTGAATTTATGTTTACTCACATACGGGAGAAAACACACTTCACAAATGTCAGAACACTACTCGCAGTGGAAGCCTCACAGAAATGTCAGAGCATATAAGGAGATCCATGAAGGCACTACGAAAAATGAAAAAGTAAATTCTTGGTAGGCTACATATTCCTGCAAACTATTTTGAAAATGAAGCACTTAATTACATTATAGTTATTAATGATTTGAAACAAGTTGAGATTACATGGATATAAAACCATGCAAGGAAGTGAACATGGAAATGAATGTCACATTCATAAACTGTCTTAGGTTGATTGGGCTGATGTCACAATGGACTTATACTGCTCACAGTTTTGGAGTCTGGAGAATCCAAGATCAAGGTTAGACCTGTGATTCTGTGCCGAGTGAGGATCCCTTCCTGGATTGCAACCTGCTGTCCTTTTGCTATGTCTTCACATAGTGAAGAAAGATAGCTCTCCATTTTCTTTCTTTTTTTATAAGGACACTCATTCATCCCGTCATGGGGGCCCCAACCTCATGACTTCATTGAAGCCTAATTACCACCCTAAGGCCCCATTCTGAAATACCATCATAATGGGGGCTAAGGCTTCAACATGTGGATGTTGAGAGCACATAAACATTCAATCCCTATTATGAGCTGAAAACAACTTGATTATTTTGATTGGCAAACAATTTCCTCTGTCTCCCTCATTTCTCTTACTCAGTCAGCCATCAAGTACTGCTGGTTCTACCATCCAAATATTTCTCTGATCAAAACCTCACAGCAGCACTCAATTAATATTTGACAAAGGAGGTAAGAATATACCATGGGATAAAGACAATCTATCCAGTAAATTGTGCTTGGAAAATTGGACAGATACATGCAAACAAAGGAAACTAGACCACCTTCTTGCACTGTATACAAAAATAAACTCAAAATGAACTAAAGAGTTAAATGTAAGGCTCAAAACCATAAAACTCCTAGAAGAAGACATGGGCAGTAAAGTCTCTGACATTTCTCTTAACAATATTTTTTCCGATATATCTCCTTGGGCAAGGGAAACAAATACAAAAATAAACAAATGGGACTACATCAAACTAAAATGTTTTTGCACAGCAAAGAAAACCATCAACAACAAAAAAAGACAACCTACTGAATGGGAGAAGATATTCACCAATGATACATCTGATAGAGTTAATATCCAAAATTTATTAAGAGCTCAGACAACTCAACATCAGAAAAACAAAAAAAACCAATTAAAAATTGAACAGAAGACCTGAATAGACACTTCTCCAAAGAGGACATACAGATGGTCTATGGACATATGAGAAGTTGTTCAACATCACTAATCAGAGAAACACAAATCAAAACCACAATGAGATACCACCTCACATCTATCAGAATGTCTATCATCAATAAATCAACAAACGACAAGTGCTGGAGAGGATGTGGAGAAAAGGGAACCCTTCTGCACTGTTGGTGGGAATGCAGACTAGTGCAGCCACAATGGGAAAGAGTGTGGAGGTTCCTCAAAAAATTAAAAATAGAATTGCTTTATGTCCCCGTGAACCCACTTCTGGGAGTATATCCAAAGAAACCTGAAACAGTAATTTGAAAGAATGTTTGCAATTTTATGTTCTTTGCAGCGTTATTTACAATAGCCAAGATACTGAAGCAACCTGAGTGAGCATCAATAAATGTGTGGATAACGAAGTGGTGCTACGTACACACGATGAAATAGTACTCAGTCATAAAAAAGAATAAAAGCTTGACTTTTGTGACAGCATGAACATACCTAGAGGGTATTATGCTAAACAAAATAAGTCAGACAGAGAAAGACAAATACCAAGTGATTTCATTTATATGTGGAATCTAAAGAACAAATAAACAAATAAAATAGAAACTCATAGATACAGAGAACAGACTGACAGTGGAGAGAGGGGAGGGGGCTGGGGGGCCAAGCATAAAAGGGGAAGGGATTAAGAAGTACAAATTGGTGGTTACAGAACAGTCACAGAGATGTAAAGCACAGCACAGGGACTACAGTCAGTAACACTGTACTAACTGGGTATGGGGCCTGGTGGGCACTTGGAACACCTGGGGGACCACTCTATAAAGTACATGATTTCTAACCACTATGCTGATAACAATAGTTTAATAATATTATATATTATTTATTCTGTAAACATCCTTCTACAGGTTTTTGTGTGGACGTATCAAGCATCAGGATCATTGGCTCTTATGGGAAGAGTATATCTAGTTTTGCAAGAAACCACCAAACTATCTTGCAATATGGCTGCACCATTTTTATTCTCACCAGCAAGGAATGAGGGTTCCTGTTGCTTCACATTTTGCCAGCACTTGGAGCTGTCAGTGTTCTGGATTTTGGACATTCTAAGAGCTGTGTAATGGTCAGTAAATATTTATGTTAGGTGAATGTGATAACCACTACACTACGGAAACAGTGCTGATAAACCTGTGTGAACGCACCCCACCTACATAATGGGACTGGTATGACAAACTGAAGTAGCTGAGACTTTTAGTGCTATGTCTTCCTATTGTAAAGATGGACACATCAAGGGACTAGCCCACCACTTCTCTGATTTACTTCTATGGCTCATCAGTAGATTTTTTTTAAAGAACTTTATTTATTCTTTGAGAGAGGGGAAGGAGAAAGAGAGCAAGAGAAAAACATTGATGTGTGAGAGAAACATAGATTGGTTGCCTCTTGCATGCACCCAGACTGGGGGCCAGGACCAAAAACTAGGCATGTGCCCTGATGGGGACTCAAACCAGCCACCTCTTGCTTTGCAGGAAGACATCCAACCAACCGAGCCACACGGTCAGGGCTTATCAGTAGTTTGTCTTCAGAGAGCAGGAAGCCATGCTTGGCAGTCACCAATTTTTTTTGAACATTTTTTTTCCTTTTTAACGAATTCATAGTAACTTGCTTCAGTGGGAAGAAAATAATTGGTGACAATTATTTAAAAAAAATAGATTGCCTGTAAATTTTCCCAATGAAGTCTTAACTGCATTTTTTTACCTAGATAACAACAGGTTCAAATTACTGAAAAGATTTCAGACTCTAATTAGTTAAGAATACCAGTGCAGCTTCCTATTAAAATTCTTGTCCATAGCTCTAAGTTCATAAATACGAAAAGAGTAAATTTTAACCACATAGTTTTTAATGCAAAAAAATTCAAATAATAGTCAAATGTTTAAATGTTTTCTGAGGTTCAGTATTCCAAGATCTGTGTTTATGATCTGTAAAATTAGGAAATAAATCAAAATGGTTTTCTATAAAAGTATGAGGCTTTCAATAAAGGCTGACCAAATTCTTAGACATTAAGATCTTTTTATTTTTAGATAAATCTTTACTAATAACAACTTATAATAACTACTAAAAATTGCATCTCTGTTTTCAATTTACTTTTATTTCTACATTCATAACTATAATTTAATCCTCACATTATTTCTGTAAGCCAAATACAATTATTTAAATATAGGGGACTGAAAATCAGAATGATTAAATGACACACAGGGTAACATAGTAGTGAAGTCCAGTGTCCCTAACCTAGTTCTGCCCCTTCCTCTGAGTGTGTCTGAACTCTAGTTAATGACTCTTCAAAGAGCTGTCTAAATTATTGTTGTTTAAATATAATTTTGCTGCACCTAGATATTCCTAGATTTGCTGCTAATATTCCTAGAAATAGAAGGAAGTTTTCTTTCAGAGTAGCTTATACTCAACTGTTTTCAGTTTCTTCTGTTTGCACTATTCAGCTGCCACGTCAATGTTCTCTCTGGTCTTATCATTGACATCCAGATTGGCAAATTTGATGGGGTCTTTGGCTTTCTTTTCAGTATTTGAAATTTCCAAATCATTTTCATTAAAAAGAGCCTTTCCCTTCCTACTGGCTCAACCCAAACACAACTCTGTGATCTGTTCCAGATCCATCTATGAAATTGCTTCCTCAACAACTTGTTTGGTGGTTGGACAGGCATGTCTAACACTGAACTCATTTTTCTGCTCAAAGGCTTTTCTTCCTGTGTTCTTAAACTTAATGATCAGTACCATCATTGTGCTAGTAGTCTTCTGTGCTGGTTAATTTTATGTGTCAATTTGGCCATGCTATTTTGTTTAGTTGTTTGGTCAAACACTAGTGAAGCTACTGCTGTGAAGCTGCTGCTGTGAAAGTATTCTGTAGATGTGATTAACATTTACAGTCATTTGACTTTAGGTAAAGCAGATCATCCTCCATAATGCAGGTGGACCTCGTCCACTTAGCTGAAGATCTTAAGAATAAGTCTGAAGTTTCCTGCAGAAGGGTTCTGCTTCAACACTAACATAGAAAGCTTGTATGAGTTTCCAGTCTGCTGGTCCAGCCCATGGATTTCTGACTCAACACCGAACAGCAATTCTTACCTGAGTTTCCAGCTTGCTGGCCTGCCCTATAAATGTCAGACATGCCAGACTCCATAATCCTGTGAACCAGTTCCTTAAAATCAATCAAGCAAGCAATCTTTCTCTGCTATTTGTTTTGTTTCCCTGGAGAATCCTAATATATTGCCTAAGTCAGAAACCAAACACTTTCCTATACTTCCCTAGGTCATTAACCCCACCCCATTGCTATCCAATCAAGTACCAAGTCCTGTAGAGTCCCCCTTCCTAGAGTCTCCCAAATCTTCTTCCTCTATCCCCCCTCCTCCTTTCTTGCTTGGAAGTCTGGGGAGGCCTCCTAAGGGACTTCCATGCTTCCAGTTTGATCCCCCTCAAGCCAATCTGCTGGAAGTGTCACTCTGCCATTTTAAATTCCCTTCACCTTTAGGAAAACCTGAACTCAAGGTGTGTGCATGGCTCTCCTTGATGCAATTCTTCTTCATTTCTGGACCCTCATTTCCTCTAATGCCCCATATTAATTTTTGATCCATGTATAAGGGCTGGTTGTTTCATACCTCTAGGTTTTTCATACTATCCCCGTTTCTGAATGTCATCTGTCTCTTCAGAAAGACAGCACCTACTCAACCTTTCAAGACAGTCCGGGACCACTAATTCTATCTAGCCTGTTCCCTCATCGCCCCTTGCTCACACTATCAAGTGCTAAGCCCTCTGACCTGGCTTATTTGGTTTATCTGCTATCTCCTACACCAGAAAGCAAAGAGCAGAGACTCTGATGCATTTATTGTAGTGCATCACAAAGCTGCTATTTCATAGGCACTTAATAAAGGCATGTAGGAAGAATTAATCAATAAACAGATGAATAGACTGGTTTGGAAGACTTCGTTGTATGAAGAGTCCTCCAAATGGTAAGCATCATAATGTAAGTTCATCTGTGAAGCACCAATGAGAAGTGGAAATGTTTACTTTGCATACAACCGTTTGGCTGGATGGGGCCAAAGGTGCTGCTGGCTGTCTGAGCAGAGGTGGGACTGAAGGAGAAAAGTGAAGAAGAAAGGAACCAAATGTTACAATTAAAATAAAAGAGTTAGAAAATAGAAAAAAAACAAAGGGGAGAGAAAGCAAGGGAGGAAACAAGGAAGAAATCCAGTGGAAAAGTGGAGGCCCAGGGAGCTGTGATTAGAAGCTCTGGTTGGTGTTCTCAGCAGCAGGAGGAGCAGGCTTATCCTGTTTCTTGCCCTAGCTGGAGCCTGTGTCAGTACCTGGGATCCCACCACCCTTCGACTCTGGTTCCCTGCACCTTGCCTAAGGTGGTTCCTCTCTGACATTTGACTGTGTGCACCCCTTCCCTGGGGCAAGAAACACCAAGACAGACCCACCTGGAATCCCCGTCTGGGCCCTGGGACCCTAGAATGCCCTGCCCAAGTGGCCCTAAGCCTGCCTCCACGGCCCACACAGGCCTCCTGGTCCATCTTCCTGAAGACAGGCAACTGGGCAGGGACATTCATCTGTCAGCACAGGGACACTCCAAATGAAGTCACAGCTAAAGCTTTCCACCTGGGGCTTGACAACCATTCTGGAGGCCCTGGACAGGCAGAGTGGGTATAGAGTAGCCTTGAGATGTCATTGTATTGATGAAGGAGACGAGTCCTAGGAGGTCCTAACATCCTTCTGACTGCAAAATCCCCACTGCATCTCCCCTCGGCCTAGACCTCACTGGAGCTCTTATAAATCCTCCAGATTTTTCTTTTTCTTCTTAGATATTTGAAAAACATAAAAAGTGACAAATAAAATACTTAAAAACCCAATCACCATACTCTAACCACCAAGAATTAACCTTTTCCACATTTTAGTATATTTGCTTCTAATCTTTTTTTTTCTATGTAGACACTAAACACAATTATGGTGGTAAAATATGAACACATATTAGTAAGTCCTTAAAATAATTTTAAACTTAATGGGAAGTTGTAAGATATAATATAAAGAATTCCTTTATATCTTATACCCAGATAAATCAAACCTAGTTATATATTAAGAGATAAACTTCACTATCAGAATCAGGAACTTTAATATTGACACAGTACTATTATTTAAGTCATAGTCCATTCAAAAATTTCCAATTGTCCCAATAATGTCATTCACAGCTCTTTTGTTTCTCACTCAGAATTCCGTGCAGAATCATGCATTGCCCTGAGCTCTCCTGTCTCTTTAGTCAATCCCTCATCTTCCCTTTGTCTTTTATGACCTTGACATTTCTGAAGAGTATAGGCCAGTTATTTTGTAGAATATCCCTTAATTTAGATTTTTCTGATGTTCCCTTATGATTAGATTTGGTTTATTTTTGGCAGGAACACAGCTGGTTTTGGTTGTTTCCCAGAACACTGTAATAAGGAGATCGGAAGCCTACAAATAAGATTCCTTTGACCATCCTGATTGTGTTCTTGATTCTTACATCTTCATCCCCCCTACCCCTCACCCAAACCTGGGGGGAAAAGCACTATTAATTATGCATCCTGCAGTACTTTAAAATATATTTACAAACCTATTTATATAGTAAGAGGCAATCTATAGTGTTGTTTTATACTTTAGAGGAATACACTTAGCTATACATGGAAAACATTTGTAATGCGTTTTAAACTCACCCTGGATGGTGCACATAGACTTACGAGATTCCTTTCACCATTCTCCAGGTTCTTCAGTGCAAGGGGTCAGCGACCTTTTTCCAGGGGGCTGGCATATAGATTCTACAAGATCATATCTAACATGTTCACTAGCCTATCCCCAATCTAAGGTCTTTCCATCATAGGTGCTCAATTAATGTCTGCTGGAAAGACTGAGAGAGAGGGAGCACCAGGATTAGGACAATCTTCTAGGCCAGCTCCAGGGCAGTTCTCCTATGTGGCTCTGTTGCAGGAAAAACTCAGTTCTTCTTGACGATGCAGTAAGGAATTTTAGATCAGCAAGTTATCAGTGAGTAGGCAGGGTTTATCAGTGATATGTTCTCATGGAAGACAATGGGCCTTGCCAAGATCGGGGAGAAAGGCTTAAGTAAAGGACAAGGCAAGGGCAGCAAAAGCATCAGGTCATTTTTCTTGAGGACTTACATAGTTTGCAGGATGAGGGTGAGGGAATTGCCTGTAGATTGGTGGGTAAAGGTGATGCCAGCTTCCCTTTACCCAAACATAGTAGTGTATGGTGGTCTGTTTGGGAACGTGACTACTCGAACGTAGTAATGTGTAGAGGTCTGTTTCCCAGAATTCTTATCTTGCTCTAGACCACATTTGGTCATCTTGTTATAAAACAGATTCGTGACAGGACGCAGTTAATTAAATTTGGGGCAGTTACCCAAAGTCATTTATGGACTCCTTCTGTAGGGACCCCTTTATAAAACAGTGACCACAGGTAGGCAATTAACCAAAGTTGCTTTATGGGCTTTTTCTTTGGGCCCATAAAACTGTGGATACCCTCCTCTTCCCCCTTCTAGACCTTGAAATGAACGCAGTTTCAAAGGCTTTCTCCCAGATAGTGGAAACGATACGTACAGAACGTCAGGGGCTCCCCTCCTGTTGCACTGTCATGGCGTTTCTGTGAGGTTGGAACACCTGGCAATCTTACTGCACCAGGCTCAGGACTGCTGAGTTAGTGGGCGAGACATGTCTCCCTCCTCCTCCCTGCTTAGTTTACTGTCTATGCTACCTACCAGGCCTGTCAGCACCAAGAGAACTTACTGACTCCCCAAACTGTGACGGTGGCTTCTGAGTCAGAAAGTTCTAACACATAAAATCTCATCTTTCTGGAAGTTTTCTTAAAATTTTCTCTTTGAATTCATTGTATGAGAATGAAACTGGTAATCAGGATTAATGATAGACATCAGATATACACACTTCCTTGCTGTTCATAAAAGAACATCATTAGTATTTGAGGATAGCAAGTCTCCATATATTGCTGCTATTAAGACTCCAACACAAAGCTCTTTCAGGGTGTTTTAATGATCAGTGAATGACTTAATGAATTTTGAGCTGCAGGCTATTAACCCTGACTGTGACCTCTATTAGCTATGAATTAAGGCAGAGATGTAGGCTGCTAAGGAAGGATCAGAGTAAATATGGAGAGTAATTAAGCTTCAGTGAGTCCCTAGGTTTTTGCATTTCCCATTGTAGTGACCTGTGTAATTGCCAAAGAGAGTTGATCACTCTGAAGCTTAAAAACAAAAGGGTTTCTTATGCTTTGATTCTGGATTTCCTTGCAGATAAAATGGTGAGCATTCTTCTCACTTTGAAGAGAGGAGTGGGAAAAGAAGCTTCAGTAGAAGTAAAATAGATGATAGAAAAAAGTAACTGCTGAGCTTCTTACTTTCTAATACAATTATTTAGGGGAAATAGCTTAGAATTCATTTTTTAACCCAAACAAATTTCTATAATTGGCTAAGTGCAAACGTAGAGGCATTCACCTCCCGCAAAAACAAGGTAAAGCACATTTCTTCCAATCAACAGAATGTCTGATTAGGCAGTGTATTGTTTAACTCTGATTTATCAAATTCAATGCTCTTTGCATATTTATGAATTGTACGGAATTCTGTAGATCAACATATTTGCCTTATAAGATTTATGCCTGTTTTTTAATTTGTAGCTTTTGAATAGGTGATGATTTGAAAGGTGATTTCTCTTTTATGACCTAAATTGTGTCAAAATATATTTCCTTATTTTTAATCAGGTTTTCTAGTATAAGACTTTAAAATTCTGGAGACGTTTTACTTCACTTTTCATTAGAAAGGAAGGAAGGATGGAAGGGAGGAAGGAAGGAAGATAGAGAAGGGGAAAAAAGAAAATAGGCCATTTCCTAAAATTAAATTCTTCTTTTACAGGGCAACATAGAAACATACAGGTTGCCCTAAGTTTCCCTGAACTACAGATATGAAAACTCATGTGTGAGGTTGATTGTTAGCAATCTGGGGAGTCCTTAGGCAGGAAAAGGGGCCCCATGGTTGCTGATCAATGCATAGAATGTACAACAGTACCTAACTTTTGGGTCTAAGTTCCAGTGTGCACCCCATATAAAAGTAAATGGTAAGGCGTTACGAGAGAGCACGGTTCTTTGACAGGAATGCTTGGAGACTTTCACCTCTCTCTCTTCTACCAGGAAAGAGGATTTCCTTCAAAATATGTGTCATTTGAGAATGGTTCTTAAAGAAGAAAATAATAAGATAAATAAAAATATATATATTTATATACACCTATTGTATGTATATGTGTATACACACAAATATTTAAACATTTTCAAAGACTGTGTAGATGTTTATTTTTCTTGTGGAAGCATGATCACTCTGCCGTGTTCAGCCCTATCAAGGCAGGCAGACTTGGAAAAATATGCTGAATCTATGCTACAAAATCTAAGATATCTAAAACCTGGAAAAAGTACTGTATACTTAATTAATAGTAAGTGAGGAAAATGCTGAGTTATTTTGTTGCTGTCAGTGTCCTTGATTCTGTAGAACTTTTCCAGCAAGGGCCAAATATTATGTGTCTTAGAAATAGGAAAGTCTCTGATTGCTTCAACTCAAAAAACCGAAGTGTCCCACTGATTGGCTTTGTTTTTCCCCTAAATGAAATATTTTAAACAATCAGCAACCCATTTGTAAATCGTAGGGTTTTTCCCCCCATTTTTACTCAAATTTCCCTTTCCTTTTTTCCCTTAAGAAATAAAAGCTGATGGCGCTGGTATATTATGCATGCCTTCTCAGTCCCATAATCCTTCCTCCCTCTCCAGTTAAGTACTCTTCTAAATGTGCTGTTTACCTTCCCCAGGGTTGTTTTGTACTTTCGTTAATACGTATGTATTCATAAACAATTTATAGTTGCTTTGCAGATTTTTAAATTTTTATATAAATTTTAGCCTATTATATATATCCATCTGAAACTTTTTTTTGTTAAAAATTATGTTTTTAAGATTCATCCTTGTTTTGGCTACTATAGTATTACATTGTATAAATTATAGCTTTCCAGCGCTATAAACAGTGCGGTATACATCATTCCTTGTAAATAGTCCCTGTGTTTGCAACTGAGAGTTCTGTAGCAATGTGCTGCTGGAGTAGATCCATGTATCTTCAGCTTTAACAGAAATTGATCAGTTGTTTTCCAAAGCAGTTATGCCAATAATACGAATTTTCCATTAGGTGGCATATGCTCTACAAACTTGTTTTTTTTGTACAAAAATATCATCTAATCTGACCACTCACTTCAAATTCCATTGTTCTTTCTGAGTGACTGATGACTTTATCCAGAAAACTCATCAGTACTCACAGGTTAAAGTTCTATGGCACACGGAGCAGTTTCTAAAGGATTTGACATAGGGTCTGAAAGCAATATCATGAAAGGAGCCCTCCAAATATTTTAAGCAATGGTATCATCACTGAAATAAGCACTTCATATATCTTCCAAAACTTACTACTTTGCAGAGCTATTTCTCATGTTAATGTATAACTGTATTTTCGTTCTGTTGTAGGTGGGAATTAGGCTCTTTTATGATATCGTGAGGGAAGCATTCCGAGGACCCACACACAAGGGATGGAAGTGTGGTAAATGGTTATTTGTGTGGAAATAGAAACTGACCCCTGGGTTTCCAATGTCCCATCCCCCTCTGTCTCACCATGGAAAAAGTCCAACCTTGTCCTCAGCAAGACCAAAGCAAAAACCAATGTCCAGAGTTTTCGCTTCATTTTAAAATACAGTTCAGTCCAGCAGTCAGGCAGCTGGCATTGTTTCCTGCGTCAGTCCATTGCTGTGCTGCGGTATTTTAGGCTCCCCTATGGCGTGTAGAGTTGCCACAGCCATGGCCATGGGCCTCATGGCTGCTAAGGCCACCTGGTTATGTTGAGAGAATGTGCAAGTAAATGGGACAAGTACAGGTCACTTGGGCAAGAGGGAGGGGTGGCTCTTTGTTCCCATGGTATTATATTAGCTTGGTTTTGGGACAGACCAGGTGTCTTCAAAATGACAAATGAACTTCCCAAGCTTTCATGGGTTTTGATGGGTCCACCCCCTAGTTAAACTGACAGGCCTCTTTGGTCCAGCACCTCCCCTTGCGCCCCCTCCCCCCAGGCCCAACAATCTGGTACTGAAGAGGGAAAGGGAGGAGTGTTAATCCCTAAGGCGGAGCACAATGCTGTGATCCCCTAGAGTGCGAAAAGAAAAGCTGTAGCTTCCTGGGGAAGCAAACAGGCGTATGCCCCCCAGTTTATTAGCTCAGTGTCTAGTTCCCTTTGTTCCTCTTCCTTTATTAACAGCTAGTTAAATACCAACTTTAACAATTCTAGAAATACAGATAATAGATATGTTAGTAGAGAAAACTGCAAAAAAAAAGGCTTAGAACAGAAGTTAGAGAAATAAATATATTATAAAGTCAATTTAATCAGCATCACCTGTGGACTTCTTTCTATCCCAAGCATCATAAATCTGAAAAGAGGAAGAAAAGGATTTCTGCTGTTCCAATTAGGGCCAGTTTATAGGACACGTTCTTGGGAACGGGGTCATGCAGGCCCGTCTGCATTGCCTCCGGCCCCCTTCCCCCAGCCCCTCAGGTTGCCCATTCACCAGCATTTGGGGTGGAGACAGGGAGGGGGAAATAAGACTCTGCAGGGCTCTCTTTCGGCAGCTTCTATTATACTGTTTTACTTCAGTCAAAAGTAAATCTCATCTCTTCCTCTCTCTAGCCTCCTATTTTCCACTCCTACTGTTCTCTGATTCTAACACCTTTTCCTTCTTTTAATTTTTCCTCTGTCCTCAAGGTGAAAGATACAAGACTTGCTCGGATGGAGAGAATATGTCCACACTCATGCTTGGATAAGGCTGGGGGAAGAATAGTGGCTTTTCCTCCACCCCAGCTTCTGCCTCCACTTCAGGGCTGAAACATTCTTCATCTCATGCCCTTTAAGCAGTCCAACCTTATTTTCCCCAAAGCCCTTTTAGGTTAAGCAATGACTGATGTTCTCCAGGTCTCCCTCACCACCTACAAGAGTACCTTATATTTCCTTTTATGCCTTACTACAGTGGGGAGAGAACCTGGTTAGACAGCCAATTAAACAAAAATCCAAATAATTTGTTCATAACATTAAAATCCTATTAGTGAAAAATTTTTTGGTAAAAAATATGCCACTTTAATTCAAGACAACATAGTCCACTGTCAACCTACAACTACTGCTATTTCCTAATCCAAGAAGTAAGATTCAGGGGGGTCATTTGATAGAAAATAACTTTGTTAATACCAAACTTAGTACCACAACTGTAGCTGTGTTCTTCTCCTATTTTGAAGCACAAAAAGATTCTGTGAAAATGCTTGGGTGGATAGAAGTTCACATTTTTCAGAACCTGAATGAAATCCCTGAACTTGCTTTTCTCAGGGTAATAAGAGGACTTGACTTCAATGGAAGAGCCATTTAGAAGAATATATGCAGGCTTCCTAGCCCTACAAACATTAACGGGGAGGAATAGGGTAAATTGAGGGATTTATTTTCATGTGTCCAGGTGGCTCAAACAATGTTGCTCAACTTTTATGTCACTCACGTAATATGTATTAGAGTGACAAAATGACTTTAAATAGCTCTGAATTTTTGTTTTTGTGGACAGCTTAACGGTATGAGGAATTTTTGCTTGCAGACTTTAGAAGTGGTTGGGTTAATTCAAAATACGTTTATTACCTGCTGACAACATGTCTAGTACGCCATGGCTCTCAGGTAGAATATAATTCTGAAGCCCTGGTCCCTTTCTCCAAGTGTATTAGTGTCTCACGACGGCAGGAACAACTTACCACAAACTGGATGGTTAAAATAATAGAAATTTGTTCTTTCACAGTTCAGGAGGTCAGAATTCCAAAATCAAGATGTCAGCAGCTCTGCTTTCTTCTGGAGTATCTGAGGGAGAAACTGTCCATGCCTCTCTCCCAGCTTCTCGTGTCTGCCGGCGGTCCTCGGTGTGTTTCAGGTGGTGGATACATTACTCCAGTCTCTGCTGCCATCTTCACACCGCCTTCCGTGTCTCTGTGTCCTCTCATCTTATAAAAGATAGCAGCCTTTGGACTTGGAGCCCGCCCAAAGTCTAGGATGGTTTTATCTCCTGATTTAGCTAGTGACATCTGCAAATACCCTTTTTCCAAGTAAGGTTACCTTCTGAAGCTCTGATGGGCGTGCATTTGGGCCAGGTAGACACTATTCAGCCCACTATACAAGGCAGATACGTAAGAAACCACCTGAACAGTACCTCTTAAAATACAGCCTGGGGGCTAGTATTCTCTGTGTATTTGGCCTCCACCACATCTTAAATTGCTTGTGTTCATGGTAAAAGCACAATGGTATCTTTCACACAGGGGCACCAGTCTGCCACCTCTATGAATGCCAAGAGACCTAGCCTAAGAGGGAGCTGAGAATAAGACCAGATTATCCATGTACTTGATGAGAATATATGGTCTAATTATCATACTTTCCAAGTCACCAGAGAACCAAGTTTCCCAGGACACTAATTCCCATACTTCCCCCAAAGCCAACCAATCATATGGTTCTCTCAATCTTCTGCCCACTGGAAATAATTAATAGTCTACCATCCGCAAAATCCCATATTTTTAACCTCTTCTCTGCACAACCTTTGGCCTTTCTTGATCTAATTGACATCCATTCCCTGCAGACTCTGATTCCACTATAAACTACCCATATGGTGCTGTTTTTCTTACACATCCCACTACCACATGGCATGGAGGTGGAGTGGAAGACACTTTGCTCCTCACTGCTACTTGTAGACACTGTGTCTGCTCTTTCCCCTCACAAGTCCCTAAACCTCTCATGAGGATCCACCAGCTGATACTCTTCCTCGTTGTAGTCATCTACCATCAACCTGGTTATATCCTCATTCATTCAGGTGTTTATTTCCTGGTTTATGGCCTTTTTCTCCAAATCTCCTCCTGATGATCTTGACATTCATTTGCATTATCCACCCAAAACTTGGCACCTCATTGCCTTCACCTCACTTTCAGAGAGATCTTTTCCCCAACCCCACTAGAGCCACTCCACTAGAGTCAGTCTACTGTAGTCAGTAGAAATAAAATATGAGCCACAAATGCAGGCCATTTTGCAATTTTAAATGTTGACTACTGTCACATTTAAAAGTAAAAAAAGTAAAAAGAAATGGGTGAAATTAATTTTAGTGACATATTTTCTTTGCCCCTCAAATCCAAAATATTATCCTTCAACATATGATGAATATAAAAATATTAATACATGTTTTGTTTTTATGTTGAGTCTTTGAAACTTAATGTGTATTTTATACTTGCAGCATATCTCATTTTGAACTAGCCCTATTTCAGGCTCCAGTAGCCACATATGGCTAGTGGTTATCATATTACATAGCTCTGCTCTAGGAAATGGTTATACTCTAGGTCTTGTCCTAATTAGCACCTGAACAACCATCATCCCCCTGATTTCCAGACTCTCATACTCTGACACTACCTCCTAACTTCCTAGCTCGTTGACCCAAGAACTTCCAATCCAACAACTCTTCTGCTCTACAAAGACCTCTAATCAATTGGTCTACCTCTTTTACTGCCTGTCATTTTTCCAGTGTCCATACTTTCCTCCTTATGCAGCATCTACATTCTATCCACTACAGTGACTCCCTTACAAATACCCTCATTCCCTGCGCCACCTTTGTACTTGACAATAAAACCCCAGCTTTAGTTAAGCTCAGCTCCTGACACTTATTCCTCACAGCTGACTGCTGCTGGAAAAAATACATGACCACGGAATCTCCAGTGGGACCTCAGAACTGCCTTGAAATATGCTACATTTTCTTAACCAATGAATTCTCTTTCTCCTCTCTTCTCTGATTATCTTACCCCTTGTTTCACTTAGAAAATAGAAGTTATCAGCAGAGAACAACCTCATTTTGCTCCAGCAAGTCTATCAACTGAACAGCATCTAAACACTTCTATTCTGCCTATTGTCCTGTTGACATGATGGAAGGGACCTTTTCCTATCTCAGGCCAACCTGTCTTCTTGTGCTTGGATCCTATTCTAACTCCTGACTCAAGGACTTTACCCCTGTAGATACGGCTTTCCTTTCCTACACGGTCAGTTGGTGCCTCTTCACTGGATCCACATAAGCCATACACACAAAGGCTACAATGTATTAGAAGTTAAAAAAATACTTCCTTGATCTTAGAATCTCCAGGGACTGCCTCACTTCTCTGTTCAGCCTTTAGACAAAATTCAAGAGTTGTCTATATTTCCTATATCTAATTCTGTGCCTCAAATTTTCTTTTTTTAATCCCCTCTACAGAGGCTTATTCCCTTACCCCACCCACCAAAAATTCTAATGTTAAACTCACTAATGACTTCCATCTTGACAGATCCAATGTACAATTCTTGATACTCATTTTATCTGATCATTCACACAGCCATTCTATCTTTCTTGAAGTACTTTATTTGCCTTGCATGACTTAGCATTCTTCTTGTTTTCCACTTACCTCATTGGTTTCTTTCAGTCTCTTGATGAATCCATTATCTCTCCCCTTCTCTTAATGTTGCAGTGTCCCACAGCTCAGTTCTCAAAATTCCTCTCTCTAACTGATCTCATCAAATCTCAGCTTTAAATACCTCTACAATAGGATGTCCCAGCAGTTATGCCTCTCTCCAAACTCTCTCTTGGGCTCCAGACTTTTACAATCAACCGCTGTACCAACGTCTTCTCCTTGAGGTCTGAAAGGTATCTCAGTCTTAACATTTCTAAATCAAAATTGATTCCACCTTCTCCAAACCATTCCTCCTCCAGTTATCCGTGTCAAAAATCTAAGACTGGACAGCCAATTCCTTATTTTCCATTGCTTATCCATCACTAAGGCCTATTTGAAAAACATATATGAATCCAACCCCAATTCTTATCACTTTCCCTTTCTTCTTCCACCCTAGCCCAAGTCACCATTGTCTTCCCACTCTAT
Source organism: Desmodus rotundus (assembly GCF_022682495.2). Lineage (NCBI taxonomy): Eukaryota > Metazoa > Chordata > Mammalia > Chiroptera > Phyllostomidae > Desmodus > Desmodus rotundus. The sequence continues at coordinate 188,644,455 of NC_071387.1, read as the reverse complement.
CTCCATAACTCCCACAGAGTGTACCTTTAAAGTATAAGTCAGTATATTTCCAACCTGATCCATGGCTTTCCATCACACATACAACAAAACCCTAATACCTCAATATGGCCACAGACTCCTACATGATCGGGCCCCTGCCCACCTCAGTGATCTCATCGCTGACCATTTTTCTCCTCTGATTATTCCCCTCTGTCTGCTCTGGCTCTCATGCTGGTCTCTGCATACACCCAGGGATCTGTACTTCTTCTCCCCTGCCACTGGAACACTCTCCTAAAACTGCCTTTTAAGAGCTTGCTCCTAAGGGTTTTTGTAGGTCTCTTCTCCAATGTTATTTAACCCCCTTAGCTAAAATGGCTATTTCCTGTATTAATTTCTTTCCTTTAATCTTGGATTATTTTGATTCATAACACTTATTGGTCCCTGAGATTACATTATGCACTTATTTCCTTACTTATTTGTGTTCAGGGTTCTCCTTTAGAATTTTAATTACATGAATATATAAATTTAGTCTTGTTAGTTTACTGATGTCTCCTTAGGACCTTAACAAGACCTCAATGAGGCCTTAATGCTTAGAATACAACAGGTGCTCAGTAAGAGTTTGCTGAATGAATGAATGACGAGCCTAAGGCCCATTCCACATAGCACTCCATTATTCCATAAACTGTCACTACATGGTATAATGTAAATTTATATGTCAAATCATATCTTACAAATTACAATTCTATAAGGTAAAAGCTTGCTATAAAAAGGTTAGCAAATAATATAGGTATTACATTTTTCTGAAATCCAATCTAAAAATCTGAAATCCACTCAGATTAAGACTTTTAATGTGACAGTACCCATGTTTTGGTTTATGACCTAAAAGAACAATTGACCTGAGAGATTCCTTATTTAAAAACTTGATTTAGGTATTTTTTTTTGTCTTGCTATGTGACCTCATCCAAATGGAGAAGTTGCACCGAAATGGAAACAGAAAAAAATTGCACCCAAAGAAGAAAATTGCATTATGATAGTGAAATTTCTCAAAGGCGAAAGAAGTGAAAACTGTGTGACTAGTGAATTTAAGAGCTTGCCCTTCTTGGAGAGAAGAAGCTCTTGGAAGAACAGAAGTCACAAACGGTGAAAATTCCATCATAAAAGCAGTCAGATGGAACACTGTTAGGCAACAGAGAGCTGTGTGGGCCCTTGAGGGGAAGCAGTGGCATGAAGAACGTGGCATCTTAGCCCCACGACCCTGAAAGCTATATGCAGGAAGGACTAGCGGACAGAGAATGGACGTGGAGATTCATATTGGCATTTACACATCCTGAAGGGGTCTGGATAATGGCAGAGGACTTGACCTAGCCCCACTAAAGTGAAATTTTGGACCTCTGATTTATACAGTGTAAGAATTTACATTTTTTAAAACAGCATGAAGGAGAACTCCATATATTGTTAAAGGTACTGATGTAGCATTATTCTTTCTTAATGTCATTTGAGCAACCAGTATAATTTCCAGGATCGACAGGAGGAAAGTTAAGTAATTTATCATGATGGAATTTATTCAGGAGGCAGAAAAGAGTAAGCAAGGCAGAAAAGTACATTAATAATTTGTCTTCTTGGTGAGTAGGACCCAAACAGTGCTTTTTGCAAGGAACATAAGAAATAGTCTCACTGTAAGCTAAAATTTACTTTCTAGTTTTTTATTAGACTGATACACTGAAATATTTCTGTATGAAGTTATATCACTGCCTAAGATTTGCTTTAAAATTATCCAGGCACAGGAGGGGTGGTGGTGGTTATAGATGAAGCAAAACTACTGAAATTGGAACTCTATCATGCTATGTTCTCTACTTTTGTATATCTCTGAAAGTCTCCACCCTAAAATGTGTAAATAAAGACAACAAAAAATATCTGGAACTTATGCTCAGTTTTCATGATGCCACAAAATAAATGAACAAAAATAAGTAAGTAAAACCTCCAAAGTTATAAAAACAAAACAAATAAAAATACCACCAAACTCCTATTATTGTCTGATAGTTTCCCTTGGTCCCTACTCCCAGAGAATGTTAATTCATGATGCAGCGGGCCCGGAGAAAGGAAGGACCTTCAAAATTAATGAAGGAGAAAAAGGAGGAGGAAAGAGCCTAAGACATGTGCTGAGTGGCCTCTTGCTGGTTCCCATGGGATTCTGAAAACCCAGACCTGGAAATGTTTGCAACCAACTCCCCGATTTGATCTTTGTGTTCTGGCTTCTGGTTTGCTCTCCCTCTTTTATCCACCAATTCTTTTTCTCCATTGCGAACCTGTACCTTTTCTCCTAGGCTATTTCTACCTCAGAAAACTACTTATAGTTTAGCCCTAATCATCTTCTGGGTTGACAGGCAATTCCTCTCTAATCAATGCCTGTTCGACAGCTGACTCCTACCTGAGTGACTCTTAGTTTGATAGATGATATAACCTTACCCAGCCTGCTTCTCTCCCACGTTTGTTACCTAATGTAGGAGTGGAATATTCTTCTGAGGGCTTGTGGTCATTCACTCTACTTCTTCAGTGGCTGGGACAGGAGCAACGTCCCCCATGGGCAGCTACAGATATAGGAGGCGCTCAAAATATCTAACATTGCCCAGCAAGGACACCAATCAATACTTAATTCTGGAACAGATGCTATCAACTCCTGGCCAGGGCCGATCACTGATGACTCCCTTAATATCAGCCCTGCAGCTGGGCTTTCCAGATTTTCAAATAGTAAATTCTTCCTGGAAACTGGAATTTCACTTTCAACTGATTAAACAGCTGGCTAGAAGAAGATACGATAAACAATCAAAATCACTTATGAGAAGATAAAGATCTTACCGTCTAGCAGGTTTAGCAGTATAGGCAGGCTTGATACATTCTGATGAAACATTTAAGAGACTTGACGTGGTTGTGAAGAAAGTTGTGAAATTCCTTCTTTACCAATCTAGTGGAGATGAGTTGAACTGCTCCCTAGCTCATCAGGTGATGACAGGTGTTCTAAAGCAGGTATGATCACACACGCATGACACCGCTGCCTTTCGTGTGCTCAGAGGTGCAATTACATAATAACCCTTCTACAATTAAAAAGTAATGCAACTAATTCTTTTTAAACACATACTGACATGCACCTTTCCACACGATGACGGCCCGACAGCGCAGTTCAGTGGGCGAGCCATATTCTGCAGCTCCTCTTGGAGAGTTGCTTTGTGTAGATCCTTCGGAAGGTTGGTGATCATAGTGGCAGGTTGTTTCACTGTGAGGATAGATTAAAAAAATGTTTAAACGACTCTATTAGTTAGGAGTTTGTCTTTACTAATTTGTCCTTAAATTACTCGGGTCCAAAGTAGCAACATCTAAGACAAAATAGTTGAATTTTCTCTCTTTTTAAAAAAAATTTTTTTAAATTTTTATTCAGTTACAATTGTCTGCATTTTCCCCCCATCCCTCAGAATTTTCTCTCTTAAGAATATGGGCTGTGGCTCCATTCTCCAGTCTCTAGGGGCCCAGGCTCTTTCTATTTGTTGATTTGCTGTCCCTATAATACCACTGGCTGTTCCAAGATGGCTCAGCATCCAGTAATGAAGGAGGAGGAGAGAAGGTAGACTGTACCACTTGCCTTTAAGGCACTCACCTGGAAGTTGCCCACATTATCTCCACTAATAAAACACTGGGCAGAATCTGGCCATATGACCACATCTAGCTAGCTGGGTGGGAAGCAGAGAAATCTGTCTTTAATCTCTGTGATCCTATACTTACAATACCAGCTAAATATCAGGAGGATTATTCTTGCAGAAACTGGAGTGAACTACTATTGAGTGATGATGGGAAACTGGGATAATATGTATATGCATATTATATGATGTATAATATAGATATTTATAAATATATATATATTCAGTAAAAAAGTACCCTCCCCCAAACTAGAAGGACGATATTGTAATCAGCTGGCTCTCATGTATATGTGTGTATATTTGCAAGTGTGCGTGCAGATTTGTGTGTGTATGAGAGAGAGACAAACTATGCAAAGGCTGGTAAACTCCCCCAAAGAGAAGCTCAAAAGTTCTGCAGTGCATCCTTGGAATAAGTCCATAACCTCCCAAGGCAACGGATTTTAGAGAGGACATCGATAATTTGGATTTTTAGCGCCTGCTGTGTTTGTAAAGCTTTGTACAGATTACGTGAGAATGAACCTCACACTCTGTGTACCGGGAACATGACATGATTTATACCTGCATAACTAGATGTGTGGCATAACAAAGGACTTTTTAATTTCCTCATTAGAATAAGTAATCATGACTGTAAACAGCTATCAGTGTGATTACAGGTTTAGTGATACCTGTGGATGTGCAAGTTTGATTTGGGGATAATAGTCTCTCCTTCCTTCTCCCCCTTCGCCTTGCCTTGACTGCTGTTTAATGCTATCCTTTTAATCAGCCTTGATTGCTTTGCTTTGCTCAGAGACTTGCTTAGGGACTCCTCAGAGGCACATTGTTGGTGGGAAACAGCTGTTCTTCCAGCTCAGAGGCTGGAGTTATATATAGTGACGACAATAATAAATTGTCTACACATATGCACACAGAGCAGGGGACCCACTGGTGAAAATTAGTGTTTTGTGTGTGTGCGGTACTTTTCGTTGATTGCATTTACAAACATCCAGCCCCCCTCCCCCCTCCAGCTGCCGCAGTGGACCTCCTCAGCTCACAGAGGGATCCAAAGATGCCGCTCACCCCCACTCCAAGACTTGCTTGCAATTTACTCCTTAACACATTTCCTGTTTAAGTTGCCCCTTCCAGTTCTATTGTGATAGAAAGCCATTCAGATCTCCAAGCTTTTCATTCTGCTTCTATTCTGTGAATATAAAGTGATTTCTAGATAAAGTCTACTTACAAAAATGCAGTATGTGTGAAATTCATGTGTTTGGAAAATTCAGCCATATTTTCTCTTCCTATGAGGTACCAGTCACTATAAAAAATGGTTTAAAAATATTGATTACCGCTGGGAAGAAGTATTGAGCTGGATCCTTATTAAATATGTTTGATAATAGTTCTTTGTTTAAAATAGCAATACAGGTTTCTTCACTGATCATATAGAATATGAAATAATCATATATTAAAATGAAGGCTACCTATTCAAAATAACATATAGTTATTTATGTAACTATATAACATGTTTATGTAAATATATAACATATATTTATTTTAAAGCGCCCTCCCAAGTGCCATGTATTTGCTTGTGGTGTCAGTCTAATTCAGTCTTGTACACAGTGACAAACAGCCCCTCTCACTGCCAAATGAAACGTCTCTAACGCAGAGAATACAGTTGTGCACCACACTGGCCTTTCGATAACCATCTATTTTGAAGTTGACAGTTATATTAAAGGGCATGATATTTACACTCTGGCAAGCATTCTTCAGTCTCTGGTTTTTATTTACTCTTTGGTCTTCATATTAATGCTATTTTTTTCTTTCTAGTTTTATATATCCTTATTTTTTTTTCCATTTTGGACATCACAGCATTGTCTTTATTGCAATTTATTGCATGTCGATCACAACAGCATGAATCAGGGCCACAGTGTCTGTCTTCTGTTTGGTTTTCACTGGGACCATATTACTGCAGAGTGAACTAGATGGCCTTCCCCAAAGAGGGAACCTGGGGAAGGGTGTACTGTGTCCGAGGCCAAAGAGACAGCATTTCTAGCAGGGACGACCTGATATAACCCAGAGATGAAGCTTTTCCATGATCTAACGTGGCACGGGGTCTGAGCAGAGGAGCCTGTGAATCGGGGCATCCCTGTGTAAATGAGTACAACATCCTTCTCCTTTTTCTGCTCCTTCATGACAGTAGAATGCAGGAGGCAAGATGGTGAGAGAGGTCCACCCTCTGTGCAGGCAGTAAGGGGGGTGCACTGTTTTTAGAGCACAGGTAAACAGGAATAACATTGGACTAAAAGTTGGTCTCTCTATTATCGGCATGCATCGCCAATTCCAAACCCTCAGTAATCATCAACTATTCCTTCCCCGCAATGTAGTGTTTGCGTAAGATCTAAACATTTGCTGCATATTATTGGTTTTGAAAAAATAGATGTGTGAGCTTCCAATTAGTGCATTTAAATTCTGTATCCTTTAATGAAAAATGTATTCTACGGAAGTTAATTGGGGAATTCACAGTTATACAGTCAGCCTGTGCCACAGACAGGCTCAGCTAATCACGTTCCTTTCAGAGACAAGTTTCAGAATTGCTGGAGCTCTTGAGTTGTGTGAAGTTGGTGTCTTCCACCCTTCTGATACTACACAGTCCTGTGTTTAAAGAGTAGATGCAAAGGAAGCAGTGATGGCGCTGTGGCTGTCAGACAAAACTGCAGTTACTTTAACTCAGTCTCCCTACGTGGCCACTTGAAGTTTTTGTCTCTTTATAATTTCTCAATGAGGGAAGAAGTTTTAAAGCCACTAGAAGGCATAACAAAGACGTGGGTAGTATTGTGATTCCTGGAATTTATTATAACAGATTTTTATGACTCTCTACCAAACTTAGTCTTGAAGTTAAGACTATTTTCCAACTACTGTAGGTCTGCAACTTCATGTGAAAGAAACTCTCCTAAAATAAAAGAAATAAAAAGTGCGACTCAATCAACTGTGATTGAGAGTAGGCGGGCAAATGCAATTGTGCTTGTGTAATGAATATGAATACATACAGGTCAGTGTTGATGAAGTCATTGAGAACTTGGCAAAGGTACGGTTAGAAAATAGACAGTTACACTATTTATTCATTACTCTGATAGACCAAATGTAGATAAAACTCTTGTTCTTTTTCAGAAAATACATTTTTGTAATAAAAGTGCTAATGCATTACTGTGTCAGTTTCCTACCTCAAAGTGGGTGGTTTAAAACAACAGAAATATGTTTTCTCACAATTCTGGGGGCCAGAAATCTGAGATCAAGGTGTTGGTAGGTTGGTTTGTTCCTTTTGGAGGCCCTGAGATCGAATCTGCTCCACGTCTCTCTCCTAGATCCTCGCAGCTGCTGGCAATCCTAATTCCCACCTCCTCCTCCTCACGGCCTCTGCCCTGTGTCTGTGTCTTTCTCCTCTTCTGATGAGACCCTTGTTATTGGGGTTAGAGACCACCGGTTTAGTCCAGGAGCTTCCATCTTGATCACTTAATTACCTCTTCAAAGACCCTGATCCACGGGTTAGGACTTGGACAAATTTGGGGGGCAGCCCAATTCAATCCAAAACACTGAACTTTTTCCCATTTTGTACTGAAATACTTATTTTATTTTTTTCATGATTTTCATTTTTGGCATGAATTTTATATGCAAAATGTTATTAAATAAAAATTTTACTGTCTCTTTCTTTTCTGGACTTTGTTATTATTGGTTTCATATTGCGATTTTTCCTAAAAGTACTAAAAAATGTCTGTGGTATATGAAGGGAGAGGGGCATTAAAAAATGACCTGCTCCAAGTGTCAAACAGCTAGATGTGGGCTGCTCACGGCTAAGATGTCAAAGGGGCAAATCAGAAAGAGGAGTGCAGGCTGCAAAAGAGAAAATTGGGAGAAGAACTGAAGAATTCAGCAGTATGGTGATCTCATTGTGTGGAGCTTAACAGCATGAGCTTCAGAGTCTGAAAATCAGGATTCAGAACCACAACCTGCTGCCCTTCCAAGGGTGTCTGACCTTAGCCTGAGTTCAAAGAAGTATAGACTTTTCAGGAGAGGGTGGAGGGAGGGAAAGCTACAGTCATTTCAAAACTGTTGTGTGCATAGAGGGGTACAAATGCAGGGACTGGGTGGGCCCTGGAGAGCCAGCAAGAGCAAAGCAGGCCCTGGCTGCTCAGGACAAAAGGATAGCAGGTTTGGGAGGAGTGGCTTTGGGCAAATGGGGGATGACAGGAGGGCCCTGGCACTGGGAGAGGAGAGGCCAGCTGCCCAGTGTTTGCTGCAGTGTTTGTTCTTTCAGCTGTAATGGAAAAATGGAAAAGTGAAAGCGGAATGAATGAGATACACAATTAGCAAGCCATGGCGTATCAGCTCTAAAGGGGCCTTTCGAGGAAAAGTCATCCAAATGCCGTCATTTTCAAAGAGGAAATGGGAAGTTCACAGAGGTCTAATATGTTATCAAAGAACACTAAGTGTGTTGGTGTGGAAGCCACGATTCCACGCCCCAGGACCCTTAGCACCTGCACAGGAGTTATCATCATCTGACCCAGGGACTTCTTCTAACTCTCCACTACATATTTCTGTGGAATACCTGGCCCCGAGCAAATGTGCCTGTACGAGTTTTCCAACTACAGTCTTAAATTTATTATAGGAAGAAAATCAAAGTAAAATAAAAAAATAAAAAATGGAATAATGAGCCCAGGGAAACACAGTTACATACTCTCTAACTCACAGTAAAGCAAGCCTGCTAGTTCCTGAAAACCAAGGAAATATGTGGAGGAAGGTCAGGGATGCTGGGGAAGCTGCTACTGAAGCCTGCCCGATGAATCCGTGTCCCCGATAAATCCGCCACTACACTTAAATATCAGGAGAATAAAAGAAATAAAACAGAATAAAATAAAATAATTGAGTAAAATAATACACCTTATTGAAAAATAGTTACCGTGTATAAATTTAGTCTCAGATATGTTACATGACAACCACTTAGAAATGCATTACAGAATTCCTTTAATAAAATGTAAAATCCAGAGTTAATAGCGATATATATATTTTTAATGACACACATTTATTGCTACCCATAACTCATTGCATACATGAAGTATGAAATTTCCTGTGGGCAATAATAAATGTGATTTATAGGTCACAAATTTGTGTGCAGTCTATTTCTTATTCTGTTGAAGACAGTTCCAAAACCCACCAAAAATTAGAAAAAAGTCTAAAACAATTGGAGATTTGCGGAATCACTTTTGTTTTAGTTCATTCTACAAAATGTGTTTTAAAATGAAATTAGCTTATTTATATATTTACCATAAATTATATGAAAAATAAAAGATGAAATTTTAAGGCTTTCTTCATTTTAGTCACCCAAAGAACATACTAATTTTTGAAAATTTTGAGTAATTGTTTTTGCATTTTTAAAATAAAAATGAACTTTCACTATTACAAAATCGATGAATATAAATTGTAAAAAATTTAGAAGTAAAAGATAAGAAAGTTAAAACACTATACTCTTAACACTAATAGCACTTTCAAGATACAGCTTTAAATTTTTATTTGTACACATTTCTTAACGAATGAAATAGTAGACCTGTCTGAGCAGTGAGTGATCTCCTTTTGTCAGTGAACATTTTCTGTTCTTCTGTGTACACAAAGCTATCCTCTCTCATGTCCAAATCATAATGCATTGCTTCAATTGTACCCCACATGTCTCTACAGGTGGTTTGTACCAAGTAAAACCTACACCAGGACCATAGATAGCATCTTGTTGTTACATTAAGCCTGCCACCGAGAATAAGGGCTGCAGGACAAATCTATCAGGCTGCCTGTTTTTGTAAATAAAGTTTTATGGGAACCGACACTCATTGATTTAAGTTCTGTCTATGGCCGCTTTCACCCTACACAGGCTGAGTAGTTGTGGCAGAGGCCATATGGCGCACAGTCTAAAATATTCATGACCTGGGCTTTGTCGAATAGAGTGGTTGATCTCTGACCTGGAATAGTCAGTCCTCTTCTTTCATGAAACTGAATTGTTGGTGTGTCTGGGCCAGTTGTCCTCCAGAATGTCAGAGCTGGGTTTATCCAGTTGCTTCCTATAGTGTCTTTGCTTATTCTTCTTATTGGTTTGCCCATTTCACTACAGTAATCTCAATTACCTTAGTGTCCGTATAACTGGGCTTTCCCACAGACTGCAAGGACCCATTAAATGGAATAAGTGTGAGGAGTTTTCTGGTCCTGACAACATTTTCTTAGTATTCTGAAATTTATCCCAGCTATGGATAGGGATCTTTTCTTCCCTTTCATCTTATCGATAGGGGAAAAAAAGATTTCAAATGAAAATACCTCGGGAGAAAGTATAATGGAGGAGACAATACAAGTGAATGATGGGATTTTAGGGCAGGAGATGAGGGGAGGTGGGGAAGACTGGAAACCCAGTCTTAGCAAGGTGCGAATGACTGCTAAGGTCCAGGCCTGTGAGCAATAGAAGCAAGGGGCCTGCGGGAAGGTTTTGGTTTCCTGAAAGAGTGCATAGAAGAAAAACTATAGAAAAGAAAATGGGAATTTCAAAGACAAACTGTTTATTCCAAAAATTTGCCGGGAATGAATTCTGAACAGTGTCGAGTGGGTAAGATGGAGTGCCCAACAATTTCAAAACTGACTCATGGTTTCACCTTCTCTGTGGGCGCCATAGCACAGTCATACAGAAGAACGAGGAAGATACACCACTTGCCCAGTACAGTTTGGATTGTGTTTCTATAATGTTATCTGTAAGCTGCAAGTATCTACAAAGGTCTAACTCTATCTTTAACATGCAGTATTTGGTATAAGCCAATGAATACTGCAGAATAATTTGAAAGCTATCTTAAAGCTTGTTATAACAGTAGCTTTTTCAGTATGTACTAAATAATTCTTTGATTATAGCATATTGACTGACTCCTGCCCAAAGGCTTTTTGACTAGCAAAGCTGAATTTACTAAACTTTCTGCAGCAAAGATTATCACCTTATTTTAACAGGAAGAAGCTAGGGAAGGGTTATGTATCTATTTTTTAAAAATAGGGTTTTGAGGTCTGGGCCAAGTGTTTAAGATGAGTCTTTCAAAGCAGAGACTGAGTAGGATTGGCTAAGGCCCATGAAGTAAAAATAATAGGTCTGGTGAGCTTGCAAAGCAAGGTTTTGCTGAGCAAGCTGTTTGCGTAGGTGAGCAAATCGCTGTTCTGATTGGAGAGCTGTTTGCCCACAGGAACAAACTGTTTGCCTTGATAAATTGGCTTGTAAGAATTTCCTGAAGCAAATGGTTAAGTTAATTACTGTTTTAGAGTCTTACATTCCAAGGCATGAATTAGCTGGAATAACCAGGTTATATTAACATAGAGGGTCTCAGTTCTTAAGAACTTCATGTAAAGTAAAATTTAAAAAAAAAACACATAAAGTTATTGCCTTAATTGCTTTTATACATTAATCAGAGATATTTTTATACCAAAATTATGTTGAAAAATTTCCATTTTGCTTTTAATAGTTATTTATTATGTTCATTTATTTTGAGTGACATAATTTGTTATTTATAAGAACAAATACTAAAAATGTGGTACTGAAGATACTGGAGCTTTTTCCCTTAGTGGTAATTATATCTCCTTAGACAACTTTTTCAAATTAAAAGAATGTCTCAAAGCAAGTATTGCTCATTGAGAGCTTCTGAAGTGCCATTTCTGGTGAAATAGGAGAAAGGAACCTATGCTTTTAAATAGATATTTTAAAATAAACTTTTCCAATTAAAATTACAGAGAAAAAGAGGAGAAACAGTGTGCAGAAGTGAAGTTCTAGTGCCCCTGGACAGTGACCCCGTGGGCTCAGGAAAGACGAGCCGCTGAGGAGCGCTCCTTGGATGTCACAGTTTAATTGGTTCCAGCACAGGAGGCCACTCAGACATCATGGACCACCTCTAAAGCAAAGGCTGGTTTTTGGACAGTTTAAAACATTATCCTCCTTCAATTCTAGGATGAGCAAAGTAAAAAGTTGTATTCTTGTTAATTAATGAGGGAACCAGCAGGATCACAAGGCTGATTCAAAGAAAAATTCATGAAGGAGATTTATATAATGAGAAAGCCAAAGGAATGCAGGAAAAAATTCGAATAGATACAAAATTGGTTAGTGAGCTATGAGACCATACAAGTGCAATAAATGGGGCTCTCTTGTCTACTGGATGAAAATCTACAAGGAAACTTCTGATTTCATGATGTCTGTGCTTTAATAAAGTAATTAAGAGTGAAGTCCCACACAGGTGCAATTTCCTAAATAATTGATTATGACATGTGGGACCTTAAAATCTTTGAATTTTGGGTTTTGCCAAAAGTGCAATGTTTTTAGGAGAATAATGATGGTGGCTTGGCTTAGGGCATTATCAAGGGAAACTGAGAATGCTCTGTTGATTCTAGGTATATTTTAAGGAGGAGATCTCCAAGATGATTATCAACTTATTGACAAGAGCAACTTGGGGGGATCTGGGTGTCATTTACGGAGATAGAACTGGAGGGAGGGCAGATGGAGAGTGGGGATGGGGAATTTAAATTGGGAAATGTCTATGAGGTTACTAAGTGGTTATTTTAGTAGACAGGTGGATACTTGAATTGGGGCTCAGAGAAGAGGTCAGAATAATAGATAACTGGCAGTTTGGGGATGGCAGGGTGTTGGGCATGATGGCTCTGACAAGGAGAGATTGCAGAGGGAGATGTGTGCTCAGAATGGAGGTTTTGGTGCTCCAACATTGAGGGGTCAAGTAGCAGGAGAGGAGTCAGCAGCGGAGGCAGGCTGAGGGGCCATGGAAGTAGGAGGAAAATCTGGAGAATCAGAAGAAGTGAGTGGGTTTTCAGGGTTTAACAGAGAAAACTATGAGACTTGGTCACTGTTTGGATGGCATTGTGCCCTATCTCCCCTCAAATATGTTGAAGTCCTAACCCTCAGTGTCTTAGAATATAACCTTATTTGGAAATAGTGTTGTCGAAGATATTACTTAAGATGAGGTCATGCTTGACTTGGGTGGGCTTTTAATTCAATATAACTAATGTGCGTTGGATCAATAATGTGCCCAACATTGGCGACTTGAGCAAAAGTGGCTTTGTTGGCGGTGAGGTAGTCCAGACTGGAGTGGGTGGTAGAGTGGGCCATGGGAGATGAACAAGTAGAGGGAGCCCGTGTAGAGCTGTGATCCCCAAACTTTGTGTGCTCATAGAAGCTCTGAAGAGTTTTGGGCAATGGTGAACCCCCAGCACAGTTGTATGTTGACAATATTTTCCATCATAATTTTGAGTAATTTCAGGAAAAAATATTTTGGCATTCTTTTGGGTTTTGCACCAATTTTAACCTGTGTGTGTCCATGGGATTCCTCCAAACCAACATGCAATTCTCAGACACCAGCAGAGTGTCCTACAATTCATCCGAATTCTGACACTATGTACCTGGCGTTAGCATCAGATCCCACAGGTTAAGGACTCATTCCAACAATACTACATGCCAACCCCCTTCCAATGCCAATCACAAGTCCAGGTTGTCACCTGTGCTTTTGAGTGACTAGTTCTAAATCAGAAGTTCCCCTGACTTCCTCTTTGGGTTCAATTAATTTGTTAACAGAACTCGGAGAAACATTTTACGCACTAGATCAACCAGTTTATTATAAAAAGATAAAATTCAGAAACAGCCTGGTTGAAGAAATGCATAGGGCAAGGTATATGGGAAAGACTTTGGAGCTTCCATGCCCTCTAAAAATAGGCCATTCCACCCAAATCTCCATGTGTTAACCAACGTGGCAGCTCTTTAAACCCTGTCCTTTTGGGTTTTGTGGAGCCTTAATTACTTAAACATGATTGATTAAATCATTGGCCATTGGCGATTGATCTCAATCTCTAGCCTTTCTTCCCTCCCAGGAGGTCAGGGCTGAGGCTGAGACTTCAACCTTCTAGTCACCTGGTTGGTTCTCCTGGTAACCAGTGCCCATCCTTAGTGGGGTCCAAAAGCCACATCTTTAACCTAACAAAAGACACCTCTATCACTCTCTCACTGAGGAAATTCCAAGAATTTTAGGAGCTCTGTGCCAGAACCAGGACAAAATACATATTTCTAATTATAAATCACAATATCGCAGGCATGTTGTAATTATTGAAATTTTAAGATAAAACTACTATATGGCCCTTTAAAATATACCTAGTGGAATCAACATACAATCACAATCTAATATTCAACAATTCACTTAAAATATTCATGAACAATTTGGAAATTCTGTGCCAGTATTTTCCCCTTGTAATCTTATTTCCATTTGATTTCTTCTACAGAATTTTATCATAATACACATTTATGCTTGGTAATATTTTTTGAGCAATCTTTGCACTAAAATATGAACTTTGATATTCAATTTTAAGTAAGTCCTGAGACTATAAACTTCTAAGTATTAAATATTTTTCTTTTAAATGAATTTTCACAATTAATATTTGCATAAAAATGGTGAAAACAATATAATGTATTATAAAATTTGATGATAATAGTTAAACATATAAAAGATACTGAAAATGTATCTGTTGATAAGATTAATGGAGACGTTTTCCCTAAAGAGTTTAAGTATCCATTGTTCAACATTATTTTTTGTGAGAATGAGAAAGAGTTCTATATCTATACTTTCTCTACTTTTTACTTTTATTAATAGAATCCCTGAGAAACCTTTTCACTGAAATAACTAGATGAGAATGGAAGGACTTTTGTTCCAGTAATACCATCCAATTTCTTAGATATCTTCTGAGTTATATGGCAAAAATGAGAGTTTGATTATCAAAAATAATTTTGAATAACCTATTGGTTGAGGAAATGATTAGGTTCTCTTTCAGTTATGTTTAAAGTAAGAATTAGAAAAGGATTTTTCACTTAGTTGCTACAGTTATTCAGTTTCTCAATACCTATACCAACATTTTGACTTGCTCCTTTGCTCCCTGGCCAGTAGCTCAGTTTGTTGAAGCATTGTCCCATTTCCCAGAGGCTGCAGGTTGGATCCCTGTTCAGGGCACATACCTAAGTTGTGGGTTTGATCCCTGTCTGGGTGCATATGGGAGGCCTACTTGAGTTTGGTGACACCCATTTAATTGGCTATGTGACTTTTTTTTAGCAGCACCTAGTGTTAGACAGGGAGGTGGTGCGTGGGTGCATTTTTCCTGCATAAAAGATTAATGGGGACATATGCAAGAGATGAAGGAGAGGGTTTGGAAGACTGAAGTGGTGTCTCTCATTTTATCCTCATGATACTCTTATGACATATGAAGACATACATATGATCACTATTTTAGAGCTGAAGAAACTAAGATTGGGGTCAAATGACTTTCTAAAATGCCACATGGTCCATGACTCAACTTGTCACCTCTCCAGATTTAGTTAGCTTTGCCTCTCTCCTGCAACTTAGCCATTTGCTCAGTACACAGACCCACCAACCCTCCAAGTCTGGTGGGCTGGGTGCCCTGAGGGCATTGGCCTTTGGCACGACCTCTATGATGCTTCTGAAGAAAGAGCTGCTTCAGGGATGAAGCTCAACCTGGCTTAGCCACAGGTTCTACCTATTTGTACCACTTCTGGTCTTAGATGGCACAATGCAGTGTGGCTTGTCCAGCAGCTACCCAGCAGAGCCAGGTAACAACACTCAGGTTTGTGGGTGTCAGGGCCTCACATGGTAAGTTGAGAGGAGACATAAATAGGAGCTGGCAAACAAATTCTTCTCCAATGAAGGGTGATTCTGAGACTCAGGAGCTCTACATGGCCCATTTGGCTGCCATTCTGTGCTGGGAACCAGAGTGTCCTTCTTGGCATCTGCCACTGGCTCAGCAAGTGAACGCACTACCTTCAATTTGCTTTCTGTTCTTTCTGCTTCATTCTTAATGCCTTGGGGTTGTATTGCAAAAGGAGAGATCCTAGCACACAGCTCTACTTCAGTTTTGCTTCCAAAAATGTCCTGAACCAGGAGAGCCAGCATAGAAGTCCCCATTGCCAAGCACTTAGTATATGCCATACACCAAACTAAGTTCTAGGAATGTAAAGTAAAACAAGAAAGACATGACCCCCTTCTTTCGAGGGTACAAAACCAGGTTTTGCCAGGATTTGTTCTTTCTAGACTATATCGTTGTGATTGCAAGGGGTGATTCATCTCTAAAAATTGACGGAAATTTTCACCAGGTGTATCCTACTGCAGAAAGTTAAATTCCTCTGTCACACTTCTCAGAATTCATTCATTTTGTTTTGTGAATGAATTTTATGTGAAAGTATAGCTTGCTCTTTCTGTATATATAAAACAGAAAGAAAGCAGCAAACAATCTGCCCCACAGAAATCATTGACCTTAAATGGGGAGATTATTTTTTTTTCCTAGAAGACATGCTTTCCATTCACTCCACTGATATATCTGACACATCTTATGGTAATCTAGGTTATTAGTCATTCTAACAATGAATGAACACATGTCCAGCCTTCTCATTCCCCTACATGTGTCGTTGTTTATACTCCACTCATTTATTCACTCCACTCAGTTATTTATTTATTCACCAGGAAAGGACTTTGACACTGAATTTAGCAAAATAAAATAATGACTTCTGGTATAACCTTAGCCTTAAGTGAAGAACTCAGAAGCTGGCTTTGAACAACGAAATTAGACATGAGGAGGATTGAGAATTGACATAGAATGGGCCACAGGGGTCATCATTTTACACTGGAGGAAACGAGTCCCAGGGAGCGTAGAGATTTGCCAACATGAGTCAGTGAGAGAGCTGAGACTCAAGCACAGTCAGGCCCTCTTACCGTCATGATGTTTGGGAGCTATTCTCTTTATCAGAAAGAACAATTTCTATTTTGATTCTCAAGTTTGCATCCACCTACTGCAATCCTTTCTTAAGAGTGAGCAACTGGGATGAAGTCTGGTTCTTAAAGAAAGGGCCATAAGCTTGCAGTTAGACATTTATGGGGAAAGCATTCCTATTTGCAACTGCCACCCAAGAATCTGGGAACAGCTGTAGCACAAGGCTGTGGTACATAACGTTTCCTCCCCCACTCCAGTGGCAAAGGCAAGACTCTCTTTGCTAAATTTCTAGGCAATGTCCCCTGCCTCATATTTTGTCCAGATTTAAAATGTCTAGAACACCCTACAATGTAATTTTGTGGAATTGACAGTATTTAATGAGGCCCACATCTTGGTAATCATTACTTTGAAAATGTGCACCTAGCTGCCTGGCCTGAATAAGGAAAAATATTTGCCTCATCAGGCTGTTTAGTAGATTTTAAAGTGGATCGATCCACTGGGAAACAGTTTATATGAGAATGTTCTGGGGGTTTTTTCCTTTAAGTTAACTTTTTGAAATTTGCTGCATAAGAATAATAAAATGGACTCCAATGAGATAAACTTAGTATCAGGACTTCTATAATTAAATCTCAACTTAAGACCAGTACTACAAATATGAGTAAGCAACTAAATTAAATATGTTTTAACTAGGCTCTCAGAGTCTAATAGAAAAATGTATGTTGGAACCAAGAATTCAGGTATTATATGAATGAAATCTCTCATATGACATCAAACTATAAAATGGAAATCTGTTAAACTTTTGATAAAGACCTAAATACTTTGCCTCCCTACATTTTAAACATATTCTCTTCTCACCCCCTGCAATTAAAAAAATTTGCTGTTTTAGTATGAAAATTTAGGAGAACATTTTGATGGTTAGTGTGGAATAGTTAATTAAAAGAGCTTTACATCTTGATTTACGGGATTTGGGTTTTTGTTCCCATTCTACAACAGGACAGCTTCTTGGCAAAATCACTTAACCTGTTTCCTATCTGTCGAGGGAGAAGTCTGTCCGTCCAGTAGATGGTATCTGTGTTTCCTGTCTCATCCAGTGAGTCTACAGGAAGATCAGCCTTGGCTCCAGCATCTACACGACTACTTGGCCCCAGCTATGATTGTTAGCGTCGCACATTTGGAGAGCTTAGACCGACTGACGTCACTTTGAGAAATAATATTACACACAGAAATAATTTTATAGATACTCAGGATATTTAGTAATCAATACTGGTCCTTTAAATTACTCAAGTCAATCTTATTTGAAACCCTCCAGAAACATCATATTCTCAAATTTTGGTAATAATAGCTTCCTAGGGGGCATTTTCTAAGTGAAAGGAAATATTGACTATAAATAACCATTTTCAATTAGTGAGGAAAGACATCAGGCCTCTTGTGGTTCACCACACTCAGGTGAAAAGCTTAGTTATATAAATTGTTTATTTAAAATACACTTCATGACACAGCTTTCTAAGTTGGCATTTAATCAAAGATTTTGCAGTCAAAGATCCCCCTCCCCCAAAGCAAATAGCTTCCTGTCAAACAAAACGTAGTAGAAATATTACATTTGATCATTGACTAACTGCATGAATTGGACAAGATGCATATTTATATGCCAATTTTACAGAAGAAGAAACTGAGTTTCCCAGAGTTTAATAACCCTGGCCAGTTTTACACAGCTCTCGAGGTAGGACCAGAATCTAAGTCTTTCATTCAGTTACTCTTTCTCTTACATCGCAGGTTCCTTTGAGTTGCCTAAAAGGAGAAAAACAAAAGTCACGTACATGGTAAGAAATGCCATGTGAAATGGAATAAAGAGGGCAACAAAACAAAAGCAAACTGCCCAAAGAATCCCAAGGGAATTTAAAAAATTCAAATGATTTCTCTCATATATAATCAATTGCTCTTATTAGAGATGGAATTTATTTGTTGAAAAAAATAGGTTGAAAATACTTTTTAATAAGAAATGTTAGGCATAAAGTAGGCAGTGGCAAGAGAACATGACACTGTGGAGAAAAATGCTTCTCTCCGTCACACCTGGAATGTGAGACAGGAGTCAGCATTATCAGTGAGGCGAATGTGCCAGTGGGGGTGGTTGTCCTCAGTGGAAGAGCAATGGAATGAAACCCGAGTACAGATGGATTCAAGCTTATGTAGATCATAAAATACAGAGTCACTAGATATTTAATTATGAATTCCATGTCAGGAAAATTATCAATAACAATCAATAACTGATTGCAGGCCAAATACAAATAGTCTATTTGTTATAGTAAAATTTCTCCAGATAAGAAAAAAACAGTATAATTGAATCATCAGTGAACTGATTATTTAAAAATAAATGCAAAGACTCTGTTTCTTTGTTCCTCTATTTTGCCTTTTGGGCCCTTTCCTTGAGAATGTGTTTTTGGACTTGTGAACTCTGTGCTCACCTGTGAGAAGTGTTAACAGAGGTGGTGCAGTGATTCTCAACCCTGTGGGCTCGTTGGGTGATCAAAAGTGCAACGAGGGTGGAGAACTCCTGTTATGGAAGACTTGATTATAAGAACCAGCTCTCAGACTTATTAATTTACTTTAGTGAGTTAAAATACTAGACTAATTTCAGTAATCTATTGCCTGTAACATTTGCATTGTAGTCCTTATCCAGTAGTGGTGAAGGTTAACTGTAGCTCCTATAATTTGGGGGACCTCTTTGAGAAAATGGAAAAATATCTTGCCTTTGCAAATATGAGAAACTAAATTCAAATGAACACATGGCTAAGTGCTAACAGGTTCAGAGTAAACTCCGTTCTGACTTTACCATTAGATTGTTGACAGTGTGTTATCGAGGAGTGAGTGTGAGTTTGCGTCACAGTTTTAGAAAACCGTGTGTGTCACGTTATTATGATGTTGGAAGAGCAGAAGGACGAGGTTTGGGGATATCGTATGCAGAGGACAGGGAATCTATTGAGAAATTAGCAGACTGAAGAATTGATCATTGCAGAACATATGGTGCCACCCACATCAGTCATCAGTACACAGATATTTAATGTGTTTCCCTAATATTTTATAATCCAGAGATAATCGCTGTCAGCTTTTTTTATTGTTGTTATTCAAATAATTTCCTTTATGATTAAAAGAACCACCCTGGAAATCACCATCAGAAGTTAGGGATGCACAAGTGGGCCTGGAACAGGGGAAGTTGTTTGCTTACACAGAAATTATATATTCATAAATATAACATGAAAATCTCCCTTTAACCATAAGTATGCAATCTCTTTTTCTGTATCCTAGAGATCTCACCTATCCCCATGACTTCAACAGCCACATGTACCTTTTTTCTCATTTTATGTATGTCATGCTTGCACATTCCATTTACATACTGATGAAACTCCAATATCAGTTTCTAGTCTTCCCTCCTGAGTGCACGATACATACAAATGCCTACCAGACCTCCACATTTCTCTTCAAAACTCATCTGTTCGCAAGTGTAAGCACAGCAACTGCTCAGTTCCTTAATAGCACCCCTATCTTAGTGAAGCCCACACTATCCACACAGCCATGAGGCAGGAGGCCTTGGAATCAGCTAAACTCCCTCCTCTTGCTGATCCCTGACATCTGATCAGTCACTCAGTCCCATGGATTGTGTCTCTGTGTGCACTAACCTCTTTTCTGTCTCTCCACTGTCCCAAATTTGGACTAGGCCCTTATTACCATGTTGCACTGGACTATTGCAATACCTGATGAAGAGGTCTACCCTCCTTCTCATGCACTATTATGTGTTCTTTCTACAGTGCACATTTAATCATATTTGCATTCCTTCAATAGCACCCCATTTTTAAAAATAAAATCCTCAAGGGCATGCCACACTCAGGATGGGGTTTTATCCTGACTCCCCCTATTGCTCTTTGGTCCAATATGGAAGAGCCTCTTGTAGTTCTTTAACATGCCAGCTTTCTCATATCTGTGTCTTTAGCCACGCTGCCTTTCCTGGCTTCTTTGTCTACTTCTGCATACAACACATGTGCATCCCTTAGGACCCAGCATAGACATCACCTTCCCTTAGAAGCTTCACTGGCCTGTCCTCACATCCAGGCCAAATTAGATGCCTCTCTGTTGGGAATAGGAGAAGAGGAAGTAGAAACAGCAAGTTTAGACAACTCACATGAAAGAGAACAGAAAAATGAGGCGTTAACTAGGGTTACATAGCTATGGCAGATAATTGTGGCAGAGCATGGTAAAACATATCTGAACTCTCTGGGCAGCTAAATCGAACTTAGTTTTATGAGGACTTAGCATGTTACTGTAGTTGCGATGCATACAAAAATGTGCAAGAGAAGGTTCTTGCCTGTCGTACCTGAAAGTTTGGTAGTGATGAAAGATATGCAAACAAAAATGTGTATTAGTAC
This sequence comes from Desmodus rotundus, assembly GCF_022682495.2. Lineage (NCBI taxonomy): Eukaryota > Metazoa > Chordata > Mammalia > Chiroptera > Phyllostomidae > Desmodus > Desmodus rotundus. Next base: position 188,623,574 of record NC_071387.1, on the reverse strand, counting down.
AACAGGTCCTGGCTTGATAAATATTGTAATAAGACAGAAGGAAAGTGGTAGGAATTGAAGCTAGACAGAGAAGTCAGTGCCAGTACGGATAGAAAGAAGGACAGAGATTTGCGAGATACTTAAGAAGTAGACAATGGGAACTGGTAACTAAATGGATATGGTGGGAAAGGGATGAGAGGGCATCTAAGATGACAGTGGTTTGTTTGGGTCAATGGTTATAAGATGCTTCCACCACACAACAGAGAGAATACTAAAGAGTTGGAAAATGTGTGGCATTGGGGGTGGGAAAATGAGTTTCATTTTTTGCCATGTTGACTTTGAGATGTCTGTGGAAAATCCTGGTAGTGATGCCGCGAAGACCTTTGGATATATATATAATCTTAGCTAAGAAAGAGACTTGGACTAGAGAAAATGGTTTGGGGAGTTATAATGCAACCAGTGGACATGAATGAAGCTATCTGGGAAAAGAGTATAGAAAGAATATTAGTCCAGGAAAGAAATCCTGGAGAAGATCAAAATTTAAGGGGCTAATTGGAGTAAGAGGACATTATGAAGAAGACTGAGAACAGTCAGAGAGAGAGAAATCAGCATTGTCCTCCTGCCTGCATGGCTGACAGAGCCCTGTGTGCTGCAGAATAATGCCCGGCGATTATCCCAGGAAAGTGGATATTGCTTAGACTGCGTTAATCCTGGAAATCCCCCCTTCCTAGTGAGCATGTGTGGCAGTTCTGGTCAGGGAGAAATAAGGGGAAGGCTGAGGGCTGCTATTGCTTTTTTGCTCCTAAAAATAAACCCAGCACATATATTTGCCTGTTTTCAGCCCCTAAAAGAAGCTGTCTAAGGGTGAGATAATTATAACTGTAGCATCCATCTCGGACGCTGAAGTAACAGGCACGAAAATGAAAGCCAACAACTCACGAAGGGCTCCAAGCGAACCTGGAAATGTGTGCCTCTGCCTACTTTTTATATGACAAATTACACTGTTATGGACTGAACTGTGCCTCCCCCGCACTCCTCAAATTCATGTGTTGAGGCCCTAACTACCCAGGTGACTGTATTTGGAGATAGGATCTTTAGTAGGTAATTGATGTTAAATGAGGTTATAAGGGTGAGGCCCTAATCCGATATGACTGGTGTTCTTATAAGAGAGAGAGAAAGATTTCTCTCTCTACAGATACAAAGGAAAGTTCATGAGAGGATATAGAGATAAGGTTGCCATCTGCAAGCCAGGAAGAGAAACTCTGCCAGGAAGAAAAACTTCACCAAGATCTGCACTGGCTGGCACCTTGATCTGGGACTGCTAGCCTCCAGGATAAGGTTTTCTGTTGTGAGCCACCCAATTTGTAATATTCTGTTATGGCAGCCTGAGCTGACTCTATATATTCTCGAGAGAGAGAAAGAAAGAAGAAAAGAGGGAAGAAATGAAGAGAGGGAGGGAGAAAGACAAGGAGGGAGAGAGGGAGGGAAGACAAGTTATGTTAGGAGAGTTACATGGAAATCAAGGAAATTAGATTATTTCCAAAGGTTAAAATGGTCAAAAATCTCTAAAGACTTACAAAGTTCAAGTTTAATAAGATTGAAAATACTTTCAGAAGCTTATTGTTGAACCTAGCAATTCAAACGATATGGCCAATACCCACAGGACACCAGAATAAGGAATGGATAGGAATTGAGCAAGGGAAAAGAATATTGCCAACATTTTCAAGAAGGTTGGTTGAAAAGGGGAGATAAGGAAGTCTGTAAAGGGATGAAAGAACAAGGAAGAGTTAATCTTTAGAATAGGATTTTAAAAACGTTTCATAGGCAGATGGTCAAGAGTCAAGAAAGAGGGAGAAGATGAAGATACAGGAAAGAGGAGTGTCAGCAACAGTCTCCAAGAAGTTGGCAAGGCATGGGCCAAAGAAGAAAGATGAAGGTTTTGACTTGAATAATAGCGAAGATGCATCATTCTCAGATCACAAAGACAAATAAAAAGTGTGGTTATACAAATTGGAGGAAGGAATGGGCAGCAGAAACCAGAGGGGAGACATTATTCTTTGCCCTAAAGTGGGAGAGGATTTGTTTGCTGAGAATGAAGGGAGAGGATGCTGGCTTGGAAGTAGAAGTGGCCATATTCTACATTCTTGGATGTGCTCAGGCAGCTGCCTTTTGGCTGAGTGAAGAGAGGAATTAGCCCAAGAATGTGACCCTGTTAAGTCATGCATCTCATTGCGTCCAAGTGAATGATAGACCATTGGGGTTGCTGCTATAATTAAGTTAAAGTACATGCCACAGGGCTTTATCCAGATTTGTAGTGATCCCAGAAGATATGTGACTACATCAGTAGAAAACGTAAAAGATGAGTTAATACATTGAAAATAAGGAGATACATTTTGCAAGGTTACTCTTAAAAATAAATTGTATCCTATCAGCCCAGCACCTATGGAATGATGAGTAATTTTTTAAAAAATTAAATACATGGATTACAATTCAAGCATAATGCACATTCTCCTAGCCTGCTGGTTCATGTAAGCCATGTACCCTGGAGAAAGCAGGACCCTGTCAATCCTAGTAGCACACTTAAGAAAGGTGGGCAATGTGGTGGTTCTTAAAAGAGATATTGGGCCACTCATTCAAAATATTAGAAAACTAGGCATGGTATTATTAACTATTATTTCTACTGGTTTACTAAATAGCAACAAGCACGGGCCTGGGCTACTTCTTGTTTTGTACCTATTGTACTTCCTGGTTATCTACTGGCATGTAACAAATCACACCGAAACAACAAGAATCACTATGATTTTCCATCATTGTTCTGAGTGTTACTGGACTCAGTTTTTGCTTGGGGGCTTCAATGCTGTTATAACAGATGTTGTTTGGAGCTGGGGTCTTCTTGTGACTCAGTAGGTTGCTACTGGCTATTGACTGGGAAGCCCTGAAGCTTTAGCCAGAAAGTTACCCCTGAACTTTGGTGGACTTGCCATGTCCTCACAGCATGGTGTCTGAGTTCCAAAACAAGTGTCCTAAGAGGACCAGATGAAATCTGTATGGCCTTTTACGTCCCAGCCTTGGAAGTTCCATAGCATCAACTCTGCTGTCATCACAGGCCTGTCAAGATTCAAGGGGAGGAACAAAACCCTCTGCCCCTCTATGAGAGGAGTGTCAGCATCACACAGGAAGAAGAAATGCGGGGTGGAAGCTCTTGTGGCAGCCACCCTGGAAAATAGAACCTGCCTACTGCTTGATTGATGGGTGGCACTCTGTCTAGACTACAGTCTTAAGGCAAACTCCTTACATCTCCCAACTCTAGTTTCTCCTTCAGAGATTCCTGCTTTGTTGGCCTACTAACTGTGCCTCCTTGGGCCATGAATGGCGCAAATGCCATCTGACAAGTTACGACTGGAAATATTTCTTGTCAAAGACTTTAAAAAAATAAAAAGAATTTTAGAGCAGTTTTAGGTTCACAACAAAATTGACTGGGGGATACAAAAATTTCCCATATACCCCCGCCCTGACACGCACACAGCCTCCCCTCAATGTCAACATCCTGTGCCTCAGTGGGACACTGATGAACCTACACTGACACATCATAATGACCCAAAGCCCGTAGTTTACATTAGGGTTCACTCTGGGTGTTGAGCATTCTATGGGTTTTGACAGATGTATGAGACACATCCCATACTAATTATAATAGCATCCCAAATAGTGTTACTGCATTACAAATCCTATGCTCTCTGCCTTTCCACCTCTCCCTTCCCACCAAGCAACCACCTCTCCCTTCCCGCCAAGCAACCACCTCTCCCTTCCCGCCAAGCAACCACCGAGACCTTTTAACTAAAGCACACTGCCTCTTCTTCCTGCTTTGTCTTTAGCGTACATTTTTATCAGAATTATATTTCCTTAAATTCTGGACACATTTCTCTCTGATTAAAAATCTTTGATGATTACCTATTGTATGTAGATTAAGTTAAAATGCTTCATTTTTTGTTCCCATGTTACAATAATTAGAGAAAAATCAATGAGTTGACAAATAGTAGGCACTCAATAACTAGGCTTGGGAATTACAAATATAGCGAAACAATATTTTTTCATCTCCCATTCTTCTACTTCTGGCTGACCGCCTTCCTGGGATATAGTGCACACCTAGTTCCATTTTCATGCCCTGGCCCAAAGGAGCTAAATTAGAAGAAAGATTTCTTTAGTAAAGCTAGAAATAAGAGAGATACTTCAGGTACCTTAGCATCCTAGAGTCGTGCTGAAAATTTGTCTTCTAAATCCTTCATCTTAAGGGCTAGATAAGAAAAGATCTATTTTTCATTTTTTCATCCTTACCTCCAAAATTAGGTCCTGCCCCAGTTCATCAAAGCAGGAAATCTGATGGGTTCAAATAACTAAAGTGATTTGGATCAAAGACAAAGAGTAGGACCAAATAAGATTCTTTGGGGAAGACAGAGGCATTGGTGGGCATAGAACAGGGGTCTATAAACTACAACCCACCATCCAAATCTGGTCTGCCACCTACAGTTTAAAAAAGTTATTTTTTTCATTTTTCAAAAATTAATGCCTATTTGTGTGTTACATAAAAACACAATATAGTATTTCGTCAAATTCTGAGTACAATAAAAAAAATATTGGTGACCAACAGAACAATAAAAACAATGACAACAATTACCTGAAGTAGAAATAAGTGTGCTGCAATAAAAGTGTTTAGTACCACTAGCAAAGCATTAAATAAAGTTTTATTGAAACAGCCATACTGATCTTTTATGTATTGTTGGTGGCTGTTGTCATGGTACAACAACAGAGTTGAGTAGCTGTGATAAAGGCTATTGGGCCTGTGCAACCTTAAATACTTACCACCTGCCCCTTTTCAGGAAATGTTTGCTGGCCCCTGATGTAGAAAACCGTGGTGAAGAGAAAGGGTACCAAAAGCTGGAGAGGGCAGACTGACCTGGGAATCCTGAGATGGGCTCATTCCAGGATGAAGGATTGTCAAGGGGAAATGCATGAACTGTCTGGCATCAGCGTCTGAATTCTGAATAATGTTGTAGTAGTGTGGACACCTTCTGGAAATGGACTGTATGTTCATGCCCTTGCAAACAGAAGCAGCAAAAGGGGTTACAAAAGAATGAGTAAGGCACTCCATCCTGTTACAGTTTTGTCTCCCACTTCATCCCTTCACAGCCTCTACGCTTCCCTCACTTCAGCCTCTTCTTAGAATGGAATCTGAGCCCTCAATTGCCTGTGCAAATTCTTTCCTGGGTCCATAATGTTCCTCCACCTTGTTGAAGATCTTGAAGCTTCAACTGAATTGCACCGCTTCTTAAGACTTTCCCAAATACCCACATCCTTCTCCCACTCCCCCTGTGAGTCTGAGCTTCCTTCGTACCATTTAGCACAACTCAGTTTGTACCAGATTAATAGAGCATGTCTATGTCCACCTTACCAGATATTCATGACTGGAAGACACACGTATGGTGATATGAGGTGATACCATGTTGATAAAGCAATGGTTACATGGAGATTATGTCTGGAGAAGGAAGTTACGGTAGAAGGTGCCCTCCTTTTACAACAAGAACAGACCAGACGCTTCCCCTTTACAGACATCTACTCTGGGATTTTCCCCTTCAGTCAAGATTAAACCAGAGGCAAAGCAGAGTCCAGGAAGCCCGAGTGGGATATTTTTATCCCAGTAAGTACATTTTGTACTAAGAGGGCAGAGAGTACTGATTTTGTACTTGAAGAAAAAAGGATCCCATTCAAATATAAATTAATTTCTTCTCTTCAGTGGTAATTGCCATCGCCTCCTTACTGATACGTCATCCTTACAGTCATTTTGGGATTTTGATTAGCACAGAATTGACCAACTTAACTCTATCAAAATGTTTTTTTTTAATACATTATTTTAGGCCTGGACAAATAATAGAAAGTTTAAATCTAAGACAATTTTTATTAGTAAGCCTAATAGAAAGTTAAAAAAGGGTATTTATATCACAAAATGTGTGATCTGTATAATCTTTGTTGTTCTGAATGCCACGTAGCTTATTTTCCTTCCTTGAGTTTAGTCTCCTATTGAATGAGTTAACAGGGGTTAAACTGATAGCGCTCAGAAGGGTGGATGTGAGGGGACAGCTGCGGTGAGGGCAGTTACAGTAGCAACAGCAAGTACAGTTTAATTGTTCTGTTTTTTTCTGAAAATGTGAGTAAATGGAATTTATTTAAAGAAGTTTTAATATTTAATATATTGACTTACAAGCTTTGGGAAAATGTTTCTTTTATAAAACACATTTTGGTCTTAGGAGGTTACTATTTCAACATAGTTTTTTCCAGTCATTGATTATATCTTGGAATATCCTCTATAATTATTCTAGCAAAGAATTATAAGGCTCATTTTGATATAAAGAAAAAAAGTGAATTGTATGCAAAAACAAACCGCTGAATACACTCTATTGAAGACCATCGTGTTGATTTATAAATCAGTGTTTTCCTGCCTTAGCCCAACGAAGGGAAAGGCACGGTGTCTGGGTCTCAGCCAAGTACTCTTTGAGAGCCGTGAAGTACAAACACTAAATTTCCCTTTACTCAGATATAAACCTACTGCCTAATGTTAAGCAGTCTTCATGGAATTAATGTTCTTCCTCTCAACTTATTTTACTTAATCATATTTATTAGGGAAGCTCAGCACATCAAAAGCACATTTAAAAATAATTCCATGGTTAACCTTAGGGCACAGAAGTTAATGCAATGTATATTGCCAAGTTTATTAACTACCTTCTTGATGGGCTAACAGCTGTGTGATGAAGACAGTAGCCATCAATTAAACGAGCAGTGATCTTGAGACCAGAGTTGTTAGCAGGGAATAGTCAGCCAAGTTTTGGGCATTGAGAGGCAACCACTGGATGGAAATATTTCCAGGCATTCCTCAGTTCTCTGCTTTATATTTGTGAAAAGCCTATGCAAATTGGTCAATTTGGAAAGTGAAAACACATTTACGTGGTTTGGAAAGATTTTAACAAAAACTGATTTCTAGAAGGGCAATTAAATATAATTATACATTTACACTCAAAAGTTGTTATTCATTTAAGGTATAATCAGATGTACATAAAAAGTAGTACACGTTATGAAGCTTGCAATTGTCCTTACTCCTTTACATACGGATGTCATTATAAATGCAGCAACTCAGCATTTTGGGGGGTGAGAGTATTTGCAGGAAAGGAAACTGGAATCCTACCTCCCAGTTCAGAACTTGCTCACAGAGCCTCAGAGACCCACCTCCTGCTGCTACTAGAGAAAAGGACATTGCTTGGAGAATCTGGGCTTCGGGTGGCAAAGAGTCTCCTTCCCAGATTTTGGTTGGAGAAGTCTGAAGGTGGGAAGCTGGCTAGGGAACTGGCAATAGTAGGGAGAAGGCAGGGGCCTGGTGGGCGGAGCACCAGTGTGGGGAAGTGCCCAAAGACCTTGTGGGCTCTGCACGGTAAGGCATGGCCTGAGACTGCGAAGGGGACCCCACCCAAAGTCTGCCTGCAGAAGGAGGGGATCCCAGGATGTGCCGCGGAGTGGAAGGGCTGTGCAGGTAGGTCAGGGAATGCATTGCTCACGGTGGTGAACAGTGAGGTGCGGCAGTCATGGTAGTGAGGGGTGTCTCTGAAGAATGTATGATGTACCCTGCAGGGAGGGGCTAACATGTGGGTGTCAGCCATGACAGAGGGCATTAGAAAACAAGAGACAAATCAAGGCAACACAGCTGTGTAGACCAGCCATCGCATCTTCCTGCTAACCCCTCCACACCCTGTCTCAGACCAGAGAAGCCAGATGTCAAAGGGGAGGAGATGAAATGAAGAGGGAGAAGGAATGAAGGGGTTCAAGCTTCCCCTCCTGTTGGTTCCCAAGCAAAAGACTAGACCTGAGCTGGGGGGAAGCACTGGCTCTCCCCTGGGGGTGAGATCACGTGGTGGTTGTTGTTGCTGTTGCTGTTTTGGGGGAGCAAGCAGCAAGCTGAGAGCACTGTCTGACGTAGCCTTCAGGGGATGGGAAGAGCGGTTTGACCGAGAATTTTGCGGAGCATTGGCGGGAGAAGAATGAAGCTTTTTCTGATCATACCCTCCCAAGGCTAGCCCATTCTGTGACAAGCTCAAAAGCCGTAAGGGAGAAACGGGTTTGTTAAATCTGAGGATCTAAAAGAAGGCGTCTGTGGCAGGAAAGTGACAGCTGAACGTGAGGGGGAGGCTGGTGTGATATGAGGTTGGAGAGGACAGATGGACAAAGGTTCGATCTGCCCTGATTTGCAGCCTGGGATGAAGTGTTTTGAATTTCACTCTGAGCGTTTTAGAAAGCCAGAGTTTCAGCAGGAAAGTGACAGCATCTTATTTTCACTTTTCAAAACAAACAGCAAACTAAGCCCTGTGCCTACTCTTTCAGGAACAGGGTGCAGGGATAAGAGTGGGAGCTGGGAGACCCATGAGGAAGCTGCTGGAGGAGGCAAGGTAACGGGTGGGAGACATTAGTGAGAATGCTGTTGGACTGAGGGTTTTAATCTTCACAGTTCTTGGATAGTCCGGTGAGAGAAGTGACAGATACATTTATTTTTTTATTTGACAAATTAAAGACCATGTAGACAATTAGGGGTCAGGTCAGGGTTACTTCTCAGAGCTTTGGACGGAATATATAAGCAGTTCTCAGGCTCCAATGCATAATCGCATCACCTGGGCAGCAGTTAACAAGCACATTTCTGGGTCTCTCCTTAGCCCTCGACGCAGCAGGAGTGGTGGGAGGCCCCAGAACCTTCACTGGTAAAGCGCCCGCATTCTCCTGCAGGTGGTTCAGGGAGCCTGGAAAACCCTGAATTCTTACCCTGAAAGAGTCTCCTTGTCCCTGCGATTTTGGCTTTCTCAGACGTCTAGTTAGCTCTGCACTCTGAGGTTCAACGCTTATTGAACACATTCTTTCATTGCTTTCTGTTTCTTTTGCTCATGTTTTTCCCCCCAACCCTTGCACTTCAAACATTTTGAGAGCTAGCTTTTCTTCCCCTTCCTTTTTCTTTCTCTTGTTTTAGTTTCCCTCCTTAAGGAACAAAATTTCAGGTGCATAAATACTTTTTAACTGTTTTGAAAGCAATACAGTGCTCATAGTGTAAAAATCATTTAAAGAACAATGCATCAATTATAACCAGAACGACTTAGAGACAGAACAGGTGGCTTAGTGACATGAACTGAAGGACCTATTTTTTTAGGAAGTAACAGGGACACAATCTCTAACCACTCCCTCCCACAACTGAAAGCATTCTGGGAGAACAGAATTCCAGGTCATGGGCAATAAATGGTAGATGAAAATATACAAATGTCTTTGTCAGGTATTTTCATCTAAGAAGTGAAAAGCATCCTTTGGGTAGCACACATTTAATGTTGTGCTATCAAACCTAATGTAGGACAGCTTGCTTTTACCTACAACTAAATGAATCTGCTCCAGATATCTGGATAACCTTGATGTAGCAGGAAATGCGTGATTCAATCACAGAGGGTGTAATAACTCATATCGGTACAGGCTCAAGTTAGCAAATGTTCCAAATTGTTCCAGACAAGATCATGCAGAGCGGATGGGGGTATCTCCTTGATACTGACGAAGGCATGAAATCATTCAAGCTGTTGATGGAGACAGAAGCAAAACCTAGGTGTTATAAGAAGTCTATTATTTTCTTCCAGTTAAATAGCGTTTTTTCCTACCACCAAAGGAAGTCCAAGTGACACTCTAAAAACAAAATATTTTTCTAACAACATTTGTATAGGAAAAGTCAAGAATTCATTTTATCTAATCAAAATACATGATAGAAAGAGAGACATGGACCTCACAAGTGAAAAATGAATTTTTGTTCTCCTTAATATTGCCTTCCTAAGCCCAAAAGACTGCTAGCCAATGCAGACACAGAAAACTTACTTACCCCTAACTGAGGCCACACCCACAGGAAACAACTAAGCAAAAGATGGCATTCGGCAGACCTGGAGAGTAAGTGGGGTGCCTGGGAGAAGCCCTGTGTGGTATCCAACCGTCTGTTCTACACCATTGTAGTTGAGACAGGGAGACTGTGAACTGCGAGTCCCGAGCTGAAAAGAATTTGATGTGCCTTGTGTAATTGCTTATTTGCTTATTACACATAGCATACGAGTGGAAAGCAAACTGGCATTCTGTCATTTCTGTTTCAGTGATCTAAGGTAACATTCATCTGAAAGAAGTAAAGTAAGTTACCTGGCAGTTGTAGGCCAAGAGCTGGATGACTGATACACATCTGGAATACAGTATTAGCAACTTTCATGCAGGGAAACATACTTCCCTAAATAATAAAGCACTCTTAATGTGACTGTATTCCATAGCAGAATGTGGCATTTTTGGTTATATCTACAGAAAGGGAGAGGACTAATTTTTTCCTTTCTTGAGGAAGACACATCCTTTAAGCAAAAATGAATGTCTGATAAAAGGTATTATAAATGTGCAAATATTGTTGTATTTGGTGTTTTATGGAGATATAACATTAAGGGGAGAAGGGAGACATTTGTGGAGCTAGTCGAGTTTTAAAAAAATAAAAATTCTTTAAAATTATTTATAATTTTTTTTTGATGCTTGAGTAGAAATATCCTAAAGTACAGTAAATTATTTTAGTGGCATGAAGATCCAAGATGACACAAAGTTGTGAGGCGATTGATCTATTATCTCAAAGTGATGTTTCTGCCAGAATCTACTTGATCGTTTTTACAGACTCTGGGAAACTTCCAACTTGGAAAAAGAAATGGACATGTCTGGACTATGTGTAGAAGTATTATGTCATTTCTTTTATCAAAAGGAAGCCTTTGGGAGCAGGGTGGATTTTATGTGTGTTATCAGATTGATCAGGCCACTGGAGCACACATTTTCAATTGAAAAGGAATGTGTTCAATCTTGTTAATTAATATACTAGGCTTTAGAGGACAAGGGGGCAAGCCCGGCTCTAACCTCAGAAAAGAACATTTATGTTAATACACTTCATTACCTTCGTTTCTTGAAAAGCCTATAAACAGCATGGAAATCTCGAGAAGGAAACTCTAACCTGGACATGAACATAAATTTCCTGAGGGGGATTATCACACTGTCCATACCTGTTTCCCTTAGTTCCCATGAAATTTCCCTCAAATATTTACCTTTTTAAAAAGAACTTCTCCCTTTACCCATCAGCTAAAATCACACACACACACACACACACACACACACAAAAGACCTGATTCAGGCAAAAGTCACAATGTGACTTTTTAAAATGCACTTCTCTTATATTCCAGAGTTTGAAATGATACGATAATGCCACATAATGAGTGGATGGAAATTTTTTGTCATCTAAAAAAGTTCAAGGAGATATCTGGCCAGGGAAATCAATGTATGAAAAGGAGAAGCCACTATTTAATTTTGTTTGTTTTTGTAGCTAAATAAGGTGATTGTCCTAGATATGTTCAAATTTACCATCTGGCTCTTCATTCGTATTCTCTTGGTATAAAAAAAAGTCACTAGATCCAGGACTGCCTATTAGGCTATTCTGATTAAGAAGAGATGGGAGGACAGATGGCAGAATTATGCAGGAGAGAAAGTGATAGGGGATAATGAACTACTTAAAATTAATACTATGCCAGCACAGAGGCTGATGAATTGTTGGGTGGGAACTCTAAGTTGAATGTCAGATCTAGAAAAAAATCCTGTGCAAAAGTCATCACAAACACAAGGTAAAAAATTCCTGACAGAAGTGTAAGTACATTAATATGAAAAACCTAATTACGTGTGGATCTTGATGATTATTATTATCGTTTGCTGTAGTTAGCACTTACTGAGAATTTACATATCAGGGATTGTACCAATTTCTCACATGCACGATCTCATTCACTCCTCAAACAACCCTAAGAATCAAATATTCCCACTACTTCATTTTTTCAGACCAAGAGACTGAGACTCCGGGAGTTCCACAACTTTCCCAAGGTCAAACAACTTGTAAGTGGCTGATGGGAAGACTCAAAACCAGTTTGAGGTCGAAGTTCTTAACCGACTACACTACGCTGCTTTCTGTCATCTTGAAAAATTGCTAATGCGGCCAGTTCATACTCATCTGCTTTAATCCTCCATTCAACGTGTGTTCCCCAGCGCCAGTCCTCTCCTTCCACTCTTCCCTTGATATATGCCTTTGTCTGTGATTGAGGGAGTTTCTAAGTAATAACACATCCAATATAACATCGCGTTCTAGATGTCATCTTACCCATCCTTCACTTCTTCCTTCCCGACAGTACCTCCTCACTTGCCGTACAAAACAGCATTGATCATTTTCTAGCCTATCTCAGTTCTGCTAGCATGCATGATTAACTTTGCCATTACCCTCAGGCCTTTCAGGACATTAATATTTGTCTGACTTCACTCATCCACTGGCAGTTCATGTTTTGAATTCATTTCCAGTTTTCAGATATATTGGATTGTAACTTACCAAGTTAAATTTCAGTTACTCTGTGGTTTTCTCTGCAATTTATTCCTGTCATTGCAGCAACTTCCAATTTGGAATCAGATTTCATTACTGTGGCGTTTTCACATTCTTCCAGGTTGTCATTAAAGATGTTAAACCAGAACTTCAAAGTGAGCCCTGAGTTCCTATTTGTACATTCTTTCAGGGAGCCCATCCAGGAACAGCTTAGAGGGAATACAAGCTGTGAGATCATGTTGCTAGATTGTTCTAAACTTGTTATCAAGGATCTATAAAACAGTTCCTCATGTGGTGATCAAATAGAAAATGGCTTGGAATAGTAGGACAAAAGCGTGAAGTAAGTAAGAACAAGAAAACATAGTAAAGAGAATGAAACAATTTTAGTTCACGTTGCTAGAGATGACATGAGGAACAATGTCTAGAGTGCCTAGGATATTGTTACTAGGTTTAAAAACAAATTATATTTCCCCTACATTAAGAAATAGTTAATATCCTATTACTTTCATGGCACAGGTTTATTTTTATCTCTTTAAAATCATGACACCAGAGGTGAATGTTATTTCTGTTCAAGGCATAGTAATGGAGAAGCACGTGGTTACTTGGCAAAGCCATTCCCTCTTCGGCATCAGACTGATTCGGCGTCAGAATTCCACTGATCTCCACTAAAACCTAAGAGAAGTCTGAAATTCAGTGATGCAGCTAGTGACTGGAACATAATAAACACACAATAAATATTTGTTTAATAAATATTTAAAGAGATGAAATCAGAAACTCTCATGAAAATCTGAGATGCGTTTCTATAGGTACACCACACAACGATCTCCTTTCCTTACCTCCCCTTTGTGTCTGTGCATTTGATATTTATTATACCTAAAGTGAGAACTCACTGTCTTAGTCTGCTTGGGCTTCCACAGCCAAATTCTACAGACTGGGAGGCTTAAACAGCAGACATTTATTATCTCACAGTTATGGAGGCTGGTCATCCAAAATCAAGGCGCTATCAGAGTAGGTTTCTGGTGAGAGCTCCCTTCTTGGTTTGTAGATGGCCTCCTTCTCTCTGAGTCCTCACAGAGAGAGAGAGAGCAGAGTGCTGGGGTCTCTTCCTCTTCTTATAAGGACACCAGTCCTATCAGATTAGGGTCCCACCTTAATGTGACTTCATTTAGGGCTTCATTTAACCTTAGTTTCCCCCTAAAAGCCTTAACTTCAAATACATTCACATTGAAGGTTAGGACATTAATATATGAATTTGGAGGGGGGGGGTTACAATTCAGGCTATAATACTTGCTGGTGCTGCCCGTCACCTCCATAGCTGATATAAAATTCTGATATAGGTGGGTTACATTTCTCCTTTACCCACCTCTCCCTATTGCTCCAGTCAGAAGCCCACTGCCCCAGGACTAGGGGTTAGAGTCTCCGTGTATTTCACACTCTGCCACCACACTGCAATGCCATGCTTTAGAAGACAATGAGGCAGTTCATAGCCTTGGGAGGCTGTCTGAGCCTGTTTCTCCATGACACTGGTTACCTGAGAGAGTAGTCCTTCGAGGAGAACTGTACAGACCCCGTGGCTACCGTACTGGGTTGTACAGTGTCCCTCCATATTCTTGTCCACCCAGAGGAAATAAATTAAGGTGAGGTCATTGTGGATTAGGGAGGGCTGGCAGTGATTCCCATGACAGGTGATATTATAAGGAGAGGGAAGACCACCTTGTGAAGACAGAGGCAGAAAGTAGAGAGATGCAGCAACAAGCCAAGGATACCAAAGATTCTGACAGCTACCATCAGAAAATTCATGAGCATTTCCTTTCCCTCCACATGTTTCTATCCATGTTATACGCAACATCCGTTGAGGGCGCTGCTAAGATGTGTCCTGAATCTGACCAGTTGTTGCTGTCTCTGTGCCTGTCGACCACAGCCAAGTCATTGTCAACTCTCATAAGCTATTGTGATAGTTTCTTATTTGTCTCTCTGCGTTCACTCTGGACACTTTGTGATCTATCCTGTGCACAGTGGCCAGTGTGATTTTTAAAAATTTAAATGATCTGATCACTCTCCTTAAAACCCTACAAAGACTTCCCATAGCAAAGAGGATAAAGTGTGATCTGTCTTTCCTGTTTCCACTGTCCGCTTTCTATAATCCGGCATCTGCCTACATTTCCAATTTCACCTTACACGCTCCCTGCTCATCCACCACATTCCAGCCACATCTATTTCCTCTGTGAGTAGAACACTATTTCCTCTGCTTGGAGGGTCTTTCTCCCAGATCTTTACTTAATCTGTTTCTACCGTCTTGCATACTTGCTTCATTTAAATATTGCCTTCTTGGTGAAACAGCCTCTGACCACCCAATTTAAAATAGCCTTGATTTATCACGCCAGGTCTCAATAGAGTAGTTGGTCACCGTCTGACACTTTTCTTGTGTATTCCTCTACTGGAATGTAAGTAGAGGAATACTTGTTTTCCCCCTTTACTGGAATGTAAGACCCATGAGAGCAGGTACCATTCATTTGTCCTGTTCTCTGCAAAAATCAAATGATGCAGCTTGATACAGAGTGTCTTCTCGGTAAATATTTGTTGAATGAATGAAAAAAATGTGCAGCTGAAGAAATTACTGTCATGAGAGAGATTTCCAGGGATCACCAAATAGCAGCAGGGAAGTCTCCTCCTTTCCTTTTGCTGAGTTCTCTGGAGCCCTCAGCATTGCCAGTGGCCATTATCACATCATCCAGTTTGGGAATATGCGTATTCTTTTATCACCCTGAATGTTTCAGTATTCAATTCTGATGTGGGTAAGTTACCAGTACTGTCAAGTTATATACTTTTGCTGCCTCAAGGGCTACAAAATAATTACAAATATGTAAATATACAAGTGATAGTATGTGATAGATTCCATGCAATTGGGCAAAAAACTTAGCTTGACTGCTCAATGATGCCTGACATTCCTTTTCGTAGGTAAAGCTTTTCATTCTAAGTCAGAGATAAAGTTTAAAGATAAGAGACCTGGAAGGAGGCTGCATAGCAAGTTGCCATTTAGTGCTGGGAAAGGGGGGTGGGGAAAACCACCTGTAAGGGAAAGAACTGAAGATCAATCAGTTCCTGCCTGTTGGTTCCTGCCTTTTGCAATTTTTATGCCAGTGTGGAAATGAAAATGTGGGTCATGGTGAAGCAGGGTGCAGCCAAGAGGAGGGCCCCAAGAAGGGATTTGTAATGGGGTCCAGAACTCAAAGTGTCCAGGAAATATTAGAAAATATATATAGGATGTCCTCACCCCTACAAGCCTGAGCCAGGGGGGATGGGACACATGGAACAGGGCCATTCAGAGCTGTTTTGGATAGCAACAGCTTTGCAGCTAACCCCTGGTATGGTCATTTAACATATCTATAACCTTTAACTAGTTTCATAGATATGTTAAAAAGCTGTGGCCTTGTTTTGAGCCAGGGGGATGGGAGCGAATTCCACCCAAGATGGGACTGGGAAGCAACTCCCCCTTGTTACAGGCAGACTTACTATGGCAGCCCAGTAAAGCTGGAAGAATACGGGGATGCTGGAAGATGTAACTGACTGTATGAGGAGTCAGAAATGGGTCTGCAAAGGAAGATGGGCACTGGGATTTAAACCTAGGTGCGGCAGCCAAAGAGAATAAAAGGAGAGGACCACACGGTTCTGAGAGGAAAGGAAGAGGACCACGAGGTGCTGAAGTAAATAGGGGGCCATGTGGTTCTGGAGTGAATAGAGAGGACCACGTGGTACTGATGGAGTGAATAGGAGAGGACCATGTGGTTTTGGGGTGCTTCTTTTTGCCACGCGGCATAGGCAGCAGGAGAGACTTTGCCAGGAAGAAAAGGGGAGAAAGGACTCTTGCTGGTGGGCCGTGAGAAGGTGCCACATGGCTTTGGATTACTTGAGATTGCAGCAGCCACACAGCTGATGGTGCCGGGAGCCTGAATCACGGACTTCTACTTCTTTTCCTGAGATAAGGTACCCCGGACTGGGCACAGGGAGAGGGAAGGACTGTGCATCTGTGGGTATTCTAAAGGACTTTAGTATCTTATTGAAGACATTAAGCCATTACTCTAAGTCTGTGTAACTTTTAAATAAACAATTCCTTTCCTTTTCACCAGTCTCTGGCATTGAGAGACGTCTCTCCTCTGGCGGTGGGCATTTTGAACCTAGCAGGAATGTGTCAGGGGGAACCTCCAGAGACAGAAAGGGGGGGATCCTTTCTGTAATAATTTATCGTAAACCACCCCCCGCCTGCTCTGTAACAATGGAAGCTTATATTCTGAACTGTTGGCAAATAAACTGATAATACTCCATTATGCATTAAAACTGCTTACTAGTCCCTTTCCTTGTTTTGGTCAAATTTCACTCTTCTCTTGCCTATGTATATTCTTTTCTTTTTTTCACTTTCTCCAGGTCTCAATATTTCCCTTCATCCTGTAAATTTTCTTGGGCTGTTCCTTAAGTGTGAAAAACATATTTCTCTTAGGCTTTTCTCAGCAAAATCCCTCTCCTGCAAATTTATTTTCAGAATTATATTTCACCAAATCTTTCAAATCCAGTTCCCTAGTAAAATTTTCCCCTTAGAAGAGAAGGCATGAGAGAGGGCTCAGGGAAGAAGAGAAATGAGACTGAAAGTCACTAATGTATCACTCGTGGAATCCACCTCCCTTCCAACTCACCTTTCTGACTCACTTATTTGGTCTGTTTCCTGTCCCTTCCTTGATGTTCTCAAAAGAACCTATAAATAACAAAAACACCTGCTATGCAGTAGTTTTCTAAATAGTGTCTGAACTACTTAACTGTAGCTTATTTTTTTTTACAATGATAAAATATCCACACTGTCTTGATACAACATCTATTTTCAGCGAAGGACACAGAGTTCATGTTACTTCAAGTGTTCAAAGTACAGAGCAAAAAGCTGAAGACGTGGATCTAAATGTAGTAGCATCCTTACACTTTACTCCAAATTGAAGTTCAGACCATATTTTACCAGAGAGCCTCTATTTTATGTGTATGGAAAGGAAAAGGCCAGATGAGAGTTGTACTGAGCCTCTAACATAAAAATACATGAGGCACCTAGATTCACTTTGTAAAACATATATGTACACAAATAAAAAGTAATAATGTATCAGTATTATACTGATAGTTGGCTTTTTTTTACCTTTAGACTAGATGATTGTTTTAATCTTTCAGAGAAAAATTGTTGGAACTTCGTACTGAGTAGCAGAGCAAGGAAGGGAAGGGCAGTAAAAGGTAACTTTGCTTTCTCTGCTCTCTGACTGTGGTTGAGGATGGTTACAAGTTGCTCAAGAAAATGGGTGGAGAATCTACTCACTTATTTTCAGAATATGTTCTGAATATTATTTTGTTATCTTTATTTCCTCAAGTTATGAATAAGCCAGTCAAGATTATATACACCCAGTCTATGTTCTGTTCTCAGGAAAGTATTTACTCCTTAAACAATGTGTCATTAATCATTCACGTTGTTAATTGAATTAATTGAAAGTATCTGATATATATTGTCCAAAGTTACTGAATATTTCAATAGTTTAAAATCTTTGTTTTCTTTATCTCGATTAAACCCCAACATCTCTTAGAAGAAAGAAAACCAGAACTGTTATGCTCACTTTAGGCACAGGCAAACTGAGGGCCAGGGAAATTTACAACTAGAATTACAATCAGTGGTTAGATGTTGAAGAACCAGCTCTCCTGGGGAGAGGGGAGAAAGTCCCAAACCCTGGTTTGTAGCATTTGCCAATTCTTATGGTGAAAAACCTTCAACCATGGTTGACCTCAAGATATCAATGTGAAGTCATTGAACATGAAGTTGGGAAGAGATGCACATAACTGGTTCTTGCAACAGCAGCTCAGCACCCTGTTGTTTCATGGCACCGGAGTGTAGCACCTTTAAGAATGCATTTCACTCTTCTAGGTTATTTTGAATGAAGTTACAGTAACCAAGAGCCAGTCTAAGGAAAAAAAAAAAAAAGAACTCACAGTATGGATGTGGTGTATGGTGGTTTCTCATGGAACATAAAGAGGAACTGACCCACTGGGCCTCATGATATGTGGGGACAATGTTATATGTCTGGGGGCTTGTGGAGAGCAGGACCGATAAAATAGCATTGGTCCAGTCAAGATAGCAGAAAGTGTATGAAACAAAGTGGAGTCGCTCATGTCAACAAAAATGGCGGTCAGCCAGCCATGACACTTAGGTTCAAGAGGGAAACTACCTAAGTCAGAGCAGACACATCTGGCAAGGAGACACACCTAAGATATCCATACACATGACCAGAATAGTCACGTCTGTAGTGTGGGGCCACCCATAAAGAGAGGCTCTTGGGGAAATTCCTCACTTGATATCAGGGGTGCCAACACATTTATCAAAAAAGACTCAGAAGGTGGAGTCCACCACTTTCAAGGTGTAAATGAGGCAGGCTCCATCCCACTGCTGAGACAGCTGAACTCCACGCACCAGGGTGCTGCTCCATGCCACACCGATCTCCCTTGTCATCTGCTGCCAGAGGCTCTGCCCTGCTGGACTGAGGACTTCGTCTGCCCTGCTGCCCACCCAGCTCCGGAGATCCTTCCTTGTAAGGCGCTGATGGCTCCCTTGGTCACCATGCTGTGTCCCAGACGTGCAGACTAAGACTGTGGGACTTGGGTTCATTATTCCCCAATTCTCTTGTGTGATGTTACTACTGGTTGTTTCTGAGTGATTACTATGGTTATTAGGTTAGTATAGATTTGGATTCAATCTGCATTAATAAAACCTGAGTGAATAGCATGGTCACCGGTATTGGCTTCCTGTTATTTCTCGGTGTCGGTGTCACCTGTAGAACTGGTGGTTGTACAGGCGGCTCTGCGCTTTCGGTTCTTAAGGCTTGGATGAGACAACCCAAGCAGGAATTGAGGGCTGGCTTATAGGAAAGACTACATATGAACACAGCTTGCAACAGGGCTTCAGCGATGAAATTTGAGCATTGCTATCATTTACTCGCTTCAGTTACTAATAACTCCTAATTCTGCCCTATCAGCTCAATGTCCAAATTCCAAGGGGAGATCATCTGATTGGCCCGTTTTGGGTACGTTATCCAGGGCAGGGGTGTTCTTAGCATAGATGCAGCTATTGGGGCCTCACCCTCATGGACAGAGGCAGTTTCTGGAGAAGCAGGAAACACACACCCTTCAGTTAGGAATTAGGCATCTAATTTGCACTTGCACTGGGTTGTCCACCACCCATGCACACTTTTCTAGACAACACGGTGTTAACATGTCCTCCCTTCATGAGTCAAGACTTCTCAGGGTCTTGTGTTCTTAACCTAAACTGTGAATACAAGCACCGCCAGTACCCACACTCTACGGCAATTGGGGAAGAGGAGAAAAGAGACAGAGAACTTCTGTTCTAAATGGGGGAAGAAAATAAAAAAGAGATGCTTTCAGTTAAACATGTAGAATTGGTTACATATGCACCAACAATTTTGCTCCTTCCCCAAATCTTACAAAGTTGACAATTGCAGACATTTTGAAAAGTCAAAGGCTCATTAGGATAAAAAGAATAAGACTAGAAAGAATAAGAACGTAATTTTGGAAGCTGGAAAGGAAATGGGCAAGTGAGTGGTAACTGAATTAACAATGCAGAGGAAATTGAAATGTGGGCAGGAAAGGGAAAGTCAAGACATATCACTGAAGTCCAGAAATGGAAGCTTTTGGAAGTGGAAAGTACTGTATATCTGATAATCAGGGTCTGCCTGGGGCTGAGGAGAGAGAATGTTTACAAGTATTTGTGAGAAGCAGTTACCCCTGGTCCCCTTCCTACTTCCATTTCAGTCCCGATTCTAGCTCTCCTCCCTGGTGGAAGACTAGAGAGTTATTCTACGGAGAATCTGAAAGGGAGGAAATGCAGGTTCCTGCCTCCCCAGAACAGGTTCTCCTGAATCCTCCTGACCCCTCCCTCACAGCTGGAGCTGCAGTCCCCCCAGGTCTGAATCCTATGGTCTCAGTGGGGAGAGGCTGCCCTCCAACCTAGCAGGGCCTGGCACAGGTGTGGGGAGGGCTGGGGCCAGCCACAAGAGTCTCGCTGGCGGTGCCCAGGCATGTCTGCCTGTGACTGCAGAATCTCTTACCTCCTCCCTATGTAGGTACCAGCACAGAAGTGCAATCAGTTGTGTGTGTGTGTGTGTGTGTGTGTGTGTGTGTTTGGAAGGTCTGCTGTAGGTCGTGCCTTACTTTCTTATTACTGACTATAATTTTATTTTTCTTTGGGAATTAATTGTAAAAGAATATTGGAATCTGAGATAAAGGAGGGTTTCTCCAGGCCAATTTTGTTGTGCTTTTTCAGATCGTTAGAGATTGCTGCCCACCTACTTTAAGTCAGTATTTCTTAAGGAATGTACTATTAATATCTTGGGTGGAATATTTCTTTATTATGGAGGTTTTGTGCCCCTGTTTCTACCTGCAAAATGCTTTGGGTACAACCGGTAATTGTGAGAACTTAAAAAAATATCCCTAAACAATTCCTAGTAGTTCTTTCAGGTAGTGTCCTCACTGAATGAAAAGCCTTATTCTAAATAAAAAGTTTGTTTTCAAAAAAAATTTTGTCTTCAAGCTTATTGGATCTCACAGGTAGTTTGAATTAGGGTTTCACATCCTCCCAGGGACCAACTGATAGGTCCAGATCTTCAGGAGCCTCCTTCTGTAATCTGCTCAGAGCTAAGGGTTGAGACAGAGGATGGTCCCTGCAGCACCTCAACTCTGATCTCTTCTTTGTTTTCCCTTATGTTCCCTTATGTTTTCCCTCATGTTAGGCTGTAGCCTTTTGGAATCGCATCTTCATCTAGACCATCACCTATTACATTCCCACCAGGGACTAGTCCTGGACGTTATGTTCTGTTCCCTGTATCACAGCCGAGGCTGTGAAAATTAAAACGCAAGTGCCTCTGTTCTGGCAGACAGACCTCAGTGCAAAGCTGGATCTGGTGCTCTCCTGACCTCAGTGTCTGGCTCAGAATTCATTTCTTATTTTTTTATAGTTATCCAAGATTTCTAGTCATTTCCAGAGGCTGGCAATCTAACTTACTCTATGGAAATCTTTTAAAGGAATCAGTAGTTATAAATTTCCTAGCTTGATTAGGGAAAAATGTTATAAAAATAAGTACCTTTACGATAAAGGCAAAGAGAAATCACAGGATTTGGGAATAACATGAATAGCTTGTTACAATGAAAAAACCAGAGTGTGGGAGCCAGACAGACTTTTGTTAGAATCTCTGATATAGCACTGACTATCTGCATGGCTTTGGATAAATTACTAAAAATGTTTTTAAAGCTAAGTTTCCTCCTTTGTAAAATGGGGCAAAAATAATACGGTGACTGAGAGGATTAAAGAGATAGCATATGTTAGCTGTTGCCCCTTCTTCTCTACTTCAGTTTTCAGGGCTCCCCAAATCCTCTTGCTTATGCTCCTTTTCTTTTAAAAAAATTTGTCCTTTTGTCTTTGCATTGGGACTCTCAATGAGTGTGGGACACATCTAGATTAAATTTTAATTAAATTTATAAGTAAACACTCAGGGAGCAAGTTAAAGCATATCCTCAGAGATAGAACTTAGAATTGAGTTTTTCAGTAATAAAATTTTATTTACACATTTTATTGTTAGGAATCCCAACTCTGAGCTCAACTACAAAGCTCAGGCTCTTAAGAGAAGCCCCAGTTGTAAGTAAACAGACCACTTGCCACATCTCAAGGACCCAACGCATGTCCTCAGACGTGAACCAGAGCGGACACGACAGGCTAGTTAAAACATTTTCTAACAAAGGAAGCGAAGACAATGCCATCAGGACTCCCTTCTATGTTCACTGAAACACGTTAGAAATAGACATATCCAGGGAAGTTCAGAGCTCCAGCAATCAGACGTGTAATGATTAGAAATGGGAAAATGTCGGAGTAGGCTGACTAGACAGGCAAGTTCTTGGTTTGGGTTGGAGTTGTAATAAGCTACTGAGAACAGTTTTTAAAGCTTCCAGTGTGGACACAGAACATGCACATTTAACTTCTATGACTTAGCAGAGAGAGAAGAGAATGTGCAGTGATTCTGCCCACTACTCACTGCACCAGAGAGCAAATACTCTTAAGTGAGAATGAAATTGCATGTCGACTCCTGGGGCCTCTGCTTGCCTGGTCATCTCACACCACTAAAAAATAACTCCTGTTTAGGAGATACATGTTATTCACACAAAATGGCCCTTACATGCAAGCCAGTCACTTCACTTGGTGTGGAGCCGATGAAACAGCAATCTGTGGTAATGAGAGGAGAGATTTGGCTGTAGTGAACTTGGGAGAGAAGGGATGTCTGCCTTCATTTGGGTGATTATCAAGGGTAACTTTTTGACACATGGTTTTTTCCAAGTAGGCTGTCTTTAGAATCTAACCTGGTACAATGCAATTCTACTATGGTTAAAATTTACATGCTTCACACAATAATCAATATGTTAACACTTGGGCTAGTAAAAGTGAACATGTTTTTATATACATTAGGAGCTATAAAAGATTAAACATAATTTGAATGAAATTAACCAACAGCTGAAGCAATCTACTCTCAAAATTATATGAAAACCCACTTTTCTTTCCAAATCTCAATCAAGGTGCAAGAGTGTTTATCAAATATTGAGGACATTAAGTTACAGCCACCATAAAATAAATGTTGATGCATCTAATTATTGCCCCTCAGAGGTAATGTTCTAAAATTATGTGAAATTTCACAAATAGAGATTCAGAATCAGAATTTTTCGGGGCTAGGTAAACACTGTCCAGCAGGCAGAGCAGGGAATTTTCTATTTTCCATTATCCAACAGATAACTATGCTGAGGCCTGGAGAGCAGGCAGTGCCACCAAAGAGAGCCAAATCGTTCTGTAGGTTATTTCATCCAGGTTGTGGTCGATTGGACAGTCTGGCTACAGAGAATTATCTTTCCAGGAGGTCCTGATTGAAGATAGCGGGTACGTTAGTACAAAATCCTAATAGAATCAATTTCAACTATTAAGTATTGAGTAAATGCCAAAGGTTCCACAGCACTTTGTTTGAAGGATGTGTTTCATGGAACTATACGAGTCAGAACGAACCATCGGTTTCAACATCATGGCATCATGTTGGTGATCAGCACCATAAAAATGAACATTTTGTTTCTGATGAGCACCATCGAGGTTAATCTGAACGTGTGAAACACTAATGACAATTTAACTCAACACTTACATATGCCTAAATGGTAAACGGCTCGATAGAAGACAGTGGAAGAAAGATTGGGAATAAGAGTTCCTATCTCAGTATTGACTGGCCAGCAAAGGAGACAAAGGAATGCATGCAGAGGGTTCTCACAGAAGGTGTGATGGGATTATTTATTTAAGACTTTATTGAACACTTATTTTATGCCTGGCATTATGCATAGAGCTGCAAACACAGACATGAGAGAAAAGTCCGTGCTTTCAAGGAGGTGATGATGAGGTTGCAGGGGCAGTGAGTGGAGACAAGACTACAGAGAGTCGCAATACACTGTTCTACGTGTTGCAATGGAGGAAAATTTAGGGTATGCTGAGTCACACAGCAGGATGATCCTACTCTATTCTCCTTTGAGGGGGCTTGGGAAAGTCTGCGCCAAAAGTTGACAATTTGGCTGAGTTTTTCAAGATTGAGCATAATTAGCCACCTGAGAAAGGGGTAATGTGGTGTCAGGATATGACAGAAAGAAGAAAAAAATAACAGAACAAACTATCATATTGCAAATCACAGACAGGAGAGAGAATGATGTATTCAAAGATCTGTAAATATATTTAGAGTGCCAATGTACAGGGGCCAATGTAGCAAGAAGTGAGCTGGAAAGGCAAGCAGGAACCAGACCATGAAGCTCATTGGTTGATTCCTGTATGTGCCCTGACTGGGGATTGGACCAGCAACCTTGGTGTATCCAGATGATGCTCCAACCAACTGTGCTACCCAGCCAGGGCACCTCTTACTGATTCTTAGGTCAAGAGTTAACTAAAACTAAAACTATTGATTATTCAGGAAAAAAGAGAAAAAAAACATATATCAAACACGTGGGTGAGTTTTCACTTTCGACCTCCAGGGTAGTTTTTTAGCAGGCTAATACCTCAGTGAGAACAACAAGAAGAGCTGAATACATTGTAAAAAAGATTGTGTTTGAAGGCTTCAGGCCTCACTAAAACATCTTGGACTTGAGGGGCCAAACTCCTTGAGAGAAGTGAGCTTATTGGGTTAGATTTCTGCCAAGGCTAGGAATTGAGGGACTAAAATCTCAGGAAGAAAGAAGAAGATGGAAGCTGGTAGAGAAAGTATTTTCCCTTCCTAGGCCTCCCCTTCCCCTGAAGACCATGCAGAGGTGGGGCAGTTTACAATAGCCCTCAGGGTGGGTCCCCAGGACGATCAAGCCCACTCGCAGGCAATCGTCTCACGTGGCTCCCCCACCTTCCCATCTTCACTCCCCTCGACCTCATTCCTACTCTGAAAAATGGTGATTCCTAGTAAAGGAATAGCTCATAAGCCCACTGCCTGAAGCTATGCTCAATATTGAAACTAGATTCAAAATAAATAAACAGAAATGAAAACATTTTTAAGATACTGGTGATAGCTAATTAAGAAACATAATGGAAAAAACACCCCATAAGTTTTATTATGTTGTATTTTCATTATCAGTTCAAAATATTTTCTAATTTCCATTGGGATTTCTCCTTCGGAAATATAGGTTATATATGTGAAGTGCTTAAAAGGTACATGGTAAGCACCATGTAAGTGCTAGTTGTTGTTATTGAAAAGTATAGAGATACATACATACTCCTATATCTATGCCCATATAAATATACAGCATTACAAGAGAAAGACAACTTTTACATTATATGTGACAGAAAAAATAATAACAGCTTAACAACAGCTAGTATTTACAGAGTATCCTATACATGGTCTCTGTATGACAATACCATGTACTATTGTCTACAGTTTACAAATGAGGAAACTGAGGCACAGTATTATGTCCAGGTCATACAGTTGGAACATGAAGAATGCAGACAATCTTGCTACATAAAGATCTTCTGAACTATGGTCGGCTTTACATACAGAGGCATAGTAATCAGTTTCTCTTCTCAAACCCTATTCAAATAAAACAAGAAATCTCTTAAATAAATCCATAAAATATTGAAAAACCAGTGGGAGTGCCAATGGCATAATAAAACAAAATTCTGAAACATATAAAGTAGCTGGTAATCAATGGATAATAAATGCTAACAGAGCTGAGAAACTACAACCTTACTACCTTGTAACTTGAGCTCCAAAAGCTAGCAGGACTGGGAAAAAGTACTGCCTATGAAGGCTGCCAGATACTGCAGAGGCAACATCCCCACCGCCAGGGAGAAGCTGCCTCTGGAATTGATTCCCAGACTGATGGTGTAAAGTGAATGTTCCAGAATGGGCCCTCGGCTGGAGAAGAAAGCTTCCTTAGGATCCAGGTTCCCAGGGCCGTCATGAGGGACATGGAGACCTCATACCCACAACGTGGAAAGTCAGCATGCTCCGTCCATCTTTAGATAACTACACAGTTTTGGGCAATGCCAAGATCAAGGACCCATCTCAGCAAGCACAGCTAGCAGCTGCTGAGAAATTCAAAGTTCAAGGTGAAGCCATTTGAACCATTCAATAAAAATACAGACTCTTACTGCTTAAGAGGAGAGTGAAGAGGGGACATTAACGAGCCAAGTGTGGAATTAAGGACATGGAATTGGTCATGTCACAAGCAAATGTGTCAAGAGCAAAGGCAGTCAGAACAATAGTGATGACGCTGTACATGCTGTCAGGGAATTAACAAGGTAGCCGTCTGAAAATGAGAACTCTTGTTTGTGTTTGTGTTTTAGAAGAGTGACTGCAGCTTGGTTTTAAATTTGTGGTTTTTATCATTAATAATGTTACAGTTTCTGGTTCATACTTCTTGGCCCACCAATACTACTTTAAGGGAAATAATAAGAAAAATGCAAAGAAAAATTTATGTTTTCATGCTTATACAAACATTATTAATAATAGCCTTGGCCCTCCCCTTTTACCATAAAAGAAAAAAAGCAAACAAAACACCCCCTCCCCAAACCAAACAGAAAGAAAAGGGGCAATAACCTAAACCTAGGAGAGAATAAATAAATGATACATCTGTGTAATGTATGCCATCTCACTGTTAAAAAGAATATTTCAGAAGGATATGAGAAAATGATCAAAATACTCTTATCTGTGGAGAATTCCCTTAGTGGAGCCATAATGTTTGGGAAGACTAGAGGGCTTAGCTAATAAACTAAAAAGAAAAAAATCTTTCTCAGTATGCATTCCTAAAGACTAGCGGGTGGAGAAGGCTTCTTATTATGTTAACGGTGTTCTTGGTCCTTAAGCCCCTCTTCTCTGGCTCTCACCCCTGTACCTCCCTCCCCACTGAACCCATCTTAAGGTTTCCTCCTCGTTGTTTTCACTGGAGTCTACAGCTAGTCAATAGGTACCTTCCGGTTTGCCCTGCAGGTGGAGAGCAAAGGGCTGGGGAAGGCAGATTCTCCTGGTCCAGCAGAGTGAGGCTGACAAAAGCAAAATAAAAAAGGAAGCACTTGCACAACATATGGTTCCCTCCTAGCAGGGACAACTCTTTGACTCAGCCTTTGCTGTGTGATTGTTCCAACAGAGACTGTGGCTCTTGCCCTCCTCTGACCTGAGACCCCTCCTAGCAAGGGGGTTCTGCAGGGAAGAGAGAAGATTCCTGGCTGCAAACGCACATTTGTTACTCCTAGGTGGCAGAATTAGGAGTCACCGGTTTCATTTTCTATGCTTTTCGAAATTTCAAGAAATAGCATATACATAGGGGAGGAAAAAAGAACTTCCCCTTGACACTTCTAATTTCTTGGCTGACATCCCCCTGTAATAAAAATAGGTTAATAGAAGAAAAGCAAGCAGAAGTTTAATAATATGTGTATCTCCTGCTTATGTGGGAGTTTTACTCAGGAAAACTGGGTAGCTACTCAATATGGCCCCAGCCAGCACCTTAAATGCCATCATCAGCTAAAAAAAAAAAAAGGAAAGATGTTGGGGGAGGGGGCAGATATGGGAGGTGGCCAGGAAAATCCCAGTAAACAAGGGTAAGGTTATTATGCAGATTTAGGGCATCACCTTCTGCATGGAGAATTTCTTGAGATTTAGAGTTATCCTTCTTCCTGTTCCTGGTACAGAGATGGAGACACCCTTACAAATGGAGATTTCCTTATAAGTGTAAATGTCCTTTTACAAAGAGTAGCTTGATTTTCAGAGCTTTTCTTGTATCTGCTGTTTCTGAAAGATAATCAGTTCAATATCATCCTTATGCCAGAGAGGCAATTTGGGGTGCCATATTCTGCTTTTCTTCACATACAAATGATAATACTTGAAAAAATTAAATCAATGCCATATTAAAGATTTTCTTTTTGTCTATTTAAGAGTTACTAACATGATCTCTTTGACAATTGGGGATTTCTTCTATGTGTTCTTGGTTTTAAAACACACTTTATTAGGGTAACATTTTTTTCTTATCACCACCATCTCTGGGTATTATTCTCATTACTGTCATCAAAACATTTCTTGTTTAGCACATGGATTTGAGCATAAATTATGTAGGCATATCCCTTTATTTTAGAAGTTGTAAAATCTAAGTTACTGGGAGTTTATAATTTTTCAAGTATAATTTTTAGCTTCCATAAAGGTAATCTTAAAACCAAAATATCCTTTAAAATCAGGGGAAAGTCTGTTCACTGAGCATTGGAAAAGATTAAAAACAAGCTCAAAGGAAGTGACTCTACTGTTATGCTTTACCTCTTGCACATGCCATTACTTTTAATCTATTTTAAATTAGCTTTTTATTCTGAGCATATGTTCTTGCATTATGCATGGCTGTCCAATTGTTGGTGTCAATGTGGGCTCTTGGTTCTTGACTTTGTGCAGGAAAAATTTCACAACACAAGTCCGGGTGATTTTGAGAGTATGTTTATTAAAGCTGGGGACAGTGAAACAAAGGAAGGGCTTAAGATAAAAGAGTCAAGATCACAGCAACAGGAATGAGCCTAGGTGGTGCTGCCTTGGCCCTTTAGGAAGTCGCAGACGCAGAAGTGAGCCAGCTGGGCTGTGTGGACTCAGGAAACAAGTTACCTAGGAAAAAGTAGGGCCTTTGGAGAGAGGAAGCAAAGACACATGACTTAGGAAAGAAGGACAGGAAAGGCATAGGTGTGCACACCAGAGTGAGTGGGTGAGTGAGAGAGAGAGAGAGAGAGAGAGAGAGGGAGAGAGAGAGAAGGGGAGGGGATAGGCAGGTAGGGGAGGGGAGGAGAGGAGAGGGGAGAGGGAAGGAAAGAGCTTGGGAGCTCACACACTGGGTCTTTTGCCTTAAGAGTTTTTGTCTGTTTTCCAAAGGCAGGAATTTTAGGGGAGATCTCAGGGAAGGATCTTAATAGAATATTCATCAGCTTTCTAGTTATGTCCTTTCAAGGTCCTTGTCTCTACTGATTAGTTGGTGCTATGGTACAGGGTCATTGGTCATTGCATCTGGTGCCAATGTCAGCCACAGCATCACTTCATCTGGTTTTTCTGATATTCTGGGCCTGGGGCTAATTTGATGCTGATCAGAACCTCATTGTCTTAATGCTTGAGAGAATGGTCTTGCAAGGGGAAGGGAGACAGGTGGGTCAGGTGCTGAGTGGGGCCAGTTTGAGTCAGCCATTTGTCCCAGTTTCCCCATTCCACTTACCAACGAACTTTCCTAGCTTCTTATCATCCTGCCTCACAATTATTCTTTGGACAGTGTCCTTTCCCCCCCTAATTATTTCTTTTCTCTTAAGATTTTAAAAAAAACCCAGTCTACTATTTAATTTCTTTTTATTTTTTACTCCTGAGACTTTTTTTTCTGTGCAATTAATCATTTCCTTTTCAGTGTTGTTTTTAAAATTGTGACTATTTCTCTTATACTCAGATCTTGGAAAGACTTTTACAATTACCTAGGGTGGGTGCTCTCTATCTTGGCACTATTGAAGTTTTGGGCCAACTCTTTATTGTGGGTGGCTGTTCTGTGTATTGTAAGATCTTCAGCAGCATCCCTGGCCTACACCCAACTCCATTCCAGAAACACCACCCACTACTTGTGACAACCAAAAAATGTTTCCAGATATGGACAGGTGTCCCCAAGGAATGGGGACTGGGGCCTGGGAGTGAGCAAAATTGCTTCCTTTTGAGAACTACAGAGCTAGAATGAGTTTTAGGCTTGTGCTACCATTTTTAGTCATAATTTATAAATGAATTATCCTCTGAAACATTAAAGCAGGATATTGTTTTGAGACAGTACACAGATAAGAACCCAGGAAATATCACACTTCCTCAACTCAATGCCCCTTCACTCCTGCTATTTTCTCTCCGCCAGTGGTGTCAGGAACAACTTTGAAGGACTGTGGCTATGATAGTCCATGCTATCAGTCTCAAAAGGTCAGACATGTGCACCCCCATTCTTACTCCCCCATCCTAACATGCACTGCTACTCAGGAGCAGAAATGTAAGAATAAGATGAAATTCGAGTTTACCTCTGTTAAAAACAAGACAACAGGTCCTAAGTGGAGTCACTTATGCTAAGCCCCACATCACCCAATTGAGATTTAATTACAGTTTCTCTCCCAGAAATGGATTCTTAAACCGGCCAATCAGGAATCACCTGACAAGCTCTCATTAGGTAATCTGATGGACTGGTCCCTGCCTTCCCCTGCAGCAGTGATTTTTAACCTTTTTCATGTAATGGCACACACAAATTACTAAAATTCTGCAGCACATCAAAAAATTTACTTTTTGCTGATTTAACAAGAACAGAAAGTGGGGTATAATTTTGATTAATCCGCACCGGACAGCTACTGTTGCATTGTCATTTTTAACTGGACAGTGAGGGAAAAGAGCTCAGTGCCCCTGACCGAATGATCAGGTACCGCACTCTAAGTGTTCCTGCAGCACATGGGTTGGAAATCGCTGCCCTGAAGGAAAGTAACCTCGTAACAACCAACCTTGTTTTTTGCCTACTGTAACTTTCTTGTTCCCAGTCCTTCTGCCTGTAAAAGTCTTTCATTTCATCTAGCTCTTCCGAGCTCCTTTGTTTTTGCTAGATTGAATGCTGCCCTATTCAAATCAATTTTTACTCAAATTCTTAAAAATGTTAATATGCATCCATTTATCTTTTAACAGTGCTCTCTCCTGCTCACGGCAGCATGATTCACAAAAGCCAATATATGGAATCACCCAAGTGTCCGTCAATGGATGAAGGGGTAAAGAAGATGCGGTCTATATATGCAATGGAATATTACTCAGCCCTAAAAAGGAAGCTCTGCCATTTGTAATAGGATGGATGAAACTTGAGCACATTTTATTAAGTGAATAAAGTCAGACAGAGGAGGACAAATACTGTATGATTGCCCTTATATGTGGAATCTAAACAAGTTGAACTCACAGAAGCAGAAGATAGAAGGGTGGTTAAAAAACTAAGTTTTTTTTTGTTTTGTTTTTAAACTGGAGGAGCTACATTGATGATCTTAGCCACATTTAGCCCAGGTTTCTTTTTCTTTTTATCAGTGACTTTAAAAAAGTACATAATGCCCCTAATGCTGTACTAATTAGGCAGCAAATACAAATTGCTAAGAGAACAGAATAACTTTAGTTCACTTTGTTAGGCAATAAAAAAAAATTATTGGATAGCACACAGAGCACACCAAAATGCCATGACTGTGTTCTTGGGAAGTGGTTCTTTTGAAAATGAAGATTTCAGTTAATATTTATTCTTTTAATCCACATTTATTGAGCTAGTACTAATGTCAGCCATCATAGTATATGCTTCAGAGAAAGGGTCCATTAAACAGATAGACTCTAACTGCAAGTAGTTTATAATCTAGCACAGGGGCAGGGTGGGGGCAACCCAAATGAGCGCACACCAAGCCCCAGTGCAGGGTACACTATGACAAAGGTCACAGAAATCACATTCCGTGTTTGAGCTTGGTATTAGAAATAGATGGTCTTCAGCTGAGGGGCATCGGGCCAGCTTTCTGTGAGATCCTTCTAAAGCTGGGGTGGCCCTATCACGTCACACTGACTCGACTGCATTCCAGATGTCAGTCAGGTTAAAGATATGAAGTGTACATGGTAGTTCAACATATTTCTATGCCTTCAACCTGTCAGGTGAAAAGTCTCTCGGCATTTTCAAGGTTCAAGGCAGAGAGACCAAGGGAGGAAATAATGCTTGGTTATTTTTTTTTTGTAATTTTTAAAACATACAGTATGATCCTTTCTAAATCAAACATGCTCTTAAGATATCTTATTGTTTTGAAGGTCTGAAAGCATTTTGGGTGAGATTGAAGGAAGCATTTTTTGGTAGAAATTAGGACACTAATTATCTCATAGCGTCAATCGTATTTGTATGCAGTTTAGATGTCCGTGAGCTTTCAGAGAAGATACCAGGTTCTTGGCGAAAAGTCAGTTCAAAGGCAGTCGGTGAGGATCATGCCACCTAGTAAGGGTGGAGAGGGGACTGGCCAGCTGGGTTAGATTTGAAAGCTCTCATGAGCAAAAGAGCCAACAAGGACAGGGAACAATGAAGAAATCCAAGAGGCAAAGAAAGAGAGTGAAGAAAAGAACTGTACCCAACTCGTGGGTAGAAAGGACCAACGAAGGATGCAGTGGAGGGCGAAATCAAATGAGGACCTGCCAGACGATCAAACAGAATGGTCACATGGAGACCAGCCGTTCATACACCTTCACTTTCCCTTAATCCCAGTACAGGCACTTTCAAATGTCTGGCGTCTTTGCTGCATTTTCAGATTTCTGATGTCTTTGTTGAATGTGAGATTAAGGTCAACCAGAACTTTGACTTCACTTGTACATGGCAGCAAATGACTAATTAGGCAGCAAATACGAATTGCTAAGAGAACAGAACTTTAGTTCACTTGGTTAGGCAATAAAAATAATTACTATATAGCACATGGAGCACACCAAAATGCCATGACTGCGTTCTTAACCGTCTTACTGACTGCATTCCCACCTGGAAACTACGGTTTAACCAGCTGCACAGGGACTTAAACACAGAGACTGATGAATAATTACCAGCTGGATCACCTGGGTTACTCAAATATTTGTTCAGTAAGTTCTGGCTGAGCACTACTATGATTGGGCACTGTTCTAGGCCCTGGTGACAGAGGAGTGAAAAAACATAATCTTTGATGAAGATAGTATTCCAGTCAAGATGTTAGATTAGAAAAGAAGCAAACAAAATACATACAATGTGTGAATATACAATGTGGATAGTAAAGCGATATGGAAAAGTAAAATTGGGAAGTGGTTATAGTTAAAATCAAAACAGAGGATCTGTTCAGACAGCAGGGTTAAGAAAAGTCTTTTTGGTGAGATGTCTCTGAGCAGAGACCTAGATGAAGTGAGGGAGTGAGCCATCATGCACAGAAGAAGAGTGAAGAAGGAGTGTACTTGGGGAATAGTCCAGGTCAGCCTGAGGTAGGAGGAACAGGGACAGGAGACAAGGAGGTGAGGAGGGTGTGGAGATGTCTTCAGAGACGTGCCCAGGAGCTAGTGAAGACTTGTAGGGCATGCTGAGATTTTTGATGTGGCATGAAGTGTGACGGGCAGCCATTGATGGGCGTGGGCAGCGGGAAGGTTGAAATAACTGGACTTACATTTGAGTAGCATCATCCTGGCTGCTGTCGGAGATGGACTCAAGAGTAAGAAGCAGGGTGACAGGAGGCTATTTTGATAGTGCTGGTGCACCGTGACAGTGGTTTGAACTAGGATGGTGGGGGCGAAGGTGAATAGTAATAGTGAAATTCGGAGTATAGTTTCAAAGTGCAGGTGAAAGAACTCTTTGATATACTGACTATATGATGCAAAAAACTAAAGTCTAGGACGATTTCAGGGATTTTGGCATAAGCAACTGAGTGAACAAACCCCTGGTTTATTGTTATGACATATATTGGGAAACTAGCAAGTTTGGGGGTGTCGTTTGCTTTCGGACTGGGTTAGTTTGAAATGACTGCTGGGCATCTAAGCAGAGCAGTCGAGCAGATAATGTGCTGCCAGAAGCACACACTATGGCCTTGTCTGCATAGGGAATTGTGTGGTGCGGTGTTGACACAACTTCAGTTCTTGTGTACGGCAGAGTTCACTCTGGATGGAGTCCTCACAACACACAGACTGTGCTGTGCTACCCTCTTTAAAAATCACCCTCACCCATGCAATATGACCTGTTGCTCTGTAACATACGTAAGAATTCTTAATTTCTTTCTGTTATTTGAAAACAACTGAGAATTCTGTGTATTGTACTCAGTGGCCGCAAGGACAAATTCATACACTGCAAAGGTACCAACTGAACAATTATGGAGCATCTGTAAGGGCTAAAGTTAATAGAATTGAAGAGCCATCCTAAAGGGCTCCCTAGGCTAACTGTCCTTTTTTTTGGAAGATTTATCAAGGTCATCATACCTAATTTAACTTCAAGGTCATTCGGAAACCATTCTGACCTAGTGTAGCACAGATTGTTTTCTATCTAAAACTCTGAAGTGGCTCCAGGGGACAGCTATGGGATGTGGTCACTAGGAAAGTTCAAAGAGAATATCTATTAACATCATTAAATAACTTTTTGGACATACTTGTCTGACTGGGCCCCTCCCTTCACTCACCTATGCTTGGACTCGACTCAAAAAAAAAAAATATCCAGGTTTTGGTGAAGGGCACATTTTTCTGTGTGTGTGCGGTGGCAGTGGCGGTGGGGAGACATGGGAATGGGGAATTTTCAAGCATTTGGGTTTTTTTTTATGTTTTTCTCCTCATTTATATAGGTTCAAGTGGGTTGGATGTGCCTTTCAGTATTTGCTCAAATTGATGGAATTGCCTTTCCCCTCCTTGATTTTTTCATTGGTGGATGCACATTGGCTATGGGATGGCTGTCAGCATCGGTGGGCACCCTGTTCTTCACCCCCTGTGCTTTATCATTTCTTCCACTTAGGCGACAGCAGGCTGAGTATGATTCATCCTTTCTGTGTTCCCCATTGTTGCCTATTTTTACAGCAGAGCATGAAGTCAGTTATAGAGGTGTTTTTTCTCGAATCTACTGAAGATCCACTGAGTTAACCGAAGGTAATGAACATGATTCTCTTTTTCAGGGAGCGATCACCTCTGGAGATCCTAGAAGCTGGGAAATGTTTTTATGTGGCTACTCACCAAGGAAAGTTCATTTTTTCTTACCATAATTAAGTTTCAGAAACAAGCAACTGAGGGACACATCTAGCATTGTGGCCGTTGCCTCCTTTACCCATGTGC
This sequence comes from Desmodus rotundus, assembly GCF_022682495.2. NCBI lineage: Eukaryota > Metazoa > Chordata > Mammalia > Chiroptera > Phyllostomidae > Desmodus > Desmodus rotundus. The sequence goes on along the minus strand of NC_071387.1, from coordinate 188,588,723 downwards.
CTTTGCTGTCTGAGTCATTCTGCATTGTTCATCTAGAACCCACAGCTTTCATGCTGTCCTTCAAATAATGACGTACTTTATTACGCCTGGTAGAAAGCAGTCACAGATTGACTTAGGGGATTTTTACAAAACCAATTTAGACACCTTTAATTCACAAACTTAGGATCAAGGCTTATGATTATCCTAAGGCTTATGATTATCTTCAGACTGGCAATACACAGGCTTGTGCAATGTCATTTTGACAGGTGAAGACTGAAAATGAAAGCGTGTCTACAACCACATTTCTTCAATGTGATAAGTTCCTAGGGCATTCCGGGATTATTTTAAAAATGTGCTTGCTGCCTGACACTCTGCTACCAAAAATAAGCTAGTCTGAGGGAGCTAAGTGTTAGAGGACATTCCTGGGAACTATTTCATCTGGGACCATTTGTGACAGCATTCTTGACTTCTTTTTTCACTACTTACTTTCTGTTTTCCAACCAAACCAATTTCTGTCAAAAGAGCTGGGGCTTTTTCGTTGTTTTGTTTTTAGCAAATGTACTTCTTACTGCCAAAATAAATAATGGAAAAACTAATTTAAGCTGGTAGTTTATCTTGAGCATTTCACAACATCTAACTATGGGGGGAGTCAGCACTATCAGACACATGTACTACAATACTGTTTTAGGAGGCAGGAGAGAGGTTTGGAAAAAAAAAAAAATCATTGTATTCGAGCCAGAAAATCTGCAGTCAGGGAACTCAAAAGTTCTTTGTTAAATAGTCCTATGGCCTTGAACAAGTTTCTTTGCCTGTCTGATACTGAGTCTTCAGCTGTGAAATGTAGCCAAAACTGAGTGTCTAATGTGAGTTTGTTGTTACACTGGTGAAAATCACCATTGATTTGTGTAGACACATTGCAGTACACAAATGTGCAAGCGCGTGCAAGTGCATGGGTCTCCTATAGTTCCCTTCAGGTAAAGTCTTTTCAGAAAAGAACTGAAGGGGACTGTGGCCCTACCAGAAGATGAGTCCCAGACAGGTTCTGCGGAGTGAAGTTGTAGACAAAACCGGCTTCGTGGCGCGTAACACTAGGATCCGAGGTTGGAGCCACTTGACCAGAGGAGAGTCCTTTATACAACAAGGGTAAAAGTGACCGCCACGGAGCGTGGCACCAGGAGGCACCTCGCCAGGAAATGACTCAAGCTACTTACAATGTCATCAAGATGTACACAAATGAGTCCAGACGCGCACTGCAGGAGGAGGGAGGAGAGGTGGACAGGAAGAGGACACAGGCTCCAGAGACTTCTGTTTTTAGGACCCTGGTGGCCCCGGGAGCGTGCTCTCCAGGGGAAGGGCTATGAGGGCCGGGAGCAGTCGCAGGGAAGAGGGGGTTCACGGACCCCAGGGTCCCGGCGCCCTTTCCCGCACCCCTTCTCAGTGGGTTCGGACGCGACCAGGGCACCTGACTCACGCGCCTCCAAGCCCACGCAGGTCTCGGGTTCGACCGTCTGGGCTCCTCTTCCGCCCGTGCAGCCGCATCCCACTGACCCGACCAGTAACGGTTCCTGCCCGGTGGCCTACGACCCCTGCCCCGCCCTTCCCCCCCCCACCCCCCCAGAGCCACAGCACCAAGCCGCTCTGCCTGGAGAGGGGTAATCCGCCCCGGAACCGACGTGAGCCTCCCGGGGCGGGGTCGGTGGCAGCAGCTGGAGGGATCCCCAGCTCCGAATTCAGGCCGCACCTCGCACCCTGCCCGGAACGCCCCCTCCGCACCAGCCGCCAGCCCCGCACTGCCTCCCCTCCCCCGCACACAGCTCCCTCCCCGCCCCCCGTGGCTCCTCCCCACTCCGACCCCGGCCCCCGCCCCCCACGGCTCCCGCGCACCGCCGAATTCCAAGCTGCCGCCGTCAGAGCTGAGCCGGCGGTTCCACGGAGCAGCAGCCTCGGCCGCCGGGCCACCGAGTCCCTCCCCGTCCCGCCCCCCAGCCCACGGAGCCCCGGTCCGTGCCCCCACCCTTCAGCCCCCTCAGCCCCTCCCTCCCCCTCCCTCCTCCTCCCTCCCCCTCCGTCCTCCCTGCGGCTGCAGCCCGAGCCCGGCCCTCCAGCCCGGCTGCCGGGAGGGCGGCAGCGGCCCGACCATGAGCTCTGAGGATGGTTACGGCAGCAGTCGGCGCCGTGGGGCGGAGAGCGGGGACGCCGAGCCACCCCCACCGCCGCTGGGGGAGCCGCCCTCGATCCCCGCACCCCCGCGCTACCTGCCGCCGCTGCCCGCGCCGCCCGCGTCCCCTGAGCGCCTCGCGGGGTCCGAGGAGCCGCCAGCACGGGTGGTCCCACGGCGCAGGGGCGCAGACGAGCTGCCGCCGCTGCCACCGGCCGGCCAGGAGGTGTCTGCGGCTGGCGACTCCAGGGATGGTCCGAGGCGCCTGCCGGAGGCGGCAGTCGCCGAAGCCGCGGCAGGGAAGGGCAGCCCCAGGGAGTCCGAGGCTGGCGCCAGCCGGGAGGGCGCCGGCGACCAGCCTGAGACACGCTCGGTGTGTAGCAGCCGCAGCAGCAGCAGCGGAGGAGGCGGCGGGGACCAGCGTGCCGGGCACCAGCACCAGCACCACCAGCCCATCTGCAAGATCTGCTTCCAGGGCTCTGAGCAGGTGAGGCCCGCGGGACCCCGGAGCAGTTGGCGTGGGCTTGGGCCGGACTGGCGGGTCCCCACCTGCCACTGCCGACCTTTCAGCACCACGGACAGCGCTCGCCTCCGGGAGGCTCTGCAGACAGGCTAGTCTGGTCCCGCCGCCTGAGAGGCGGCTACTCTGCGTTTGCCTTTTCAGTTCTGTGAAGGCACCAGAAAATGTCCCGGTGGCGAATACAGCGTTCCATCTGATCTAACCCCCCCCCCCTCATATCTGGTATTGCAGTTACACGTTCTTCAGGTGCTTTAATAATAATGCCATAAGTATCTCTTGTTTACTAAGTGGATTTTGGCGTATACTTAGAAACAAACCTATATCCTTTTTCTACAATTGTGTCCTGAGGCAGATCGTCTCAAAATACAAACTGGGGTGAGTCATGTCGAAAACAAAAGGGCAGCATCCTTCTTTATTGTAAATTGTGCTGACTTATTCTCAGTGATTTGACAAGCGTGTTACACTTTTTCAGGAGAAATAGAAATGTACTTTGGCCCTGCGATAGAAAGGCTATTTAGACACCCAGGCAGTTTATATTTTGTTAGAAACAATTCTAAAATGTAAACTCCATTAGAGGTGCATGCAGACTTACGTGAGAGTACTCATGGAGACAACAAGATAATATATCACTCTCGCAAAATGTGTGGTTTGAGAAAACATTAGGTTTAATATTTTTAAAAGTAAGGGTATTGCATAAGAATATGGAGGCTTTCAGGAATATAGTGCCCTAAGTCAATATTTATGATGCTACATTTAGAAAAAAAAATAAAAGCATGATGCTATTGCAAGCTACTTTCTGGGATGCCATGCATTTCTTTAGCAATGATTAAGAATAACTGCAGAGGAAATGCATCTGACCATCCACTTACAAGTTATTAAAGGGATTTAATAGTACAGCTTCCCCCCAAGAGTATTGAGAGCTGCATCTTCCAAACATTTTTGTATGTTGGTAGAACATTTATGTCATAACTCTAAGCAATATCTTTGAAATAGTTTTAAGACTTTAGTTTCATTCCCATCAGAGGTATAAAAATTTAATTTCATTTCCTAGGATAGAGTTTGATGCTGATATCCTTCTGGGTAAATGGCATTGAAGGAAAAAAAAGCAAGTGTTAGATTTTAAAGATAGAGACACAAGCATACATATTCACACTGAGTTGTTTTCTTTTCAGGGGGAGCTGCTGAACCCCTGCCGATGTGATGGGTCAGTTCGGTACACACATCAACTGTGCCTGCTGAAGTGGATCAGTGAGAGGGGCTCCTGGACCTGTGAACTCTGCTGTTACAGATACCATGTCATAGCCATTAAAATGAAACAACCTTGCCAGGTAAACATTTGTGACATTTTTCCCCCTGAAATAATTTTGCTAAAGGGAAGTACACTTGAGTTGAGTTATTACTAGGGATACTTACATATGCTACTTAACAACATTTTATGCAAATCGTGGTAAAATCAAGATTTAGAATTTGTAGAGATGTGTTTTGAGAAATCTGTGACATTCTTATTTGAGAAACTCAAAATACATTTTATTCAGATGGTTTCCTTTATTAACTTGTTATTTATTGATGAAATTATGTTATCTTTGTTTCTAAAATGGTAAGTTGGTAAAATGTCTTGTGCTCCACTTAGATTAATTTTATTAGTTAGAAATATTTATAATTTCTTTTAGTAATACTTTGTTAATTTAAGCATTGAAACCCTGGATGAGCTCAATTTATGGAAAACAAATACAAGTAAAGCAAAACTTTACTCATCTGGAAACTTTGGTTGACCCCTTATTCAAAGAATAATTATTAGAACCTACTTCTAATCTGAATATTTTTTTCAATTCACTAGGCTTTTTTTGTGCATAATCATGTAACAACATAATACCCATAAGCCTACAAATGCCCCTAGAAAAATAAAGCTTTTTTGTTTTTGTCATGATGGAACTGATTCAGTCCTCTGAAAAGACTGATGTAATGTAAAATACAAAGTAGTAAGAATGACATTTTAAACTAAAGCAGAGTAATGTGTATTGACAAGATTTAGCAGTGACCTAGGGCTGATATTAAGCAGATGTAAAACAGTAAGGGTAATAGCACAGAGACAAAGGAGGTAATGGAAAGGAAAGGAGGAGGGAATTAAAAAGTTAGGAGGGAAAGAAAGTTATGAAATCTAGTATCCCCTGTTTCTATTTAAAATACCAAAAGAAAAACCCCAACCCAAAACAAAACCAAGTTTAGTTTGCATTGAGCAGTATAAAATAGTTGAAATTGTTAGTGTTTGCAGTAGATCTCTGGAAGCTGAATTACTACTGCATTAATTTGTACTTCATAGTTTTTAATTTGTGCACCCTTCACATAGTTTGCATCTTTGATAGTCATCATCAAAGGCATGATTATCAGGCATGAAATGAAAATATCAATTTTCTCAAACTGACCTAAGGCTTATAAATAATTTGAAAAGAAGAAGAGTAACTAATGTGGCTGAGTGAGGCTAACATGCTGAAGACGGGCATTAACCTGACACGGTTTCCCAGACCTCTGATTAAGTGAGCTCCTTGGATATACATTTATGGATCCATCATAGTTGTCTTGAAAAACAGGTAAAACCATATCCAAAGATCAGGATATGAGTAGTATAATTGAGTCTACAGTAATTTTGTGAATAAAAACACGTGGAGATCACAAATGGAGAGCTTTGGGGCTCTAGTGAAAAGTCTCATGAGAACTGCTGTGGTTGGATGTGCAAGAGCTGAAACGGAATGCCAAGTGTGTAAAAAAATCTTAAACTTACACTTCTATATATTAATTCATTTGAGGTGATTGCTTTTGAAGTATGTATTGGTCCTTGATATAGTTTTAAAATATAAAAGAGACAAAATGCTGGGGCAAAAATACAATCCACTTGTACTTCTAATCCTATAGCAAAATGAATTAAGTACCACTATGTTTTGCTTCATTAAAAAACATGTAATAATTATTTTAGCAAAAGCAATTTCCCAAAGTATGTATATAGCCAAAAAGTCAAAACAAAAAAATAAACAACCAAAACAATAAATTAACCCAGTATTACTAAACATTTGGATTAATTTCATGACCTATGCAAATGCTGCCATGATCTGTAACCTGATGTGTAACCTGATCTACTTGTTGCAGTGAACCAGGAAATAGTCTTTAAAAACAAAGTTGATAGGAGTGTAATAACGATCGCTTAGGTCATGCCAGAGGAAATCACTTTCCAGGACTACATGGTATGTATGGAAAACTCCACCCTTAATGAACAGAGATCAGTTAAAAGGTTCCCAAAGTGTAGATCCTCATACCTAGGAGTAGTTTATTCTCAGATGAAGTTTGACTAATTGTCTGACGTTTCTGTTATGGATGTCCCATGAGCTGAGCATTTACTCTGATATTTGGTTTTGTCCTGTGCTCGTGTGGGCCAGTTAGATTGAGCATTTATTGCATGCATCGTGGCGTGGCAGAGATCCACTTTCTTATGGTGCAGAACCAAATGAGAAGCAGGTTGGGGCCCTCACCGTCACCTTCCATATCCCTCTGTCCTAAGTATGGAGCCGTCACATAATTTTGAGCTGGTGGTTCCTTGGACATAAAAAAGAATAGAGAAGAATATATAGTAATATTGGGAGAGCATTTTCTGAATACTTACTCTGTGTCAGGCATTGGTCTAGGTGCTTTGTATATACTGATACAGATATTTAATCTTCATTATAAACCTATGAAGTAGGGGATATTACTGTCTTTATTTTACACAAAGGGAAACTGAGGCACAGAAAAGTGAAGTACCTTCTACTAGGTACCTATCTAGTAAAAGGCAAAATCAGGATTCAAACGTAGTCTGGCTCCCAGGTTCATGGTCTCAGCCACCGTCAGAAAGTGTTCTTCTCAACCCCACTGTAGCCAACCTGACGCTTTGGGTCGAACAGCAGCTGGTTTCAGCCTGGTCTGTAAGATGGTCTAGAAAGGCTTTTACTATTTATTGCTGCATAATGAAACATCTCAAATACTTAGTGGTTTAAACAACTATCATTTATTATCTCTTAAGACTCTGGGTTGATTGAGGCCAGCTGGGAGGTTCTCCACGTGTGGCACCAGGGTGGAGCTGTAATCATCCAGAGCTTTGACTGGATTGAAACATCCACGGTGGTTCTGGCTGTTGGCCGGAAGCTCAGGTGGGGCTGTCAGCTGGTTCCTGAGTTCTCTTTCCATGTGGCTTGGACATTTCAGAATATTGAGTTGGGCTCCAAGAAAGCGGAAGTCACAGACCTCTTTAAGGCTTAGCCTTGCGAGTGACAGTTTCACATCTGCTGCATTCTGATTAAAGCAAACCACAAGAACACCTCAGACACAAGAGAGGGGCAGATGGACAATCGGACTCCACCTCTGGGGTCGGCCCTTTTTTTTAATAATCGCCGTCTTTAATTTACCATAGGAGCTAATTCTAAAATGGCTCTGTTTACCTCCTCTGGTCTCTGCATTTGGTCCTCCTTAGGTCCAGATTGTTCAGCAGGCATTCACCGTAATTTTCCTCCCAAGGCTCAGGAACAAAAAAGGTGAAAGAAATGAATGGGAGGTTGACTCCATTAGTGGTGCTTCATCCCGAAGGGAGAGGAGCAGTTAGCCAGGAAGCAGGTGTGTGTGTGAGGTAAATATGCTGCAACGAGTCTAAAACCTTAGTTTTACTCGTTTTTCTCATTGAGATCAGAAATTTTTGAGCACGTGGGTCTAAACTTCCCCATTTCATTGGATTTCAATGATGTTCCACAACATGACCCAATAGAAAACGGATGTATCTTCTGTAATATGTTTAAACCTTAATTGCTGTACTGTTAGCAGTAGGAGTTAATTAAGACATTTGAAATAATTAATATGCATTTATCCTTCTACCTACTTCTAGAATGTATTTTATTGATTAACATAGTCAAGATGATACATTAATGATTAAGAATAAAAGCCAATTTTGTTTTGAATCTCATAGTATGGTGTAAAACTTGTGAAATGTAACAACATTACGATCACCTATATTTTTAGATGTTAGTGACATTTTAAACTAATTAAGCCATGTTTAAATTTGTGAATGCTTTCAGTGCTTTGTCAAGCAATATAAATGCTTGAAGAAGTAGCATTTACTAGATGAAGTGTTGTATGAGAAACTTCAAACTCGTTGTAAGAAATGGACTGTACTTCCTTTACATAGAAAAATACAACACAAGTGGATGGTAACAGCTATATTACCTTGGACAAGTTTCTTTAACTTTTTGTGTCTCTGTTAATTAATCTTCAAAAGATAATAATGGCAGCCATTTTATACATCATTTTGAGGATTAAATATATAAATCTATGTAAAGTGCTGAGAATAGTGCCTAGCATATCTCAGTGTTGGCTTTGATAATTATTCCATGTTCATGTAGATGGGGACCTTCAGCCGCTCACCACAGTGGTGCGCACAGGTCCCTGTGGCTCTTCTTAAATCTTGTCACCTATGTGAAGTTAATGACTCTTTTCATTTCTTTATCCCTAGATTTTACTTCCTTTTTCTGGGAGAGCTCATCTCAGTTTTTGGCTAAATTTGTTACAGTAAAGAATGAATGAATCAGCATTTTAAAAATCAGGTGTAATAAGATACAGTGATCTCAGCACCCAGGAATGTCTTTACCGTCCAGTTGTCCCTCTCCGGGGGACTTTGCTGTGGTTATGAGATGCTTTTATATGTGGCCAAGCATAGGACAGTGTTATTTAGGGCACTCAAACACCCATTGTTTGTTTATATTTGGCAGGAGGTGGGGAAGCTCCCAAGATTGGGAGGGTGGGATGTTGGGGGGCAGGGGGCAGTAATCTCCAAGGGGCACAGGCAGGTGACCAAGCATCAGTGCTGATTCTGGTGTCTGTCAGATTTCCTCCCCCCCCCCCGGCACTCAGCACCAGAGGGAAGGACTAGGAAGAGGTTTGCCTGGGAAGGGTTGGAGACTTGCATGTGGGCCCTATACCGTGCAGATATTAGGCTCCTGGCCATTTTTACTATCCTCTAACATTTTTATTAGCCTTCTTACTGCTTTGCCTTTCAACACTTATAATGTGCTATCAGCAACAGGTCTTCCACAGTGGTAAGAATGATGGAGAGTCTCCTAGGAAGGAGAATGAGTTGAGTATTTTTCATTTTTATCCATATTCTTAAAACTCTGGGACTCATCATTATACTTTTGAATTAGAGAGGAAGTTGGCACCAGGTTGGTTCATCTTGGCAAACGTTCGAAGGTACAGCTTCTGAATGTATTTGTGAAGTCTTTATAGGACTTTAATTAACTTCTTGAGGACCCTGGGGTCATTATTTTCCCAAATGGAACTCTGTCATGGAAGAGGTATTTTCACATGCAGAAATGATTAAGTCATTCTCATGATGGAGCTGATGCACAAGAGAGGCTGACAAATTATCATTGAAAATTGACTATGATTTGAAAGTGTGTTAAGGAAACATCAGAGCATGAACCTTATCAGCATGCATGCTGTCATTTGAAACACTTCAAGACATTTGCATTTTACGGATTAAAATGTCTGCATACATACAACCTGGTTGACCTAGCAAGCTACTACCTTTCTTTCATTTTTTCTGTTACTAACATTCTCTGTAGGTTTAATAGAAAATGGCAAGCTGAGGGGAAGCTTTTCATTGCCATATCCGAACAGCGGAGAAACAACGTTAAATGTAACATTTAAATGCATATAGTGGCAGATTTCATAGATAATTAAACATGTCAAAATAAAGAACATAGCACAAGGCCCTTTGCTCACCTTTGAAATTGTTTTTGTTTGATTTGCTTACTAATTTTCAAAACATAAATTTTCGTTTTACTCACTAGAACAGATTAATGATTCTCTCCTGGATAAAACATGTACGTTGTACTCTGTCTACTACTTACAGCCGTCTTATGTACTGTGCGGGTGCCTGGTTTTGCAGCTTGTCTCAGAGTCAGCTGGCTCTGAGCTGGTAGCAGAACGAGGCGGAGCCTGTGCAGGTCTCTGTGTGCTTTCTACCCTTCAGAGTAAGAGGACTGGGAACGATGTCCCAGTGGGCGATACTCTCCAGAACTTTCTCCTCCACATGGGTCTGCCTTCCTGCATTTCTGTAGCTCCTTTGAAGTGTCCTTCCCTTTTAATGCCTTTCTGTTCGGCTCTGTTGGCGCCGCCTTCAGCTGCCCATAGAAGAAAGAACCCTTTCCTGGGTGGAGCTGGGCAGACTTACTGGTCAGAGCAGGTTCCGGGAGGAGGTTTGTTAGTGGTTGAGTAGAGGAACCTTGCTGTGGCTCCAAAATGTCTTCACTTGATGACATTTATCTTGTTATTTAAACCAGAGGTCAGCAAATCTTTTCTCTGGCCAGATAGTAAGTATTTTAGGTTTTCAGGGCTACCCTAACTGCTGTCCCAGTAGGAAATCAGTCACAGACACTGTAAATGAATGACGTGGCTCTGTTCCAGTAACACCTTATCTGTATACCTGATCTGAATTCCTATAACCTCAGTGCATCAGGAAATAGTGTCTTTCTTCTGATTCGCCTCTTCCCCAACCATTTAAAATTTTAAAACTCGTAGGCAGCACAAAAACTGAGGGTGAGCTGGACTGGCCCGCCTGGATTTGATGGCATTGTGCCAACCTCTGATTTAAACGAATGGTGTGTTGATATGGAGGTAGGTGTTTTTCAGACTCTTAGTTCAATGGATGAAGTGTTTTAAAAGTTTTACATGTTTCTTTATAATTTTGAATGAAGTCTTTATAAGCTTATATCATTTAGAAAATGGTGGTAATGTAGCTTCATAACAAAATGCTATTAACTCCTTAATATAAAATGTTAAAGGCATTGTGTTTTCTAAACAGTTTCTTGATTGTGTCAGACTGACATCTTAAGCTTCTAGTAGATTTAGTTGAGTCACAAGAGGAAGGCAGGGCCATCTCAGAATAAGCCCTCAGTGTCCCTGAAACAGGCCAGTCCCTCCTCCCAGTGAGTTTTGGGAGGCATTTATGTCATCCCTAAAACAGGTCCTCCCAGGTTCTCTACAGCCCAGCAGATGTGCGTAGAATATCCTTCTATGAATGTATTAAAATGATACTGTTTTAGTTATCTTGGGGTTTCCAGGTTTGCCTTCCAGGAGGGCAAGCATAGTCGTGAGTGGGACAGATTTTAGAACAAATTATGTAGCATAGGTCAGTAAAGCTTGAGAAGCACTTTTTGGGTCACTTGGTGGGCATTCAATGAGTACTTGGGCTATGAATGAATGAATTAGCATTTTAGTAAGGCAGAAAGCATCATGTTCACATTTCTGCAGTGAGAAAAAGACTTGAGGAAATCAAGTTGCACTCATTGCCTACACATTGGCCATCTACTGGATGTCAATTTTCAACTTGCTTCTAAGTGGTTCTTCTAATAATCCTGTTATGATTCTCCCTGGGCAAATATATTCTGTTCTTAGACCACAGGAAAAAGCCTTAAGAGTGGTTGGTACCTGTTTTTAAAAACTTAGAATTAAAAAAAAAGTTTCCAGTGAGACTTTTCAAAAAAGTGACATGTCATGGAAAAAGATGCAGGAAATGTGAAATTACCCAAGTGCGACACACTTGCTTTCTTGAGGTTGCCACTGGGTGAAGGATTTCGTTTAGCATTTGTTCAGAGAATTCAAATACTTTGTTGAAAATTTTACTGTATTATCATGGGTGTAGATGAGCTGCTAAGAATTGTCTATTGAGTATAATTTTGGGGTGTGTGTGTGTGAAATCTGCCACCTGGCTGAAAACAAGGTGATGCATTTTTTTGACGAGTGGTTTGTACAGTTATAACATACTTTCAAGAATGATTTTCCACTGGTGAATGCAATGCTTCAACACAGGGAGATGTAGCCAGAGAAATAGACTATTTCCTCCCTGCTCATTTCCTGATCTGCCTTGATGTGCGGCTTTGCCGTGATGTGACTGATGTTTGCTGAAGAGATCTATTTTCGGACCTTCTAAGAGCGGAATAGGATGACTTGAGAGCAAAGAAGGGTGCTTCCGATCCTTCTGAGCATCAGGGAGTGGACTGATGAGGAAATAATCACCTGCAATTACAAGTAAATGGATGTCAGACACTGAGGACTTGGCCAAGAAAAATGTCATATGACTTGTGTTCTCATGTATCCTTGGATACATGTCCTTGTGTTCAAATGTATCCTTGGATTTTGACAGCATCTTCCCTGTGAACATAACTCACCAACAGGTGTTCTACGTGATTTAGCTAAGTGAAATCTTGCATAAGGAAACGTGGACTGGAAGTAGTCACGTGGGAAGACATGAAGAAACCTGGAAGCATTATTATTTGGACAAAGTCCGTAAGAAAACTTACTCGGAGACATTTCTTATTCCATCCTTTAGGTGTGGTATGCTCTGAAAATTACTGTCTAAAATCTTGCTCTTTCTCCAGTTTTTATCTCTTCACAATAATTCATTTTGACTGATCATACCTAGGCAGTATCTCCTTATCATAGTAACAAAGGTCCATTGCCTTAACGTGCCATTTAGTTTTGCTTCTCATTTTGGGAGGCTAATTATGTGCAGGTGGCCAAGGCTTGATCCTGGCACAGGGGCCTCCCAGTATGCATCTAATTCTTCTGCAGGAGCCCCCCTCCCCCGGCGCCCCTTTGTCACACATGGACTGGCAGCTGTGCCACGGCACTGATTGGTGTCATCACTCTGAGCACCAAGTAGTTCAGACAAACCAGGGGCTATTTAAAGAAATTTAAGGGCCCCGGTTTGTTCAGCCTGTTGAAAAAACAATGTTAAAAAGGATTACATCTCTCACAAATATCAGTGGATTTTACTTAACTTTTGTGGAAGAACATTCCAGAAGTAGCAGAAAATAGTTTTTCTCTGTTCTCTCCCCACCTCCATTCCCAATATTAGTATCTTTCCTTTGTTCCATCTGCAGATTTTTAACATAAATATGTATGTAAGTGGACTCTGTATTAATTTAAAGGAAAAATACAGAAAGTAAAAAGCTGGTAGAGTAGAGAAGAGCACAGGATTTGCCAGGTATATATCCGGCTTTCAGTAAATACCTGTTTTATCCTCGCCCTTCCATCTCTTTCTTTTCTTGGCATCATCGCACTCCTGTATTTTTTGGCGGGGGCCGGAGGCAAGGAGGTGGGAGGGAAACTTCTAGTCTTCCGGAGAGAAAGAAACAATAAATAAAGGTGACAGTCTCTACCCACATTGGCTTTTCTAGGACTCAGCATGCCCTGACTCAAATCTGGAAGCTGAAAGAACGTCTTGAACGTAAAAGCCACCTTTCAGTCCCCCTCAAACTGTCTTTCTTTACCTTTTATGGTAGATTCGTGGTCACATTGCCATTGCTTCTATTAAAGTCACCTTCACATCAAGACAAGACTTTTTGGAAATTTGAGGAGAAGTAGTAAATAAAAAAAAAAAAGCGAAGCCAACTAGGTTAGAACCTATTTTACCAAAATTTGTTGGGTAGCTCTGGGTGACTCATGGCTCTGAGGCAATGGGGGGAGGTTTCCAAACCTTTCTGAGTAGTTCAGTGAAACATGTGCGGATGGGGGGTAAATCTCACTGCCTCCTGTCTGTCTGTCTGTCCTCTCTGTCTTGAACCCTGCCAAGATGAAAGGTAGTATCTGTTGCAGAAAAGGAAATTTGAGATAGAAATATGTTACTTCATTTTGGACATGATTAAGCTCTCCTGCAGTAAACTGCAGGGGGAAAATGCCAACCATTCTTTGAGTTGCCTGTGGGAAAAGTTTCAGTGTAAGTGGTGATGAATGCATGGAGATGAATAATGTAACAGGGCGTAGCGATGGATTAATATGTGTTTATTTTTGATGTACAAAATGATTTTACTCATGTCAAGACGTAGCTGCAAAATATTTTATCTTTGTTTTTTTCTTATTGATTATTTTTTCACTCATTCAACAAATTAATCACTACTACATAGCAGACACTGTTCTGGGCCCTATAGCTATAGAGTTTGTTAAAATAGGTAAGACCTCTATTTCTAAATGTAAGCTCTTGATAGTGAGGGATAGACAAAAGGAGATTGTGTTAATAACTGGATGATTAACGAAGTATATGCTAGAATGAGCCACGTGGTATTGGATTAGAGCTTGAAACATTAGTGTAAATTCATATTTTGCTTATTATAGATATAAATAGTTACAGATGGAGATATTTATAAATATGTGCTTATGTGTGGGTTGGTATACAAACACCCATTTCCCAGCTCTGTCTGTTGAGAGGACCTGAGAGTGACACTCCAGTAATAAAAAGCTCACCTAGCTCAGTTTCCAACACCATTCTCCAATAAAAGGGACCAGTCCCATACCAGATGGTATTCTTATACAATATGAAAGTGGAGTACCTTCTACCAGAAAGTAAAGAAGTGCTCAAAAAACACAAGGATGAGGGTGTAGCGTGGACTTTAGCAACATGTAGATCAGGGTCCAAATGTGAGCTCAGACATATACTAAGCTGTGTGACCAATGGTGATACCATATGTATTAGTTCCTTAATGTTGGAAGGTTAAATCAAATAACAGTTTCGAAGTTCTTGGCAGGTGATGGTGTTTTATTAATTCCTGACTCCTAATCTTGTTAGAACAAGTTTTAACAAATGCAGTTCTGCCAGATTGTGCATTTGTTATTTATTTACTTATCCACTTAATAATTACGACAGATACTTACTAATTACTTACTAGGTGCCAGACACCATTCTAGGGATTGGTGATGAACAAAAGAGTAAGCAAAAGACATGAACCCCCTGTCCTTGCCTGGGGTGGCTCTGTTGGTCGGGTGTCATCCCGCAAAGCAAAAGGTCACCAGTTGATGCCTGGGTTGCAGGTTCGGTCCCAGTAGGGGCACATACAAGAGGCAACTGATCGATGTTTCTCTGTCACACTGATGTTTCTCTCTCTCCCTTTCTCCCTCCTTCCCCCTCTCTCTAAAATAAGTAAATAAAGCACAGAATCCCCGCCCTTTGGGAACATCTGTTCTAGAGAGGAGATTGACAATGTGTAAGTAAAAACTTCAAGTACAGTACACCTCCTTATGGGCAGTTTTACCTCCTGCAGCTTCAGTTACCTATGGTCAACTGCTCTCCGAAAATACAGCATGGAAAGCTCCAGAGATATGCATCTCTTAACTTTTAAATTCTAAGTAACACAATGAAATCTCCAGCTATCCCTCTCCATCCTACCAGGACCTGAATCATTCCTTTGTCCATCATACCCACACTGTATGCATTACCCACCCATTATTAATAGCCATCTTGGTTATTAATGTTTTGGATTATAATTATTTTTATATTGATTTTTGTTATACTGATAATGAAGCAAGTAAAATACTAATATTGGGCTTACTATTTCTTGGACAGGTACATTTTTTTCTGTTAGAAACACATTTTATAAGATGGATTGTTTGGAAGAGAAGCTCTAACATCTTACTGAATGTTGTCAGAGAACTTGGCTACTTGGAGAATGAATGTTTGAGGCTGTAGTTTTCAAGCCTCAACTGGGCGATACAGCGGTCGTGTACACGACACGGCCACCTTGAAAGCCGTGCGCCGTGGGGGGAAATGGCTTCTTATGTTGTTCCTGGGGCTACAGACATGGACTTGTGGGCTTCCAAAATCTGTTCGAAACAAATGGCTCCCATAATCCATGCACCAAGATTCTGGACAGCTTGTCCTTTGTGCATTTCCATCACTGGCAGAGAATATGAGTGTAGAGGAGTTTTGAAGGATGAAGACTCCTTCTTTCTGCTAAGAAAATTTTTAATAATATGGAGACATTTTGCTTGAGCTTATGGTGCTTAGTCAACCAAAATGGAATCACCAGTTTCCCAAATTTGATGGGAAATGTCATTTGTAACTTAAAACCTTTAACTTTTAAAGCCCATAAGCACAAGTAAGTTATTCAGAATCTTTTATTCAGGAGAAAAGTGAGTGAGATGTTATGTTGATGGATACATGCAGGAAGGAAGAGTGATCATTCCTAGGGTAAGTAATCTCCATGGAACCTTGCTCTGGGTTTCCTGTTTGCTTGAGTGTCTTGAGTGGACTCGATTAGATCTACTGTTAGAAGCTTAAAACCTTTCACAATAAGTCAGCAGCGACAGATCTGGAGGGTTTATGGGAGCAAGCATCCCAATAATGGTGTCCCTTTCCCCGTTAGATGTCAGGAGAGCTGTGCTATGTGACTCTGCCCTCTAGTGCTTCCTGTTAACCAGAGTGTTCTTGAAATGTGGCTTGTGGTGCACAGAGCTCCACTAGGTTAGAGAGATTTCCACATACTTTTTAATCTTGTTTGAAAGTAAACCTGGCCCAGGTTCCACTTAAAAGGTTTTGACATCTGTTACTGTTTACTCAATTTGTTTCAAAAAAAGTGCCTGTTTTTCTGTCTGCATAGCTTTTGATTAAATCAAACATTTTCTGTTTTCTCTATTGCACTTCGCAGTTTTTGGAGCGTTTAGTTTTAATCTGTTCAGAGAGCAGGAAGAGGTACTTCTTAAATAGTATAAGGATATAAAGCATGTGAACTCAAGGAGAATGTGAAATCCACTTAAAGTTATTTTAGGGGAGTGCATTCACATTTTGAATGCCCGTTGAATATCTGGGAGCAACAAGTTTAAAGAGAAGACAATTGTAACATCTAGTGTTTTCTGCCAAAACATTTATCACATTTTAGACATTTTTGTCAAATAATACAAGAACATTCCTTATCTGAATTCATGTAACTAAAAGCAACCATTGAACAAATATTGGGGCAGTTTTGTTATTTGAAACAGCAATGGTGGTTGCATTTTGGCTTTTGTTTGGCTTCAGTTTTCTGAAAGAGGGACTTTTAGTTTGCATAGGACAACATTTTAAAGAGAATTAGATGGGAAGCGATTTTTATGATGTAAAACTTATGAACTGTATTTGAAAATGAGGGTTTTAATTACTGCTGATTGTTTTACTAATGGCAAGCCATCTTGCTTGAGGGAGAACAATTTTCCAAGCAGCTTAAATTCTTAGTTAACAACTAGAGGAACCTTAATTAAGTGCTAACTATTGAGGCACACCATCATCTCCTGAGGTTCGTGGTTGGTGGGAGGAGGGGTGGAGAACATTCTCTCCCCTGGTTGTGAATCCCAAGGAAAAGCTCTATACTTGGAAATAACTGGGAATGACAAAGGAAGGAAGGAACAAGGAGAGATAAATGTAATCTTTTTCTAAATGGGAAATACAGTTTTACTTCAGAGGTACAAGGCATTTCAAGAACACTCGTAGTGGGTATCTGGTAGATTATTTGCTTGGAGACCCATGCATACCCATTCCAGATCAACGAGGCCACAATTATCTTGGTTTGATGCACAGGAAGTATGACATATTAGTTGTTGAAAATAAACAGTATGTGTGTAACTTTAAAAACTTGGTTTCGCACACTGTCCCTATCATCTTGGCTGAGTAACTCAGGTATCGAGAAGTACAAGACAGCACAGCAAAAGGTACAAGGACTGTTGTGCTCCAGCAGGGAAAACCATGTCAGCTCTGTGGTCTTCAGGAGTCACAGGTGGAGCTGGGGCCTCTAGGAATATGGAGCTTCTGTTAGTTGATGACTTGGTCATAACATTCATTAAACATATTTTAAATAGGAACAAAGTGTGGTACTGAATTTTAAGTGAATAAATATATGAAATAAATATGCCATCTTTTATATAAAGATGTACACATAGTATTGGATTGGCTAAAAAGTCCATTTAGTTTTTCCATAAAGTAAAAGACACATTTTTCATTTTTACCAATAACTTTATTGATTTGGATATTTTGAGTATGTCAGCTCTCTCCCATGTGGTATAACATTGATTGTTCTCAGTGTCTTGATTTGATCACTGTCACCTTTAACTGACCAACTGGACCATGGAGCATCTTTCAGGGAGAAATTTCCAGCATGAAACTTCACAAACCACTTTTGACATGTTTGATCAGTCACAGCACCTTCCCTATACACTGCACAGATCTTTTTTTTGCATTTCAGTTGCATTTTTAACTTTCTTGAAATAATAAAGCATAGTATGCCAAAAATGTTACATATTTTCTTCCATCTTCAATATTTAAATGGCTACACAAAAATTCACCAAATTTGATGTTTTTTAAAAATACACACTGATATGACAGCTCACACAATACAATGTAACGAAATTGTTTTGAGTAAAGTTAAAGACAGCTAAGCATATTGAAGCTATCTTATGGAAAAAAACCATACAAACTTTTTGACCAACCCAATACTTTGGCCTTCTCAAACATTGAAATGTATTTCTAGTCCAACATGGATTTCAGAGAATATGTAAAAGCTAAATATGATAAGAATTAAATACATTATTATGGTTAATTTATAAATTGAATATTTTGGTAGCATATGCTTTAGTTTGGAGAGCTGGAAAGATATTCTTTATTAGATATTAATACAGTAAGAAAAGCGACCTATGTTACTTAGTAAGTGACTTTTTCTCTCAGCAGCAAACCCTAGGGTACTAAATGATATAAACACATAGTAAATTAAAATTATTTTTGCATGGACAATAACATGCTTTCAGCAGTTAAAACCTTTAGCAAAATAGAGCATATTAATTTTTTATGGCAGTATTGCAGCAAAGGGTTGATATAAAACTGGGACATTTTTCAATGAAATAGCATTAAAGTTTCATTGAGAGTAAGGAGAGAAATGCTAACATTAATAACATATCTACATTGCATGTTCTACATTAAAAGATACTCATTTCACCTTTTCCTAGCAGCTCCACAATGACATAAGATTACTATTCCCATAAAGAACTAAAAGAATATTGGCCATCGTTGAAGGTACTTTTAGTTTATAGTCTGAAGACAAGGCTCTTTAAATAAGGTGTTAGGTATGCGTGGCTGACAGATGTGTGATATGAAAAGTGACACAGAGCTCCTTATCAACGTGAGTCACAATTTGGCCAGCACTTCAGAGGTTAGAGCACTCATTTCTCGTATGGAATCAGTCTGAAAATGGATTTCTTCTAGATGTCTGACCAAAAAAAACCCCAAAACAAAAAACCCAAACCAAACGGTGCCAGCAAAGTGACTTTACAGAGATTAAACTATACAATTATTATCTTTCAAGCATCTGTTAAATCCATTCAGAACTCAATAAATGGATATATTGTTTGTTATGTATTTATAGATATTTATGGATTAAAGATAACTTGATGGCATAGCAAACAAAAGTCGAAAGTGATGTAAATTAGATAAATGCTTACTTCAAGCAAATCCCAACATGTCATTTCCAGGATTGAGAAGTCTGGCTGAGAGTCATCTGGATTAGGAATTTAAGGGCGTGGTGGGTGCCTCCCAGGCTCACTGTGGCCGAACCTGTGATGAGCTCCCGAAGTCAGCACACTTGGTGGAAGTCTGCACCGCCCTGCGACGGCAGCTTGTAGAGACTGTTACTGATACTAACAGTAGCTGCTGTTTATTGACTCTTCTGTGCCGGGTACCTTCCAAAGTGCCTAAGAGGCATTGCTACAGTTAATGCTCAGAAATGCTGGTAAGTGAGTGGTCTAGAAAAATGTAACCCGCTTTGAGGTGTTTCAGTGTTAAGTTGTGCCAACATTTAACAAGATCAATCAAAATCTCTGGATTTCAGACAAGTTAGGGAGCCTGAATGTTAGTTTATGAGTCACCACACATCACTGAGGGACTTGGGGTAAATCTAATATTTTACTAAACAATACCGTTAATATGTATGTAAAAATTTAAATAGTTGAGATAATATAAAAACCAGGGGTGTAAAATGAATAATCCCTCCTTTCACTTACCTCCCAGAGCCCACCCCAATTTATCACCCCAGTCTAGGTAGTCACTATCAAATGACTGGTCTGTGTAGCCGTTTGGACTTTTGGAAGAACACTAGCTGCATTGGAAGTTACCAAACGTATGCCCACTTCCTGTGCATCTTATAACCTGTGAACCTGCTGAAGAGTTACTGTGTTTTTCCAGTGTAAGGCATGAATGCAGCCTTAGTTCCTGTGCCACTGACCCTCCTTGCTCATCTAGAAATGCCCTTTTTCTATTTTCTGCTTGAAGGCATGTCCTCTTCCTTTCCAAGTCCAACCCAAGAGCCACTTACCCACTAAGACGTCTCTGATCAGTCCAGCCTGTGTGCACTCTGCTTCCTCTGGGAACTCCCATGCGATTTGATCTTTTTTGTGCTTCTGCAGTTGTGCATACACTTTTGTCTCTCCGCTACACTGTGGGAACGTAAGGGCAGGATCGGCACCTGGCCACATGTGTCACATTGGACGGTACCTCAGTAAAGGAAGTTTATTAAAGTGAATGGTTGTGTATAAAATGTGTGCGTTCAGTGCCACCGTATTTGTTTTTCCACATCTAAATTTTCATATTACCTTACTGCAGTTCTCTGTGGTCCAAATGACATTGTTGGTTCTTGGTTTTAGTAATAGGCAGAGAGATGCATTTAGTTCAGATAGCATAACTAGCTTCAGGTGGTGAGAAAAAGCATGATACCACTTACGGGCATATCTTAATATTTTAACAGATTTATTCTTAGCCAAGTAAAGGAAGCAGGATTTAAAAACAATGGCGGGTCCTGCAGTTGGATCTCTCAGGGGGCTTTTCATGTCGTAGACATTGGGGAGGAGTGATGAAGTACTTCGGGCTCCACTTGTGTCTCTGATTGAGGGTAAGAAATGGATGTCTGCTTTCACTGGGAAAGTCCTTTGTAGGTGATCTTACTCTGTGGTCTTACACGTATCTTGTTTCAATAAGGGTTTCTTTCCACAAGACTGAATCCTGCCAAGATCTGGCTTAGTTTCTCTGAGGTGAATTAATGAATAGCCTGAAAATGCCTTGTGACATGGACTTTGGTAACACTGTTATTTCTCTTATGCCATGCACATAATCAGATCACGTGTTTTAACTATATTTTTGCACGCCGGTCCAGAAACTTTGAACAAATCTCATGTTTGGAGAGAAAGTAAAAAGTTCTTTGTTAGACAAATAGGTAGGTAGGTAGCAATTGTCTGGTTTATGTCACACACATTGTAATATGCCAATCACTGTGTATTCATACCAATGGATGGACAAAAAATGCATTTGGTAGAAGTCATTTTATCATAGTATAATTGTGAGTAAAATGTAAATAAAAATACAAAGCTCAACAAAAACCTTTTCATGATTAATGACTGAGCTACTGGAAGTACAGCCATTGATCAGGATGAAAGCATGAGTGCCTGCTGCTGCCACCGGCATTCGAGATTGTTCTGGGAGTGCTAGCTAACGCAACTGGGAAAGGGGACAGAAAGTGGCCTACGTGCCATTCCCTCACACTGGCATCAGCGTAAAATGTTACTCTTTGCTTTCACCCCAAAAGGACAACAAGAAGAAAGCAAAACCAAACGGTCATTTTTCTTTTATTCACATTCTTCTAGTGCGTAGGGAGATCAGCCCTCTTTTTCTATGTTTATCGGCAATGTTAAGAGTGAGATGAAGTGTTCACTTGCATCGGTAACTGGAGGAATTCTGATGGACATCGCCTTTCCACAGCTCCCACACGCAGTCTTAAGGCAAAGATGTGAGCCTAATATCTTTGTCCTTCTGGGAAACAAAATAAGGAGTCAGGCTCAAAATCTGGAAAAGGGACTTGGAGTGTCTGAATAAATGGATATAGTGTTTTGGAGAGTGGATCTAGGACCGTTTATCTGAATATAAAATCTTCCACTCCTTGACCGGCAGCCACACCTCAAGGGGTTTATTCTAAGGATATAATTCTATCTGAAACGATGTATGTACATAAATATTGTTTCTGTCTTGTTTGTGATAGAGGAATGTTGGGAAAGACCTGAATGCTTATCCGTAAGGGCTGGTGAGTGGTTATGTAAATTATGTCCCCTCAGTACCAGGGAGCATTCTGAAGCCAGTGGCATTTATTGACTTGGGAAGTTTTTTAACCTACCATTGAGGACAAAAAATCAGTTTGTAGAACATGTGTATGCTCTCATTTCACTTAGTGATATATAGATCCATAGCTATACATCAACATATCTATGAATATAGAAAAATAGAAACAAATTGTTAAAGTATTGACATTGATAATTAAAATATGACAGGGGAGGAACATGCAAACATGAAGCTGTTGGGGAGACACAGAAGATACTAACAGTGAGCTCTTCGGGCCACAGGGTTTCAGAGAAAGGCAGGCCAGTACAGCAAGAGAGGTCAGAGAGGGTTTCGTGCAGTGGGAAGCACTTGAGTTGATTCATTTTCTAGTTGTCGGGATTGAATGGGTGGAGAGGCAGGAACGGCATTCCAGGTAGGTATAAAGCACTCGTCCTCGATGTTTGTGTTAAGCAGTGAGGCAGGTGCTGAGAATCCCATGTAAGTGATGGCCTTTAGACACACGGAGCTTAGGG
Organism: Desmodus rotundus; assembly: GCF_022682495.2. Classification (NCBI taxonomy): domain Eukaryota; kingdom Metazoa; phylum Chordata; class Mammalia; order Chiroptera; family Phyllostomidae; genus Desmodus; species Desmodus rotundus. Next base: position 188,566,593 of record NC_071387.1, on the reverse strand, counting down.
GCCAGTGGAGAATAAAAGTGCATACGTTACAATCCAGTATGGAAAGTGCCCAGGGCACTGTGAGAGCACTGAAAATACCTACTCAGCCTTGAATGTGTGGACAGGGGTAGAGGACGAAGGGTGCATTGGGGAGGTTTTTAGAAGAGGTGAGTATCTGTTGAAACACAGAGGATGCATTAGCTCTGTGGAGAAACAAACATCAATGATTGTTTATCTCAGACTTGACCATTACACTGATACAAAAGGCCATTTCTAACTCACTAACAGATAATGTGTTAAACCCTTTTGGAAATTGCAACACTTTCTCACTCACAGAGACAATGTGGGCTTCTCAGGCTTTCCCATGGCGGCCGTTTAGCCTGTGTGCTCTTTATTGTAGGTAAATGGATTTCTGGATTTGGGGAGGCGCGAAACAATTTCTTCTTAACTTCAGTGCCTCCAAGTTCACGACTGGCTTTCAGGGCCCAGGAAATCAAACCTTCTCCACTCTGTACCAGTTCTGAGCAATGAAGCCACCTTCTTTTGGTAGACTGCAGCCAGAATTGGTTCCCACAGCTTCCTGCTATCCCTGAGGCAGACACAGGACCCTTCAGAAGTCTAAGAGTTATATAATTTATTTCTAACAATGCGCTCTTTCATCGAGGAATGACTCCTAGAGAATAAAGTGTATACATCTGAAGTTGATGAATTTTTACAAGTATCTACACTTGTATAACCACTACTCAAACCAGTCCCCAGCAGGCTCACTTATGCTCCCTATAGAATAACCGATCAGCACCGGTCCTGTTGTGGCTGGCTGTGCCCTACTCTAAACACAGCCCCCTCAAGCATGCCATCTGCCATGACAGCGAGTGAAAGAGAGCTCTTGGGAAAGTTCCTTCCTTTGAAAAAATGAATTTAAGATATGTTGAGATACTTTCAGTATTTTCACTCTGGTAAACTTGAAAGCTCTTAGCTCAGTATCTTCGTGTCTCTGTTTCTGTCTTTTTAAGATTTTTAGCACAGAGCAGCTACACTAGAAGTTCCAGTTTTACCCTTGGTACATACAAAGTACTACAAAGTACTACAGGGGAAGGTAAGAGTTGTACTGCCTAAGAAATGTATCTGCAACAGCCTGTATTTCTGCTTCCACACTAGCTGGACTGCTTTCAAATTGTGCTACAGCAGAAAGCTAAAATGAGATTATTGATTATCCCCCAGTTTAGTTATTATGCCCAAACTTAAAAACTTGCAAACAATCCACTCCAGTTTCCTGCATCTTTCAGCCTTTCAAACCAGAACTTTGAATTTGTTTCAGGTTTTTATTGTTAGGGCCACAGTTACCTTAGATATCACATATGTATACTTCATGCTCCTGAGATCATAATGCTGGTGGAGTGGGCCCAGACTCAGTGGTCCCAGAGTTCAGGGGTCTTTTCACTCTTCTCCAAGGGGTCATGAGCTGCAAAGAATTCTGCATTTTTGGCTGGAGGTCTTCCTCTCTCAGCGTGAATACTCTTTTAAAAACTCTTCCAACCATCTAAGGTAAAAAGGAAAAAAAAGAATGCTGTTAGCAAAATTAAAGGCTTTGCTTAACTGTACCTTGTTTTGCTTACTTGTGGTATTAACTGATGAGTAGCAGACATCAACTTCCGGGAGTTAGAATATTGGGTGTAATACAAAGAAGACCTCTGGGGGAGGCTATAGGGACCCTGCCTGCCCCTTTAATTTAATAAAATAGAAACAAGTTGGGTCTTGGCCTTTAAACAGGAGTATTGTCAAGATCACCCACCTGTGACTGAGAAGGCTAACCTTATGTCCCAATTCTTTTATTTACAAAAGCAATCAGTTTTATGCTATTTTTAAAAATTATTATGAACTTTACATTCATATATCCAGTAACTAAATGCAACTGGATGATACACCCCATTTATGAAATTTGGAGGGAGTATTATTGAATTAGATAAGAGATTTGAAATCCTTCCACACAAAACGATCTTAAAGATCCAGTACATAAAAAGGGTCAAAGTTGATCTCCTTATTTCCCTGGACAAACACGGACAAAGCTTACCCAGAAATGGGAGGAGCTTCGCTCTGCGGGCCCGCACCTGAGGGTCGTGTCTCGCATGGACACTGAAACACAGAGACAGTGATTCCGTGGAAAGTGGTAGCAGTGGCGTTCATCAGGAAGAAGAGCATCTTCATGCATTTGATTGGATGAAAGCTTGTGCTAGAATGAGAAACAAAGGACATAGTTTATATTTTTCCCAAAATATGCTTCTTTTTTCCTGTTTTGTTTTGGTTTCTGGTTCCACATATATATGAAGTCACATTTGTCTTTCTCTGTCTGACTTATTTCACTTAGCAGAATGCCCTCTGGGTCCATCGATGTTGTCACAAATAGCAGGATTTATATTCTTTCTTACGGCTGAAAAATATTCCATGGTAGAGATGTTCCATACCATTTTTATCCGTTCCTCTATTGATGGACACTCAGGTTGCTTCCATATGTTGGTTATTGTAAATAATGCTGCGATTGATAGAGGGATGCATATGTCATTTTGAATTAGTGTTTTGGGTTTTTCTCCAAAGTGGAATTGGGTGGGGAGTCCTTCTTTGTCTCTTGTTACAGCGTTTCTTTTAAAGTTTATTTTCTCTAACAGAAGTATTGCAACCCCAGATTTGTTTCGTTTTCATTTGCATGAAATACTTTTTCTTGTCCCTTTACTTTCAGTCTGTGTGTGCATTTCATCTGAAACGGGTCTCCTGTACGCACCGTATGCATGGGTCTTGTTTTCGTATCCATTCAGCCACACACTGTGTTTTTGTTACAGAATTTATTCCACTTGTATTTAATGTAATTATTGATAGATATGTAGTTTTTCCCATTTTATTCACATTTTTTAGCCTGTTTTTTTCTTTTTTAAAGAAGTCCCTTTAACATTTTTTGTAGTATTGGTTTGGTGGTGATGAACTCCTTTAGCTTTCTCTTCTCTGGGACAAAATACAATTCTATCAGCATCAGCAAACTGATCTTTTCATCACATACATCATTTTATGTAGAATAAGTATATTTGGTCCTGTCTTCTAACACCACTTTTTCTTTCATAAAGAACTGTATTAGTCTTCTTGGGCTGCTATAGCAAAATAACACAGACTGGGTGGCTTAAGCAACAACAATTTATTTCTTCACAGCTCTGGAGTCTGGGAAGTGCAGGACAAAGGCGGGGCTGGTTTGATTCCTGCTGTGGCTCTCTTCCTGGCTTGTGCAGTGCTGCCTTCTTCCTGTGTCCTCACACTGAGGCCTCTCTTCTTCTCAGACCGTTGTTCTAGCAGATGAGCCCCCGACTGATGATCTCATTTAACACAACTACCTTCTGAAATTCCTATTTCCAGATACAGTGACATGGGAGATCAGGGTTTGAACATAGGACTTTCGTAGGAGACATACTCAGTTCATAGCAAAACATTACTTCTGGACTTCAGTACATATCTACAAAACAAAAGCAATTTAGGTGTCGATTTTATTTACAGTCTGGGATGGACCCTGAGATTTAGTTTATAAATTATGTCCAGCTGTCTTGGTGAAGAATGGGCCCTTCCACATTGCCTTAGCGTAATGGAAAAATCCAGAAAAGCTCATATTGCCCCTAAATTTGTGGGCCTTTCCAATTAAATTTGCTGCTTTTCCTTTAAACATTACTCCAGGGGGCCTGTCAATTATTATCTAAGAGCTGTTGATAGCATTAACATCAGTGAATGGATCAGTTTCTCCTAGAGAACATTGGGTAGAGGTCATGGTAGGGTCAGGAAAGGCAGTGAGTTTAAGGCCCTGGGAGGCGGAGCTAGCTAGAGATGAAGGCCTGCCCTTAGAAGTCTGGGGGCAGATACCTAGCACCAGGACACAAAGGAAGACAGACAAAGATGAAAGAGAAGCCCGGTCTGGAAATTGAAGGTATAGAAACAACAACAAAATACCTGCCTCTTATTATTCTAGCCCTACTCAGTGCTTGCAATGGAAGTCATTAATTTATGTACTTTTTCCAGTTAATGAGTGGTCTTCGACATGTTGATAAACTTTTAATTTTACATTTACAGGAGAGCTGCGGAGGTGATGTGCAGAGATTTTGTTTATCTCACACCCAGGTTTTCTTGTGTTACTGTGGTGCTCTTGCCACAGTGGAGAAACACTGACACATTATTATTGACCAAGCCTCACACTCCACTAAACTTTTATTAATTTTCTCCAGATACGCTTTTTCTGTTTGAGGATCCTCTCCAGGATATCATGCTACCTTTAGTTGTCATGTCTCCTTAGGCTCCTCTTGGCTGTGACAGTTTCTGGACTTTCCTTGTTTTTGACCTTGACAGATTTGCGGAGTATTGGGCAGGTGTCTTTTAGAATGCTCCTCAGTCTGGGTTTGCTGATGGTTTTATCTTAGGTAGACTGGAATGGGTTTTTGGGAGCAAGACCTATAGAGTTGAGGTGCCATTCTCATCACGTTGTATTAAGGGTACATCCTATCCACATGAGTTATTACTGCTGCTGTTGACCTTGATCACCTGATTTGAGGTAGTGTTTGTCAGGCTACTCCGCTGTAAGGCCACTTCCTCCTTCCTCCGCAATCTTCTCTTTGAAAACAAGTCAAAGGGTGGAAGATCTTTGACTTTAGTAAATGAACGTATCCAGCTCTTTTCTACTAACCTCCAACATTTAAATGTATCCCATTTGTAACCCTTATTTTAGCTCTGATGGGAAGATTTTTGCCTAGAGATTGTGCTGTGAGCTCCATGTACTGTCTTTTTCTCATTTCTGCTATCAGCTGTCACTCTTAATTTTGCTTTTTTCTGTTGTGGGCACATGGCATTTAAAACCAAGATTAAGATTGAAAAAACTAATCAGCTATCCCCATGTCTCCATTTAATTTAAATGTTTGCCTAATAGCCTAAAAATTCAGATAATGAACTGAAAATTATTTTTAAATCACAGTGTTTGGCACTGCTAAATGATATACTTGCTCTGGTACCATGCATTTCTCACTTTGTTATTAAATTACAATATAATTTCACTGGCAGTGGGACCATGTGACTCATATCTGAGCATTCCTCTGTGTGCTTCATCAACAGAGTGCAATATGTTGCTTTGATTAAGAATCAGAATGCACATTTTAACAGAAAGTGAAAGCCCCCAAATCAGTCAAACTAGCTGATGGAAAAGCGAGAGATAGGATTATGGGATAAAGTACAGAGAAAGTTCGGGAGCACATGTGTGATAGTTAGTGGTAGAGAGTAAGAGTGTGAGGGGGATGCTGTTGGAAAGTGCTCTGTTACAGAGAGGGCAGTGAGGACCGGCTGCTTATTGTGCATCAAGACGAGCGCCGCACTGGGAAGCGTTCTGGACATCATGGAGCAATTCGATGAATCCCATTTTAGAGGGCATTAAGTCATCTTAATGAATAATTGGAGGGCGCTCAAGACCAAACTCAGACCTGAGGATTAACTTTACAGCGTTCCTTCTGATTTTCTCTGAGAAATAATAATTAGCATTTTCTTGTTTTGCCATGTGTAAAGTTATTTCATATGCATTAATTCAAAAATCCCTTAAGAAAAATCTGTGGTGATGATTTTATAAATAGTTCATTTTGCAGGTGGGTACAGTGAGACTAAGGGAGGTTAAACAGTTTGTTCTGGATCACTTGCTCTGAAATAAAGAACCGGGAATTTCTGTCTGTTTCAGTTCAAGTCAGTTGGTTTCAGTTGACACGGAGTGAGCAGCCTCCTCTGCTAGGGACTGCTGAGCCAGAGGGAGTCTGCACACGGGTCTCCAGACTGCAGCTCTTACCCGCAGACCCACGGCCATCCATTTAAATCAAAGTCCCTCTGAAGTCCTGCCAGTGTTTTGAAGAGATTTCATCATTTGGATGCCTAAGCCAGGTCTGCTTTTAGGGGACTCACCAAACTCAGACCTGAGGATTATGACTGCAGCCCCACTTCATGCCCATGTTCCTAGATGGACCTACATGAAGTTCTCTCAAACACCTGCCTCCCTCTCTTTGACCTTGTTCTGTTTTGCAACTAATCGCTCTGGTTTAGGCAAACAGACTGAATTAGAGCTGGAGAAAAGTGCCTGTGTGCCTTGGAACACTAACAGGGCTTGCTTTTGCTTAGGACAGTTCTCCTCCCCAGGCACTTTCTTGTCGATGAGTGTATCAGATTAGCTGCTTGAGAGATCACAGGAGCTCTAAAGATGTAGAGCAAGGCTGGTCCATTTTAGAGGGAGAGAATGTGAATATTCAGTGGCATGGGGAGCCAGCCCCTCCTGAGAGATGATGGGAGGAGGATCAGGCTAGCCAGGGTGGACCAGGGCAGCCAGATTGCCTTGGCTCGGGGCATCGGACAGAGTGTTGTTGGAGGGAGAGGGAATGTCTGGGGACTAGGAGCAGAGGGCAGGACAAGTCTCCCTGCCAGCTGTCCTCTCTCACCCCGCCTTACCTCCCTGGCTCCAGCATGTTCATGGTGGTCTCTTACCTTCTACCTCCCTGTGCTACCTTAAGTGTCAGAAACAGAACAAAGTTATCAGCTGGAGAGCTTGCTGTAGAATGAGCCAAGGACAAGTAAAGAAACCAAGGAATAGAAAAAGGAGAAGGGAAGAGATACGGGCACAGGGTATTTTGCCCTTTTTAACGCCTAATGCAGTTTGCTTTTATACATTAAAGGGTAAAATGCATATTAAAAGGTAAAATGCACAAACTTTCTCTTTCAGTGGAGCTAACAGAATAGAGGAAGGCAGTAGCAGCAGTAACGATGAACTTGACCTGGGTCGCTAGATTGCACACACTGTGCTCCGTGGAAATGCTGGCATCCAGAACTTGTAGGCGGTTTGAACCCTCAGGGCAAAGCCAGACTGCATTGTAGTCCTCTAGAATATATATATATATATATATATATTTTATCTGGTTGCTTTATGAGCCTTCTACTTGGCTTCAGACGCTGTTGGGCTCAGAAGAGGCATTTTGGAACCTGTCCCAACAGCCCTGGAGTGGAATTACTTTTAATGTTATTTTAACAAGGAAAGTGAGCTTGAGTTGGGTGGATGATGACTTAGGTACCAGGTTGCTCAAAAAAAAGTCATGTTATGATTGTAAGTTCTTGGATGCTTTTGTCTCTTAAAATCTCACCTTAGAAATGGCTTGCCTTTGCTAAATGGAGTACAGTTTAATAATTTTCACCCCTTTTAACTACTTGTTAGCTATTTTAGTTTTAGAAACCATTATGCCAACTCTTCCAGTGAAGTTTTTAGTCATTTTGGCTTGTGACGGAGATAGAATCTACTGTTTTTCCTTTTAAAAATGCTCACAAGGCTGCTTTCTCAATTTTTGGCAGTGAGTCAATCATTTGGAAATCATGGGGTGGCTCTGTTTGGCCTTTTAAAATCTTTATATTAAAGTGATTTGCCAAGAAAAAAGAAAAGAAATCTGAAAAATCAGGCAACATTCTGACTGCTGAAGGTCTTGAGCGGGGGGGGGGGGGGGGGGGGGGGGGGGGGTTGGGGGGGGGGTGGTCCCTGTGCCGTGAGGTAATGAACTTGAAGTACCTGGAGAACAGAAAGTACTTTCCACAGTATTGATGTTTTGGAGGTACTGCTACTTTTTTTTGCTCAAGATCAGAATATATTGTTATCATGTTTCTTGGCTCTTGAGTTTCAATTCACATTTTCAAGGTAATTAGAAAGTAGGTTTTATTGGTTTTTAAAAATGTCCATTTTCATCAAACTACTAAAGTGAACGTGCTGTGTAGTCGATGGTGGCCCAGGCTGTTTAGCTTCTGGTGGATGTGTTTCCCCCACATTTTCTTTTGAAGACTTCCCACGGCCTTCCCTGCCTTTATTTTGCCCATGGCAAGTGATCAGGGTGTTTACGGGTCCTCTGTTTCCAGATGGCCTTCATGTCCTTGTAGACACTGTGGACCGCTTAGGAAAGGGCCACGCTTTGTGTTTATTTTACTCGGTACCTGAGATTTGGGGAGTGTTCACTGCCAACAAAGAGGACTTGGGCTGCTAAACTCTTCTGCGTTTAGATTTCGGAGGAGGACGGTTTATCTCTACTGGTAGACCGCTAAGACCGAGGGCGGTGTCTGGCGCCCAGCAGGCATGCCGGAAGAATGTGTCTGCATGTGGTGTGTTGTACATCAGCTAGTAGGTAAAGCACAGTGCTTCACACACAGTCAGATGTCCTGTGCAGAACTCCGGGAGGAAGAGTTTAGGTGGTTCTCTTCCGTTGGTTTGGCAACTAGATGATTCTTCCAACTTTCAGAATAAACCAAGAGTCCTGCAGTGTTGGCTGTGCGCCCCTCCCCCCACCCCTGAATCCCCACTCCCATTGCCTTGCTTCACCATTACTTTAGGAAAAGAGTAAAGAACGATTTTGACTGGTACCTGTCCTCTTAAAGCTGCACCAGGCACATAATAAGCACTATGTAAAGGTTAGGCATTAATATGATGTTAGGGGTGTTTCAATATTTTTTTGACTGAGTTTTAAAAAATTAAAAATAGATACATTTTAAATTTTACTAAATTATGTTCAGTTCCTCCTCAGCATTAATGATGAATGTAAGATTTCTCTCTTTTTACTTCAATATAACATGAAGAATTAATTACACTGACTCATTTTCTAACATTGAACAGTCCTTGCACACCTGGCGTGAGCCCCATTCTGTTGTACACGTGAGCTTGCACATGTTTACTTTGAGATTTCTGCACTGGGATCGTAGTGGCATTTTTCTGCGGTTTCTGTCTACGTGGGTGTGCTGTCTTTGTCACATGTTGTTGGGGATGTTATGCTGGTTTCCTAGAAAGAACCCAGAGCTTCCCTTACTTTTCCGTGTGTGTTATAAATAGCACTGAAATTAACTGTTCCTTTAACAACTTGTGGGATTCACAAGTCTGGTGTAGTTTGGGAAGGGTTATTCTTTGATAATGTACATCAATTTTATTTGTGGTCATTGGTAATGTGCAAAATCACCCATTCATTTCAGTTTTTACATTTATTATAATTTTTTTGAGCTGAGAAGTTTTTTTTCTGATTTACATATTCCATGAATAAATTGTGGTCACTTCTATTTTTTTCCTTCTTGGTTTTGGCTATTTAAGGATTTATCTCGTTTGTTGTCCTCAGATTTTTTGACTGGAGAAACTCTTTGTCTCTGATTTGTTAATGTAAGAATAAGTTCAGGCTGTGAATTTTTCTCTGAGCACATTGCAGCTCTGTCCTAGAGATTGTGATAGAATATTCCATTTTCACTATTTTCTGCATATTCTGTATTCTTGGTTGTGATTTTATTTTTGACATTAAGTTTATTTTAGAGAATTAAAAATTTTAGATGGTAGGATCCCTTGATTTTCTGGTTTTGTCATAAGTTTTCATTTTTATTGCATTATGAACAGAAATCATTTCATTTTTGTTTTTGTAATTGATTGAGGCTTTGTTTATTTATTTTACCTATTTAGCGGTCAACACATTCCATGGAGATTTGAAAAGAAGTCACACTCTCCATCTTAAGATATAGAATTCTATTTATATAACAACAGCTTTATGACCGTTTTTATTGTTTAAGTGGTTCTTTGTCAGAAAGAGATACTGTACATTTCAGTACTTAATGATTCTTATACTTTTGTATTTCGTGTAGGTTTTGCTATATGAATGATGATGCCATATTTATAACTGTTAGATGCTCGTTGTGGATTGCACTGGCTATAGTTTTCAAGTAGCTTTTTCTTATTGGATGCTGATTGCTTTGAATTCCTTGTATCTGAAATTAACATAAAAGCCCCTGAGTGTGTGTTGGTACTTACCTGGCATGCCTTTGCCCAACCTTTTTCCAACTTTTTGAGTCACTTTAAGTGTTTCTTACATAAAGCGTACCATTTCTTCCATTTGGGAACCAGTCTGTAGGTCTTTTGGTTTTGATATTTAATATAATGCAAATACATTATTTATATAATAGATGTATTTAGTCTTAAATCTGTAATCATATTTTATGTTTTTCTTTATTTCTCAACTTTTTATTATATGGTCTTGGTTTAATTTTTTTTCCTGTTATTTGGAAAGTTCCTGTCTTTCATGTTGTAACTCTTTTAGTGATAACCTTTATAACTGTAACTTCATAGTTCTTTTTAGTTAATTATATTTATTTAGGCAGTATGTTTATGCCCCAAAACCTATCAAGAAATGAACATAATTCCACTTATTTCTACCTTTCATTACTTCATTTTGCTGCCTAATTTAAGTTGATTACACTATATATTTTTAGCTATCCTCTATTTACTTTTATATTTTGGTATACTTACATTGCTTTTCCTTTTCCTCTGTCAGATTTGAATTTTGTGTGTGTACCCTAACTATCATTGCACTTCACCACCTCCCTGCTTCTCTTCCTGGGTGCGAAGTTTAGTTAGTTAGCCGTCTCTACGTTGTCATAGTATGTGCTGTTTTCATTCTGTTCCACAGCCGTAGCGTCCACAGTGCCTTTAATTCTCAGTCTTTGGCTAAATGCACTGAGCAGGCACTACTAGTCATTTGCTAAGGTTTGTTATTTGTCTCAACTCTCTTTGCCTGAGGTCTTTGGTCTTCTCCAAAGACCTCCAAAGGTCTTAATATTAAATGCTGCTGGGGAGAAGCCCAGGGTCAGCTGATGTCTTTAAGCCCTTCAACATGAATTTATCCCTTTGTCTTAGCTGGATGCCCAGAGGATTTGTCTTTGTCGTTGAAGTCCATTAACTTCATGTTGATTGTTATGTCAAACTTATTTCTGGTATCTGATAAGCACTTTCAATCTGTTTGATGTATTTCTCAAACATTTTCTTGTATTGCTCTATTTCCCATTCTCTCTCTCTCTCTCTGGTGCCTGTTGGCTGTTTTCTTGTTCTGGGTCACCATTTATGCACATAATAGTACCTCCTTGTCAACTGCTATCACTTTCTCCCTGAGTTTTTAAAGAGCACATTTCATTTATCATCTTCCTTAATTTATAGAGAAGGAACTGAAGCATAGTAAGAGACAGGGCTGGCTAGAATTTAGAACCAGGCCTGCTTCCTTCTGTTTTTTCAGGAGTGTCCCCTTTTTTCCTACAGAATATCTTTCCCAGATTGACCTCCCTCCCTCTCTTCCAACTTTCCTCATTCCCTCTTTCTCTTTCCCCCTCCCTCCCTCTTTGATTTTTTTAAAAGATTTTATTTATTATTTTTAGAGAGAGGGGAAGGGAGGGAAAAAAAGAGGGAGAGAAACACCAATTTGTGGCCTCTCATATGCCCCCTACTGGAGACCTGGTCTACAACCCAGGCATGTGTCCTGACTGGGAATTGAACTGGCGACCCTTTGGTCGACAGGCCAGCACTTAATCCACTGAACCACACCAGCCAGGGCATGGTTTCTCTCTCTTTCTTTCCTTCCTTCTTTAATATTGTCTTTGATATGTTTTCCCACATCTTTGCACTGAGGAACATGTGCCATATAGAAATGTGGTTAGTTGGGGGCAGGAGGCGGTGATTTGGGGGACAGGGAGGGAGATGACATGTTATCATATGATTCACTCATATTTTTTTGGCATTTTTTAGTAGACATGGAGACCACCAGACCATTGCCAACTATGTAATAATTACTTTTCATCTATTCCAAGATGTAAATCTTTTCAGCAGTGTTTTCTCTTTGATCTCGTTTCTAAAGAGATACTATTATTCATAATGTTTTCCTTTGAACACTTCTTCTTAAATTGCGGATCCACAAACTGTAGCTGATGTTTATAAAACACTGTATACATGGCCAGTAGGATGGGGAGGAATCAATCTCCTGTTTTGTCAATTTAGGTTTCAATAATGTACTTGATTTTGTTGTATACAGCTTTCTAATTCATGTTCATTTTCTGGTCCACTAACTCTGAGATCAGTTTCAGACACACCTGCCCTCATTCTCTTTGTTACGCCCTGTAATTAGTTTATCCTCTGTAAAAGCCCCAGCAGAGGTCCGTTTTGAATCTCATCCTGTTTATCTCTGGTCGCCTCAGCATTTGACAATGTCATCCAAATTCATGCCGTCTCCGGTCTGGGTGAGGGCCCAAAGCTGTTAAGTTTATGTACTGTGCCAATGAGTAGTCACTGATGTAAAGGTTGTAAAATGTACTGAACCAGGAAATGATCTCTAACTTCACCCAAAGCTATGACAAATAGTTTAAAAAATGAATTTATTGGTTGTAGTTATAAAATTAATGGGTACTTAGAGCAGGGAATTTGAAAATTATGTGTGTGTTTGTATGTTAGAGATATTTGTATCTGCAGAATACAAAGATTACTTAGCATGACCTTGATTTTCCTTAAGTATATACACACATGGAATTTTATTAAATTGTAGTCATGCTTAATATACCTGAAATTTAATACCAAGTTCATCTTTTTGTATTGTTCTTATTTTATTTTTGTAAATATTATTACATATGGTTTTTGTAATGGTTACATAATTCTTAATTAAAAGGATATACCAGAATATATATGTGTGTGTGTGTGTGTATATGTGTGTGTGTATATATACACATATGTAGTCACTCCATTATTTTTGAAATTCTTGTGTCATCAAATTTTTGTCCCTATTTATAACTATTTCATTAAGATAAGGTCTGAGTAGAGTGAATAGGTGAAAGAACATGAGGATTTTTTGGTACCAGTTTTATGGTTTGTTTTTGAAGTGTTTTATTATGCAATGCTCTACGTATAAAACGTGAGCGTGAGCATTTTTCAGGCTCAGGGTACAATATGAGCTTAGTTATGAGAATGGCTACGCCATTTTACACTCTCACCAGGAGTGGCTTGAGGTTGCCTTCTCTTGCCAGCCTCAGCGTTTATTAAATTTTGCTGTTTATTTATTTATTTTATCAACCAAGTTGTGTAGATTGTGATGTCTATTAGTTAGCCATTTGTGTTCTTTCTGTGAATCGTCTAAAGAGATTATTTTCCTTGATTGGCTGTTGGAGTATTCAAATTTTTGCTTATTTCCATTGAGGATATTTTAAATATTTTGACATTTTTCATATCTCTTGCAAATATGTGTGTGTGTGTCTATGCATGTTACATGTTTTGCTCCTATTTAGGTACATTAGTTAGCGAGTGCTGGGTAACAAAGCCCTCTAACGCAGTGGCTCGCAACGATGATCCTTTGTTATTGTTGTTAGTCTTTGGGTGGTCTCTGTGGTCTTCTGGTGCTGGCTGGATCCTCTCATGCTTCTGGGGTCAGCTCTAGGGGAGAGAGATGCTTCTGTGGACCTTAGGCAAGATCTCTCATGTTGTGAGCATTGGCAGGCTTGCTGAGCTCTGACCTGGACTAAGACACTGGGCTCTCTCTCTCCAGACTAGTTTGGCTTATTCCAATGGCAGGGATCTAAGAAAGGCTTGGAACTGGTACACAGCCATTTCTGACATCTTTATTGGCAAAAGCAAGTCACAGAATCAGACCAGATTCAAGGGATGGCAAAACAAACTCTACCTCTCAATGGAAGGAACTGCAAAACACAAAAGACATGGATATAGGAAGACCGAATAATCATGGCCATTCTTTAGATTTCTCTACAGTCAGTTACTGGTTCTATTTTATTTTTTTTACCTGGATTCCTTTAGGATATTTCTTCATGTTTTTATTTCAATAATTTTTTTCTTAGGGTGTACCTAAGAGACATTTCAAAAACTAATTTATTCTTTTTAAGCACAGGAAAGTTTTATTCAGCATGTCTTTGATTATTGCATGTGTTCCTTTTGTCCATGTTAGTATCATTGCTCAGTCCAATATGAAGTTTGGTTCTCTTTTTATATTTTATTATTTCCTTGCAATTATTTATCACTATCTCTATTGCAGCCGCTTGTATTTCTGTGTGTTCCTGCTGACTTTTCATCTGAGGATTTTCTCTCCTTGTTAACTTTCTGCTTCTAGTTCTTACAGGGCATACTTTTTTTCATATTTCTGAGGCTTTGAAGAAGTCTTTTAAAATTTTCTTTGGATTCTGTTAATAAAACATCAGCTGTCTTACTTTTGGTCTCCAGGCTAACACTCCATGCTGTCTTGTTCTCTTACACCGCATATAAATCATCCATATCCAAATAAAACTCTTTATTTGCCTGTCATTTAAACTTTTCCTTATCCTAGTACTTTGCTTACAAAAAAAAAACAAACCCTCTCCTATACAAGTAGATTTCCATACACAAATTTTCCCTCATTGACTATCATTGGTTCTGGCAGTCCAGGCACTGGAAGAGGGTTGTAAGGACCACTTTAAGGAGGAAGAAGCCAAAGATGGGTGTGAAGTGGAAGCCCCTAGACCAGTAAGGAATGGAGCCCTGAAGTAGGTACTCAGTTGGACTGGTGAAGCTAACACATGGCTGGCCTGACGTTTGATAAAATTAGGGCAATAGGAATGTATTTAGACAGCTACACATCACATTTTGTCTCTTCTCACCTATTTATTTCTGCTCTTTGGCCATTTAAACATCTAGGGAATAACTCATTTTATGTTTGGTTCTGAACACAGCAACAAACCTGCTCTGTAGGCAAGAGGAAGAGCTGCCCCTGCGGCATCCTCTCGAATCAGCTGGGCAGCCTCCCTAACCTCAGCCCAGGACATGGAGCTCTTGCCTGGGGCTCTGGATCAGGGATGAAAGGAATCCTCTGGCTGGCTCTGGGCTGCAAGCGAGGACTGTTGAGAGTGGCTTGTCTTGGCTTCTGTTTTCCGTTCTTTCTGGTGAACTTTACCCCACCTCAGAGCATCTGTGACTTAATTATTGTTCTTTCTTTTAAATGATGCCACATCACCACTATTTAATATCTCATATCAGAAGTTGGCAGTAGTTAGAACTGAGTAGATATTTAGAGGAAAAAAGGACACATATTTCAGTTCCTAAGCAGAAAGTGAATTAATCTTTCTTTTTGAGCTGTCCTTTGTGAAATGGCAGTGTTCCCAGAGTATTTGAGCTGAAAAGGATCTGAGAGATCGTGTAGTTCAACCAGTGGAAACTGATCCCGGAGAGTTTGGAGCGTCTCATTCATGATTCCAGAATGGTAACTGAAAGAAAGAATTCATGCCTACATCCCCTCAGTCTGCTGCCTTTTTATTCTTTATCTTTCCCTAGTTCTTCACACTGCTTTGCTGACATTACATTTTAATTTAGGCTGTGTTTTTTTCCTTCCTTTCTACTACCAGGGTCCAGTTTTTTTCACCCTTGTGTTAATATTATTACACATCTATATATTTACTAAAATTGAAAATAACGTCTATATATTTATTAAAATTGAAAATAACAAATAAACTGAATTTTACTATTTTCTGCCTCCATTTCTCCATAGAAGGTAATTCTAATGGGATTATGTTGCTGCTTACTGAACCAACTACATCACTGAATGCCTTTTCTTTTATAATGATTGTTTGCTTTCTTCCTTACAAATGAATTAGGAGTTATTGGCATTAAGATTAGATTTCTGAGCTTCTGAAAAAGAAAGACTTTCAACTTGTAGCACTTGCTATAATATTATGTGTAAATTCAAGTAAGTTTATTCCTCCCTTCTATCTACTTCAGGCTATCCTGTATTAAATGGAATAGTCAAGGTACTGCTGGCTTTAAAATATATGTTAAAGGTGTGTGTAAATATTCAACATTGTTTCATTTATTTAAACTGTGGAATCATGGATGGAACTGGAGAGCGTTATGCTAAGTGAAATAAGCCAGGCAGTGAAAGACAAATACCATATGATCTCACCTGTAAGTGGAACCTAATCAACAAAACAAACAAGCAAGCGAAATCGAACCAGAGATATTGAAATACAGAACAAACTGACAGTAACCAGAGGGGCTGGGGAGGGGAGTAACAGGGGAAAGAAGGGGAATGTTTGTCAAGGAACATGTATAAAGGACCCATGGACAAAGCCAAAGGAGGGTAGGATTGAGGGTGGGAGGTGGGTGTGCGTGGGGTGGGGGAGAATGGTGGGGGGAAGATGGAGACAACTATATTTGAACAATAAATAAATAAGTAAATAAATAAATAAATAAATTCATAAAAAGGCAAAGAAATAAAAGTAAATTGCAGGATCCAGTAGGTCATAGTTGCCTGGTTAATCAACATGACCCTTCAGGCATATGGATTAAACTAAATTTTGGCAGGTAGGAAAAGTTTTAGGAAGTGAACTTCATTGAGATTGGACAGTGTGCCTACAATATAAACATATCTCTCCAGAGGTAGGCTGTCAGCTTGTGGTTTGATCTCTGGTAGTGATACTAGGCTGATGTGTTGTGACAATGATGTCTTCTGTCCCTGAAAATTGCAATGTAAGTTAGAAGTATATCTTAAGCATTCCTGACTTCCTTTCATAATGTGTTCTTCCTTGTTTTCATCTACGAAATTGTTACTGTCTGTTGCCCTTTTATTCTACTGCTTTCATATATATCATCATCAGATTTTTTTTAACCAGAACCAATGATGTTTTATTTTCCAAAGAGTGATTTGTCCTGTTTATTGCACCCTGCACTGATCATATTCTATAGCAGCCCACAGCTGTACAGAAGTCTGCAAAACAACAAAACTATATTTGTAATGCCCAAGTGTCACCAGCATAATATTTTGTATCACAGTGTCCTAACTGTGATATGTGAATGTATTGAGCATAACAGAAGTATCAAGTTCAAGAGCTGTGCACACTTCATCTTACTGAAATTCTTATGATCTCCATTGGTTAGAAACATGGCTCAGTGGTTAATAGGTGGTTAATAAAAACGTGAACACACATATAATGTGTATGTGTGTTTGTCACCCAGAATTTATGACACTTCCACCCACACAGTTGTTAACATGAATTGTTAGCTGAGAAGTGGACCACATTGCTAAAGTTGAATCTGGATGTAATGACTGAATTTATTAACATGTGATTTTATTTGCATTTACATAATCCAGTTAGACAAAATCTTATGACAATAATTATCTCTCATTTTATTTCTGGAACTGGAGAAATAGCTTCTCATTTCATAGAAGACATTTGACTGCATACTTTTCTTCCCATTTTGATTTATCTTTCTTTTGGTCCTCACCTCACCAATCTAGTTCCTCACTGTGGTGACAACATGCCCCCAGTCCTATAAAGACAAAAGTTTGGACAGGTGTCGTAAAATGACCTCAAGCAAAAGAATCATGTAACTCATTGAAATGGATATTAGTCAGGTACTGTTTTTCTGTCAAAACACCTGACAACACACTCGAGAAGGATATAAATATCTTATTCAGTTCTGCAGTTTACTTTTATAAAGTTTTTTTTCTGGAATTGCTGAAACACTACAGAAACTAAGTATTGCTGAGCTGGCAAGTTGTATGAAAAATAATTTACTAAGGTTTAATGGGACTATAAAATAACTCTAAAATAAATATTTTAAATATCCTTATTTGGACATCTTTATATTAAGTAAAATTAAATTTGGCATAGCTACTTCAGTATAAAACACTTAAAATGAGGAATTTATTTCCCATTGTATACTGTGACTTTAAAAATTTATTATAACATGTTACTTTATAGAAAAAAATGGATGGGAACAAACTATATGCTAGAAAAACCTTTCCTTAGCAATGCCCAGAAAATGTAACCAAAGAAACATTGATAATAGCATGGAGATGGTAGAAAACATTCCCAGCTATCCCACAACTTTAGATAATCCACAAATGTCTCTGGGTAGCCCAATGTTTACTGTTTCAGATGTAAGACATCTGACCCTTCAGAAATGAAAACAAGCGCTGTGCCAGGGCAAGCAGCAGAGTAACAGCTCAGTTCACTTACCTGTGTCTTGCCTGAACTGTGGTGAACAGTGTCTGAGTTCTGGGCTGCCACGTAAAGGACCGAACAATGGCGTTAGAATTAGAGACATTCAGCAGTATGCTCATTTTCTCATCAACCCTTGCCAATCAAGGGTTAATGGGACTTACAAGTGTTGAAAGGGAGATCTTACATACAAAACGAAAGGGCCAGTTTTGAAAATGGACAGAACTGGGCTAAAAGGGCAGAACACGTGAGTATCTCAGGTTTAAATATCCATCAGGAATCAATGCTTTATGAATTACTTGTGTGAACAAATGACCAAGCTTGCTCACATTTTTTAATCCAAATTTTTGAATATCTAATTAGTTTTCTTATGGACTTTGAAATACGCATTTGAAGTGGTGGTCTCTCTATCTTTCCCTCTCTGTCTCTGTCTGTCTGTCTCTCTCTCTCTCTCACACACACACACACACACACACACACGCCACATGGCATATGACTCTAGCATATGACTCTAAAACTTAAAATCCATCCCAAGGACATTGTTTATTTCTTTGGTTAGGGCACATTTTCCCACACTACCTTCGCTAAGAAAGATGGTGTCCCCAGACCGTGCCAGCTGGGAATTCCTTAGGTGGTTATATCAAGTGCATCAAATTCTATTTCTGCTTCCTACAGTGGCCCCCAATGTCTTCAAACCCTTTTCTATCCATTGCTGGGTATCCTCAGGGGTTATCTCAGTGGGCTTGAGCTTGCCTTGGCAGTTAATAAGCTGTTGAGCAATCTGCAAAGCTGTGCAGAAGTTCCCAGCCACTGCCTCTTGTGCCCATATTTGAATGCCCGGGACAGGTGCTGTCCCTGGGAGCCCTTTCAACCCCAGAGGTGTGAGTGCTGCTTAGGCAGTCGCTGGAGCCCTCCACACAGCCAGGCTACACTGTGCCTTGGGTCACACACAGTAGGGGCAACACCTCACTTGATAGGGCTGCTGTGGGTCTTGGTGTCTTACAGACATTCCAGCAAAGATAGTTTTAGCTTTATGATTTCCATGTAGCCTCTATCAGGTCTTGTATGGAACAGATGTAGGTCGTATGGGCAGAATGGAGAGAACTAACAGGTGTTAGACACCTTGGTGTGAGGGGGCAGCTGGCGAGTTCCTGAACACTGTCTATTCAGAGCTGTAACTGTGGCAAAGGCAATAAACTAGGCTGTAGAAGAATGTAGCCACTGCCAAGTTCATAGGAAGGGAGGGAGCAGATTCCCCCACTCTCCTTTCTCCCTCTTGCCTTCTGCAAGCCCCTCCCATTGGCCCCATCCAACCAGAAGCCAGAGGACAGTGGAGCTAATGTGATGGTTTTATAAAAAACATGACAAGAAAGACAGAAATAGGCCTGCAGGGCCAAAGGAAAAGTATTGGACACACAGCCTTTCACTCTCTCCCCTCCCCCATGCCACACTAGGCAGGAATCCTTGCAGCTGGGGCAGTGTAGAAATCTGCAAAACAGATGCATTGCCACCTTCGGAACAGTTCCTCTTCTCTGTGGAACGATGACAAATTGTAATTGTGGCACTCGAGTCCCTGTCCAGAGGCTGTGTAATTATGCAAATAAACTCCTGCTATGTTGACCACCAGACTGCTCAGACATACCTTGTCAGGGGAGGACAGGGGAGGACTCAGGGGAGTCAGAGGAGGTTGGGCTGTGCTCCGGGGGGCAAACCCCCAAATCTTAGTGGCTTAACCCTGCGGAGGATACCACTTGCTCACATGCTGGTCCAACATGGGTCAAGCGCCTCCCTCCATCAGGGATACACTGTCTGCAACACAGGGCCTTCAGAAACTGGACAAAGAGACAGGATCACCCAAAATGACCTTATGGCCTGGCCTGGTGTGGCTGACATCTGGTCGCTCACATCCTACTGATCACTTGGTCACATGGCTTCAACTTAAACGCAAAGAAAGGCAGGACGTTTGAAGAGCTGGAACAGTCACTGTTTGGCGGCTGGACGCCATCAGTGAACAGGACTGAGAGCCAGCCGGACTCCTTAGCATGTGTCGATTGAACGCTCAGCCCCAGGTGTGTACGTGTCTGTTTATTCCTGTTGTGCGATGGATTTCTGTCCTGCTCTGTGAAACTCGAATGCTTACCCACTCTAGCTATGCTCCTTTAATGATCTGATTATTTAATTATGTGAGACTTTAATTATCTCCATCATTTATTATTTGGCAGAACCATGGGAGATGCTATTTATTTATTTATTTATCAACTGAGTTGAGATGATGTAAGTAGGTAGATTTATGTTGTCACTAAAGATTTACGGCCCTTCAAAAATATTCCTTCAACTTCAGTGATTAATCAATTTATTAACTTGATTCTTTAAGAAATGTTTATGCCTATTAAAAGTAGATGCTAACCAAAGCAGGACTTTTAAAGATGCCATATCTTAAGGTTAGAAAAATGAATTGTATTATAGTGAACAGTTAAAATAGTGAATTGATTTAACATCAATATTTGCTAAAATCTTAACTCTGAGATTAGAATCATAACTGTATGTCCCATTATGTGAGATATTTTGAGATATTAGACACCAAACATTTAAGACCAAAGACAGAGGTCCAGGGGAAGAATATATCGTTTAGCTTTTCTTGCCTTGAGACAATGATAAGAACGGGATTTATGGAACTCGAACCACGTGCCATCCCAGTTCTAGGATAGTTACATGTATCACCCTCAGTCTACGCACTGGAAGCTTTACCCGTGTTTAATATCCAGGTTGACTTTTGTGTCCAGTGCTGTTTGAACGTCAGATGGTCGTGAATACGCTATCAGCGGTGTTCCAAAGAATGAGCAATTGGCAGCACCGTTCTCTCTCATGTTGCATTTCAGCTTAATGTGACGTGTCACAGTTACCAGGCCTCTGGGGTTGAGAGTATGGATTATAATACTTGGTTTAAATTCCATTTTACCATCACATAATTGACAAGAGGCTGAAAAATATTCCTGCAAAGAAACTCAGATCGAAGGCAATCATAGTAATGTGAACATAATCAAACAGTAGGAACATGGCTGACCTGGCATTTTTCATACTAGTGTAGTCATGTTTCCAGAAAAACACTGACAAATACCAGCTCTGCTAAAAAGTCAGCCAAAACCTTAGAAATGATTGAGAGATTATTAGAAATGTGGGTTTTCATCTTCTGTTGTTAATTACAAATCTTGCACCAAAGTGTATTGTTGTATCCTAGAAATACACTAATGATTGTATAAATCCCTGCTCAGAAATTTATGGCCTAAGGTTTCCTGGGGGCACCACTGAACATTGTAAATTTTCAAGGAAAATAGAGCGCCATCAGTAGGGCAGAGGGTGAATTGCTGGCTCGAGGTGACTCAGCATTTCAGGTTTCAGCATTAGATCTCAAATGTGCCTTTTGATATTACGCTTTTATGAAGCTAGGATTTCGGTGATTGTTGTGATAAAACAAAGTGCCCCCCAAAGATCAAGCTGGAACAGGGAATGGAGGTGGTAGCGTCTTATTTGAGTCCCAAAGTTGAGAAGCTGTTCAGTGCCCATAGGGTCATGTGTCCCATTACAAGTAATTGTGGTCATTTAATAACAACATTCATCCATATGGTTTTTAAATAGCTACTAATTTGTTAGGAAATAAGTACTCATGAAGTTGTCTGAATCCAACGACTTAATAAACAGAACTGCTAGTTGTTTTTTGTTTGTTTGTTTGTTTGGCCTAGGAGTGATATGAGAAAATTTACTTTGACATTAAGGCCTCCATGAACCAAGAAAATCTGGAACCCCAGCTGTAAACCCATAAATACCAAGACCTTTTCAAAACATTATACAAATTATGGAGACAAATCTCCTACATTGTTTCTGAAAGATAGTTTCAAAACACATTTGAATAGAGCACACCATTTTTATTGATGCACCTTGAATTTTTTTGAAGGTCTTATGAAAGACTTCATCTATTCGTCTTGCCTTTTGTGACAGCATGGATGGACCCGGAGAGTATTATGTTCAGTAAAATCAGCTAGTCTGAGAAAGACAAATAGCATGTGATTTCACTTATATATGGCATCTAATGAACAAAATAAACTAACAAACAAGATAGAAGCACTCTTAGATACAGAGAAGAGACTGACAGCTGTCAGAGGGGAGGGGTTTGAGGGGCTGGGTAAAAAAGGTGAAGAGATGAAGCAAAGCAAACAAACAGACTCAGACAGACAACAATATGGTGATTACTAGAGGGAAAGGGGGGTGGTGGGAGGTAGGAGAGGGGAAATGGGGAATAAACAGTGATGGAAGACTTGACTTGGGGTGGAGAACACAAAATACAGATGATGTGTTATAGAATTGTACACCTGAAACTTGTATAATTTTATTTACCAATGTCACTCCAATAAATTCAATTAAAAAAAGACCTTATCTAATAGTTCTTACCAGGTCTACAAATTTGCATTAGGCTAACCTCAGTTCTTATCTTGAGACATTAATTCCCCTGAGTTTGTGATTGAATTTCCAAGATTAATGGCTACCTTGGATTTTAATTTGATTGGGCAACTGAGATGAAATAGGCTGAGGACACACCCCCACCACCAAACTCCCTTTAGCTATCACTAAAGTGAGTGGATGTGAAGTCGTGGGATAGCATCTTTCACTTTTCCCTATGGGAAGCAGAAAGCTGTATTAATAGAGCATAGAAATAGACCACGCCTCTAGTTTTGACCTTCACTTCTAGAAAACATGTCTTTGTATTCTCTGCATGTCTGTTATGTGACTATTTTGCTTACGCAACAGAAATTTATTGTCTCACAGTTCTGGAGGCTGGAAATCCAAGATCAAGGTGTTGGTAGGGTTATTTCCCTCCGAGAGAGCCAAGAGGCAAGGGCCTGTTCAACACGTCTCTTCTTGGTTTGTAGACAACTGCTTTCTCCTGCTTTTTCACATGGTCTTTTTTCTGTATGTCTTTGTGTTCAAATTCCCTCTTATAAGAATACCTGTCATGTTGGATTAGGACTCACCTTAATGACTTTATATTATTTCAGTTGCCTGATATTATGGACTGGATGTTTATGCTCCCCACCCCAATTCGTATGCTCAAATGTAATCTCTGATGTGGTGGTATTCGGGGATAGGGCCTTTGGGAGGTGATTAGGTCATAAGGTTAGCATCTGAATAATGGCAGTTAGTGCCCTTATAAGAAGAGGGAGGCCAGACACAGCTAGCTCTCTTTCTGCCACTTGAGGATATAATAAAAAGGTTACCTACCTAAATAAAGCAGCATGATATGGAAGCCAGAGAATAGTGCAGCCTTGTAAGTTGTAAATGTAAGCTTAGATTGCATTCATAATGTAAGTGAAAGCTCCTGTGGACAAGAATTGTTTTATTTTGCAGTGTCCTCAGCACTGGACATGGCTGGCACTTGGTAGATGTTCAATACATATGTGTTGAATGAATGAATGAGTAAATGAATCTGTTGTGCTTTAGATTTACAAGGCGAACATTCAGAAACAACTTAGAGCCCTATTCTCAGAACTCCCTAGGGGTCCCGCTGGCTTGTGGCATGCTGTGCAGATGCAAGCCTCTGCTTACAGGATCTGTGAATGGAGCTCGTTGTCCTTGGACCAGCTGCTGGGATGGGAGAGTCCTTGAGTTAAGCACTTAGCAGCATATGTACGGACATAAAGCCTAGGGGACTCCATTTGTAAGGGGTTACTTAGTAATGCATTTTAAGCTAGTTCATTTTACTTCATTGCATTCTGCACGTTTATTTTAATCTATGGGTTGAATTTTTATTACTATAAAGAGAAGTAATAAAACACAGAGCCTTGGGTACTTCTGCCTTAGAAGAGTGATTGGTGGAATAAACTCAGAATCTGAGGGTTCTTAAATGGCATTGTCAGCAAGTCAGTAAGTACAATCGTTTTTGTTGGCTGATAGGACTTCAGTATCCCAAATGTGTAGTGTTCCTGAATAAGCATCCTTTAACATTTTTAAATTCTCAAGGCTTCCAATCATCCCAGGCCTGGGAATTTGGAAAAGTTAAAATCAGGTTTTTTTCAAGTCCTGTGTGGAATGCCCTGGTGACCTCTCTTCCTAGTCTAGTGCTCGGCAGCTCAAGGTTTTTGCTCCTCAGTTGTTTCTTAGCTTTCCTGACTCTTCGGCGTCTCCTCTCTGTTGGATTATTCCCAAGAGTAGTTGTATAGAGTTCAATAGTCCCTGCCCCCAGTCTAAGAAACAGAAGAGAAAAAGCAAAAGCTGACAGACCGAAGTTCCTTGACCTGCCCAGCCATTGCTTTTTTCTGAGCCCTTCTCCTATGACCCATGCACAACGTGGGTTTGAACTTACAGGTCCTTCTATACACAGATTTAAAAAATAAATTTTGTAAATGTATTTTCTCTTTCTTATGATGTTCTTAGTGACATTTTTTCTAATTTATTTTGTTGTAAGAGTAGAGCACATTAATACATGTAACATAAAAGATGTGTTAATCAACCTGTTTATGTCATCAGTAAGGCTTCCCATCAACAGTGGGCTATCAGTAGTTAAGTTCTGGGGGAGTCAAACGTTATATGCAGATTTTCAACTGAGTGGGGTGTTAGCACCCCTACGCCTCTTTTTCAAGAGGAAACTGTATTGCTCGTGCTTGCCTGTTTCCACCTTCTTAATCCCTGTCCTTTCCAATCCACTCTACGCTAGCTTCTTTCTGCCTGTTACTCTGCTGCAACTGTTCTTGCTAAAGCTAGCCAAGGCCTGGAAGAGGGGTCTTCCGGCATCTCTGACAGGACCCAGCAGGCAGTGCTGTCCTCTTGATTCCTGTCACCAGCTTCCCCTGAACTCTGACTGCTCTGTTTTGTTTTGATTTGTATCCTGTTTCTTCCTTCTCTGTGGAATATGGTACTTCTTTCCTGTTCATAAATCCAACAACCTACCTGATTATCTCCACCTAAATGTTTATTGGGGATTTCAAACTAACTGTCTAGCCCTGCCCAGGTGGCTCAGTTGGTTGGAGCATCTTTCCTTACACCAAAAGGTTGTGGGTTTGATTCCCAGTCAGGGCACATAAGGGAGGCAACCAATCAATGTTTGTCTCTAACATTGATGTTTCTCTTTCTCTCTCTTTCCCCTCCTCTCTCTCTAAAATCAATAAAAATGTATCCTTGGGTGAGGATCAAACAAAACAAAAAAACCTAAATGCCTGTAACAGAACTCTTGGTTTTTCCCCTCACACCTCACCCTCCTCTTATTTCCCCATCTCAATGGACCTCCTCTCCATTCACTTACCTGCTCTAGCACCATCTGGCCAGAGTCATGGCCAACTTTTATTTGAGCCAGTTGAATGACCTCCTAAGTGGATTTTCTACTTCTCCCCTGATCAGATCTGTTCTCTATACAGCAGAGAAGGAAACATCACCTCCTGCCTTTAGTGGCTGGCTCCCCAAGTGAGCTTGGGAGAAAACTTCAATCCTTAAATGGAGGTACAGGCTCTGCTTAACCCAGGCCATGCCTGTGTCTTTGAACTCATTTCCTGTCACTCCCTCTTTCTCCTGCCACATTCCACCTACAGTTCGACATGTTCCTCAGAATCAGCACAATGCTCTTCCCTTTGTTGGGCAGCACACCCCTCGCCCTGCTTGCTGCTCATGCTCACCCCTCCCTCAGGTCTCAGGATCAAGTGCCTTTTCATCGGAGAGGCTTCCCTGAGCCCCCAGGCCTCAGTGAGCTCTCTCTGTCCTCCTTCTCCAAGCAGCCGGTGCTTTCTCATAGTGCTCGTCACAATGTATAATTGCACGCCATCCTCCTCTGTGCCGTTGTGGTCTGACGTTCATGTCTTCTGCTGGTCCGTAAGTTCTATGTGAGGAGGAACTTGCCAGCTTTTCACCAACACATGTCCAGCGCCAGGCGAAGAGTGAGCACTAAGTTACAGGACGGACAAGTGAAGTCTATTTCTTTATTTTGGAAAGTGACTGATTTTAAAGAGAGCAGTCAACCCATTTCTGTGGGCCTATGGCTTTCTTGAGAAACCATGTCCAAACGTGGGTGTGGCTATCCTCTGCTGCTGTGTGGAGAGCACTTTCCACGTGGATGCTGTGTTTTCCAGATGTAGAGATAAACGTTAGCTCAGGAGTGCAGAAGGAAGAAGCTAGTCATGAAGCGGCTTTACCCAAATGAACCAATTTAAGAAAAATTTGCACCATTTTATCAGATGGCTTTAAAAGGTTAGTGAATAAATATACCGAATGGGTATGTACTCAGGAATAAATAATTCACGGCCTCCCAAGTGAACCATATTATAGCACAGCTGATTCAGTCATATTTTATTCATCTCCGTATGGAAGAAAATCAATTTGAGAAAATTTCCAGAGCAATTCTGGGGCTCAGCTACCCCCTCCTCTGTGTGTTAAGTTAGGTGGTTCTTTTCAGATGGCACAGTTGCAAAGCTCCTTCTTTCTCTTGCTCTTATTTCTCCTCTGGTAAATTCTTCACTGCTGTTACTACTGCAGTGTTTATGCATCTGCCCTTCTCAGTGTGTTTCTTCCTTGGAATTTAAATAATCCCTTTGAGGTTCTAATTTCCAGAATGACATTATGTTAGAGTTTAGTTCTTTCCCATTATCTCTGTCCTCAAATGTCCTGACTGGGCAGTGTCAGCTCTTCGGCTTCAGCTTTTATCCCTGTACCCGAAGGAAGGAAGTCATAACCCCTCCCACTGGCTGCCCCTGCAGGAGGTGGTAGCGCTGTGTCTGAGAAAGCACTTTCTGTGGGAATTGTACTCAAATCCAGTTTCTTAAACATTTGTCCCTAGGTTTAGGTATTTTTGTGCAACTGTTCATTGTGTGAGGTTATACCTCCATACAATGGAAATATAAATGGAAATTTTTTCCACATATTCCAAAATGTGAGGTCATTGTATGGGAGGTTAGCAACTTTCACTAATTATTCCAGTAGCCCAAGTAGCAGCTTTTACTTATTATTCCAAATAGCAGCTTTTACTTATGATTGCAGTAGCCTAAGAATAATTTTTCTCAAGTTGCTATATGGTCCTTTTAGACTAGTTGCAATCAATAGCTCCATACTTCTTTCTTTCAGAAGTCCAAACGGTAGCAGGAACTGTTCTCTAAATCACATGTAATAACAGTCCTCTGTAATTTTGGGGCAGGGGTCACACTGAAGTAAGCCCTTTGAGATGCTCAGAGTTGTTGGGTGAAATCATAAGCATGGAAACGTGGGCATCCCAGCTTCCTGTTAGTCGGGGCATGTGTGTGGAGGCAGTGGGTGACTGCCAGGTGTCCCCTGGTGGGAGAGAGTCCCAGGCCCGGGCACCGAAGTCCATCAGTTTCATTTTATACAGGTAGATTCAATCTGGTTGTTACAGACAGACAGGCAGTAAGCTTCACATGATTGTACAGCTTCCTTTGAGGATGCTAACTTCAAGAACACTCTTCATGGACTTGATAAATAAACGTAAAGGAATGATTTTCTTTGTTGCGTGCTGTGCCTTCTGATGGTCATTCATAAGTGCCTGCGTATTTCAAAGGCTGGAATCATAGCATTAAACGGGCATCTCAGTCCCAGGAGTCTCCTACCTCATGAAATGCACACTATCCTGTGCTCAGGAGACTTGTTTAGCAACTCAGAGGAACGTGCAAACTATGTCAAAGCTTCGGTTTCAGTTTAACTGGTACAAAACTTTAACGTAAATCTTTTTATTCCTTCCCTTTTACCCAACATGTGAACATACTAGGTGACTACTAACATACATGCTTTCTGAAAGTGCTTTTTGAAGAAAAAGATACTTTACTTTCATTCCTTGCTTCTATCCTTGCTTCCTGATTCAGGCCTTCTTGATTCAGATTTACTGGTGAGTTCATTCTTTTCTCCTAAACTGACGAGGCTGTGACATCCAGCTGCACTTGGCAGTCTCCTCAGCCGAGGAGAAAGCCAGCAGCACCAAACACGCAGTCAGAGAAGCAAGGGAAGAGGGTAGGAGTGCCTGCTGAAGGTCAGTGTCAGGACGGCAGTCGAATCAAGGAACAAGAGGGCACTCCTTACAAAATGGTGGTTTAAATTAGACTCACACATTTTATCTTAGCAAAGTGGATGGACTAAATATTTCATTTTAAGTTATGCTTTTTGAAAAATTCCCTTTCCAAAGATGCATCTCAGCCTCCATTAAAAATGTTACTGCAGAATCAAGATTCGTAATCTTAGTCATGAGCCTCCCTGATCACGGGAACTCAGTCACTGCCAAAGGATGAAATAATCTGGGCAGTGTGAGCCATGGTGTGCATTTAAATGCTATGGATAAATGTCAATGACTAGAAAAGCTCCGATAAATGTTTTTGATTCCACAACATAGGTTTTTATTCTTAAAACAGCAATCCAAACAAAGGAAATTTAATCAAGGGGAAGTGTGAGAAACCATGCTGTATTTCATTTTCATATTAATAATTTAGGCAGTCATTTTTCTTGATTATAAAAGAAAGACTTCCAAGAATGTCAGCCCTTCCGAGAATGTACACATGCCACGAGGTCCTCCAAATCTACTGGGTGGGCAGTGTGGCAGTTCTGCAGAGAGGGGAGATGGACGCTCTGCCCAGAGCGGTGATGCTTTCTGGGAGATTAATAAACAGGAAGCAAGAACGCAAGGGCATGGAAACGATTGTTCCTCACATATAATCACTGCAAAAATGAAGCACAATTTTTTTTCAGATTTTAGACTCTTTCTGTATTCTTTAGTTGTACAATCTCAGTTTACATCTTAAAGCCAAGGTTTCTGTTACCTTTAATTCTGGCATTATAAACCACCGCTGTGAAAGTAAGGTAATAGCTTTCCTTTGAAAATAAAAATATCCCCTTGGTATCAAATATTGAAATTAGGAGGGTGGATTGTATTGTTAACAATTTCTCAGTATGGCATGGTGTTGGGACGGATGTCATCTCAGTTATGCCCTCTTTGTCCTCCTCATTCAAGTACACACAGGCCAGAGCAAAAGTAGGTGCAGAGTTGTGAATATGTGAAACACAAAGTTTATTCTTGTATTCTTACTTATTAATTATTGTACTCTTTGCCATGTGAACAACTGTAAACCTGTTTTTGCCCAGCCCTGTGTATACTTTAACTGGAGAAATAGCCTCTGATCTAAAGGACTCTCTAAAATTTTGTCTGTTTTAAAGTCAAGGCCTAATAACATATTGAGTTTTCAGTATGTGTAGGAGTATTCTTCCAAATTGTAGTCATGCTT
The DNA here is from genome assembly GCF_022682495.2 of Desmodus rotundus. Classification (NCBI taxonomy): domain Eukaryota; kingdom Metazoa; phylum Chordata; class Mammalia; order Chiroptera; family Phyllostomidae; genus Desmodus; species Desmodus rotundus. The sequence goes on along the minus strand of NC_071387.1, from coordinate 188,537,536 downwards.
TTCATTTGATCACTAGTCAACATTAATTGTGGTTGTTGTATTAAAATGATAAACTATATGTTAGATTCCTTTGGAATGGAAATTTCCATGCTCCACCACCAGGAAAAGAAGTTATATCTTGAAAATTGCCAATCCATTGCATAAAGAGCTTTCTATAAATCATGTTGGGCTACTAATAATTTTGAGGAAAAATAATATATCTACCAGAGACAATTTTACTTTAAATACGACATATATTGCCTAGACTTAAGTTTGCCAGTAGTGTTGGACGTGCATTGGCAATATCCTGTCATGGATACCATAAAAAAATCATGCTTTCTGGCCGTGTGTCATTCTTTAATTTGTTAGATTTTGCTATTAAATGAATTATCTTCTTGGCAGACCTCAAGGAATACAGTAGTTATTGATTCACAGGCTGGAGACTAGAAATAGAAATTCACGTCATTCTCGAGTTTGCAGTTACTAATGGTAATGTAAAGATCTGTAGCTTTTATGATGTTGATCAGTGGCTGTGTGACCTTGGGTAAGTCTGCTTACCTTTATCCTCAGCTTCCAGAAAATGGGAGTCTGGACTAAAATGTTTCTAAGCATTTTTTAACCTCTAATATTCTATAGTTCAAATAAATACCCATTTTACATTATATGTTATATTATATTGTATTATGATTGTCGCTTCATATATGAAGATGCTGCCCTTCACACACAACTGGTAGTCCGTATAACAAACCGTGCAATAGAGGAAACATGCAAAAGCAGATGGATAGTCTTCCTCATTTCATCCAGGCTCCTAAGTCCAGTGACGTAATGTAATGGCTCCTTTGTACAAAATAATCTTACAAATACAGAAACTGAATTATGTGATTTTGGTCTCAGTATCCTAAGCAAGAATTCTTTGCATTATCATTTTTGTCTTTTAAGGGAGACCTTTTGAATTGCACGTTATATTTTTTTCTAAATCATTGAAAGATACATACATACAATTTGCCAAGTCTTTCTAGAGAACTGGGAAGACAATGTGTTCCCTAAGTGGGACTTCACTGATGTGTTCCACCCATAGTCCTGGAAAAAAAGTTGCTCATTCGACAACATCCCCGGGCTTGCTTTTGTGCACGGCTCCAGTGGTGAATTTTGGGAACTCCATTGTCTTAACATTTAATAGCTAGATGCTGTTCTTAGAATGTTTATGCTTTAGGGATGTTACTAAGCCTTTCCTAAAAATTTTCTCCTGGGATGCTCCTAGCAGTCCTCTGGGGTAGGTATTGTTATCCTGTGTTGCAAACGAGGCAACTGAGATTTTGGAAGGTCAAGCAAATTTCCTAGGTTTACAGGAAACAGCAGATTCAGGACTCTCACTGAGGTCTGACCACACTGAGGCTTGTGAAGTTAACCGTCATCAACACCAGGCAGAAGACACAGGCGCATAATCAGAAATGTGTATGCACATACATGTACATAAGTACATATGCACTCACACAGATGCCATCTCCATAAAGAAGAAGCACAGCCCAGAGCACACTCTCTTAAGTGCCTCCACTACCTGCAGGTGCACCAGCCTCGTCCTGTGTTGCTCACTCTCCCACCCCCAGCCATGCAATGTCAGTGAGAGCAGCTTCCAAAGATCCCCCACCATGGGCCGCCTCCATAGGCCTCACCTCCCATTTGTGCTCTCTCTGAACCGCTTGCCTTGCAGTCCCCTCTCTGCCCACCTCCCCGGCCCCAAGCTGGCTGAGTCTTCCACAAGTGAGCAGATGTGCCACTTGGCTTCTTTTTACCACCTGGAGTTTGTCCTGCTTTGGGAACAGTTGGACTCCAGCAGGTCCCCTTCCTCCTCCCAGGACCTTCCAAGTTCTGAACCCCCACTGCAACCCCATGTCTGCCCTTCCTCTTCCCTCTCTTAGCCCTAAAATGCCCAGATATAAGCTTTATTTATTTTGGTAGAGGGTACATTTTATACTATAGCTATTTAACAATTTATTGATTATTTGGGGGTACAAGTTTCCTGTTGCAAAGCATGCTTAGCTCTAGTTTTGTCAACAAAATTTGTTGAAGAATCAATTACCTTTTAATAGGGACATAACCTCCTAAAAAGCAATAATACAGGATCTGATTACAAAAAAAATCAATAGTGCTTCCCTCAGGCCCTCCTCTTTTCTCCAAGCCACTTAGTTTATTTTTTCATTCTAAACATCTCTTGGGGAAAAGAAAACTCTAGAAAATTTTCTTTCACATCTTTTATTAGATTAAGTCTTGTTTGTAGGTAGTTTAAAAACTAGTTCAGCTGTCATGTGGAAAAGTTCATATTCATCCCTTCTGAAATGGTCAGTTTTGGACTATTTTTCAGGATAGACAGAAATTTCATAATTGTAAAACAGCTCACCGGCAGCCAGGGCTCCGGCTGTGATCAAGGTCCCATGCTCTCCCCCAGTCACCTCTGACGTTAGGGGTCATGGGGCAGGGGGCTCTGTCACTGTCATTAAAGATGGGCTGACTCCCTTGGATCCGCAAGACAGACTTGAGGGTGAATAGCACACAAGCCCATAGGACTGAGAAGGTGACCCAAGTGAAGAAAGAACAAGGTGTCAGGGTAAATTCAGAGGCATCGTGGCAGAGTAACAGGACACTGGACCAAATCCAGGGGCCATGTTATGTCCTACCAGCCAGCTCGGTGGCCTTAACCACTCTTCCTAAAAATGAAGGGCCTCTGAGGAGTTTTCTGTCTCCTTCCAAATGTGTTTATATGAGGGCACTTCTAAACAGTGTATGTTCAGATATGGACTAGACTGGATTTGGTCAGTGCACACGTTTTTCGTCCATGCCCTCTGTGTCTCACTACCAGGGTGCTTTTGCTCTTCTCTCCTGTCTGATGAGCCCTCTCTTCTCCAGAACCACCAGTCATTTAGTCTGTAGGGTAGTTTCTCCTGCCCAAGACCTAAAGGTGGCCCGATCCAGCAGTTGCTTGGCACCAGAATGTTAGCATCATCCTAACCTTTTCAGATAGCTTTCTTCCGATCCCCAACCAAAACCAGAGAAGGCCAACTGTTTCTTTTAATTTGGGTGATTATAGTGTATGAAGACACAATGCAGGATGGCCATACAGCATTATAAATGTTACAGTGACCTTAACTGTGGCCTTGGGTGAGGACAGGTTAGTCTGTTTGTCCATCCACCTTTCCATTCATTCATCCATCCATTCGTTTGTCTATTCATCTGTCTGCACATGTATCTATCTGTCTATCTATCTGTCTGTCTATCATCCACCCATCCATCATCTCTCCATCTATTATCTATCCATCCATCCATTTATGTGTGTGTAAATCTATCAATAATCTGTTCCTTCATCCATCCATCTATCTATCCATCTATACTTCTTCCCTCCTTTCCTCCCTCCTTCCTCTCCTCCTTTTATCAATTTATTCTTCTGTCCATCTCTATCTATCTTCCCATGTTATAAAGAAATTTTTCCTTAAGGAACATACTTTTTCCTTACTCATCTAAGTGCATTGAAACATCTGTCATTCATTTAACAAATTAGCATGCTATAATAATATATACATGTAGGTTATTGCAGGCAGAATCACAAAGAACTTGAACTTGTTTTTAACTAGGCACCTTGAATACCTCAGCATATTAGTCACCATTTGACGTTGTTCTCTCTGCACCATCCATTGTTCATGCATTTTTCTGGCCACAGTCACCACTGTGTAATGCAGTTTTCTGGCGGATGAGATGACCGATGACACACTTTGGACATCATTGCTGTTAAGTTTACCAGGAAACTAAGAGTAATTATCTTTGAAAGAATCAGGCTCTTTCCCTTCATTTCTTTTAGAAGATAAGCTTGCTTTACGTTCATAAGACAACACAACTAAAACACCCCCAAAATCCTAACAAGCCATCTATTTTAGTCTTAAGTGTAACGGATTAGAATAAGGTTTCTCATTCTCCCAGAGGTGTCGAACCTGCGGCCCACAGGCCATATGCGGCTCAGGATGACTGTGAATGTAGCCCAACACAAAATCATACATTTACTTAACACATTATGAGATATTTGTTGTGATTATTTGTTGCAATGTATTTAGTGTGTGGCCCAAGACAACTCTTCTTCTTCCAGTGTGGCCCAGAGACTCCAAAAGGTCAGATACCCCTGCTACACTATTGACATTTGGGGCCAGTCTTTTGTTGTGGCAGCTGACGTGTGCATTGTAGGATGTTTAACAGCATCCCTGGCTTCTCCCCCTTAGATGCTAGCAGGACCATCTCCAGTAATGACAACTAAAGAGGTCTCCAGAGATTGTCAAGTGTCCTCTGAGGAGTGGATGGGGCAAAGTTAGCCGTGGTTGAAAACCACAGGCCTAGAATTAGAAAGTTAAAGTGACTTCTGGGATCCCTTCATGCTGTCAAAACAAGTCACGTGAAGAGATAAAGCAAAGCCAAACTAATTCATTGACCTAATGTTTCTTAAGTTCTGCTAACGTGCCATGGCGCTGTGCCAAGTAACAAAGACTCAGACATCAAAAAGGTTCAGTTCCTGCCTACAGAGAGCTCACAGCGAGATCGGGGAAGCAGATGTGTAAACAGATAATCATACATACACAGGACTTACGGGGAGGAAGTTAGTCATATTGTTAGATGGTATATAGCCAAATCTGTCAGATACTTACCACATGTTTCACTTCTCAAATGGTTCCTCTGGGGTCCTGCAGACACAGCTTTGTTTTAAATTTGGTGCCACAGAAAGAGCATCCCTTCGTCACTTCCCCTCCTTGGACCTTGCTAAGGTTGTTCCTGCCTAGAAGGTCTTATCTCAGACTTTAAGGTCTGCAAATTCTCCCTGCCATTGACAGGATGCCTGTCTCCTCCAGAAAGCCACCCTGGATTGCGTTAGCTTGCTTTGGTGTCTACCCACCTGACTCCCATTATGAAACTCCTATCTCTTTTGCACAGCTATGGCTTACTGTTTGGTCCCCCTCTGTTTCCCATGCGTTGGTCTAATCCTTCAGTAGATTATAGGTTATTTGAAGGTAAAAACCAACGTGGATTCTACTCTCTAGTGACAAAAATTTCACAGCTTCCCAAACACACTAACTTCTCTGATCATGCTCCTTTCTGTAAATTGACATTTGACATAGTTATCTCAGAATAATTGTCTTCATGCCTTGTTCTCCTTCCTTAATAGGGTTCTGGGGACTGACCAGTGGCTGTAACACTATCAAGTGGCTAAATCTGGAACAGGACCTCAATGCTTTTCTCTATAAAGTGACATTTGATATCTCAGAATAATTGGGTACCGAGGTCCTTATGAGAATAACTTGTTTGGTAGTAGAGCCAGTTCACAGCTCTCTGCCTCAACACATTATGCTGCCTCCCCATCATTAAGAGAAAGCTGCTTTGTAAAGACTCTGCCTAAATCCCATGGAAGTGGTGATATGTCTCATGCTGTGGTCTCTAGTTACCAAGGGTGCTGTTCTGACCAACAGGAGAATAACAGTGTTTGGTCTGTATGAACTGAAGTATTGCAAATGAGAAGGTAGTTGCTTTCCAAGAAAATTCTGCCTCAAAAGCAAGATTGAAAACAGCAACTGTCCATTGAGAGTTATAATAAACTCCTTCAGCAAAGAAAGCTTTTAACTCCTCGTGGAGAGAACAAGCAAATAGGATTATGATCACCTACTAATTACTGGATAGAGATCCCCTGGGATGCCTGTGTTTAACATAATTAATACCGAATATTGAGGAGAGTAATGAAACAAAAATGCATTACATGCAGACACACATTTAATTCATGTGGGGCAAAGTCTAGTTACTAAGACTAACTCTATTAGACAGGTGGTACTTGGGCCAAATGTCCTTGATTTGGAATAATGGACAGCACCTGCTTTTGTTACAAGACATAATTAACATGCAGAGGGAAGAGGCCACATAAGCTCTTGAACACTGAAGAGCTAAAATGTCTTTACAGTTCAGCTTTGGACTGCTAAATGTGGACCAGAAGGTCTTTGACAAGTAGGAAAATCTATAACAATCAAAACAGTTAAACAAGAAATTACATTGAGAGACAAGACATGATAGTTCTGGGGAAATAAATGGAGGAATAAATATGCATTTTCTTAACTGAGATCCAGGCCCTTTGGTGTGCCTTATGTAGACTCCCTGCGCCATAGTTGCTGAATTAATCTTGCTTGCTGATCAGTTTGAAAAGTTGTTTTTGTTGTTAGTACTCAGTCATTTGAGAGGTTTTTCTCAGATGGAACCTTCTAACTAAGGGTATTCATCTTTTATAAGAAATAATCGTGCCTGTCTGCCTTTGATCCACCACTTCCTGTGAATCTGGAAACAGCCGGATAGGCTAGTCTTCAGGACTCAGTCTCCTACGTCACAGATATGGCATCTGGGTAATAAAGGACAGTTTTTGATGGAAGGGGTTTTCTGGACAGATGTTTCTTTACAAGGCCCATGTCACTCTTGCGATTAGTGTCCTGGTTCCTGGCCATCCACAGATGCCTCTCCCATTTAACATCCCTCCTGCTCCATGTCTCTGGGCTCTGCTAGTCTTGCTTCTCACTTAGTAATCAAACCTTCACTTTGGATCAATTTCCTCCCCTCCTGGAATTGCATTTTCAAACTTTACAGGCTTGTCTGGTCACTCTGGCTTACCCCTGGATTCTTGGTCCCTTTGCTGCCCAAGTGGCCTCAGGCCAGTTTCACCTTTGTTTGAATTCATTTTTCAAACAAAATAAAGTCCAGGACTTCATTTTTCAGGCTCTAAAGTCAAAGTTCATTCATGTGTCCACCCCAGTTGAACCCATTGTCATGGGGAAAGCTGGGAAGAATCTCAGTGCTGGAATGAAGTCTTCCTAAGAGCTCCGCTCCTCCCAGGGACTTCCTTTTTGGAAGAAGACAGTCTCTCTTTTAATCCTAGGGCCCAGGTCAACTGTCCCCAGACACTAATCTTACAATTGAGCACATTTCCAAAGTTATGAAACATGGCTTGTTAAACCTCTTGGAATTTCCAGGTTTCTATGGGAAAACATTTATTGATGTTTTGAGTTCTGTACAATAATGTGAATCCCTCATAGCTGTCCTTAGCACACAGGGGGAGCTGCCCACCCACCTCTCTGCATTTCTGTCGATCACATGATCTAGGTCCAGGTATTTTAATTAAATAAAGCAATGACCCGGTGGCCAAGACACTGTCCTTCAAAGGATATGCACTACCAATTGTGAAGGGTGCTCTAGTAAAGATTTTTCCCCTCAAGGAAGTGGTACAGAGGGCTTTCTTTTGCCTGATTCTTGTGGAAATTGCAACCACTGTGAGTTAAACTTCAATTGATAAGGTCAACTAATTGATGATTACTCTAAAGGAGTAGTTTCTTTTTCAGTAATGTAAACAATGATAAGAAGCCTTTGTTTTTCTGATACTGTCTTCTATTTTAAGTGTAGAAGTTAAATTTGGGGAGAATGGTTATCTGGACAATAGTGAGTCTTCAAATCCTTAAGAATCAATTTGGGTCTTTAGTTTTTTTAGCAATGATTTGTAGATGATTTAAAAAAATTTAGTCCTATGTAATTTCAGATTTATTGCGTTTTTATATATTGATAGCATTGTTTTGTAATTTTATCTTCTATCTTTTTGCTGCTGGCATTTAAATACAATGGACATTTGTTTATTGACCTTATATTTTGAGGTTTTGCTAAATTCCCTAATTTATCAGGTTTTCTTGTGAATTTCATAAGATTTTCTACATAGATTATTATGTCATCTACAAATAGAGACAATTTTATACTTCTTCCTTTACAAACTTTATACTTGTTATTATCTTATTTTTGCCTCATTCCATTGAATAGGACATCTAGTCCAGTATTGAATAGAAGGAATAAGGGTAGATATCTTTGTCTAGTTCCTGATCTTGGGTAGGGTGCAGGGGTATTTTTTTTTCACCGTAATTACATATTATTTTAGTTTTAAGTATTTTGTAGACACTTTTTTTTGAGGTTTAGAAGGTTTTTTTTCTGTTTGTAGTTTTTATCATGAATGGATGAATGGATGTTTGTAATAATTTTATCAAATCTATTGAGAGACTCTTTTTTTAGTTGGTTGATAAGGTCAATTTGATTGATACTTGAATGTTATCATCACCTTGCATTCCTAGTATAAACTCCACTCCTTTATATATTGCTGGATTTGATTTTGCTAATGTTCTATAGAGATTTTTTAAAAATCTGTGCTCATAAAGGATATTGGTCCAGAATTTTTATTTTCTCATAATGTTTTTGTTAGGTTTTGGTATCAGGTTTATGCTGGCTTCATAAAATGAATTGGGAAATTTTCTGCCCTTTATTTTCTGAAAGAGTTTACATATGATTAATATTGTATATTCTAAATGTTTCATAAAATTCTCCAGTGAAACCATCTTGTCCTAGAGGTGTTTGTTCATTTGTTTGTGAAAGGCTTTTGATTAAAAATTCAATTTATTTTATATAGCGTTATTCATACATTCCATTTCTTCTTGAGTCATTTTTGATAAGTTATGTTTTTCAAAAATGTCTATTTTATTGATATTATTGAATTAATTGTGATTAAGTTGTGCACGAAATTTCCTTACAATTTTTATCTGTAGGATCAGTGATTGTATCTCCTCTTTCATTTCTTGGTTATTCTTGCTAGAATTTTATCAATTTTAGTGATATTTTAAATAAGCAGTTTTATGTTTTCCTAATTATTTTCTTTAGGCTGTTTAGTTAGATTTCACCTTTCTCAGAGGCAAAGTAAATTTCTAACATCTGACATTTATCTCAGCTGTGATAAGTTTAGGAAGATATTTTTCTTTTCTTTTTTTTAAAGATTTTATTTATTTATTTTTAGAGAGGGGGAGGGAGGGAGAAAGAGAGAAACGTCAATGCATGGTTGCCTCTCAAACACCCCCCACTGGGGACCTGGCCCATAACACAGGTATGTGCCCTTACTGGGAATCGAACTGGCGACCCTTTGGTTCTCAGTCTGGTTCTCAATCCACTGAGCCACACCAGCCAGGCTGAAGATGTTTTTCTCTCAGAGAAGACCTATACCAAACCATGAAATCACTTTTAACATGCAGCCTATAAATATAATTCTACAAAGAATAGGATTATAATTAATTGAATGTTGTATCCACATGTCAAATTGATTATACATTGAGATCTTTCCAGCCAGCATTTCAAATCTCAACTTTAGTGGTTCAATTTAAAACCCATCTAAAGATGATTGAAAATAGGTTTTAGTTAAATTCATTTTACTGAAGAGGCCACTTGTTCAGAGCAGGTGTTCTCTCCGGTGACACTGGTGAGTAATCCCACCTGTCACCTGCATACTACAAATCATCCTACTACAAATCTATTAGTTTATGATACATATCTGGCCTTTCTCGTACAAACAAAGATGAAACAGTACTTTAGACTGAATGATTTAGTGCACACTGAATGAATCTACTTTCTCTGAGTTCAGTCTTGTTCTCTCTGAGCATTTGTTATGTTCGGGAGGAAACTGAATTCTAAACTGAGAAGGTGTATTAACTCTTTCAGACAATGGGATGACAGGTACAGCTTCTAAATAGCTTGCTGGGGGCCTCATTGAATTAGGCCTTTCTTCAGTTCTTAACTTGCTGGTTGAAATAGATTTTTACAAGGGTTGACTCTCGGTCTTACCTTGGCTTAGGCTCCCATCATTTCTTTGAAGAAAATTCTTAGCTTTTTCTTCTATTCCTTTTACTCTGAAGGCAGTAATAAACCTGTGTTGATTAGGGGGATTTCATTGGTAAGGGCAATAAGTTTTGCCATGGTTTCAGAGCAGCCTGGATAAGTGCTGGAGCACTCGTCTAACTTCCCATGAAGAGCGCCACACCCTAACACAAAACGATACTCAGCTCCAGGCCATGTGCATTGTTTGTATCTTTTTATGACTGGTGGCCCTTACTTGGTGCATCTATGAACAGTATAAAGAGAATATTAAATAATTTCCAATGTGAGTTTATTTAATTCTTTCCAAACTTCATTAAAATTTAAAAGAAATAATTCTTTGAGATTCTCTTCTTTATGTTAATATTCATATAACAAACTGTGACTTTCAGATTCAAGAAATATTTGAGGATGCCATTCAGAAAGCTGTATAGGTCAGATTTAGTTGGTACTTCTGCTGAGCTGCTTTTTTCATATTTGACTATTTTCTACCCCTACAACTACCTTTTAGATAGGTATAATGATGTGTAGACAGAGAGAAAGGCATTTTAGAAAGAACTTATGCTTTGGAAGCAGAGCTAAGTTTAAAATCTCACTTCTCTACTTGCAGGTGGTTTGGACACAGGTGTAACTTTATCCTGTAGGTAGTAATAGAATGGATGTGGAGAGAGTGTTATCTGGCAGTCAGACAGCTGATGGAACAAAAGTCAGGATTCTGTGTATTTAAAGCATCTACTTGGTGTTGTCAGGGAGGGGGGAATTCTCCCCTTCTATCTCTCTTGAGTTCTTATGGGAGGACTAATAAAATCGAAAAAGACCCAATTAACAGGAGGAAAACCAATTTAATATGTGCACACAGGAAATCAAAAATGATATTCTCAGAATGATGAACGAGCAGCTTTTTATACTTTGTAGGCCAAGAAACAATAAATTTGTGAAGAAGTGACAGAACAAAGACACTTAAGTTTGGGTTGCTCATTTGTGAGGAATCTAAATGAAGTTTGGGCTTGGGCAGTAAAGGAGTAACACGGTTTATTATATAAGATTGTGGATTCCTTAACTCTAGTGATAAGGGTGTCTCCCTTAGGATCCTCCCCCAATCCCGCTGGAGCATGGAGCACACCTTTCACGGTGGAGATTTATATCTTGCATTCAAGGCAAGAAACGTTAATTCAAGGCGATCATTATGCCATCTTGGGCCCTTGGGTAGTCTTCCCTGAGCACCAGCAGTGCGTTCAGCTCTTTGGTGAACATAAAGGGAGGTGAGACTCCATTTCTGCTGTTATGAGACCTGTAGTCCATGAACAGCAGGGAGATAAATGCTTACCTGGGGTCCAAGTGAGAAAGACATCTAAACTAAACAGAAGTATCAACATTGGATTACGGGGACCAGAAAGACGGCTTCTGCTTAGAAGAGGAGCAGCACGAGGCAGATGGCTTCAGATGGCTTTAGGGCCTTTTAGGGATAGATGGGAGATTTCATCTGGTGAAAAATGGGGAGAAGGGTATTGCACGCTGAGGAGGGAACATGCTTTGAATCAGAGAGGGACCAAAGTTAAAAGTACCCAGCACTTGGGAGAATACAAAGAAGTTAGATGAAACAACATTGAGGAGTGTACCTCTCCTTCTCTCTCCTCCTACCCTTTTTCCTTCCTTCTTTTCTTTCAATTTCCTTCCCCCATCTTTCCTCTCTCCCTGGTAATACTCCTCCATCCTTTCTTTCATCTTTCCTGCAACAGTTATGTGCCAGGCACTGGGTATATGTGCTGAACCAAACATTTAACCTTCCTTGACAGTGTTTCGAGTCCAGCCCAGCAGGGGTGGGTCTCCTTCCATTAGGAATGTGGCCTTGGGAGTTACATAGAGGATCAGGGAATGATTCTCTAGTCCAGCTGGAAAGCTGTTTCAGTAGATTCAGGGAGGAAAGACTCAAAGCTTTTATCAGGAAAATTGCTGTGGCACTGAAATGACAGGGAGTATGCAATTAATTAGAGCTCGGTGGTGTTATTACACAGTATAGTATAAAGATAAAGAGCATGGACCTAGGAGCCAGACTACCTGGGTTTGTATCTCAGTTTCTAGTTCTTAATAGGTGTTTCACCTTGGGAAAATTGTTTGACCTCACTACTGCAGTTTACTTATTTACGAAATGGGGATTATAATAGTACCTTCCTAATAGAGTTATCGTGGGACTTAAGTTAGTTAATACATATAACCTCTTAGAAAAGTACCTGGTACATACTATATAAATATAGGCGAGGGTTATTAAGTTCCAGTCCACTAAATAAGGACAGACTTCCAAAAGAGGAGGTGACAGGTCTAACTTTGCTAGATCCCATAGGTTGTATAAAATTGGACTGTTGGGGAGTATAAAAGTGTAAACACATACCTAAATGTTATGGAAAGAAATAAAATAATAGCAATTATTTAGAGCCAATCTGGTTATTTTTCTATTCCTTTCCAATCTGGGGAAGAAATTTAAGTGAAAAAAAGTATTGTATACATGCATTCATATATATCAAGTTTTAGAAGAGAAAGTGTGTTCAGCCATTGACAAGTTTTGTTTAAGATTCAGAAATGTCTTACAAAGTGAAATCCAGGCCCTGGATACCATTGGGTAAAGACAGAAGTCCCGAGGGACTCTTCTTCTATTTTTATTGCCCAAGCTAATGGTCCATTAGCACAGCTCCTTGAGCCTGAGCCTGTAGATAATGTGTGTCTTCCGGGGCAAGGATGCTAGGTGGATGTTTCCTAGTGGTGGAAAGCCACATTGTTTTCCTGGGGGAAGAATGTGAACACATCCCACTTATTGCACATAATGGCAAAAGGAAGAAAGATCAGTATCTAGTGGGCAAAGAAATTACCAAGGTACCATCAGTGTTCAAAGGGAAATGCCTATGTTCATAATTGGTTTAATCATTTTGGTTTCAATAATGGTTGGTTCTTATTAGGTATTCAGTGAAATGGTGTTAATTTTAAGGTTCGTTGGTTTTTGAAGAACATCAATGCACTTTTAGGCAGATCTACATTGTAGTGAAGAGATACAAAATGAAAAATTTCAGTAAGCTCATTATAGACTCGAACAGATTATCCTTCTTTAAAAATAAGCTTCAACAATCGCAAATTCTTATATCTGCAAAGAAAAATTATGTTTATGATAATAGTACATAATTAAGCTTCCCAGTGTACTGTAATTGTGTGTTTAATTTCTTTGCTTTCTGACATCATCTGACCACATTTATTCCAAACTGCCAAGCATTTGAATTTGAAGCCATTTTAAATTTGCTACCACACTAACGAGCGCGAAGCATCAGTGCTGCTTACGGCTGGGAGTCTGTCCCGTTAGTCGCTCACTTTCTCTGCGAAGGGACAGCGAAGCCTCCTGTGTCGAAAGGCTGCTACCGGAGCGCCCCTCCCACCCCTTTGTCATCATGCTAACTCTGAGTCACGCTACCTCTGCCACCATTTCCTGTGTCTCAGGAGACATCACAGCCACATCGGATGATCCCCACCAGTTCACCCAATCCAAGTGTCTGGTAGGGCCTCTGGCCACCATTTGTTACTGAACTGGCATGCAGGCAGCCTTGGGTCAATTAATTAGTAAGACTGATTGAAGGTAAATATAATTAACCATACAATATTGAGCAGTCCAAATTTAACTCCACTAAAATTAAGTGATGAATCTGGAACATAAAGGATTAATGGCAAACACTGTTGCCTCGTGGATTTAAAAGTATGCTTTGTTTTCATCTATCTGATGCGATTAATAAACTGACAGAGAGTGTCCTCCCGCATGCAGACACAGTAGCACCCATCTAGGATGGTGCTAGTTGAAAGTCATTTTCTATGTTGCCTACCATGTAGCTGTACTTAGCGCAGATTTTAGTGAGCATCAACACTAAACAAGAACAACAGACAGTGATCCTTCACACTTGTTTGGTGACACCAATTTAAAATGGTTTGAAGTTCAAATGCCTAGCAGTTTGAAACTAGTGTGTTTAAAATTGTCAGGAAGTTAGTGAAAAGCCAACTTGAAACACAACATTGATTGATTGGTGATGATAAAATAATGCTGACTAGTTTAATTATTATTCATCCAGAATTGTGAAAGCAAGAATCATTTTTCAATAAATGAATCTTTGTATTAAAATGATTAGAAATAAAAAAAATAAAATAAAATAAAAATAAAATGATTAGAAATATCTTTCTTATAAAATTCCCACCAAACTTTGTCATTTGGTTCTGTTTTTAAAAGAAAAATAAATGACTCCAGAGAATGAAATATTTCAAATGCATTTGGATATTTAATCTTTCATAAGTGTAGAATCTAAGAGTCTCCATGAATATGCATGGTCAAATGCATACTTAAATGTTGCATGTAAGTTTTTATGATGGAAGAGACGGAGACAATGGGAGGGAGAGAGGGCAGCGTGCGTAGTGACAGATTTGCCACTTGTGGATGCGCATGTGCACACGTAAGGTAAGTAAAGAGTTTAAGGGAATTCCAGATTCACCCAGTAGGCGCTGGTCCGTTTCAGCTCATTGGTTTTTAAAGGTTATTTAAGCTGTTTAGGAGTTCCTCTGACAAGCCATTTGTTGCAACAGTTGGAACTCTCTCACACAGAACGAGATTCTGCAGGTGGTTTGAGTCTCCTTATTTACTGGCGAACCATATAGTGGTTTTAGTTTTGTTCCAACGGCTAAAGTGTGAACGTGACTAATTAATTCTCTCAAGTTGATAGCACCCTTGAAAGGTTTTTGATCATTTGTACTGTACATTGTCTCAGATTGCTTTCCGCATTGAATAGAGTGTGCTTTATACAGTGTGTGAGTTTCAGAGGTGCTCCATTTGTGTACAAATTCTAAATCTTGACAAAAATGGCTTCATGGATTACCTTATGGGTAATTAAAAGTCAGTAACATCTGAATACATGAGATGTACCAGTAACGGATGATATATAATTTTATAGTTCCCTTATAGTTATTCTAGTATTTCACCTTAAATAGCTTTTTCATTTTTGTTCTTATTTAACCTAATTATTTTTTACATTTTCCCACAAAAACAAGAAATTCCCTCTTTTGCAGTAGCCATATGTGTTAAGAGCAAAAAAAAATCCAAATAGAGGAGTTCTCACGATGTTTCTTCAGAATGTTTTTAATTCTGTGCATGCAGAAAGATGATAATGTGATTCCCAGGTACTCAACACTCCTCAGCCATTCACGCTCAGTGGTGTGTTCTGAAATAAAACTGGACTACATTTGTAGAATGGTGATTACTGAAAATCATAAAGCTAAGGCAATTCATTAATATTTATCTCCTTGTCTGTGTTGTATAGCCTGGATGACATGGAAAAACTCACTTGGGGGCCAATCAGATTGAAAAGGGTCTAAAACTACAAAGAGCAACATGGAGATAAGAATGTTTTTTTTTTCTTTTTAAAGTTAAACATAGCACCTTTTTTCTTACATGCCTCTGTTTTTCTTTTAGTGGCAGAGCATTTCTATAACACTGGTTGAGAAAGTTCAGATGATTGCTGTAATCCTAGGATCCCTGTTCTTAATAGCGAGTGTGACCTGGCTCCTCTGGTCAGCCTTCAGCCCCTATGCAGTGTGGCAGAGGAAGGACATCCTTTTTCAAATCTGCTATGGAATGTATGGTTTTATGGATCTAGTGTGCATAGGTAAGACCATGACGTTACACCTTCACGAACTGTCAGTAATCCATTTCTTGCAGCTCCTATATTTTCATCAGTTGGATGTGACATAGAATGTTGTGATTCATGATCTTGGTTCTCCAGCTAATTCACTCTCTGGGGCATCACAATCTGGCCGTTTTTCTCAAAAAGCATAACATCTATATTCTTAAGTAGTCTGAGAAAATGAACAAAATAATGCCCATTTTAAGTGATATATTTTGCAATGCAAAGGAAGGGAGGACTCAAATTATTTGGGGTGGGCGATGGAAGGACAGTCATTTATTTCTAAGGAATAAGAGCAAATCAGTCACCCTTCACAAAGCTGGGATAGCACTGATGGACACCAATGGTGATATTTTGCATTTGGGGAGAGGAGAGGGACTTGGGACAGTTTTACTTACTGTCCTGTGCCTCTGTGTTTCACTTACTAAATTCAGTGGCTTAGAAGAGAAAAAGAATCAAACATTTTAGCTTAAACCAACCCTACACAAAAAGGTTTCTTATTTGCGCGTTTCACTTCAGTGATCTGTTGTTTCCTTACTATTGTACCATGAGAAAAACGGAAGCTGACTCGTGGGATGTGCTGCAGGCTCCTTGATGGGGACCGGTTGGCCGTGAGAGACAGGGATGAGGAGGGCAACGCCGTGTCAAGGAGACTTTCTCTGCTCTGACGTGCTTTGTATCTCTGTTGGATGTGGAAAGAGCCGAGGCGGGCAGCTGTGGTTCTCAAACTCTGGTCTCCAGGCCACCGGCAGCAGGAGCAGCATCTGCCACACCTTTTTTAAGGAATACATTGTCAGGCCCCATCCCAGACCTGCCAAATCAGAAACGTTAGCCCCATCTGTGTTTGACAAGCCTCCTAAGGTTCTGATACTCGCAGACTTCAGGGAATGGGTGCTCAACTTGGATCAAATGACTTGGCCTCTAATCCTGGCCTCTGCTTGGACAGATCAACTTTGTCCATATTCCTGTTTTCTCACCTACAAAAATGGGAATAATACCCCTAATTCACAGGCCTAAATGAAGGAAATAATGATTATAAAATAATGTTATCAATTGCAAGTTGTAAATTAAGGGTATTTGAGTAAATCACAAGCATTGAAATAATTTAAATCACTTAAATGTCTCTACTTATGAAAGCTTTGATTGAGCTAGCAGTTTTAATATTCTGTTATTTTTTCCTAAAAGACCTCTATAAATTTTAAAATATGATTAGCCTGAGTTTCCCCTCCTTATCTTCTTTTCTCTTTTGTCACTAGTACAAAGCTAGTGAGAAAAAAAGTAATCAAATTTCAAGCCAGAAAGGAAAAAAGAAGGCAGGGAAATGTCTTGGTAATATGTAAACTGAGCAGATGTTGCCTGAATAATTGAGCTAATCATGTATATGAACAATTGGCAGTAAATGTGGAAATGCCTACGCATGCTTTTAGAAATTCAAAATCTCTATACAAATGTAAACTCGAGGGTAGTGTTCTAAATGAAGGAGAATTACAAAATTGTTCTACAAGTCCCTCAACAAATTCAGAGATGCCGTTTCTTCTGTCTTCCAACATAAATGTTGTGACATGTGATATTCCATGAATATTCAAAGGGGAGGTGAAACGCAAAAAAACCATTAGGTTCTCAATCCAACCTAGAGGGGAAAAAATCCAGGTGACTTTCCTGATACTAACCGAAAGGAGCCGTATATTTCCTGGTCAGGAAACCATTGTTCACAGTGTGCATTTAGTGTTGAGTAATTATATCTCAGGTTTTGATTGCTAATGTCAGGCTTTTAATCAAGATTATTAGAATTTTGCTTTAAAAAGCACATACATGTGAACTAATATTTCGACAATATATGACATATTTGGGATTCCCTTTTGAAATCTAGGTGTTTGCCCATTTTATAAAGTTAAGCTTCTTAGGAACAAAAACCAATTGACATTTTCCTGGAGAAACTTTAGAGAGTGAATTTTTATCCAAGTTTTAAATATTGACAATATTTTTGTCTTTTGGCTCATTAAATCTAAATCTCATTATTCAGTGATTTATTTGTATACTTTGAAAAATATTAAAGAATTCAGATTGAACAGCATTCTTGATTTCACTTGGAAAACTCATTAATTAGTCTGTTTGGGGCCAAAGAAAATCTTTTTATCCCCCCCAAGACATCAAGAAGCGACTAGTCAAGAAAGCAAATAGAGATAAGCTTCCAGTAGCCAAATAGATCATAGCCTGTAATAGCTCTTGCTAACATTTCAAATTAATTTAAATGTCTTATAATTAAGTGTAGACAGTGACAAAAGTAGATTACATTGATTACACCTCAAATATCCCCAACAGCAAGACTTTGAGTCAGAGTAGAGTGAAAAGCAGGTTTGAGCCCTATTTGCTCAGCTCAGTTTAATACATATTTATTGAAGGCTTTCTATGTGTCAGACACAGTGCTAGGTGCTGTGAATAAAAATAAGAGTCCATCTCTTTGCTGCCCCCAAGGAGCTTCCAGCTCCACAGGCAGGACAGATGTGTAGGAGGTGACTAGAATGTAGAGATGGGCATAGCGTGAAAGTGTGCAGAGGAGATGGTAGTTGGACAAAGCTGGGAGATACTAACACTGGGCTGTTGTATGCAGGGAGTGGTTGATTCAGGCAGATTTCATGGGGAAGTGAGAGCCAAGCAGGCTGTGGGATGAGTAGGTGCTTGGTGCATGGGAAGATGGCCCCCTTGTCAACGCTGGCGGATGTAAGATTGGCTGATCATTCAGAGGGCTTTAAAGCAGTTGAAACCATTCCTACATCTCTATTCATCCAAGCTTTTCAACTTGTTTATAATTAAATGAGGAGTAAGTTGGCAGCTTCATAAGTGTTCTTTTTAAAGAATGATTTTAAAAATCTATAGATTACTCCAGAATCAAAAAATGTTATAATCCAGCCAGTGTATGTAGTATTTAGGAAGAGATTCTTTACTGGATTGTTAAATAGAAATGTAAAAATTTATAGAAAATTTGTTTACTTGGGAAATTTATTTATTTATTCCCAGACATGGTTAATTTGTTGGTACTTTCATTTATTATTAATATGTTTTCTACTTTTTCCATGGTCCTGTTTTTTCTTTTTTCCTGTTTTTTTAGAATTATGTTTTATTGATCATGCTACTACAGTTGTCCCAGTTTTTCATCCTTTGGCACCCTCCACCCAGGAACCCCCCCGCCCCCCCCCCCCCCGCCTTCCTCAGGCAATCCCCACACCATGATTGATGTCCGTGGGTCATGTGTGTATGTTCTTTGGCTGCTCCATTTCCTACACTGTATTTTACATCCCCACGGTTATTTGGTGACTGTCAATTTGTATTTTTTAAGCCCCTTGCCTCTTCACCCATTCTCCCTCTCCCCCCTCCCACTGGCAACCATCAAAACACTCTCCATATCCACGATTCTGTCTCTGTCTTCTTGTTTGTTCAGTTTGTTTTTTAGATTCAATTGTTGATAGGTATATATTTATTGCCATTTTATTGTTCATAGTTTTGATCTTCTTTTTCTTAAATAAGTCCCTTTAACGTGTCATATAATAATGGTTTGGTGATGATGAACTCCTTTAGTTTTTTCTTGTCTGGGAAGCTTTTTATCTGTCCTTCGATTCTAAGTGATAGCTTTGCTGGGTAGAACAATCTTGGCTGTAGGTCCCTGCTTTTCATGACTTTGAATATTTCTTGCCAATCCCTTCTAGCCTGCAAAGTTTCTTTTGAGAAATCAGCTGACAGCCTTATGGGATCTCCCCTGTAGGTAACTAACTCCTTTTCTCCTGCTGCATTTAAGATTCTCTCTTTATCTTTAAACTTGGCATTTTAATTATGATGTATCTTGGAGTGGGCCTCTATGCATCCATCTTGTTTGGGACTGTCTGTGATTCCTGGAGGTCCATGTCTATTTACTTCACCAGATTAGGGAAGTGTTCTTTCATTTTTAAACAGATTTCCAATTTACTGTTCTTTCTCTTCTCCATCTGGTAGTCCTATGATGTGAATGTTTATACTTGTTGAACTTGGGAACTCTTGAAGTTGTCCCAGAGGCTGTTTACACTATCCTCATTTTGGGGGATTCTTTCTGATTGGTTGTTTTTTTGTTCCTTATGTTCCAAATCATTGATTTGATTCTTGGCTTCATCCATTTTACTATTGTTTCCCTATAAATTGTTCTTTATTTCAATTACTGTACCTTTGTTTCTGACTGGATCTTTTTTATGCTGTTGAGGTCCTCATTAAGTTCCTTGAGCATCCTTATAGCCAGTGTTTTCAACTTTGCATCTGATAGATTGCTTCTCTCCATTTCATTTAGCTCTTTTTCTGGAGTTTTCATCTGTTCTTTCATTTGGACCATGTTTCCTTTTCTCCTTATTTTGGCAGCCTCCCTGTGTTTGCTTCTATGTATTAGGTAGAGCTGCTATGACTCCCTGTTTTGATAGTGTGACCTAGCATAGTAGGTGTCCTGTAGGGTCCAGTGGCACAGCCTCCCTTACCACCTAAGTTGGGTACACAAGGTGCACCCTTTGTGTGGGTACACCTTCTTCTTGTAGTTGAGCCTTGATTGCTGTTGGCAGGTCAATGGGAAGGATTTGCCCATGCCAGTCAGCTGCAGGGACTGACTGTGACCACTGACCACCAACCTCCCCACTCCATGGAGGATCAGCTGTGCATGGGCAGGGTATTGGTACTCCAGCATGGTCTTCAGCTGTCCACTGGGTGCACAGGCCCTGGGGTTTCCTTGGGAGTGCAGCCCACGGTCAGCCCCTACCTGTGTTCTGCCTAAGGCCACCTGCCTGAGCTATAAAGCAGTCTGAGATGGCTGCTACTTGTGCTGGGCTTGGAGATTCCCAGGTGAAGCCAAGCTGTGAATCTAGGCTAGCTGCTGCTAGTGCTGGGCCTGGGGCCACCTAGCAAGAGGTGCAGGGACTGGAGGTTTACTGAGGTGGCTGTTGCCTGTTTGATAAGATTTAGGAAGTGACAAAGCATGAGCCAAGACAAGTCATTCATATGGAAAAGTCACAGTTAACAGTTTGGGCCTGTAAGTTGGGAGGGACAGAGTTTCAGGGGATCTCTAAGATGGGGTAAACCTTGTTAGCTAGGTTGATGGAGCCTCAGATCTGACAACAGCCTGACAGTGCTGTGGCTCTGTGGCTCTCTGGGGGAAGGGCTCAGAACAGGGATAATGGCCTCTGCCTGACTTTCTGTGTGGGAGAAAACTGTCCCTCCCTCCTTAATGTCAGACACTTCAGTTCCTCCCTGTATGCCACTGGTGCCTTTTGAGGCGCTACCCCAGTGCTGGAGTTCATGTGGAGTGAATCTGAGTAAGTCTGTGTGTGGGTTCTTTAAGAGGAGCTGCCTGGGACTCCAGAAGTTTCTTTTACTGACTCAATCCCCATTGGTTTTTGCAGCCAGAAGTTATGGGGACTTATCATCCTGGCACTAGAATCCTTAGGTGGGATCCTGGTGTGGAGCTGAGATTCCTTGCTCCTGAGATATCCCTCCCAAATTTTTATCCACCACATGTGGATGTGAGACCAGCCTGTTCCATGTCTCCACCCCTTCCACCAGTCTGGATGGATGCAGTTCCTTTAATCCCATAGTTGTCAGACTTCCATTCAACTTGATTTCTGATGGCTCTGAGTGATGGTTCTGTATTTTAGTTGTAATTTTGATGTGGCTGCCTGAGAAGGCAGGTTGTGTTTACCTATGCCCTCATTTTTTTTCCTGCTGTTAAACTTTTGAATTTTCTCAAGGGTCTGGGTATTATTAGAGTTGAAACAGGACCAAAATCAGGACCGTCCAATAGCACCTTCTGCAGTGATGTAAACATTGTGTATCTGGGCTGTCCAGCACCATAGACACTGGCTACACTTGGCTGTTGAGCACTTGACATGTGGTTAGTGAGAAACAGAAACTGAGTATTAAGCTAATTTTATTTAAATTAATTTAAATTTATCTTAAATAGCCACATGTGGCTAGTGGCTACCATATTGGACAGATTTCTAGATGATCGAATGGCAAATGCGTAAGGGTTTGATTAACAAGTTTCGCCATGTCTATATAAATAGGTTGGGTTTCCTCAGTAGTAAAGGAACTGTTCTACGAGAGATGAATAAAGTGAAAATGAGTTGAAGAGGATGAAGAGAAGGAAGGGTACTACCGGTGAGAGGGTGGTGGTCAAGAGGTAGACAGAGAGCCATAAGAGGAAGACATGTTTTAAGGAAATGGAGGTATATATAAAGAGATAAAACACTTATATTAGGGAAGATCTTTTAAATATGTAAATAGATGGCATTCAGACTATTTTTTTGCACCAGGAAAACTAATGTAAAGGATTTAAACCACCCAGACGTTGTAGCCCAGGGGCAGTAATTTAGGGAGAAGTAATAACCAAAGTAGACCCAGGTAGGCTCCCTCCTAGGAAGATTTGCATAGTGGACAAAGGAAGGTTAGCAAACTCAGAAATGAAGAACAAGTGCATGTCCGATGGCACTGGGCACAGCATCTGGTTCCTAACTCTGTACTTTGCTCATCGAGAAAATAGAAGGCTCTTAGTTCCATTGGTGATGTGATTCAAGGCAAGTTTGGGCCATAAGAAGAACACGTTTATTAATGACTAAAAGATTCCGGGACTAAGATGGCCATAAAGACAGGGAGTCATTTGATTCACTCTCATCTAAAAAGGGAGGGCAGTTACCAAGTCATTTAGTGTCTAGCAGAATAGAGGTGATTTTAGTTTCTTGCAGAAGCAACAAACTAAAACTAAAACCCTATTTTTTAGTGGAATTCCCAAAATGGAGTTCGCAGTGCTTATACCTAATCTCATTAACACTATAAAGTGGTATCAAATCCATGTCCGGAAAATGGTTTGATCTTCCCTGAGATACTAAGGGAAGGAACTAATTAAGGTTACAAAATATAAAAGCTTGGATTATTTGTGTTCTTTTAAAAAATTTCTTAATTGCCTCATAAGTATATACATATTCAAATGTAAAAAACACCTTTGTATTTATAATTATGAAATACATAAAGTTTTAAAAGGACTGTTTTACTCACTTTGCTCTGTTACGTCACTCCATTGGAAGAAACACCCGCTCTCGACATTCGGATGCATCTCCTCCAGATCGTTCTCGTTAGGGTAACATGTGCACGGGTACCGAGACATCTCCGTGTTTTATTTTTCATGCAAATAGTTGTCTTCATTCGACAATATGATCTCGAGCTCTTTGCGCGTTGGAACAGATGTATACGATTTACTTAAACTTTCTTGTGTTGATGGATATTTTTGCCATTAGGAACGAGGCTGCAGAGGACATCCTTTTATGTATTTCTCTAGGCCAGGTTCCAAGAAGTGGAAAGTCTGGTTTGAGTAATAAGCACATGGTAACATTTTGTACCCTAAAAAGGTTTTAACAATTTGTATCTTCTTCTACCTCCCACTACTACAAGAGTTTCAGTTTTCCCACACCTTGACAAGCATGGATATCATTTTTTGATATTGTAGCTGGTAATTGGAACTGTATTTAACACCATTGCAGTGGTTTTTTAGAAATCCATTCTATAACTTTTTAAGCCTGTGAGGCAATTTTATCTAAGAATGTAAGGGTGGCCACACTGGGCCATGCAAACCTGCAGCTTGTGCTCTCTGGTGTCTTTTAGGATGCAAGGGACCTGATGTGCAGGGACAGAGACTGATGATCTGTGTTGTGAGCACTCCACTCCCTCTTTCTGAAAAATGAAATGCAGCAGGGGTGATCGAAATCAAAGATCACCGCCCCTCAAAGACCCTGCCTTCCCCACACGTTTAGGAGCTCAGGGGCCAGTTTTTTCTATTATACTGTTGACAGTGAGGGGACTTCATTCCTCAGTCTGTCCCTTTTTTTTTTTCGTGTAGAAAGTGCTCCCTGAAATTGCTTTAAGAAAAATTGCTTCTGTTGGTCACTAGGCTCAGTGGCCAAAGCACTGATTCTGTTATTGCTTGTTTTCAGCATTTTTCTAGTTCTCAAATTAAAGCACAAGCATGCAGAACGGGGGAGACACACACACATACAGTCTTCCCATCAGGCACCAAAACCCAGAGCATTATTGCGGTGCTCTCTTGAAATAATGAAATAAAGTATGATAGGATTGTTTATGCTTTCTTGCTTTTGAAAGCTGCAGAGATTAAGGAATTTTAAAAATAACCTGAGATGTATTAGAATGAGGATCAGATCAAAGTGTCTTCTCTTTACTGTGTCAATTATAGTCCATACCTCAAAAAAAAGTGCTTCTCTGCAGAAATGCCATACCCTCCAAAATATTTTCCTATATTTTGAATCTAAAATAAAATTTTTTAAAATTCCTGCAACTTTTATCAATATTATTATAGCTCTTTTGAAACTCTGTTTTTTCATAGTTGGTAATATATCTATGTAAAGCAACTAAAAAACTTGTACACATAGGAAAACTATTTGGAGTTCCCAGTTGGTAACTTGTATTCACATTTAATTACAGAACTTCAGAACAGTAAATAAACACAACATATTCGTATAGTTTTAGACTGATGATATCAGACGTATGTTTACATCTGTAAGAGCCAAGGTAATATTTCTCTCTTGCTTTTGTTATTGCTTCACTTTGCTATTTTTTCCCCTCCAGGCAATGCGACTAAAAGTACTACATTCCTTAGCATCTTACTGAGGTCAAGTTCAAAATGCACATTTGATAATTCTTTGATAGTAATGAGGAAAGGTGAGGAAGTTTGACAAAGGATTTTAGGGTAGCAAAGTCTTACCACAGATGAGGGCTTGCCATTGAGAATGACCAGTCCTCCGTCTAGTTAATGTCCGCGTTGTTTCCTTCTAAAGTGGAGCTTTTAGGTCATCTTCCTTCCTGTGGCTCCCTCTCAGCAAGTACACAGCAATTAGCTTAAGCAAAGCATAATTAAAGGAGTAAATCAATGAAAGAAAAAAGATTCTAATGCATTCCAAGCAAAATATAAATGATTTTAGACTCTCTCCTCTTTAAGATTTTCCATGCTCTCTGGCACTCCTCAATCAGCATGACTCAGAAATTGACAATACTTTAAATTAAAAACATATTTACTGAAAGGGTTTGAAAGCAATTAGCATTGGAGTTGAAATGCTATAATGCAGAACAGAAAAAAGTGAGTTGGCTGGAGAGCGCAGAAGAGCCTCCGCTCCTATGTAACCACACAGGGTCATCAACCACGTAGAAGAAGGTGCTTGAGAGAGCAATGGTGGGCAAAGTTGCCAGAAAGTACAGCCCTTGGGTCATTCTTAGAGAGAGCATTTTTTAAGCTGCAAAATATTTATAGATAAATATAAAGTTGTGTGTATAAAATATAAAATTATCAAGTAGATGCAAGTGAATATGTAAATGTACCAGAGAACACCATGCGGACCACACTGTTCAGGGCCCGCCCAGGCACTGTCCTGCACAGAGGGTTTGCGGATGTCCGATGGAGTAAGCTCTTCCCTAGCCTTCCCTAGCAGGACCCCAGCATCCAGTGTGATTGGACATAGGCCATCTCCACATTGAAAGTACTTTCCGTGTGGGGAGCGGAGACAATAGCTGTCAGCGGCCTATGTCCCCACACCTGCCTCACCCCATTCCAAATTGTCAGCAAGTTTGATTTTAAGACTTCAAATCTGTGTAGATTTTTTTTTATCACAAAACATTGGAAGCCCAGATCCAAATTTCTATCACACCACTTCCACCCACCACAGTAACCACCACCACTACCACCAAGTCTGGGATCTGAGCCTGAGATCGCTCACGAAAACAGCTTTGAATGTCAGTAGGTCAGCATTCAGCCCCAGGGGGGGATGCAGAGAGCTGCCTAAGTGGGAGGTTGGCATTTTGCATTGCAGTTTAGGAGGAGGGTACATTGCCAAAGGTCTTGCCCTTGTTTCATTCTGAAGTTCATGGGAAGCTACTAACCTGGATAAGTCTGCCTGGATTTTAGGCATGTGAAACAAACAAGCTAACTCCAACACTGGTAAAGTAACCAGAAAAGTTGATTCTCCCAGTATTTCCTTGTTGCATCTTCGTATCACAATTTTCCTCCTGGCATAGACTGCCAGCCACCCCTGCCCCGCTTCCTGATCTCTAAGTTGATCAGGGACCTAAACCACTCAGTGCAGCCATTTGGCTGCCTAGGAGACCTTTGCACAGCTGCTAGTTAGTGCAGGGTGGACAGAAACCTTCTTCCACTCTGGCCTGAGACCCTCTAGGTTTCCCTTCCAAGTTCCGCCCGGACCAAGGACTGGGTTGTGAGGTTGGCCACCCTGGCAGGATCTGTACCCCCTGCAGCCAGGACCGTTACCAGAGTTGAACGCTCTGCTAGCTTGTTTGGAAGGATTTCTCGGAGTAGAATTCCTTTACAAGCAGAGATCATATTTCCTGATTTCAGAATATTTTAGTGTGCTTCTTGCCCCAGGAAACGCCACCACTGCATTTATGAAAAGATCCTGACGCAGGGCAAGCGGGAGGGTGTTCTCCAACACCAGCCCCCACCTCCCGTCCTTTGCGTTTCTAGTTTCTGAGCTCATCCTGATTAGGCCCTGTGGAGGGAGAGGCAGAGTGGCCCTGTGTAATTCAAAATTCTTAGAGATGAAACAAATTTTTATCCTTTTTAAAAAGTAGGCTGTTCTTATCTCTTTACTCTGGAGGTACAAATTACAGGCTTTTGTATGCCTTAGTCATGCTAATGTTTACCAATTTCTCTAAAGATTATTATCATAGTTAGTTATTAGTGATACTGCTGCCTTAAAAAAAAAAAACCCAGGAAATAAAATAGAAAGGAATTCGTTTTGCTACTTGCCCTTCATGGTCTCTCAAAACTAATTAACTCCTCTGGCCTCCTCTGGAGATAAAACCTAATCCACCTTTCTTTCATTTGACCTTGTAAAGTTCAAGTTCTTTTGGAGAAATATTGGCATAATTAGCAGAGCAGCTGACCAAATATATTGTTACTGTGGACTTCCATCTCCTCCATAAGACATAGTGTTTCTCTTTGAGCCATCTCTCTCAGTTGGGACAGTTTAGCCAAAGAGATTGTCAGTCATTGACTGACTATTTACTGTGTCCAAAGCCTGGAGTGCGGAGTAGAGGTATAAATAGCACAGGGATGTTCTTGTACAGGCCATGATCTAAGAATGTTTTTATATATTGAAATAGTTGAAAAACTTCAAAAGAATAATATTTTATGATATATGAAAATTATATCAAATTTAAATTTTAGTGCCCATAAATAAAGTTTTATTGGAATACAGACATATCCATTCATGTATTGTCAGTGAGTAGTTGGAACCTTTGAGAGACCATAATGTCACATCACCTAAAATCCTTAGTATCTGGCCCTTTGCAGAAATGGTTGTCTAGCCCTGGAACATAACATGCCCCCTGCTCTGCAGCTGCTGGAGAGGGAGAGGGAAGTAAGCAATTCAATTACAACTTGCAAATTTCGAGGAGGGAAATACATGTGGGAGCAGATGGGAGAAGGCTAACCACACAGGGTCAGCAAAGTCTATGGAAAGGAAGAAGTCTTCAGCTAACTTTTAAAGGAGATCAACAGAGGGGTCCAGAGACAGGCATCTGCTTGGGCTTGTCAACCCATGAAAACATGTAATATTTTTAAGGATTCATGTAATTTTGTGTGGTAAGACAAAAAGACGGTTTTTGACAAGTAGCAATGAGGGAATAAGTCTTGATTAGCTAGAGGGCTTTTGTGATGGAGCTTGGGAGTGTGAGAGTTCAGGGGCCCCTGGGGTGGTTTGCTGTATAAGACTGATCAGCTCAATGTTGAAGAAAGGGCCTTGATACCAGGGGACATTGAAGAGGAGGGGGTGAGAGGGCTATGCCAGAGAAGTTAAAGATATTATAATGTCGTGATTAAACCTGCATTAAGGCTGGTGGTGGGCAGCTACTACACTATCAGAATATTAAAAGAAGTCAGTTAGAAGATAAGGTGATCGATTTGATGGCAGTAGGGCAGAGTTGGGGGAGTAATAGAGAGGGGCCATGTGATGTGATTCATAGAGGCTAATTGGTAGGAAAGATAAGTTCCTTTGAACATTTTCTTTTCTGGGGAAGCTAGGTGGATATGGCTGGTAAGCAACTAGATTTAGGAGTCTGGAACTCAGGATAGAAATTTGAGCTGGAGATTTATGGTGTATCTGGTGGTTGAAACCCGTGTCGGCAAAGGAAAGTGATTTAGGTGAGATGATTGGCAGTTTGAGGAAAACAGAGAGACTCGAAGAGAAGGCAGAGAGAAGCATGACCAGTGCAAAAAAGAGTAGGGTCAGATGAGGAGAGGAAGAACTTCAGGGAGGAGGGACAAGTGACCAACAGTTCCAGATGCCGCGTCAAGAGTAGGTGAAATAAAGCCACAGTGCGTTCACTGGATTTGGCAATATGGGGGTTGGATGAACAGACACAAGATTACAGTAGGCTGAGGATGGCAGGGATAGGCAGAAGGGGGCTCAGAATATGTCACAGACCTCAGCTGAATGAGGACAGAATCTAGAGGGGGCTATGGAATTGAGAAAGGTTCCATGTTTTAATGGTAGACTTAGGCATGGGCAAATGTGGAGAAGAAAGCCCCAGAAGAAATCAGAAGATTGAAGATCCAGGGTGGGAAGGGACAGTTTGATGGCCCTGAGAACACAGAGATAGAACCTAGCACATGGGGGTGGGGATTTGCCTTGCATAGGAGGGACCTGGTGCCTCTGAGGTGCGCAGGCAGGAGGAGACCATGGGAACCGGGACAAGAAGAGGCAACTTTGTTGACCTACAGACCCGAGATCATTCTTCAGAACTGGCACCCCCCTCTTTGGGGATCTCCTGATTTCGTTCTATTTTGCAGCAACATTTTTTTTTATTGAAGAGAACGTTCCATGATTATTCTTCTAAGTGATGCTTTTGTGTGTAATACAGAGGATGAGGACTGAGTGTGCTGACAGGGAGTGGGGGACAAACTCTTACATCATGAGGAAGCACAGATGATCGTAGATATGAGGTCCATGTATGTTTTCAAGTGCTCCCAAAGCTGGATCTCCAGTGAGAGCCGAGGTCATGTTTTGTGATCTGGGCCACATTCCAAGCACTTTAATTCAGTTTTCACACTTAATCCTCACCACAACCCTATGAAGTGTAGGTACTTTTATTATTTTCATCTCAGATGGGAAAACTAAGGCACCATTAACAGGTTTCCCCGAGGTCACACAGATTGGAAGAGGTGCCCAAGATTGGAATCTAGACCCTGGTGCTCCAGAGCCTGTGTATGTATGTGTCAGTTAATTCTATTTGTCGTTTGGTAAAAACTGCTTCTTATGTGCTGAGCTTGAATGGCTAATTTACAAAATGCCTAGTCAATAAAGTGAAACTACTTCTTTAGTTGCTGCCTTCAACACCTGAGGCAGGACATCAAGAAGAAATACTTCAGCTATGGAAGAGCTGATTCTAGATTAGAAATGGAGAAAAAAAATTTTCTATAATCCCAAAGTAATGTAGCTATTTTGTGAAGTCTTTACTCATTCTAAATTGATAGACCCTCAAACATACAGAAACATTAATAAAAAGAATGGAAAATATTTAGTGCACTATACCAAAGCCATCTCTCTCTTTCCATTGGTCCGAGTGAAATGATTTCCTAGTGAGAATTGTTTGTATAAGGAACCACATTTCAACCTTGAATTCTGTTGCTAGATCACGCAATAAAATATTAAGGAAACAGAGGTTTGAGCACTTTTTATAGTCAGCTTAAAAATTCCCTTAATGTTTGCCGTTAAACAAACTTGACAGATATGAATGGGAAGAGTTACAAATGTTATTTATGCTTGGATGGTAGCTTCTGTTCAGAATTGTTACCCACTGCCTGTGTGATTTAAGAGAAATGAAAAACAAGGCCAAGAAAAGTGAAATAGCCTATTATAGGTCACAAAGATAAACAGGTTTTTATTAGATATTTAAATTTAGATTAAAAAAATATTATTCTCACCCTGAAAGATGAAACAACCAATGCACAAATGGTTTACCCTGAAGATTAATAACATTGTGTTCTGTGAGTTTGCAGTAGACAGTTTGTCCATTGCAGAAAAAAAGGGGGAAATTACTTGTGTTTGTTTCTACTTCCCATGAGGAAGTCTACTAATAGTTTCCTTCTAAGAACTGGCTTTGGTCCACATACTAGAGTGTGGGAAACAAATGGACATATATCCAAGTAGATTACTGATCCCAAAAGGTTTAATTAACACAGAAGATGGATTTTGACCAGTTTTTAAACCATGTACTTTGTTACATCAGACTTGCAGAGGGATTTATTGTAATAAATTGTGAGGGTCACTGTACTTCTCCCGTCTCCTGTCCAAATGCTGCGATGTACCCTTGAGGCTAAAGGCCAGAGAACTTACACCCCAGCCTCTGGTTTAACTGAAAAGAGATTTTGATTCTATCTGCTTCATAGTCGGTATAATACCCCTTGGGTCAAAGAGGCACAGGGAGGCCTGGCTCTGCCCAAGGATGGCTGCTGAGTCTGAGTTCTTGCAGAGTGAGTGCCCTGGAACTGGCGTCGAGCGTCTGACTCTGGTTCTGGGCTTGACACTAACCAGCCCCGGACGCTTTGTCAAGCCATGTTGTTTCTCAGGTCCTTAGGGCCCTCGTACCCCTAAATGAAGGGTTTGGATTAAGTTGTACCCCACATTTTCTAATTTTGCAATTCAGTAACCGCATTGGTCCTCTTAGCCCTGTGGCACACCACGTTAACCCTTTGCTACAAGCAAGGTGTTTCACCTGTTCATGAATTGAGGGTGGGGTTGACATTGCATTCAGCTGAAACTAAACAGATTCTAATCCATGCTCCCAGTTCTGTGAGAACTCTAGGGTGTCTTCTTTTATCTATAAAAGTATTGGGCACATTCCTTTATTTCTCTTATTGAAATAATCATATCTATAGGTTTTTTTCTGTTTTCTTACCTCAGGCACTTTTTGGTAGAAACTTAGATGATATAACAGTTCTTCTCTCCAGTGAATTCTTTGAATCCTTTTACAAAGAAAAAATTAACATCATGTATTTTATAATGTATAACAAAGTTGGCAGCTTTTGAGGACTGTTCTGTGAGTATAGCAATGGTATGTTAATGCTCCAGGGCTAGTAATCAAAGGAAAGGAGTCTCCTATCTCATGAAATAATTAATTGAGAGATTGGCTTCTTAGGCAAGCAGGTGGTCAGGTGAATGGATAACATCTTTTTTATTCTCCTTGTTTGCCTGGAATCCATACCTGTCTCTTAGGCTTTGGGCCCGGGCACGATCATTTTCGAACTGGCCTCATGATTGATAGATGCAGGCAAACATTTGATGACCAGGCCAACAAAACAGTGGGGGGAGGCTGCTATAATTTATTGGGGCCGAAAATCCTCATGGAGAGTTTTATGACTGTTCTACTCCTGTTGGACCCTGTGTGTGTGTCTGTGTGTGCACCATCATGGTCGCCCACCCAAGTGGCCCCAAATCCACTCTCATAAAATATGGGCTCTTTTCATCTTCAGACTTAGAGCGTACATCTCTTTGTCTCTGTACCGAGATATTGCCCTGATGCTTCAAAGAACAAAACTCGAGATCTCTCTCTGTTTGAATAACAGTTACAACTAGATTGTGAGTTCTCATCATCCTTTAAATTCCACTGTTGGCTACTTTCTCATTTCCTCTCATGTAGTAAAGATATATTGAATTCCTACCGTGTATCAGGCATTGAAATAGGAATAAGGTTCCCATCCTCAGAGAGCACACAGATGATTAGGGTCACGGGCATATAAACAAATTGTTCCAGTACAGGTAATAAGTAAAACAGTGCAGGCATTTCTTGTGTGGAGTAGTAGAAGGTAGGATGGAGTGATTAATTTTGAGTGAGTCGACGAAAAAAATTATGAGAGCGTCTGGATCTTGAAGCATGTTTCATACTTCATCATGCAAACGTAGGGGAACGTTCCTTTCAGGGAATTCTCTAATGTATGTTTTTATCTCAGATTTGCTAAGAAGACAGAATTAGCGGAATTTAGTGCAGAGGGATAGAGGAGGCTAGGTGATTTTCAGGTTTCAGCTGGCTTGATTTGGGAGATGGTCATTAACTGAAATAAGGATGGTGGTCAAGAAGCACTTCAACCTGTGTCAGGACCTTTGGGAAGGGGCGTGCTCCTCTCACTGCCAGCCAGTAAGAGATTGCACTCCGTACTGGCATTTGGCCGCGTCGTCTTGTTCTATTCCCAGTCAGTGATGTCATCAGCATTGCAGATGCAGCACTAATGTGCTGTTTGCATCCAGGCTGATGACTGCAGGTTTCATTGAGCAGAGAGGAGGACAGAGTGTCACAGAACAGCGACCATGAGTTTTCCTTTGTGGGTGCTCAGAGAAACAGTCACTTAGGGTCCTTACTATTCAACAGTCATTTCTTCGTGTGAACTGTGATGGGCTTGGGGGGTCGGGTGGATTAGATCACCAGGATTTGGAAATTAGCCAGCCTCTAGTGTCAAAGGCTTTCAGGTCATGGGGTGTTTCTGAATAAGTTGTCCTTGTCATGGTTTTTGCAGATATTTTGTTATCACTGGTTTGAGGGTTGAGCGTTTAATCTTTAAGCTCTCACGAGCAGCCTGCCATTAACAACCTGGTTGTGTGAATGTGTATCTACAGTTTGTATTCAACGGTAGAAAAATCAACCCATCTTTTATGGATATAAGTGCATTTTATGTGGGATTTCCTTTACTTTGTTCTGATATGGGCGACTTTGGAAATATGCATTCACAAAAATTCCCACATATAATCAGGACATCGTAGTTACCAGACACTTGCCTTGTAAGTTATTGATTTACTATGGCTTTGTTTTGTGAGCTTAGTGACTTCCGTGATGACACGTGTATGGCTTTCCGTCTTTATCTAAGTTTCATATTTTTGCATTGCTGTTTTTTTCTTTAAGCTCCATCCATTGTTTAGTCCAGCCAAAAACATTCAGTATACATAGCAGTGATGACTTACAGTTATCTCAAGATTACATTAACAAGATTCAACAATGGAGAAATGACTTTTAAAGTCATCACCTCTATACTTACATCTAAGTTTCCATGACTGTTGGGCATTTAAATTTGGGGCAGGTTGGGAAAATGTGCCAGGAGAATTAGTGCATTTTATTACATTCTAGCAAAGATTATCGCAGCAAAGGGTATCTTGAACTGAAGTCTCATTTAGTTAACTCTTTTTGGTCTAAGCATACCCTGGTCTTCCAAGTAAGGATGAAAATTAAGCCATCAAAAGCCAGACTCTAAAATATTCTTAAATGGGATCAAATGGAACCCAGAGTCACTGTTCTTCTGCAGCTCACTGACTTCTCAGAATGACACAGGGCTACATTTGTGAGGTTTGGTTGTGTGCAGTTTTCAGAGAGAGAAAGAAAGAAAGGAAATAATCTTGGCAAGGGAGAGTAGTACAGTTGAATCTAGAAACCTTGAACATTTTCACAATCAAGAGCCCTTTCTGGCCAAGTATCTGTTGTGAGTCGCAAGCTCTTCAGCTTTCCCAAGGGTCGGTTTTGACTGACCCGCACGCAGGGCTTTAGCTGTGTCTCTTTGTGGTTTCCTCAGGGCCTTGCACTGCTTTGGAAGGTTCAGGGTGCGTGCAGCGTACCAGATGAAGCTCTGACCACATAGTTTTGCCTTCAAATGAGGCTCCCACCCCTTTTCTCTTGTGTGGGGGATGAGGGAGGGAAGAAAGGGGCTGGCTGTTTCTCTGGCAGTGACACACAAGGATGTTAAAAATGGCAACTAATTGTATAACTTTGCTCCAACCACAGTCTCCAGGACTTAATTTACTTGTATTTTAAATGAAGGTGATGTAGTAGTTTATCTGCAAGGTCTGTCTTAGCTTTTTCAAGCTCCTGAAATAAAATACCATAGACTGGGTGGCTTAAACAACAAACGTTTATTTCTTATAGTTCTGGAGGCTGGGGAGTCCAGGGAGAAGGTGCTGGCCCACTCAGTGACTGGTTAGGGCTCTCATCTTGATTTGCAGATGACTATTTTCTCGTTATGTCCTCACGTGGCAGTTTTTATAAGGGCATTAATCCCATCACGAGGTCCCCACCCTGATGAGTTCCTGTAACCTTCATTACCTCCCAGAAGTTCCACCTCCAAATATTATCCCATTGGGGACTAGGGACTTCAACAAGAGTTTTAGGGAGTGACATTCAGTTGATAGAAGGCCTTCTGGTTGGGCATCATTCTGTGGCTGGGAGAGGCTGCCTTGCATTCGACATTTCCCGTGAGTGGGACTGTAGTACTCAAGGTTTGTTTGTAGACAAATTTGAGTTTTAGTCTCAGCTCTGATTCTTTTATCTTCATGATGTTGGACAGGTTCTCTGTAAGTCTCGATTTCCCCAACCGTGAAATTGTTTGGTAACAGTGTCATACTTGTAAATTTGCCGTCGAGATGAAGTGAAAATTGTGCATATAAAGCACATAGCACAGTGCCTGGCTATGAAAATATATCCTGGATAAAAATCTGGTTTTTTAAATTATGAAAATAACCAAACTTATTTGGGCACAAAAGCTGAGTGGTAACATGAGACATGGAATGGTTTGACCAGCGCTTTGGTTATTAATATCAGAATTTGTACTTGATTATGAATTTTGGAAGTCTCTTCCAGTTCTGACACCCACTTGTCTGTGTCGACGTAATGGACATATGGTGTGTGTGAGCATGTGCGTGCATGTGTGTGAACACGTGTACCCGATAGCCTGCCCTGTGAGTTCTTTTGGTAATTAGCTCATTTTCTACTACTGTATAAGAATTTCAACTAACACACCACTTCCAAATTTCAGTTATATTTTACCTACATAAACAAATTGCTCTTATTTCAACAAAACCAGAAACTATTTAACCCGGCTTTGTTTTTAAAGATTATTCTCTAACAAAAATGCTCTTGTGCACCTCAGTAAAGGGGTGCCCCAATTAAATGTTACAGCAAGAAAATGCTAAAAAGCTGCTGCACACACAGAGCTCAACTCCTAAAATCCCAAATTCCCATGAACCCTCCCTTGTTGAGATCCATGCCATTAATAATGTAGCAAGTATCCTAAAATATTTAATGTTCACATTGTATCGAAATTATTGATTTTCCCTTTAGGTTTAGTGACTCAGATGAAAAAGTAAAGCTAAGCCTGTTGTCCTATGACCTAAAATGTCAAGGTGATGAGTTGTTTTTAAGGCTTAACTTGTATTGCTCAGAGAGTGGCAGCTGCTAGAGAGTGAGCGTCTCCGTTAGGAAGCTAGAGGAGACCGATCATCAGTAAGAAAGGTCAGCAGTAAGATTTTAATGGCTGGATTTTTCAACACAGGAACTAGAGTTGAGAGAATTCTGACCTCTGGATTTCAACAATCACAGGAGTTTTATCTTCCCCTAACCACTCATACAGAAGGCATGTGCTACAACTCCAGAATGTTTGAGGAAGGAAGGGGAACATGCACACTGCAGAGCACAGCATTGGGGATGGGATGGGGTTCCTCGATTTTCAGTAACATTTAAGTTTCTAGAGGGCAAGGAGTAATTCTGAAAGCTTGTGGGGAGTAAAACACAATCCAAGCATTATTCATAATTTGAAATGCAATTAATAAACAGCACTTGGAGCTAGAAATTTAAGAGGCTGTGTCTTCATGAAAACTTCAAGTATCTCTCTTTAAATTCAGTTCAAAGTGCTCTATGAAGACTTGTGGGATTTATTTCTGCACACTGGGTGGATTTATATATTTAGAAGAGGGCTGCCAGGAGTGTATGCCTGGAAAGTGACTTTAAGCTCTAGCAAATTATCTGATTTCTGGCCTTTCAAAGGAAATCAATACAAAAAGAATAGGATTCTGCAAAATGAGTGCTTTTCCCTGGTGAAGCTGTCCCCTACCATGGCACTTACCTGCAATGAACCTGTCGCAAGCTGTAATGGTTTTGTGATTAGTGCGAATGAATGTTCCTCGCCACATAGATTTACTATCGATTGTTTAATTAATAATAATATCTTGTATTTATATAGTTACCATCTCTGAGGAAATCTGAGTGCTTTATAGTTGATGAATTATAATTTATCTTCATACAGTTCTGCTGAACGTATAGATTAGGTATTCCAATTTCATTTTAAGGAGGAAAAATAGAAACAGAAAAATTAAATGATTGGCGACTGAGCTTTCAGAAAGCTGATAATAGACTCATCCATTAAAATCTGGTAATTTTGACTTCTAATTCTGGCTGTTCCCCAAATCCTTTCATCGGTTGGGTCAACTCCGAATATTCCTTAGGAAAAAGAAATTGATCATAACAATTATTTGAAATTGTTATAATTAACAGACATTTCCATTTCTCCTTGTTGTGTTGGTGATGTACAATAGTTGAATTGAAGACATTTTTATTTATGAGACCATATGCGTTTTTAGTGGCCTGTGACAGTGTCTTTGGAATGCTGACAAGTCACATGTGCCCACAGTTGATCTCCGGGTAAGGGAGCGGTGGAAAACTGCAGTTCTGCCAGTACGTAGGTGCGGTGTTCCAAGGGCTGGGTGTCTCTCTCTCCTGTGGCGTTGCTCTAGCTGAGGAAACCATGAAGTAGTCTCCCAGCAAAAACACATTCAAAACTCTTACTCATTGTACTCATCCTCTCAGCCAACCATTTCTCCAGCTTTTAAAGTTTGGGGCACCAGTTTACCCCTTCTCTGTATTACAACTGCTGTTCAGTTCTCCTCTGACAAGTTCATTACTTCGTTCCTCTGTTTTCTCCTTACTCCCACCCCTCTAGTCCTCACATTCATGTGGGTAACCTCCTTACTGTCTCTCCTGCTTCACCTGTCGATTCCTCAATCCAACTTCGATCAATTTTCCTCATTGTCTGTGATTTTTGAAATTATGAATTATTGAGGCACACAAAAAAGGACACAGAATAACATGTCGAACATCCATTTCCCCAGCGCCCGCTTAAAAACACATGACATTAGAGATACAGTTGGAAGTTGCCATTGAAGCTCTCCCTGATCTCACTTCATTTTTTCTCTCCCTGCTATTTTGAGTTGAATGGTTCTTATATTCATGCATGTTTTATATGTTTATTTATCATAATCTGTATTCATAAAAATATGTTGTTTCTTTAATTATTTCTGAAACTTTCATTTTTTTCATTGTGGCTTTGAGGTTTCCACTGTTGTTTTCAGGTTTACCCACGTTAGTGCCTGTGACTGTATTCCCTTCTGTTTCATTGCCGAAGTCCTTTGGATCCACACACCACAAGCTTCTTTTTTTTTTTTTTAATTTATTTATTTTTATTCAGTTACAATTGTCTGCATTTTCTCCCCATCCCTCCACCCCACCCCAGCCAGTCCTCCCTCCCTCCCCCGCCTCTACCCTCCCCCTTGATTTTGTCCTTGTGTCCTTTACAGTAGCTCCTATAGACCCCTCTCCCCATAAGCCCCTCTCCACTCCCCTCTGGCTATTGTTACAATGTTCTTAATTTCAATGTCTCTGGTTATATTTTGTTTGTTTTTTTCTTTTATTGATTATGTTCCAGTTAAAGGTGAGATCATATGGTATATTCTGTTCTTCTAAGGGTTGACATTGAGATCATGCTGATAATTTTTTCCAAAACACAAACAAATATATAAACAATCATTTTGAACACGCTTCCTTGTTCACATTTATGAGAGTATCTCCAGGGCATATACCCAAGGTTCTAAATGCAGGAGGGAGAGGATATACTCATGTTCAAATTTATTGTTAAAAAATGGTGGTCGTCTGATGCATTCTACTAAAAAAAGCCTTCACTGGCTTCTCCAACAATGATCAGTGGAATTGCAACCTCCTGAAAGAGGAGAGCCCCTCCTCACTTTTCTATATGAAGGACTGCCCCTGCCCAGGACTCCTTTTTGGGAGGGGTTCACAAATTCAAAAGGTTTGGGACTCCCTGCTAAAACAGATATGTATGAAAAATGCAGGGTGTGGCAGGACCTTGGGTGGACAGAGGACATGAAGCCATGTATCAGGGCACCATATCTGATTCGTTGACTGCTGG
The DNA here is from genome assembly GCF_022682495.2 of Desmodus rotundus. Taxonomy (NCBI): domain Eukaryota; kingdom Metazoa; phylum Chordata; class Mammalia; order Chiroptera; family Phyllostomidae; genus Desmodus; species Desmodus rotundus. The sequence goes on along the minus strand of NC_071387.1, from coordinate 188,500,036 downwards.
TTTGTGGTCTCTGAGGTTCTTGTATCACCCAGTTTATTTTCCCAAGATGCTATCTCAGAAATGTGTAATCATCCAATTCACTGTGGAGCAGCAATGAGCAAGGCCCCCGGACCTGGTCTGCCTGGGTCTGAATTCCTGCTCTACTGCAACTAGTTGTCTGCTCTTGGGCAAGTTTCTAAATGTGCCAGGGACTTGGGGTGTTTGCTTGTGAAATGGGGGACGTGCCTATAATTACTTCATAAGGCTGTGATAAGAACCAAATTAGATAATATACGTAAAGCTCTTAAAAAGGCACTTAATAAATTTGTGTTGAATTGTTGAGGAAAGTAAAAATAACAAAAAATTAAATTCTACTTCCTTTTGTGTCAAGCATCATTTTAGGAACTGGGGAGATGGTATCAATCTTAGTACTTATCTCCTTCCCAAATTAAGTTACCAGCTGGGACCAACCCCTTAGCACATTGTTGGGCTCAAGAAATGTATGTTAAATAAATGTTGAATAAATGAATGAACCTAATGTTTCTCCTAACACAATGAAATGCCCAAGATATGTCCTGAGCCATAATGGAGCAAGTAAATTATATCCATGGTAACTATGCTTTCTGCGTGGTAGCGGGTTCTTAATTGTTGAATATTGATTATTCCCATGTAATATGGTTCATGTTTGCTGTTAACCAAAATATTTGAGTAGTCAGAATACCATATTTTTAAAAATGATGAGTAACAGATTTGACTAAATCCTTAATTCCTTAACTGCATACAAAATAACATTCCTGACTTTTGATTATGATCAGTCTTTTTAACTTTATTTTTTTCTTGAATTTTAGGTCTCATTGTCCATGAAGGAGCTGCAGTTTACAGAGTGTTTAAGCGCTGGCGAGCTGTTAACTTACACTGGGATGTCTTAAATTATGACAAAGCCACAGATATCGAAGAAAGTAGCCGGGGGGAGTCTTCCACAAGCAGGACTTTATGGTTACCGCTGACGGCACTGCGGAACAGGAACTTGGTCCACCCGACACAGTTAACCTCCCCCAGGTTTCAGTGTGGCTACGTGCTCCTGCATCTGTTCAGTCGGATGAGGGCCCATGAAGACCTGTCAGAAGATAACAGCTCAGGGGAAGTCGTGATGAGAGTGACGTCAGTGTGACAAAAGGCTGTGCCGGTGCAGTGTGGACCACCCTGCACATTTGGGAATGTAATTGCAATGAATGGCAAACCCATAACACTTCTAAAAAAACACATCTATAAACTTTTTAAAATTTATGCTTTTTATATGAACATTTGAATTGCAAATACATTTTTCTGAAAAAAAAGTGCTGGTGGTTTGCTTTCTGATTTATCACACATTTTATAAGTTGATACTTGAAATCATTATATGTATAATTTAACTCAACTGGGTTAAAGGAATGATGAAAGTTATCCTTAGGGCCCAAACTATTTTTTTCTTGCTTGTTTTAAATGTATTTTCATCAGACTTGGTGCTCCATGTGTAATTTTTCAGACTTGCTGTGAATGGGGAACAGTTTAGAATGCTGTAGCCAGGCTCCAAAGTGCCCATTAACTGAGCAACCCAGATGCTCTGCACTTGACCATGACTTTTTAATTTTTTGCTGGGATGAAATAACCTGTCACCAGCAAAGCAAATTCTAGGAATTATGGCTTGTTTTCTAACACTAACCAGAGTAATAGTGTTACTCTGGTACACGTCACATAGGCAGAGCATCCGGCACACTCACAACCCCAGTGCTCCCCAAAGCGTCGCATCATTAGGCGTGTGATGAAAATAGTGCCTCACATTTGCATAAACCTCTCATGGACCTATCAAAATCATTCTGGTTAATTATTAGTGTCTTGATTTCTATGAGCACCATCTTAATTAGATTTTCTTTTTGCAAAAGCTTGGATATCTACTTAATCATTTAAACACCAATCCTATTACTTGGTTTAATGAAGTCCTGGGGAAATACATTCACCAGCAGCGAGAAGTGTTTCTCTTTCCCTAGATAAGTATTTTTTTAAATGAAAAGTGGAGAAGAAAAATGAGGCTATTGACTCCCCAGGATCAGGTTTCTAACTAGTGTTACCTGGAGATTTCCACCTTTTAATCCTCCTAATGGAAGTAAATGGCACAGTTTAAACGCAGTGACAGAGCAGATGAGGAGGCAGGTGGTCATGCTTTCCTTAGAAACGTGAGTTGAATAATGTAGGTAATTTGAAGTAATTGATCAGGTTTTAAAGCATATGAAATAAAATGCTTTACCCTCTAATTTCTAATAATAACTTTTGAAAAATTGATGATAGGATAGTGAACGTTTACAGGCAGCATAGTGATTCCTACACAGCAAATTCTACCAACACTTGAAATATTTTCCCAGTTAAAAGCTTGCCACAAATGGGTTAAGGATATGATAGGTAATTTTCAGAAATGTGAATAAAGCAGGAAATGATGAAAAAAGGAAAATTTAGCCATCATTTAGGGGCAGATCTAGGATGTGAGAGTGTTAAACATTCTTACTCCAAAAGCCTGTTTTAATCCGATATTATAGGAGCACAGTCCTGGGAGACACAGAGACGTGGAGGTCAGTTCTACAAAGCTGATCTCCGTTTCTCAGCATCTCACCACCTGGGACAGATCAATAGACACACTAGGGGTGCAAATCTGTCAAAGCAACAATCCATTATTTATACCTCACAGGTATTGATATTTGTCCTAGACAGTTTAATCACTAATAAATAGCACCACATTTAACAGAGAATAATTGTGGATACTGTTTGTAGAGCTCTGAATGAACAGAACTGGATAAAGAGATTTTAGATACAGATTAGACTATCACTGCTACAGTATTTAGCAAATGTGCCCTTCTAATCGATGGACACTTTGTATTCCTATCAACTCACTGGGAAACACAAAGGGACGGAGGATGAGACCCGTGTCTGCAGCGTGTGTGTGGGGTGTGTGTGGGGTGGGGATGGCTGGGGTGCCGAGTGCAGCGTGGGTTTGTCTGTCAAACTGGAGGGAATGTGCACCCCTGGGCTCTCATTCTTCCCAGCACCTTGCTCTTTGGTTGGACCTTTTGTCCACACCTATTATTTCCCCTCAGCGTCTTGTCAGTCTCACCTCTTAGCACACCCCAACACACACCCCACGTGTGGCCCCAATCAGTATGGGTATGTGGGTCTGACAATTTCCACTCAATAAAATGTACCGCCGGTGAAATCATTATATAAAAACTCAAGTACTCATTGGGTTATGGAGGGAGCACATTTAGAGAATTGAAGTCATTGCTTAAAAATGAAATTCTAATATGCAAATGAGTTATGAACAATTACCTTTCAGTTGTGAATGGTGTAATTCAAAGTTGGGCTACCGTAAAGTTCAAAAACTTTTATGGTCAGGGAAGAAGTTGGAAATATTTTAAATGAATTCTTAAACTTCCAAACATAAAAACATCTGTATGCAGTCTGTCTGTTTCCAGCCACTAACGTGCAGTACACGTATTTGTGGAGCACCTTCTGTGTGGGTCAGACACTGTCAGCAGCGGGCCACCGCATGCCCCAGGTTCTCAGGGAGATGGTGTGTCGGGATACAGGTGAGCCAAGGGAAGCGGCAGTCCAGAGGAGCAATCGGTTTTCCCTGGGGCAGGGGCAAAAGTCACTGAGGAGCTGTCAAGACTTGAATCTTAAAGCTGAGTAGAGGTTGCCAATCAGACAAGTAGAGAAGAACATTCTAGAAACAATGTGGGGGTAAAAGAAGCATGTTCCAGTAACGGTAAAATATTTCGCATGGGGGAGCGTAGGATACATGTGAAGACATGATCCAGCCCTATGGGTTGGCTGGGTAGCTAGGACTGAATTCTACATGGGACCATAAGAAGATGGTTCAAGCAGCAGGTGGAAGGAGTTGGCAAGGTCATCTGTGAGGGATGGTGTCTTCTCTCCACCTCATACCTATGGGTAACACTCCCACTTCTTGAGGTCGGGGTGAAGTAATGTAATGAATTGCGATCACATCCTCAAGGGTGGAGAGAAATCTAGCATGACGAAGTAGGCAGAAGTCACGCAGGCGCTGTTGCTGTGAATGACAACACAAGGGAACATTGGGCAGAACGGGCTGTCCTCCCTGCTCCCAGAAGGCAGCCAAGCCCCCAAGTCTGAGGAGGAAAGTGCATCATAGCTTGTGCGAAGTAGAAGATAGTTTTTCCATCATTTAAAATATGCCCAAACACTCCCCAGAGTAACTAAAAAACTCATCTGAGTTTTTAAAAATATCATCTAAATGTTTTTCTCCTATTTTTCTCATTAACTAAAAATATGCCAAAAGTAAAGCCAGCTCTCTCTGTTGCGTCTGCTTCTGTGGGGAACTGCTATTCTTTTCCTCCCATCTTTCCTCACAGGTCAGCAGTATTAGCATAGCCTGTCGTTTTGATGGTGTGCTGATGCTCAGCTCTCCGTTACCCGTGGCGTGGAACAGCGGCATTCGTTTGTCTTTGGAAATCCAGAATTAGAGTACCTGTCATCTAGCAGTTGACATCATTTTAAACAGAGGTTATACTGGGTTTGTATTTTCCTTTACAGTTTACTTGTTTGACTTACACATTTCAATGGCAGTAGGTTGCATATAGCTGATATTTTAAATTTTTCTGTCCAAGTTCATCCTTTATCAAACTTCCATGACAAAGTTCATTTTTTTAGTTTCAATATATTTGTTTGTATAAATGATATAACCATATAAAAATAATTTGATGTTCGATATATTAAGAAATAGTTGTTTAAAGGCCTTAAGAAGATTCTTTAGGCAATTACTTCAGCTCCTAGTTTATCAGTCCAGAAAAAAATGTTCCCATCATGTGTGTGACATACAGCAGTATAGCAGGTGTCGTAATTTGTAGCAAAGCTCAGAGTTCCAGGCCCCGGTGGAACCTAGAGATGAATTCACTGCATTCATAAAGATACCATTTTACATGCTGTGGATTTATCTGGTAAATTAGTCAAAGACTTCAAAGTTATTTTAAGAGATTTCCACCCCCTAGGAAACATGGGACACTGGGAGCTGATAGGAGAATGAAAACCACGCACAATTTCCTGTAAAATTTTTGTGGTATGATTTTAAACACACATCACAAACCTCACCCAAAGCATTTTACACTGATTTTCTAAAACAAGTTAGCAGTCACTTAATTTTCCTGGAATGTTTTTATATATTTTTAGAAGTTTTACATGGCTTTTCAGGGAAAATTATCTTTGTCTAGTGTTACAAGTAGGGAAAGCGTTTGTTCTAAGGTGCACAGGGAATGGAGCCTAATGGGTGTAGGTGGATGTGGTGACCTGGGCATTTTAAAACCCTGCTTTCTGGAGCCATCACACAGGAGTATTCACCCAGCAGCTGGACCACAGGGTGGGTCACTGCAGAGCTGGAATTGGTGTAGCAGCCTTTGAATAACCAGTCTTTCATCGTATCAGCTTCCCAGGGGCTCTATGGGCTACTAAAATGCCTGTGTGATTAATGTCTAAATGCCCTCTGTAGTATTTTGGTGATCATCAGAGTCCAATACAATTAGTCTTTTAGTTACATAGAGGTCTTTCCACCTGGAGAAAAATGGGGGTCTAGAAAGAGTCAAGTTGGGTGGTCCAACGTCAAATTAGAAAGAATCACTTGGTGCAGGAGTCAGCCAGAGTTCTTCTCAGCTGAACAGACACTGGTTGCTCTGGGAGACAGTGTTTAATTGCTTTTCCCTAAATCTTTTAAACTAATAAGGCATACATCGGAAATTTGGATTTGGCCATTGTAGATTATTGAGACAATGCGTCAAGTAAATCTCATTGAGTCAGGTCGGATTTCCACAGCCTCATTTTTGGTTGGCTTTCAGGCAACTTTGAACAGTTCCCATTTCTCAGTGTTTAATGAAATCCCGCTTCTGTATACCTGCTCCTGGTGTTCCCAATGCATCTGGAGATGCTCCACCACCTACACCCAGTACCTGCAGAAGAGAGTCGTGTGTGTGTGGCGGGGGGGGCAGTGTGTAGGGGCTGAGCAGAGGGATGTGAGCTGGAGGAAGGACCAGAGCTGTGGTGGTCCATGTCTCAACGTTACTTACTAAGCGCCTTTCAGCCTGACTCCTCTCTAAGAGACTGAGTAATTCATGAGAAGGGAGGTGTTGAGACACAAACAGCAAACGAAAAGGTCTTGTATTAATTTCCTGTTGCTGCTGAAACTAATTATCATATACCACAAATGGCTTAAAACAACACAGATATATTACAGTACATCTCTGGAGGTCAGAAGTCCAACGGATCGAAAGGAACTAAAAACAACAGGAATGGCTCCTCCTGGAGGCTCTAGGGAAGAATTTTTTGTCTTGTTTTCTCCACCTTCCAGAGACTGCCCACATTCCTTGACTTGTGGCCTTTTCCATCTTCAAAGTGCCTCACTCAAACCTCTGTCTGCGTCTCACGAGGACCCCTGTGATTGCATTTGCTTCCAGGATAACCTGTCCATCTCAAGGCCCTTAGCTGAAGCCTATGTGCCAAGTCCATTCTGATGTGTAAGGTATTACAGGATTGGGGAAGTAGGATATCTTTGTGGGGACATTATTCTGCCCACCACAGGTGTGATGTTCAGTCCACGCTGTTGTGCAAGCACATTATTTGGAGCCTCTCCCAAGCCTAGGTCCCAGCTGGGTGTGGGTACTGCAGAGCGTAATTTTCTGCAGGAACCAAATGTGTTTTCAGAAGATGTCTTCATCATATTCAAGTCGTCGATGATTTCTGTTGTTAAATCTCAGAACCATGTGGAATCTAGGTAACTACCTAGCCCAACCGGGGAAGGCTGGGAGAGGACAGGTACTTGTTCTGCTCTTACCTCCAGGACCCAGTGAGGCTCTTCCACTAAGATGAGCTCTGGTTTCACCAGTCCTGTTGAAGTTGCAAGTTGCTCACCTGCTTGGCTTCCAAGAAGACCGCCGTCACAGAGCAATCTGCTGTAGTTTCTCAGTCATCCCTCTGTGACAAAGCGCCCCTGTACCCCAGGACTGCCTCTTGAATTAGAAAGCCCAGTGGAATTGACTGGCGATGAAACGGAGTCAGATAGACCTACAAGCAGCATCATGCCCCTCTCCCAACATGCCTTGCTTTTATTTATTTATTTGCTACTGTTATTTAACCTGAGAATTACTTTAAACATATAATTTTTTTGGAAATTATGGATGAGAATGGTTTTCAGAGGGCACAGCTTTAGCCTATAAACTGATTGACTACCTCTTTAAATGTAATTTTTCATTATAGTAATTAAATATAATGATGTGTTTGAAGACCTTCAGAGTGCAGGATTTAATAAAAACAGCTAACGTTAACGAGTCTTTGCTCGGTGCTAGAAAGTGTTTGGGATGCTTATTTCTGTTTTATGGATGAAGAGACTCTGGCCTCTGTCAGAGGCTAAATGACACGTGGCAGGCTCCCCGGTTGGTGAGGAGCAGAGCGGGCCGCAAACTCAAGCAGCCAGACTGACGTTCCTTTACCTTCAACTCAACAACACCCCACCTTCCGCTTAGTTGTTTTAGTGTCATACAAAGATAAATCTATCCAAATCTCTCTCTTTTTTCTTTTCCCTAAATATTCAAAGGAAGGGGTTTTAAAAATCTATTAGGCCAAGGCATTACAACTCTGCATAATTTCCTATGTAGACGTCCTCAACTTTACTTGCCACCAACACTTGTGTGTTGCTTTGAACTTTGTAAACACTGTTGCTTGGCCAACCCAACACCCATTCCCTACTACCTTATATCTTGCCTCTTGCAACTATATTTAAACATTTATAAATATACTCATTTTTCCAGTTTGTTTGGCTAAGGATGGCTTTGTGACCCTATTCTGGGCAAAGAGACATAGGCAGAAGCTAGGTAGGTTAGCTCTTTCAACTCCCCTCTGCCATGCAAGGTAACATAGTCACCAGTTTCATGGATTTGGACATATTTGAGGGACCATTCTTTGGCCTACCATACAACTATTCCCTGCACTTCTCAGCTCCCAACTCTTCCAGGACCCTGGATAATTATCCTCAGGGAAAGTAATAATAAAGAATAATAATACAACAAAACCAAAAACTGTCTGCAACAGAATAAAGATGCAAACGCAGCCTTGGGGATGGGGGAAGGAGAAATATTCTTTTACATTTTAGTCTCCCATGCACATAGAGGGGAAAATTAATTAATAGTTAATAATTAATAAATTACTTCCCCATAATTTACTTTCACCTCCCGCAAATTCATGAAATTGTCTAAAAAAAATCTCTAAATGTGAAAGTACCACTAAAACATCAGTTTATATAATTCTGGGCTATCTATGCCCAGAGCACCACTCATGAATTCAGGCAAAGATGGATTTCCTAAAGCTGAGGGGCGTTTTAAATGTCAGAAGGAGGTTTAGAAAGGGAGTATGACATTCATTTCTCACAGGTTTAATCTCTGTGCTGGCCTTAGATGTGATGGAGCCTTACCGAAGACAGAACTCTAAGTGCACTTATGAATTACGCCCTAGGGGAACCACACGCCGACAAGCTCTGTTTCACTGGAGGTCTTCAGACAGCCATGTTTACAAAGAATTTGCATTGACCCTCTTCTAGAGAAAAGTAAATTCAATTTATTGACCAGACTGAAGGTGGAAATTTTCCTTTTTCTTTTCACTTGTACTTAAAACTCACTGGGTTATAACTTATATTGGTCTTTTTCTGAGGCTAGTAGAACTAAGTTTTATAAAAATGACAGGCAAACTTTTTTTTATGAAAAAGAGACATTTATTGAAGAAGATACAAGACACAAGAAACATTGTACACAAGACAATGAAGCCTCAGTTCCCTTCAAGGTAGGCACCTTGGGACCTCACACAGTTTTCCCAGTTGCCATCAGCTGCCACATCGTATTTGCCTGAATCTCATTGATGGTATGAAATCTCCTCCCTCTCAAAGGTGATTTTAGTTTTGGGAAAAGCCAGAAGTCACAGGAAGCCAAATCTGGGCTGTAGGGGGGATGAATCACCTGGGTGATTTGAAGTTTCACCAAAAAATCTCCACAGGACATGATGCCTAAGCAAGCACGCTGTCTTGATGAAGCTGACAATCACCAGTTGCCCATAGCTGCGGCCTTCTGAGAAGACTTTCCACGGATGGATGTTCAAAATTTGTTGCAGATTCATTGCTGTACATGTTCAGTCATTGTGAATGTGATGGCCACACAGTACACATGCTCACTCAATGGTGTCTACTGCCCCCACTGACTAGTACAGTGAAGTCTTCCTTGTTCACCCATGCACATTCCAGTCCACTCTCTTTGGCTGCCAGGTTACATCAATGTTGTGTAAAACTTTCTTCTTATATAAAAATGGCTGGACTTTTTCCAGGCAGACATCATACATGCATGATAGAATTTAAAGGAAAACCAAGCAGAATAATGAATACAAAAGTTAGGATAGTAAAAATGTAATTAAAGGAACAAGCAAATGCTAAGGAGCTAATATTTCTATATTTTTAAAATATTGATGGTGAGGATATAAACAAACTTTTTTAATAAGATTTTTTGACTCAAATTCTTTAGGTTTGGACTAAAATAGTATTAAAACGCCTAGCTCTGATGAACACGTCTACCTCTGTGGTAATAGTTTTCTGGATATGGCAGTAAACAGAGCAGTAAAACAAGTGGATTTCAGTCTGTGACACACACAACTTTAGAAGGCCTGTGACTGACAAGTCGGTGAGTAATAGTACGCTGCTACTACCAGTACTGGTGTTGGACTTGGAAGGGTCTGTGGTTCTGCAGAGGCTTCTCTGAAGCCATAATTAGGATGAGCCCTTCCTTTTAAATTCCCCAAATGCACAGTTGTTGTAATCTACAGAGCAGAAAAGTAACCCTTAGCTCCAGTCACTTCCACTTGACTTGGTTGTCATTACCAGAAGAATATGTGTCTTGGGTAGGGAGAGGGCAGTCTCAGCAGGGCACAGGTGTGGGGGAGAGATGGCAGCAGTTTGTCAGTGTTGGTGGAAAATGTATTTTCAGGACAAAAAGTTGGGATCATCAGTGCTCCAGGTTTCATGCTCAAATGTCGGGTGCTTGCTCTGTGTCACCATTCGTTGAGCCAAATCGAATTGTCCTCCACCGTGCTTACTCTTTGGAGTCACTTTACAATCAATTTTCTAGCTGTGCTCAGAGGTATTTGCGAGCCCGGTTCTTATCCCAGTTTTGTGACCTCACTCATGGTTGATCATCTTAGATCCCAGCAGCACCCAAGATTGAAAATGTAAAACTTGCCTTCGGGGATATGGACACGTTATTTAGTAAATATTTACTGATCCTCAATTATGTGCCAGGCACTCTGAAAGATGGTGAGGGGGAGGACTGAGAGAGAAACACCAAGTGGGAGGTGGAGGCAGTGCTGTCCTTAGAGGTGTAAAGAAGTCCCACAGGGCGCTGCTTTACTGCCCTCTAGCTGCACAACCCCCGTGGCACAAGGAAACTGTGGGCCAAAGGTACATGCCCACCCAGAGTCCTTCCAGAGCCCACCTCTTCTTCAGACCCTGCTTTAGGCACTGCCCAAATGGCTCAAGTCCACTTCCTGAGCCCACATGACCTCTTCCCTGGGTTCATTCTGCTGGGACTGACCACTGTCCAGTACGGCCATCCCTAGGACCTGGGGCCAGGCAAGAGACAGCTGATAGGGCAACAGGAAGTGTGCATGAACTTGCATGTATGGATTGTAGGTTACACATATGTGACCAAAGACCCTATAATGGGGAGAGGATCCAGGAGTAGAATGAGAAGTGGCAACACCATGGAGTCCAAGAACTCAGACCTGACCATTTAGATTTCATGAAGGTATTTGTAAAGTTAAGAGGATAAAACTTATTTTAGTTAACAGTTTTTAACTTTAAGTATTGAACTTCTGGCATTAATTTGTACTCTGGCCTTGGACCTTGTAAATATGAAGAGCTTATCTTATAAGCATGGAGTTAAGAATTCAAACCAAATTGTTAATGTTCTTCTAAATTTCTTTTTGGGGATATAGGAAGATATTGAATAGTTCTACAGTTATAGTTTCCTGAGTTCAAAGCTGGCTTTGTCTTTTAATTCTGTAATATTAAGGACATTTCAGGGAAAGTTTACCTAACAGAGTGACTGGTTGATGTATGTTCTCCATTCGTTCTGTGAAACACATCAGTTGCACCCAAAGCACTCGTCCAGTTACCTCCTGCTACATAACAAACCACCTGAACTTAGTGGCTTAAAATAACTATCTTCTATTTTGTTTACTAATATGTACTTGGGAAATGCTCAGCAGGGACGGCTCATCTCCACTGCAGAGGGGCTTGACTGGGACTGGGGGATCTGCTTTCAAGATAGTTCATTCACATGGTTGGCAAGTTGGTGCTGGTATCAGCTGGGAGCTCAGTCAGGACTATGGGCTATGGGCTATGGGCTATGAGCTAAGGGAATTAGTTTGGAATTAGCTTGAAATTCAGGTAGCATCAATTTCACCATACTCTTTAATGTGGTCACCAAGTCCCCTTAAGCTTTGGGGGAGAATCATTTAGCATAGATTCTAAAAGAGCATGGGAGATGGTACATGGTTGAATAGTTTCAACCATTGTGGTCTATAGAATCCTTTCTAATAGACTACACTCTTTTGCTTTTACCAGGTGATTTGTCGGAGTTACTTCTCACATCTCTTAATACCAGTTGCCATCACATAATTTTATTAAATATAACTAATGATGAAATCTGAGTGTGAAAATAAAAGTGCTTTTTTCCCCTGTGAAAACTAGGCTGAATATTTTGGAAGGACTGGGTAAGAATGAGCCATGCCAGTTGGATGCTGGAAAGATAACTATAAAAGATTATAGAAAATAAAAGAGAAATCTAGACGGCTTCTGCATTGGATTGCTTCACACATTTCTCCAGGTTTATTTTGCATCAAAGAAACTGAAACTAGGAAATGTTGAACATATGTTTTGTGTGTGGTTTCTGCCAGAAAAACAGTGCTGAATTCCATTTAGCAATTTCTACTGAAGGGAAAAGCCTTGTCAAATTGATCTACATCAATATGGTTTAAAGAAAGTAAAATGTTTAAGATATGCATGAATAAGTTTTTAACAATTCCTTGTTTCAATTTGCATTTTCAATGAACTTACCGATTACTTATTGCATCCAATAGGAAAGCTTCTATTGTTCTCAACCCTCTTTTGTCTCAGTTTCCTCATCTGTAAAATGGATATTATAATTATAATATTTTTCACAGTATTTTTGAAATAATTAAAACATGAAATTTACTTAAAACATTTAGCATACAGTACACATTTGATCATTATAATTATTATTATTGTAATTTCCTTGGCTCACAAGGAGAAGAGACATACTTGAGATACTTCAAGTGATGGGAGCTAGCGAAGAAAAACCTGGTGAACTGAGAAGGTACAGGAAACACCTCCACTTTCCCACGGTAGGTGTCCCAGGAATGAAGCATCATTCCAGATCCTTAGGAGCTCCAGTGCCCTGTCATCCTGTCTGTCAATAGCATCTGTTGGGACCTTCTCTCATGAGTTTGCCCTTCTCAACATTCAGCTTTCTTCCTAGCTGTTTCTTTCTCTACTCTTGGGTTCTCTCTACGGCTGTCCTGCCTCTATTTCCTCCTTCTGCTTTTCGTATCACTCATTCAACTACTCCAGAGAGAAGTTCTCTCTCGGTTGGCTATTGTCTGCCCTTGACCCAAAAGAGAGCACACTTATCCTGTACTTGGCCACCTTGTAAGCCACTGGGCTACTACATATGCCATGTGGCTTTTAGCTGAGGAGTCAATCTGTGGTTTATTCTATTATGACCAAATATCTGTGTCTGATAGCACAGAGCAAGACAACACAGCACTTCCACTCTGGCCGGAGGTGCAGCAAGGGTACAAAGTCTCTGGAATATCAGTTCATGGCTGATGTTCACCCAAAGCATAGTTACAGCCCATCTAAAAGTTTACAACCGGCGTTCATTCTGTTTGAACAGTGCTGGGGCTGCACCAATACCCTTGAGTCTTGGCTTTGCATGGTGATTATTTGATGATAACCATTTACAAATAGAACATGGGTGGGAATCAAATCCTGGTTTTAATATTGGCCTTTTCACTAGAATCTCTTTCTGCCTCTCCTTTCTCTTTATCACACATACACACCACCCCCAATTCTCATTGCAATTGTTCTTAAAACTAACTTGAAATAAAAGTTTTTCTTTATTATTGCAAAATATCCTAAAAATATGCATCTGAGTGGATTCTGCAAATTCATGTGGTGAAGTTTACCCTGCCAGGGTTATTGTATCAGACACATCACTGAAGCATTATGAAAAAAGTGAGAATTGAAGCCATTTGCCCCAAAGTATAAATACAGCTAGATTTGCCATTCTAGTTGCTTAATATTTCAGCATCCTTCAGTCTTTGGTGAATATGTACATTCTATCTTTAGGATTCATTTAGAGAAAACAGTTCCAAAAATGATACAACAAAAGTCCACCTGGAATCAATTGTTTAAAATATTCAGCAAAACTCGCCTCCTCTTTGGAAGACTCCAATGTCCTAAATGGAGTTAAAATTAAAATAAGTCTCCCATCTTACCCCTGGTCAGAAAGTGGGGCAAAGAGATGTTCCATCATTATAGAGCAAAAATTCCCACAAAAGTTTCCTTTATATTATTAACCAGCATGATATCTAACTGGTTTCTTCTGGCCTTAAACCTCCCTACGCTTGCTCTTAGCTTGTACAAACCTAGCAGTTCATTTCTTTTCTAAATAGAATAAAGGAAGAGTGAGTTTACCCAAAGAAAGAGAAGTTAGCAGCAGGAGGTACAAATAAAATGATCAATAATCAAGTGTGTTATCTTGGCATCACACCAACCTCAGCGGATAGTATCTAGAGCATTGTTGAGTGGTGTGCATTTTACAGCTTGGGGGAGAAGAAAAACTGTCTTTCCATACTGGCTAGGAACAGAAGATCCATTCTTTAATAGGGAGTCCACACATCCTTCCCAGTTTGGACCCTCACACCCCTTCAGATTGGATTTCATGGAGCGTAGTTTTATTAGAAATATTCTTGGTTCTTAGTACATGCAAACTTCAGGGCATAGATAATGGATCAGACACTATATGATGTGTGTTTTCCAAAACACCAGGAAGAATTGGTTTCCCACCATCAAGCGACTTTCACTACCCATAATCCTAAGCTTCACATCTCTCTGTGTCTCTTTTTATTCACCCTAATTAACAGTAAGTGAATCCAGTCATGTCCTGTGGTCAGCCAACTTACAATTGGATTTTCTGTGCACTTTAGACGCAGCAACCTGCTGTTATCCAGCTCCAGGCACTGCCTCATGCATGGTCAAGGGAAGTGTCTGCTTTTGATTTATTTCTACCAGAAATCAAAAGCTTGATTCTGGGTGCATATCCAACACATTGCTACCATGCTCGTTTTATGTATTTCTCATTTTGGAGAAGTTTAAAGATTTAATAGGCAGTGACTGATCTGTGCTGCTGTGCTGAGTGTACAAGGATTCGTTTTATAAAGAAAAACTATCCAAGGTCACAGTGGTGGTGCAAAGGCCAGTGGATGTCAGATAGCAGAAAAGGACAAGCATGTTGTCGACTCAGAGTGGGCTTTACAAGCATGGATTCGAGCATAGTCCTCTGGTATAGGCCCATCTGAATGGTAATCTATTTGGGAATGATCTCTGTATCCCCTTCTCTGTCCATCCCTTCCCCCACCCTCATCTTAGTGATGGGTGCTCTGCAAAACGAAGAGGAAGAAATGAGCTCAGCGTGTATCATCCAACTGAGGACAAAAAGACCCTCTCAACATCAGTAGTTTGCTTTCCCAGCCTCGCAGACCATTTTCAAATAATACAACACAGACCCAGCTGCCTTTTGGGAATTCTGGTTTATGCCATCCTGGTTTCAAGCTGGGCCTGCTAGGAGTTCTTAGCTGTTTCTTAGAGTGAGAGGGAACCACTTATAAGCTCAAAACATCCCCATGGAGTAGACCCAAGAGCTGTGGCAAGAAGTTCCACCAGCATCTCAAAGTGCTGACCTTCTAAGCTCTTATTGCACGACAAAGCTCAATTTCTGATTTGAAATTTCCCAGTGCCCTCTTTATTCATTTTGATTAGCCATGATTGATTCCCACCTAAGGTCATGCTCTTGGTAGGGTTTGGGGAGGAAAAATTTCCCTGTGGATTGACCAGAGTTTGACCTGAAGGAGCAAACCTCTGTTACACAGTCAGTCGGGGACAGCAACCCAGGTATTATGACCACACCGCAAGTCCATCTGGTTCATGCTTCTGGTGGCCAGTGTGGTCCTCCCAGTCTTGAGGAAGGCACTTCATTCTCTGTCCTAGTTTCCACACGAAAGTCATGATCTAGAGCACCCTCAGGCAGAGACTGGCCAAAGACGCCGCCATCACCCCGCATCCCCAAGTAGCTGCTTTATCAGAGGCCCTGGGGAAAAGGCTCCTGGAACTAACCTGTGACATGCTTTTCATACTAGCCCCTCTAGGGGAGCTCTCCTGCAGTCCTACTCTGAAATCTCTTCTCACAAAAGACTTCGTTACTACTAATTACACAGCCTCAGCTAGTCTTTCTACATCATCTGTACTTGCAAATATACTCAGTGGGGGAAGGGAAGAGCTAGATACAGAACTATGCATTCATTTGTCCTAAAATTATTTACTGAGCACCCATTATGGGCAAGAAATGATGGTTGCATGACTCCAATAGTGAAGACACAGTCTCTGAGCACAAGGACAGGACCAGTCTAGCCAGTGTGCAGCAGTGAATATGATAAGGCCTTGAGAGAGTAAGCCTGGGGGGTGGTGAAGTCGAAGAAGAGGGACCTGACCATGCAATGCCAGGTCAAGGAGGCGACGTCCATCACAACCCATCCACTCCCCCATGCACTGCTTCAAGTGCTACTTATGGATTGAATGCGCAGACAAATTATTTTTTCAGCTGTATGACATTAAGATAAAAGTGACACTGGCTGTATGGAATCTTTCTGTCCTCATGTGGCTCCTTCAGTGTAAGAACACCTACCATCAGGAAGAAGCATAGCAGAATTGTTTATTTGGGGGGCTCTGAAACCTACCTAACCCCCTGGGTCACAACTTGGCTCCCCCTTTCCAATGGTGTGGTGGCTTTGGGCAAGCTACTCTAACTCCCCTGTGCCTTGGCTTTCTCATCTGTGAAATGGTCTGATATTACTTACCTCGTAGAGATGGAATGAACATTAACAGAATCAGTACACAGGAAACACTTAAATAGGGTGGGCACATGATAGGTCTCTTAAAATGTTAGCTACAATTATAACCATGGAAGGGGGCATGAAAATATTTTGTAGTTAAAAATGGGTTCTTGATCCCAGGAAAGTTCAGAATGAAACCTCTTTTCCAGGGGCCTAGCTGGGAAGAACTGAGCCAGTTCCACCCATGGTCGTAAATCCTGCAAACCATTGACAGCAGTGCCAGATCAGCAACACATACTGTGACCACTGTGTTCAGACCTGTCATGTCCAGTTCGTGCCTGTGTCCTCGTGCACTGGTAATGGTCAGGGCAGATATCACCGCCTGAGACTTCCCTGCTCGAGGTGTAGGAGATGCGTGCAATTATTCCAGGACATGTAGTCTTGAGGGACTCTGCCCTCTGATGCACTTTCTTCCAAGAACCTGCCCCCTACAGCCTTTACCTCTCTTCCTCGGAGTGAATCTTCTCACTCCTGGGCTCCACATAAACCTCCCAGCTACACAGTGAAAGCTGAGGTCAGAGGCATGTTTGGCAGGAAGAGGAGGTGACGGGGTAGGACATTTATTGGAGTCCTGATGGAGCTGGGGGTTGAAAATATGTAATTAGTGTGGGAAAAATATATGGTCTCTGCTCTCCAGTTTTCACTGAAGCCCATTTTTAGTATCTGAGTAGGTTTAAATTTTTCTTTCTTGTCCGTGACCTCCATTTTCCTCGGATGTCTCATTACTCAGTAATAAGAAAGAAATTCAAATAACCAGGACGTGCAGTGAAACCTCCTAAGGCCAAATGTTACTTGCAATTACGAAGGCTTTGGATTCAGGGAGATTAAATGGTGATGTCTCCCGGGGGTGTGGGTGAGCCAGAAACAGTACTTCAGTCCTGTATCTCTGTCTTTCCATTGGTCAATCTCTCTCTCTCTCTGTTTCTCTCTCTCTGTGTATGTATTAATGTGTCATGCCTTTCTCTCTCCATGTCTCCCTGCCTATCTGTCTAATGTATTTCGTCTCCAGACTAAAGAAAGTTGACAAGAGTGTTTCCAGGAGATCTGAGCTTTGGGTATCAAGACAGCCGTTGGAAACGTGCGTGTTTGGTATAAGAGACAGAAGCACATGAAAACCCACCCAGAAAATAAGCCACTAGGCAACGGCATGGTGACAAACCTTGTCTTAGATGCCTTCCATATGTCATTTTATCTGATCTCCCAGCGATGCTGGGTGGCAGGTCTAAATCCCTCTATTTCCCAAAAGCGGAAATCCAAGCCTCAGAGAAATTAGAAACTGTTCGCTGTGTCACACAGCTGGGACGTGGTGAATTTGTCTCCATTTAACCTCCTGACCCACCAGAAAATGGATCCAGAAGACAATAATTTTAAATCAATTAAAAAATAAATTAAATTAAAAACAAAACCTAAATGCATGTTTTGGGGACCCAAATGTTCCCACAGGTGCACATAGCAATTAAGCATCCTACCAGAGCCAATAATTTGACAGCCTTCCCTCAGCCCATGTCTCTGCTACATCTGTCCTGCTTCTCCAACTGAACATCCTGTCGCCCACCGCTCCTTCCTGGACAGACTTCCTCATCTGTCCAAACGGAGCACCTTGGCCATGAGCTGCTGACCAGTCTGGGTGTCCCCAGCCACCATGCTGATTTTTCTCAGGCTGATTTTGGTAATAGACTCTTTCTTCACTAGCACAGTTTTTGATAAGATTTCAGTGAGGTTGGGTTTTTAAAAGTATTACATATTTCTGGCTTTGTTTTGTTCATAACAAATTTATACTCTCACAAATCCTCCAAGGCTAGTGAGTTAAAAACAAGTGTATACTGTTAGAAGCTACGGCCAAGTTTATCAGTATCCATGCGGCAGTGCTGGAACTGAGAGGTTGGTGTTAAGCCTTTGCTCCGAGGGTGGAAGCAAGGTCATTCAGCAGCTGAAGAAATCGGTGGCCCAGTGAAAAGAACATGGGATGTGTGTCTCACACTTACTAGCTCACTTAGCTATGTGACCTTGGTTAAGTCACCTTTATCTCCCTGTCAGACAAGATTCAAGTGGCGCATCCTGCTGGCCCCAGAAGGTGCTATGTCAATCAAATGAGATAGTGACTGTGGGAGAGTTCCTAACAATTTATTTTATATAAAAATATATTATGTAAAATTATATATATGCACACATATGATATCATATACACTATAAACACCACTCTCATTAAGCCAAGAGCTGAGTCACCCAGACTGGCAACGAGCAAATGATGGAGGAGAAAAGGTCATGAAAGATCTACAAGTGATCCTGAGCTGAGTCACTCTCCTTGGGTCCTCATTACATCGTGGCGAGTTAGCAGAGGGCGACGCAGTGAAGGGCAAATCAGGTGAGCAGTAGGAGAAGGAGGAAGGTAGAACGTTTGTTTGGGAAGTGACTCAGGTGCCAGAAGGTGAGTGAAAAGGGAAGAATAGATCAGCAGCTGAGGACACCCCACCTGAGAGCTATTATCCACTCATTCACTGAGTCACGATTCACTGATTCAATCCATTAGTCACTCTACTCACAGTACTGAGCATCTACCATGTGTAAGTCACAGGGCTAAATGCCGTGGGGGATTCAGGTTACACAACACAGTTCTTGCCCTTAGTCATATAAGTGACAAAGCCTAGTGAACTGAACCTTGAAACAAATGCTGTAAATGAGGTATGGTAGTCCCTTCCCAGTCATGTCTTATTTCCTGTGTACATTTTAGGCAAGCTCAACACACCACCCCAAGAAAGTATGTAGGAATAGATCTCCCTATGTATAGAGAGACTTAGGTTTTCCCATTTAGGGGCTGGGCATGTGAAGGGGAGGTAAACCAAATGACAATGCAGAAGTAGAGGCAACAGGATAGTGAGAAGCTAGGAAAATTCCTTGGCAAGTAGAATAGGGAAACTGAGACAGCTGAGCACAGTGGCTGAGCAATTTCCAGCCAGGTGCAGAAGGTCACCAGGGTGGAAGCAAAACTGGGAAAACAGGACCTTGCCCCCAGGGTAACCTTTCCGCCCCGGGCATTTCCTTCTTGGAGACAACATCTAGGCCTCGGTTGTGTTTCAGGTCCAGGCCCAGAAAAGCAGCAAAACCAGGTGGGTGATGTCAGAACCAACTACAGTGACTAAAGACACTTGCCCTGGCACTGACCAATCAGAGGAGGCCATGACCCAGAAAGGGCACACCTGAAGAGATTATGAAACCTCCCCAAAGATTCCTACCAGCAAGAAAGATAAAAGCCTCAAGACAAAGGACCCAGCAGAGCACTCTCCCTTGGGAGAGCAGCCCACACCATTTGCTTTGCCGCCTTCTTCCCTCACTTCTTTCCCTGCAAGCATGCATCTCCTAACCTCTAAATAAATGGGCAGCTGGCAGCTTGTCCCAGGCTAATCCCTTGAACCGTCCCTAAAGTCCCCTTTTCTCTGACTTCCCAGTGGGCTAGCTAAGACAGCCTAACCTAAGCTCTCCTGTTGCTTCGTCTATGCTATGCCCTTCCTTGTTTCACTGTCCCCAGCTTTACTAAATGGACCCTCAGAGTCACCTGGACTCATGCTGTGAACTCTTTCCTACATGAGAACCCACTACAGTTGGCCCTTGGCAGACTGGCTCAGGGTCAGGCCGCCATCTGGGAACAGAGGTTTGGTTGTTTTGAAAACAGAACTTCAGACAGTTATTATGCTGAGAGATCTGACATGGTCACCAAATACGGGATAGGACAGTCTTCAGGTTGGCCTAGGGGAACGGAGTCGAGGGACAGTTCAAGCCCTCAGTGTCTCTGTGCCCCGTTTATAAAATGCAGATCACAGTATCTACCCTTGGAGTGTTGTGACAATTAATATAATAATAAATGTCAACCACCAGTCACGGCACAGGGCAGACAGGTGCTCAGTAAAATTCATGGCTCTTGTGCCAGCTTTCACCTGAGTAAATACTACCTCAGTTATTCTGGAGCATATACTGCCTTGGGTAATAGGGTTGGCGGGGAGAGTTTTAATAATAGTTTTCTTCTGACTACACAACTTCTTTAAAAATGCCATATCAGTATCAAATTCCACACCCTCTCCCCAGTTTTTTGGATATTCTTAATATGTAGGAAGGACTCTGTCCTATGAGATCGACCATCATTCTCTCTCTGGCGGGATGCAGGAGAGTTTGGGTTGGATTAACGAACAGGAAGCCTGTGCCTTGTTGCCTTTGCATTTGCCCCAACAGCGGCCACATTCTTTGGAAATGTGATTTTCAAGGGGACTGTGAGACTTTTTCTTCTGGGTCTGCAGTAGGCTGAAGTGTATGGAAATAATTTCACCTGCAATATTTAGAGCTGGGACTAATGAATCTTCATATCTTTTCAAACTCATCTATTCTTATTTAAAAGCAATGAAAAGTGGCAGTTTGGGAAGATGTACTTGTTCAATGGTGCAATAAAAAATAGATGACATTACAGCACAAAGATCTTAATGTCCTTCCCCAAGGGGGAAAAATAATTGCTACCAGGAATTAGAATTTAACTCCTTACTCGTATTCCTTCACAAAAGTTCAGTAACGTTTATACCTTCTACAAAACTTTTCTGTTCTATAACTTGCTCAATTCAAGTGCGGAATATTTTATGTTTACATATACATTTAATATTTTCTTATCTCTCTTTGGCATATTGATAACAAAAGAAGCTTTCATTTGAAATCTTTTTCTAAAAAACTCAAAGGGCGTTAGAGACTTAAATTCAACATGAAGGGTGTAGACTTTGGGTATCACTCTTCCCAATTTACAGATGAGTAAATAGCACTGGGAGGCAACCTGTATCTCAGGATTCCTAACATAGGAAGAGTCTCCGAGAAAACTCTAAGCCAACGCAAAGTAAATGTCCTTGAGGGAAGATGGTTAAAGGGGTGTGAGGGAAGAGCGGCTTTTAACACTACTTCCTGGATTACATTTTCACAGGAGCCGGAAAGACCAGTGTTGACATCTGGAGGACAGAGTTAAACTGTGTTCATACTACTAAGATTTTTTCAATGGCATGGTAGAAAGGGAGTCAGGACATATCAATTCTGACTGTGATGTTTTTGTTAACTAATTATGTCACCGTAAGAATATTATTTAATGTGTTTGCTGCTCAGTGTCCTCATCTATAAGAGGAAAGAGTTTTATAACAGACATCACAACAGACATTAATATCAATTCAATCTTGGCATTATTTCCAGCTGAGCCCACATTTGGCCTTGGCATGTTTTCAACATCAGGCTCTAGGTAGCCATAGTCAATTAATGAGAGTTAACAAAGTAAAATCTCTTTGCCACCCTTGCACTGAAAGATTTCAAAGATAACATCTAAAATCCCAGGCTTCTCTTTCTTACATAGTCGCCTGCATTTAATAACAATGATTTAAAACAATGGGAACATTTGGAAAGCACCTATTATATCTTTTGTCCATGGAAACCCCAGGGAACAAAGCCCCAAACTAATGAAGTACTTAAACCATCACACGCATTGCCCATGGCAACAATGCAGTGCTAACCAATGGGCTCTTGGGGGCTGACCTCAGGATGTAGAGAAATCATCTGGTTTCTCCTAAACGCAAGCGGCACTAGTGGTTTAAAACTATGCCGCAAGCAAAAGAAAGAGAATACTTAGCAATAAAAGATCTGGCTATTGGCAGCAATATACTATTAGATCTCTGTGAATTTTCGTTGTTGTTGAGATGACCCTGAAAAGGCATACAACTCTGAGCCCTGTTTCCCTTAACCTCCTGGACCCAGCTGGGATTGACATAGATCAGCAGGCTAGGTCTGTAGTAAGGAATTACACGTTTGCATACATCACCCTAGGTAAGTGAATTCCCAGAACATATTGTTTAATGATTGCTCCGAATAGGTCCCTAGGAGCTGATGCTAATGCCTCTTGTCCCAGTTTGTTTTATCTTATTCTGGACTCTAAGTTTCTTTGGCCTGGAGAAATCAAGACATTTATAAAAGAAACAAGACATTTTGAACTGCACTATTGATTTATACTTGCAAATGGTGAATAGCCTTGGGGAGAATGAGAGCTTTGCTTTTATTTGTGGTATGTTTTGAAGCTCAGTGTCCTTCCAAAATGAGTCTATAAATTGATACTGATGAGGACGCTCTGTTTTCCTCTCTCTGTAAGTACCTGCAATTCTTCCCAGAATTTCCTCGCTGACTTAGGAAGAGAATCCAGTGATACTGCTCTGGGGCCAGAAGGACGGAGCTACTTCAGGCAGTTTAAGGAGGTCAACACAAGGGGGAAGCCATAATCCTGTTAATTATTCCATATTGTTCTCTGGACACCTTCATTTTTCCCTCACTGCCCTTCTCATCTCTGTATAGCAAACATACATTGAGCAGTTGCATTAGTTTCCTTGGGTCGCCACAGCAAAACACTACAGACCGGGAAGCTTAGGGACCAGAAATTTATTTTCTTGCAGTTCAAGATCAAAGTGCCAGCAGGTTGGTTTCTTCTATGGTCCTAACGGAAGGTTCTGTTCTAGGTATCTCTCCTTGGTTCCGCATCTCAGTTTCTTCTGCAGTCACTTTCATCCAATGAAAAGATCTGTCAGATCAGACGGTGTTTCCTGCCACTTGCCCAGACATCATACATGTGGAAAGGCACATGACATATCTAAATAGAGAACATTTATACAATGAATGTGTAACTTATTTTGTTAGTTCCAACTTCAGGCCACCATCAGCTGTACTATGTATTCACACACAATTCCACAGTGAAATCCTTTTCTCTCTTCGTCACCACGGCCAGCACAAACTTAGCCTAAACCCATTTCAAAGGCAGAATTAGCTTAGCTATAATTGAAGATCTCCCTTTGTTCCAAATCCACACCCGCAGGACAGGGATCCCATAATGTCACTCCCTGGATTTTCTTTGTTCTTATCTTGTCTCCCTTGTAATACACACCACAGCACAATAAGAATACCAGGACTATTTTTTATTCATATTTTTTTTGGTATGCTTGAAACCTATATAATGTTATTAACCAATAACCACCCCAGTAACCAATGCCACCCCAGTAAATGTAGTAAAAAGTTCTTACTAGAAGTGCAACTCCTTTGAAGACAAGGGCTTAGAAAGTATGGTGGTCCACTCCCAGACTCAGTCAACTCAGCTTACTGCAAGGGGAAAGAGGAAAAAAAAGACCCAATGCGGAGTCTTGAACCCCAGTCTCTGCTTTCCAGACGTTCTGCATGGAGGGATCCAAAATGACTGGTGATCAAACAACCCACTATAAAGAACCAGATGGGCGGAGGAGCTTTGGCATCACACGGGGTGTTCTGTGGCTGGAAGACTTGGCGTAACTTTGACATTACCCAAACTTTAATGGACATAAGCCAGACTCCTAACCTGCTTTCCATGTGGCTTTTGAGCCTGAGACACATACTTACATATTGTGTACAGCTGTGGCTGCTTGCATAAGCAAACCTCTGTGATGATGACTTTGTTTTGTTTTGGAAAGAAATATCATACTTTTATTCCTCAATAATCCTCTTAACTTTTCCTCTCAATGAAACAAGCAGTTTTATTTGGCCTTTGGTATCTAATTTACATCTCTAGTTTGGCTTTGATTCCAGGTGAGTGGCTTCTTCAAATGTTATTTCCCTTGAAGTCATTTGTCTGGTCCCACTGTCAAGAAATAGCTTATCTTGCATGTGTTATGCTCCAAAATCTACTTGTGGGTCAAAACCCTGAGTCTATTTGTCTTAAGAACACAGGAAATTATGGGGTAACTATCACCAAAATACTCCTTTATGGCTATGGATACCCAGAGTTGAATGAGAATATTTCTCAGCGTAGTGGGTAGAAAAATGTGGCTGGTCTATATACATCAATGTCACTTTAAGAAACCTAACTGAGAAGCAATACTGAGGTATAATTTTCCTCCAAATGTAAAGCTCATCCGTCTTTGGTTGTGGCTATGTCTCTCTTGTGTTTCAAAAATCAAAAAAGAAGCCAGGAAATATAACTATTATATTGAAAGCTGTCAGTTAGCAGGGTAATGCTTTATAGTATCATTGTAATTCCTCTTTGGATAAGACAGGCTTTGCCTCATTAACTCTAGGTCAGGAGACTGAGGCTTACTGTTCGGGAGAAGAGGGGGCTACCACTTCAAGTAATAAGTGGTGATAATAGTAATTCATGCTTATAAAAGGTACATTAGGTTCTTGCCGGGTATTGTTCTATGCAGTTTGTATTAGACTCTCGTGTTATCCCTTACACTAAGCAGGCAAATATGTACCTCTAGGCTCACATGCGAACCATCTTAGGCCACTGAAATAGGAAAGAATATGGGAACTTGGGGTCTAAGCCTTATTTAGAAATAATAAGACAATGTATTTCCATGAAAGTTTCTCTATGTGTATGGAGAAAATCCAGAAATTTGCATTTAGAGTGCTCTAGCAATACAGTTTGGAAGTGGGAATCTGGCCATTTGTTTTTCTTCAGCCGTCGGTCATTTCATGGGACATAGGTACGTCCTATGAGGGCATGTCCCGTACCCTGGATAGGTACGCTCAACTGCATCCTCTTCTGCCACATTGTTGGGTCATCTCCGGGTATCTGTGTTCATATAAAGTATAGGCACAGGTCACTCAAGATAGCTTTAGCAGAGTTAGGCAATCCTGTCATTTCCATACAATGCACATTTTCTTCTCAGAGTACCTTAATATCTGACAATTATTCTGGTCTAAAATTTGCGCATCTTGTGTTCAGAATGAGCAAATACTGCTAGCGTGAAAAAGACACACTTTTCTCACAATGTATGTTTATAACAAATCATCACGTTGTACACTTTTAAGTAGCTTTACCCTTCATGTACTTTAAGTAGCTTACACTTTTAAAAAATAAAATGAAATAAGTTATTTAAATAATTTAAATCCAATTCTATGATTTAAATACTCCATTTAGATCATGCTCAATCTTATTAGAAAATCACGTAGTCCTTCAGAAACCTCTTTCTCTGGACCCTCCCTGGAGTTGGATATAAATGTACTCAGGAAGGTTGTACTTTGTGTACACATCTGACCATAGGAAGAACAAGAGGTCCTTTCTTGTTATGTCCTCTGGCTTCACCCCAGGACTGTGTCCCTTATCCACGCCTTGGTTGTTTCCCATTGGGCACGGTATGTGGCTGGCATGACTCAACATTTTGTTCTCTTTGTTTTTGTTTGGTCTATGTTACCAGATATTCTTTTATTATAAGTAGAAAATATGAAAGATACAAAAAATAACATATAGACTACATGTAGTTCAATATACATATGCAAATGAATAATTAATATTATTAAAATCATATTCTGTAAACCCTCCCCTCCAAAAAAAGTGAAGATACATTTACTAAAATTAAAAAGAGACTTTGGAGAGCATCTAATATGCTGGGATATACTACAGATGTATATTTCTTCATCCAGGAAATGAATATCATCTCTGGGAAGAAGCATGCCATGGGTGGGTGTGGCCATGTGCCCTGCAGGTGAGGGTGGGGTACACAGATGTGGGGTGGGGTGAGTGCTGGGGACATCTGCAAGGAGCTCGGTCTTCCTTCGTAGGTCCCTGGGTTGTAAATAAGCCCCTTCCCTCATGTCCCATCCCTGGAGAGGCTTGTGGGGAGAAAATGGCCATGCTGAGACCAGTAAGCAGGAACCGGGGGGCTGGTCTCCTAAATATCACTATTTGGGGAACCTGCATTGCCCATTGAAGGCCAGCTATTACCAGAAGCACCAGAGTCCAAATTCTCTGGAATGAAATATTATTTAGTTACTAAAAAAGGACTCTGCCATTTGTGACAACATGGCTGAACCCCGAGGCCATTATGCTAAGGAAAGAGAAGGACTAAAACTGTAGGATCTCACTTCACACGGAGAATGTAAGAGAGCCTAATTTATAGAAAGGGAGTAGAATGGTGGCTGCCAGGGGCTGGGGGCTGGAGGGCGGGGCATGAAAGAAGTGATGAGATATTTGTTAAGGGTACCAACTTATAAAATGAACAAGTTCTGGGGATCGAACGGGCAGCGTGGTGATGACAGCTGACAACTCTGTGTTATTATACACTTGAAAGTTGCTAGTAGAGTAGATCCTAAATGTTTCCCCCTCCAGGACAATAACAACAAAAAATGGTAATTACACGAGGTGAAGGATGTGTTAACTGCCCTTATTTTGGAAATCATTTCACAATATTTACACGTATCAAAGTATCACATGGTACACCTTAAACTCACACTACGTGAAATGTCTGTTAAAGCTGGGGACGGAGCCTCACAGCTGGACGCTGTTGCATGGGCTTCCTCCCATTCCATAGGCCCCAATGCACCCCAGTGGCTGCTTGGTTTAGCTTCACCACGGTTTATCCTGCATTGACAAAGAATAAGGGGGTCAACTCAGAGAACTTTTCTCAAAACATATGCATCAATTCTTTAAGAATAAAAAGTTGTTTTGTTTTAATTATTTTGAATTAAAATGTCTAAAACATACCATGAATTTGCCTAATTAAAAAAAAACCCTACAGGGAAGAAATGTTATTTTGATTACTTAGGGTTGTAATCATGAAAGGTGGACATATACAGTGTATGTTACATGGTGTTGTAGAGGCAAATTCAACATACCTGCCAAGGTCAGACAGTCCTGTGTTCAAATCCTGACTTTACCACACATAATATCTTCATCTAAAGATGCAGTTAATAATTCCTTGCTCTGTAAAAAGATAATGTGCGTAAAGTGTATTGTGTTATCTGGCACATATTAAGCACACAGTAGGTGTTCGCTTCTCTCCTACTTCCTTCAGTTCTCCTTGACTGGTCTTCCCTGCAGTTTTCTCAGAATGTAGACACATACAGAACTGTTCCTTACCTTCCTTATGACAACTGTGATGAGTGGATGATGTCTAATGCTCCAATATTCTCTAAGTGGGAGGGTCCTTATGGAGTGAAGAGTGAAGTCTTTTTCTGCCCCCACCCCCCAGTGAACATATGAACTAAAGACCCAGGGTCTTGGGAAAGGGGCATATTATATCCCACCAGATCTATCCATGTTTCAGTCTAAAGGTTGGCTGAGCTCCCATTTCCAATCTGTAGATGGAGGAGGACTTGAATTCATTATTTGTTGTTCTGTTTTAAGGAAAAGAAAAATGATGCAAGGCTGGAAGTACTTTTTAAAAAATGCCACACTTTATCTACACATCTAAAAGGAAAATACTAATAAAAGCTAACCCATACTAGGTCCTTGCTACATCCTGAGCTCTGTTTGTTTTTTTTTTTTAAAGATTTTATTTACTTTTAGAGAGAGGGGAAGGAAGGGAGAAAGAGAGGGAGAGAAACATCAATGTGCAGTTGTCTTGCACGCCCCCTACTGGGGACCTACCCTGCAACCCAGGCATGTGCCCTGGCTGGGAATCAAACCAGCAACCCTTTGGTTCACAAGCCTGTTCTCAATCCACTGAGCCACACCAGCCAGGGCCTGAGCTCTATTTTATGCACTTTATAAATACTAGCTCGCTTCACTCATAGCGGCCCTATAACAGTAGTTTTCACAGATGAGAACACTGAGGTACCAAGACACTAAGTCCAAGGTCACAGGCTGGCAAGTGGCAGGGCCAGTATTTGTGCTCAGGATGTCTAGGTCCAAAGTCATAAGATATACTTCATATACATATGTGTGTCATCAAGTAAAATTTGGAAAACACTTTGCATTTAACAGGTAGTAATAACTTTTCTAATGTATACAATCTGTGTCTTAATATAGGAATTGGTTAACAGGAAAAACAAGAAAATTTGCAGAAAGTAGAATATATTCAAGCATTATGAACAAAGTACCATGCTTAAGAGAGAAAAACATTATTTTCAAATAAAAAGGCAAAATTTGGGGGATTCTATGTGGAAACTACACCCCCTTTCTCCACCCCTTACAGGTACCACCTATCTTTGGAGTGCTCCTGTGGAGTTGGGGCCCCTTGAAGCAGCTAGATCAAACATATTATCTCTGGAAAACAATGGGCAACACATGGCAAAAGCAGGCCACCCTCATATCCATGTAAATTGTCACTCTCCACACTTGCCTTCTGCAAAAAGGTTTCCTGGATGAAGGAGAGAGATAGATCACTAAAGGCCAGGCAGAGAGTTGACCTTCAGCTAAGAATCTTGCCTCAGCTGTGGAGACCCTTCAAAGCCAAAGGCAGATGAGCTGGCCCAGCCTGGCCTGCAGGCTCGGGTGGGTGCTGGGGAGTTTGCAAATTCTGCTTCATGTGTGTCTGGATTGGAACCCAGTACCTGTATGTTAGAAGGCTTCCCCACTGATAATTTTTTTTTTTCTGCCAAAGATGTTTAAATCCATTCAAAAGCCTTGGGCTTTTTGTTTGCTTTATACATGCAGGCTTTTTAGATTCACACACACAACTCTGGAAAGTTCAGTGCTTTTGTTTTTAGCACATTAAAAATCCTAACACATTAACAAGGGCAAGGCATCAAGTGACCATTTTGCCTAATCTTAGTGTAAAGAAACACTATGGAGCTGATCATTTCCACAGACAATTTCTCCTGCCTCACCACTGGCCTTGGTTTCTGGCTCTGCTTCTTCAGTGAAGACACTCTTAGGCCCCACCCAGACTGGAGTAGCAGAGGAGTCTTAGCATTTCATTGGTCAGTAGTGACATCATGCTTTAAATACTTGACTCTGGGGATTAGAGTAATTGAAAACATGCTTTTATTCTCCAAACACAACTATAACACTGATTGTTTCTTACATCTGTACATTTTTTGTCTCTTATATCTGTAAAATTTTTTTCTAAGTACAATTGCCAGTGTATCGATATTCACCCAAATATAAGGTATTAGTTGACTCTGTTCATTTACAGAATTCTGTTCATTCTCCATTTGCAAAGGAGAATGTTCAGTAGCTAATAGACTAACGAATCTCTCCCTATTTCATAGTCCCCAAATGTACTTAATCTCTGTTCACTGGATATTTCAGAAAAACATGTGTGTGTCAGCACATGAACATGTGGGTGTATGTTGCATGTGTGTATGTGCACATATTTGATGAGTCTGTTAGTATAAATGTTTCAACTTAGTTACAGGATGAAGAGTGGTCTGTTGGTGGGACACTTTATTACTTTCAAAATTATACACCACTACATAGCCACTTGGGATTTCAGAGACTCTTAGAAGAAATATGAAAGATCTTCTAGTTCAAAACTTACATGATTTTTCATGTTACATGATGTAAAGCAATTTTTAAGATCCTAACTCATAAGTTCACGATATCTTCTTTGGAAAAGAACCTGCGCTTCTGGCTGGTGCTCTTTTTTTCTTGCTCCATTTTATTAGGCTTTGAAAATCTTACCTGCATTTATCGTATTTTGCATGTCCTTACTTTCTCTGCTTCGACTGTTATTACATCTGACGACAGTTCCTGCAGTTAGGTGATAGGTGCATGGGTACATACACAGACCTACAGGCACATGTCTATGTGTTGTGTGTGAATGTGTGTTCTTAGCCCAGGGCCTAGAACCCTGTGTTGTGTAACTGTTTGCTATTATTATGGTAAAGACAAAGGAAGCACAGTGAGCTGTGAAATTGCATAGCAAATTATGTTTTCAGCAGATACCTGAAGATGGGATGGAAGGTGGGCAATCAAAGGTGAGGGAGATGTGAACAGGTGAAAGAGAACATGCAAAATCTCTGAGATAGGAAGGAGGAGCACAGTGTTTCACAGGAACAAAATTCCATTGTGGCTGCAGCAACGTGTAAAGGGAAGAAGGAGAGGCAGCAATTGAAACTGAAGAGGTAAGCAGAGGCCAAGGGCAGGATAAAAACCACATGGCATTTACTCAGGCCATTCACAATCTCTAAGATTGATATGCTCGCCATGAAAGTGACTTTTGTTTGTAAAATAATGGTAATTGATAAACCAGTAATTTCATAATTGTTATATGGAACAATGTGTATATTATTTTAGAGAAACATTGGTGGGTTCAAATGAACTCAGTTTATCTTTCTGGTTTGTTGCCAACATTTATAAATGAAACATAATAAACGTTAAGTTACTAAAAAAAAAAAAAAAAAAAGAGCAAACCCAGCCGCCTCAGCATTTCACTTCCCCACCACCACCCAGGCGGCTGTGAGGGGCCAGCCCTCCTTCCCCGGCAGGTCAGCTCAGTCGCTGACACAGTCCTGGGCCTGGAGACAGCTGTCTATAATGTCAGTCCTGCAAACAGGGAACCTGTGGCCCTGCCAATTCACATGTCCTTGAGCCTCCTATCTCTTCTTAGGGTTCTTGAAGCATCAGTCATGGGACACATCTTCCCTCATTGACATGAGCTAACCCAACGCTGCAAAGGGCGGAAGTCATTTTATGGCATTTCACCAGTTCCGTGGTGGCTGAGGTGTTGTATCATGACTGAGAGGCTGGTCCTGTTTTTCTCTCTAATGGGAGCCAAGTCGCCTCCACAGTCTTTTCGCCGCTTAGGTACAGCGGCAGTAACTGACTCGGAACTCACGCGGTTGCCAAGCTTGCTTCCTATTTCATAGCCACAGATTAATTAGAAGCATCAGGTGTTCTGTCAATATGGGGAGCCGGTACTCTGCTTGAAAAAAAATCAATGCTTTTGATTTTCATGGCATCCCCATTGTGTAATCTGGTCTGTTGAGCCCATCATTCTGGGTCATGTGCTTTTTATCAAACATACCTGGAGCTATGTTCTTCTTTCTTTGAAACCAGTTGCTGAACTTTTACTGAGACCGCTACAGGGTATTTTTTAAAAATTTTTTTCTGTTCAAGAAAACTAAGGCAGTAAACATTGTTTGCTCAGGGTTGGATTTTGGCTGGATCAAAGTTGGGTTGGGAGATACAGGCTGTTAACTTTTAATAGTTTGTGTAAAAACATTTTGTAATAGCCCAAGTGTTTTGCAAAGTTATTGTTATTTCTGTTGCTCTCCTTATGGCTATTCATCACTCCTTCCCCACACTGAGGACGATGTAATTACTGAGATCTGAAAAGATCTTAACTCTTACAAGCTAACCCTGACTAATGCTGAAGGGAAAGAAACACCCTGTATGTGTTTGAAGAGGTGGGAGGCCTGCCCCCACAAATGATAGATGTTGTGGAGATTCCATAGCTTAAAAGAATTGTTTTCAGGATCTGAAGGAGGAGAAGATAATTGAAAGTTAAGGAGCCTGTTCTGGTTACAGGAGAGCATCAGTAATAAACCTATTCACAGAGGACTTTTTATAATTTCCATGTATCTGCATTGGCACGAGAAAGAGAGATATATCCCATTACAAAGTGCTGGCTGCTAACTTGAATATCACTGATTACCTCTGCCCGTATGAATTGGCAATAAGCAGGCAAATGAAGAAAGAGTTGAAGATGATCAATGAAGCTACTAGTAGATAAAATCTTGGCTTTGAGAGATGTTAAATAATCTCTTAGTACAGGAGATCCTTTATTTTTCTTGGGAGTTTTGCAGATACTGAATACAGAATAATTTCTGATGATTTCAAGAGGAACCAAGGCCAAGACAGTCAGAATTCATCATGCACTTAAGATTTACAATGCAATCATTTTATATACTCAGATTGAATTTGGCTGGAAAAGTTCAAGATAAAAGCCTCCGTTTCCTGGCACTGCAGCATCTGTGCCCATTGCTTGCCATCTGTGCCCAGAGGCATATTCGTGTTGCATGCCACTCAGAGACAGGACTTTGTTTTTGCCTCGGCTTTGTAACTTGAACTGGGAGTTGACCTTGCCTTTCCAAGGTCATTCACCCACTGTTGGCACTGGGTGGGTCAGAACTGCACAGCCAGTGCTGCTTCAGTCCAGAGATGTCTGCTCTGTAGCCTGGACACCCACCTGCCATAAGAGCCTGTTCTGAGTCCTTGTGAACCAAGAATGGTGTCCATGCAAAATGTTGGCATTGGTACTGCTATGGACTGAATGTTTCCATCCCCTCAAAATGTATATGTTGAAGCCCGAACAGCCAAAGTGATGGTATTAGAAGGTGGGGTGTTAGAGAGATAATTAGGTTTAGATAAGGTGATGGGGCTAAGAAGAAGAGACTAGAATTCTCTCCTTCTGCCAGTGAGGACACAGCAAGAGGGCTCCATCTGTAAACAAGAAAGCAAGTTCTCACCAGACATCAGATTGATGGATGGCTTGATCCTGGCCCTCCCAGCCTCCAGAACTGTGAGAAAGGTTTGCTGTTTCATTTACCCAGCCTATGGTATTTATTATAGCAGCGTGAAGGAGAATTCTAGCAAGTGTCTGAGTACTTTTTAAAAAAAAAATACGGCTGTATAGGAAACATTTTAGCCTCTGTAGGCCATCTGTCTACAAGAAGATATTAACTACGAATATACCTTAAGCCAGACCCCTAGTGCTAAGGGTGAAGGAAAGATGAGAGGGAAGAAGCCTGCATCTCTAACAGCCTAGAGCACCTCTCTGGTTTGTATAAGAAACAAATATACTTCTAGTTTATTTAGGCTGTTTATAATATGAGTTTTAGGTTGCTTGCTGCCTAACCTAACCATTTCTCA
This sequence comes from Desmodus rotundus, assembly GCF_022682495.2. Lineage (NCBI taxonomy): Eukaryota > Metazoa > Chordata > Mammalia > Chiroptera > Phyllostomidae > Desmodus > Desmodus rotundus. The sequence goes on along the minus strand of NC_071387.1, from coordinate 188,467,167 downwards.
CTACTACAGACACTTAAACGGTTACTCACAATATGTTGAGTGAAACTGATCCTATATGCTATGCTAGTATTGAGTTTCCCGGAGAAGGGAGAGAATAGCACTAGAAATGACAGTAGCATAACAAGAGCAAGGTTTATGCTGCCAATCACATAGAACTGGAAGTTGCATGGCCCATATCTCAGCTCTGCCACAAGACCTACTGAGTGCTTGTCGCTAGTGGGTCCCATATCAGTCAGCATTTTTAGTTGCAAGAAACTAAAAAGCAAAATGTATACAAAATGTGTACGTTACACACAGACAACACAAAACAACACAAAATGTAAAACCTTTGGTTGATTTAGGCAGATATGTATTACCTATTGTATTGGGAACACATGGGGTAGCTCTCTGAACAACCAGGAAGGCCATATAGGAAGGCTTGCTCAGGAGCATGGGATGCTGGTAGCAGCTGGGACCATGAGACAAAACCAGCCAGTACAGCATTGCTGCCTCTAGGACGGAACAAGAAGGCCACCACTGCAGCATGGAGCCTGCAGTTCTGACAGCGCCACTCCCACCCCCCACCATCAGAATGGAACCTCCCGGCTTCATTACACCTCCAGCTCCCAATTCAGAATTTGGGATGAGTCATCTGATCAGGAGAGCCTTGGACCCGTGCCTATGCCTTAGCTGCAAGAAGGGATAAGAATATAAAAGACTGGCATTTTTAGCGTCTTCAGTGAGAGCCAAGCTTCACAGTCCACTGAGACTCATGAACTGAGGAATCATCAGTTTGTAAGATGGCTTCAGCTGACCAAGAGCCAGAGATGGGGAGACAGAGAGACCATCTACAACAGGACTCCCTTTGCTCTTTTGCAAGCTGAACAGTTTGACTTAACTTATATCTGAGGTTTTAACTTTTCTGGTGTTCTGAGTCTAGAAAAGTAACCCCTGAAATCTTATGCATATTTTAGTATGTTCCTTGGCATTTAAAAATTATTGGAGGACGCAGCACATAAAATATCTGCTTACTGAGCTACTTGGACCTGGCTAAGCGTCTTGATGGCAAATCTTTCAGCCTGCGTGCTAACTTCTATCGATTGAGTGTCGCATTCAAACTCTTATGCAGGAAGTAATTCAGAGAATGGCCTTGAATTCGTCAGGAAAGAGAGGTGGGGCCAAGTATCAGGGGCTTCCACACAGGGACAGAAGTGGAGAGGGGTGGCATCTCTGTGGTCTACCTACTGATTCTAGACTAAACTGAGAATAGGGTGCAGAGCTTCCCCTGTGCATACATGATGCCATTGTTCCCCACAGAGGGAGCTACAAAAGGGAACCAGTCCCTTAGGAAAACTTCAGGTCATGGTTAAACACAGCCAGGATATGAGGGTTAATTTTATGTATCAACTTGACTCGGTCATGATGTGCCCAGACCTTCGGTCAAACATTGTTCTGGCTGTGTCTATGAGTATGTATTTGGATAAAGTTAACGTTTGAATTGTAGACTGAATTAAGCAGATGGCTCTCTCTGATGTGGCCCTCATCCAACCAAATGAAGGCCTGAATAGAGTAAAAACGTTGAGTAAGAGGTAACTGCCAGCTTGACTGTTGAGCTGGAACACCATTGATCTTCTCCTGCCCTTGGACTAGAACTTACAACATTGATTCTCCTGGTTCTCATGCCTTTGGACTCATACTGGAAGCAGGCACCCTACACACTATTGTTCCAGACAAGGGGAGATGAAGGAATAAAGCTCAAATTTAATAAGAAGTGGACCATGTTATACAAGGAGGCACTTAGGAGGGATGGTGACCAACCCAGAGTTGATTTCCAGCTGTCAGGACAACAGCAAACGTCCCCTGTTGCTCAAGCATATTGCTAAGGAATGAAGATGCCAGTGTTAGTGGGGAGACTGAGCAGCTTGAGGGGTTGTCACTCCTTCGACAGCTGCACTGTTAACACCACGACCAACCAAAGAGTCACCTTGGCCATGGTAGGAGTAAGTGTCTCAAGGGTTTTTGGGACAGTTTTTAGGTTAGCCAAGGGACACAGCACCCAAACTGAAGCTCTCCGACAGTCCTCACAAACCCTCAGTATTTGTATTCTAAATGTCTGCTTGCCCTAGTTGCTTCTCCACGTTCCCAATAAACCCCCAGTGGGGTTCCTCTCCGGCTGGGTTGCTGACCGCTTGCCAACGACAACAGATGTGGGAGGGTGACATCCTGGCATGGCTGGCTTCATACTTATATCAAAACAACTTTTCTTTGGTCTTTGTCATGAACAAGTGGATTAAAACAACTTCACTTATGTCATAAACAGATGGATTTGAAATGGTATTGAACCTATACACAACGGTTATTTTTATTTCAATGTAAGTCCTATGATCTAGAACTCATGAAGGCAAACATTAGTGCAAGAACTTGAACCACGTAAAATTTTGTTGCTTATTGTTTAGTTACCTGCCTTCACTGGCTCGGAGTGACTTTTGGTTGTGCTTACGTCGCAACAGCCCTCCTAAGATGACGACAGCCCTTTTGAAAGGGATGGCAAGGGAGTGCATTACATTCTCTGAAGGCTCTTCTTGTGATGAGGTGCCAAAGAGCGTTTGCCTGAAAGTAATATCACTGGAATCAGGATAAAATTCCCAGAGTGTTACCTTTGATGCGATAACAATCACTCAACTATATAAATTCCTGAATGGCCAGAAACTTCTGTCACACGATTTTACGGTCAGGTTATTTTCAAAGGCCTTCATGCGAAGAGGCTCCATAAATTTTCACAGTAAGATTTGTAACCTTTTCTTCTGGGAAGCTCCTTTTTATGTCAAACTTAAACCTCTTCTCCTGCTGATTACATTTTGCTTGACCTTGAATCATGATAAGCACAGTTACTAATTGATCCTCAAAATAACTCTCTGCCTATGAGGGGGCTATTATTGTAGCCCTGTTTATGGATTAATAATATTAGGTTTAGTGGGATTAAGTGGGATTAGGTACTTTACCCCAAATCACACAGTTATGCTGGAGGAGAACTGGGGTGCATGGCCATTGAGACCCGAGACCCTTCACCATTGCTTCAGATCCTCACTAGAGAAGATGGCTCCCCAGACACAGGTGCTCATTTTTCCTAAAGATAGAAATGGACACAGATTTCCCAGCACATAAACAGAACCCACCGTAGAATAGGTTGTTTCATCTGAATTGCCCAAGTCTTACAAATCTGATAAAAGTGAGTGGCCTAGCATGGACCTGTACCTAGGAGCAGTTGCCTCCAAACAAGGTTTCTCTAGAAAAGCTTAACTCCATTTCTTTGCAAGTAGATTGACCTGGCTCCTTTGCATTGGTTGATGGGTGACTCACTTCATTGGCCAGCCAGAAATATGATGCAAGGGAGAACAGAAGAAGAAATCTAAAAGTAACCCTCTCCTTAAAATCATTAAAGGACCCGATTTCAGCATGCCCCTGGGCGTTTGGGAGACACTGTCGCAATAATACATGCCACCACCATCTAAAAGAAAGCAGAAGATGCTCCTTTACAAGTCTTGGACCAGAGCCATGCACTCCATATCATTCCTGAATTCTCTGCTTTGAACATTGAGAATCTGCCTTGTGAAACACAAACATACATTCATATATTGATGAGAAAAATCTCAAGGGGCAAACTATACAAAACTGAATAACCAGTGGAGCCTTAGTTTGTTGTGGATTCTGCCCAGAATATTAATCTTCAAGTGATCATTTCTATTCCCCACCAAACAGTCTCTTTTTTCTTGGGATAATGTACAAGCTACCCCCACCCATTCCCAGTCAAAGTAACTTTTTCCAAAAATCACTTGACAACTTCTCTGGTTTAACAACGTACTTAAAATATTTCTCCTTTCTGAGCTGTTATATCCTGGGAGAAGATTTTTTAATAGCATCCTGACCTCTCAATAATTTTAGCTAAACTTCCTCCAGACATTTTTTCACTGTCCTGTTGTATTACATTTAAGTTTGACCACAGCCAAATGATAGAGAGAGTAGCCTTCCTTGACCTTTGATTTTGGACTTGGCTACCTGACTTTCATTGGCTATGGTTGTTTCTATTGCTATCATGACAAATCACCACCAAGCTATTGACTTCCAAAAACTTCCATTTATTATCTTGCAGTTTCTGTACGTCAGAAGTTCAGTGGGCTCAACTGGGTCCTCTGCTTAGGGTTTCACAAGGCCTCAATCAAGGTTATGGAAGGGCTAGAGTCTTACATGGAAGTTCTATGGATGAATGTGCTTCCAAGCTCATTCATGTTGTTGATCAAATTTAGTTCCTTGTGAATATAAGATGGAGAGTTTCATTTCCTTGCTGGCTGACAACTGGGGATCAAGCTGCTCCTGGAGGCTCTCCGTCTTGCTTCTCATGTGTTCCATGTGGCCACTCCAGCAATGGTGGGCTAAGTTCCTCTCACACTTCAAATCTCTCCAACTTTCTTTTTGATGCATCTCTCACTCCAGCCAAAGGGAGATCTCTGCTTTTCAGGACCCATATGAGTAGATCAGGCTTAGCCAGATAATCTTGGACAGCCTCTGTATTTTAAGGTTCACAATCTTAATTAAACCTGTAAAGTCCTTTTTTTTCTGTGTAATATAACACATTGAGAAGTTCCAGGGACTGGGGCATGGGCATCTTTGAGGTCCATTCTGACTACGGTATTGGTTAGCAGGATATTAGCAGGGAAGATGCAAGCAGAGTCTTGAAATGTACCTGCAAAAATGGTTTTCTCTCTGGTTCTTCCATATTCACTATAAGAACTAACCTATGTAGCTGATGGCCCTTCTGTCCAGGCCCCAGAATGAATACTCTTGGAAGAGCCTGACACCTAGTGAAATCCAAGCTCAGTCCAACCTAAAACTTGAAGCAGAACCACAAACTGATCTCAGCCTGGATCAGTCCATCTGTAGCTGGTTCACTTTCAGACCCATTGTACTGAGAATTAACTTATTTTCATTTGCCACTGAGTTTGAAGGAATTTTTTAATACAAAATTATTGTGATGATTGCTGACATATAGCAACTTACCTTAAAAATAAAACAAAGCCCGTCTCTTTTTTTTATTTTCATTGTTGACATTATTATAGGTGTCCCCATTTACCCTACTTTGGCCGCCTCCACCCAGCCCCCACCTGCCTTCCCTCTGGCCATCATCACACTGTTACCTGTGTCTGTGGGTTATGTATATATGTTCTGTGGCTAATTGCTTCACCCTTTTTAAACCCAAACCTAAGTCTCATTTCAAAATCTTTTCCAACCCTACTTCACCCTAGAATCTGAGCTTTGTTGCTATAAAATGGCTCTGGTCAAGGACAGAAAACTTGGTCTGCAACTCTGGCTCAACTTATGTATGACTCATGTGATCTTGGACAAGTCATTTCCTGTCCATATGTTTTGAGTTTTTCATACATAAGAAAATAAATCCAAACTTATAGGATTATAGCAAAAATTACATAACAGTAAATTCTTTCATTAACTGTTTTTGGTATATTCGTGAAGTTAGTACTTACTGAGTTCCTAAGTTGAGCCAGATATTTGTGAAGGATTGAGTAATCAAAGGTCAGTTAAGACAAATTTCTTACTTTTGAGAAGTCTACGTTACATTGAGGAAAAGACTCTTTAAATGCCAAAGCAATTTAGAAATCTAAGACATTACTGTTATATTGCTTATTATTTTTCTTATCCTTTCCCTGTTGGCACAAATCGCCTTTCCATATTTTCTGTCCTATTTTCCTCTAACCTGTCAGTCAATATCTCTGAAATCCTTCCTTCACATTCTTTACTTGAAATAAAAGGTAGTTACACTTATTCACTGTGGAAAAATAATTTACTTCAGAGAGACCCAAATTCACTAAGTCCTATAGGCAAGCATAAGTACTTGTCAGTTGAAAAGAATTAACCTTTCTTAAGTCTATCGACAATTATTTTATTTATTTGTTTCCCTCATAAAATGAACCTCAGGGTATATATGCCTCAGTACCAAAACCCAATACCAACATAAATAAATTACATGCACTTCCAAATAAAAGTTTATCGTGGAGATTTGTCTGACTTTATGTTTTGCTACAATCCTCCAAAGCCCCATCTATTCGTTTTTCCTTCAGCATGGGATCATTTCTATAAAAGCTCATGGCCTCAAAGGTTCTCTTTCCCAGACACAGTCATTATTCAAACTGTAACCCAATAGAATATTTTCGGAACATTGTGCTATTGTCATTCGCCATGCTGTTTTAGCTGCTGGTTTCCGCCTCTGCTTCTCCTTTTCCCCTTGTACTATGTCCCTGGGCCAGAGCAAATGTTCCCTTCCTTGGGTTGCCCCTAGTAGTAAAAAATAATGCTAAGTGTGCATAGCTTGACTTGTTCTGGAACAATTTACCAACAATGTAAATGTCAGAATGTTGGCATAGAGAATCGCCTGGGGGACACACCAACACCCACCAGCACCGCCAGGAGGGCTGCTGCCCTGTGGTAGGCTTCACCTGCCCTCCAGCGCCAACATTGGCGATGCCTCCACTGAGCTCTCCTAACTCTCCCTTGAGAGGGGCCTCCGGTCTTGGCCCCAAGATCATTTGAAAGCTACTGGAAGTCAGTCAGGTCTCCTCAATGCTCTCGAAGTCTTTCCTAACTTGAAGCTATTTTCACCTAGAATGAATGATTAAGTGGTTATAGACACTCAGTGCCATCATGCTTTCAAAGGAGGCAACTAGCAGGGCGAAATTGGCAGCCACACCCAGGTAAAGGGCAAGTTGCTCACTGGTCAGGTGCAGTGTGTTTTTGTTATTTTGGTATCACAGGCACCTGAACAGGATATCCAACACTTGGGCATAAGAGCCAGAGAACATGTGACGCACCGTGGGAATGGGAGATGCTGTCTACTGGTGCTGGCATTGGGGGAAGTGCAGTGAGGCGTGTCAGAGAGTCATGTCAATGGAATCAGTACAAAGCACTCTGGGTAAAGAAAAGCACTCTCTCTACAAGGCAGTAAAAACATGAAGGTCAGATCTGGAGGGATAGGTAAACAAAGAACAAACAGGAAATAAAAGGAAGGCTACAAGATATCACAGGTTAAGGACAAGGCACAGAAAAAACAGAGATGGAATGAAATTTGAATTTTTTAAAAATTTTATTTTTGTTCATTTAGAGTTGTCCCAGTTTTTCCCCAATTGCTCTTCCCTGCCCTGCCCACCCCCTCCCATGTCCTTGTCCATGGGTCCTTCATACATGTTCCTTGACTTGACCCTTAATCCTGCACTCTTACTGGTTCATCTGTCCTGAAGCTTAGTATAAAGTGTGGGTTAAAGGGGGGGTCTTAAATTAGCAGGCTGCAAACATATTCCATGTCTTAATTATATAACTTAAACAAGTGGGTTCAAGAAAAGCCTGCTTCTGCTTCCTCCTCCCCCACGTGTATGAAAAAACGCCAGAGGATTGGCTCGTCCGTTGATGCCTTACAACATTATGATTAAAAGAGAACTCAGAGGCCATTTGGGTTACTCTCCTGCTTTTAGGCAGATCTCTCTAAGCCATCCAAGATTACTCTTTGCGTTAAAATGCTAATATTACTACATAAGTAAAAGCAGACAAGTTAAGGCCCCAACGGACATGTGGTGAGGGCATTATCTCGTCTTAAGAGTGTCTTACCAGCAAAGTTTCTGGGGTCTGTCTATCCATTTTGATAACATAAATCCTACGATAGCCTCTCTGAGATGGACAACACTTATTCCTACCTCTGCCCTCCCTTGGGCTTTCCAATGATCAGTACATAGCAGGTATTTCAGAAATGTTTGTGGCACAGAGGAAAGACTCAGGTACAGATCCTTGGCACTCTCCCAGCTGATGAGTTCTGTTAAGAATTGTAACAACACTAGGCATGGAAATTCTCATTGTGCAGGTTCTACTCTTGGAAAATGGGATCCAGTACGACCCTTATGAGGAGGGAAAGTGGTTTGCATTTTAAAAATATTGCATAGATGTGGGCTGTGGTGAATAAGCAGGTGGAAAAAAAAAGAAACAAAGGCTTGGTCAAATCAAACATATTCTGAAGAATGAAAATTAGCAAATTGTGCCTATGACAGCAAGTTAATAAACAACGTTACAGGACCATTTCCATGCTGCTCTGCTGCAGAAAGGACCTGGACACAGGACACTGGCTTTATGCACTGAGCTAGGGTTCAGATGCCAAGGGACTCAGGAGAGAGGGAGGAGACTGTGAATGAGATGAGCTGGGCTTTTTAAATTGTTTTTATTTTTTCTAGTTTTATTGAGATATACTTTACATATTGTATACAATGTAATGATTTGATATATGTATGTATTATGCAAAGCTCACCACAATAAATTTAATTAACACTTTTCACTTCACGTAGTTACACCTTTTTTCCCTTGTGTTGAAAACTTTTCAGATCTGCCCTCTTAGCAACTTTCAAATACACAATACCGTATTAGTAACTATCACCACTATGCTGTACTTTACATCTGCAGAACTTACTTATCTTACAGCTGGAAGCTTGTACCTTTTGACCACTTATACGTATTTTCCTCATTCCCCCACACCCCATTCCTGCAGCCACTAATCTGTTCCCTGTTTCTGTAAAGTGAAATTCTTTCAGATTCCACATGTAAAAGAGATCATACAATACAGTAACTCTCTGTTATTTGTGGGAGTATGTTCCAAGACTCCCAATAGATGCCTGAAACTAGGAAATTCTATTGTTTTTCCTATACATACATACGTACCTATGATGAAGTTTAATTTATCAGTTAAGCACAGTGAGAGATTAACAACTAATGATAAAATAGATGATTATAACAATATACTGTAATAAAAGTTACACAAATATGGCCTTGCTCTTTGATGACAGATTTGAAAACCGAGATGTCTATTAAGTTGGGAGATGCTGGACAAAGGTACGATTCATGTTCCAGGTGGGGACAGAGTGGCTCAGTATGAGATTTTATCACATTACCCAGGATGGCATGGAATTTAATACTTAAAAATAGTTTAATTCTGGAATTTTCCATTTAATATTTTTGGATCACAGTGGACTATGGGTAGCTGAAACTTCAGAAGGTGAACCCCCAGATGGTGGACTCAGGGGTATTACTACATTGTTCTTTCTCTGTCTGGCTTATTTCACTTAGCATAACATAGTCAAGATTCATCCATGTTACTGCAAATGATAGGACTTCCTTCTTTTTTATGGCTAAATAATATCCCATTGTATAGATCTAACAGTTTTTCTGTACCCATTCATTTGTCAATGGACACTTAGGTTGTTTTCATGTCTTGGTTATTGTGAATAATGCTGCATGAACATGGGAATACTCCCAAAGAGATATAGGTATCTCTTTGAGACAGTGTTTTCATTTCCTTTAGATTAACACCAGGAAATGGAATTGCTGGATTGTGTGGTAGTTCTATTTTTATTTTTCTGAAGAAACTCCATACTCTTTTACATAGTGGTTTTACCATTTACATTCCACCAACAGTGTATAAGGTTTCCTTTTATCCACATCCTTAGCAGAACTTTCATCTCTCACATTTTTGAGAATAGCCATTCCAATAGGTATGAAATGATATCTCATAGTTTTGATTCTCTGTCCCCTGATGATTAGTGATGTTGTGCTGTTTTCAGATGCCTGTTGACCTTTTGTATGTTTTCATTGGGGAAAAAACGGCACCTCAGGCCCTTTGTTCATTTTTAATTGGATTATTTATTTATTTTACTAATGAGTTGTATGAGTTTCTTATGTAGTTTGGGTACTAACCCTTTATCAGATATGTGCCTTGGAAATATTTTTTTCTATCATGTAGGTTGCCTTTCCATTTCGTTGGCTGTTTCTTTTGCTGTGCATAAGCTTTTTAGTGTGATGTAGTCCCACTTATTTATTTTTGCTTTTATTGCTTGGGCTTTAGGTGTAATATCAAAAAAAACTCGATTGCCAAGACCAATGTCAAGGAGATTTTCCCTTATGCTTTTTTAGGAGTTTTTATGTCTTCAGGTTTTATATTTAAGTCCTTAATCTACTTTAAGGTAAATTTTGTGAGGAACTGGCTGGAGCTTTTTGATTTTGTGACGAGGGGATCTTTCTTTGTAAGTCAGGGCATTTCTGGTTGCTGTGTGCACAGTCCAGGCTGTAGGTGGTCATGTAAGACACTGACTGGCCCATATACAAACATCTCCGTACAGATTAGGAAAAGGTGCCCACTCCCGGTGGATGCAGCCCAGTGCTAAGGTACATAGTCAGGTAAGCAGGACGTGAGCTGTATTTCAGCCCCCCTTCACCACCTTGGCCAGTCACAGCTGCACAGGGCCAAACCTGCATTCCCGAGTGTGGTGGCCCCAAGGATGGGGCTGACGCTTCCCAGGGTTCATCCTGAGAGGCCAAGGAGATGGAGAGACGAAAGATTTCTGGGTCTCTGTTTTCTGGTGGTTTCCCTGGATCCAAGAGAGGAATTTGAGCTTGTATTACTAAACTTTAAAAAAATAGTTTTCTTAGATTCTTGGGTATCCACAGGCAGGATTTTTTAGTCCTTCTCTAAAGTTTTGAAAATTTAGATAGCTTTAATAAGCATATGAGTATAGAATTCTTTTTAAGAGAAAGATTTCATATCTTCCATCATCTGTAACCCCCAAAGGTTAGAATTACTAGTCCAATTATCTTTTGTAATTTAAAGATTAAACCAATAAACACGAAAGGGAAGAAGAAATCTGACAAGAAGCCTTTTCTTTGCTTTAACTGTTACGGTCCAATGAAGATAATATAAGCATGACATAAACTTCATGAACAGCTGCGCACTCAAGGAAACTTGCTCTCCTCACCTGCTCCACACAGTTGGGAGAGTAACTCAGGGCCACTTTAATGAATAAGTTATTAAATGAATAGGTCTGAAATTCTTCCAAACAGAACAAAAACATTTAAAATATGCAATTCTATTACAAATGCTGGCAATTGACCACGTGCCCTGGGCAGGCAAAAGGAAGCCCAGCTGCTGTTTGAAGTCCAATGTAATTCCTACCTTGCCATTAACCAACTAGGGGCTGTCGTGGGGGTGCCTCAATGTATCCAATTTCTCATTGAGAAAATGGGGCGAACTAAAGGGCCTACTCACCTCATAGCATCCTTCGAATGTAATACAGAAGATACTACGTGGCACGTGCTTTATACAATCTTTGACACATAAGAGCTCTATAAATGTGAGCTGTTTGATAATTTTATTATTTTTACTGTAAAAAATGGAGCTATCAGAAGTAGATTTGGGAGTTTTATAGTGTTTGGTGGCAGTTCCTCTTTTTCTGTTCCTTTTCTCAGTGCCATTCTTTGTAGTTTTTGAAGCAAATGCTCAGATTTCTAAGATAAGATGTACATCCACCTTATCACACCTTTGAGATCTGTTAAAATAAATTTAACCTTTAAATCACTTAATAGCTATTAACAATGTCCAGTAAATGGGATTTAGAAGAATAAACCTTGACAAATGGGGAGAAAGAGTAAGGATAAGTTGGCAGAAGGAATAGATCCATTGGGTAAACGCATGCACAAAGATTAGAAACAATTTTATTTCCTTTGGATTTGGCTTTAGGGCCCATTTTAAACTGCTTAGGCTTGGGGAATCCTTTTGAGTTTAGAAAGGAGCAGCCAGTGCCTTGAGACCTGAGTGTCAGAGAACATGATGCCTGGCTGTCCTAAAACTCCCTTCAGGCCCCAGCTGACTCGCTGTGTGGACAGCACCCTCACAACGCCAGGACACTCGTAAGCCCACCGCCCTAGTCATTTCCCCAGTGTTAGTCAAGAGACGGTATGTAGGTCCTGGGTGCACTCATTCGGAAATGTTGTAAGATGTAACTCCGTTAAACTCTGGGGAGGGGAATGGAGGTCAGAGTTCACACTAATAATGAGCCAGGTGGCACCAGCCAGCAGTAAGACAGTCGTTCTTCCCATGCTGCGCATCGTAACCAATAGGCACATGTCTGCAACAGATATTCATGGGCCTGCCCCAAGCTGAGGCTGTATGGTAAGTCTGGGTGAGGTGGATTTCCTTTTGGAGATGTTCCCCAAAAAGAGGAGGAAAAAATGTATTGCTTTACTAGAAAAATATAATCAAGGTGAAATTTGCATACCTTTTGAACAATAGCCAATACAACACACTCACGTGCCTCAGTGGCAATATGCAGGTACTAGAACAAACAGCATGCGCTTGAGAACACAGGGGCATGATCACCTGAACTCTGCAAAGGGTAGGACTCAAAATTGGAATATGGTGATGGAAGGCACACCTCTTCAACAGGAACAGAGGCATAAAAGGGAGGCAGAAGAGTGTCAGGTTCCCATGGGTCTTCCCATTGCTATTTCTGGGCTATTCTGCTCATTTATTTATGCAAATCATTTCTCCCTATTCCACTATTGAGATCAAATGGGACATACATAATCTTGTCTCACTACCCAAAAGACATAGGTACAAAGGTAAATACCTATCTCAGAGTGGCCCTTGCATTTCAGGCCCCAGGCCACAGTGACTGGTGCAGAGCTATGCTGTCCAATATGGTTGCCCTGGGCAGTCCTGGAAGCACAATTGGACAGTACTGGAGCTCAGTAACAGTCCTTTTCACATTTGTTGAAACAGAGTTGGCAAATAGAAGTCCTTTCTTCATAGATGCCAAAGATGGAAGCTGTTGAAGGTTGAGTACCCTGGGAAGTAGAACCTGAAACAGAGATCAGCTTGCTGGAAGTTTTTTTTTCTTTTTTAAAGGAAGTGCTCTTGGGATCAATAGTTGTGCAGGAGAAGGGAAAGAAGCATCACTCGGAAATAAGCAGTTAGAAACGTGGGGCTGAAATGTGCTGTCTGTGAAGGACTTGGCTGACCACGTGGAAGCTGTTTAGTCAAGGCAATTCATGAAGACGGCTGACAGTTACAGCACCTGGGGGCATAAGTATTCTCATCATGGAGGCAGCATGTTACAGCATTCATGCAGAGTCCCCACACTGCTGAAAGAGAAAGTGAGAAAAACCAAAGCGTGTCCCGATGGTGTTCGAATTCATAATTCTATCCATGATTGCACTTGTGGAGCTTGTTTACAAAAGCCAGTTAGGTTCTTGATATATATCCCCTAGTTCAGACTGGGTTTTTTTCACCTTCTGCTAAAGGAATTATGTTTAAGACTATTAAATATATATATATATCTGCTTGGAAATCTATAAAACAAAGAATGGAAGCATGTCAGAAAATTTAGCCATGGGAGTGGGTAAAGGAAGAAAGTAATAAAATTATTATCGATTGAGCAGACCATGGAGGATGTTTTACAGACACGTTATAGTTCTAGTTTAGTAACTTCGGCCAGAGGAGGATTCTTCTTCTTTTTATTTTAAATATTTTAAATTCTTATTCTGAAATCTTTCAGACACAAAAGGTATAAAGAATAATATAAAAACCCCATGCACTCACCACTGTTTAAAAAGTAAACCATAGATGAGTAGTGCCCAAGTGAAAGCCACGCTTCCTCTTCCCAAACCTTTTTCTCACTTTTTGCCACAGGCGATCACTCTCATGTTTGCTCTTCTCATTTTCGTGCGTCTTTGTCTCCAGACACGTATAGATCCCCATATAATTTACACTAACCTGTTGGTGCTTTTAAGCTTTCAGTTTGTCGAAACACATCTTTCTACAACTTGCTATTTTCAACATAACTCTCTAAAACTCATTGAATTTTATTTTACTTTATTTTTTGCTTTTTCACATGCCAGTTTTGGGTATACAGGTTAGTGGTTAAATGATCATATGCATTATATAGTGTTCCCCTTAATATTTCCAGGACCCAACTGGCACCACATATAGTTATCACAATATTGTTGACTATATTTCTTATGCTTTACTAACTTCCCTGTGACTATGTTGTAACTACCAATTTATGCTTCTTAGTCCCTTCACCCCTTTCACTCAGCCCCCCAAACCTCCTCCCCTGTGGCAACCACCAGTTCTCTCTTTGTATCTATGAATCTGTTTCAATTTAGGTTGTTTGTTTATTTCATTCTTTAGATTCCATATATAAGTGAAATCATAAGGTATTTGTCTTATTCTGACTGACTTACTTCACTGGGTATAACACCCTCTAGATCTATCCATGCTGTCATAAGTGGTAACATTTTATTCTTTTTCATGGCCGAATAATATTCCATTATATATATTTCACAGCTTTTTTTTAGCCACTCATCTATTGACGGGCACTTGGGTTGTTTCCATAGCTTAGCTATTGTAAACGATGCTGCAATGGACATGGGGGCGCATATGTTCTTCTGAATTAGTGTTTGGGGTTTCTTCAGATAAATCCTCTGAAGTGGAATCACTGGGTCATTGGGCAGGTCCATTCTTAATCTTTTGAGGAAACTCCATACTGTTTTCCATGGTGGCTGCACCAAGTGCACTGGGTTCCGGAGGAGGATTCTGTGAGGGAATTCACTGTCGTGACCCTCTGCTGGAGTAACATTGGACTGAAAATAGAATGTCTGATACATTATTGACCAGCTTCTCTTGCAAGTTGATTTTCTCAATGATGGAAGAAATAATTCAGAGAATTTCTCCTATGGCCTCAATTCTGGTGAACAAGAAGATTTGATTGCAGAGGAAGAAGTTAGAGAAATTGAAGAGCGTGCTTATATCGCTTAGGAGATGTTTTGAAAGGTTGGAAAGAAAAGATTTGGTAGGATTGGGATCAAACTTTAAAGAAATAGATAATCATGTGTTATGAGAATTGGTCAGGGAAAGGGCTCAAGAGAGTTGGGATACTACCAAAACTCAAATTCTGAGTATGCAGCCCCCAACCAGTAGGAAATAGAGAGGAAGCAACGTTATATTCCTGAGATGAATAGAACCTTTAAGAACTGTGTCAGTGAAACTCAAACCCTTGCCTTTGACTGAATGTCTGAGCCCCTCTCCCCAAGCCATATGATGAAATCTAATTCTCTCTCTCTTTTTTTGGTGGAAGATTTTAAATATTTCTTATTGTTGCTCCATTACAGTTGTCCCCATTTTTCCCCAATTACTCTCCCCTGCCTGCCCAGCCCCCCACCTCCCACATTCAATCTGTTGTCTTTGTCCATGGGTCCTTTATACCTATTCCATGACTTGAACCTTCCCCTTCTTTCCTCCATTATCCCCTCCCACCTCCCCTCTGGTCACCGTCAGTTGTTCTTAATTTACATGTCTCTGGTTCTATTTTGCTTGTTTGTTTTGTTGATTAGGTTCCACCTATAGATGAGATCATTGGTATTTGTCTTTCACCTCCTGGCTTATTTCATTTAGCATAATGTTCTCCAGTTCCATCCATGCTGTCACTAAGGGTAGGAGCTCCTTCTTTCTTTCTGCTGTGTAGTATTCCATTGTGTAAATGCACCACAGCTTTTTGATCCACTTATTTACTGCTGGGCACTTAGGTTGTTTCCAGCACTTGACCATTGTAAATAATGCTGCTATGAACATTGGGGTGCATAGGCTCATTTGAATTGGTGTTTCAGGGTTCTTAGGGTATAATCCCAGCAGTGGAATGACCAGGTCAAAAGGCAGTTCCATCTTTAGTTTTTTGAGGAAATTCCATACTGTTTTCCACAGTGGCTGCACCAGTCTGCATTTCTACCAACAGTGCACCAGGGTTCCCTTTTCTCCACAGCCTCACCAGCACTTGTTGTTTGTTGTGAAATCTAATTCTCAACGCAATGGTATTTTGAGATAGGGTCTTTGGGAGGTCATTAAGTCATAAAGCTAGAACCCTCATGAAGGGGATTAGCACCCATAAAAAAAGAAGCCCCAGAGAGCTCCCTCGTTCGTTCTTTCTGCTGAGGACACAGCGAGAAGAACCAGGAAGTGGATCCTCACTAGGCCCTCACTAGAGCTACCCATACCTTGTTCTTGGGCTTCCCAGCCTCCAGAACCGTTAGAAATAAATTTCTGTTCTTATAAACTATACAATCTATGACCCTTTTGTCATAGCAGCCTGAACAGACTAAAAAATACCCCCAAAGACAGTAACAGTGGCTTTCTGATTTCTCTTTAGAAGAGAATGATCACAAAGGGATGGTTTTGTAGTTTGAACACACACCTAATATAATTGTGTTATATTCCGGATGACAATCTAGTTGTAACATCACAACTCTCAATGACTATTTTCTGTTTTATTTGTAGTTTAAGCATGAAGAACTCTCGTTGGTATGTAGAGGCTGAAATACAAGATGTATGAATAAATGAAAATGAAACTTTGGCTGTTGTACTTTCTTGGCTCAGACCCTTGCCTTCCAAGGACCAGAAGTAATAATAGCTGTGATTTATTGGATACTTACAAAGTTCCAGGCATTGTGCTAAGTTCTTTATGTGACTTATCTCATGTAATCGTTACTTAAATTCTCTGCAAGTAGGTATTCATTAATAGCCCTATTTTACATATGGTAAAAGTCAGGCCTGGGAAGGTTGGATGACCTGTTCCATGGGGGTAAAAACGAAAGTTAAGACGAAGCCAGTGTTCCAGACTGCTGGACCGAAAGCTTACAAATGAAAAGGGTAAATCATTTTTCATGATCGTTGAGGTATTGTGAAGGAAAGAAATGGTGCTCTTTAGGAAAAGAATAGAGTGCAAGGTTGCCAGAACAAAGGTGTCTGGCACGGGCTAAAATATAACCAACCCTGTGACTGTGGGCAGGCCTCACCCCCGCAGGGGGGTTGTGACAGCTCAGAACAAGGGGCTTTTCTTTGTGGTCTACCAGAGGGGGCCCATTTACAACTCCTCTGCCTAGAAGTGAAAACACCCTCATTTACACAAAAGTGCTTTGAGCTCTAGATGTCCAGAATGAAAAACAGAATCAATCAATACAGGAATGAATGCAAGAAGAAAAGGAGAGAAAAATGTTAATGCAGTTTGCAACAAGATGAACACTGTAGATGTGGAGAATTAGCAGGCAATCAGAAGACTTCCATCCTGGGCAGATTCCTACAAGGGCTTATGATGTGAATGATTTGCCCTCCACTGCTTAGCTTGTCTGAGGTCTTTTTTGAAAAGTTGAGAGCAGGGATTACATTAGGATCGGTATACACCTACCCCAGCAGAGGGAGTCCTACAAGGCCTTAGCATGCATGTTTAAAATACATATATGTATATGTTTGTATTTATTTATTTTAAGATAATAGATGCTCAATAAATATTTTTTGAAGAATGGGTAAAGGTATACTCAGAAAATAAGGTAAAATGAGTCCACATATTGATATAGCCCCTTTGAAAATTAATTTAGTCATAGAATCTATTAATTGATACAATCACAGCCATGATCTCATTCAATGTCCCTTCCTTTGAAAAACCTTCCTTGATTTCAAAATCTCAATCAGATCCCTCCTATTTATTGTTGTTTAAAGCACCCAAATTCTTTGTCTTCATTTTACTTATCACACCGTGTAATCTGTGTCTGTTCACTTGAAGCTCACATCTGACTCCTGCAGTGGCTGTATCTTGCTGTTCACTATTGCACTTCCAACACCCAGCACAGTGTCCAGCACGTAGTAGCTGCCCAATAAAATTATGTTGATCTATTTCATTCATATATGGGACCTAATGAACAAATGGATATAACAAGGAAAATGGGGACAGACTCATTGGAGAGCAGGATGACAGCGAGTAGGGGGTGGAGGGATTGAGCAAAGAGGAAAAGGCTCATGGATGTGGACAACAGTTCGGTGATTGCTGGGGGGTGGGGGAGATAAGGAGACTAAATTGTCATGGAAAAATGCAATAAAGATTAAATTAAAAAAAATAAAAATATGAATGAAAGAGGAGGTAACATCTCTGCTTAGTAAGTCAGATGACAGTGGTTATTGCTGCCATTCTGGATGTCACAGTTTACACGCTTATGTACAAAGAGGAGTATATTGAGAACAGAAGAATAATCCATTATCAAAATTAATCCTGAACTAGAGAGGAGATTTAATTCTAAGTTATGTAAAAATGGAATCATTTAGCCCATTGAGAAAAGTCTGAAGCCTCAGACAATGACGGCGGGCTAGCTGTCTGCAGATGTTATAAAGGTTGTCCCTGAAGAAGTGGATATTCACACACACACACACACGAACATATTTTTAATGTGGCTTTAGGGGAGTATCTAAAACCCATGTTGACCTTGATAATTACTAGAAGGTGAGCATTTGAGTTTAATGTAAAAAAATTATTTTTAATAGTTAAATCTGCTCCCAAATAGATTAGACTCTTTCAGAAAATCTTAAAATCTTTAATTAGACAAACACTTAGTGGGTATATTAGAGTGAAAATAATTAAGAAATGGTATGAGAGTCAGACCAGCAGGATATAGCACCAGAGAGTTCTGGCTTGTTGGGGCTGCCCTGAATGTACGGGCTGGTCAGACGATCTTTGGCTTTTTCTGGCCCCCAAATTCATAAATGATCACAAAACCCATAATCTCTTGAAACCTTGATCATCCGTGTTGCTTTTAAACGGGGCTGGGTAGAAAACCTGGCCTTTTATGATTGACATCAGGGTATATCACTGAAACTGTAGTGCTTTCTAAACTCATATCAAATGGGTGAAAATTTAATAGCTTCACTTTTTCAAATGGAAGATGAGAAGTCCAAGCAATTGCCCCAAACTGCTAACTGTTTACCTGGATTTATTGGTAACAAAAGCAACTATATGGTCTTGGTAATATAAGCCTTATCTAGACACAGTATTAGTATTTGTGAAAACAATTTTTTTCTGTGCAACAAAAAAGAAGTGAACTATTTTCTTCCAGCAACCCAAAATTCGGCAGCTTTTTGACTAGCAAATAATATTGTTACGCAGAACTATGAGTATATAATTCACATTTGTCATCTTTTCTAAACCCCATAAACCTTGATTGAACCGCTATAAATGGATCTCCTAGGAATAGATGCAGTCTTGGCCAGTGTCTTGTTCTTTATCTTTGTTTACTAAGTTTAGGTCATAGAATGAGTGTTTCAATATTCTGAAAAGTTCTTGTCCTTGTCAACATCTAAGATGATAAAATGTTTCAATAGTTTATTTTATTATTCACGTACATTCACATTTATTTTCCTCCATCCTCCCACATTCCTTCAACCATCTCACAAGTCCTAGAGGGAAAGAGAAGAACCTAACACCTTTCAGAGTCTACGGTGTTTGTAGAGATTGCATTATTATTTATATCTTTTATGCTTTCTTTTATAATTACTGAGAATATCGCATGAACAGCCACTACCCACCGGATCCGTTTGACTGAAAGCCATGACCGTACATCAGACAGTCTGGGGGACACTCGTCTTATGCACGTGGATAAACATGTGTGTTATAAGTGAATAAACATGGCCTAGATCCGGAAGGGATGTCTTCTTCTCACTTACAATCAATATTGCACAAACTCCGTTGCCAATTTTTCTCAACTCACTTTTTCCCTTCACATTTCTTTTTAATCTTATTTCTTTCCCACAAATTATGAGGCAAACTGGCTGTGCTGAAGCAATCTTCAGTACCCATAAATCAGGGGTCCCCATAAAACTGTACAATTTCTTGCTGTTGGCGCTTGAAGAAGAAAGTTATTAAATCATTACTCATTTAATATGAATTTTAGGATGCTCTAATACTTCTCACTACATACTTTGCCTAGTATCGTCATAGTGTAGAAATGTAGATATTGCATAGAAAATCCAGGCAATTTCCTAGTGATTTTCAGGTTTAATACTTGGCCTGCAGTTGCTAATGACAGAATACATGAGCAGATAATTTTTAAGAATGCTTGTTTTCCCTTAACTGCACCAGCCAGAGCCAGATGCCATGCCCCACGGAAAAATGCACCAGAGTCCGGGAATGCAGGTACGCCACGCTTGCTGGGACATCTCGTGAACCAGGGCTTTCTTGTGTTCATCCTCGCATTTTGATGGTGTGGTGCCGCACACAGCACATTGCAGGTGCTTGGTGGTTGATGAGTTTAATGCTTGGTCATTCGCAAGGGAGGAGAAACAACCTTACAGATGAAGGGAGAGCCTCATTTTCTTTGCAAGTGGGTTGACCCTTTGCTCTTTTGGAAGTGATGTGGCTACAGTGGGGTTCCCTGGAGTGGGGTACCTGTAGGCTCTGCAGCTGGGACAGAGACTCCTCTGCATGGGGGAGGACATGGTCCCTGAGAGCACCTGAGGTGTGACAATCTGAGCATGAGACTTCAAAGTTTTATTTACAGTCCACAATCAAGAGGACTTAAAGGACAAAACCACCTGGCTCAAGGCTATATTTTTATAAAAATCTGTTCTGCCATAAGCTCCAGGGGTACATGTGCTTCTCTGTGGACAGCAAGAAAATTTCTCAAAAGTTAACTTTTAGTCTTTAGTCCTCCACAATCCCACTTAGTAAATTGCCACCCACGACACTGCCTGGTGACCTGGGTGACATGTGCTGAGTGGAGAGTCCAGGAAAGCTGAACATTTTCACAGCATGTGTGCATAGCGTGAGGACTTTACAACTGTAACGTCAACTGCAATGGTTTGAACACTAAGTGATATAGTTTAACCAGCTGCAAGGCTAGGACCAACCTGTTGGAAGGCTGCAAGGAAAACACTTGAACCCCAAGTATCTCTTGCATTTAGGGACCAGTACTTAAAATGTTAGTGTTAACAATTCATTTCTTTGCCTTAAATATTGTCCTTGTCCTCTTGTTCCCTTGATCAAATAGCCCACACGTATATTAATGTATTAAGTCACTAACACCTTAGGGTTAAAGAGTTGGTTAAGTCTGTGGACAACAGAAAAGTGGGGAGATGAGAAGCTTAAAGCATGATGGGAGAATATGAAAAGAGTCATATCAAAAACTGATATTTTGCCTGGAATGGCAGGACAAAAACTCATCTATAAGCATAAGTTTCAGGTTCTCTTGTTCTCGAAGCAGAATTCCTCTACCTTGTCATTAGGGTGGGACAATTCTCTGTTGTGTGGGGCTGTGTTGGGCATTGAAGGGCGTTTAACAATGCCCCAGCCCCTATCCACCAGATGCCAGCTGCAACCCTCAACCCAGCTATGACAAGAAAAATGTCTCCAGACGTTGCCAAATGTCCCCTGGGGGTGGAGGGGCTCACCCCCAGTTGAAAACCACTGGTCTAGTGTAAATTATAAACTTCTAAATGTTAAGGGTAGAAATCTGTATAACTGATTTCTCCCATAGGTGGAGCTCTTGTTCAACTAAGTGCTTCATTAAAAGGGCAATGGTGACTCTCAGAACCAGAAGGAATAACACAGTTCACTGGCCGCTCAATCAACTGCAAATTGTCCCTTGGTTTTGCCCCCTTCTGAATCAGCAGGAAATGAACAGCACTGGGGAGTTCTGGTTCATAATGTCTGCCGTGACCCTCAGTGGGCTGGTGAGAAAGGCTGATTTTGAAGGTGCAAGGTGCTAGCTCTCCAGACTTCAGCCAGAGAGGCTCCCAGGCTGGGCTGGGTGAACGTCCTGCTTAGCTGAGCATTGCCCAAAGCAGCAGGCCACTCATATGCTTTTGATATTGCAAAACTGTCCTCGTTCCCCTGTATATTTTGTCCCTAAATTGCTTCCATGGTTTTATGTGGTCTGTGGTACACACCTCATTTCTTTCAGCTTGCAGCCATAATATTTCCAGCACTTAGTTCATTTAACAAAAGTTCCTTGTATTTTTAGGCCAAGGAGTTGACATTAAATTAAAGAGTGAAGGTGAGGGCTTGGAATACGTAGCCCTGTGGTGGGTGGCAACTAACCACTTCTTATAAAATGTGTTGTTACCCAAAGAGAGAAGGTATATTCTTTAAGCACAAAAAGTGATGTTAAGCAAGCCTCAAAACTCTCTTTGACATTTTGCTGAGATTACATGGGACTGGTTATACAAATTTCAATGACCATTTTCCAGGTTAGGGCAAAGTCACATTACCAAGAAGTAACAGGGATGCACCTTCCAGGTGCATGCACATTGCAACCCTAACGGTTTCTCTTCCACTTCTTGAGTAGGTTGACAGATACAGGGTACAGTGGAGAGTCAGAGCTGACATTTTCTTTATTTGTCACTCGCAGCAGAGTGTCCAGTGTCAGGACCAAGATTCATTGTACCTGGGAGGTGTTGCCCAGGCCCATTTGTTATTTATTATCTTTAACAAATTCCATAAGGACTCCAGTTGCTCAGATAAATGTCCCAGAGGCCAGAGATTCGGGCTCATAAGGAAATTTCTTTAGATTCATTAAAATAACAAGTACTTTTTTTGAGGGTCTACTATATGTAGCTGTAAACTTTGTTCTATCTTAGGCAATGATGTTGCTCCTAAACACCAGTACTAAGCACAGCCCTGCCTGGAAGGCTATAAACCCATATGCAGGACACCACTTTGGCCAAGTCTGCTTGTCAACACTCCAGCGACTCCTCAGAGCCTCTGTGGGACTTTTGACTTTGTCTGCAGCAGCAGCAGTGGGCCATGGGCCGGGACACTCCACTGTTCATTGGGTGAAGAGTTCAAAGAAGCAAGTCACAGGTGGTCTTCCCTCGTTAACAGCATCCTCCATCAACAGCAGTGACAGAAGTGGGAGTTTTGCAAACTAAGGAGCCTGATTCAGGCTGAGGGTGCTTCTTTCTATTTCTATCTTCCCTGGATGTCTCCCATAGGTGCTATTGGCATGGATCCCTTGTTTTGAGACAGATTCTCAGCCTTGGTTGCACATCAAAATTGCATGGGAGAGCTTAAGAAACATTGTTGTCTGGACCCTATTTTTCAAGATTCTGATTTCATTAGTCTGGGGTGGGGTTTTCTCCATGGAAAAGAAATAACATTTACATCAGTGGTTCAAAATCCTGGCTGTACATTAAAATCAGCTGGGGACCCTTTAAATATCTTGATGCTTGAATCCCATCCCAGAACAATTAAAAATGAATCTATAGGCTAGAGCCCCAGCATGTGTACTTTTTAAGTTCCTCATTGCATCCCAGTGCATAGGTAAATTTGAGCTCACTGATGTGAGTTCTTTTACTTTCATGTGGAGACAGCCTATACCAACAATTAAAAAGGCAGAAAGGGTCAGTAAAAAAAGAGTCTGACTGGGATGGTCCTTTGTGCATAAGGAAGTAAAAGCCAAACATCTCTTCTCAAACTCTTGAAAGGGGTGTGTGTGTGTGCATGCATGTTCATATATGATTGTGTGTGCGCATATGCCTGTGTGCATGTGTTATGTACGCACAGGCATGTATACAAGTACAAATTGCATGTGCATGCATCTGTGCTTGTGTGTGCAAGTGCATATGTATGTGTGCATGTGTGTAAGTACATGTTGAGTTCTGTCCAGAAGAAGGCCAGCAGTTGTTTGCATAAGGAGAACACCTTGTGTGACATCCATGTAACCTGGCAGCCAAGGAGAGTGGACCAGAATGCACATGTGTGAACAATGATGACTTCAGAGTACTAGTCAGTGGGGGCAGTAGATGTCATTGAGTGAGCATGTGTACTGTGTAACTGTCATATTCGAAATGGCTGAGCTAGCAGAGCAACGAATCAGCATCGAATTTTGCTTTAAGCTTAAACATTCCTCTGTGCAAACTATTTGGATGATTCAGAAGGCTGCAGCTATGGGCAATTGGTGATTGGCAGCTCTGTCCCCGCAGTGCGCCCATTCATGCATCAAGTCTTGTCCAGAGACTTGGTAAAACATCAGTCACCGAGGTGACTCAACCCTACCGCCCAGATTTGGCACTGCAAGACTTCTGGCTTTTCCCAAAACTGAAATCATCTTTGAAAGGGAAGAGATTTCAGATCGTCAGTGAGATTCAATAAAATACAACAGGGCAGCTGATAGAGATTGGGAGAACTGTGTGAGGTCCCAAGGTGCCTACTTGGAAGGGGTCTGAGTTGTCATTGTCCTTTGTACATTGTTTCTTGAATCTTGTGTGTTCTTCAAGAAATGTCCCTATTTTTCATATTCTGGACAGACCTTGTACACGTGTATGTATGTATGTGTATATAAACATCAGCAGGAGGGGTAGGATGTTCATGATTAAGAAAAAGTAAATTCTGCACCATGAATGTCTATTAACACCTCCTCCATGCTGAGGGCTGTCAGGGAAAGTAAGGTATGATGACTGAATCTTTTCTCCTGATTCAGAAGCTTGCAATCTCAGGAGGAAATATTGCTTTGACAGGCCTACCAGAGTTGGGGGAAGGAAGAGGAAGGAATGAATTCAGGTTCATGTACCAAAATTTGTCACTTGAGTGACCTTGAAGGAAGTTCAATTCCTTTCTAAGCCCTCATTGCTCTCCTACTGAAGGTCCCATTTAGATCGGAGAGCCTGCCCTGCTGCATTCTCCTCTTCTGTATAATCTCCTCTCTTCTAGAAAATCTTCCCACTGTCTTACCCCATATAATATGCACTCACCTGTGTCCTGAGGACATGCGTTATTCCAGAGTCCACCCTTTCCTCCACCAAATTATACACCTTGTCTTGTATGCTCTGTCCCCTAAAGATCTTATACTTGGAAGTCGTCACTGAGAGTTGATGTGGCCATGCAACTCTCCACAGGTGAAATGCTAATGAATAATAACGACATATTTTGTTTCCTTCTTAAGCATTAGTGATTGGGAACAAAATGTTCAGAATATATATTTCCTGGTGGAGACTGGTAAAATGTTAGGGAAAACCATGGACTTCTCTGTAAAGCTCCTTAACTGACCCCTGGAAGTGAGTTGCCTGTTCTGCCTTTGATGGGCCTGGGTACTTCGTTACCTCGCTCCAGGCACCTTAGGCCCCACTGCAAGGACACATGAGTCTTCTTTACTCTGCTGGGATTTTTAAGTAAGAAATTCACTAAGGTTAAAGCCCCAGAGTTTTATTCCTTTGAGAATAGTAACTCCTGCGTGGGCCAAAAAGTCCCTTTAGTTTTTCCCAAAAGATAAAAGGTGCATTTTTCATTTTCACCAATAACTATTGACTTGGATATTTTGAGCATGTCAGCTATCTCTCATGTAGTATAATATTAATTGCTCTAAGTTAATGTCTCGATTTTATCACTATCAACTTCAACTGGTCTACCTGACCCTGGGCAGCATCCTCCAGTGAGAAATCTCTAGTACAAAACTTCGCAAACCACTTTTGACAGGTTTAATCAGTGACAGCATCTTCTCCATACACTGCACAAATCTTTTTTTTGCATTCCAGTTGTGGTTGTACCTTTCTTGAAACAATAAAGCATAATATGCCAAAAATGTTGCCTATTTTCTTCCATATTCAATATTAAAATGGCTACACAAAAATTCACCAATTTTAATGTTTCTTTTAAATACATGCTGATATGACAGCTGTCACAATACAATCTAACAAAATTGTTTAGAACGAAGTTAAAGACAACTAAGTGCTACTAGAGCCATCTTACGGAAAAACACCAAACCAACTTTTTGGCCAACACAATAATTTCCAAAGAAGCCTTTTTTTTTTTTTTTAAGTTGAACTGAATCCAGGGCACTCTGTGAGGGAATAACATTTTTAGAAATAAATAGTGATATCCTGGCTTTCTACTAAGGTGATAGAAAAATACCACTTAGCTCAGTCTGTACATCAGACCAGGATCTTGTACCATTTTATTTTTTGATAAAAACCTGTGTTATTCCAGAAAGAAATGATTACTCCTTTCTCTGAAATTTATATCTAAATTTACATCTGAAATTAATTTCCATTTTTAATAATACACGACTCTCCTCATATGAAAGTGATTTGGGTTCTTACTGTATTTTTTTTGAACCAACTATAAATTCAGAAATGGGAAAATCCCATTTTCTGAATGGTGTTGTGCTCAAATGTTGGGACTTCAGGTGAGCAGATCCAAATGAAGGCAAGAAATGTTTATAGTTGCATGTTAAATAATGTAGGAAGATAGAAATAAATCCCATCACACATATAAAGGGGGAAAATTCACACAAAAATGAATTGAATTTGCCATTCATATGTCATAACATTTTAAGTGACTGGATCTTTGGGCATTTATAGCAAGACCTTCTGTGATGTAAAAAAAGTTTCTGTGTTCATTGGCGCAAAAATTGAGGTGTTGGCCAGCCCGAGTTCTTGTCTGGAGGCTTTGAGGGAAAAATCCACTTTCAACTGAGAGTTCTTACTGGTGGCAGAATTCAGTCCCTGTAGTTGAAGGACTGAAGTCCCCATTTCCTTGCCGGCCATCCACTGGAGACTGCTCTCAGCTACTATAGACTACCTGGACCCTTGTCATGTGACCCCTTCCACCTTAAGCCAACAGTGGCACATCTCATACTTCTCATACTTCAAATCACTGACTTCTTTGTCTCTGACCTGAGACCCAGATTTAAAGAGCTCGTGTAATTAGGTCAAGTCCACCTGGATAATCTCCCATTTTCAAAGTCAATTGTACCACATAAGATGTCTTAATCATGGATGTGAGATTCATCACATTCACAGACCCTGGGGATTATACAGGGTGTGGACACCAGGTGTTGGGCATCTTGGGATTTCTGCCTACCTTAGATTTCTGCCTATCACATCACTCCTTCCAGAAGCTTTGCTATGAATAAAAAATACTGAGAAAAATAATCTAGAAGGAAGTGGGATTCAGTTTTTGGAAACCATGGTCAAGAACAAACCTTGAGAATATTTACATGCTGAAAAAAAGAGAAGGGATATAGAAAAGGGATTAAAACTCCAGGAGAGGGAATAACTATAAAGAGTATTGAGGAGATGGGCTCCCAACACAGGATTCAACTTCAAGGAAGGACCACCTTTTCCTCAGACGATGGAGAAGAGACTCTGAGGGTGGACACAGAGGTGGGAAATGTAAGTGCAGGGGCAGGAATTTGATGGAATATTGTCAGATCATTTTGATGCTTTCTCTTAGAAGTAAGAGGCAAAGGAGAGGCAGGGATAGAGTTGATACATAGCACATGGAGAAGACTGAGAGAGAAGATGTTAGAAATGGGACTTGAGAGGGATGACCCAGGACACCCACAAAAGCTCGAAGGATTAGTAAAGTCATCCAATAAGCACAGAAAGATGCTGGAGCTGCCTCATACCTACCTGTGAGTGCTCATTATGTGCATCTCTCCCCAAACCTGAGTTCAGTGACATGATGTTAGTACCTTGCAATTGGTTGAGGTGGGGCTATTTATACTTTGGATATTGGCAAACACTACAATTAGGGCTTTTTAAACAGAGCTAATTGTTAAATATTTACCAGCACACTAGTGCCACGAGTGCTACACGGACTGTCCTTTTGGTTCCAAAGGCATCAGCCCACACTAAATTTCATCTGTTTGTAAACTCTAGTTCATTCCACAAAGAGGTCATAGGAGCATCTGGATAGGTGGCACAGTCAGTATATCGTACGGAAAGGTGCCCGAGGTTGCTAAAGATTTCACCTCTCAAACCAATTGTATGTGCACTATAGTAAGGGGGATTAGGCTAAGGGAAGCCTAAGGATCAGCTTATAACGTTTTTATCTCCACAGAACACTGTTTTTAGACTCACAAATCCAAATATGACATTCAATCAGGGTTCACGATACTAGTAGTTTTTAGATGTTGAGATAAATATGTGTGAAAATAGAAACATTTCCTTCTTTCCTTCCTTCTTTCTTTCTTTTCCCCCTCCTTTCTATTTTTTCTTCCTCTTTCACAAATGTGGGTTTGTAAGAAGAACGTGATATATAGGGAGTTCCCTAAGAAAGCTAGATAAAAGGCAAAAGAATAAAAATTGAAGTAGAAATGGAGGGAGGTGAATTGCACAAAGAAAAAAATAAGCAAAGAAAGGTATAAAGGAACTGTCAGAATTATTAATATGACATACAAAAACTAAATCATTTCCAATGATGAAATTAATTAAAATCTGTATTTCTTTTAACAATTTCTAAATTGCCAATGGTCTTCCTAAGATCAATAAGGTTAATACATTCTTTGATTCTTTGGTTGCCCAGTTATACCCTTAGTGCCTCCAAATATTCAGAGGGTAATCCACAGTATGGACCACTTCTCTTTCAGGAAGGAACACAGATCTCCTGATGAGCAGTAACGCACCCTCCCACAACATCTTCCGTAATTCACATTATTCTCTACTTCAAGCCGCTCTCTAACTGGAGAATAGTGAGTCCAGGGGAAGCCAAAGCAGGCAAAGCATTACAGAATTTTGACTTCTGTACAATTTTTTAGCCCCATGTTATTTGTGATGAAAGAAGATACTAGAAAAGTACAACAGTAAAAAAATGGGGTTTATCAGTGACATCCATACTGTTCAAAAGATTCAGGGTCTTTATTCTTTTTTAATCAGAGACCGTTACCATACAGTGATTCTTAAAGTCTTATCAAAGAAGTCAACATGAAAAAAATGATTGTAATAATACGAGAATGAATTTTATGTTTTTATAAGTCTATCTTGTGCGATCAGCCTAAAAGTCACACTTAACTGGACTCTTAGAGAGTAAGGGGCTGAAGGAAAGCCTAAATGGCAGAGGGGATACTATGTCTTGATTTTACCCTGGGCCAAGATACTTGGCCTTGGCCTTCCTAGCTCAAGGGACTTTGGGACAGTTACTCAGAAGCATCATGAAGAATAAATTTGGATTCTGTTCTGTTCCTTCCCATGCCTTGTGTGATGGACTCGCTCCTTCGCTGCGTCATTAGATGAATCGCCAATGTTCTCAAAGGTTGCCGTGTGTATCCAAGTGGGATGTTTCAGTGGTTGTACAAACTGAAGTTCATTCAGGAGTCTAGATGAATTTAAAAAACTAAGATTGCTTTTTCTGTAGGGCTGTGATTTTATGCAATAGGATCTCTACAAGCAACTTATTATACCAGTCTTATGACATTTGAAAAGAAATGTATATATCCCCCCAAAGGGAGACTACCAATTCACTGATTCTTCAATTTGCTCTTTTAAAAAGTCTAAGGAGATTATTTAACTTCTGACAGTTAAAGGCATGGAAGAAGTTGAATTTTCAAATTAAGTTTGAGTAAATGTTGAATAATACATAATATAAAAATTTCCAGATCAGAATAATTTAGGGATTTCTGTATATAAATGTAAACACATAACATAAATGTGAAAGTAATTATTTACTTTATTCAAAGATATCTTAACAATTGAAACATAATATACACTAATTTTAGTCATGAATTAAGGGTAAAGAAGATAATAAAAACACTTGGTTTACACTGCTGGAGTACATCCTGACCCAACTTCTAAGAAAGGCTGTATGGAAGATAAACTTGGTGAATCCATGCATGCCTGAAAATGTTTTATTACACACCCTGGCCAAGAATTCTAGCTTAAATTCTTCTTCATATTTTATTTTATATCTTGTATATGTTACTTATTTTTAAGATGACCTTTTTATTCTTGTATAAAATATGGACTCTTTTCATTAATTATTCTAGTACTTAGGAGGCCTTCCCAAATGTAAACCACTTATATTCCTTCATCTTTTGGAAACTTATTTTCTTTGAAAATTCCACAGCTCTACTTTTGGCCTCACCACCTCTCTTTCCTCCCCTTTCCTTTTCTCTTTACTCATTTTTTGTTGTTATTAGTTGATGTCATATTAGATAGCATTATTTTCAGATATTATCTTAATGTTATAAATGAATGGCATTATGTCATTAATGAATAAAAATGATATTATCTTAATGTTAAATTATATTAGATAAAGTTATTATATGTTTCCAGGTAGATAGAAATCTGACTGATATGGTTCATTCAACAAAACAGAGTTCTGAAATTTTCCACTAAGTAATCTAGAGATAAGAAGTCTGATATGGCAATTCCACAGTGCCACAGAGACCCAGGGTCGTTCTTTCCCCTAGTCCTCACCTTAACACGTCCCAATCCCTCTCAGCCTCCAAGGTGGCTGCTCCTTCTCCAGGCATCCTTCCTGTGCTCAGGTCAGAAAGTGGAGGGAAGAGTGAAGGAGGAAGGGGAAAGCTATCGGGGGTCCCCTTTACTCTAAATGTTAATAGGGAAGAAATAGAGAATGATGCTGAGTATGCGATTCTCAGTGTTTGCTAGTGACTTCCCGATTTAATCTCTAAGCCCCTTAACATATCTCCCATAATTATGGTCTCTATTTCTTTTTGTTCGTAGAGATTTCCTTAAGCATATTTTCCAAACTTCTACTGAATTATGTACAGATCTGAGGAGTCATGATTTTAATTTGTTAAAGTTCATCTATACCTGTTTTATGAATGCAAAAATCTTTTTCCATTTCTCTGAGGGACTACTGGAAGGATTTACTGATAAAAAGTGTCTTTAGCTATTTGAAATATCTCTCTTTGTTATGGGCCAGAATTTTGCACCCTGACCCTTCTCCTTCATGTTTCATGTCTTCCCAAATGAGTGGCTGGGAACTCTGCACACGGCTGGGGCATTTCAATCAGCAGACCATTGTAAATATAGAACGACAGCCCCAAAGTCCAGTCCCTACTCCCCAACCCTTGCATCCAGCACACCCGTGCTTAGAAACAGACCCCTGGAGTCCACTCTCTTTTGCTGCAATGGCATTCACTGGAGTTGAGGGCTCTGTGTAAGCAGGATCAGACAGTGAAGAAAGAACAGATCAAGGAAATGTAATGCTATTTGGAAAATGCTATATTTGATTTCCCTTTTGGAACACAGAGTTGTACCTTCCTTGATCATTGGAATCTTTTTTATCAAACTCTTTCAGAAATAAATTAGAGGTAATTCAACTTAGGAAATCAGTGAGCTAAAAAGAAAAAAAAAGGAATGACATTTTGCAACTCCAAGTGAAGGCATTTAAGATGAGAGCCAGATTCTGAAAGTGCTTAAGACCCACTTGAAGTTAATTTTGGTATAAATTATGGGGTAGCTAGCTCAGGCAGCACCTCTCATCAACCTAATTTGTACCATCTCAGCACTCGTAATTTGTTTTTCTGAAAAAGCAGTAGTGATGGAAAAGGAGATGTAGCAGGATTTGATGAAGTCTCTTTTGCAAGTAAAAATCATACTTTTCTATAAAAAAGAAACTATCACATTTTTAAATTACTTATACATTTCACCGGCCACCTATATATTGTGTTGGATTGCAATGTGATTATGAATAAGAAGGTGAAATTGGGGTTGATTTATAATATTAAAGAATAAAACCCTTCTGTGCTGGCTTGTTATTTTGTTTTTGTTTGTTCTTTTTTTTTGTCTATTGCAAAGTACCTCATGAAAATCTATTCTGACGACATCATTCTGAATGGACTTCTAAGCTTTTCAGCAATGATAGGAAACCCCTTTCTATCAAGAGTGACTAATCTCACACGTGCTTTAGCGATTTAAGGTTTACATGGAAGAACAATCACCTTAATACAGCTTTAGCTTTTTATTTTGAAACAGAGAACTAAAAGCTTAAGTACAGAAGCTATAAAACCCAATAATATCAGTTATTTAAAAATACACTTCAGTTCTATGCTAAGTATTAGCATAATGAGGAAGGATGGGAGAAGGTGGAGGAAGAGGGAAAAGGAGAGACAGATGGGAAGAGGAGACAAAACAACAGATTTGGAGACCAGTGAGAACAGAGAGGAGATCAATAGATTAGCAAGTGTGAAATTATTTTTGTTACAAGATACTGTCTCCTGGGGCTGAATTGTGTATCAACAGCACCTTCTGAGGCATTCATTTATTAGCATCTGTTCACACATCCATAATTATTCTTGATTCTTAAATGCAGTGAAGAGTCACAGTCGCCCACTATGGGGCTACTTTTTTCCATGGCATTAGGGTAACTAAGGGAATTTTATTAAAGAGCCAGCACCTAGATCCTTACTTTTTCTCTTTTAAAAAAACTAAACTACAGGCTTAATTAGATATTATTAGTCTTCCCACTAATGTTCTTTTCTGGCCTATGACACAGCTCACAATCCCACATTGCGTTTAGTGTCTACATGTCCATATTTTCTCCCCGCATGTGATAGTTTCTCTTTGTCTTCCAGAACCCTGATACTTTTAAAGTGTACTCTGCAGACTGTCCTGCCATTTGGATTTTTCTAATGCTTTTTCATGAGTAGAATAAGTCTGTGAATTTTTGGCAAGCACACCACAGAGACGATGAGCCCTTCATCACGTGTTCCATAGGGGGTTCAAGGTATCAATATATCTGCTCACCTCGATCCCTTCGCTAAGGTGGTATCTGCCATGTCTTTCCATTTTGAAATAACTTTTTTTGGTAACTAATACATATCTTGGGGGAGATAATTTGAGACTAGGCAAATACTGTGTTTCTCCTCAAAGTTTTTGCCTATTAGTTTTTAGCATTCACTGGTCGACATTGCCTGCAGCCATTGTTACTGAGATGTACTTCTATCCCCACCATCATTTCTGCATTTATTAATTGGAAGAACTTCTTCTGTCATTTATTTGTTATTCAATTATTTATTTATGCCATTATGGACTCAGTGATGCTTATTATATTTCACTTGTTATAATCCAGCCTATCATTACTGATTTTGTTGCTCATCTTGTTCCAGCTTTGGACATTGGGAGCCCTTTCATTTGGGCTCCCGTGACCTTTTGACATGCTCCAATCTTTTTTGTGTGTGCACTTCCTTACTTTCTGATAGCACAGGATGCTCCAAGTTCATCTTATATTCTCCCTGCCCCATCCTTGGAATCAACTACATCAATAAGGAGTTCTGGTTCTTTTATGGGAAAACAACACTTAGAATAAAAAATCTGGTCTCCAGGAGTGTTCATCAGTACGGAGACGTCACTGATTCTGCACTCCATCGGTGGTCCTTGCTTTCAGCCATAACGTGCTGTCCTGGTTCATGTGGCTTAACATGAAGTCTTGAAATTATATAGCAAAGGTTCCAGCTTTGTTTTCAAAATTCTTTTCGCTATTCTAGTTGCTTTCCCTTTGCATGTAAGTTTTAGAATCAGCTTGTCATTATCTATAAAAAAACTTTTGGGATTTGCATTGGGTTTGCATAGATCAATTTGGAGTGAACTGACAGCTTAACAATATTGAGTCTTCCAGATTTTTACTCTTTTAAAACTTTTATTTCTATATAAGATTCAAGCCAATGCATGGGAGCTATTTAAGGAAGCTGAGGTCAGGAAGCAAGCCTATGTACTAAAAACAGAGCATAATGTCAGGCAATCCAAGAGTCTGGTAGGAAGTAGTTCACAAATTCATTTTTTAAAAATATGGAATACTTTAAGAATTTGAGTGTCACAAATTCATTTTTAATTGGATTTAAAAAAAGATTTCCATATGGTAGCGGAGTAAAGGAACTAATAGAATTTACCTCCTCTAATGCCCTTGATAACACCCTTACCAGATGTCCTGCCAAATAGGAAATACTTGAAAATATTCTTCATTCACAGAACTAAAACATTTCTCTTTTGCTTTGTAAACATTGAAAGCAGGTCTCCTGATTCTTTTCATTTTTATTCTCACCCCGTATATTTTTTGAAGGGAAAAAACCATAAGAAAACAAATGAGTAAAATTATTTTATACCAGAAATGCATCATTTGTGTAACCACCTTGAATTTTATTTATCACAGGGACTTTAGAATAATCATTCCCAGTGCATTCATCATGGTTTGGAAACTAAAGAAGACTAGCATATGGTTTTTTAAAGCTTGTTTATGTACTTGAGATTTTCCAAAATTAATATTTTCAGCTGACATTTTCTTTAACTTCATCTTATTACACACAGGTTGGAAGGATGCTCGATGGGGAGAATATAAGTACGTTTCTGTGGTGGTTTAGAAATTAGTCTTGTGAAGGCAGAGGTAATTCAGAAAAGTTTAACTGTTAAACTCTAAGAAGGGATACACTGAGAAATTCATTTCCAGAAGCCCATGTTTCCAATGATGACTTGGCAGAAAATTTGTGATGGAGCAAGTCATGTCGTGATGTGGTACATATGTCCTTGTGACTTTGGCTGCTGGTACCTTGGGCTAGAAAATGAAAGGAATACAATTAGCTATTGAAGGAAAGACACTTTTTTGATAGTGCACTTTACTATTGGTTCATAAAGAGTTGTTTATTTAATTTTTTATTGTGGTAAAACACACAGAGCATATGATTTAGAATCTTAACCATTTTCAAGTGTATGGTTCAGTGGTCATCAGTACAGACTGTTGTGCTACCATTACCATCATACATTTTCAGGACGCTTTTCATCTTGAAAAAATGATACTATACTACTCACTAAAAAAATAACTCTTCTTTCCCCCTCACCCCAGTCCGTGGGCCCCACCAGCCTTTGTATCTCATGCATCTGATCACTCTAGGTGCCTCATATTAGCAGAAGCACGTAGTATTGGTCCTTTTTAACTGGCCTATTTCACCTAGCATGATGTGCTCAAGGTTCATCTCTGTTGTAGCATGTGTCAGAATTTCCTTTCCTCTTTTTGACTGAATAATAGTCCATCATATGTGTATATCACATTCTATTTATGCATCCATTCAGCCTTTGATGGATACTTGGCTTGTTTCCATGTTTTCACTATTAGAAAAAAGCTTCAATGAACATGGATATACTAATATCTCTTTGAGACACTACCCAGAAGTGGAATTGCTGCATGCCAATTCTATTTTTAATTTTTTGAGAATTACCATATTATTTTCCACAGTGGCTGTACCATTTTACATTTCTACTGAGGAGTTTCCGTTTTTTGGAAAATGTCCCATGTGTACCCAAGAAGAATGTATATTCTGTTGTAGAGTATACTGAACATGTCTGCTAGATCTGGTTGATTTATTGTGTTGTTCAAGCTTCATTTTTCCTTCATGATCTTTTGTCTGTTGTCCTATTCATTATTGCAAATCGGGTACTGAATTCTCCAACTATTATTGTAGAACTGTCTACTTTTTCTTTCAATTTTGATAAATTTACTTCTCATTTTGATGATATGTCATTAGGTGTGTAAATGTTTGTAATTATTATATCTTCTTGGTGAATTGAACCTTTCATTAATGTACCTCTTTCTTTGTCTCTTGTAAACTTCTAAAATGTTAGGTCTATTTTGTCAGATAGTAAAGCCACCCTTGTTTTCTTATGGTTTCTATTTACATGGAATACCTTTTTCTGTTCTTTAACTTTCAACCTAGTTGTGTCTTTGGATTTAAAGTAGGGGTATAGCAGGTGATAATTAGTTTTATTTATAAAATTAAAATTTGATAATTTTAATTATCATTTTTGAAATTTTACTGCTGTGTGAATTCCTAATGATAGATTAATTTCCCTTTGCTCCTTTAACAAATTAGTACAGACTTGGTGACCTAAAACGAACACTCTTATTAAACAATTTTGAAAGTCCAAAGTACAAAATGGGTCTCGCCAGGCTAAAATCAAGATGCTAGCCAAGTTGCTTTCCTTCAGGAGGCTCAGTGCAACAATGTCTCCTTGTCTTTCCAGCATCTAGAGACTACCTTTGTTTCTTTGGTCATGGCCTCCTTCTTCCATCAACAAAGCCAACAACGTAGCAATTCAAATCTGTCTCACATTCTGACTCTGACTTTCCTGCTTTCCTCTTTCACTAATAAGCATACTTCTGATAACACTGGGCACACTCAGATAAATTAGGTTAATCATCCCACCTGAAAAGCAGCGGGTTAGCAACCTTAATTCCCTCAGCAATTTTAACTCCACCTTGAGATATAACATGACTTACTCAGAGGTTCCAAGGATTAGGATGTGACATCTTTAGAGGACTATTACTGTGTTTCAGGCCTCTGGGTCACAGTGACAAAGTACAATGTGGCATGAAAGGACAGTGGAGTGGTGGGAAGGAGCCAGGTCAAGGGCCTGGCACTTGACCTGCTGGAAAACCACAGAAGTCAGGCCCACCAGGAACAGCTCTTCTTGGATCAACATAAGGCAACTGATTACATGTGAAAAGGACTCTAATTACATGTGAAAAATCACTTCACAGCAGCACCTGGAACAGTGTTTGATTGAATACCAGAGAGAAGGTATATGCATGCTATCAATTTGCAGATCCCTTTCTTCCATCCTCCCACTCTTATGAGAGATATCCTTGTAGCTCGTCTGAAGCACAAATATACTAGAAAGGAAATTCTGAAGATCATAGTTCAGCGTAGCCAAGCTGACTTATTGCAAAGCTATCATAAGGAGGGAGGAGTAAAGGATATGTGAAGATTCCTGTACGAGTGACAGGGATAGATTTTGGGAAGGCGATCATGCTGTGAGTTACAGTGAATTATATAGTCAGGACATCCTTTTCTATTTTATATCCTTAGTTGCTACATGATCCCACAAAGAAAAGTTGGGGATAAGCGAGGGTGAGAGCATAGGAGGCACACCACTTCAAGATCAATAAGCCTCATTATTGGTTATTGCGTCTTTTCCAGTTTGTTGTGACTCAGCCAGGAGCCACAGGCAGTAGCCCCAGGGAGCTGACAGATGACTTGGTGACTAAGGCTTGTAGCTTTTGTCTGGAGTTTTACTGCCTGGTAATAATATTCACACTTCTTGAATTCTTGGCCTCCTGGACACTATAAAAATAGCATCTTCTCTACTCATCTCTCTGGGGTGTGTTCCCAGGAAGCTGAAGATTGTATTTGAAGAGGGTGGTGGTGGAGGGGATTTAAAGCTGCCGCCTTGGTGTCTTGTTGCATTAGAGTGCACAGATGGACACTCCAAGGAGTCATCTGCTCACTCCTGGCCAGAGGCACAGCTTGCATCGTATGAGAGGGCGTGGCTTTGCTTTCTGATGTCATCATTAGAAAGCTAGATATATACCTGCCCGAGGCATCCCTTTCTTCCTAGGACCCATGCAGTTTAAAATCTTATATTTTAGAGTAAACAGTGCTTCGTGATGCTTCCCCATGCATTTCCTCTAAGTTATTAAATGTCATGATTTAAAAACTGTGTTGATTCCGAAATTTAGAAAAATGTTTAAAACCACCATGCAATGACCATGAACTGTGTGATTTTTTTTGTATACATCTAATTTTTTTCTCCACAGCCAATCCAAAAGGTGGGCATTATCAGTCAACTTTGGAAATAAGGAAACTGTCCAGAGTCACACTCTTCGTCAATGGCAGAGTGAGGGTTTGCATCGATGTCTGTCTGAATCGGTGAGTATATTTTCTTCTCCGTGACCTACTTTGCATCTAGCCCCCCAATGGCAGTTCAATGGCTTTACTTTAAAATCAGGTATTGCATATTGATATCAATGATAAACTTGCAAATTAACAGACTGTCATCCTCAAGTACTCTGTCACTGAAAATTGTCATTGAACATAAGAAAAAAACACCACAAGCTAGTGATGAACACATAAATGGTTAGGAAAGTAATGAGATCGAATTGTCAAGTAATGTCAAGGTCTTAAAACCTACTTATTTAATGATTTATTCATTTATATAAATAAATAAATTTATTTAATGAAAATACAATTTCTTTTGATTTATTTAAATGAAAAGACAATTCTGATATAAACTCTGAGCAATAAGAGTTTTCTGTCTGAATGCAGGGAAAATATATGACATAGATTATCATAACATATAAAAAAAGCCTTTATGCCATAAGGGAAAAGCAGGTAAGGTTTTTTGGTAAGGCGGAGATTTATAGAATAGGCACCACGTGTCATAATGCTGACACTCACAGCCAACCTACTGCATTGTGAATTTCTGCAGTTGGAAATGTGGTCTCCCCAGATTTGAGCTAGACAAGCATGTGACCCTCTTAGTTTACATTGTACGGCTGGCCCACAGTGGGAGAAGCACACGTAATATACAGTAAATTAAAGTCTCATAATGGCCTCACAAAGGCAGGGCGCTCTCAGATGGTGTTTGTAAGTTACTAGCACGTAGGTTAGCCAGTTCCTGGTATTGTCTGGGTTTGTTGAATACCTTATTTTATTCTCAGACTTTACACCAGCATTTAAATGATGATGATGATGATGACAACGATGATGATGTTGGCAGTGGGAAAGAGAAAGAAAGGGGGAGAGAGGGGTATTTTATTTACAATACCAAGGGATTTTATTTACAATAGTGGGTCCTAGGGAAAATATCAGCAAAATAAATTCAGACTGCTGTGCCTTATTTGAATTCCAAATTATACCCATCTTTTGACCTCTCATTTTCTTAGTTGATATTTGTACTGCCCTTGCTTCTGTGATTCTGAGTATGAATTCATGGCCACACACCCCTCATAATAACCTTCCTGAATATTAGTGCTCTGTGAGCTGGCTCTCACTCCCAAGCTGGTTTCAGGTCTCCCCCATCAGTTCTAGCTCTGTATCTGGCAGGGGGAAGGATTGCGAAACTTCTTAGTGATCTGATTCTCTGCGGCATGGCAGCTTCTACTAGAACTGGTACCATCCCTAAAGACAAAGTGGCTGTGTGCCTTGAATTCACTTAGAAGTTCATTTTAAAAGTCAGAAATTCTTTCTCCTTCCTATTGGTAAGAGCAATATTATACATGGTGATACACCCAGGGAAGCTCACAGAAATTAACAGAAGGCACAGTATAAGCACACTGACCCCACCCTCATAAGTTCAAGCGTTTTGTTTATTTCTAGGAAAAATGCTACCTTCCTAAGGTTCAGTCCTTTTCTCAATTAAGCCTTGCAGGGTAACACAGGAACAATAATGAGGCTTCGAGCACCCAAAGGGCTAGAGGAAATATCTCTTCATTTTTCAGAGGAAAGCTCAGAATTAAGGCAAACCACCCCGGGCATTGCTCCCAGGGACAAAATGCAGCATCATTAGAAAAGGCTGCAGGACACTGACCGAGACTGGAATGCTGTAGGTAAAAAAATCATGCAAGTGTGTGGACTGAGGGACAGTGGAAAAGCATATGGCATGTGCTGTGTCAGCTTGGTTAGGTAAAACCATACTTTCCTTGATTCCCATTCCCTGAATGGTCTTGAGTCGCACTTGGCCAGACACAAACTGATGCTGTCTTTGGAAGGCAGCAGTATGAAGGCTCAGGCATTAGGCCTGAAGCTGTTGTGACTTCCACATCCTTGCCCTGAGCTTCCCCTTTATAGACCCACATTGACGTCTAGACACACTTGGCTTCACAGGTTGACTGGTCGGTGACTCTCTTCATCGTCCAAGTTCCCTCCTTAACCTTTACTCCCCAGCTCTTTTCACAGTTGTATAACATCCAATCCCTTCAGTAAATACTTAGTCCCATAATTTAATGCTTGGGTGAGCCCTGACTGTTACAGGAAGTGACAAGGGGACTAGATGTCACCATCATGAGAACTAACCCTACAGAAACTACCCAAGGAAAGCTCTTGCTTAGCACTGGGGAAAAAAAAATAACAAAACTAGAACATGAGTTCCTAGGTGGTAGTGGGTTTCCATTCATTCATTCATTGATTCATCAGATATGTTGGCAGCTCTCAAAAGGTGTCAGGTACTCTAGGTAGTGAAGACACAATTAAGCTAAAGTAGGGCCACCGTACAATTCATTGTCCAAACCAGAGCTGTTTGAGAGTGAAAGGAGCTTTATTAATAAATATACCAGAAAAAAACAGGCACAAACTGTACATTGGTTTGTGCTACACAAACCAGTATACAGAGAAAAGAGCCCTGATACTGGTCTTCATCGTGTTGGTGGTCAAGTCCAAAAGACAGACAACTTAAAAATAATCTCAAATATAAAATGTAAACTTACAAGGATGAGAAGGGCTAAGAAAAGAGGTCCATAGAGCAACACATCATAAGGTGACTGACCTACAGCAGGTCAAGAAATGCTGTGGATTGCATTGATGTTCTGGGTGCTCTCTCCTCCTTCTCTTCCTCCTCCTCCTTTTCCTTCTTCCCTTCCCTTCCCTTTTCTCCTCTCTTCCCTCCCTCTTCTCTCTCTCTCTCCACCTCCCGGTGGATATTGCACAAAAACAAATAGAAAACCAGGTTTGCCAGTTATGTGGGTCATTTACGTGGGGAGTCAGCATGAAGGTAAACATTGAAAGAATAAAAATAGATGGTCACGAGCTGGGGTGTGTCTGGGCAGAAAGAGTGCCCTTCTCTGGAAGCTTATCTGGTACAAGTAAACATGACTTGACCCAGGTGATTTTTATCTTTATTCATTTGTTTTTAGAACAGAGGTTTTGATCTAAATGCCCATCTTAGTCTTTGCTGGAATGTAGACAAGTTTTCTCACTGGTTTTTATTCCCTATTAGCCTTAGAATACTCATCTGTAAAGTGGTTACCATAATAATACATCTCAACATTTTTTCAAAGATAAAAGAGTACAAAGAATGGACATTCTCTGGGAGTGTTTGGCACAAAATACCCTTCATTTAAATATTACTTATTGTTGTTATTATGATCTTTATTATTATTGGGTCATAAAACTCTCCAGTGAAATTCTTTCGTACAGTTATTCCTTAAAGATAAATCATTGTTAAAATGCTTTCATGTTTCTTTCATTAATCCCTTATAGATCTAAAACATGGTTATTATCGGAATGTCTAAAATATCATGAAAATGAAGAAAGTAAATTTCCTATATTTCTACATCTTAGAGATAAATACTGTTAACACTTTGATTTATGTTCCTTCCATCTTTGTTATGAATTTTTTATGTGGTTGAATTAAAGTATATAACATATTGTACATGTTGAATTTTTAAAGTTTGTTTTTTTCTGACTTAAAAATTATACATGTTTATTATAGAAAAATTAGAAATGCTTACATAATTTATACTCAAAACAAGGAAAATATACAGCTGTTAGTTAATATTTTGAGTATATTTTCTTACAGCCTTCTTTTAATCCTTCCCCAAGGACATTTTTTCCTTGCTTTTACAGAGAAAGGAAGGGAGAGAGAGAAACAATGATGTGAAAGAGAAACAGGGATTGGTTGCTTTCTGTACGTGGCTGGACCAGGGATCATATGCACTCTGATGGGGAACCCAAGCGACAGCACAGGTATGTGCCCTGACTGGGGATTTAACCCATAAACTTCTGGCTACAGGATGACTTTCCTACTAACTGAGCCACGATGGCCAGGGCTCTCACAGCCTTTTTCTATGCTTTTAAAGAAACATAGTTGAAATCATACCATGCACACAGTTGTTTAAGCTCAACAGGGGGGCCTTTATAGATCTCATATGAGAAATGTTGTAAAGAACTATTCAGTAACATCTAATATCAGCACCTGAATGGATTTATTAGGTTTTCCTAATTAAAACTCTCTAATCACTGCTGTCTTCACATGAATTTTAAAGAGGCCAAAACTATTACTAAAGTAACTTGCAGTGCATTATATTGTGTATGCATTCCTAATTTATGAATAAAGAAAACTTTTAG
This sequence comes from Desmodus rotundus, assembly GCF_022682495.2. Lineage (NCBI taxonomy): Eukaryota > Metazoa > Chordata > Mammalia > Chiroptera > Phyllostomidae > Desmodus > Desmodus rotundus. Next base: position 188,425,872 of record NC_071387.1, on the reverse strand, counting down.
TACTCCCAATTCAGTGCCCCAAATAAGCAAGAATTTAGCCAGGGTTAACAAGGGTAGGTACAAAGTAAACATAAAAGATGATGACATCTTTTGTTCAGATGTCATCAACCATGACTGTGGGGTGATTATAAAAAAACCAATTATCTGTCACTGAGTTAACGCCAAGGGAAACACTCTAGGGTCAAGTTGCATCCCTGCATTGCAGAATGGACTGATAATAGTCGAGCCTTCTCAATTTTAGGTTTGCAATGAATGCTGCAGAAGGGAAACCTTAGCAAATCTTTTATACCCTTTACCTCTACCCTCACTTGTCTAAAATAATAAGATAAAAAATGAGTCAGACAGATGTGGCTGGGTTACTTTGTAGAAAGCATTATATTTATGTTGTTATGTTCACATAAGTTATGTTGTATTAAGTTATGCTATGTAGACTATGTGTTAGATTTACATTTTGATTTACCCCTCATCCATTGAAATGGTTCAAAATGCTTTCTGGGCTGTTTCCATGGCTGCATCCAGAGTACATTACTTGGGTAACCTCTCCTCCCATAATGTTCTTATTCAAGCCTCCTTCTTCTTATTACTCATAAGTTTCCTTGGAGTTTCAGTCCCCAGTGAATTTAAGCATAAAGATACTACCACATTTTCAAAATCACATGTAGTACCTCAACTGGCATTTCCATGTAGATGAGAAACTATGGCCCAATTTTCCAACTGGTACCATCCTTACCTTTCTGAGTCAGAAGCAGACAGTACGTAAGTTTCCATCAATTTTTTAGTCATTGAAAATTCCCTCATTTTGGAAACATTTGCCCATCGGTTCTACTTTGCAGATCCACATGAGTCATTACTAATTCATTGATTGACTGATGGATGGATTGATCTTGAGCCAAAAAGATCAGAAAGTGGAGAAAAATGAGGAAGCTGGGAGAAGTTTTTCAGGAACTGTTAGCCAGATGTCATTTTAAAACATGAAGTCCGAACCCATCCTGCATGATAAAGGTATGGGACTCACTTCCACTTATAAGTTAAGCCTGCCCACTGAAGCAGATACTTGATTGAATCAAAGTGAGCTACTTTTTATTTTCCTCTTGAATGCTCTGGCTAAGTGCCTCAATTCTCCATTCAGTGCATATATTTTGCAGAAATGGTGTTCAAGGTAGTGGAAGATAGTAGATCTAATTAGTGAGTCTGGTTTTATAAGCAACCTGCTTTCATCTTGTTCTTCCTTGGAAATCACAAGGTTTGTAAAATTATTGTAAATATGTGTCTGAACATGTAACCCTCCTCACCTCTCTCCTCATGATTTCATAAGCAGCTGGTGTTGCCGTGGTAGTTTAACAGAATAAACTTGCTCTTTTGGGGACATCTGTATCCAATATAGACTATCTCTGGCATGTCTGTGTCCCTTTTCTGTGTGTAACATGATGGAAAGCAGGCTCGGAGTTTTGGGTCCTTGCCCCGTGTACTTCTTTGTATCATGAAGTGAACAGCCACTTCCTTTCCAAGACTCATAAATGCTAGGGGGATTTTCATTTTCCATCAAGAGGATGAGATTTTCTTTTTCCTGTGATCTCAGAAGTCATTGCAGCTGGCACTTTACAGAAAGTGAAGAAAAGGTCTTTAGGCCCTTGATTGTATCATTTGCTCTGCAGCCTCATGATTATGAAAACATAGTGAGTCCCAGCTTTTCATTTTGGTTTTCTGAATAAAAACCGTAGACATAAAACAGGCCATAATTGATATCCAAAGTTGTGCCAGGCTGGGTGATGCCTATAACATCAAATCGATATCCATGTCCTAGATTTGTTCTCTATTTTTTTGAATTTTCCAGTCAAAGAAATCAACTTGTAAAACAGTCTTGGAAGTATAGGTCTGCTTATACATTCTGATAAGTTATTTGAAATAAATCACAAATAGATTAATGTATTTTTGACCTAATCTTATCCCATTTAGAAGAAAAGAGTTTGCTAAACAGAGAAAGTATTTGACAAAGCCAATGGTCTGTAACAATGGTTCTCAGCGTGGTGCTCGAGCCAGCAATATTAGCGTTCCCTTGAAATTTGTTAGGGATGAAAATTCCCAGGTCCCAACAAAATCAGAAGATCCAGGCATGGGACCCATCTATCCGTGTTTTAACAGGCCATCCAGGTTATTGTAATGCAATCTAAAGTTTGAGAACCCCTAATCCCTAAAGACTAATTGATGAAGTGGAATTGAAAGTAAAATTAATAAATCTACAGTATGTTTGTTTAGGTATTGGCAAAGTAATTTTAGGGCTGTCTTGCTTTTTCTGTGAGGAATACGTTGAGTGCTCTTTTGCTTTACCTGTATTAATTTAATTCTTCCAACAATCCCATGTGGTAGGCACTGTTACTCTTACTTTCAAGATCAGGGAGCTGAGATTAAGTACCTGCAACACGGTCACCCAGCTTAATCAGCAGTGGAAGCACCATCCAACTTGGGAAACCTGGTGCTGAGAAATGGTCATTCTACCCTGGATTTGCTGGATCTGGGAAGGGGCTGCAGACTCTTCATAAGGAACCCAGGGGCCTTGTAGGGGGAAGGTCTGAGGCTGCACCTACTCCTCAAAGTACAAAGAAAGCTTCTCAGAAAAACTAGGATAGAACTTTATGTGGCAAAGAGCTGTTGCTCTCTGATATATACGCAGCTTTGTCTCTGGAATCACACTCAGGTATAGCATAGATTTATGTAGGTAAGTCCATTTCTCAATGTTACAGCTCACTCTCAGGGGATACAGCTCATATTTTACTTCTAATGGAACACTTTCCATAAATTTCAATTTCCAAGTCCAATGTTACTGATGGCTAGAAAGTTCTGCATCCCTGTGGAGAATAAAGCTCCCGGTCGATTAGATCTCCTGGGGATTATTTCAAGTGTGTAGGCTAAACCTACTTGTGAGTGTTCAAGAGTGTCTGCTTACACTTTTTAAATTAGAGTTTAGTTTCCATATGCTCTGACCATGTGATAGAAACCTGTGTAAGAAACTGAACTTCCATTTATCTAGAATAAAAGATGAAAGTTCAAACCTTAAAATTCCTCCTAGAGTGTCACCATAAAGCACCATTACATTGTTTGTGTATTATTGGTAAGAACATTTTATTGTATTATGGACCTATAGTTTGAGAAAAAAAAAATCAGGAAAGTTCGCTGTGGGAAATGTGTGTGGTTGTGATATTATGAAGATTACTCTGTGCTTCCTTCTGTTGTTGTGTACCCACTGTTTGGATGGTTCCTTCTCAGTGGCTACCTTGGACAGCCCAATCACAAAGGCTCTTCTAGCCACTCAAAGACTAGTGAGCAGAACCCATGAACCTGGACTTGCCTTTCCGCCCAACACACACTGAGTGGGTGTTCACCATGTCTTCCACAAGCCCTAGTCAGTTTTGGTCACCTCTTCCACATGCGGCTGTGGCCTACTCCGCTCACCCGCTTACCACAGCTGGGGCTGCTCAAATGCCCAGAGCTGCAGGCTGAGTACAACCCCTGAGTGTGGCTGGTAGGTCCCTTCTGTCCTCACTGGCAAATATGTCCAGAACCACCAGCAGTGGTTAGAACCTCCATCAGGGTTGCCTGGGCCTCTCACTCACTGCCACTTCCACCTCCCCTGGGCTTTTCTGTCCCCGCCATGACATTGCTTTCTTCCATGCTTTCCCCCGCTCATGGGCCAAAGGGAAATAGAACAAAAGAGAACACACAGAAAGGAAAGGACTCGAGGTAGCTTCTCAGGGCCAAAAAGACCAAAGCACCTGGTGTCTCATCTTCCCATCCTCCACACAAAGCTCTTACTAACACTACAGTGCCTCTTTAGTGACAGCTTTTCTGAGTAGGAAAGTGATATGTTAATAGTATGGAAGGAAAGGCCAAATTTAAAACATGCTGGTAGTTTTATAAACTAAATCCCAAAAGATTAAGTTAACTTTACATTTTCAAGCTGCACCAAGCTAATTGCTTACTCAGTAGGTGAAGAATTACCATTTACCAAGACATATAAGTAATCAGCAAAGCCTATTCTTGAGCCCAAAGCATGTTAAAATCAAACTTAAGGATTTTTGAAAAAGAGTATCATTTTGGCATGCAGACATATAGGCTATAGATTGTTTTAGAATTAAAAGTCCCACATGGGAGAGATGAGACCACTGAGGAATGAAAGACTAAGTGTCTCCAAGGAAGACATACAGAGGGCCCAAGACATATGAAAAGATGCTCAGCATCACTAGCCATCAGGGAGATGCAAATTAAAACCACAATGAGGTACCATCTCACACCAGTCAGAGTGGCCAACATAAACAAATCCACAAACAAATGTTGGAGAGGATGCGGAGAAAAGGGAACCCCCGTGCACTGTTGGTGGGAATGCAGACTGGTGAGGCCACTGTGGAAAACAGTATGGACTTTCCTCAGAAAACTAAAAATGGAACTGCCCTTTGACCCAGCAATTCCGCTGCTGGGATTATACCCTAAGAACCCTGAAACACCAATCCAAAAGAACCTGTGCACCCCAATGTTCATAGCAGCACAATTTACAATAGCCAAGTACTGGAAGCAACCTAAGTGCCCATCAGCAAATGAGTGGATCCAAAAACTATGGTATATTTACACAATGGAATTCTATGCAGCAGAAAGAAAGAAGGAGCTTATACCCTTTGCAACAGCATGGATGGAACTGGAGAACATTATGCTAAGTGAAATAAGCCAGGCGGTGAGGGACAAATACCATATGATCTCACCTTTAACTGGAACATAATCAATAGAAGAAAAAAGCAAACAAAATATAACCAGAGACATTGAAGTTAAGAACAATCTAACAATAGCCAGGGGGGAGTGGGGAGGGGACAGTTCAGAGAGGGGATTACAGGAACTACTATAAAGGACACATGGACAAAATCAAGGGGGAGGGTGGAGGTGGGGGAGGGAGGTGGGTCCAGCTGGGGTGGGGTGGAGGGATGGGGAGAAAAGGCACACAACTGTAATTGAATAACAATAAAAATTTTTTAAAAAGAGGGGAAAATGTTTCTTAAGTCTTTTTTTCTACTGAGCCACAAGAAGAAATCAGAAACCTGGGTTTTATCCCTCTGAAGGAAAGGCAGGACTACAAATTCATTAGTTCGTTGCAGCTGCAGAATTTACGGAGCTGTCCCCCTTCCAGACAGAATAAAAGTTTCCTTTCTGGCTGACTTGAGATCTTGGTGGCATGCTGAAAAGGCTAACACCATAGAAGATTTTATCAATTGTCAGAGGAGCACACAAATATGTGAAGTGGGGAATGACATAAATGGCATGGTGAGACATGGAAGAGGGGATTACAGGAACTACTATAAAGGACACATGGACAAAATCAAGGGGGAGGGTGGGGGTGGGAGGTGGGTTCAGCTGGGGTGGGGTGGAGGGATGAGGAGAAAAGGCATACAAGTGTAATTGAATAACAATAAAAAATTTAAAAAAAGACTAAGTGACCTGCCAAGGTCATATAGCCAATAAAGCATAAAGATGGCATGTCTGATCCCAGGCCTATTGGAGTCTCCATGACTCCAAGCCACCTCAGGAGATGTCAGTAAATACCTCACTTTGGCCACTGCCTCTTTGTTCCAACAAAATGATGAAGGAAGCAGTGTCAGGAAGCAGCCAGTCACAGGGGATGAGTGATGACAGTGATGGCATTTTCACAGCCACCACTCATACTTCCTGATCACCCCACCCAAGAAATGGTAGTTGATGAACTATACTTATCAGCCCTGCTATAATTTAAAAAAAAACACTGATAAAGGGACACACCATCCATCAGTACTTCCGATGTATATATGTCTGGCACCCGTGTACTTGGTTCAGCAGTTACACATCCTACTTTCTTCAAAGGCTTGCATCCTTGCAGAGAGGGGTTCAGCTGACATGTTGTGGAAGAACTTCACCATGTACATTTAGCAGAGATCAGAAGAGAATGGATCTAGGCCCTCACTTATCAAGGTTGGCCATTGGCACAACAGCATGAAAATATCTGGAGTAGCTGTCTGGATCACATTCTGAAGATGATAACAGAAGCTGAGTGTCACCAGCAATACCATCTTTGGATGCATAAATATTTATATCCCCTTTCTGTAAGGGAAATACTACTGTATTTTTCAAAGGGAAGAGGGGAAGAAAAGGAAGTATCTGTGTGCCTTTTAGCTTATCTTCAGGCAGCAACTTTTTCCTGGTTCTGAATTTCTACCCATAAACTCTCCCCACCTTCTCCCCAACAGTCCTCACTTAACTAGCCTGGAAGATCAAAGTAGTTGCTGGAAATGTTCTCCAGCCATGATTTTAGTGGACTTGTGCTACTGCAAGAAATCCTCTGGGCCTGGAAGTGCTCTTCTGTCTCTCCTCAGGGAAGCAACAACGTGTCAATGGGATTTTAATGTGAGTACTGATCTGTGATGCCTACATTTCAAGATCTGTCCACCAGACCCCGGGTAAGGTCTTATGCCTTCCTACTGGTCTTCATGTTTAACACAGGCAGGGATTTAAGGCAATTTCAAAAGATGAATAGAAGGTGGTCACTGGTAGGTTTCCCGTAAGAAGATATTGTCAACTATGGTACTTAAGAACCAAGTGGGGAAGCACAACCTTTGGGCCAAAGAGGAAACAATCTTATTTCCAGAAGTTCACTTGGGATGTAGTTGATATCTGAAAGCATGGTTGGTTTCTGGCTCTATTTCCTGTGCTCAGCCTCTACGTTAAGTTCATATCTCCAAACTAAATTGTGGCCAGTTGTGGGTTGACCCTATTTATGAAAATATTGGAGGCCCCAGGTTTTACTCCTCTGTGGGAAGACATAATAGTGTAATCGTTTACTAGGCCTGCCACAACAAAATAACACAGATTGGGTGACTTCCATAACAAAAATTTATTTTCTCACCATTCTGGATGTTACAAGTACAGGATCAAGGTGTCTGTAGGTTTTTTTTCTTTCTTTTTTTTTTTTCCTGAAACCTTTCTCCTGAGCCACTTTCTCCTTGTATCTTCAGTTGGTGTTCCTTACGTACATATCTATGTCCAAATTTTCTCTTCTGATAAGGACGGCAGTCATGTCAGATTAGGGCCCATCCTAATGAACTTATTTTAACTGAATCACCACTGCAAAGACCCTGAACCAAATATACTTCATTCTAAGTCACTGGCAGTTAGGACTTCAACATTTGAATTTTGCTGGGGAGGATACAATTCAGACAGAACAAGTAGTGTTCTGGTTGAGGCAGAGGAAGGACAAATCTGAATCGCCTCTTGCTAACTCCATGGTTTTCAAGAAAGAACTCATATAATAGACTGCATATTTCTCAGGATGCTAGAGGGATCAGTTAAGAGTTCTTCATTTTCAGTAGCGCCATTGGAACTGTGGGATGATGCCAAGCTTTGGAGCTTTGAGTCAAGAATCGTTTTCTCTTAGCAGAAGTTGGTACAATTTACTATTATTTGGAATATAAATCCTGCCTACTGCAAAAGGATTGGAGATGGTGTATAACTTTAAACATAATGAAAGAAAGAGAAAACAAGTAATTATATGAAACTTCAAGAGTGAATAGATGTTACCAGTTCCTGGAGAAAACTAAAGATCGATCCTTAATTATTTTCTGGATTTCCTGGAAACAAAGACAGAGAAATATACTGAGATATGTCATTTTCATGGGCTGTTAAAAGAAAGCAGGCAAGCTTGCCTGGAGAGTGAATTTTTTCCCTGAAACTAAACCCAGGGAAAAATTTATTGCATGAGACATTTCACAGAGACTTGAGTGAATTAAGAGTGTCAGATGTTGAACAGAGACAGTGGATCATAAAATAGATGTCTTCAAATAGGTTTAATGAAATCGATTATTTGTAACAAAAAGTCCTATCACACTTCAATGTTATAAGGGCAACATATGGCACAATTCATATCTTTTGGGAAATACAATTCTTAGAAAACCCCTTTTTCCTTGTGATGTTGGGAGTGACTGACGGAGAAAGAAATGCTGAGATACTGAGGAAGCTACCATATTACAGCAAAGGCCGCTGATCGGTCTTTGGATGTGAAACAGCATGTATAGAGGTGATCTCGGTTGAGAGATGGGAAAACTGAAGTGACTTTTCAAAAGAAAATGCACAAACTTGTCTTTTTTTGCACTTAATTGGTTTTCTTCTCTTTATTTCCACCTTTTTTTTCTCTCCTTCTCTTCCTTCTTTCTTCTCTTGGCTCCTGGGAGACGGATCAGAAGAAGTTATCAATGACATGACTAAATAACCAAGAGCTGAGCGACTCTCAAGAATGGGATTCTATATATTTGAGGTTGAAAGCCTCCAAGATGGCCTCCCAATGAACCGGGACTCCTGGAATTCACGGCTTTCGTAGTTTCCTTCCACCTTGTATCAGAGTCAGTCTGTGTGACTAACAGGGTACAGCAGAAGTGATAGTATGTCACTTCAAGGCAAGGTCATTAAAGACACATGGCTTCCGGCTTGCTATCTCTTATCCTCTTTCTTGGATCACTCACTCTGGGGGAAATCAGCTGCCATGTCATGAGCAGCCCCATGGAGAGGCCCACGTGGTGCGGCTTCCTGCCAGTAGTCACTGAATGAAGTGGAAAGTGGGTTCTCCAGCCTGTCAAGCCTTCAGATGACTACAGCATGGGCTGATATCTTACTGAGAGAACTTGAGCCAGAACCACTCAGCTCAACTGCTCTCAAGTTAAGTGAGATAAAGAAGCTGTGATACAGTTCTATGACCCACAGAAACTGTGAGATAATAAATGTTAGTTGCTTGAAGTTGCCAAATTTGGGGGTGATTTGTGATCTGTAATAGGAAACTAATAACGACATTCAATTGCAAACTGTTTACATTGCCATCTAAAATAGGACTCTCCACCTTCTTGGGCATTCACTTTCCCCTGTATCTACTTTAGTTTTCTTCATAGTCCTTATCACTACATGATATTACATTACATTTTATTTGTTCATTATTTGTCTTCCTTTAAGCAAAGAAAGTTTCACAAGGGTAGGGACTCGTCTGTTCTGTTCATATTGTCAGCACCTAAGGAAGCGCTTGGCACATGTTGATGTTCAGTCACATTGGCTGAATAGTTTAAATGATTAACTAAGTCTTCAGTAACTGTTGGCTCACAATGCCTGAATTCTGGGAAGAGCAGTGGCACCAGGAGGAACGACAGAAGAGATGGCCAGAGGGGCCCTGCTAAGGGCAGGATCAGCAAGAACCCAAAGCAGGTTGGTAACTGGAGGTGTCAAGTAGTCTCTGTGGTTTTCCCGAAATTTCTTTGGGAAGAGAACTAGTAGACAGTGGTGACTCCAGCATTTCCATAAAGAAGTTTTATTGGGAGGCAAATCTGGTTGAAGATGAATTCCCATAGCCTCTCATGAAAGACTGAAAAAAACTGAGGTGTCCATGAGAAGAGAGTGGTTTGACAGAGGGTTGGCTGGAGCCATTCTGTGTATTATCTGCTCAGATTGCCAATGTGGGTAGATGAATGGACTTCCCCTCATGAACGTGACCGATTTTTGAGGTGTTTGTCATGTAGACAGCACAGGAAATAATGTCTGGCTTTATTTTGCAGTCCCTCTCAATAAAACAAGAGCTGTTTCAGTGAGCTTGGACTCATCTTTTGATTGCTCTCTGTCTCTCAATCTGCAGGCTAATCCTTTTGGTGTTATCTTCAAAACACACCCAAACTCTGACCACTTTCCCAAATCCTGGTCCAAACTACACTCATCTCTCAGACTGTTGCAATACTTTCCTAGATAGTCTCCCTGCTTGTGTCTTGTCGTTTAAGTCTTTTTCCATACAATACCTGAAGGTACTCTTTAAAATATATACCAAGTCATATCATCTGTTCTGTTTCAAATCTTCCAGTTTTCCTTGGAGTAAAAGCCAAATTCCTTGCAATAGCACCAGCTTGCCCACAGCTGTCCCATTACCTCTGCCACCCCATCTTCCACTTTCTTTGCCCCAGCCAATCTGTCCTCCTTTCAATTTGTGGAGCAAACTAGCAGTGTCTTTGCTCTTGCCTCAGGGTCTTTGCACTTACTGTTCCAGCTGCTTGGAATGCTATTCCTCTCTAGACATTTGCCTGGGTATCCACATCACCTGTTCCCTCACCTGTTCAAGTCTTTTCTCTAATATCACCATTTCAGTGAAGACTTTTCTGACTGTTCCATTAAATATCGAAACCTCTCCACACTGCACTCCCTATTCCCTTTCCCTGTTTTATTCTGTACCATAGAACTTCTCATCTTCATCCATATACACATTCTCTCCACACACACATGCATATGTGTATATATATACACACATAATTCATTTTATTATTTGTCTTCCTCCAACACACAAGTGCTTCTCAAAATTTAATTTGAGGATCCTATTAAAAATGCAAAGACTGAATTTGCTGGTCCAGGAACCATAATCTGAGAAGCCAGTTTCTAGAACTGTGTTCTCCAATATAACAGTCACTAGCCCCATATGCTCATTTCAATGTAAATTTATGAAAATTAATTAAAATTTAATACTCAGTTCTTCAGTCACAATGGCCACATTTCAGGAGCTCACTCACCACATGTGACTGGCGGTCGCCCTATCAGCATAGATGCGAAACATCTCATTTCCACTGGAAGTTCAGTTAGTAGCCCACTCTAGAACCACTCTGTACATATGGTGGTCACTAGCCACATGGAACAATTTAAATTTAAACTAATCAGAATTCACTAAAATTGAAAAGTCAGTTCTTTACCCATACTAGCCACACTTCAACTACTGAATAACCACAGAAGGCTAGTGGCTGCTGTACTAGCCTTATATAGAGAGCATGTCTGTTGTTACAGAAAGTCCTGTTGGATAGGATACAGAACATAAGCTCTACAAGGGCAGGGACTCTGTGTGTCTTGTTCGCTGCTCTATTTTCAGTGCCTAAAACAATAGGACCCATAGGTCGGCCTTCAAAAAACATTTATGCTTTGGTCTTCCCTCAGTAGATGGAGGTATCTTGAGGAAGGAATTATGATTGCTTTTTCTTTGTGTCCAACTGTTATTGCTGGAAGATCATCACTAAGTGTTCCCTGGACTGAATGTTTAGACGACTTCCCACTGTCCAGTTGCTGAGGGATGAATATGCAGCAGGACAGGACAGTATGCAAGCTGGAAACTGGGCACAGGCTGAGCCATTAGCTTCGCTCATGACTCTAGTACTCCTTCTTGATCAGAGAGAGAGAACTCAGGGAGGCTGCCTTGAGCTTGTGCAAACTCTGATATGAACAAATACGCATCACAGTCCTTTCCCTCTCCTTAGACATGCCTCCACACTCCCAGATAGGCCAATTTCTAAAAAAAAAGATGCACTTCATTCTGAAATAGTAGCTAAGTATGAGCTATACAACCAAGAGTTACTTTGACGTCTTTGGAACATACCTCCCCCTCCTCAGCCCTTTCCTTGTGTCTCCACAGTCAGATCTAACTGCTCTGTAACAGAAAACGCTAAGAGGATGCACATACAAAAATGGAGCTGTGTTCTTTGGAAATTGTTTCCCTAGAATTCTAGCTGGCTACTTCTGATTATCAATGGTATTCATCCTGCTGTATTTTTCCAGGAAAATAAATCTGGCTAGGGAATTTTAAAAATCAGTACAAAAGACACATTTCACTACTACCACATTGGAAAAAATATTGTGTTTGGCAAAGGAGAGATTTTTGGATGCCATTAATAAATACCCTCATCGTTGGTCCCAGTAACCAGAACTGAGAGAAGAATCTAGGCCATGAAGTCTTGTCTGCATCCTAATTCAGATGTGTTATTTATCCCCTTGGCTTTCTCCTACAGCGTTTCAATTTTATTGGCTGAGTCAAACATCTTTTTCTGTCCTTATTCCAACATCAGTAGAATATCTCTATTCTTTTATTCTTTTTAGTTGGCCAGACTGGCGGGATTTAGAGTGATTTTGATAAAAACCGAGGGCAGATGCAGTGTTCAATATTTTTGACAGATGTGGCTCCACCGCTGTTTTGTTTTGTTTTTTGCCTTGAAGCTAATGTGTCTCCCAAAGCTAAATACAATACTTAGCAAGTGAGATTTCAAGAACACCAGGAACTTTAATGAGACGGCATCAATGCCGGGTACCCCTCGACCAAATATATATGTGTCTGTCTATCCACCTACCTATCATCTATCTTTCATATGAAAACTAGATCTCCATTTAAAATATGAATAATGACAATGCTTCAAAAGAGTATGACCCCTCAAGCATGGCTGTTGTCATATCTTCTAATACAGAAATAAAGTGATTTTTCCAAACAGGAACAGAAAAACAGTGGCAGAACCAAAGAGCAAATTCTGGACTGCTAAATCCTAATCTAACCTGACCATGGTATGAAAAGTTAAAGGCAGCTCTTTCTTTTCATATCTACAACATGTGCTGGGCAGTCGGTCAGTGGTTCTGAGTTTGGGGTCTGAGGGTGGGGCATTCTCTTTGTACAGAACCACATTGAAGTTCTACTACCTCGGCCTCCTAGTGTCAAGAGGAAGGCTACTATAGAACCTGACATTACTTTAGAAAGCCCTTTGGAGATGTCCCAAATGCTGGACCAAGGCACGCTCAGGGACACGCGGACATTTTTAATAAAGAAGATGAGAATGAATCAACCGCCTCTGGGTTAAGTCTTTTGGCAGTCCTGTCTGCTTGAGGTTGGAGGGGTGGGAGAGATTTTAGGAAGGCTGGAATAGGGCCTGCAGCACGTTCTACTCTTTGTTCTGATTGTGCGAAGTCAGAAGGACGGTGGTGTAAACAAGTTTTCTGGAGGTGTTCAGATGTGTGTAAATCTTACTGAAGCTAGCTGCTTGATCCAAACTTCAAGCAGACTCAAATTTATTCAAATACTAATGACATTTTGAAATAAAGCCAATATCTAGAGGTCTTCTACTACATGATCCATATATGTTGGACCCATTACAACCCCAAAGGAACAGTATTTACATGAAGCGGTGGCACCAGCAGGCATACCCGTGGCACAGGCAACTGAAGTGTGAAATTTCCAGTTACAGTCCTTTCCACCGAAGTTGGAACACTTCTAACATGAACCTTAATGTTTTAAAAATTCAGCTCTTTGTATTTCTAGTCCAGTTCTGGACCTATAGAAACAACGTGTTTGGGCATTAGAAACAAAACAAAATCCCTACAGACCCCTGATTCCTGGGATGTTCTACCCAGAACAAACATCAGAAAGAACCTTGGTACATTTCTCTAAAGTGGCTTCTCCAGTTGTTCGACCGCATGTGCTGAAGTGCTTACCTTTAGTTTTATAACAGGTTTCAAGAGGCTTGCCGACAGTTACTGACCCTTCTCATGCGGAGCCCTGGATGTGAACAGAAACAAAATGTACCTTCGGAGCTGCTGCTACAACAGCACAGTGCAGGAAAATGGGGAGGGAATGATGAGTGACCAGTAAACAGCTACAAGTAGATCAGGAAGTAAAAGGCCCCCAATTTGCTTACAGTTATGGGGTAATTAAGACTCTGACTATGGTTTGGGTTCACCTGCCAGCGATGAGCGGGCTAGCTCTGCAGTCTTCCACACTGAGCCTTATTAAGTGTCCAGGATCCTCTCCCGAAAATCTCCGTGTGCCTGACGAATTCACTCTCGCGTTCTGACAGTGATGTGTGATGTGTTCTGCTGGGCGTTAGGTTATCCCCCTTCAGCAATGTTGTCTGAAAAGTTCTTTGAAATCACCACACACCCGTGTCCCCTTCTTATAGAACAGACCCAGGGTGGGGGCAGGGGGCGGTGAATGATATACTATTGCCAAAAGGACCCACCCTTTCTCTCTGGGGGTCTCCCCCACACTAGGTTCACCTTGTCCGCCACCAGAGGAAAGATGTCTCTCAATGCCAGAGGTTGGTGAAAAGGAAAGGAATTATGTATTTAAAAGTTATACAGACTTAGAGTAATGACTTAATGTCTTCAATAAGATACTAAAGTCTTCTAGACCACCCACAGATGCACAGTCCTTCCCTCTCCCTGTGCCCAGTCCGGGGTACCGTATCTCAGGAAAAGAGGTAGAAGTCTGTGGTTCAGGCTCCCAGCACCTTCAGCTGTGTCGCAGCCATGATCTCCAGTTAATCCAAAGCCATGTGGCACCTTCTCATGGCCCACCAGCAAGAGTCCTTTCACCCCTTTTCTTCCAGGCAAAGTCTCTCCTGCTTCCTAAGCCACACAGCAAAAGGGGCAACCCAAAGCCACGTGGTTCTCTTCTCCTACTCCACCAAAGCCATGTGATCCTCCCCTGGTATGGCTGCCACGCCTGGGTTTAAATCTCAGCACTAGTCTTCCTCTACAGCCCCATTTCCCACTCCTCTTACAATCAGTTACACCTGCCAGCATTCCCGTATTCTTCTAGCTTTACTGGGCTGCCATAGTAAGTCCTTGCCATGGAGCCAATCTTCTCCAAGCTCTCACACTGGCACTGTAACCAGGGGGAATTGCCTCCCAGTTACATCTTGGGTAGAAGTCACTCCCATCCTCCTGGCTCAAAGTCTGGCCACAGCTATTTAAATATCTATGAAACCAGTTAAAGGTTATAGATATGTTAAATGACCATGTCAGAGGTTAGCTGCAAAGCTGTTGCTACACAAAACAGCTCTCAATGGCCCTGCTCCAGGTGACCCTTCCCCCAGCTCAGACTGGTGGGGGTGAGGACATCATATATATGTATTTTTTTTCCTAATATTTCCTGGACACCTTGAGTTCTGGACCCCATTACAAATCCCTATTTGGGGCCCCCCTCTTGACTGCACCCTGTTACACCCTCCCCACCGCCCCCTGCCGTGGCATTTCTCCTGAAAATCGGTACCACACAAGAGTGGCCCGTCCACCTAGTGCAACTAAAAACATACAGGAGGAAAAAACATGCAGGACCCAAACCTTAATTCATACTTCATCAATGGCCGCAGAGAACCCAATGGGCAATGCTCTACAAAAGGAGATGGGTACATGAAATTTATCTCACTGAAGTCCAGAAAGGGTAACCTTAAAAAAACTTTTAAACGTTGCATTTGCTATCACCATAAGAATTACCAAGCGTTTCTTAATTTCAGCCAAAGGAGATGTTTGGTCTAGTTTTCCCAAGGCCTTTGTTGGATTCCAGCTCCCCCCATTATGTGACATTGGGTTCCAAGGCCTGCAGAGTACTTTGCTAAGAGTAGAGTATGTTGCATTGTTTAGAAAATCAGATAAGAAAGGTCACTTTTCTTCCTGACCAGAACAAGCTATTGGCTGTGAAGAAAAAGGCATTAGAGCCCGGAGGCCACAGGCGAGGTTAGTTGAGGAAGTTAGGTGAGGGAAGTTAAAGAAACAGAAACACTCAGCACCTGAGACAGTGTGGCTTTCTTTTTATAAAAGCAAAAGGGGCCGTTACATCACACGATCACCCCGAAGGTTATTTGGTCACCTGCATTTGGGATTACACACAGATTTTAAAAGGGAGGGAGACTCTCCTGTGGCTGTGTATGTATTTCCTGGTTGCACTATTTTCAAAAGAAACATTACGCACAGGAGGCCTGAGGCGATGGCACCGGGGAAACAATACCCGCTTGGAAATCGGAGGGGACTCTGGTTTTCATTATGTGAGTGAGAGGTCATTATTTGAATGCTTCTCTCTCTTTTTCTTTAAATCCACAGCCTCTTGGTCTCCAGCCCTCCAGTGGGTCCATGGTCCATTATTCTTTGGGTGTTTTAAAGTTATAAACGTGGTGGAGGAGAGCCAACCGGAGCCTCACCCTCCGACTAGCTAAGGGAAAGCCTTTGCTGCGGGGTCATCATTCATAAAGATCAAGCAGGTCATAAATCACCTATTGGCCTGTGGTTGTAAGGAGAGCAAGAGAAATCGTTTGAATCCTGCCCCTCTGCTTCTTCTAAGACAAGGATCTGTTCAGCAAACTGATCTTTTCAGGGACTTTCCCTAACTGGCAAGGGAGCAAGAAAAACCAACATTTCTCACATTTCTCCATCATCAGGGGGTGGGTTGCAGCCGGAGGAATTGTACAGTTGAAATCCAAAGCATTTGTGCAGTTATTCTGGAAGTATGAAAAATGTAAAATTTCATTACAAAGGTAGTTATATCTACTTCGGTCTCCAGCTCCAAAAGAATGGCTTTGAGGTAAAATGAAGGCTGTTTATCAGTTGTGACAGTGTTGTCCCTTTATCTAGGTTCTCATAAATGAAAAAGCTTATGATAGATTTATTAAAATTCTAAATGGAAGCACCCACGAAGAATCCCTTCATGATGTGAAACCTGTATTTCTTAAAATTGTTGTTCAATTACAGTTGTCCCCATCCCCCCATTACTCTCCCCTGCCCTACCCCCCCACCTGCCACATTCAATCCTCCCCTTCCCCCCCGGACCCAGTTGTCTTTGTCCCTGTGTCCTTTATACTTGTTTCTTGACTTGGGTCAAATCATGGAATTTTTTTGTTAAACTTTATTTGTAGAGGGCGGCTGTGGTCTTTAGTGGCTGGTGGTAAGGCTGGAGAAGAAAGAAGTACCAATTACTGGTTAATCTTTCTAATTGGAAATCCTCTCCTCTACATCATTCGGGTGACTACCTGGAAGTGAGCTTAATACGCCTACTGTGACTTTGGGAGACATTGGGGCTCTGAAAACTAACGAGGATAGTTACCTCCGACTGCAGTGAAACAGGGATTAAGAGCCTGCCTGCTACACTTTCTAATGGCTTTCACTGTTTAGTTTATTGTCACCGTGGGCAGATAATTTCATATTCACAACCCTGATAATATTTGAGGTTTCAAAGAACCCATCCTTAGTGGGTTTACAAGTACAATCAATTTTTTAGTCATTTTAATGGCTACCTAATCAATCTTGCTTGGGCTATCTACTATTTTGTAAATTACTAACAGTGTAGGTTTCAATAATCAGACATGCTAAGTTGAGATACCTCAATTATTCTGACCATTGCCATCATCAGTTCATAATAATTAGAATGACAGAAAAGAGCACCCATGGTGGCTGAAGAATCCAAGGATCACTGAGGGAGAGAGCTGCTGCCATCCCCTCCGTGAGCTCGATTCAGGGGAAACCGGGATTGCAGGTTCGCAGGCGTGTGGTGTGTTTGGACTGTCGCTATTACATATGCTGTTTGAGAGGACAGTCAAGCTGCTTTGAGACCCTTAGAGCCTGTCCAAGAAATTATGTTTCATTGTTATTTTCAGAGAATATCCTTACCCTTTAAAAATATTGTGTGAGTGTGTGTGTGTGAGTGAGAGAGTAAACATAAGGATTGGATATAAGTCTTAATCTATGCAATAACACTAGAACAAAACAGAACCTGCTATTACATATGACTAACTCAAGGCCATGACAAAGTTAACTTATAACTAATATTATGATGCTGTTAAGCTATGGCAGAAACTGCTTCATTAACCTTATCCAGTATTGTCTCCCCGAGTGGGCACCATGTACGCTGTTTTGAATGCTCAAGTGCATCATGGCTTGTGATGGTCACCTTGTCTGGGTTACAAAGTCCGGCTCAAGAGTCTTCTCCGAGAGGCATCCCTGAGCTTTATCCCTCTCTCCACGTGGTGATGAAAATGGTTTCTTTGGTAAATGCCACCAGAGCAAGATTCATAGTACCAGCACGGTGCCAGGCACACAGTAGCTTCTTAGTAAATACTTGTTGGATGAATGAATGAATGCTGTCACTGTTTTATATTCCCATTCCCACCCACTGACTCATTATGTGATGCCAGTTGTTTGATCCGAGTTCCATTTAGAATATGGATACTATATCTTTCTTTTTCATCCAGATTCTATCATAATACCTGGTCAATAAACCTTTGTTAAAGGACTTGAGGGTAGCTGAGTACCATCTACTCCTTCAGAAGAAAAATGATTGGTCCACCCTGGGAATTCTTTGTTCATGAAGATTGACTTCAATTTCAGTCTCTATCCTATGTTCTTCAGCACATGGGCCAGGACTGGTTTCAGACACACTGATTTCATCAGTATAAAATTCAGTAGCTCATTGACTGTAACGAGAAACATTCCACAATATGGAAATGGCTAGTCTTGGAAATATTTAGGTCAAGGTTGTTGTTGTGTTTAATGATTCTTCAAGGCCGTCTTTTGGTACCTAGACAATGCTGTTTGCTGATATCCAAGCAACAATTTAAACTTCACGGTAGCCTCCCTGGGTGGTTCGTGAGACAGGCATCCTAGTTGCAGATATTTCCTGGGATAGTTCTGGAGATGCCACAGATGTGCTGTTGACAGGCAGGGACCGGTTCACATCTAGTTCCCAAATGGACAGGTTCTGCTCATCACATGTGGTTTCAAATGCAAGCTGATCTGCTGACTTGAAACAAACAAAAAAGGCTTTAAAAAAAATGGACCTGTGGCTTTAGGACATGGCAATGCACTCAAAGGGAAAAGTAGGAATGATCACAAGGGTGCACTCCTGGTTGGGGTTCCCAATATGAATGTCTTTGGAAGTATTTCCTCCCTCTTGTGAACAGCTTTGCGTACCTGGTGAGCATCTTAATGAAATCCTCCTGAGCAACTGGAGGATCCTCCAGTTGGGCAACTGGAGCTGTGTTTTGGGAAGTCCCAGTGACACCACCAGCATCCACTGCACACAGCTGGTGATAGGCATTCCCTTCCCCCTGCCCCTCTCCTTCCTGGAAAGCGGTAAGGACCACTTTCGGTGTAGGGGTCAAAAAGAAGAAACCATTTGGCTCACAACACAAGGAAAACCAATTTGTTTCACAGATTTTCCACGTGAATATTTTCACTGCAATAGTTACCTAGTCTTTAAATATTCTCTCTCCCTCTTCTACTGTCTATTCAGCATTTTATCAGAATAACTCCTCTCTCAACTAATCATGATTGCCAGCTATTGAACAAATGAGCCACATTTGGTGACTTCTCTGTGAAAATTTAGACCTGGTAAGCAATGCATTGTATTACTTTCCCCTTAAAAATACTCCATCTTTTTGGTTTCATGTTGCTTGCTCTTGGATACCAAACTTCTTGAAAATTGTCCTAATTCTGAGCACATGTAAAGGGAAAATGCATTTAATTTACCCCTAGCCTTATTCTGAGATCTTGACAAGATGCAGGGGGCCACCTCAAGTTAATGCTCCAGAGAAGTTAGCAGCCCTATTGCTTTATATGAGAGTCATAAAGCAGCTCACATAGGGTGAGGAGAAGGTTGAGGACAAATAGACTTAAAATTGGTATCTCTTAAAGGCTTTTTACTTGCTAAAGATGAAATTTGCCTTTCATCTGTCAGTACTTGCTTTCTGTCATATTGATTTCTTAGATCTAAAGGTCTGGGTGAGTAGAGATTTGTCATTTCTCTTTTTCCAGGTGATTGATAATTTTTCCTTTTAGGTCAAGTTGCCATATTATTCTTCCAGGTTTTAATGCTCTAAGACTTGTTATTTTTTTAACTTATAATAAATAATGGTCAATATAATTTTGAAGATTTCTCCAATGTTTGTAATCCGTGCCAGGAGAAGTATAATTAGGTACATAGTTACTTATCCATATTTCTGAAATCTAAAAAGATCTGAAAAAAATAGAAGTTTTTAAAAAAAAATTATGTTTGGCACAAATTAATTTGGTGATAGAACCTGACCTAAAGGGATGCAACTTATTTACAGTTTTCAGTAATCTTATGCAGAAATATTAATACGTTTAAGGAAGGGTGCCATGCCAGACTCTACTAGGTATGTTACAAAGTAGGCCACAGATAGCTTCTTAAATTGTGAAAAACTATGAATTCCAAAATATATCTGGCAAGTATAGAATTGAATACCTGAACTAAACTGTGAGGATAAAGACGTTTCACTTACTTGTTCATTTTCAGCCAAAGTCACTGAGCCAAGGGAAGTGACAAAACCGCGGATGCAACTTTACAGGAACGACAGTCACAGTGATCTGACTTGCTCTGGACTTGAACATAAGGCAAGTTTCTTGCCCACTTTTGAGTGTCCCATCTGAACACCAAGCTCCTCTGGCCAGGATATTAAATGAGGCTAGACCCAATTACCAACATATTGCTTTATTTCTTGGTGGTAGTAAATTAAGGCTTTCTAGATTCATACAGCACGCAGTGATTTGAACATTAGGATAAAAAAACAATGAGCATTCAATTTAGCAGAGGCAGGAAGGAAGCATTGTTTTAAAACAGATAAATTTCCTAGTGAGGCCTTTTGTTTGGTCTCTAGAAATCTGCTGAGCTATTTCCCCAGTAACCTCTGTCAGAGAGTCACAGCCCAAGGGGAAGCAGAATGGAAAGGGAGATTGGGGGAAAGGGGGAAAGTGGGAAAGACGGTATGTGCTGGGCAATCAGTATGAAAGTTGTCTTTGTCTCCTGTTTGGAAGACAGTGTAGATGTTATTATGGTCAGGTGGTGGTGGTAAAAATATTTGCATTAGGACTCCTTTTCTCTGATTCAGAGAACCATTTCGGACCTCCCTTCTCATTCTGAGAGCATGAAAATAGCACACTTGGAAGACTCCAGTGCCAAGGGTTAGGAACAATCATTTGTGACTCTCAAATTCTAAAGCTTTAGACAAGGTCACAAGTCACAGAGCAGGGAAATGCTACCTTCAACCCCTTTTATGATTCTAAACTCTATGGCTATCACTAGATACTATCTCCAGCCAAACAATGTATCTACCCCTGCCCTCCTGGCCCCTCCCCCGTGGCCTTGGTTACATATCTGATTTGTTAATGATGCTGACTAGAGAGAAGACTGTATTTCACATGATGCGTGAGAGAAATCTCCTGGTCAGACACCACCTCACTCTATCTCCTTCCCAACACAAGACAAAGGAACGCAGGGAGCCAGGAGTGCAGTGGGAGTGCAGTTGTCAAGCCGTGTGCAAGCTTGGTCTGAAACAAATTCCGTGTGCTTGCCTTAGAGATGCAGACGTTCTGGGTTTGGAAGGTGGGCACTTTGAGAAAGAAAGAACGAGTGATTTGAACACTGATGAAGCAGGGGCGTGGCCACAGAATAATTAGGGAAAGATCCTGTGTTTATTGACAAAAGACAACTCAATTTGATGAAAATAAGCAATGGAATTTCTTCTGGCATCCTGATTTCACAGGAATGAGGCTAGCAAATGGATTGCTATCCAAATAGGACCTTTAAAATTCATACTTGGCAATGACTTTAATGTTCTATTCCAGGGCTCTGGCTGGTAAACCAGCGCCTAAGCTCCATCCATGTGTTCCCTCTTCCATTTGTCTGGCATTTCTGAGCGAACAGTATGTGAACACCTGGAAGCCTGCCCTGCATTCTTTGACAGAGAACACGCAGACAGCCACAGGGGAAGGCACACGAAGTGGCAGTCTGCACAATTAAACGTTATGACTTAACCCCAACAGGCTTTATGTGATGAAGTCTGGATGCACAAAAAAATAAATAGATGAGAAACGTAGAAATGAGATCGGAATGACAACGAACCGAGGTGTCTGTTCCTGTCAGCTGCAGGGCAGATGTGAATGTTGCAGGCCTCTTGTGCACGGAGAGGGGGCAGGAAACCCTTACAGAACTGTGCTCTTTGGGGCCTTGCTTCTGAGTTAAAAATTGTGAGGGTTTTTCCTCCATTTGAAAGGTCAGCTTGACTGGGTGATATGGGCTATGCTGTGATTAGGGATTTCATGGTGGTATTAAGTGGGCTGATCTAGCAGAGTGGGAGAAGATGCCCAAGAGACTCACGCACCCAAATCACCAGGGATGGGAGTGATACTCAGGTTGGAGTGAAGGACATGTGGGACACTGGTGTTGGCACTTCTGAATCTCCTGAAAGCATCCCTAGAATTTGCACCCTTGGAGGAGGTAATAGATGCCCTGTGTGCTCTATGCTAAGGTACTTTTGTTTATCGACATCTCAGTTCCCTCAATTCTAACATGGGCATCAAGCTAAAACTCTTGGGCTGGATGGTCTCTGATTCAGTGCTGGAAACTGAAGCCCAGGATGGTCAAATATTTTGTCCAAGATCACAGAGCTGGTCGGTGGCAGAATGTAGGTCTCCCCTCCACTGTGCTGTTTGTTGAAAGAGATTCTTTTAAAAGGTTTCAAAGTATTTTGTATCTACCAGGTGCTGTGACATGAATTTAATAAGAATTTGCTGGGATGTGGGATTGAGGTGTGTGGCTTATGCCAATTGAGCATAAGGAGGAGGAGGAGGTATGGGCAGAATTATTATTCTGATGATTTGTTGTTACTGCTGTTGGAGGCAGGGGGATGGAGGAATGAGGGATGGGGTACAGAACCCCGGGAATGTGGTCAGGAGGAGACAGAGACAGAAAGGGGCGTCTCCAATGACACTGAATCCGCTTTCTGAGGTACATCTGTGGTGAGAACAGAAATTGCCTGCAAAGGACCTGAACAACAACACCGTTTACTGTAATAGAACTTTACCCTGCCCACCCCAGCCCCTCCCTTTCCATGACCTCTGCCGTCCCGGGCAATCAGAGAAAATAAAAGCCAGATGCCTAAGAACCTTCCTGGAAGAAAGAGCTGTTACGAGTGGGTGTCGTGCTTACATATGCCGCTTTAGAAAGACACATTTCGCTTTGTTCATGTTCATCTGAAAACAGCGCCCGAGGGGAGCTGTCCCTTCAGAAGAAGGCAGGGTTGGTGTGCTCGATGACGCAGCGCTTGCAGTGGCGCTTCACAAACCGCAAGGCCTCCACGGACACCTCGCAGTCCTGGACGTTGAGCAGCTGCAGATCAAAGCAGTTGGCCGCCACGATCTGCAGGCCCTGGCCCGTGATGCTCTCGCAGGACTTGAGGCTGAGCCGCTTGAGATTGAAGCAGTTCAGGGCCAGGCACTCCAGGCCCGTGTCGGAGACCAGAGGGCATTTGCCGATGTCCAGGGACTTGAGTTTGGTGCAGTTCTTGGCGAGGTACTCCACGCCGTGGTCCGTTATGCCCTCGCAGCCCCTCGCGTTGAGGTAGCGCAGCTTGCTGCAGTACTTGGCCACATAGCGGATGCCCACGTCGGTGACACGGCCGCAGTGCGCGATGCTGAGGTACCGCAGGCGGGATTCCAGCTTGGCGATCTCCCGCAGGCCGAAGTCGCTGACAAAGCGACAGTCGCTGACGCTCAGCTCCTTGATGGACGTGCAGTAGATCATCAGGTAGCGGAGGCCCTCGTCGGTGAGGCGGACGCAACGGCGCAGGTACAGGTGGGTCAGCTGCGTGCAGTGTGCCGCGATGGTGTGCAGGCCCTCGTCCTCCAGCACAAAGCAGTCGGTCATGTCCAGGTAGCGGATGGAAATCTGTTTACCATGCAAGGGGGACAGTTTAATGGAGGCCTCCCGGGTCAAGCTGATGCAGGTCACTTTGGAGCACCCTACACAGAGAGACAGAACACACGCTCAGAGCAACCGCCAGGAGTGGGGTGGTGGGCTCACCCCTGGATGAGGCATCACAGATGCCTGCCCTCCTCCCAAGCCCAATCCCCATGTTACCCCTTCTCTACTTAACCTCTACAAAGAAGGAGAGCAAGGATGGGTTCTCTGTGTTCATTGTTTTTTAAAACTACTTTGGGGCTTAAGGGGACTCACAGACTTTAGAATCAGAACGAGGATGGCCCCAATTCCAGACCATCACTAGTTGCCACACAGGAGGCAAACCAAGCCTTCTGAGTATTTCCTTTGTCTTAAAATGGGGACAACGACATTCCCTGAAAGGTGACTGTGAAGAAGAAATGAGACATTTGTGTCATTTCTTGAAATGAGACAAATACCTTGCCGTGGTCCTGGAATGTTCTGGAAGCTCAATAAAGGTTTTCCCCTGCAATGGTCTGCTACAATGGCCTGGTAGCTCTCTGGTCCAAAGAAGTGTCATATGTAAAAGAAGCCTTGGCCTTGTCCTTGTTTTGGCAGAAGGAGCTCTGATTGGGAGTCACACATGTTTCAAGTCTATTTTTTATGGCCTCAGGCACGAGGCTTAACTTTTTGTGTCTCAAGACTTTCTTTATAAAGTGGGAATCAACAGTAGGTGTGCCTCTAGCCTAGGGAAATAATGAGGATGCAAAACCAGATAATGGATAGGGACGTACTCTGGAAACTCTCTGGGACATACATATAGCTATTAGTCTAACAAGGTGACCATCTGGGGATTCAATTCAACTCTCCTGGGTAAAGAAAGAGTAACTGCGTCATCTGGATCATTGTTCTAGCCCCTCTGCCAGGCTCCCTGCCCTGCCTCACCCCCAACCTTCGTCTCCTCACAGCTGCCAGAGGGATCATAGAAAGGAGAACTGCAATCATGCCACTCTGCTCAAAGCCTTTGGATGGCACCCACTTCACTCCCCGTGTAAGATACAAAGCCTCAGAAGGCCTCAAGGACCTGCAGCCTGGGCACTCCGGCCACACCTCTTTCCTCACTCCTTGGACTCCACTGGCCTTCTTGCTACTTTGCACACTCCTCGCACATCTTCCTGCCTCAGGGCTGTGCACTGGACAGGGCTGTCCCAGATCTCCACGGGCCCACCCCCACTTTCTCCGGTCTCTGAGCACAGGTTTACTGGACAATTCTTCCCTCCTCTGCCCGACTCCCGTCATTTTCAGCACTCTATCACTTTGTGGCATTCTGTAAACTTGTTCACTTTTGTATTTGCTGCCGCCACTCTGGAATGTCAGCTTCTGATGAAAAGGACTCTGGGCTGTTCACTGCTATATCCTTCACCCCTGGGTCATAGCTGGTGCTCACTAGATACCTGTAGAATGAATGAGTGAATGGCCTGTGGAGTGAATAGAGTCTTCTATAGGAAGATCAGATAGGATAGTCCAATTTCCAACATTTAATTGTCCTCAGGACTTCGACCCTGGCTGATGTATATCTACATTGAAAAATAGTTGTCTGCTTTATTATAATGCATTTCATTTGTGTGGAATTATGAAGTCTACAAAGTGTTTTTATAAACATTTTCTTACCAGATTTTTAAAACAATCCATTTTATAGATAAGGAAATTAAGTTCAGGAAGATATTTTTGAATGCCTCTCTAAACATTGTTTTTAACCCCTCTTCCCCTAAGAACATGTGTATGTATAAATTATATACATATATACACTATGTATATATTAGTATAATTATTATATATGTATATACCATATGAG
The DNA here is from genome assembly GCF_022682495.2 of Desmodus rotundus. NCBI lineage: Eukaryota > Metazoa > Chordata > Mammalia > Chiroptera > Phyllostomidae > Desmodus > Desmodus rotundus. The sequence continues at coordinate 188,400,691 of NC_071387.1, read as the reverse complement.
ACATTTTATTGTACAATTCAGTTCACTATATATTACCATGTAAAATGTACACAGTATATTTTTAGTATGTAAAGAATTAATATGCATAGTCTATATATTATATAAACGAATGCATATGTATATATTTGTATGTATACATTTCACTACACAGACTGTTCTCTTTCTCTCCGCCCTGTCCACGTCCCTCTGGCAGATCTTAAGCTGGGTGCCTCACCTCTGGCACCTCTGTGCCTTGTTGCTCAAGTAATATCCAAGGCTTCCAAGCAGCTGCATAATAGTGCTAACTGGGACTTTCCTCCCGCTTCCTGGCAGGCTGCCCAGGAAACTCATGTAAAATTCAGGTCCTGGGAGAAACGAGATTCAAAAGCCACGTGCTACTAAGTCAACGAATTTCAGGAAGGAGTAGAGCATACGATGCAGCGCTGGAGAACCAAGATGTGACTCGTCAGAGGCTCCCCACACAGTGCCAACGGGCTCCCTGGTTTTGTAGAAGGTGGTTGGTACCTCTCTACTTTGGCTTTGAAATCTTCCTTTGTTTGGAGTTTCTTTTTCTAGATTAACTCTGATCCTGCTTATACTGAATTTGTCCACAGTAGTGGTTGCCCGTCTATGATGCCTGTGAAGGCACTTTGTTTCTCAAGAGTGTATGATAAACTTTGTTCCTAAATACTTAGTTTTGTTTTGCTATTTTTATACATGTATATTGGAAATATCAAGCAAAATTTGTTGCACTACAGAAAAGATACTGTATTTGGTCCAAGGAAATACATGCCTTGGTTTTAAAAATTAGTTCCAAATTTAATGAAACACTAGTTTAGCTCAGTTTTCATAAAGAAACTATTTTGACATGTTTATTTTCGATCAATAATTTAAAATTTTAACTTTAGCTTTAACACTTACAGATTTGTCGAATTTGGGTTGAAAAGACATTGGTCCATGGCTCAGCAGGTCATATCTGTGGCTGGTCGTGCATTCACACATTACAGACACAGAGAGAGCCTTAGAAGTCATCCAATTTAACCTTCATTTTTTAAAGATGAGACATCCCAGGCTCAGTGAGACTAGGGCACAGTGTCTCGACTCCTGATCCACTGTTGCTTACGTTTCTCTGGAGAATCCTGACTAAACATTTATAAAAGATAAAATGTGATAATAAAAAAAACCCACTACAGCTAGTTACAGTAATTTTCACTGACTTGAAAAGATAGCTTTTAAGTTGGGCATTTTCTGCATTGCTGGAGGTGGGAGAGGCAGTCTCATGTCCTCGGGGGCAATTAAGGTCCAGACCAGCAATAAGTCTCTACAGCCAAGTCTATTGCCTTTGAGAAGGTGGCCAGTATCAGCGTCCAGCTGGAGAAGCCAAGGAGAACAAGGCACAGGTGAAATCACCTGAGGCAGCCCTCTGGCTGCTCCCTGTATCAATATAACAATTTCCAGGTCCCCTCAGAAATGGAGGGTGCCTTTCAGAGGTAGTGTTACATTCATTCTAATGGCTTGTTGGATCTTTTAAGTCCATCTACCTGGAAATCACCCCCCTGCCCCATATCTGAAGTTCTGTCTTCTTGGTGAGTTGTAGGGTCCCCTTGTTTTGGTTTTTATGTACACATATCACAGGAAGGGTTTTGGGAAACATGTGAGGACCTATACAAATACAGGGTCCGGCACAAATAACGCCCTTTTTAATTACAAAATCTTTTATTACAAAATCGTAAGCATGCAATTCTGTAATATAACAATATCACACTGAAGCACACCATATGACATTTTAGGTGAAATATTCAAATTAAAACTATAAATTATTAGCCCCATATTATTACCTTACCAACCACGCTCAAGCAGGCGTTACTTCTGCTAGACCCTGTATGTTTGGATCTACAAATTAGTCAGATTGGTACAGAGGAAGGGCATCCAGACTTACATAACGGTTAGTCAAAGAGGCTAAGCAGGACCCGCTCACTCAAGCTAGAAGCCCAGGAATTTCCATTCTCAAGTAGCCAAAGTAGTTTTTGCATTGAATTTCAACAGGACTCCAAACGACAGGGCACAGTGACTTGCAGCCTGTACTAAGGTTGCATGGGGAGTCCCTTTAATGAAGATGGGGATTCCAAAAATAAATCATTTCCTCATCAGAGAAAGGAAAAGCAAATGAAGTATTTATAAAAGAGCCTCACAATGCCCAGAATCTTAGAATGTTGAAGAGTCCAATCCCCTGCCTTTCTTTTTTTAAAGCCAGAGACGAAACACATCTAGAGAAAGCTGTGAATTGTCCCAGATCACAAGGTTTTGAAATGAGTTTCCACCACATCACAGTGCTTTCTCTTTCCAGAATTCCTTGGAGGAAAAAATGTAAGAAAATCTCTTCCTTTCCTGCTTCTTTATGCCAATGGCTGCTCACAACTGAACATATGGTTACTATGGTTTTGTACTGAAGCCAGCTGAAGAGGGAGCAAAGAGTTGCTTGCCAGCAAGGGAAAGAATCCGCACAAAATAATTGACTGTCATCTGAAATATTTTCAGATGTCAGCTTTCGAAAGAGAGAGCAAGCTGAGAGAGCTGGCTTTTACCTCAGGTTTTTTCAGAGGGTGTCACGGACCTCAGGTGCCTGTAAATCCCAAATTCTGTTTGTTTGCCCATCACCGTGGTTCTTACTTCTTGACCCCTCCCCCAACTATCCCTGCCGTTGCGGCTCCTGCTGCTCGTTTCTTTAACTCCCTGATGCATCTTACACATTTCAGCCCCTGAAGGTCCATCTTTTCACCGGGCAGCAGAGGAGATAAAGGGAGGCTGTGAGTCTGGCCGAATCTGAGTCTGGCGCCAAAGTGTGAGTCTGGGTTTTAATTCTTCCTGCCTGAGAGAGGTTTTTGAGCAAAGCAGCCATGCTGCATTTCCCTCAGTTTTTAAAAGAACTAAAAGCCCCATTCGACAGACCTTACCTTTGGCCTATGTAATTGAGAACTTTGCTTAAGAAAAGATACAGAATCAACCCACAGGTGAGGCGAGTGGGTTGAGCTACAAGGAGACACTCGCCCCCAGCGCTGCTCTCTGGCTCCTTAGGACAGAAACCCAGGGGTGTGGGGGCGGTTTTAAACTCCCTGTGCCTGAAGGAGTCACTTGGTCCCTATTTACCTCCCATAGGATACTCGGTTCCCATTACCTATGGTTGCTCTGAAATGACTGTGGGAGTTATGGGGAGGAAAGACATTTAAAAGTCATGCTAACTTAAAGTGCCAGATAAAAAGTTGCCTCTAAGTTCTTCTAAGTTGACATCATTTGATGGAAGAGATACCTCTGGCCTCCGTGGTCCTGATTACACAGACAGTTTCTCTGGAAGTTGGCTCCTTTCACACCCACCCTCCATCTTTGATGGTTATCAAGAAGTGGCCCCTCCCAAGTGGCAATGTCATTGTACTGCTTTGGGACATTGCCTTGGGAAGGCCTCACTGGTGGGAGGTTGGTTGCCCTTTACCTGACACATCCAGGTGCTCCAGGTTGGGGCAGAGGGACACCACGTCAAAGACAGCCTCGTTGGAGATATTGTAACAGCCTGAGACTTCCAGGCGCCTCAGTTCTGGGCAGCACTGGGCAATGGTGTAAAGCCCTCTGTCCGTGAGCCGCCGGCAGCCACTGACAGTTACGGTTTCCAGCATGAGACAGACGTTGGGTGTGTCCTGGCACAGCCTGCGGGTCAGCACCTTGAGGGCGCGGTCCACGTTGATGGTCTCGCCCGTCAGGCGGATAGTCCTCCAGAGGCGCGGGTCCCAGGCCAGGTTGTACCAGCGGCGGCACACGCGGGCGCAGCGGCACAGCTGGTTGGTGGGCAGGAAGGAGAAGATCTGGACCATAGAGTGGTCCGGGAGCCGCTCTATGCTGGCTTGTTCCTTCTGGGGTTTGGAGGCCAGCCGGATGAGCGGGTGGGTGAGGCGGGTCGGGGGCGGGGAGTGGACCAGGGCCACAGTCTCCCCGGTGATGGAGGACGAGGAGGTGGACGAACCCCTTCCATTCTGAAATCCGGGCAGGTTCGGTGGACATATCAGGGCTGGGCTGGGCGTACTCAGTGTGCGCATGCTCAGGTCGGAGTCTGGCAAAGGACAGAGAGCAAAGGGTTAATGAAGGCCCCAGTGGAGCCCCGGAAGGAGGCAAGTGCCGGGTGACACTCTCATTCCACTGATACCTATCCTGGGCAGACCTTGCTGAATCCGTCACCAGAGGCAGAAACTCATGCAAGTTTCACCAGTTCCAGAAAGGGGCTCACCATCTGCACCAGAGTGGGGTGGGGGTGCATGGGGATGGGGGGTGGGGGGTAGGCAAACTTTTCTGTAAGAGGCCAGATAGGAAATACTAGAGGCACGGCGGGCCACTTGGGCTCCGACTCTGTGGCAATTACTCAATGTGCCAGTTGTGCATAAAGCTGCCATGAACAATATGTAAAAAGCAGGCGTGGTAGTTGCAATAAAATTTGTTTTATGAGAACACACCAGCTGGATCTGGCCTGAGGGTCATAGTTCGCTGCCCTCCGATCTACATGAATGGTGACTATCTAAAGGGCACAACTTCCAAGTTCCATTATTTCTGTTGTGGGAGGAGCCTTCCTGTATTATGAACACAAACTGATCTAATTTTTTAATCATATTTTGGTTAGGCAAAAAACATGCTTCATTTACAAACAAGGATAATGAGCTTCAGAAAGGAAGTTGGGCCGGTGGGGGTAGAAAGGTTCCTGTCTTTGCCTTCACCTGGGCCCTAGTGTCCAGCCCCCCATCTTTTGGTAACTGTGTCCCAAATATGGGGCCCAGGGTCTGTGGAGAACCCCCTTTCTCGCTAGATTTCAGACTGCTAGACTCATGTACTTCCAAGCCCTGAATGTCTGTGACAATATTTATTTTTCCTTCTCATTAACAACCCCTTGCCTTTGCATTTGAATAATGCAAGTCATATTTCGCTCCTTGGAACCAGACAGCTCACTTGATGAGGACAAAGTGGTTTTTAAGTTTATGAGGTGATGTTCTTGAGAAAACCATCATAGGGAGTCTGCTCATTTCATGTCCCCCACTTCTCTATGTGTGTGTGGGAAAGAATGTATTCTCTACACATATATATTTTACATCGTAGGTGGCTATATTTATCTAGGAAGTCATTTATTCTCTCTAAATATGTTTACATATTTATATATCTTTCACACACATATATAGACAAAAAGAGAGTATTTTTTCCTACAAAATATAGATTTTTTCATCTGTGAAGCAGTGAGTTGGACTAGATGATTTCTAAGTCATTTCCAGTTCCAATTATAGCTCTAAAGACTTAAAAATTCTATCCTTGTGTGTTTTTCCACATTTCATACCTTGGGGATTTTCTAACACTCATTTTTTTCAAAGAACTTCCAGTAATAACATATAACACAAAATTATGACACCTAAATTTCCACTGATTGTCTATTTGTAGTTTTCATACCCAAATACTTTTTTAATGCAATAATTTTTTCTTTTAACTTACTGCTTTATAACCTAACACTGCAAATGTCCTTCACATGTCCACAACTTTGCTCATGGAGCCTCTTTGAATTGTTGTCTGCCTCTACCTACTCTCTCTGCTTCTTGAAATATAAACACCTTTTGCAACTGACCACAAAGGTCTCCTTCTCTAAGAACATCTTCCAGGTGTCTTTGAGAAACAATTAATTCCTTCCTTTCTGAATCCCCACCCTTTGTTATACAGGCATTTGTAAATTTACCTTTCCCTAATGTGCTTGATTGCATTATTTTTATCAATCTGGCATCTCTCCCTGTATCCCCACACCCTGTGTCATATGACTTTGCAGCTTCTCCCAGGCAGGGTATATTTCCTTGGTCTAGTGATATTGGGCTTGGCCCTGTGACTTGCTTTGTCCAGTGAATTCAGGGAATGTGATTTGCCCAAAGCCACTGGCATGGTTGGGCTTGCCCTCCAGTATTCTTTTATCACCATTAAAAAACCCCCCAAAACACGCCTGCCTAACATCCACTGATATTAGGATGAGGAGAGGCCCATGGAGCAGGCAGAATTGGCCCCAACCTGCTGCTAAGAGCCAAGTTCAACCAAGTCCAGCTGGGGGCAACCAATGCCCAGATGAGACACAGATCCGTGTGCAAAAATACCGAGGTGGGGACTGATTTGTTACATAGCATCACTGCCTTCTGTCACATTAAAACCATCTTAAAACAAGGATTAAATCCTTTTTTATGTGTGCCTTGGCAGTATCTGACATGGCTTATGGTACATACTAGGTGAACATAAATGCTTTGAATTGAATGAAAATACTTACAGGTTTAAAAACAAATAATTTATAGCTCAGCATGTATTTTTCTATGGCAGGTATTTTACACACTGCACTTTAAATTATTCATTAGAAAAGAAATATGTACTTTTCCCTTTTGCAATCAGCTCAAATGAATAGTAAAACTTCAAGGAAAAACATAAATGTAAACCAGTTAGGGATTTCAAAACTGCCATCTGAGCTACCATGGTAGTTGTGAACTCCAAGAACTGCCTCTGAAGTTGGGTTTTGTTAGGCAGGACAATTTATTTTGGGCCAGGAGGGAAAGGAATCTTGGACTTTCAGCTCTGACATTTTAGCAGCTGTGAGGGCTCTGAAATCTCCCTCTTGCCTGCTTAAATTCTATTCATCTTGGAAGAGAAGGCATTTGACAGTGCTCCAAGGGGACCAGTATAGCCTGACTTAGGCTCTGAGGGATGAAATATACCTATGTTGGGAGTAGAGGTGGAGGCCTAGAACCTGCCTCTTTCAGGGATTCATTTATCCTCACTCTTTGATGCTCCTGGCCCTAAGGGGATGATGGGAGTGCATCCTTCGTGCCTAGTACTATGGAGCATTCAGTAATGCTTTCTGTTTTTCCTTTCTTTTCTTTGTCAACAATCATAGCTCAGCAGTCATGGGATTCACACTCAGAGAGCACGGCAGCCGGACACATCTAGGAGGAACATTCTGCGCTGGGGAGGACTCAGGAGCATGGCAATCGCTCCTCTGCTCTCCTGTCCAGAGCACAGCAGCAGGATTCTCAGCGGTCATTCCTGGTTGCTTCACACTGCTCACCGAAGGGGGGAGATGAGCAGCGGAGATAGATTTCTACCAGGAAAGCGGGATGTCTCATTTGCTGGAGCATATACCAAGATTGTTTTGTTCTTTTCTTCTTACTCTGTAGCAGGTCAATAGCCCTTAGAGAATTTTTGAAAGGATATGATTTGTCATCATTGAATAAATAGCACATGATAATTAAAATAAAGAATGGTGAGTAATGAGATGGTCTGAATGTTTATAACCCCCTCAAATTCTTATGTTGAAATCCGAACCCCTACGGTGTCACTGGTGGACGGTCGGTTGGGGCCTGGGGAGTCTGCCTGCCCAGCCAAGATGGTGGCAGGGGAAAGTTCTTACACTGAACAAGTGCAAGGCTAACAAGATAATTGGTAGAGGGAAAGTGCTCCTCCTCACCTTCCAGTACCAGATGGGGGGTAGGACCTGGGAAAGGCAGGCACATGTGCCATGGAAGTCAAAATGGCAGCAGGGGAGGTTCTGGACCAAAGAGACCTCTCAGTCTAGCCTGGGGAAAGATGGGATTGGTTGGGAGGAGGACCCACCCAAGACATGAGAAAGCACCTGGTCTGTCCCACACCCAAGCCCATATAGTTCCAGGGGAACAAAGAAATGCCCTCTGGCTCTTGCTTGCTTGTGGCTTGCTGGCTAATGACTTGCACTGGCACAGTGTACTGACATGGGCCTTAGCGGCCACGTGGTCCATGGCCTCCAGAAGGGAGTCTCTCTGTCTCTCTCTCCTCCCACCCGGTGATGCATCACCAGTGCATTTGCATGCTCTCTGGTCCGGGAGTATGTGACCTTGAGGCCCTAGCAGCTGCATAGCCTATGGCCTCTAGGAAGGAGCCTGAAATGGACAGCAATCAGGAACAAGCTAAGCTAACTGGATGCCCACTTAGTAGCTACCTAACAGCTCCAAAGGACTACATTTTAATTTGGAGCAGGAACTCTGGGTACTGGTTTGTGTCTTGGTGTTGCAGAGGAGGTGAGCTTTCAGACAGGAGTCTGCCATTCTCCCAGATTGCACAGCACCTGAGTGAAAGCCCTTTCCTTTTGCACCAACATCTGCCCCATGAGTTTGGCTTTTGTGGCAACAGGCAGCCAAGCCTCTGTTTTTTCTGTTTGGTAACAATGGTGATGGTATCAGAAGGTGGGGCTTTGGGGAGCTGATTAGGTCATGAGGGTGGAGTCCTCCTCAATGTGATTAGTGTCCTAATGAAAGAGACCCCAGAGAGCTCCGTGTCCCTTCCGCCATGGGAGGATGCAGTGAGAAGACCACTGACTATAAGGAAGCAAGTGTCTCCAGACACCAAAGCTGCCAGTGTTATGATATTGAACTTCCCAGCAACCAGAACTATGAGAAATAAATTTCTGTTTGTAAGCCACCCGGTCAGTGGTACTTTGCTACAGCAGCCCAAATGGACTAAGACAAGTAACAATAATTTACCTAAATATATAATACATAAATAAATATAAAAATTTAATGTGTCTTATGTATATTTGTATTATACATATTTAATATTATACATTTAGTATATATTGATATAAACTTAAAACATATATATATTTACTCCAAATACACACACATATTTTAATTCAGAAATAAACATTATTATGAATAAAATATTCACATCTGCCACACAGTCTTTCTTATCCTTTGATACTAGGAGCTATTTATTGCCACTGGGTATGATTGATAAAAACAGAACTGTTTCATATAGAACTATCAAGAATCTCAGAATATAAATGTCTGTATTCTAGGAAAATAGAGCACGGCTTCAGATTCTAAACAAGGACCACATCCACCTTCCAAGGAGGAGGTTTCATTCGCACAAGGAGTTGCAGAAAGAGCTAGTGCACTCTGTGTACATGGTTTTCTCTCCTGCGTCTCTTTCAGAGGGCCGCCAGCTACCTGGACGTTGGCAATAGCTGCTAATTTTTCTAGAGTTTAGAAACAAGGATGCTGATGGCTGATCCCCAGATACACACTTGGAGTAGACAGGGTCTAAGACAAGTACCAAGATGATAGAAGAAAGCTGGAGCTCTCCTCCTGGCCTTACGGCATTGCAATGTACACAGAAGCAGAAAGAAAAGAAAGGGATTCAGAATATTTTGGAAGCATGAACTTATTTTCACACCTGAATACCTATTCCAAGCAAATCTCTACCTCTGTAATTTTCTGAGGGCAAAATCAGCCTGCATCACTTAGGTGATATGTATTGGGCTAAAACACGATTTGACAAAAATGCTGAGGGATATTATTGCTAATTTTAGTACATTATATACATTTGTATACATTTATATAAAACTTAGCCATTATACCACATCTTTCTTTACCCTTTCCCCGAGGCAGTGGTGAGATGAAAGTCTGTGGAAGGTCTCCACACTGCCAGACATTATTCTGAGCAGGAAAAATAACAGGACTTGCAAAATGTACCAAATGAAACATACATTTCCAAAAGCTTCCACCAAGGATCAAATTCACTGATGCTGCATCAGTGTCTGTAAATTCTGAGAAGGCCTTTTGATAACTGGAGGGGGGGATCGTGATGAAATGGCACATAGCAGTTTGTTTAACAGCCTTCCTTGCCTGCAGCTTCTGTGGTATCCACACGGCCATAAGGAGAGAGATCGCTCACAAAGCATCTTTGGCAAGAAACATTGCTAAGAGGTGCACAAAAAATGCTCTCAATCATTTATTTGAAGATAAGATGTCCCTTGAAATGTCAAGAAAAGGAATGCTTGAACTCTTAGGAGAGGAATGCGCCTTCATAACTTATAAATATTTCCAGAAAGTAAAAACGAGAGGCTTTTTTTATCTACCAAGACCACAGTTTTCCCTACAGATATTCCTTGAGCAAACTTTTCCCCCCCAAGAATAAGTACATGACTTGATAATGTAATCTTGTAAAGGTAGATCCAAAAATTTTGTGGCAAAATGGATGGATACATGGAGGGATGAACAGACACAGACAAAGATATTAGAGGAAAAATCTGCACAGAAGGACTTGTCTAGTTAATTACAAAGACAGGAATTAGGAAAGAAGTTGTCAATTACAAATTTGTAAGACTCAAAGAAAGACAGAGATAAACATGTAAGTATCACAAGGCAGAACAGGAGAATTTAAAGGAGAAATGACCACATAATTTGTCGGCCTATGTCTCTCTGATATTGAGAAGCTGGATATATTCAAAAGATAGAAATAGAACAAAAAATACACATAGCACTGATATTTGCAGAAAAATATACAGATGGACTGCAAGGAATACACAGGGATAGACACTGGGTGTTAAAATTCTGCAATTTGGGCTGTTACAGACTTTCTACAGTAACGATTCCTTCATTCATCGGATCATTTAACACACATTGGTACTACTGCTTGAGTGCCCAGCTGGGGTCTAGAAAGGGAGGAGTTTTTGCGTTTGACTAGATTAGAAAGCAAATTCCTAGCCCACTTTGATTTGGCCTCCACCACAGCCCCATTAAAGTACTGCCACCCTGGACCCTGACTTCTCCAATTTCTTTTTTTCCTTTAGGGAGAGAGATAAATGACTCTGTTGACAATGCACTGAAATCACACAAAATCCAGGATGGTAAAGAATAGAAAACGAAAGGGGGGTAGGATCAAGGGTGGGAAGCGGGGATGGCTGGGGTGGGGGGGGTGGGCAGGTAAAATGGATACAACTGTACTTGAACAACAGTTAAATTTAAAAAAAAAAGAAGAATAGACAAGTTTGTACAAGTCTAAGGGAAAAAGTCAGTTTTCATAAGACTAAGGTGAAGACAACGAATAAAGAATCTCACAGTAGTGAAAAACATTTCAACTAAACAATATTTTTGTTGAGCTTTTGGATTTTCTCAAATCTTTGTTTCACACTATGGAGATCCTAAGTCAAATACGTATAATTATACTTTTTTATATTGATATTTTCAACTGTTGTCTAAACTAAGAGATAGTTGATTCTTTAAAGTTTAAGAGCTTGTGGCTCCATTAAAACTTCAATAATTGAAAGCATTTCCAAGTATGGTATTTACACAAAAACACTATGTTTTGTGTTCTTACATTACTTTAAATATGCAAAGAATACCAAAAAATAGCTGTCTCTTTCTGGGGGAAAACCCTAAAAACTCTCTTTCTCATGGTTTCCGAAGTCCTGGAAACTGTACATGTTCAGTAATTACAGTGCAGTTTAAAAATATTCGAGGCATCTCGGGCACACATGCTTATGAGACACATTTTCTTCTAACTAGACAGCTGCCTGTTTTGTACACGTTCTTATTTTCAAACCACTGCTGTTTACACTCTAGGAAGTCATATTTACATTACACTGGCTTTTCAAAGTCAAAATTTACAAAGCTACTCTGCATGTTCCCTCTCTGATTACCAAAACTTTGGTGCAAGATGCTTTCCATTATAAGTGGTCTTTCTACTCAAGAATTCTTGCCATAAAAAGCAAGGTTTCTTTTCTTAGCTTAAACTCAAGCTTAAAAAAATACATCTATAAAACCCAGCTAGTGAAGAAAAAATACCATCTGAAAGATCTTTTTTCTTCTTGTTTTATTTCAAAATATTTTTTCTTAATGTGGTTCTCATTATATATGCACCTAGACCCTATTTAAGGAATTGGCTGCAATAAAGTAGACATTAGTAGAGCCCAGGTTATCCTGCATTTTGCCTGGAGGAGTTAATTTCAGGACCACAGGGTTCTTGTTGGCAGTGTCATCCAGAAGGTGGCCCCCCCAGGACCAGATCATGGATAGGATTCCCTCCAAGAACAAACACCCGCTTTGTCAGTCACCTGGACGAGTCCCATGAGAGTAGATCCCTGGTGAGTGATCCCTGAGATATTGAGGGTGAGGATGATGCTCCTGTAATATCAGGGTATATGGTCCGGTCCAACGCCTGACTCAGGTTATGCCTGACCGTAAGTTCCCCAGTGTTTTCCTGTTTCTGACTCTGAACTGAACCGAGGGCATAGATTCTGTTTTGCCCTTTAGCTCCTATAGAAGAGAATTAGTTATTGCTAAGGAAGCTGTTAAGCCACATTCTTCTAAAAGTCATAAATATAGTCACTGAAATGTCAAAATGGCCTGTGTCTGCAACATGAATATGTAGAAAGAAGCTTTTAGGAAATTTATGCTCAATGAATTATCAAGTGGCCTCAGAAACTATATGTAATTCATCAGCTTCCTTCTGGTTTTCTTTTGTGTTGAAAGGATAACTTCTTAGTACCCTCCTTTTGCTCATATGTACCAGGGAAGGGGAGATGATCTTATACTATTTATTCTTTAATGGAGAGCAGGGCCTTTCACCCCTGACACAGACAGCGCCCTGCTCTTTGGTGTCACCCTTCTCAAAAGGCAAGGGTTGAGCACGCTTTTGGAACCTCTTTCAACATTTATTAACTTTCCCCCATTTTTTTTTTTAAAGAAAGCAGGCCTTAGGATCAAGGTCATTGACAGATAGCATTTAGCTAGCATTTAATAACATTTTTATTGCTTGGGGTTTTATTTTTCATTATAATTTATTTTTATTAAAAAAATCATCCTCTATTTCTGGCAAGCAATAGTGGTTTTCCAAGTACGACAATGTTGGAATATTTGGTTTCTAAACAGTAATTTAAGTTTACTTTAGAAAAATATTGAGCAAGTAAAAATCAGGACGGCATTTGTAAGTGTCTTAGGTCCAGGAAATGCTGTTCGGGTGGGAAGAACATGGAAGAAGACAGGTGAGCTCGGACTCCTGTCTCTGCTCAACTACGTGCAGTTGCATCCTCTGAGGCAAGTTGATGAAACTGCCTGAGCACAGGTTCCCCTTTTGTAAACAGGAAACAACTCCACCCACTTCGCAAAGAAGTTAGGTGAAATCTGTAGAGAGTGACACTGCTGGTGGAGGCATTCAAGAACAACTAGACAACCTCTGCAGAGGACGTCGTGGGGAAGAAATTCTGCGCGCCCCTGCTACGGGGCTGTTTTAGGGGCATTCGGGTTCGCTGTAATAGTCCCGTCTTTGTAAGTTTCTTACTGTTGTCTCCCAAAGCCTCTGCAATGTTTTTCACATTGCAGAGGGGTTGGGGGGAAGGAGGTGGTAGGATAAAAATAAAAATCCATCGTTAGAGCACAGTGTAATAACTGGGTGAACAAAATATGGTCATTGCACCTATGGGTAAATGAATGTTGTAATTGTGAAAGCCTTTTCTCATAGTTTGTTTAATAAAATCTGCTTTTTCTACAACGCAGTGCACTGCTCTCTCTTTGAAATTTCTCCTGTTGCTTTCGCAGAACCATTCTGTCTTCTGCTTTTCCTTTCTCCTTCTCAGGTGTTGTTAGCTCACCTTCGTTGTGTTGCATCACTTACACGCTGGTGTTCCCCCGGAGTTTCATCCTTCACTCTTCTCAGTTAGCCTCTGGCCTCCCCCTGGGTGGGCTCTTGCCCTCACATGGCTTCTGCAGCTGCTTATACGCTAATGACTCCCAAATCTCGATTTCCAGTACAGACCATTCTCTCTCCACTTGTGTGTCTCTTGCAAACATTGAACACATGTATCCAAGTGCCTGCTAGACCAATGCTGTCTAATAGGGTAGCCACTAGCTAGGTGTGGCTATTGGAAATTAGGTTTATTAAAATTAAACCAACAATTCAGATCCTCAGGTGCACTGGCCACATTTCAGGAGCTCACTGGCACAGGCGGCCAGCACACATAGACAGATTCCATCTCTGTAAAGATTCTGCTGAACAATCCGATACCAGCCTTTCCCCCACAGATGTATTGGATGTACCTCCAATACAACATATCCAAGGCTGGATGTATCCATATCTTTTGCAAAACAATCTTCTTTCTTACCTTCTGTGTTAGTTACTGTTAATGGTATCGCCATTTGTCAAGTCTGCCTGACTAAGCTAGAAAACCTGGGAATCATCTTGAATCCTGCGTATTTCTGATTGGTTGCCAAGTCCTTTACTTTGATTAGCTTATAGATCCCCTATAAGCTAGTTCCCCTCCCTTCTCTGTCTCTGTTGTTACCACTCCAGTTCAAGTTACCATCATCTCTCTCTCTTTCAACCACTTAACTGAGATTCCCGACTTTGACCTTCCTTCCGAACCCTCTTCCACTCTAACACAGCCTCTGTCCTGCATTTAGAGAACATTTTCTATATTATGATCCAATTTCCCTGCACCAACACCTTGAACGGCTCATTGGTTTTGTTGTGGGTTGAATTGTATCCACCACAACATGTTCAAGCCCTAATACCTGGTGCCTGTGAATGTGACCTTATTTGGAAAGAGGGCCTTTGAAACCTCCACTATGTTTGGTGTCCGTATGGGAGGTGAAGGCAGAGACACAGAAACACTTATATGAGGAGGTTCGACAGTAGTTCAAAGATGGAGGCAGAATTTGGACTTACGTTGCCATAAGCCAAGGAATGTCTGGGGCCACCAGGAGTTGAAAGAGGCAAGAGAGTAACCTCATGTCCCTGCCAGCACCTTGATTTCAGGCCACTAGCCTCCAAAGCTGTGAGACAATAAACTGTTATTTTAAGCCACCAGATTCATGTTACTTTATATAACAGTAGCTCCTGGAAACCAATACACTTCATTTCACACTTTTTTCTTGAAAGCTTCCTATATGCCAAACATTGTACCTAGGGAATAAAATCCAGTTTTTTAGTGTGTAGGAGACCTTTCCCCGAAATTCACAAATCAGAGGATCTGCGGATGTTGTTCTCCTGGCCTAGGATGTCTATTCCTCCAGACTAACCGGTGGATGCTCAGTCCTTGCTCAAGTCCCAGGGAGGAGGTCAGCTTCTCTGTCAGGACTTCCCAGAGCCACCCAGGATGAATTATTTAGTTACTATTAGTGTTTCCATTGAATTCAAATATGTCAGCATCATAGCCCCTTTCACAAAGTGTCTCTCCCCCCACTAGACTGTGAGCACCTTGAGGCCAGGCACTGTCTCGGTTGTGTCTAATCAGTTCAGAGTCTCACCGGGATTCGGCCACCAAGGAAGCATTCAACTAATGCACCAAAAAGAATGCACCATGCTTGGTCCTGCGACAAATCCTTTCAGGAACCACTTTCAGGAACTACTTGGAAGAACCAGACGCTTCACACTGAAGAAGCTAAACATCTCAGTGCTTCATCAACATTTTATTTTTATTAGGTCTTTGCTCTCTCTTCCCCTCCACTTAATTTAGGCTGAAGGTAGTACACACACTTAGTTCAGTAAGATTAGCCTACTCGGAAGGTATTTGAAAAACACACGCACGTACAAAAACAATCTCTTGCAGCAATATCATCAGCCAAAGGGGCTCAGAGCCAAATTCCTGGTGCTTTTGCTTTCATGATACCTACTGTAGTAGATTACCTACATCACTGTTCACTCCTAATAACAATAAAACATAAAAATGCACAATAAATAAGAAAGAATAACACTTTTACATTGGCCTAGAATTTTAAGACTTTTTCTGCTTAAATTTATACTAAGATGGAACAGGAACTCTTCCCCCCCCTCCCCCAGAACTGATTCATACGTCAGTTGTAGCGATCAGAACTGGCTTTTCTATCACAGTGCGGGAGAGACCGTAGTATTTATTCTCTGTCCTCCAGAGAGCTCACAGACAGTGTTGCAGAACTGGGGAAGTGAGCCAGCTCTAGTCTTGACAAGAGAAGAAACATAGATTTTCATGAAAAGACTCGCAATCTATAATTTCCAACCTTCAAGTTGCACTTTACATGGCAGCCTTAATTATTTTCTATCTTCAATTGTCAGATAAAGCTTTTGCCTTATTTCCCCATGAATAGTTAGGAAATTCCAGCTTTGCATCTTTCAAAGCACAATACCTAGTACAGTATTGAATTTAGATTCTGGTAAAGAGAAACGTATAAATTTTCAGTTCACAGCAGAAGCAGGCCCCACTGGGAGCGGCAGTCCATCTCACAAATTCAACTTTCTAGTGAGAAAAAAGAAATTGCAGTAAACTTATAAACATGTAAAGATCAATAATTCATCAGAATGTTCTTAAAGCAAAGCAAATTCCTCGATTCCCTTAGCTATTGGAAAATGTAATCCACCATTGTTTAAATAATTTACAATAATTTCTTTTAATGTAAAATATGTATAAAGCATTTATTATCTACCGGACACTGTTCTAAGTACGGTACAAATATTGACTCATAAATACAATACCCTATTGTCATTTTTAAATACTTGAGAAAACCAATGACCAAATGATGTGGGGGAACATTTTATTGTCTCTATATTATCAAATAGAGAAGGTAACAACTAAAGGAACTTAGTACGTTTAAAATTGCTTTATTTACCTGCTGAGAATTCTGTATCCTCGTGGGTGGATGGACCCCTTTCACTGGCCTGGCACACATTTTGCATGGGGAGTCTTCTAGGCCTACTACAGTCCAAGTTCATGATCTCTTCTTGAGAGACCCCAGGGCCACCCGAGACCCACTATTCAGAAGCACAAAAACTGACTTTTCCACGGAGTGCCAGCTTGGGAGGCAGGACTTTCCAAGGCCAGCTCACATGGCCCCAGTTTGGACGATTTCATTTTCTAAAACTTAAATCACATTTTTTAAAGGAAGCTGTCATTTCAAAGGAAAATTAATAATAATAACCTTTTGGAAATTCAGCTGCAGAATAGAATTCAAGCAAAGTGAAATTCTTCTGGGAAAGCCTCCCATACCAACTGCATAATTATGTCTCGAAAGAATTAGGGCCTTTCATCACCTTGCCAGTTCACCCATATCTCAACCAGTCCATAATTTCTGGGTCATATATTTCTCTTTAGAAAGATATCTATACATTTATATTTATTGAATATATGTCTTAACATTTGGATCAAGATTTTGAAAAAGTAAATCTAAAATTTATCTCCTAATTATAGCATGTGGCACTACTCAGTACTTAAAGCTCTCACTTAGTCCCAAAGTCATTTGAAAAAATAACTGTTGGCATGGAGGTTGAGCACCGGGAGGGGAGGAAGTCTACATTTGATACATTGGAGATAATCTTTATTTAGGATTGTTTTCTGGACCACCTGTGCTTTTAGTTCCCCTTTTAACCAAAATCTGAGATTTATACTTAGTCCTAAGACAAAGTAAATGGTAGATTTTGGTTCATCATTTATATAGATACAGTTGACTCCCTTATCCCTGGGGGATATGTTCCAAGACCCCCAGTGGATGTCTAAAACCAAGGATAGCACCAAACTCTCTCCAACTGTGTTTTTCCTATACGTACATGATAAAGTTCAATTTATAAATTAGGCACAGAAAGAGGTGAACAACGATAACTGATAATAAGATAAAACAACTATTATAACAACATACTGTACCAAAAGTTGTATAAATGTGGTTTATTTTTTTGATAAGCAGTTTGCTAAATGAGCTGGGCGTCCACCACCTGGAGACGCTGGACAAAGCGATGACTCACATTGGCATGGAGCAGGACCTCGTGAGATTTCATCATGCTACTCAGGATGGCATGCCATTTCAAAACACCTATGGTTTATTTCTGAAATTTTCCATTTAATATTTTTGGACCATGATTGATCATGGGTAACTAAAAATGTGGAAATAGAAAGTGTGCACAAGGGGGCACTACTGTATATCATTCACTAGCATGTTCACTATTGAGTAGGTTAACAGTTCTTGGAAGCTGTGGTTTGATCTTCTGACATGGGTCAGGGAGGGTGGGGCGGCTTATGAGTACCTGAGGAGGGAGCCTCATCCCCTCCATTCCGCCCTCTTCATTGTCCCCTCTGCTCCCCTAGCCCTGCTCTCATTGGTGGACCACTTCGTTTACCTTCATGAATTTAGATCTGAACTTAAAATACTTAGTTTTTCCAGAAAATGTTAACACTCTGACATTATATTCCGGGCTGGTGGCTTGAGTTTTCCTTAAAATTTTTTATTGTTATATTTGTTCATTTGGTTTTAAAAATATCTCTATTAAATTAGTGAAATCAAAAATGACCAGAGATGACAAAAATGTTTTCAGTTCAGTCTTCAGAGGTTGACTGGATAGAAGCCTTGAGGCCGAAATTGTTTTGGTTCATCCAATATAAACTGCCTTAATAGATATTCCATAATCCGGGCCAGATTATTTGCACACTGGCCTCAAAGCAGAAAGTTAGTTCTTTCTGATTAAAAAACCCCCAAATCTCTTACAATGGTTCAAGAAGGGAAAATAAGATGAAAAGCGCCTTAGTTTTCAATTTTAAAGAGAAATTTCAATGTTTTATTGTTTTGGAATTAATTGCAGGTCATTTTGAACAACAAAAGCTCATAATTTACAGCTAAAAGATTGCTTCGTTTGCTTCATAGATCAGGCAAATAAAAAGATGATTAAAACAGCACTTTGCAAAATGGTCAATTTAGCTTTTTTGGCCATGCGAAGAGCCTTATAAAATAATATAGCTGAATATCCAGCGATCGACCGTTACAATACTTCCGCACAGCGCGGAGTAGCAGAAGCCGCAAAGACGGGGTCAGATATTTGTACTGAACATTCCTCTTTGGCCAGTCGTGTTAACTAAAGGACATACCTTTTCTCAATATTAAAAAATAGTCCACATAGATATAGTCAAATAGTTAGGAAATAGAGATTTTATTTTCTTGGGGAATATTTAGGAACATCTTGACCGAGATTAATACGCAAGAGAGCAAATGTGTAGTTGTTAATGAACGTCCATTTTGTACCTTACATTCCTTAACATAATTTTGAACTTTGACCACAGCTATCCTTTATCCCTGGAAATAGTTTTACTTCTTATGATTTTAGTGTGTAAAGATCAAAATAAAATTAGAAGTAACCCATCACAACCAGAACCCACCTAAGAGTTAATTGTAGCAAGGAACCTCATTTTTTGCTACAAAATCCACAAAGCGTTTATGGTTACTTCTTCTAGAGTTTGGCGTTGCTGCATAATGAAAATAGGGAACAAAGAACATTGTGTCTTCACATCAGCACTGTGAGTTTTGTATATTTTCATTGTGAACAAGCATATAAAATATGAGAGAAATGCTGCAATTTACATTAGACATAGATAACCTGATATGAATAAGGTGGCTCAAATCTTAGAAATGCCTATATCAAAACACAAGGACACACGTTTAAATCAAAGTAGCCAAGAAAAATAAAGCCTGAAGTAGTTCTATGACTTCAGTAATAAAAGTTTAAATTATAAATACAATAGAAAACTATGAAAATTTTGAGATACTAATGTATTGTACCTTGAAATATAGGATATACCAAGGGTGTTGTATTTCACAGTGCCAACCTTAAACAAAAAATTGTTCCAGTGCTTCCCTTCTCTTCTCATAGACTAAAAATATAGTCTCCAAAAGTTAGATAATCTTAGAGAAAGTCGTTTACCACACTTCTGATTCCTAGATTCTGAAAGGGTAGAGGATAGCAGTATTTATTCTACTGTCTCTGTGCTGGACTTCTTTGAATGAATTAGAAGCACTCTGACCTCTAACCTGTTTTTAAAAAACTGAATTGGATGGGAAATTAAAAAAAAAAAACAAAACTAAGGCAGTTGCTTCATTGTAAAGTTTTATAATAACCTTTAAAGGAGGTTCCCCCAACATATCTATTAACGTTTCTATCTTTCAAAATGAAGAGCTAAAATCATGTATAAATAATCAATCTGACCAAATTCTGGGTTACTCCACCCCCTTCCTATTTTTTCATGAAGATAAGGAAGAATTCTTGCTAGTCGGAAAGAACTTGTTTCCATGTGGACAGAAAAGGATAAAACCACATCAACCAACAAGGTGTTATTTACTGTTCTGAAGAGAAGTGTGTCAGAATATCGAAGGATGAGGACAGGCTCAGTCAGATTTCTTGGTGTTTACACTTAAGCACCCTCCTCCCAACTCCTGTCTTTAACAGTTTGCACCCAGTGGGTAAATCTGCAGGGAGCGCCTAATGGGGGCGGGGAATCCGAGAACAGCCTCAGGTAGGCATCCTTTGTCAGAATCCTTCAACTAAAGAGTTTAAAGTCAGATCTTTAATTAAGAACATTGTAACAATAGCCAGAGGGGAGTGGGGAGGAGATAGTGGGGAGAGGGGTCTATAGGAGCTACTATAAAGGACACAAGGACAAAATCAAGGGGGAGGGTAGAGGTGGGGGAGGGAGATGGGTTTGGCTAGGGTGGGGTGGAGGGATGGGGAGAAAATGCAGACAATTGTAACTGAATAACAATAAATTAATTAATAAAAAAATAAAAATAAATAAAGAGAAAAGAATTTCCTTTCCTTGATGGGTCCCGTTTTTCACTCATTTATTTCTGAAATGTTATAACACATCCTTTGAAAATGGCCTCTACCCGGCAATGTATTCATAATGCTCCTGCAGCTTTTAACCTGCTTGGTTTCCTGCAGGGGCCGCCAGCCCTGCTCAGAGGGCCATCGCTGTGCCTTTTCTCCCAGCTCCTCTGCCGGGAAGCTTTTGAGCCTGCACCTTGGGCGGGCAGGTCACTAGTCAGTCCTGCAGTTGCTCTGCTCAATCGCCTAAGCCACAGGTGGCAAACACAAGGCCTGCGGGCCGTATCCAGCCCTCCACCCTGTTTTATCCGGCCACAGAGCCCCTAGTTAAGGAGTAGTTACATTTATACAGTCCTAAAATTCCTAGTTAAGGAGTAGTTACATTTATATAGTCCTAAAATTACATTCGGCCCTTTGAAGGCAACCCTAAAGCTGATGTGGCCCCTGGTGAAAATGAGTGTGACACCCCTGGCCTAGACCTACCACTTGAAACCTGCACCATCAACATTATCACAACATCGCCTAGGAGCTATTCCAAGCTCACCTACAGATCAGAAGGGCAAGACACCAAAGCAATGCCTGAAGGGCTGGCAATGACGACACGGTGTGGATTTCTGAGGACAGCTCCGTTAATTTCTCCAAGTTTTGGGGACTTGGTGGAAAAACTGTACTGAATTGCTGCCTCCTGAACTGTACTAAGCCAACCTGAAAACTTTCTGGAGTGGGGAGTGGGGGCGTCAAAAAGAAAGCTAGCAAATTCTCGCCTAATGTGTCAGCTCTCCACTCCAGCATGGGACGCTGTGAATACCCACATCACCAATTATGTCATGCTTTGGGATTCTAAGAGCAGATGGAAGTAGTATATCTCATGCAGAAAGCTGGGTTGGAGCAACTTCCTCAGGTCATCTGGACACATTTTTCTTTTAATCAAAGCATTGATTTCTTCCTTGTATATTATTCAGTTGTCTTCTGTCAACATAATGGCAGCAAATGGTGAAAATGTGCTGGCTCAAAACATTAAGCTATTTAGATAATAATAATTGTGTAAACATAGCTGCAATGATGGGCACTTTCTGCTATGAGGACATTAAGAGCTCTGGGACTTTGCATGTTGGGGCATCTGTGCCTTCTAAGGAAAACAAACTGATAACTTCATAACTTTAAACATCCTGTACTGTCCCAAATATTAAACATATGCTCTAAGGGGGAGAAAAGCACATGTGTAAGCAAGACAACCAATATAAAACTGTCACTGTGTACTCTACAGGCACAGAGAGGAGGCTAGGAGTGACAAGATGGGAGGCAGCTGCATGGGACTTTTCCCATTCAGAAAACTGGACAAGAGTAGAGAAACAGGGTCCCTGGGGTGGAGTACTTTGGGGTCCTAATTAAATGAAGTTTTCTGGTCATCCTATAATCACGTCCCTTTGATAGTCTGCACAAGGCAAGTGAACTGTTTACTGAAGGATGCGGTTGGATCCCCTATGCATTTGCATTCTAAAATGAGTGAGAGTAACCCCAAACAATAAGCCTCTCCAATATACAGCAAGGCATGGCAATCACACCCAGCTTCCACGTCATTCAGAATGCAAAGCTAATCATTTACAAATTCATGGCTGAGTAGTTGGTACCTGGGGCTGGGTAGGACTGAAAAATCCTTCTAGAGGTGGGAGAATGATTCAGGTTTTGGTTCTACTTGAAAAGGCTAACACATTGTGTGAAATTTTGTGATATGACCTAACTAAATTTATGAGATTCTTGCTTGCTCTAACATTCTGTGGTTCACCAAGGAAAAATACTGTGGGGAAATAAATTATGACTTACTAATTAACAAAAAAAAAATAGTAAGAGAGGGAATATTGGTACTTCTGGCCTCCTTGTGCAGTAAGTTGTATGGTAGAGCACATAGCTTTTAGAAACTGGAGTAGCCACTGAAAAATCTATTTCTGGAGTGGTGACTACAGAATCTGTTTCTGATTTTTATGATTTTTTTTCCTACACACAATTTTGAAGTTATGTAGGTTTCTACTTGATACTTTATGAAAGGATTTAGATTTTAATAAGAATCCAGAGGTTTCTACTTTCTAAAGATTCTTAATTTCAATTGAGTCCTTTCCACAAGTTATTCACCTAATTTACCTTTGGGTTGTGAAGTAAAATTATTCTAAAGAAAACTGGAAATCTACTAATTGGGCCCATGGGTACAGATGCGGCTAAATATTATGAGAAGTTATAGTAAGAGTGATTTTCTCCTTCTTTGAACCAAATTGTTTACATTTTCATGTCTCAATTTCTACTATCACAGGCTTGTTTTTCTAATTGGTTCATTTATTATTTGATTGGGAATATACGTGGTATACTCCAATGTTTTCTCATAAGATTCTAGAGTTTATACATTTGACTTATTTTCATACGTTGCCTTGACTCCAATAGAGAAACCACAATAATGAGTTTTCTGGGAATTATAAAGTATTTCACATAGAAGGTAATAAAATTCTTATTCAGAGGAAGTAATTCTCTTGCCTACTGTCTCCACCTGCCTGTTTCTCTCACCAAGGCTGGCTTGGCTGCTGGCACCATGAACAGCCCTGATGGGCCCGGATGCCAAAAAAGGTAGAATTTCCTTCTTTCTTTGCAATTCTTCAGTACAGATCTTAATACGGTGGTGCAGGGCCAGCTGTATGGGAAAGGATTCTGGTTGTGGTTTAGGAACATGGTGAGGATAGCTTCCCTTTTCTGTCCTCAGTAATGGGTTTCTGTCTTTAGAGATGCCCTCCAGTGACCTCAAGTTAAAATGACAATGTCTCTGGAATAGGTAAATGCGAAATACTAACAATCAATTATTGCTTCGTGTGAATACACTGATTATATTCTTGTGGGCATAGATGACATGATGTTTACCCTGAGAAGA
Organism: Desmodus rotundus; assembly: GCF_022682495.2. NCBI lineage: Eukaryota > Metazoa > Chordata > Mammalia > Chiroptera > Phyllostomidae > Desmodus > Desmodus rotundus. The sequence goes on along the minus strand of NC_071387.1, from coordinate 188,377,398 downwards.
ATCACTCCCTGAAAGTTCTAATAGCCCGTTAATGTTTCCATCTCCACAGGAAAGCGGCTCTTGAGTTCAAACATCATACTTTGTATCATTTTCTACAATTATCAGTACCGGGGGCAAATTTCTACATAGAAGGCCCGGAAGAAATACTTGGTGATATTTCCTTAGGTATGTATCTTTAAAATAGAAAACTTAATTGTTATCTTCAGTCATTACCATCAACATTCTTATAGTAACAAGCCCATTCAAAGCTCCATCCCTTACCAATTACAATTGTAGGAAGATTCTTATGGGCTCTTGCTAGTTTTCTTTCTAGTCATTATTTGTCTTGTTGGTTTTTGGTCCTCTTTCTCTTTAGGTCTCTCCATAGCTGCTGATGGTGCTGGATTGAATGGCTTCCTCTTACAGGCTTGTCTAATACACTGATACGGCTGCTTCCTGTGTCTTCAGAATTGTGGGGGCAAAACTGGGGTTTTTGCATTTTTTTGTTTCCTGAATTATTTTATCGAGTCATTCAGATCAAAATTTTAAGCTTATAAAAAGTTTATTTTTCAAATCGTTTTTATCTAAATGACAATGTCCGTGTAAATGATCTTACATGCCATCATTTTAATAAGCAGAACCCCTGAAGCAGAAGAGTATTTCCGAACATTTAAATTCAAAATACTGTATGTTTGATAGCATGATTGATATATTATGTATGTATACATATCTTACATACATTGATATATATCCTACCCAATTTATTCATATAAAGATATATACACACTCTCATGTACATAAGAAATGTATATGTTCTTAGTTTTGAATGTGCTATGAATTATTCAGTCCTCTTCAAAAAGAAAATCAAACAAAAAATCCCTGTAAGAATCAGAAATAGCTGGCCAAAAATAAATACTTGGTAGGAGATGAGCAGGTGCAGTGAAGTGACTTCCCAGCCGAAAGGGAAAATAAACGGAGGACTTGCCCTGCAAATGCCTGTGACATTGAGCAGGTTCGCAGTAAGTGCTGAGCTGCAGCTCTTCTGCAGGTATAATGCGGTGGGAGAGCCAAGAATACATTGAGTTTCATCCAGGCGTCTATGGAAACTAGTTCAGGTGGAGAGCGAAATCCACTGACATATTTTTAGCCTGAGGCTGAAATCTAAATTTTACTATAAAAATATTTTTCACATAGCGACGCCCAAGGACAATTTTGTTGGAATCAATGCATAAATGTCTTTTGAGAATGATGAGTGCTCAAGTCAAACTTCTCATTTCTTTCCTCTTATGCTGACGGATATGCAGCATCTCTTTCTCTTTTTCTCGTCACACACATAAGCCTTACGTATCTGTCAATCAATCTGGCTGCTGGCTGGCAGGGCTCTACCACCGGAAATAATGGCTGGCTTTACAGATTACTGTTGCTTATGGCCTCGCCTCCATGTTTGCAAATAAATTAAGAGAATTTCCATCGTGGCTGGGGAGAAAAGAGGCTGAGCCACTTCTGCTCCACCAGAATTAGGTCGCTGATGGGTTAACTGCTGCCTGAGCAAATGTTCTAGCCTGTGAGGTTCCGGACTGTGGCTGCAGCACAGGTTTCAGTCTTTTCTGCTAGTACCTCCCTCGGCGTGGCCTACCTCCAGAAAACTGGACTACTCTCTGTTTTACTGTTTCCAGGAACACGATCTAAACTCTCCCCTACCCAACTTGTCCCCTCTTCCTCCATGTGAATTTATGTTGTTTTAAAATCTTTTCAGGCTTGATGCAAGTATTGTCTATTTCAGGGACTACTGCCTGGGTCCATCAACATATGATGCACCATCAGAGCACGTTCCATCGTAATTAAGGCATTTCTTTACCTTCCTGCTTATTAGGCTGTAAGCTCCATGATGATTGGTACCCTGATTATCTTGCTCATAACTATTTTCCTAACATCTTACTGAGGTGCCTCATTCTTAATAGACTTTCAGTAAGTATTTGCTGAATTAATAAATGGGATGAGTAAAGGCTTTAAATTTAGCTGTGGGACTCTTTCTTTTTATCTCTTGCAAGCTGAGCGATTGCATTGAAGACTCTAATATATATCTGTTGAATTTAGAAGTCCCTCAGAAATATTGTTAAATTAGAAAAAATTGCATTTTCACATGGTAGTGTATAAAGCACTTTTAGGTATAGTATTGTTGTTTAGACTCAGTGCCTTACTGTGGGCAAGTTAGGTCTTTTTCATTTCTCACTTTGAGTTACTAAGGCCTGCAGAGAAATAGTAAAGAGCAGCCCTGGGATAGGACAACATCTTCTGGTGTTTGTCAACAAGAGCAGATGGCGGAGTAAGCTGTCCAGGGAATCTGCTCTTGTTTCCAGGATAAACAGGTTGGCTTAAAGTTCCATATCTTCACAATGGGTGAGATTCTCCCATCCTATTGCTGGAACTATGCGATAGGTAATTTCAGAGGCTATTTTGCCCACCCAAGGCTCTCAGGATACTCAGAGGGTTTAAATCCCAACTTTACAATTAGCCTGGGGCTTCAAAATATGAAAAAATGCCCTAAGCATCACAACTGGATGATCATTCCTATAGACCATGAAATTTCAAGGTCACAGATGCCTAAGTTGCAATGTTTGCAAATGAAACATCCACTAAAATGCAATACATCCGGCTTATTTCTAGCACCTTCCTTACTACACTTTAACTTGATATTGTTTTTTTCTGGAAAAAAACTTAAGGATTTTCAATGATTTTTAAAAGTTTTCTGTAAGAGTGTCAATGTGTGTGTGTGTGTGTGTGTGTGAGCGTTTTTAACTGTGTGCCTCCCTCTGCTAGACTGTAAGCTCAAAGGACTTCATCTATCTTTTGTTTCTTGATGGGTCTCCAGCTCCTACAACAGATTGAGCAGACACAAAATATGTGCTTAAAATATGTGTTGAGTGGATGGATTCTAAAATATAGAAAACTATACGTAGGATTTTTCTGTCTTTCCAAGATTTTAAATGGTGAAGGCCGTGACTTAACATCAACAGAGGCCACTCTGATCTGTGCAGTCAGGGGCAAAGCAGACGTGCTGCCTTCAGTTCATCCTCGCTTGGGGCCTGTGTTGGTGGCCAGAGAGCCGTTTCATGACTGGTGCACGTAAAATCTTTAAAAAGTTTAAAAAACTTAAAAAAAAGTAATTGGTACATCTCCGACATGAGCAAGACCTTGAAGATACTTAAAGATTCTACTTTTCTGTTGTAGCTGAGTGCCTGTGGTAAAACTGGGAAGTGTCGGATTACTCAATGCCACTGCAGTCTTTTTAAACGTACTTCATCTCAGCTGAAGTATCCAAATGGTAACAGGTTATAGCAAAACCATATCAAAAAAGAGTAAATTGTGCAGACAAAATACTAGTAATAATATGGCTGTAATTGAGCTTGATTTCTCTCCCCACAGATTTTATTTTATCTAAAATATTATCAAATTTGTTTTAAGAAATTAGTTCTTAAACCCCTCATCTTTTTTTGAATTTGTTTATAGCACATACAGTTTACATATTGAAAGGTAAGGTGAATAAGCCAAAATTCTTGTTGGAGTCTCATGTGGATTTCCATTTTCAGATCATTTTCAGAAGATACTGAAGTTGAGCTTTGTCAATATTCTCCTCTTTCCTTGAACTTAGATGATGAAGCCTGATATTCCCAAGAATTTTATCCATTATAAAGTCAGCATTATGAGAAATCTTCCTCAGGTTATGATTGGTCCACCTTCCTCCCACCTCATTTCTTAAATTGGTGTGCTCGAATTTTTGTTTGTCTGTTGTTTGACTTTGCAAGTCTTACCCTTGGTCTTTATGTGGGGCAGGCCAATGAATAATCATGTGTTGGGGGAAGGAAAGAATAAACGGCCCCTGGAGGTTGGAATGGCCAGTGCACAGAGCTGTGCACCTGCAGAAATTACAAGTGCTCTGTTTAGTGCAGGGATTCTCACACTTGACTGCACAGTGCAATTATTCGGGGAGTTTTAAAAAACAACAGTGATGCCTGGATCATACCTCCTGAGACTACGATTTCATTGGTCTGGGGTACATCCTAGGCACAGGAGGTTTTCAAATCTCCTGGGTGTTCTGACCTGGGAAGGGGCTGAAGAACCAGTGATTTAGAGAACGTGAGCATCACCGGCATGTATTTAATGCAGGTTTCAGCTGATTCAGGTCAAATGCGGCTTCTGCTGTTTTAACTCTAAAAACACCATAGGTGCTCTCGTATTCCCTCACTTTGGATCATTAGGAAAATTCCTGTTGCTTAATGTTTTTCTAAGAAATATGAGCTTTTGCTTTTCAGTGACGAAGACAAGCCTCCTGATCAACCTCACAAGGAGGAATCTTATCTTAATCTCAGGTAGGGCTGTTTGGGGGCCGCATCAAGAAGGTTGGACAGAATTCCTTGAAGAATAAACGCTTGGCCTGTTAATCTTCAACCACTAACACCCACAGAGGAGGGTTGTCATTGGCTTGTAGCCAGCTATTGATAAAGTCCATAGTGTTTAATACCATCTATTGTCCCCGGGAGGGTATTGATACTCCCTTTCCACCCACTTTTCTCCTCTGCTTGTTTGTCCGCCTACACTTGTCACGACTACCTGTTACATAGAGAAAGCAGTGCACATGCGCTCACAGGCGTGGACAAAGAAGGAAGTCTAAATAAGGAAAGGAGCTTTGGTATTGCCTGAACTCTAGGCTTCAGAAAAGATCGAAACCAAGTTTGTCCTTTTGCATGACATAGAGGGGAATTTGCACAAGTGGTAAAATGAACACTAACAGTAAGGTGCAGAAGGTTATTTGTCTTGGACTTCATCTTTTTATTAAGAATTTTCCAAACCTGACCAAGTAGTTCTCTTAAGAACTTCATAGTTCAAAAATGTCACCATGCTAAAGTTAAAATCATGGCAAAAACTCAATGGTTTCAGGAAGGGTGTTTGTAGTAGCAATTTTAGGTGGAATTTATAGGCAGGTCACAGTAACCACTTCAGCAGAATTTGGAAGGCAAAATTAATAGCTATTGATAAGTTCCTGGATGATAATGCAACATAAATTAGATTTAGTTACTGTGAATGTTCTTTATGAACTCCCTTTAAATTGGCCTCCTGGATTGTCCAGCCATGGGATTTTGATTTAGGAAAAGAGTTCAGGGACATCTGGAGCTGTGGCACTATAATGACATCAGACATGAGGAGGTTCAACTGTAGAGTCTGGTGTCCAGGTGCCTGGAGGAGCAGGTGGGTGCTCAGCGGGAAAGCATGGCATCCATCAAGGACAAGGAATCTCAGAATATGTCACCATTTGCTTTTCAGCAGGGGCATTCCCCCCTCTTTCCACTGGAAAAACACATAAGTATTTCAAATAGTCTCACAGACACTAACACACAGTCAATCCCCCTGAGTTTACCAAAATAACCACATGCAATCCATCTGAATTCCCACAGAAGAGCTATTTTATGCATGATTATAAGTGGATTCCAGAGTGACAAATGTCATGAGCGGCAGAGTTAGTGTCACATTGAGTGTGTTTAGTATGGTACTTATTAGCTCACTATCTTCAGGGAGACCCCTAAACAAAGCTAGGAAATGCACGTGGTCAATATTTACATTCGCTAGACACATTGGGGTGGTTTGGAATCATTTCCAACAACAGCTGTGCAAACGGTTGATGTTGTGGTACATTCTCAGACTTAACTCTCCATTTGGCAATTCCTACATATGTCCAAACACTGAAAATATTTTCGCTTTTGATATGTAGGAGAATCCAATTTGGGATTTAAATGTCAAGTGAAGAGAAATCGTCCATTCTCCTGCTTTCCGTTTCGCATGCTACTTTGTTTTCCTCCCGCGAGGTCCTTCTCAGTGACAACGCACACTGCCGTGACTTCCCCTCGAGAAATTCCCAGAGCCAGCTCTTTTGTGCTGTCATAAACATAAGGGGTGAGGCACTGGCTGGAAATGTAAACTTGGATCAAGCTTCCAAAACACAACAGAACAATTGGTGGTCTTGTCGGGTCCAGTCCTTTAATTGGAAAAAACCATAGCCTTGACTCGGCTGTACTGTTTATAAGGCTCATCCCCACATATAAACGATTTTTAAAAATTATGGGAGACCCACGTTTATAAATGCAATGAGTCTTTGTTTAAAAAAAAAAAAGCAATTTATCTGTCTCTTGAATTGTTAACCTTTTTCTTTTTCCTCTTTCCAGCCCAAAGCAAACCAAGGCAGTTTAATCTTTGTTTTCCCTTCTTTTTAGCAGTGGAGTTCCGCACATTTGGGAAAATTGCAGGAGTCAGCACATTGGGAGGGCAATGGGTAAGTCTCACCCTGGGAAAACCACCTTCGTGATCATGGGATCTCCCTGGCCAGGTACGTACAGTTGGGTCTTGTAATTGAAGGTGAGCCACAGGGAAATTGAAGGCAAAGACATCTTCATGGAACTTTAAGTCACTCTGGGGAGAGTGTAATGTTAGATCAGTTAAGTTGCTTTGTGAGCCTCGACTCTTGGAAAATGTGTGCTTGTGAGTCATGGGGCAAGGGGGACGTGCACATGCACACACACGGGCAAACACACATGCAGTTGCCAAAACTTGACTCTGTTTTATTAAAAAAGGATTTTCACCTGGGCTCTGTGCACATTACTTGTACCTTGCAAATTAAGGGACGTGGAGGATCTTTGGTTTACGGGGTGAAAAACCCTACTGGCAGGATGGCCATCCATAAAGCGGCATAATGAAGGGGCCAAGGAGGGACAACTGAAATCAGGCTCCATCTGAAGACAACTATAACTTGGGCAATGTACTGAGTAACACCCACTGGGACTGCCATCAGAGAAGAAAGAAAACAGCACACTCCAGGGACAGAAAATGCCGTTTGGAGACAGGACTGATGCAGGCCTCTCCAACTTGGAAAAGTCCCTCTGCCCAGTTTTGCTGCCATAGTGAAAAAGGACAAAGGTAAATATACAAGGTCACCCACTTTTCCCTGCATGTGTTCTCACTGTAACAACCCCATGGCTGCACACATGTGTGAATGAATACACACACGTGTGCATGGACACACACAAACACAGAGAGCTCAAAATGATTTCTTGACAGTTCTTCCAGCTGAGCAGTAGAACCAGAAACAGGGGCACATATCCAGGCTGCATTTCATACAGGCTATTCCAGCTGTTTGCCTGAGTTGATTTGCCTCTCCTTTCATGCTTGCCTCTGGTAACTAACTTACACACATTCTAAACAAAAAAAAAATGTCATTTTTAAGTGTATAACAAATGATAATACGATTGTTAACTTGTCCAGTTTGGGCTATACATACGGTCATAGAAAGTAAATCAGGTCCTAGAAAGACAATGATGTGTATATTTTTTTATCATTTTGGAGGAAAGTCATTGTGGGAACTTAAATATTTCTTTGATCTTCTACTTTTCATTTTGTCACCATTGAAGTGGAAACCAATCACTGGGTGTGGTAGGTACCTTCTGACATGGGTCCCCATGATTTCACCTCCCGTGTAATCACTTCCTCTGAAATCACCTCTTCTTGAGTGTGGACTGGACGTAGTTACAAGCCTCTAATAAACAAAGTTTGGAAAAAGTGCCAAGATGTCACTTCCGAGATGGTTATAAGAGACTGACATCCCTCTTAGTTGCACTCTCTCTTGCTTTCTCACGTGCTCACACTGATGGAGCAAAATGCTACGTGTGAGCTGCCTGATGAAGAGGCCCATATGGCAAGAAAATGCAGGAGGCCTCTAGCTAACAGCTTGTGAGGAGCTGAACCCTCAGCCCACTACTGGCAAGGAACTGACCCTGCCAACAAGCCTGTGAGTGAGTGTGCAGTGGAACCGTCTCTGCCAAGTTTTGAGATGACTGAAGCCCAGCTGACACCTTCATAGCTGTCTTGTGAGATAAGCAGTGATGATTCCTGACCCACAGATACTGTGAGATAATAAAAGCTGTTGCTTAGGCCATCAAATTTGGGGGTAATTTGTTACACAGCAATCAGTAGCCGATACACCATTCTAAAAACAGTTTCCATCATTCACTGGTAGACTGAATTTTTTTTAAAGTAAGCACACACACTTGTACAAATTATTACAAGTTTCCTTCCACATTTTTTCTTGGGGATGGAAGTATTATTTTTAATCTCACCACTTTTCTTTTTCTAAAAGTATCTGTTAGATTAACTGTAATTAAAATGGTAAGAATGTTCCCAATGAAATAAGACTCTTTATACCAACTGAATTCTGTCTTTTCTCTACTAACAACTTGAATTTGATATTTTAACTACCTATGTTGAATTCATTTACAAGTAAATTGTGATTTTAGCCCAGTTTTGTTTATTCTTTTTAGCAACAAATAGATAATCACGATAAATAATGAGTGATTATTGCCTTTTTTGCACAAAACTAATTCCATAAACATTTATTAGGTAGTTAATTCTATTTGAATCTGTATTATACATGTTAGGGGATAATTTGGTATTTACAAACCAAACAGATGATCTTTACTTGGAATAATCTCTCAAAAATAGATGGGTCTTGGGTTTAACTAGTTTTAAGGTTCTGGCCACATACTCTTGTCCTTTGCCACCCACTAAAAAATTGTCTCCAGATGTTCAACAAATACCCAACAGAAGTGGCAATTTGGCTAGCACTGATCTAGGACTTAAGGAAATATACCCAAGACCACATCTTGGATTGTTGCCAAAATCTTTCCAACAAAAGGATGCCTGTCTCCCCACCTATAAAGTGGTGAGTGAGTTCACAATGCCTAGTTTAGGGTTATAAAAGCCATTTCTTGCAACACCCCAAACCGGTATGCGTATAACTTGTGATGAGAAACCAAGGTGTGGGAAACCTTGTCCGGTGAATAATAGCTTTTCTATACACGGGTTTAAAAACCATTGAGTATCTCATGCTCTAAGTTAAATAAGAGTGGGACACGCTGGTAGTATTTTCTCTTCTGGGAAACACCAAAAACTAAACAAAAACAGATTAAACCTTAAAACTGTCCTGTCATCAATAAATACTTGGGAACGCGCACGCTTCTGAATTTCCTGCTCCGTCACAGCACGCTCCATCAGCATCGACCAAGACAGTTGTTATGCCAACACTGGAAATGTAGATAAGTACATGCTAACACGTGAATGATAAATGTGAGAAGGATGGTTTTAATTACACTGAAGAAGTTTTCAACCGATGAGAGCTGGCTGACATCTTGAAAGATGAGATGATTCGTGATAATGTGTCTGAGACTAAGAAAGCGCAGGCTAGGCCTTGCTTTATTGATTTTTAAAAATGACTAGACTGACATATCAAAAATCCACTTATTTTATAATACATATTTTAGTGAAAAAATGCTATCTTATTTTTCGACCTGAATTTCTGAGACTGGAGCTGTACTAGGCTTCGAAAGAACTGCCTTGCTCGGAGATCCCACACTCGTCTTATTTCTGCTCTGCAAACCCAATGGTTTCACCTCAGGGGTTTCATCAAGGAGAAAAAACAGTTATGTGACCGCTGACTAAGGTTTTCTTGTAATGGGCAGTGGACAGAGAAGGGACGGATGGACAACATTAAATGCCATTTGACTTCACAGGATTCATTGCTAATATCACCTTCCTCAGAGCGTTCATATTTTTCTGGTTCTGTATGGAGACTTCTACAAGGTGTGAAATGTGGGTTTTATAGAAATCTGGGTTGTTTATGAAGACTAGGAAGCTGGTTTGCTTCCTGGTCATGAGAGCAGGCATTTCCTGCCTGGTGTGGCCACACCTTTGACAAGTCAGATGCCCAGGGAAAGCTCTGCATTTGGACACCAGCCTGGGTCCCACAAGAGAGCTTCATGCCACTCCTGGCCCTGACCCTTCGGCACGGGTGTACTCCTCTCTCCTGGGTCACTGAGACCAGCAGCAGCAGGTGGCCTGCAGTGAACACCTCTTGTCTGCCTTGTGGCATCTTATGCTCAATAGCTCCACTTTCTATAGGAGGCAGAACAGAGACATGCCTGGAACTTAAGTCGCAGTGAAGAATTCTATATAATTTGATAGAGAATCACATGATCTCTGCAAAGTAAAGGATTAACACAATGAACTTGCTTGAATTTGGGAACAACAATAACAAATCCAGCAAAAACAATAAAATCATCTTTTTTTGCAAACCATTGTCTTTTTAAAATGGTTTTTAGCTTACTCAGAAAAATAGTGAATCTGGGCCCCAAAAGAAGAACTTTTGACAGTGAAAAATACTATTAAGTTACCACCTGGCAGCCCTTAAGTAGGGGCTTCCGTGCAAAAAGGTAGTGTGGCTTGGTGGTAAAAGTAAACGTTCTGAAAACAGATCGCTTGGAAAGTTACTTAACCTCTCTGCTTATTTTCTCATCTTAAAAATTGGAATAGAAATAGTACCAGCCTCATAGGATAGTAAGGCTTAAATGAGCATGCAATAGAGATAGGATAGAATAAGTACTCAGTATATTATTTTTTATTATCAACGGAAAGTATAAAACTTTCTCTGGCCTACATGATTTGAAATGTATTTTACAAACCAATGTATTTATATGGTAAGAAATAGTGCTTTTCAAATTCTATGTTAAAGACCGTTTTTTTTCCTTCCAATCCATCAAGGACCAAAATAATAAAAATGAATTACTTCTGCAAAAAAAATAAAAATGAATTACTAGAAAAATAAAATAAACATGGGACAAAGATATATAAGACCTAAGCCTAAATTTTGGAGTCAAATGTTTCTGAGAGCTTCCTCTGAATTTCTGTACCTGTCTCTGCCACCTGGTCACACAGTTCACAGATGAACACCTGTCTGCTGACCCCACCGGGAGCCACACTGCTGTAGAAGACACCTGTTTTTCATTGGGACTGCACCTGTTTCTCTGGTGCCCGCAAATGCACCTGTTTCTCTGTTAGGGCGTGCTCCTCCTCTTGAGGAGGCAGTCCCCTCTAACACAGAGATGCCCAGACTTGGATGGGAAGCTAGATAGAAGAAGCAGAGGAGGCACAGAGTCAATTCTGGGAAATGGTGCAGACGGCAACAGCAGTGCCCTGTGTCTCCAGAAGCAATGGTAGCAGCGATACCAGAAGCAGCCTGGGAGATGTAGGCCAGGATCCTGCTGTGACTGAGGTCCACCGCCCTTGGTGGGGAGCTCCGGGGACTCTCAGATTCTCCTGGAGAGTTAGCGATCTACTTAACATTCTCTTAATGAGTTCTTTCTGCTTAAATTACTCGATAGATTTGTACTGCTTAAAACTAGGCACCATGAGTAATTCACAAGGATCTGAAAGACAGCCGAGAAGATGGGGGCTGTGTTGACATTTGGCATCTCGTTGACTCTGGCCACCCTGTGGCTGTTTACACACACATTTTGGTATTATCTCACTACTGACCCTAGCTCTGCTGACTGCTTTTTCATCTTGTTCCCTATACTATAGTCATACGTATAAAGACACCCTTCAGTGTAGTTCCAGAATCACACCGAGAATCAATGAACATTTTGTACTGACAAGTTGACATGACATGGGCCAGGAGGTAGGCCACCTGTCGCAATTCTGAAGGAAATTGGTCTTCCCAGGGTGTCTTTTTTTACTCTGGGGGAATTTATACTGGGAATTCACCCTTTTGTGGTCTTAGGCAAAAATTATAGCCCTGCAAAGCTGATTTCCCATGTGGGAGACAGTTCAAGTGACTCTAAAGGATGACAGAGGTCATTTTCTGCTCACGCCATAAAGACCTTCTTAACCTCTGAGGAGGCACAAAGTGGTGTGGGCTCTCCTCAGGGTGTGGGCCCTCCCGAGAGCAGCACAGGGCATGCGAATGCTGTCTGTCTAGACTTCTCTTAGGGAGATTTCAGATTTATAAAAGAAGGAGATTAGCTCTGAGGCTTCCTTTCCCCTTCTTAACCCTGGGAAGCTGGTTGCTGTCCTTAGAGGTTTCTTCTGGCCACTGTGGGCACTGAGCTTCCCAGCTGATCAGCTAGCCCAATCTGCATCAAAGTATTTCTTCTTGTGTGACCTCTGCCAGGAGACCAAGGATTAAAACATGAACTACCTGAGATTATGAAGGTAGGACTTGAATGGTGCTATAGATTCCATATCAAAATGCAATAATTATTAAGAGAGAAAACACCTATTATTGGGACAAAGCAAGGATCCATGTTTCCACTCAATTTTTGTCTGAGTAGATGGCTAGTTGACGGCCAAGTTCTTTTGTGAATGAGGGAGGTCAGGGCAACAGTTCTTGACCATGGCTGCATATTAAAACAACTCAAGTACCTTGAAAAAAGGTACCTTAAAAATTATCCGTGTTTAGTCCCACTTCCTAGAGTCTGATACTATAGAGAGTTTTCAATGGATAATCCCTGAAACATAGAATCCTCTCCAGTTTCTGCACATGAACCTCAAAATAACAAACTTCTTTAATTATTTTTTATTTTTTAAATTATTTTATTGTTGTTCAATTATAGTTGTCTGCATTTGCCCCCCACTACTCCCCCCATCCCAGCCAAATATTATCCTGCATCATTGTTTGAACCTTTATGCTTTAAAGTCAGGTATATATATAGTTCAAATTCCACTTATTTTTGATATATGGGAGCTTCTATTTCAATTTCCTTAAAATACATAATTCTTTAAAATAAATATTACAAAATCAAACACAGGTAACACTTTTGGTAAGCCAGGAACAAGTTAATTGATTAGTGTGAGGCACAAAACCCTGTCCACAGGAGATAGGGAGTTAATAAATATTTTATGAATTGATGAATGAAAGACTGAGAAGACAGCCTGAACATAATTTCATTTGGTAAACCTTTATGTCAAGCAGCAGAGATTTTAAATATTTAACATCTCTGCAAATTTGCTTCCCTATATAAAATTAAACTTCTTATAGATAACTGCATATTTCAACTATCTTTTTTCCAAAATTCGGAAAAGTCAATTGTCTTGTCTCAGCTCACACAGTCCCCTTGAACCTGCAACTTAATGTGATCGCCTCCTACCGAAAGACACTGCTGGATCCACACCACACCAGCGACTGTACAGATTCAAAGTGGCTTCTTTTTAATAATATGTAGACATTGTACCAAGTATCTAAAAGTTCCCTACTTACTCCATGATTATATTTTGATTATAAAAAGAGAAAGATTTAAAGATTTCAATGAATAATTTTGCTTAGTTACTTTGCAGAATTCCTATTGACTTTAAAATATTCAAAGAAAAATTAGAATAATGTAATAGTAACAGAGATAATAATTTCCTTCATGTTGCTTGTTAATTTATGTGAAGGGTTCACTTAATCATTTTTAAATTCCATAGAGATTAAAGAGATGCAATAGCAAAAGATGAATGACCTATCTTTGTCATTCTAATTCCTTGTTGTATAGGTCTGTGTAGTTGGCAAGGTAAATAACACTGAATAATGAAATAATTTTCAAAATATCATCTAGAGCCATCTCTTGGTGGGTGGCAAAAGATAGATCCTGTGATAGAGGAAATTAACAAGCCAAACAGAAAATTAATTAACATTAATGTCTAGTCTGCTATGATTTCTACATTGTTGAGCCAATCTGCAGTGCTGGTTTTTTGCTTTAAATAATTTGGAACTCTTCCTTAATTCCTGTTGATCTAATCACATGGGTACTGGAAAAATTGCTGTTTTTTAATATATCTGCAAAAGAGAAGCATTACCATTGTAACAGGTTAAACCTCCAAAAGGATATTAATCTTTCACTCTTGTTCATCATTAAAGGTTCATCCTGCTCTGTGTCTCTTCACATATGTTCTTGCATGACCTCTTGGCAGACTTTCAGGCCTGGTTCTAAAAAGGGTTTCAGCCTCGAGTGATTATAGCTTGATTCCCCTGAAGCAGACAACAGTCCACCAGCTCCCCAAAGTGCCTAACCACGAGGACAATGTGAGCATGAAAGGACTTTAGTTGTTTTTGCGGACAACATAGAATACTCCACCCCCGGGATCAGCCACATCTTTTTCAGTAAGTTCCAGGGAGCTGGCTTTCTTATGGATGGAGTATGAGGAACAGAAGACATCACACAATAACTACAATGGAAGCTGTTTATGTAGATGCCATTATATTCTGTAAATAAAATCCTTATACATGTACATATGGAACCATATAATAAACTCAAAGTGATGTTCTTCAAATAATGTCTATTTGAGCATTTAACCAAATGCCCACTGACAGCGCCTTCTCTCCCAAACCTCCATGTTTCCCAGACAGTCCACCAGAAGATGGAAGATTTAGCGGCTGCATGAGGCAGCTGTGGTTCAGAACTTAATCTCTAACCTGCAGAGCCTGGAATTGATCTTCAAATGGTTTATAACTCATTCTCAGATCGCACTCTGGCTTCCACATCTTCAAGTCCTTGAGGAATTCTCTAATGCTTAGACCTACTCACTTCCTGCAGGAACCCCATTCCTTCTGATTATCTTCCTATTGGACCACGTGGCCGTCTGTCCCAACCAAAGCACCATGCATGCAGCCAACCAAGGCGTGAGGGCGGCCAGGCTGAGCTGTTCTGACCTGTTAAATTTTGGAGGGAGTAAAATGTACTTCCCTTTTAATAGAGCCTTTGAAACCCGTGGTGTTCCTATCTTCCACCTCCTTCCTCTTCAAACTTCCTATAGCTAATCTTTTTTTTCCAAGCTGGACAACTTAGAGCTTATTCATCAGTCTGCTGAACTGGTCCGTTTGCAGAAGCACAGATATTATCCAAAACTTTTCTCATATCCTTTTCTTCAACTGTTGTGTCTTGCCGAATCAAAGCAGCTGAATTTGATACAAGTTCAATGTCATTTCCTTCAAGAATTAACTCATCTTTCTGGGTTTGAGATACTGAACAAACAACGTCTGACTTCGTCCCAACCATGCGGATATATTTTTTGCCCAAGAAATTTCTAATTTCAAAGAGAACCATTCTCTTGAAAAATCATGTTGATGGGGAAAGTGAGTGTCCATGAACCTCATCTTGTAACAGAAGCCCAGTGTGGCCCCCTTGATCACCTTCTGTGACTGTAGACTGCGCAAAATAGGTGGCCGGTGCCTTTCTATTTCCCCACCATTTGTCAACCCAGAGCCTCTTATTTTTCTTTCTAAAGGGGCTGAGCTCTACTTTGATGTTTGAAGTCTCTCCACAGGGTGCCTCTGGGGCCCTGCACTACAGCTGTGAGAGTGCTGTTGACATTCTCTGGGATGTCAACAGTCTGATGATTGAGAATGGTTTTCATCCGCACGGTAGATGCCTGTCCCAGGTATTCTTGATGCCTCTTGGCTGACCTGGGCTACACCAGCCCCAAGAAGTAAAAGCAGAACCTAGGATCCCCACCAGAAACCAGAAAGTGTCAATCCTTTCAAAAAGCTTCCCAGGTGATTCTAATGTGAGGCCAAGACATGGCCCCCAAGCACCTCTGCTTCCCGTATTCATCCCTCCTGTAATCGTCTCCCTTCAGGTATGGGCCAGGCCTGATGACTGCCTTCTGAGAAACAGAATTTAGGGAAAGTGATGGGATGCAGCTTCTAAGATTAGTTATAAAAGCATGAGTGACTTCTGTCTTGTCACTCTGTCTTTCCTTCTAGGCCTGCTCACTCTTATGAGAAGCCCATATGGCAAGAAACTGAGGTCAGCCTCCAGCCCATAGCCAGTGAGGCACTGAGGCCTGCAGGCCAACAACCCACAATGAACTGACTACAATCAAGAACCATGTGAGCAAGGTGGGACGTGGCTGTGTCTCCAGCTGAGCTCAGCTGACCACGGTACCAGCTGACGCTTTGACTGCAGTTTTGTGAGGGATCCTGAAGCTTAAAAACTCAGCTAACCTGTGCCAGGACCCTGACCCCAGAGAAAGTGAAAGAAAAAGTATGTATTTTTCATCTTTACTTGACAAATATAAGAAGTGTATATATTTAAGGCATTCAACATGATGTTTTAATATACCAATACATTGTGAAATAATTACCACTATTAACCTAGTTAACATATCTCTCCCCTCTCCTAGTCATGATATTTTCTTTTCTTGTGGTGTAAACACTTAAGGTCAACTCAGTGTGTACTGTTTTAAGTCAGTAGGTCTTGGGGTAATTTGTCACACAGCAATAGATAACTAAAACACATAGTCACTAGTGATAAATGCTATGGGAAAATATAAAGTATAAAAGGGCTCTAGAAAGTGATGGGAATGGGAGTGAAGGAAATAACTGAAACTATAAATAGTGTTACCAAGGAAGGCCTCACTGAGAAGGTGCCATTAAATAGAGACTTGAGTGAGACACCTGCAGGGAGATCCTTCCAGACACAGGGGTACAGATGTGCAATGGGGTAGAAGGAAAGATTCTCATGGGTTGACCATACGTTGAGTGCTTTACTTGTATTTTCTCAGGCTACTCACACAGAAGCCTAAGAGATAGACATGAGATTATATCCATTTTGAGATGAAGGCCATCAGGCTTAATACCCCAAGAATATACTACCATAAGAATTGGGGATGGGCACTAAACACAAGGCAGTTGAGTCCATGTCTATGCCAGAGAATGAGTATTAGTTTCCTATTGCTGTTGTAAGAAATTGCCACAGACTTAGGGGCTTAAATAATGCAAATTTATTATCTGACAGTCTTGTAGGTCAGAAGTTCACATGATTTCTCACAAGGTGAAGATGAAGGTGTTGGCAGGGCTGCATTCCTTTCTGGAGGTTCTAGGGGAAATCCATTTCTTTGCTTGTTTAGGTTGTTCACAGAATTCACTTCTTCAGGGGCGTAGGACTTTGTTCTATACAATAGGTTGGAGGTTCCAGCATAATTATGATTATTAAGAGACGATCAAGCATTTTATTTTAGGTGTTATTTCCAAAACTTTTCATTTTTAGTTTAAAATATCAAGAAATTTCCTCTAGCCATTCTGCTTGCTTCATTTTCCTCTTGTTATCTCTTAGCAAAGAAGTCCAATGTGGCCAGGTTACCAGAGAGGAATTCTGATTAAGCGTCTCACATTATATTGGCATAGCCTAGTGTTAGTGATAATATTTGACCCTTTGGGAAGCTGAGTTTGTTTCACTTTTGGATGAGCTTTTCAGCGGAGGAGGATGCTGAAACGGGCCACCCTGCCACACTGAACAGGAATGTGCCTCTGAAGCAGCTGGATGGGATAGGAATGAGCAACAGGAAGGTGAGCAACCTTGAGTAGGAATTGCAGGCGGGGGGTGCTGCTGTGCAGCAGAAAGGAACCTCAGCTCCCTCAGAGTGCAGGTGGGGAGCCATGTGCTTACTTACCTGATGCAAAGGGAACCTCTCCCCTCACTCTCTTCATCATGCCCAAGGTCAGGCTGATGTGGCTGCGCATTCCCATCTAGGAAAGCCGCTGGGGGGCTCCAGCATTTTCTGGTACGTGCCTGTCAGTGTGTGTTGAGGGAAGGAACTTCTGTATGGTGGTGTGTACACACTTCACAGACATCTAGATTGGCTCTAATCCCTACGTGTTATATACGGCAGAAAGTTTACACAGTGACCTGCTCTACTAAAATATCCCAAAGGCGCTGCCAAGTGGCAGACCGTCCACTCTAAATTACATCTCATTGTATCTGCTCTCTTGTTCCAGTGCCAATAAGTAGTAAAAACCCCAGAGTGGAAAGCCATTAAAGGGCTGAGAAAATCCCTAATAATTAAGGATTTCCAGTATTAATCTTTTCCACTTGGAGCATGTGCTTTCCAGTCATCGTTCCAGTTATTTTAGGGCCCATTTTTATTTAAGAAGAAGGAGTGTTGATATCTTTTCTTTTACCAGGGAGTATAGAGTTCTGTTCACATAAATCAAGGCAGAAATTTGACGAGTGCCAGGCTAGTTTGATCAGCATGGACTTGGTTTTAAAAACATTTACATGGGAACCTTGGAGAGTGGTGGATGTGATCTCACTTTGATGACGAAATTCTCCTTACTGCCCGCCACTGTTTCTCTGCTGCTCTTACTGTCTCTGGAAGCCCCGTCACTGATCTTCCATGGCCAGTGAGGGCAGGCCCACTGCTGTGCTGTGCGCTAGTCTCAGGGCTGGGCGTTGAGGACTCAGAAGCGATTACAATGGACAAAATTATAGGATTAGCCCTCAGGTCTTCTGGGGACTGGGGGAGGAACAAACCTTGGCAGAAATAAAGGATCAAAAATATCATAGAGCAAGTAGAGAAACTTGATGAGAGAAGCCAGAATGCGGAAATGTAGCCAAAGAACATGGGTTACATTTCAGTTGGACCAAATCAGTAAATTTGGCAGAACCAGTAGGTCTTTATTTCTTATCACAATCAGACTTAAAAAAGATATTAAAGAAAATATTTCCACTATGAGAAATAGAAAGCCACCTTAAACTAGCCTTCAGGTAAGATGGAATCTCCTGGCTGATGTAACTAAAATGTTCTGGTGGTGGCTCACTTTAGGCTGGCCAAATTCAGGTGTTCTGTGAATGGTCTCAGAGAACTGACTTTTCTCCCAGGCCTTGGCTCTGATTTCTACAGTGTTGTTTTCATCCACTGAAGGATTCTCTTTGTGTGATGGGAAGGATTAACATTTTAAACTCATGACGTCCTAATAATTCCAAATCTCCTCAGTAAGGAAACCATCTCTAGCTCCAAGCATCCATTCCAGTCCCCAGAAGGCATCTAGTGGGGGAGCAGGCATCATTTGTCCAGCTTCTGTGGAAGGGGTGGAAGCCCCTGATTGACAGCTCCATCCCACTCCCATGAGTGGGGATGAGCAGGTCCCAAGAGGAAGGATCCAAGGAGGGCAAATAGGAACCACAGCTCCCCCCTGGAGGCCTGCAGGAGATCCTGGTCCCACAGCGGGAGAGACCACCTAGAAAGGAAATGGGAGGTGACCTGGATATAGAACGAGGGCATTCCCTGGAGTGCAGCCTCTCAGAGAACCAAAGGGAGAAACATTTGAATTGGCATTAGATTTATTAGAGAGATGCAGAAGCAAAGGTGAATCTGCAACTGTAACTCCTACACTGCATAAAGCTCAACTCTCCATCAGCACTTCAGAAATCTATGGAGGAAGCCCAGAATTGATGACAGGCCTTGAAATCTCAAAATATCTTCTCTCCTAAACCCTCACATCCTCACTCAGCATTTTGCTTACCCTGTTCTTGGTTTCCGGGTCTCTCTCTCCCTTCTCCCTCCCCACCATGCCCCCACCCCCCCAATACATTCTCTCTTTAAAATAGCTCTTTGAAAACAATACA
Organism: Desmodus rotundus; assembly: GCF_022682495.2. Lineage (NCBI taxonomy): Eukaryota > Metazoa > Chordata > Mammalia > Chiroptera > Phyllostomidae > Desmodus > Desmodus rotundus. The sequence goes on along the minus strand of NC_071387.1, from coordinate 188,358,160 downwards.
CAATAGTACTATTTGGGGAGGACAATTACTTTCAATCCACTTTTACTTAGAGCTGTTTTCACCATAATTGTTGCTGAGATGAAATACCGATCTTTCCATGTTGAGAAAATTAAAAGTGCCTCAAGGGTCAGAGAAAACAATCCTCTAAATACCAGCTTCAGGGAAAATGCCCACATAAATTGACTGCTCCCTTCCTGACACCACAACATGTAATTCTCTAGTTTTCCCAGAAGAATAGATCTCCTACCCATTCTTATTATCTTCAAAGACACCAGCAGTGGGACCCTCAGCCCAGAAGGCCCACAGTGGCCAAACGTTTCTTACAAGCAAACAATTGTGTGGATTTCTTTTTCTAAGGCAAAAGCTACACGACCAAATATGTTATGGGAGAAAAGGTTCCCTTTTCCCAGAAATGGTGCACAAATGGGACAAATGCAGGTCTTCTTTCAGTTATACAGGGCACGGTGGTAATTCTTTGTCATATGTGGGCACAACGGCGAGCGGCAAAACAGCAATTATAAGGTGAGTGACGTCGGTAAGTGCTGCTAAGACAAGATGTTTTCCTAACCATTTGTGGAATTATTAAATGACTGAGTTCAAGGTCTAATATATGGTATGCCTTATCAGAGAAAACCAGTAGTACATTTACAAGTTAGAAATATGTATTTATGGATACATGAGTATACACATACATGCATGTACTCATGCACATAGCCACATGTGATCAGAAATGTCCAGATGTCAATTTAATGAGAAATGGTTCCTGTATTTGTAACTTTATCTGTGGCTAATCTGTTCTGTAGGAAAGACCCAATTTTTGTCTAAATCTAACCTGAGAGTTCAGTTAGAAACATTAGAAAGATGCATTATGGTAAGAAAATATATTCAGAGTGTGGTAAGGCATAGAGAAACACATATTTTCCACTTCACGTATAAATCACATTTAAGTCTTACTTAAGTTGAAGATCCTGTAAATTTAAATCTGTACCTTCCTGGATAAACTTACAGTACAAACTGTGCACTAAAGCCCCTTCTCTCAGACCTGCAACCTCTCATACCCTTCCCTTTCTGAAGGCAGGTGGCGTGAGTTATTAACATGTAGCTTTGAAGTGAGGGTGCTGTTTATCAACTCAATGACTTCACTCAGGTTCCTCTCTCTGGAAGGACCTGGCCATCAGCTCTGCCCTTCTCCTGAATATCCTGCAAGACTTAACTCAAGTCTACCTCCTACAGAAAGCCTTTCTGGACAGTCACCCAGTCTAAGGAAGACGGTGATTGGTCCCATAGACTGATCGCCTGGACCAATCACAGCAGTGATTGATTCCTTGTTGTTCAACTCCAGCAGAGCACCTGCATACCTTCAGTAATGTTGATGTTGCTTCCCCAGACGGCCCTCTGTGGTGGGCAGAATAACTGCCCTCAAAATATCCACAGGCCGGCCCCTGGGACCTGTGAATGTGACATTTCATGGCAAGAGGATTTTGCAGATGGAATATGCACATTCACAAATGTCTGATAGTCTCCAAATATTCCAAACTGTCTATAATTGGATGTTGATCTATATGTTCTGATTTTCTTACTACCTGAGAAGAACTGAGTTCTAGTGATGAAGATCATCACTCTATGAGTCATTCACAAACTGTGCGACAGGCTTTCCATACCTGGCACTATTGAAATTTTGAGCACAATAACCTAGGCAGCATCCCAAGATTATACCCACTAGATACTAATAAAACTTTCAGTTATGACAACCAAAAACGTCCCAGACACTGCCCAACATGCCCCGTGGGGCAAGATCACCCCAGGTGAAGGATCTCTGAATCGGGGTACATATGCTTCCATGTGTCACTGGCAGGATGGAATGAAAGAAGGCTAAGAAGCTCCTGGAATGGCCTAGGCCCAGCAGTTGCCTGTGCACTGTGCCTCTAGTCCTGGTGGAGACACTGGGACCGTCACGGACCCCACCCCTCCCCTTCTTGAGTCACTGTACCATCTACTCAACACTGGGGCATATTGGTTTCTATGACTTCTGCTCAGCACCTGACCATGCTGACTGGCTTTCAAAACCTAACTTTAAATGACACTGATGAGGAAGAAGAAGAAAAGGCTCCGTGGTATATTTTTTAAATCCCAGCATATTAAAAAGACATTATATATGGAAATATTTATTAAGCTATGTTAGTGGAAATTTTACTGCACTATGTTGTGTATTAATCATACTCTAGTTCATAGCCATAAGACAATATTTTATACATTAAGTTTCTGGTGATCCACCATATACCCATAAGTATAGTAAGGATGGATCTATAAAACAATCCCCTAGATAATTTAAAAGTAAAAAAATAGTAAAATCTGAAAAATAGTTCTACTTAATTTTGATCAAAAGGGTAATCAGGCTAAAGAATGAAAATGATGTAGCTCTTTTAAAAAGAAAGAAAACAAATGATAAACAAAAAGCTAACACTTGGCAGAGGTATCTTGCTCCCTTTTGAATTGGCTGTTGGAAGTTACTAAAGGCAAAGTCGTACAAATGTTACATTAGATAATTCCCTCCAAAGCATCTTTGCAAATGAAACTAACAGACATGTGAGGGGATGGCCTGTCCTGTATGAACACAAGTACTTCCTCATAAATGCCCTCAGAGACCCCTACAATTCTCAGACCCCTTGAAACTACCCACTGTAGAAAGGCTTAGGCTGCAAAACCAGTGGTTTTCTCCGAAAAGCCCTTCTTTCATCCCATGAATCCCCAAAAAGAACACCTTTCCTGACCAAAATGCTGGCTACATGGTTTAGTGTAGAATAATCCTTTATCTTTGCCATCAGTGATGATGTGTCATTTCTGATCATTTCAACTGAGTGTCTGACTCATCTTCAACAAGTTTTATATATATATTTATATAGAGATTTATTTATATATATATATATATATATATATCCTTCATTTTTCATCTTCTAATAGCCCTAAGGGTGCAATTTGCTATAGTTCTCTCAGAGTGTAGTCGAATTTCAATAAGAAAATAGAAATAAAATAGGTCCGGAATACGAAGCCATGAGCTGGGAAAGAAATCCAAGCTGCCATATTGATGAGCACTGCGCTTTCTCGAGCCCGTGTGCCAGCTGGAACCACTGTTTACCTTGTCTGTTTCTATTTCTCTAGTTTATGGCTTTTGGTCCTTGAAACAGAAACACTTAGAATATATGCATCAAATAATTATATATGTATACAGACATACATCAGAAATTGTACATTATATATTAAAACCCACCCTTAGCAAGCCATGTTTGAATGTGTCTGTTAGTAGTTAAAAACATTCAGAACTTTATTGGAGGAGAAAGGAAATCATCCATTTCTGCATAAGTAAAACTAAGCTCGAATATGTTTTCTGGTCATAATCCAGTTGTGTTGGTTTTTCACTTTGCCTTGGTTCAAAAGGAAATATTCATTACTTTTACCAACTTTGCTAATCACTTTAAATAGCTCCTCGCTTCTAGAACATGCTTTTTAAACTGTGTTCCTAAGAGCTCCAGGGTTCCACGGACCTCTGTCAGGGGCTGCCTGTGGAACGAAGGAGAACCTTCATAGCTGGTTCAGGAGTTCTTCTCTGTCCAGTAGTGCAGCTTTGAATCAATCTGAATAACAAATGGAATATTTATATTCTTTAGATTTTCATTTCAAAGAAATTTCAAAGAAGGATCCACCACTAGAACCAAGAGTTATCAGAGCTTTCAAACCCTGGGGAATGACAGCTGGGACCAGAGAATGTGAATTCATTTCACTAAAATCTTCTTCAACCTGAGTCCATTTTAAGCCTGATTTTAGGAGTGGATGAAAGAGGAGGAAAGGGGGAGCGAAAAAGGAGAAGCGGGAGAGTTTTAAAAAACAGAATTTACAGAATGTGAGTGGAACAAAGCATATGCTTCTTCCATCACTAAGTTCTGTGGCAAATGGCAAAGGAAGCCTCGTGGATCCGGCTGGGGTTTGCAGAGCATCAGGGCTGGCAGACATGCCGGGGCACCAGGAGATACTGGAAGAAAATGGTCCTGAGCTGGCAGAGCAGTGGAGGGAGTCGCTGGGATTCCCAGGGATGTTCAGGGAGAGGAAAAGAATCCCAGAAATGTTGTGGGCCTGCCTGCGGAGACAGAGGACAGATGCTGGTGGAGTTCAGGCGGATGTGCATTTTGCTTAACATAAAGGTGCAGGCATGGGTCCCCTACAGAAGGCAGGCAGGTAATGCCTATCTAAGCTTTCAGGAGGGGGTCACCCCCCCGAAAGAGCTGTGAAGGAATGAGATCCCTGTTCACCCACAGGCTGATATACATAGAAAACAAACATTGAACTGTGCAACAAATTTGAGTGGAGAGTCTCAACGGATTAAGGTATAAACTTGAAACACATTTCTCCCATAACTTACTAATGGTGTTCTTTTTACCGAATATAGCACACACCCTGCTGAGGCCTCATTTTTAGTAGTTTTCAGCTGTGAAGATTTTTCTAGGCCCATTTGTATCCCAGTCTCATATTCAATTCAAAGCCTTTCCCACCTGTCACATATGTGTCTCAAGCAGCTCGCAGAGCGGTGGGTCTGTGGTCTCTGCTCTCCCTCCCAGGAAACCCCAGATGGAGTTCATCACTCAGACCCGAAGGCACATCCCCCTCTGATTGTCCAAAGTGCCTCACCACCTTTTCCAAACACACGCAGACACACACACACAGTTTGGGTTCTTTTAAACTCAGAATCCATGATTCTGCTCTTCCTCTATGTTTGATAATACACATGAATTTTTTATATTCATGATTTTTTAATAGACTTGGGCAACTTGGTTGGGATAACTCCTAGAAACAATTTACGTTTTAGAACAAACGTATAAAATAGAAATGCAACGTGCAGGTTAAGAGCATGGGCTCTGGGGCCACGTTGTCCAGTTGTAACGTGTCGGTTTGAGGGAAAAGTCACTGAGCCTCTCAGGCCTCAGTTTCCTTATCTGCAACCTGGGAGTAGTGACTGCACACAATTCAGAGGATTGTTGTAAGGATTAAATACTTTTTATTATTATTATCATCACTTTTTAATTGTTGTTCAAGGACAGTTTTCTGCCTTTCCCCCCTACCCCAGCCCAATACCCCAGCCCTCCCTACCTTTCTCCCATTTCCACCCTCTCCCCATTAATGTCCATGTGTCCTTCATAATTGTTCCTGCAAACCCTTCACCCTTTTCCCCTGAAATTCCCTCCCCTCTGGTCACTGTCAGTTGTTTGTTTGTTTTGTTGATTAGTTTCCTGTTAAAGGTAATTTTAAAAGTGTTTTGAACAGTGGTTGGCATTCTGAAGTGTTGCCTATCATTATTATTACATTTTAAGTGTCAATATTAGACACTATAATCTCCGCTGGGTTTGAACCCGGTTATTACTACATTTAAGATGATGGGCAAATCTTTATCACCTCTTTGGCTCAGCAGTGTTCTGATAGGTAAATGAGAGGGGTGAATGATCTCTTTGTTCCTCCTTTGGTTAAAGGTTTACAGACCATGGCTGGGGCAGTGGAAAAAGGGGCCACTCATACATGATATCAGGGGAATAAAAACCGGTGAAACCTTTTTGGAAGGGTACGTTGTAACATTGTTTACAATTTAATGTGTGCATGCTTTTAGTTTCAGGAATTTTTATTTTTTGTGATTCATCCTACAAAAATACTTGTATACATGCAAAAAGATAAATATGCAAGAATATGTATTGAAGCACTGCTTGTAAAGACCCAAAACATGCATTCATCAGGAAATGGTTAACTATGATAAATAATACTACCTTAACTTACAGTAATTAAAAAGGAGTTTGATACGGAAGTAAACAGCCAAGTGAAAAAAATCACAAGTTGTAAAGCAGTGTGTATATTATGACCTCATCATTTAAAAAAAAGGGATAAGGAAGAAAAAATGAACGAAAGTAATAAAAATGCATGTGTGTCTTAGCAAATGCATAGACTATGAGTTAAAAAACTATTGGGTGGAATTACCAGTGCTTTATCTTTCTGTGTCATATTTTAGCAGCATGGCTGTGGGCAAACTATTAAGAATCTCTGAATCTTAGTTCCCTTAACTGTCAAATGGATAATACTGAATCTTCCTTATGATTGTAAGGGTTAAGTAAGATGGCAGATTTAAATTCCTTGCCCCAAAGCTAGGCATACTGTACATGTTTCACAAATGTCAGGTCTCTTCCGTCCACTCCCTGGTAAACTGTTTATCTTAAAAAAAGTAGAAATAAAATTTCTTGACAATGATTTCCATTTACCTCTATGAGCAATTCAAATTTAATATTAGAAGACAAATTTTTGATAACTCTTAAATGCATAATTTTTCCTAGTATCATTTTTGTTTTAGATGGAATAAAAATGCATGTAACTTAAGGTGGGGAAAAGTGGTTAACTACTTGTAGTGTTTTGTAGTTGGCTGGCCTGTCAGGACAAAGAATATACATAATTTTTGTGTCCCAACCCATTTATAATCCAGTAATGCAGTATAAAGTAAGACTGTTATTTCACTGTAAATGTTTATATATACATTTGCATAAACTTATGTAAATAAATACATATATAGATAAAACTTCTTCTTACCTTAATAGTGGTAATCTTTAAGATGCAAAATTACAGGCAAAATTCGTTCTGTTTTTTGAACTCCTCTATATTTTATATATTTTAAAAACTTGAAGTATGTATTTTGAAATAAAAATGCATAAAAATGCTGCAAATTTTTTACTTACTTACATCTAAACTATGTAGAATTCAGCAATAATAAAAAATAAACCAAGGTCTTCGATAATAATTTTGTTTTTATTTTCTATTAAAATTATGGGGGCAAACTATCAAGCTAAGTGTTTTCCTAATTTGGATGAGGTCAACTGAACTCTGTCAAGGAAGTGAGAACAATGGATTTTGACTTGTTTCTAATATTAGGAAATGCACTGGTCTTATCACAACAGTGGACAAGTACCCTGGTTTCACTGCAAACAGTTAAACACAACATTAGTCACGAAGTTGATAAGTATAATTTGAGAAGAAGATCTGCCTTTTGAGACTTGTCTGGATCTGTTATGATCAGATTAACTAGAGTATTTGTGAGAAACAAATAACTATCAAGGTGCCTACTCCAGATAGACCTCAACTCAAAAATGTGGGAAAATTAACATAATGGGCAATTCTTCTAAGAAGTGGGGGCAGTTTGTTGCTGGTTTTGTCTAGAATGACCTACTTCATGCTGAAAGCACCAATATGTAGCAGGTGGATAAGCATGTGGGAAAAAATATAGTATTATGCTCTTAGCATGTTCAAATTCAAAAGGATTAAAAAGGTCATCCAGCTTAATGTCTCTTTTATAGAAAAACACCTGATTTAAAGCGGAACTTTTTCTTGAACTTGAACCTGAACCAGATATCCCAGAGTCAAACTTCTTCCTTTTTTCCTTTCCACTAAAGCATGCTAATATAATTAACATTCACGGAAGGTCACATGGCCAACAGGCCGAAGTTTACCTACGCAGATTCCAAATCCTATTGAATGGGATAGTTAACACGGGTAACAGGATGTTTATTAAAAAAATGCTTCTGGCATTTGGTTTTTTCATGTGTAAGTTGACCTATTCATTACAGTCAACCCTTAAATATACACTTATGAGGACAAACACTTGCGAGTGTTGCATGTCTAAATGAGCCTAGCACACCTGGGCTCCCTATAAATATTTGTCAGATAAATTGATAACAGATGGTTATTTGCTATATGGATTTCACAGCTCTTTTACCTCTCTCTCTTATTTCTGCTTCATATTCTGGTGCCAGAACCATTTCTCTCTAAAAGCAGAAAGATGAAATCAGAGTAAGGAGTCTCCCAAGTGGTCCAGTTTATCTTATTGAATATTTTGGTCCAATGGCTTGGCAGAGAGGAATTTAGTAAATGTTGATGAAAACAATCTGTTACATCTTTGTCACTGTTCATTAAGAGAGCTGAAAGGATCAAATACCTGTACATCATTCAAGAAGAGAGCTAATGCTACAGATAATGTGAAATTTAGAGTTGTGTCCTTAACAGATTCAAGCTCCATACAGCTGCCACATTGATTTTCCTAAAACCATCTCTAGAGGAGACATTTCAAGTTCCTGACCATAAACACAAAACCCTTGTGATCGCACTCCTGCTGATACCCTTAATACCCTTAACTTCGTGCCCTGCCCTTTCCTGCTGTGTACTTAAGAATCCAGGGCTCCGAAAGGCTTTACTCTGAAGTCAGAGCACAAATATACCTGAATGCCAGGGATACAAAAGGCTCAGACTGCAGGAAGACAGCGTGTTATGTTGCTCCATGAGGTCTTCTCTCGGACACTCCACTTTCAACATCTTTATCGCCTTCCTAGGACCAGGATTGAGTCCCATTGCTCTCACTACCCCTCCTACCAGCCCCACCAGCTCCCACTATCCCCTCCCACCAGCCCCCAAAGGTCTCAACTGAGGACCTTTGCTGTGTGGTGCCCTTTCCTTGGTAGGCTCTTGGGTCTCTTCCTTCAGCTGGCAACCACTTTCTCATCTTTTAAATCTCCATTCAAGTCATAACCTCCATAAAAAGACAGAAGTGGAGAGCCACTTTTCCAGGGAGGAAACAATTAAGCATTTCAGATGACTCTATCCTTGAGTGTAAACATGGCCACCTTCATCAACATAGTCCTTGTAGAGCTTCTGATTAATATTCAAAGGCTTCATGTCCACACAAGGTATTCACTTATAGTTTTCAACAGAAAGTGTAAATTACAGGATGCCTGATAAATTCATCCAGAAACAGTAAGAAAAACAGATGTTATTTTCCAAATCTTATCACACAATTCCCTTTCTCTTCACTCACCAGGGTAGTTTGGGGCCAATTATGATGGGAAAGTCATTTGCCTGCCCCCAATCATATACATGCTCCAGAGGGAGGGGCTGTCAGAGTAAGTAAGATATTTGGATTTCCCACACTGAGCTCTTCCTTCTCTGGGTGGTTAAAACAAAGTATTTGATTTCCCCATTTTCTACTGATGAAAGATGACGTATCCAATAGTTGAGCTCACAAATGGAAATCTTGATATTGTATAATTACCATCTTTCTTTTTGTTTCCACTGTAACCAATCCAATGTCATAGAGATATTCCAAAGTCTGCAAGGACAGAGATAAGGGAGATACAATCTAGCATGGATGGGAGGGATTCTCACCAGGATGTTATCTGCCTGCACCCTCAAAGTCCTAGCTGCCTTTGACCTGGAAGAAACAGACAAGGTGAGCAGAGGAGAGAGGATGGATTGTTTGTGCTTAGCTATTTGTATTCTAGATAACTGTTCATTGTATCTTAGACATATTCTTCACTAGAGAAAAGAGAACTGGTTATATGTCTATCTGTGAATTAAAAATCTTCCTTAGAAGGTGACTATTGGGTAGCTTCAGGTAGGAAAATGGCTGGCTTTTTAGATTATTTACCCATTTATTGTAGCTTGCAGACTCATTTTTCTACTTTGCTGTTTATTTCCTCGACTATAACCATACACAAGCTCATATTTGTCCTTAGCTCCCCAAATTACATCAACTACCTGACTGTTAGAAGGAATTAAGACGACATTGAAACTATAAGCTGAGGTACCTGTCAAAGAACGTTTATTCAATTCATGTAGATTTGACCTGGAGAATTACCTGGAGAATCACTAAGAGACCCCTGCTGACTAAAATTCTCACCCTTAAAACAAGACAGAAAAAGTGTCATTGTGTTGCAAAGCAGGTTTTAAATGATTGGAATGATCCATTATTTCATCAATTCGAACAGATTTCTGTGGCTGATAAAATGAGTTCTACCCTCATGGAGGACAGAGAAAGAAGTTCCTAATAGGCGTCCGTCCTATGCGTAGGTGCTATAGCGACACAAGTGGGTGCTGCTGTGTGATTCTGACTCGGGGCAAGTCTGTATTGCACGTGGACTCCATTTTGCCAGTAGGCTAAAACAGAAGAGGCCACTTAGGCATCATTTTCAAACGGGAAGTACTTGATGGACGAAAAATTGTATGAACAGTGGTAAGACTCTCCAAATAGACAAGGGAATGCCAAAAAAATGGAGTGATTGTGAACTGAGCTGGCAACATGTTCTCCAGGAAACGGCCGGGTGTGTGTATCCTTGCTGATTACACGTATAATAGCTACACAGCAATGCTCTCCATCAAGAAAGACTGCATATCGAAGCTGTGTTTTCAAAAGGAAAAAGAAAGAGCCCTCTAGTTGAGCCCTTGGAAAGAGGCAGAGCAGTTTCAGACGCAGAGAAGAAATGGGGAGTTCCCATGGGATCGCATCGGTCAAATCCAGCACAAGGAAAAGATGCGCAGGCGCACAGCACACATTCAAAAGGAAAACCCAGTGTTGACTCACTACCACTACAACATTTTAAAAGCTTATTCAGGCAAATCAAAAAATCAAAAGCACACATCATTGTATGGGAAGTTCATCCCTTTTTTTCATTTTGTGAATGAGATCCCTGAAGGGGAAATATAAAGTAAGGATGTAGGTACAGGTAAGACTTGCAGATTTTAAGTCATGACCAGGATATCTGAACCCCGAATGATAATCTAAATTAAGTGCCTGCTATCCCCAGCTAACTGGGGAAGAAAGGTTGTGAGAATTAACTGAGACATGCGTGAAAGAACTTGCTAAAGGCCCAGCAGTTAAGTTCTGTAGACAGTTACGATTCCTAATGATAACAAGAATTACAACAAATGTCTGGGTTTTAAGAGGCCCTTCTACCTCCTTCACTCTGAAGATGATGTAGAAATGGTCACAGTATGTACTACTGTGTAAGTGGTCTCCCTCTGAAGATGATGTAGAAATGGTCACAGTATGTACTACTGTGTAAGTGGTCTCCCTATGGCCTCCCTGTCTCAGGGTTGACTTGCCTGATTGGAGGGCCCTTTCAAAGAGATGCTTCCTCCTCTACAGAAGCTGTGGTCCCAAGGAACCATAAAATAGACACTACTCTGCAAGGAAGGACACAAGAGAGCCTGGAACATGAGCTTAGTTCTTAGAGCCCGAATGGGGAATCATATTGCACAATTTCTTTTCAAAATGACTGCTGTTTACCTGGAATCACATTTGCACATCTCTCTTGAATTTATCAATTCAAAGTTTCAAATATATATGCCTATTGGAACCTGTCTCACCTCAATCTCTTTCCATGCTTCTCACCACCCCTCAACATTTATATAAAGTTCTCCTACATTAAAAAAGGAATCATTACTAGTTTAATTTAAAACCATACAACAGCATTAATTGGTGACACCCTTTCATGATTTAACATATATGGATATCTAGAACTCTAAACTCTATGCATATCTAAACTCTAATGTCTCAATGCAGGATTGCTTCTGCTTAAGAAGGGAGGTCCTGAACCAGCCTGCTGGGGTCCAAATCCTCACTCCATCTCTACTGACCTAGCATGTCAGGCAAGCTGAGTAATCACTCCGTGCCTCAGTATTCTCACCTGAACAACAGAGACAACAAGAGTACTTACTCTTGGGAGAATTGACTGAGTTAATACTTGGAAGTTTTGAGAACAGGTAAGGCAGCAGCAGGAAGATTTTAAGGGGCTTCAAGGCTTTATAGGTAGATTGAATTCAGGGAAGCTGACTTAATATCAATAGTATGAATAGTCTCATTTCAAGATATAATAAAAAGTTAACGTAAAAAGTTTGGATGTTGAATTAGTAGTGATTTGTTTCTTCTCATTCATTCATCTATTCATTTATTGACCAAACGCTTATTATACTTTTCAGATAGAAGGTCTCTTTCAGATAGCAATGAAAAGAACATAAGAAAAAAATTGATACTAAATTTTACTAGGCAGATCAAAGGAGAAATCATACACTACATTCATTGTAAAATTAGGTGCCTTTTCGCAAATATTTAAGTCACAATCCAAAGGATAAAATATGGGAATAGGTCGATGTTAATGAAGGGTTTTAAATCCATGGAAGAATCACTTCCATAAACCATGTATGTCAGTGAATTTCACTAAACTGTACATTACTAGAGCAATCACTTACACTTTCAACTTTAAGAATACCCCAAAATATATTCCATTTTTGCAGGTGCCATCTTGGATTTACTTTTCCAGAAGAGGAAATCATTTCAGGCAAACATTAAAGCATTAACTTTGACTTTGTTTCCTTTTAAACAGCAGATTCAGTGCTCCTGAAAGTACCATTTGAAATAATGCTGATATCCCTAGACTTTCTGGGGAAGCAACTCCTTTTTCATGAAATGAGTGTTGGGTTCTCAGCCTCAACAAAATCCTGCAGTTACTTTCGTTGTATTAGAAATCTTAACTTTTCAAGTTCTCCCTTAGTGAAGCAATTCCATTAAAACAGACATGCATGCATTCACACTTCACTCACTTTTGTACCCCTTCATTTAATTTTGCAATAAGTAATCTTTGATTTCATATTTGAAAAGAAGATAAGTGATGATGTACTGATGTTTAATCCAATTTCAGTTTGGCCCTTTGCATTTTACTATATCTGAGTTATTTGTATTCTGTTAAGTATAATGTTTTATATTTGAGGGATATTCATTTGGCAATAGAAACCCTTTCCATTCCTTCAGACTAGGGGTGTTAGTCCTAATTTCCCCAGTGGGCAAGAGGAGATAACTAGATCTTAGTGAGTCTGCTACTTGGCTAGCAGTCAGAGAGCTGGTTAGCAGGGAAAACGGAACTGTAACCACACACTCAAGATCACATCGGAATATTGATTCTACACTGTCACCCACATGTACACAGCTTACTGTGTACATGTCACATTGGACTGGGCTAGTATATGCAGAAAGATGAATTAAAAGCCCTGGGTCAATTCACTGCACCAGCAGAGCACACAGAGGTACCTGCTAAGAAGACAAAGGAAATTGTCCATATGTTTTTCCCCTGCAGTTGAAAGAACCCATTTCTCAGAAGCACCAATTTTCAAACAGTGGTTAACACACAGGGATTAGCACAATGAGATGCCAAATTGCACAGAAGAGGAGGCAAGAGGCTACCCATCTTGCAGGATGGCTTTGCGTTTGGGAGCACAGCATGGAAGGCTGGTGGCTAACCTGGAGGTCAGGTGCACCCTGTTCAAGGGAAGGAGGGAAAAAGGCGGATCTGGAGACTAAGGAGAAAGACATTTTCCTACAGGGTCCCTAGCAATCTGGAGATTCTTATATTCGTGACTCTATTATTTCTAAAGTCATTTTTTGTTTTTTGGGGGATGGGAGTTGGAGGTATAAGTGATGGTGTGCAGAGGGTAAAGACACCAGAGGAACTGCTCCCCTTCTGCAGCCCGGATGATTTCTCTTCATTTAGCCCAATTTGTGTGCACACTCATACAAATAATGCACGCTTATGCACACTGCTGGCTGCCTCCTAGCAGTAGGGAGAGATGGCTGCAACCCACCTGGCTTTCTCTCACCGTTCAGAGGCCAGGACTGGGAAGAATCCCGGGGGAATTGCCCCAGGCAGTCCCAGGAGCTCTGCAGCGGGCTCAGAGCAGGACTGCCTCCAGAAATGTTACTGCTGGAGTCTGGAGTCTCTTTAACTCCTCTCTCAGTGGGTTTTCTGGGGTAGCTGCTCTAGAAAGAAGGCAAGGCTCCCTTTGGCAGCTAAGTGGAAGCAGACCTCCGGTGTAAGCAGTTGAGGTAATACTTCCCCTTCCCTGGCACTTGAACTGAAAGGACTGAAGCAAAATAAAAGGGCAATCTGTATGCAATTAGAAGCTTCTACTGGCAATTGCTTTTTTCCCCTTGTTAAAACAGTAGAAATCCAAATTTTCCACCTTCTCGGGCTGTCCCCCCTCCAGCTCTAAACTGCCGCAGTTGGGAGTAGTGTCTAAGCAGTGCTGGCAAGGGTAGATCCACCAAAGAAAGGAAGGTTTTTTAAATTAAAAAAAAAAAATTAACATGGCATTTCTCCAAAGTGGTAGTTGCTACACGTTTTAGCCCAGCCTTTGGAAAGTATATGTATTTGTTGCCCCTGTGCATACATTCTTCTTTAAAGATTACTCATCTGATGCCTTTTTGAAATTTCAATTAAGTTTAAGATTTTAAAACTTAGACCCTTCCCCAAAAGAAAATAAACTACATCAATTATTCAGCAATTTGTAATCTTCTGAAATTCTTAAAAAATCTAGAGATCCTGCAATCCTCTTCTTTCATTTAGTGTATAGAAATTTGAAGAGGGCAATAATGCGTATTCATTTGTCTTCTAAACACTTGCTCTTTCACTCCTCAGGATATGGGACTTTATGCATAGTTTGAGTTCTGTGACCAGTCAACCCCATAGGAGGAGAAATTCATTTAATTTTATTCATTCAAATGTTTTCTGAATTCCTACCATGTGGTAGGGATACATCAGGAGAAAAAGGGGCAAATTTTCTAAACTGAGTGAACCTTCATCTAGTAGGGAGAGATGGTCAGACAGACAATAAGCCAATAAACACATAAATGCTGCGTGTGCGTGCACTGAAAGTTTTGAGGAAGACGCATTGTGTTCTGGGTCTTTGACCAACTTGACTTCTAGCCATCCTTAGCTCTGATAATATCTCAACACTAATCATCGTAATAATATGAACCAAATAGGAAATGATTAGGTAATAGATTATCTACAGAGGGTGGTCTTAGTCAGCTCTGTCTAAAATTGGCTCAGTTTTCCTTTGCTGGATTCAATCTCAACATGCTTGTCTTAAATGGCAATTGTAAGCAAACATAACTGTCTTGTTAAAACAAGTTTATCTTCATTCAGCTTAACTGTGGCCTCTGATTAGCTGTTTGGAACTTAACTAAAGCATATTTGTGGTTGTTTTTCCCCTTGATGGTATGTTGGCTATATATGGTCAAACTATATGTCTCTGATTCTTTAAAATGTCCTAAACTTTCTTCTGTGAACTTTGAAGGCACAGGTGTCACACTTCATTTTATCCAACACATGTAGCTAAAGATAAATTAAGAGTGTTTACTCCTTTATGAAAGGATTTTTTTCTGAAAGGATTTACTATTGAGTTTCTAATAAGAGGAATTACCTAATTTCATACAATAATATTATTTACAGTATTTTCATTTTTGTTGAATTTTTATATTTGATTGCGTGATAGCTTCAGTCAAGTTGGGCAAGTGCTCTGGACTTGTGCTCCAGACTGCATGTCTGCGTGCTCCCCAAAATTCATATGTTTAAACCTAGTCCTGATGTTGCTGGGTATTAGGAGATGATTCGCCTTTGAAAGACAATAAGGTCACGAGGGTGGAACCCTCAGGAATGGGATTAGTGCCTTTGCACAAGAAGTGCCGAGAGCTCTCTCAGCTCTGCCTCCACGTGAGGCCACAGAGAGAAGATGGCATCTATGATCCAGTGAGCAGGCCCTCACCAGACACTGACTTTTCTAGTTCCTTGCTCTCAGACTTGCCAGCCTTAGAACTGTGAGAAATTTCTGTAGTTTACAAGCTCCCCAGTTTATAGAATGTTTATTATAGCAACCCGAATGAACTAAGACAACTTTCGCCAAAGAATCAGGATCTTTTGGTATAAATTAGTGAGTGACATATGTTTCAGCCCTAGGCTACTCAATCCTATGTAGTTCTGGGTATTCGTTAGAAGGGAGGGATGTAAACCAGCAAAGTCCGGAGACTTCAGTGCTTTCTTGTAAGTAAAGTAGCAGAAGATGCCAAGAGCTCGCAAGACATCCAAGAGGGTGTCCTGCCTAGACAAAGGATGAAGATGCAGATGACCACTAGTTTATCTCAGTTCTCCTACAGCTGTGGTGTTTGGTTGACAGCAGGCTGAAACTGACAGACGCCAGGTCACATCGCCCTCTGCTCCAAACCTTGCAGGGTTCCTCAGAGAACCTGATTGGGACATAATGTGTCATACACTGTGACCTCTCATGACCCAGGTCTTACCACTCTTCCTCTTTTCTATTCTGGGCTCCAGTGCATCACTTGCCATTGTTCCCTGAACATGTCAACCACACACCTACTCAGAAGCCCAGCACTACCTGTTACCTTTGTTGGAATGCTCTCATTGTGAACATGGACATGGTGTATTCCCTGCCGTAGTCCTTTCACGTTGCTATAACAATACAGTAGACCGAGTGGCTTATAAACAAGAGATATTTATTTCTTACAGTTCTAGGGGCTACAACCCCAAGATCAAGATTCAGTGTCTGGTGAGAGCCTACTTCCTGGCTTAGAGATGGCTCTCTTCTTTTTGTGACCTCACATAGAGGAAGCTGCTAGGGAGCTCTCTGGAGTGCCTTTTCTAAGGACACTAATCTCATTCATGAGGGCTCCATCTTCATGATGTAATTACCTTCCAAAGTCCCCCTTCTAATGCCATCACATTGGGGGTTAGGATTTTAATAAATAAATTTTAGGAGGAACATTCAATCTACAGTCACTTCGTGCAAATCTGCTCAAATGTCACCTTCTTGATGAGGTTTGCCTAATGGGCATCTTGGTGAAAACTGCAGTCTGCTTCCCTCCCACCTTGATCATCCCAATCTCTCTTAGCATGGTCTGTTTTTGTTTTCCTTTTCTCTAGAGTACTTATTACCTTCCAAAGTACTATATAATGTTCCTTACTTATCACGTCTACTGAATGTTTTCTACCTTCCTTTGCTAGAATTCATGCTCCAGAATAGCAGGCATATTTCTTTTGTTCTCATAGCTGTGTTGTATCCCAAAGCTCTGAAAACAATTTCTGGCACATAGTAAGTGTGCAATAAACATTTTATGCATAACTGAATGAATGAAAAAATGAGTGAATAAAAAGTTTAGAACATTGTACAGTGATAAGCTATCAGGACAGAAACTCCCTGGATTTTGTTCACCACGACATCCTCAGCACCTACAACAGTTGGCAGCATGTTTTTATGGAAAAAAGTGAATGAATGAATGTTATTGGGTGGGAGGAGGGGGCTCGTAAAACCTCTGTAAATATTAGTGAAAAAGAAGTGCCTTTGGGCCAGGATTGAGATACTTTCATGCCCCCAATCCTTCCCAAAGTTCTTTAGCTAGATGCAGGTCATAAAATTAGCCGATCCTCTTCTGCAAAAAAGATCATTCTCTTTAGTTATTGGAGAACTCCAATGGCCTACAACTACTTAACAGAAAGTCCCCGCAGAGGTGGCAGCATGTGTTATATAAAGAAACAGCACGTGAAAATGATCTGTCTGGACAGGATTCTATTGCTGTACAGGCCCTCTCTGTTCAGTGCTGCCTTCTTCTGTGATTGAAGATCACAGGTTTCGGAGCCAGATTTCCGCTTCATCACGTCCCAGGCTGTGTTACTCTCAGAAGGTCACTTTGCGCGGACCTCCATTTCTTATTTTTTAAAACAATACCCACTTTTCAGGATTATCGTGAAGCTGAAAAGGATGTGTCAAATAAAATGCTTAATAGACATTCCAAAATCCATCACTATAACCTCTATGGCTTTTCAATGCATAACTCTAATATTTCTGTTGTGTAGTAATTGTGTAATATGCATAATACATGATTATATATTAGGATTTTAAATAAGATTTTGTGTGCTCATCCAAGGTCTAACCAGTACACCACTTTGTTTACTGATTTTCTTCCTGCATTTTACACTGAAAATATAGTAGAAAATGCCATGAGAAAGTGGAATTAACACTCAGGCCATTTCATTTCTTTCCTCAGTGCAAATCTAGCTGGTGGTAGCCATGAGTGGTTATTAATGCTGGATTCCTTAAAATTGATAGCATTGCATCAGAATATTTACTAAAGGGCAAAGCAATGACTCATAAGTTAGCCACTATTTACATCTGAAAGAAGCAGATGGTGCATACATCTCTGATAAGTGATGACTTATTACGAAGCAAAAGTGACCATTAAAAGATAAAACTGTAGTGTACAATGCGTGGCAGAGCTCCATTACTTGGACATATTTATTGAAATGTGGTTAATATTTAGCTTCTGAAATGGAATAAGCAAATTAGTAGCCAAGGAATTTTGATGGATTTTGGAATGTCTATTTGCTAATCTTTTCTGTGGCCTATTTAGGTCTTCATAGACACCACTTGCTTGATGTAAATCTTTGAGAAAGTACTCCGGTAATCTGCATACTTCCAAATGCCATGTTTTCAGCTTCAAGGCTATAAAACATCCATACTGTAAGAAGAGGAGGTGGAAGCACTGAAGAATGGGGAACTTTTATAGGTCCACACAGCTTCTCACTGGCAGACTGTGATTGGAACGTCTGGAAAAAGGAGCCAGATAAGGCCAAAGGACATGTGATGGGAGAGCGGTGCACTAAGGTTTTCTGGAGCACTTCCAGGCCCCAGATCCAGAGCAGTAGTACTCCTATCTGCTTTGTGTGTGTGTTTGATGGAAAACAAAGATCCTGCTTAAAAATCAATAAACTACTTACGCTATTTTCAAAAACTGAAAAACACACCTTTCATATCAATAATGAACAAAACATAAACATTTTCTTTAACTCCAGTGAGGGAACTGATAAGATAGAAAAGAGAAGGAGAATATATGCATAATGGAAAAGTAATTTTGTAGTAAGATTTCTGGATCAGATGTACAACTGAGCAATGTCCTACAGGGCAGGTAACTTTTCTGAAAACAGAGGTCATTTGACTTTTACTGGACAAAAATCTACATTTTAGCATATAACTTCATAGAATCTAGAGGTCTAGTCAATAGTACTTAGCAAGTCAAATGAAGTCACACTCCCTAAGGAGGCATATAATCCGTGGGTCAGCCTGTGAAGTGATGTTTTTATAGGACATCACAAGGGCATGTTACCTTGCTTTGCCTGTTTCCAAGTTTTGGATGACTTTTCTTAAATTTTAGTGTGTTGCTGGAAATTGAAAATAGATTAATAAATACAATGAACACAATGTTTACTTTACAGATGGATCTAGAGTTTACCACTTTATAATTCATACAATTACTTAGATGGTGAAAATGATACTTGGTTATGTCTGATGCAAGGGGGCATGGCTGGTACCTTCTCAGAGGAGGTAACGGATCCTCCCTATAAAAAGTGTTACCAAAATACCTTATTTGAAATGAAAATGATTATTTGGGTCAAAGTAGTAAATAATAGCATGAAAATCGGAGAATGCCCGCGAGTTCCTCTCAGACAGTACTGAGAAGTCAGTGCGAAGGAGGAAAAGTGATAAATTGAAAGTGATTTCTGGGAAGATAAACAAATTGTCTTTTCGGTAGGTCAGCCTTCTTTAGCTTGACCACGGGTCTCTGCATTCATAGCGAAAAGTGACGAAACCTGGCCCAACACACTGCAAGCAAAGCCAAAGGTAGGACTGAAAAAACTTGCCTTGCGTGGCCATCGCTTTAGAGAAGAAGCCTTGCTCCACGTTCGCTGAATGAAATTTGGAGGGAAGACACTACTAGTTGGTCTATGACAGCAAAGCAGAATGGATAACCCACCAGACTCCCTTTAAATTTCTGAACCCATCGTTCCGATGCTTCTGAGATCTCTTACTGCCTGGGTCCCTCTCTGCATCCGGACAGAGAATTTCTATGAATGTGGAGTGTTAGGTGTCACCCCAGGGTCTGTGTTCTTACACTGTCCTACCTGCAAAAACTTCCTTAATTGGGCTAGCTGTTCTCGCGAAGGTTCATCTAAATACCCTGTAGGATCACCTGACCCAACATGGAATCAAGATGTTTTTTTAATTATACTTCTGAGAATAGTCAAAACTCCGTTACTTTTGAATTTATAACATCCCACCGAGGTATAACGAATGTATTTATTAAGGAACAGATGATGTTCCTGCTTGATTTATTCTCTAGTAAGTGTGATTTCTAGGGTTTGTAAAAACATCCCATAGACAGATGTAACGAAATCATATTTGATGATATTACAAGGCTGCTATTCCCTGAGGTTGGTTACTTGTTCTATGATCCTTTACTCCACTCTTCAGGCTGCATGAAAAGCTTCTTCTATGAACTGCCCTCAGGGAAACAGTAAGGCAAGGAGAGCTTCAAAATAGACTTTTGAACTTCACAGCAGAGACAACTGTCTTGAAAATAGGAATAATTTAAATTTATAAGAAAAGCATGGGATTTGCCTGGGAAAGGAAGATGTGTGGGCTCCACCAACCAGAGCCTGGAGTATTTACAGCATAAAGTTTGTACAATGATTCTGGAGCAGGGAGGGCCGTGTTAACACTGAGAGCTGCTTTCTTACCCTGAAGCTCGAGGTTGGGATGGAAAGGATGGTAGAGGGCCTGACCACGGACCATCTTTTCCAAGTCACAATATGGGGCTGCCATGTTTATAGATAAATGTTCCTTATCTTCCCTAATGAAAGGTGTTGTGTATGTCTCTGCCATACCTCCTCTCCCACTGCCACCCCCAGGCCCACATATCCTGCCACATCACCCACTGCCCCCTCAGAATTTACATCGTTTTCTGCAAAGGGGACCAGCCTCTCTTCCCTCTGTAGCAGCAGCCTGGCATGACAGTGGAACAAGGTTTCCCAGGATGAGTTCCAGGGAAGACAATTTGGAAAGCAGACTTCCAGACTCATCCTGCACGTGTAGCCTCCTAGGAATTTTATGAGTTCTGTGTGGGGCAGGAGAATGGCTTCATGTTTCCCCAGAGTATCTGACCAGAGAAAAGCCACGAAAACACAGATACCTCCTTCCCTGGAATTACACTGGTACCCTGTGAGGCTACCGGTTCGTGATCGCACTGTGCAGGACACTGAACCAGCTCTCCAGCTGCGGGCTCAGTGGATCCCGGGGTTGCCTGCTGATCTGGGTTTTCTCAGAATAGGTATAATGCCGCTGAGCCTGGTGGGCAGTATCAGATGAGGGCTGTCATGCAAACTGTTCAGAATCTGGTCCTGGATAAGGCACCCTGTCCCTTTCCTTTCCTTCCCTTTTTTATATACAGACTGCTGAGAGCATTCTGACCAGTATCCCCTCCCGTCTGTCTATATCCTCCTCTGCCTTCATCTTGAAAGGACACCGTTAAACTCCAGGAAGAGTTTTGTGATTCCTCTGACACGCAGTCTCCCTTAAGCTTCCAAAGCATTTGGTTTCATTGAAGTGGGAAGAGTCTTGGAGGCCGTTAGTATAACGAACCACTCTTTTGATTGCTGGCACTGCAAACATTCTGCTCTATTTTATCACTATCTGGGTATAAGTTTACATTCTCCGTACACAGAAATTTCCTTGAAGACTGAGACATTAGATGCATTTATCCTTGAATTTTATGCATCTAGATTCTAGTGGGATCCTGGCCTGGGAACACTGTGTTTGAGTTTCTCCAGGTATAAAGACTGGAGGAAACATGCCCTATGAGGAAAGGAATGAGGTAGAGGAGGTGAACACCAGGGAAAGGGCTGGGAATTGAGCTTGGTGGGGGCCTTTCCTCACATCCCCACTCCACTTACCATCCCACTTGCCCTTGGGGCAAAGTTGATAGGGACCCAAAACTGGCTCTAAGAAGAACATGTGACTAATAAATATAACTTAAAAAATATTCAGCCTCACTTGTAATCCAGGATATTTAATTGACCCAATTAGCTATATCTTAGCAGCAGGAGTGGAGCCTGGTTTAGTATGGTCTGGGGCTTTTACATTTGGGGAGTCCTCCTTAAAAATGGAGAGGAGAGTTGGAAAGAGATTGTGGTCTTACTCAATTGTGATAAAATACCTTCTGCAATTTTTTTTGAAGTCTATGTAAATGCATTTATAAATGTCTCCTAGGACCTTGAAAGAACCCAGGTGAGTGGGGGCCTTGAAGTGGAAGCCTTATGGGCCTCAGGATAAATCCAGCATTTCTGGGGAGGGTTTTAAACAGGGACAGATGTGGCCAGGAAATATGCTGAATGAGTTCACCTTTGTTCACTTATTAACCCAACATGTAACTCTCTGGGTATGTCTCCAGACATCAATGATTCGGATTTCAGTTTGTGGTAAATTACCAGAACAACAGTACTGTACTAACAGAAGATGGACAACCTGAGGGATATCACTTTTCAGGTTCTTTGCAAGGAAAATATCCAAGTGCCACATATTCTCATTTTGCTAATAAAACATTAATATTTCAAAGCAAATCTTGATGTTCAACTTTCCAAAGTTATGATCCCACTGCAGAATAATAATTCATATTCCTACTTTCAGGAGCACTTCTAGGAAAGTAGAGACCGAGTGTGGACTGGCAACCTTATATGCCGCCTGGTGAATTTTAAAGCAAAGAGAGCCAGTGCTATTAAGATGAAAATAATTGCATATGATCCAGAATCCTAAATCATTACCATATGTTACTTGGGTGACTCCCAACTTAGAAAATATGTAAAAATGAGAAGAAAAAACCTTCCATGTTTTATTTTTAACCATTTATTTCTTGAGATGGCATTGAAACATGAATTTTAAATGTACTTAGAGGTGCAAGCTTTCCAAAAATATGAGAAAACTTTGTAAAAGTCTATAAATGTAGTAATTTTTGCCATTAAAAATTTTCAGGGATAAATACAGCATAGCAAACAAACAAATAAACAAAAAATCACCACTAATAAGCTGCATTAAAAATCAAAGGCAATTATTGAACTATAGAGGGCAAGGGTAACAAGAAAGGCTGAGGCTGGCTCTAAAGTCTGAAAGGTTAATTTAGGGTCACTACTAAATAATGATATAAAAATTCACTGTTACTTAATTAGTTGACTAAGGAAACTTGGTAGAGCAAGCTGTATTAAAACCTAATAATCCAGGCAGTGGCCCAGGCTTCTGAAGGTCATAAATTACCATGTAAATTAAGGGTTTGTTACTAACACAGATCTTTCTTCTACTTCAGTTCTGCTATTTCCTTAAAAGTTTTAATGACCAAAGGCAAGATAAGTTCTCAGAAACTGGACTGTGTTAGCAAGGTAGGAAACCTGGCATGCAGAGGCTCCCTGTGGCAAGCTTTGCACTGTCTCCAAGCCCTATCTCAGACCCAGCAAAGCGGTTTTCATCTTCGTTGACACATCATTTGGTAAACACGGTGTACCAACTGTATCACTCTATCTAAGATTTCTACTACATGTTCTGTTCGGCCTTTCTCACATCCCATGGCAGGATTAGGGAGAGACTAACCCTAAACCTACACCTTGGTTGGCACTGAAGGCCATTGGATACCCCGGAACTTTGAATCTTTGGTTTGCCCAGAACACCTGATTCCATTTTGGGAACCTTCCTCGCTACCTGAGCCTCCGGTACAGCAGGTCAAGAAGCCATCTCAACGGGTTCCGTCAGTTAGAGATGGTCCCTGTGGGTGGGGCTGCATACATTCTGTTCAGGGGATTAAAAACTGCCCTTTAAAGCTATATCCCTAAACTGCAACTAAGTCTGCTTCATTTACTCAACCCAACCAGATTACATACAGGACACCAGTTAAATCTAAATTTCAGATAGTAACTCCTTTCTTAGCACTGGTATTTCCTGGATATTTGCATGGAATGTATGTGTAATAAACACATAATGTGTTGTTTTCTTAAAAGTCAGATTTACCCGGGAATCCCATGTTTTTATTTCTAAATCTGGAAGCCTAACTCAGTCTGCTGTTAAGCTCCTGCTGCAGCAACACAGCACCGCCTGCGCCAGGTACTCCGCTGTTTTCATCTCCTGCAATAGCCCCGGGAGGTCGTTACTGCCTCCACTTGACAGGTGTGAAAATGGAAGCGCAGAGAAATAAACATTCTCTGACGAAATTAAATATCCTAAACCTGAACACTGCAAGCTTAGGTGGCTTCCCGTCTTGTGGAGGTTTTCCAGAGAAAACAGTTCGGAGCTGCTTGAACACGAGGACAAACGCTTCATCCAGATCCTTAACGATCTTTGGCATGGAGTATTGTTATACACTTTCAGTCTGGAAAATATCCACAGCAGGTGTTACCAATTGCCAACCGCAAGCCATTAAAACTCATAGAACCCTGAATTTTAAACAAATTCTGGGGGAGCCTTCCAAGATAAATTGGGTACAATGCATGCCGCTTAATAGCCAAATTATTTGACTTGCTATTTGTTTAATATAAACTATTTAAATGAGCACCAAAAACAGCCAAAGTAAAGATTTCTGTTCTAACACAATTGCCGTTATTACGCACCTCCTATGTGTCAGATCTAGTATAAAGACACATAAAGAAATACTTATTTGCATGCAGTATGAGGACGGGGGCAAAAAACAAATTTATTTATAAAAATTGTGTATTTACCCTTACATGTTTAAACTTCAGTCATCTTCAAAGTACTCTCCATTTGATGCAGTACACCTATCGAGACATTTTCTACTGTTCAAACAGTTTTTGAACTTGTCAATTTTGATGCCTTTTAGTGCTTCTGTTATTTTTTGTTTCATCTCTTTCACATCGGCAAAATGCTTCCCTTTGAGGACTTTTCTCATCCGGGGAAACAAAAAAACAGTCACTTGGGGCTGGACCAGGTAAATAGGGAGGGGTGGGCAGGTGCTCTTGTAAATCACCCATCATGAAATTGGCAAATGCGTTAAAAGAGTCTCCCCCCCAAAATTCACTGAAGCAGAACACAGCCTCTCACAGCAATGCCAGCTGGTTCACTGATACAGATGGGTTCCTAGAACACTCACTTAGCGGGGGAAGCCTGTACTACATGGGGCACGCCCTCCAGAAGATAATTCCAGTGTTTGTAGGGTCCTCCCTTGTATACTGAATGCTAGTGTGGAGATGTACACAGCAGCAATATAAATGCAGAGCAGAGCAGGGCTCTCCAGCTCGTGATGAGGGAACAGTCACGAGGTTTTCATGGAGATGTGACTAAACTGAATCTTAAAGCATAAGGAAGTGCTCGTGGAGTAGGAAGTTGGAAAGGTTGCTGTAGGTGAAGGTGACGGAATGAAATAGAGACTACCTTTTCTTTCATCATCATTAGGAGCCAGATGCCTTATTCCTTGGGCATATTCCATATATATATAAATGAAGCTGTAGGGACAGCCTAGAAGGCAATGCTTGATTCTTTGTAATGTCAGGAGACTACCAGAAGGAATACTCTCTGCTATCTCAGGTTCTACGCTTTTAACATTGTTTCTGATGCAGAACTAGACTAGGAACATGATTAGGTTTCAGTGCATGTAGAACAGAGCAAGAGAAGGTCATAGAGAACATTGGTGCTACCTTTCCTTACTTTGTCCTTAGATTGAAATATACACCTTATAACCACTATTTTCTCAAAGTATTAAAATCTTTTAAAAAATATTTTTTATTGTTCAATTACAATTATCCCCATTTCCCCCCACTACTCTCCCCTGCTCTACCCACTGCCCACCTTCCACTTTCAAAGCACTGAAGTCTTAAAGCATACTCCCCTCTGTTTTCTGAGTTTCTCAACTTTAGACATTAGTATTATATGAAAGGTCTTTAAAATATTTTTAAATGTGAATTCTTTCTAGAATTTTCAACTGTGTTTGTAGCTAAGGAGTGGACAATAAAGATTTTGTGGAAGTATGAACTAATATAGATATTGGTTTGACTGATCAAAAATATCATAAAATGTTGGCTTCAGTACCATTAATTTTGCATTCAAGAGAAGTCTTATTCTAAGCCTGGCCCCTGTTAACTAGAAACAAAACGTGAACTGTGTCTTCAAGCTTCTGTAAAACGTCTCTAGTCACTTTGAAGTTCACGAAAAGCTCCATAAACAGGCTTAGGTGAGGTACCTTAGGCAGCCTGAATGAGAACTGGCCCAGGAGTCAGCAGAACCTGAACTTGCTCTTGGTTTTGTTTCTTACTTAGACATGTCATTCAACCACTGGGTCTCTCCTTTTTTTGAATCTCTAAAAAAGGACAATTGACGTTGACAATTGCTAGGATCCCTTTTAGCTCTAAGAATTCTATGTCTGTGGCTGAAGTCATTAGAAGAAATTACTTTTACCAATTTGCATTTCAAGTCTTTTGAATAATAGATTTAACAAATTTACAAGTGACCCAGGATAGTATCCGGAGAAAAGGTGATAATACCTCCTCTGATCCAAGTGCATACGAATTCAAAAATGAAGTAACATTTTGTTCATAGATTCCCCATATGAGTGCAATCATATGGTATTTGTCTTTCTCTGACTGGCTTATTTCACTCAGCATAATGTTCTCCAGGTCCATCCATGATGTTGCAAGGGGGTGGGGGGACCAAACATAAAAAATTAGGTAACTTTTAAAATAGAATTTCCAAAGCTTTACATTTGCAATAGGAATTGGAATAACTGCCACTTCTGACAGAAATATGACGGGCACTCCATTCAAATGCGTGTGTATTCCTTCCTTCTGTTGGCTAAAAGCCAGTGGAAACGTCACATAATTCTAAATAAAGACGTTGTGAAGTTGCTCTAGTTAGGAGTATAAGATCTATTCAGTATTTTACAACATGTGTGGTGTTTTATCGGATGAAGGCTTTATACACCATATAAAGTCATACTTTTTAACCAAATCAAGATGATTTTACAGGATCAAATTCAGATAATATTAACATTTATAAACAAATTCCAAACTTTCTTTGGTTTCTAATAATCATATATGAGTGGCTGCAACAATTCTATCAATATATTTACTCCTCTCAGCAGCCACATTAGCAAACAGAACAACAAAACATAAGAAAACAAACACTGAAAACTGGACTTTCAAGGCATCCATCATAGCTAGTGAATTTTAGTTAATAAATGCCAAAATAATTGAATTACTGCAAACTTTTAACTAAATGTTTAGTATTAATTTTGGCTTAACGTAAAAACCTGGAAAGTTGATAACATCTCATGTTCCAAAATTAATATATTTGATTTCCTAAAATAAAAACATATCGCAACGAATCAGGTTCACACTGGAAACTTGCCGACTGGCTCTGACAGTTGGAAAGTCTTCTAGCTTCTCGGAACCTCCGTTTCTCACTTGTGCAAACACTGGCCTATTAATTTTAAAAGTGTCTTCACGCTCTGAGAGTTTATGATTCAACGTACAGCTTTTGAAAGAGTAGTGAAAGGGTCCTGAAACCATTTCGTTAGTTCGAGTCCAAAGACCTAGTGTCGAAAATATCCTGTGTTTGCAACGCCAGCCTGCGTTCCTGCGACCACACAACACTGGCTCAGGCGGCGAGCAGTGTCTGTCCACCATGAGGAAGAAGATTCTTCTCGTTTTAAATCAGCAGATGTTTTATTCTCTGAATGGCAGCTAGCTTTTTCTAGGAAAATGCAAACGTTAAGAACTAACTCTGAAGAACAGCAGAGGGCGGCACAATCACAACCAAACGGAGCAAAGGCAAACCTGGGCGTCGGATCCAGTGCCAGCAAGACCCGAGCCCTGCATCTGAGCAAGTGAGCCACAGTCAGGTGAGAACAAAATATTCTCAAAGAGGGTTTGAGACTCTCTCAATGAAAATGGTTTACGTTTCATCTCAGTTCCATTCTCTGCCTTGGGTACCTCGGGAACATTTCATTCACTTTGGGACACTGTTTGATAGAGGCGACAGTGCCAGGTTAGAGCACGCCAGGGCAGGAGGCAGGACGGTGGGTTTTGTTGGACAGGGAATCACTGGAGAGAGGGCAGGCGTAGCTTGAGATTCGACTCTTTGGGGTGGTGGGTTTGTTCACGAAAAGGTCTCATGGGAAGCACAGAAAAGGCTTGTGTGTCACTGGAGGGCGCAGGTCTAGGACCGCGGAGGGAGCTCACAGTGGGGCAGCGTTGGGGAAACGGTGGGAAGGCTTGGAAACACGTGGAGCCCCCACAGCCGAGTAGGATAACTTGGGACTTCTCCCCGCAATGGCTGACTGCACTGCTTTCCCAGATCTCAGAGATTTACAAGTCTGGTGAGAGGTTGGAGCTGACAACTAAGCATCTACAATTCTAATGCATTAATTACACTTACCATTATGTCACATCGTATAGAATCTGATTTACTTCTAGGAAATTGGTATGTGATTACACATGCTTTTAAAACACAAGCTCATTATTTCCACATAACAGGTTATAATGACTGTGACGAACTCAGAGATCTGTTATTAAAACAAACAAACAGTTATAATTGGTCTATGTATGAGAATGGTTAAAGACTTTAACCAGGTTAAAGAATTTGCTAGTGCTTATTCTCTGTTGATACACAGTTGGATTCAGTGAGGTGTCTGGTTATACATACCTGTATATTCACCCACACATGTGCACAGGGACCCATGCAGACAAGCACGTTCATGTGTGGAAAAGTAGAAGTTGCCTTACAGGGAAACACAGGCATTCTTCTTGTGCAGACGTATCAGTCCTGCCCACTCATTACACAAGGCAACACGAAGGCTTCTTTCCCAGGCTTGCTTGCCTGGGTTCAAATCTAGTCTCTACCGCTTATTAACTGTGCGTCCCGGGGAACTCATGCCGTCTCAGTGGCTCTCGAATGTTTCTAGGAAAAGCAGCATTAACATCAGTGTTCTCTGGGAACTTGCTAGAAATGCCAATTTTCAGACCCCACTCGGCCGTCCAGAATGAGAAACTCTGGGGGTGGGGCCCAGAAATCTGTTTTAGCAAGGCCTCTAGGTAACTCCTGATGCATATTAACACGAGAACCCTGTTCTACCTCCCTGTGCCTCAGTCTCCTCGTGTATAAAATGGGGGCAAAAAGGGTATTGTGAGGAATAAATGAGTTAATATATACCTACAGTGTTTAGAACAGGGCATGGTACCTCCTAAGCAGTATGTAAGTGTTGTCTAATATTAATATGCAAATCTCAATAGCCATTAATACAATAAAAGAGTAACATCGACTACAATGTTAATGCAGTTAGGAAGTAGAAACGATGGAAACACTTTTACTTTGCTAAGAGCAAAAGTTAAAATAATTAAACTCACTGAAACACGGAACAGAGAAGCATCTAGGCTTCGCAAATGCCAGTGAAGCTGTGTGCATCAGAAAGCAGCCCATCACCCTCGCTGCCTGGGCCAAACGTGGCGCGACGGACATCACTGGGGCAAAAGCCGGCCCCCCTCACACCCCAGACAGGATGATTTTCACTGAGGTAGCCAAAGGAGCTTGCTCTACAATATCACGCCTTCATGATCATCCTCAAGATCGACATTCATCAGCTCTGCACTTCTTTGTAATTGGGAAGTTAGAGATGAGCTAATCCAGGGGCTAAAGGACAGGGGAAAATGAAGACCTTCTCAGGCACTGTCAGCTCACTCCCCCAAACCTCAGAAAAGTTTGTCCTCACTTTGGTGGTTATGAATTTCTTTAAAGTGTGGCAAGTCTTTAATCCTGTTTCCAAATGTATAAAATAGGATGGTGATAATGATGATGATGGTGTTGATAAAGATGAAAATATGTTAATGTTACTTTCCTTGTAGGGCTGTGAGGGGCGGATAAGAGGAGAAAATGGCAACCACCTGGCAAGTGTCCTCTATGCATTGGCCATTGTGGAATTATTCATTTTCATAGCTAATAAAATGACACTTTGAGAAGTTAAGCAGATCGCCCAACATCCCACAGCCAGTAAGGGGCAGAGTGGACTTCCCGGCCCAGTACACGGGATTCTAGAACAAATGTTCTCCCTGAACAAGGTCTTCGTGAGGGCTGCCATGTTAGAGCAACTAGGGACTGGTCCCCCTTAGGAATTAGTAGAGATGTAATTCACACACAATTATGAAATTAGAAAAAATCTTCAACAACAGGAAGACTGATATTAGTAATCTAAAAAACTATTTAGGGAAAGATGTATCTAGGTAATATAAAGAAAATTATGATTCTAATTGATGGAACTGCCAATAAATTCTTACCTTTGGAAACTAATTCACAATGAAGCTACCCAATTAGAAACCACTTACCCAGGAAATACCACGTGTCAGGCCCTATTTAGTGGATGGAAAAGCAAAGTTGAAAAAGGGGCCTCCTTATCATCAAGGACCTGGCTGCCCAATAAGACAGCAGTTCATTTCTATTATAGCATTTCCTACTCCAGACCAATTATATCAAGATTTCGGGGGTTTGGGGAAGAAAGGGGTAATCATGGTACAGGTATTAGTATTTTCTAAAATTTCCTTAGATGACACTGTAGTACAGCCAGAGTGGAGAACCATGGTAGGGGAAGGGAGCTGATTATTTTTCTGGACCTCAGGCAAGTCCTGGGATTCATTCTCTCTTCAGTGCCCTGTGTGTGGGGGTTAGGTGCCCCCTCCTGACTGATAATCATTCCTGATGGGGAGAAATCTGGAACCACCACTAGGTATTGTGGTGTGACTCAGTACTCAAAAATGAAAGCATAAGACTGGAAATTCAGTTGACAGAAAATGGGATAACTAAAATTGCACACTATGGAAACCACACATGTCCGGGAGACTAGGAGGACCAAGATCTGAGAGAGCTTTCTTGTGTAGAGCTTGGCCCTGAAGGTGAGCAGGAGGAAAAAATGGCACCTGGACTGTAAGCAGAAGGGAAGCTGGGCTGGAGATGGAGAGAGAAAGAATTGAGAAGCTTGACTGAGTTTTTGTGATTAAATACAAAAGCACAAAAGGTAAGTCAGAATGAAGCTAAGGCAAGGGTAACCAATGGAGTACTCTCAGGGAAGAGAGGAAGGGATGGAATCCAGAATCAGGTGCAGCAGGTGCTTCCTTCGCTAGAATCAGTGAGAGCACCTGAGAACAGACAGGAACAGGGCCAGAGAGAGCAGGGGCAAGCCAGTGTGAGCGTAGCCCTGTAAGATGCTGGTGCCAGCCAGAGACCTGGACAGCCATCAGTGTTTCTTACACTGTGAAATAACAATAAAGGCCCTTCTAACAGGAAGTATGAGGGACCTTCCAAATACAGGCTGGAGTTCATTCCACAGACAAATACACAAACTGATAAAGACTTTGTTTTCCAGCATTTGCAAGGAATATAAAACATTCCTAACATCCTTTTCTCTAGAATAATACTTATTTTCTCTAAATATCTAGATCTGGTCTATTTCATTCTGGAATTCAATATGGCACCCAGCTTTACCTTCCAATACAATTTTGAAAAGGCGAAGCCACAGTTAGGATTTATCAGACATATTTTCCTCATGCTATCATTTAAAATGAACAGCCCCAACAAAACCCAGGAGAGCATGATTCTGCAGCATTCCTCTTTCTGAAGTAAGGGTTCCCTTTGAAGGTTGTCTTTCCAGAGTCAGAACTCAGATAGGGGTCAAGTGGAGAGCGTGTGGGTGGTGGCTGCATGTCTGGTATCCCGAGGCTGGTTAGATCTCCTAACAAAGAATTTTCAATTTGTGAACTGGTTGATATCAAACAAACTCAGGGCTATTGTGGCTTTAATCATGATGGTTATAAGAGAGTGCCTGATATTCAAACATATATTATCTTTTACTAGAAACATCTTTGCCTCCATCGACCTTTGTTTTACAAACATCAGATTCGAAGTGAAAAGAAAAAAGGTACAATTTTACTTTGTTTCCAGCTTTTAAATATGTTGAGATCACTCTTGGAATGAAGTACACAAAAGCTTAGTAATAATCATAATGATAACGTAATAGGTGTTTTTTAAACTTTAGATTTCCAAACACCCAGATGTTTGGCCTTTGCTGAAGGTATCCAGATGACTGATTGGAGCTTTTCCGTTTTCATACAGCTACAGGACTTTATGGAGCCACAAGCCTTTTAGCTGCAACAATGTAATTAGAAATCAAAATTGTCCTGCTATCATGTAGGACCCCTGTGAGCAAACTGAGGTCTGCGGGCCAAATCCAGCCGGGGCCATTTCTTTTAACGCCTTGTCTCTGGCGCCTTTCATGCTGCAAAGGAGAGCCGAGTTGCTGCAGTGGAGACCCCACAGCCACCTCGCTGAAAATATTTACAACCTGGCCCTCCACAGGAAAAGTTTGCCAATCCTTTTTGTAGATCTTCTCCTTTCCTTAGCTAATTGGCTTTTTACGATTGCCTTTAGGAAGTTCTAATAAATCAGTATACTTTATACGTATATGAATGATACACACTTCGAGAAACTGTACTGATGATTTTTGGCCGTTGTTCAGAGGTGAGCTTAATGGGATTTAATGTTCAGGAGGCCACTGGGTTAACTGCTCTTCACCTTGGAAATCATTACGCATTTGGTTGAGAAAGTGGCTAACTTTAGTTGTACAGGTAAATTAATAGCTAATATGTTCTTCACAGCTTCCAGTTTTATATTTCACCCCATGGGAGTTTCAAATGACATATATTGCAATAAATAATCTAAGGAACATTCAAAATCACTTCAATGTAAAGATTTAAGTCTCACTGCATTTTATTATGTGTATACTAATTGTTGCTAACATGCTTTTTTAATGACAAGTATTAAATTGACATTTAGATATAGAAAGCTCAAGAATAGGGAAAGCATTTTAAAATGTTAAATTAGATTACTATTTTTCTATAACATTTACAACTTAGTTTTGTAAAATTCAGTTTGGGGGCTTATTATTTAGTAATTTTTTTAAAGGAAAGGATTAATTTAGCCATTTTAGTACTCACAATTTATAACAAATCTGAATTAATAAGTATGTACTTAAAAACATATAAATAAGCTTCTCCTATAAGACATATTAGAAAGAAAAAACAATGTTTTGCCTTCTGTTTCTATGTCTAGCTATGAAAAAAATTAAAGTGATTTTTTTTCATTGGCTTGAAAAACAGGAAGAAAAAGCCAAAGCATAGTTATTGTCTATAAATTCTTAGATTCTCCTTTAAACATGGCCTTGGAGTCTCTCCTAGTATAGACAGTGCTTTGTCAGAATTTACCTCTCCATAAATACTATACACAGTATTTACTGTATTAATATATAATACTAGTGTTATATACATATGTGTGTGTATATATATATGACATCTGTCTGGAAAAAGTCCAACCAATATAACGAGAACTGTTTGTGTGACATGGATGTAACCTGGCAGCCAAGGAGAGGAGGCAGGAATGCGCATGCATGAACAATGATGACTTCACTGTACTAGTCAGTGGGGGCAGTGGATGCTGTTGAGTGAGCACGTGTACTGTGTGGCCATCACATTCAAAATGACTGAGCAAGTTGAGCAACGAATCTGTATAAAATTTTGTGTTAAGCTTGAATGTTCCTCCATGGAAACTATTTGTATGAATCAGAAGACTGCAGCTATGGGCAACTGGTGATTGGCAGCTTGGTGATTGATCAGGACAATGCACCCACTCATGCATCACATCTCCTGCAGTTTTTTAGAGAAACTTCAAATCACCCAGGTGATTCAGGCCCCCTACAGCCCACATTTGGTGCCCTGAGACTTCTGACTTTTCCCAAAACTAAAATCACCTTGGAAAGGGAAGAAATTTCAGACCATCGATGAAATTCAGGAAAATATAATGGGGCAGCTGATGGCGATGGGACTAAGGAGTCATTGTTCTATGTACAATGTTTCTTGCATCTTGTATCTTCTTCAATAAATGTGTCTATTTCTCATATTACATGGCTGGATACTCCCTGAACAGACTTTATATATATATATGTATATATATGTACACACACACGCATACACATATATACATTCTATATATACATGTATATACGGTGTGTGTGCATAAATTATTGAAGATAAAGAATGGTACGAATGCCTGCCATCGCACCAGCTGATATCACGCAGACTTTCTTTCTCTCTGGCTCCTGAGTGCTAGTTTGCTATAAAGAGCGTACAAACATACATACCTTCTTTTACCTCTGTTTCCCAAGTTCAGTCTGCTAGTATGCAGTCTCTAAATTCCATTCTCTAGTTTTTTTCCCACTTATTTAATCCTTATGCTAATATACTTACCCTAAACTTGACTTATCCATTACTAACCTAGAAAATTTTACCAGCTGGTCAGGTATTGTGATCCAGACAAAAATGTAAATATTTATTTTTTTAAGTTAGCAAAAGTCATGCATTTAGGAAAGACGGTCTCTATGACATCATTTGTCCTTTAAAAGCATTTCTGTCTGCTCCGTATGACACATGCTTCCAGCATCATCAAGGCCTCAGGCACCTCCTCCCATCACTTTTGACTTGTGGGAGGGAGGCCATTCCCATTCCACAGGTGAGAGCCCTGAGGTGCGGTCAGAGTAAGCGGCTTGCCCAAAGTTTCCAGCAGAATCCAGGACCTGACCCCAGGTCTTTGAGATCCAAGTCCATCAAACTTACCATTGCTTCATGTTCAATCACAGACTTTTCTAAAGAACCAAAAACCTACACACAAATTAGAAGTTTCTTCTTCCAAACTCTGGTTTTTGACAAAGATTGTTTTGTAATGGAATTACATTTTATTTTCTGACAAGACTGTCAAACATGTTTATTTTGCATACAGTAACATAATAAAATTATCAACATTTTAAATAGATGATAAACTTCATTGCTTTCATCATTAAAAAAACTACAGTGAAATGCAAAATCTTTAAATCAATTTTGAGTTTAACGGTAACATCTACAATGAGTCAAATATTTGTGTTTCAATAGTATAAACAACATTTTAAAAAATTGGGGTGAGGATGCCAATGTAAACCAGCAAAGAAGATGAGGTATCACTGAGGCACAGTCTTAGATGATTCCTCGTTTTACAGAAGAGGGCAGTGTGGCTGGGAAAGGTCAGAATGCTACTCACAGCCGTTTAAACCAGATCAGTACCCTTATCAGTAAATCACGCTGCTTTACTGCCACATTTATGTCAGGGTTTGGCCATCAAATTAACCGTGTAGAAAGGCAAGGCTCCTACAGGCGCCCCAAACCAAAAGATAGTCACAGCACGAGACAGACCACGGCCTCCGACAGGAAAAGAAACCCTTCTGCTGATGATGGGTTTACCGTATCACCTACTCTCACACACTCACAGCTCCCTCAAATACACAGCAAAGAAAAGGAAAACAAATTACACACTTGGTGTTCGTATACCTAAGAACAGAACAGAGTAGTAGATGAATTAAAAGGAAAATGAGTTATTTTGGTAGTATAAAATAACTCATTAGTTATTTGATGACTAATTCAAATTAATTAGTTAATTTCTGAGTGTTTTCTGTCAGAGTGATAAGATCAAGTATAAGAAGATTCTAACAGCTTTTATTACAATAACATTTTTGAATATCCAAATGTATTTTAATTATGCTTTATATCTAAAAGTCTTGAGATAGATGTGGAAAATGTGCATTGGGCTGGTGAGAATCCAATAGCACTTTTCACATACAAACATCTTTTTATAATCTCCCTAGACAGTTTGAAATGAAACATATATTACAAATTAATCTAAAATAAATTACTTTTCTCAGTTGCAGCCATTGGCTGTCACCTTACTAAAAACACCATTTAGCCAAAACTCAGTATCTAGCTATTGGATTTAGTGCAGGCCACTGAGGTTTGATGAAAGCAAGAAAGTGTGAAAATTTAAAACCCTTAAAGCAAATACAGAACATTTTTGTAGGTGATGAAAATAATTGAGTATGAATCTGTATTTTATTGCAGTTTTTCACAAAATTGCCCTGTCCTAAATCGTCAAGTGTCTTGATTGAATAGACTTTAATATTCCAAAAATGACCTATCGAGGCAGACTCTTCCCATCAGCAGCACACAGCTCTCATCACCTTCCAAGATTTCTCATTTTACAGGGATTAGTTCACAGGGCCCTCACTGCGCCGAGGGCCCACTGTCAATACACAATAAGTTCAGGGAAAGTTGCTAACATTGTTATCAAAGGCACCGATGACCTAAAGCGCTTAATCAATTTGTCTGTATGAGTCCACGAAGAATGTGGTTTCCAGGGAGGCTGGACAGCTATTCTGCATTGGAACCCTATTCAAAGTTGTGCATTTATGTTTCCTTCCTTCCAAGGCGCATGTTGTTGTGTCTCTTCCTTTCCTCATTCCTTTTAAATGATGAGGTAATAGGCTGTAAAAATGTTATCAAATGCCAGTTCTAGAGAAAGATTCTAGCACTACCTCCAAACCTGGAGTGAGGAAGCGGGTGAAAACACTGGTTGATGGAAAGCAAAGGAAAATCATAATTTAATGAAGAATTCTTACATGTCTAAAGAAAAGTCCTGTGTCAAATGAAGAATGTATCTGAGAGAGAATCCAGAGTTGGGAATGACAGGCTCATCAGAAGCTGGACCCTTCCGTGGATTGCTTAGGGTCAGGGAAATCAGCAGCCCTTTTAACAGCACCACTCAGAAGCAGGGCTGCCAGCCCAGTGCTGGGCCACCACTGTGATGTGTCCCATGGGTGCCTTTACAGAAGGTCTTCAGGGGTGTTAATAGTGTGTGCTACTGACACAGCCTCCCCACCCCCACCAAAGTCGGCATCCTAAAGTCTTCCTCGAAGATCTCCAGTGTATGGTAGCATGTTAAAGTAACCTTTTCTTTTTTAAATATTTTATTTATTTATTTTTAGAGAGAAGAGAAGGAAGGGAGAATGAGAGGGAGAGAAACATCAATGTGTGGTTGCCTCTCACGTACCCCCAACTGGGAACCTGGCCCACAGCCCAATCATGTGCCCTGACTGGGAATCAAACTGGTGACCCTTTGGTTTGCAGGCTGGTACTCAATCCACTGAGCCACACCAACCAGGGCTAAAGGAATCTCTTATATTTGGTTTAACCAAGTATTTCTTAAGCCAACCTGGTTATGGGAGATTTTCATGACTGCATTGTTATGAACTGAACTGTGTCATTCCATAACTCCCAGGTTGAAATGCTAACCCTTGGTACCCCAGAATGTGGCAGATTTGAAGGGAGGGTCTTTAAAGAGGTGATTAAGTTAAAATGAGTTCTCGCAGGGGTGGGAGTGGAGGGCTCTAATCCAATACTACCAGTCCTTTTTAAGAAGCAGAGGTCAGGACACAGCCACGCACAGAAGGAAAACCATGTGAGGACACAAGGAGAAGGTGGCCATCTGCAAGCCGGGAGAGATGCCTCAGAAGAAACCAACCCTCCCGACACTTGGACCTTGCACTTTCAGCCTACAGAATCGTGAGGTTATAAATTCCTGTTGCTTAAGCTACTAAGTCTGTGGTCCTTTGATATGACCAAACTAATCAGTTACCAGAGCAAACTAATAACATTGTCAAGATTCATTGAACAGAATACCATCTTTCGGCAAAAACGTCCCTATACTTGCAGGGAAATGTGGAATCCCCATGGTCTATCTTGTGGTTGCCTCCCGCCATGTGAGCAACTGCTACTAATATATGAGTAATTACTGAGGATCATTAGTTTTGTGTGCTTGTGAGCTGTAGGTTTAGAGATACCTTTGTGGTCTGTTTCAATTTTGTCCAAGGATCTTTTTGTCGCTGTTGTTAGGAAAAATAGGAAGGGTAAAAATGCAGATGTAGTGCCTCCACGTCTGCGAGTGCCTACGCACCCCGAGAACTGTGCTGCTCATGGAAAAACAGACTAAGACCTGCCTCTTGATTTCAGAGCTGGGAGGAGAGGGAGACATAGTAAATAAATATCACTGCAACTTATTATTTCGTTTCAGTTTTGATAAGTGTTATAAAAGAAAAATATAGTGGCAGCTGAACTGTAATTACCTATGACAGCTTTTACTGAACAAATCCAAAGCAGATAAAATAATGTTGGAAATTAAATTTGCAATCTTGCTATTCACATTAATATATTAAAATCTGTATTATTCTTTTTAATTGCAAATAAGCTTCATTAGTGATCATCGTTCAATGGTACATATTTATTCACCTTCTTAATATTATTTTTGGTGAGAGAAAGATCTAGAAAACATTAGGAAATAAGAAATATACTCCAATATAAAATAGTTTCCTCTATTATTTTTCACATAAAATAAGAAATGGATCATTATTATCTGATTTCATTACTGATATGTAT
Organism: Desmodus rotundus; assembly: GCF_022682495.2. NCBI lineage: Eukaryota > Metazoa > Chordata > Mammalia > Chiroptera > Phyllostomidae > Desmodus > Desmodus rotundus. The sequence goes on along the minus strand of NC_071387.1, from coordinate 188,320,268 downwards.
TTAAATTTAAAACAATCATGCCAGAATAGATTGGTATTTGCTAAACTATCCAAAAAAAATGTTCTGTGTTTCCAAAGAAACGCTGGGAATGCAGACTTCCATGTGTATGTTGCACATTCGAATGGCATGTCATTTATGACAGTGGGGAAAACAGGATTGCAGCTTTGTCTAATAAAATATTGTAACAGTCAGATACTCTGTTTCAAATGGGCATGCTAACATTTTTTCATTTAGCAAAATGGAAGTTATTCTCAAGTCATCTGTCTCCACTTTTGCCTTTCCGTTTCAGCCTTGTGCCTCGGCTCTTTCCTGCTTAGCTGAGTGATCCTGTCCCTCTCCTCTTTTGTTGCAGCCTGGCAGTGCTCTTCGATCGAACATATAAAGTTGCTTTTTATCTTTAAAATGATTTGTGTTCCAGGAGTATAATGCATTTTATGCATAAATAGTTATTTTAATAATACTATTAGTTCTTTGAGACACTAGTGATCATATATCACATAATACCAGTGGCTAATAATTATCAATGGTTCATTCTGTATTAGGCCCTGTGCTAAAATCTTTATATACCCTCTTACATTGAATCCACCCAATAGCCCTGGAAAGTTGATTCTATTAGTGGCTGTTTTTATTTCTTTTTTCTTTTTTCAGTAGGAAATACAGTTTAGGGAGGTAAGCAATTAAGATTCTAATCCAGTCCTATTGGATCCCTGATCCCAGATCCTGAGTTCTAAGATCACTGACTGATGGAGTGAGTGAGAGGTTCAGGCTAGGAAGAGTCTACAAGCTCTGAAGGACGAAGACTTTCCACAAGCAATTCTGAAGTTCAACACTCAAATAACCATCTGCAGAAATTATCCAAGGTATATGCACACATCATCCAGCTTTAAAATATACAGTTCTTTAGATGTCTGTGATATGGAGTCACTGATAGACATTTCTGTTAAATTTACAACTTCACATGATGACGATTATGGGTTGATCACTAGCAAGAAAATATTTGTGCATAGTTAAATCCACAATGGTGGTTTAGTACTAAAAATAGGACAATTCTCTTTGTGAGTTCCACTTGAGGAAAACAGCTAGGGTTTAGATTGTTTAAACCCTAGCTGTTTTGGGGGTTTATTATTGGGTTAAAATAATACCCAATTTTCTTCAGAAATCCAGGATGAGCAAAATGATATAGTTAATGCAATTAATGCAATGAATTCTGCAGGGCAGTGGTTTTCAGGACAAAACACACCTACATAAGCTCACCAGGTATGCTGTAATTAGAATTCTCACACTGAGTCCCTGTGATGGGCCAGGAACTACCCAAGCTTTAGCAACACAGCAGAGTTCAAAACCACCCCAGTCCTCACTCGTGTGGAGCATCCAAGCTTTCACTTACAAGGGAAACACAAGCAAAGGGGGTCACCACTGGGAACTGGCCACTTGGGACAAACCTCTCTTAAGTCATAATTTATCAAGCTTAATTTTTTCTTTATGTGTTGGGTTTGAATAGGGAAGAAAATGGGCAGAGGCTATGTCATGTCCATTGCTACTCTCAGGGTTCAGCCCACCACCCTTCACTCTAGTAGCTATTGAAGCACTGACTCAAACACCCTGGGGATACCCCGCGGGCAGTTTGTAGCAACACAGCACCAGTTAAAGACAGGGGAGGGGCTGGTCCAGGCTGTGTGTGAGGAAGGGGCTCCAGAGGAAAGCTATCCCTGACCATCAGAAGCCCATGGCCAGATATGGAAAGATTTACAACTGAAAATATATTTGAAATAAATTCAGGAGTCCATTTTATCCCACTTAAATAGAAGACAGATGAGTATAAATGGAACACTTGGCCTAGAGATCTTCAGAATCTGATTCTACTTTAAGAAAGCCAATGAAGGAAATCTAAAGACAGATGCCCAGTGTGGACACGACGGGGAGAAGGAAAACTTCCACACACATATTTTAGCTTATTTGGAAAAAGCAAAATAGTAAATTATCTGGTCCTCAGAAGTGTGTAATTTCCAGCACAGATGTGCCCCCTGCAGCTGATAGACCAATACCAGGAGTGGCTGTCTCGTCTCAATGGCCAAATCCTGGGCTGTGGTCACAGACACAACTGTGGACGGTCTGAGGCCTCTGCACCTAGTAGCCAAGTATTCACTGTCACCCAGTGGAGAAGCCAAAAAATGATCAGCTCTGGACAAGCTGTGGATCCAGAGTGGAGTGAGTTATAACATTGTTCTGCCCAGCCAGGCCCAGGCTGGTACACCACTTCCAAGCACTGGCCAAAATACCCTCCCTGAACTGCAGTTAGAAATCTGTATATTTTGTGATTTCAAGGAGTAAGTGGAAGCTATTTCTGGGAATGATGCTTCAGAGTTTGGAAGCTTCATGTAGGATACCTTCTCCAGAAATGTAAAAGAACAATAAAAAATAAACACCGGTAGTTAGGGGGAATTTGATTAAAACCAGTTTGCAACTTCACCTCCTAATCAGGAGTGCTGAGTATTTAGGATTATCGGACAGCTCCATTTAAATCCTCTGGCTTCTGTTTCATCAGAACCTGCAGGACTCTGCCCACTGGAGACTGCAGAGGCTTTTCCCTCTCCAGCCGGCAGGGCCTACTTCCTGTTTCCCACGGGAGCTCTCCGGGCTTCCGGGCACTCAGGTCCTCCCTCTGTGTGGCCCTCTCCTTCCTGGAACATGCAGGATGATGGCTGAAGCATAAGCAGGCAGAGACTCTGACGGCAGGGTGGCCAACTCCTCACGCCAACTCGGTGTGTCTCACCGCATCCAAGCGTTCACTTTGTGTTCCTTATCATGGTATGTACATTTTACTGTGTAGAAAGGGAATCATGCCATGGCTTCAGAAATGCAAGGTGCTTCACATTGGGGCAGTACACGTTGGACAGATGGGTCCAGACAGGTGGACTCGGGAGGCCACACAGCAAATCACTGTGCGCCTCGCTCTGGGCTGCTTCTGCCCCTTGTGCAAGGGAAGAGCTGCTTCTGGTCACGCCTGTTTCTCCAACTCTTGTTAGTTGTTGCAACTGAGAGACACACTCACCAATCCACGATTGGTCCAGTCTGTCCCAGAGTTCTCTGCTGGGTCAACCTTCTTAAAGAATAGGGTGAACTTATGTCCAAGTTTTGGGGAAAAGCCTTGTTTTACACCTGACGTCTCAACTTTATAATTACCAAAACACCCACACTCTCAAATGAGCCCCAGTGTGGGAGATCAACCCGCGGCGCGGCCCTACTGGTGCTTCCCCACTGCAAATCTTTACACTCTTTCTCATCCACTGCTAACTCCCTAATTTTGCAAACTGTGAAACAATGATTTATTTTTATTCACACTTCTTCCCAGGCTCTGCCAGACATTTATATATTTATTTATTTTTGTATTTAAGTTTGTCAAAGCTAATTTAAGCAGATACACAGGAAGGAGATTTTTGAGATGAATTTGCCACAAATCAGCACATTGAGTGCAAGGGTTTGGGGAGTTAATTTTTCTGCTTTGACTAAAGAAGTGACAAGCACCAGAGCGGCAGACTTTACATTACATTGGAGACTAAAAACACCTATCTTATGTAGCCTATAAACAAGCAAATGAAATAACTGTTGAAACAAATTAAACAGGTATAGTTTAAAATTTTAAATATTTGGTTAAATTGTTTGATCTGTAGTTAAGTCAATTTGCTTTTCTTGGGTCTTGGTTGCTACACCTATAGATTATGGGATTGGATCAGACGTCTTAAAGAACTTAATCACTTGTAAAATTTGGTTCTGGGATTGTGAAGTTTTTAGGCAGGTCAACTTTAGAAACAAATGTAAAAGGTTATACGACAAAAATCAGCCTTCACTTTTCTCTCTACTTACTCACAGCCTTCAAAAGAAAGGTGAGTCTTCCATCTCCTTCAATACCCAAATGATTTTTCAATTAAAATAAATTAATAAAAGCGAAGAAATCTTTTTTATATCCATCAAATTTAAGTGATTAAGTAAATCCCATCAAATACTTGTTATCATAAAGGATTTAGCTTTTCAAAAAATCCTATGATTAAATAACCTTTTTCCCCCTAAATGGATTATTTTTCACCTGGAATTGATTATGGTTGATATACTCAGTGACCTTAGAAGTCAGATAGGGCCTTTGGGGCCCTGTGTTGACTATTTATAAAGCTTCTCAATATTTATGGTGATACAGTTCCTCAAAGACCTTTGTGAGTAGGAGTCATTATATGAATCCACAGTGATGACTTGGCCCTTCAGACCACAAGTTAAACCCACAAAAAAATTAAAAATCCATACAAATTAAAAAGTTGTGTCTTAATATGACATTCTAGCACATTTAATATTGTATTTTATTTTAACTTCAGACTGTGGAGTATATAAGTCACCAAATTCAAAGAGTGGATTTCCACTCAGGAAAGGTCAAGTTTCAGGATCTGAAAGAAATACCATCTCTCCTCACCGCCTGCAGATGGTCGCTATGCTGCGGAATTCAGCCGAACATGCCTCTTTTTAGTTTCTCTCCATGAAGCCACTATGGGTTGGGTTGTGTCCCCCCCAAACTCAGTTCATATATTGAAGTCCTAACCCCCAGTACCTCAGGACATGATTGTATTTTTAGACTGTAGAGAGGTCTTAAGTTTAAATTAGGTTAAGGTTAAATATGGTCATTAATGAGGTCATGAATAAGGTTAGGGCAAACGAGGTCATTAGGGTGAGCCTTACCATAACATGACTGGTGTTCTTGTAAGAAGAGACGAGGACACATACAGGCATAAAAGGGAGACCAAGTGAAGGGGCAGAAGGCGGCCACCTTCAAGCCAAGGAGACAGACCTCAGAACAAAGCACCTCAGGCAGCACCTTAACCGAGGACTGCTGGATTCCAGAGTTCTGAGAAAACATGTTTCCGTTGTTTAAGCCACCTAGTCTGCGGTGCTTTGTTAGGGCAGCCTAGCAAACTGATACAATAATCAACTCTAAGATTTTCATTTTAAACGTGGAGTAGAATAAAAATGATTCAGTGGAAATAAACTGTAACACACATGTATTCTGGTATTTACAAACAATACTGAAATGTAAAAGCAATTATTTTGATATTTGGGTTGGAAAAGACAGTCACAGATACCAACAAATGATGGTAAGAATCTCGTGATCTCTGTTTCAAAAAGAAGAGCTGCCGTCATTCTACCGAAATGGCTGACTGTTTCTTCTTCAAGTGATGTAAAGGATATGTGTGGAAAATTCTGGTGGGCTGCTGTGAAATGTCAGGTCCTGTCCCCAAACATGGTGATTCCCACCTGTGTGAGCGCCTCTCCTGGAGTGCCAGACTTCCCCCTCACAAAGTGCCCTTGCTGTGGTCACGGGGCAAGTGTCTGGATATAGGTAATGAAGTGAGAGGCAGGAGTGTGAGAAACAGATGCTATTAGAAGCCATCCCCACTGTTTATGCCTAAGGGAAATAATGGAGCCTTTAGTGAAAGGTAGAGACCACCTGATGAACTTTCCCATCTGAGGCTGCATGGAACGTGCCAAATCCTGAAACAATGGTGGGACTGCAGAGAGAGGAAAAGAGGGACAGGGAGGAGAAGGAGAAGGGAGGCAGGGAGGGAAAGAAATATGAGAAGCAAAGAATACATAATTTGGGGTAGCGTGCAATTGCAATCTCCAAATTCAATATGAAATGTGTGGCAAGATAATTTATGCTTGGTTTCATGAAAATTGACTGAGTTCCCTTCAACCACTCATTTGCTAAAGCTTTTCTTTTTTCTAAATACATGGAGAAGATAATGTCATTTGCAAGAAGAGGACAACGTGATTATGGGAAATACTAAAATGGGGTTTTATCTGAATCAGATCCATTGTTATGTAGATAAGTATCTATGGGATTGGGGGTTGAGGGTATCTTTAGTGTATTTAGAGATAACTATACTAAAATATTTATCAAATATTTTTAAATGGCCTGTTTTCAAAGTGTGAGCATAAAACTGCTAAGTATCAGGCAGTCCACAGACATTCAACAAATATCTATTTTGATTACATATAGGTCAAGGCTCTGAGGATAGAGCAAGAGTCAGATGAAGTCTGTGTCTTCAAGGGTCTTACTTTCTCCCACGGACTGACACATGGACATGAAGTCCATCAACAGACTGAAATGTATGATTTCAGATACAGGAAAGAGCTAAAAAGAAAATAAGCAAATACAGCAATTTGGTGAAGAACGGCTCAGTGGTGCTGACAGCAGGGCTAATTTAGCTAGGAGGGCTGAAGAAGGCACTTGGAGGAGAAATTTACACTGAGACGGGAAAGTGGAAAGCCAAGTAAAACCCTGGGGGAGAGATATTCAAGAAAAAGGGAGAGCCAGCACAAATACCCTGAGCCAAGGCCAAGCTTAGCATGACCAGGGAGAGAGACACAAATGGCTGGGTGGCGGTGAACGAGGGTAAAGTCAGACATAAGTGTGAACATCTGGACTCAGGTGGGCAAGATCATACAGATCCCCCCTTGGCCAGGCAGAGGAGCAGAGGTTTTACCTTAATTGCGTTTGATTTTAAGCAGGACTTGACTTGATCTGGTTCATACTTCTAAAACACCCCTCTAGCTGCTGGGTCAAAAATGGACTATTTCAGGTAAGAGGAGAGGGTGGGAGATTCAAGGAGGGGTGAGATGCCTGCCCCTCGGAGTAGGTCATCACAGAGGTGGTAAGCAGTACTCAGATTCAGGGTAGAGTGTAGAGGTAGAGCTGAGTGGACTTACTGATGAATTAAATAGGGGGTGTTAGGGTAAGGTGGAAATTGGAGAAACTTAATCACATGTGTGTGGACGTCTGTCATCTTGAAAGCTTTCTTTTTTCTGTTGAGGTGAAGAATACACCATCAGCCCTGACCACTGCAGCTCAGTTGGTTGGAGCATTGTCCTGTAATTGAAAGGCTGTGGTTTTTATTCCTGGTCAGGGCACATATCTCGGTTGTGGATTCAATCCCCGGTCCATACAGGAGGTGACTAATTGATGTTTCTCTCTCTCACTGATATTTTTCTCTTTCCCTTCCTCTCTCTCTAAAAGTAATGAAAAAAATGTCCTCAGGTGAGGATAAAAAAAGAAAAAGAAAAAAATAATGCCATCAGGCTGTCGTCTTAACTTGAAATGCCAAACATCTTTGAATTTCATGGGTAGAATGGAAATAAACCTTCTTCTCTTAAAAAGTTGATCAAATGCTTCAAATACATCCAATGTTTTAGTAATAGCTGGAAAACTAAACTCCTGCAGAAATATGGAATGGGGTTTTTATGCTGATCATTCGGACTTAGAATCCTGTGCACTGTTAAGTAGATACAATAAAAGACAATTTCAGAGAAGACAGTCAGAAACAGAAGGCCACCCCTTTCCCACTTTTATCGACACACACTCCAACCCCTCTCTCAATAAATACTTCTAATGCCAGGAAAGAATACTTCAAAACTCTGGCTTGCTTTTTTCACTATAATTCAATAAGGAAGATTCTGTATTTTGGTAAACAAAAACCAACAGTAAAGAAAATTCCTTACACTCTTCTACAAACAGCATGTTTTGTTTGGTCTCATCAGAATGGAAGTGGCCCAGTAATGTTCTTTCTTGTACGGCACTGAGCATGTCACCTGTGACGACACATTGATGTTGCGTGTGTAGACTACTCATTTACACTGGGGGCTGAGTGAAGATCTTGTTCACTCTTGTATTTAACTGCTTGGCCAGTGCTGTGAATGTGTCAACCATTTATTGCTTATCTTATGAATGAGTCCCAAGTACACTGGATTGCCACTAAATAAGAGAACGTGTGATCATCCACAATAAACTCTGGCAAAAGGTACTGTCTCACACACCATGTTGTGCCACGAAGACCTGTATATGATCACACTGGATTTTCTGTCTAGGAGAGAATTCTCATTTGCAGGCAGTAACTTTACTCTCCATCAAGCTGGCCAGGCGAAGTTGGAGGGAAAGTGTCTTTAGAGCTCTGACATAACCACGTCAGACTCATTCTATCAGAAGATGGGTGCCTGCTAGACCTTCCACAACGCCACCACGCAAGAGAGTGTGGACAAAGCATTTGTTCAAGTTCCTCCTGTTGTTTGTTTTCCCTGTGATTTTAAAGTATTTTAACTTAAATTTTTTGAATAGGTAACAACGTCACATATACTGTAAGTGAAAAAAACCAAACAAGATACACAGTGAAAAGTCTTCTTTCAACCCCATCTCCTGTCTGTTCAGCAAAGGCTTCCCAACATCACCATGGGTGCTGGCTTTTGAGGATCCCAGAAACTTTTTCACATATGCAAATATAAAGTCTTATTTCTCACTTTTTTTCATAAAATGGTACTTCATTATTAAAAAGTTAATTAATTAGTGCTGAAGAAAGTTCAAGACAATGTAGAGAAACGATCAGATTCATAAATGGAAGAAATTAAATTGGCCCGAAGGAAAAAGGGGAACTGGAAGAAAAGAAAATCGTAAAGTGCTTAAGTGATTTTTATTTCCTCTCCACCATCCTTGAGCGAAGGAGAGAGTCTCCACGCAGCACACTGTGAGGGTTCTTGGCAAGCCTGTGGGTGTCTGTGTGCTGCGAGGCAGACATGTTTGGTCATCAATCTTTCCAAATAAAAAGCTCAGGGACTGCCAGGAACCTGAAAACAATAGCAGACTGATGGTTTGCTATAGCTTGTGGTCAGAAGAATTACATGAAAAGGCACCCATGCTCTCAATAGGATGGCCACTTCGCTTTATTCCTCCATCTCAATGTTCCCATTTTTCTTTGCTACCTCTTTTCTGTCATCTGGGCTCTATTAATGAAGAAATGGGGAGGAACCACAGCAATTATCTGGAAAATTAAATGGAAAAAATCCAAATTACTTTCCCCTGAAAGTTCCAGGCAAATCTAAAAGCCAATATTCCTATGATTGAGATGACTTCAAGTCTCAGAACATATAGCTTCTTTCAGGAGCATAAAGCTATATTTTCTAAAACACAGACATCACAAATTTCTTAACTAAATTGCAGGCTATTCTTAAGAACTCTCTTAATTTGTTTTTATTAAAATATAATCTTTTCCAAGTATCCAAAATATAAAAGTTCCACAAATACTGATTTTTAGATCAAGGCTGAAGAGTTGCATGTATTTGAACAAGATAAAACTCCATGAACTTATTTTCACTACTGTGACCTTGTCCAATGCCAAGGTATATGGTTGCACTCTGCCAGACATTTGGCCAGGGGGTCCCAGGTAGGGGCTGAGATTCAGTCAGCAGACTGAATAGCAATTCAGTGTGTGCTTGGAGCAGGGTTGTATCAGCTCAGAGAAAAGAAAGCCTATCTTTAACTGGCCACAGGAAGTAATGCCTTTTTGTAATTCTCACAAAGGCTCTGCATGATCTAGCTCAGCCAGGAAGCAAAGCACTCTCAAACCATTTGCAGAAACAAGAGCCATCAACAATCATGTTTATATGGAAGACTAGACATCAGGTTTGTCCAGGATAGTCCTAATTATATCTGTTGATCAACTTAATTATTACTAGTGCCCTCTCACTCTTAAGAGTGTTAGGGACTAGATGACCTATTATCCTGGTCACCCTAGTCTTGTATGTTCTATCCCACCTCTGTTTTCATAGAAGGAAATTAACTTACCAGGCAAAACTGAATCCCTTTAAAAGCTACACTCATGGCAACAGCCAAGATGATCTCTTAGCTGAGTTGTTTGTCTTTTTGAATCCACTTTGTATTCGGATTCCTACAAATAATTGTATTCTTAAAAAAACTGGTTAACAAAGCATACTGTTTCATAATAACTGCGATAGTTGTGCTCTTTCTCTGACTACCAAATATATGCATGAAAATATAGAGTCAGTGAGAGTAAACAATCATTCTTCAGTGCCTCCCTGAGTCTCCCAATGAGTAATTCTGGGTCTTATTATGCACATTCTAAATCCATTTTGGGCCACTTTGTGTTTAATTTGGTATTGACTTGGCTAACCTGGTCAGCATCTCAAGCAACTGAGGGAATTCCATAATCCTCACTGTTCTAGCCCAATGGATCACAGTGAATACTGAAATGTGCCAGTAAGAGGAAAAATATTTATTGCAGAGGTGCTGAAGGTATGGATCTTCCCTTCTCTGAAAATCATATAAGAAGAAATGGATATTGCGGCAGGGTATAAAACCTGACTGCTTGGAAGCTTTTTTCTTATGCCAACACCCGTGTCTATATGTAGGACTATTTTCATTTGGCAGTTTGGGTCAGGAACTGGTGCATATTTTAAATAGACATGCTGACAGCAGGGGTTGGCAAACTTTTTCTGTAAAGCTACAGAGAGTAAATACTTGAGGCTTTACAAGTCAGTCTCTTGCCAGTACTCAACCCTATACTATAGTGCAAAAGTGGCTGCAAAGTGTAAACAAATAAACGTGACTGTGTTCCCACAAAACTTTATTTACAAAAGCAACTGGCAGGCTGGATTTGGCCTGTGGGCCAGAGTTAGGGGAAGAGCCTGCCCTCTGGTGTGCCCCATTGGCAATTTATTGGAAGAAGTGTTCTTATCATCATTATGCTTCATAGCAAAGTCCCTATACCTTATCTTTTCTTAGCTAACAAGACATTCTTAGTTTCTGTGGCAGAAAACTCTTCAGAGATTTTCAGAGTTGATTTTTGACTATCTTATTACACCTCATGATGTCATCATAATTTAACAATTTATTTTACAGGCAACCTATTTGAGGGAGAATTCATATCATTGAAACAATATGAATAATACAACGGCTTGGCATCAAACGGCACACTACATTAGTCCTAGATACCTAGGATAAATACTCTGAAAAATCATAAAAAGAGATTGTGCATTATGTATTATCTAGACAAACAGATTACAGATTATCATGAAGACACTTGAGAATAAGAAATCTGGTATTTTGGGGCATGCTATTATCCCGGTGTTAAGATGTGACTGTCTTTTCCCTTCATCCATTGTGTTTATGGGAGTAATTGGATGAATGTGCCTTTGAAATCAGTGAGATGTTGATGACCACTTGAATCTCAGAACAGGCAAAAATATTAAGATATGTGCTCACTTCCTTCTAACTTAAAATAAAAACATATTTCTCTCCTCTTTTTCCCATGCTCCCCACATGGTCCCGAAAAAAGAACAATAAAGGTTCTTAAAAAAAATACATACAGCAAAAACCTTGAGCTGATTCTAATGATCAAACACACCATTTGTTTGTTGATAATTAGCAATGGTTAAAGGACATGGATTTAAAGTTATCACCACAGACAGGTAAATGGATGATAATTGCAGTAACTGACTTTTAGGTATATCTTCATTAGAATTCTATACAGGCTTGCAGACTGCTTCAGATTTTGATAATCATATTAAACTCCCCAAATAAATAAGCATTAAAAACTCTTGTGTGAAAAACGGAATCATTTTTTTACTATATCCCTCTAAACTGCAGGCAATTACATGTTTAGAAAAATGTTAGTCAAATTATCAGAAGAAAGTCTTTCTAGTTCTGTGTGTTACTATCTGTTATCCCACTTCATCCCCCGTCATTTTTCAGACGACTTTCACCTACTCTTCATCTCAGCCACGGATTTTCTAGGCCCCGAGTTGATTCCTGGAGGTACAGAAGGCTATTGAAAAACCAAACACAAAACCAAAACCAGACTGGGCGTGTGATCTCACCAGCGACAAGGAGCCACGGAATCACACGTAAGCCTTCCTTTGGCAAAGCTGGCATCCACCAGCCTAAACTTTAAATTGTCTTTTAAAGTTTCACGAGCACCTCATGCTAAGGCATCACACTAAGAAAGGAAGCTAGAAAAGGTTGAAAAGTATTTCCCACAGGAAATGTGCTCTGGCCTGTACTGAAGCCAAGTGTCTATCTATGGAGGAAGGACCTTTTCTGTTGCTTTTTTTTTTTTATCCCCTCTCCTTTTGTACATTGTTATTCAGTTGCAAACAATAGCTTTTTTGTTGCAAATCAGGAATAAAGGAACCTAAAATCAGCATACAATTGTGTGATCACTGGTTAGCCTTGTATCCCAAAGTTGTTAAGAAAAAAATCAAAGATAGACTATTCACAAAGCAAGTCATTCAATTCACACTACAAGATAAGGGAAGGCCAGGGAGTCTGTGAGCAAAAATCCTCACTACCCTGTTTATTAGGCTCTGGAAATGTTTTCCACAGGGCCTGCCAATTTTAAAACACTTTTCCTTGCTTAATTTACCCATGTTTAGTCAAGGGAGACATTAGTTCCAATCAGTCATTCATTCTTATGAACATAGGGAGAAAAATGATAAGAACCTATAAAATGCTCACTGTCTTAAAACAAAGCATTTGGCTAGCATCTTTTATTTACTTATTTTAAATCGTATGCATAATTTTCATCATTTCTCGACCAGCTGTCTCTGCTCTTGGCCAGGAGATGTCACTGTAGTTGGACTACATAAGTACCAGAGCAGTCTGAGCATTAGCAACTTCCCGTGGAACCGTCATAAACGTGCAGAGAGGCATTCTGGGGTACAAGTGGACTCTGCACACACAATTCTGCTCTTAACTCATAAATAGAACACAGAGAGAATGCTCATCCCCTCCCTCCTTGCTAAAATGCAAACATACTAGAACAAGATAGCCTCCTAAATGTAATGATTTATTCATCTGGGTAAGCACAGGTTTTAGTGAATACAGGCATGACAGAGCTTTGTTTCCGGTTTTCACAGAAATAGAAAAACCAACCCTAAAATGTGTGCAAAACCAGAAAATATCCCCAATTGCCAGAGCAAAACTAAGAAAGGAAAACAATGTGGGGTACATCACACTCCTGATTTCAAACTACACAAGAAGCTATAATAATAAAAATATTATGATATTGACAAAACAGACACATAGGCCAATGCAACAGAACTAAAAAATACACCCTTGCATATATGGCTAACCAATATTTGACAAGAGTACAAAGAATACTTAATATTCTTTGGGGAGAGGGTAGTCTCTTCAATAAATGTTGCTGGGAAACTGGATAACGCCATACAGAAAAAATAGAACTAGACAAACTAGACCCTTATGTTACACCATACGCAATAATCAACTCAAAATGGATTAAAACTTGAATGTAAGACCTGAAACCATAAACCACATAGAAGAAAATCTAGGTGGTAAGCTCCTTGACATTGATTTTGGCAAGGATTTCTTAAATTTGACACCAAAAGCAAAGGCAATAAAAACAAATATAAAGTGGGACTACATCAAACTGAAAGGGTTTTCTGCACAGCAAAGGAAACCATCACAAAATGAAAAGGCAGCCTGTGGAATGGGAGAAAGCATTTGCAAACCACACGTCCAATAACGGTTTATCCAAAGTATATACAAAGAACTCATGCAAATGAATAGCAAAGAACCAAATAACCTAATTTAAAAATGGGCAAAGGATCCAAATAGACCCTTTTCCCAAAGAAGACCTACAAATGTCCAACAGGTACATGAAAAGGTGCTTAGTATCACTAACTATCAGGGAAACACAAATCAAAACCACAATAAAATATCAACTCACACCTGCTAAAATGACTGTCATCAAAAGGCCAAGGGATAACAAGTGTTGGCAAGAATGGTGATAGGAATGTAACTGGTGCAGCCAGAATGGAAAACAGTATGGAGGTTCCTTCAGAAATTAAAATTGAACTACCATATGGTGCAGCAATTCTGCTTCATGTGCTGGTACATTTTCCCTCATGACAGCCCATCCTTTGGAAAGGTAAGACGGTAGCCCACTTATGTCCATAATGCAGTCTGGAAAACACCTGAAAGCTGAATGTCTGAAAGTCAAGCAATAGACTTCATGCTATTTAGTGCGGAGTATGAGAAAGGAGTACTTTTGTCTCTTTTTCAGCTGTATTGAGGTATAATTGACCAGCACATGGCTATCTTGGTATGTAATGAATGCATGCCAAGTCAAACTGAAAGAAAAAAGGAGATTGAAAATGCCCTAATTATTGCTTTCTCCCAAGTAGATACTTGATGAGCATCATTTAATCATGAGGTCAAGGGTAAGACACAAAATGCTTGGCAGTTAAGCCACTGTATGTTACAATATCACTTTTCTGTTATTTTTCCTGCCTTTACGAATACACAAAATCAAGCAGGATCTTGTTATTTATTATTATAATATCACAATGGTTAGCCATTAGCTATTAGTAAAGCTCAAGAAGACAAAATAATTATCTCTTTAATTACTAACCAAAATTACCTATTGTTCTTGCAAAGTAGTTAGTAATTGACCTTTTTTTCATGGGCCACTCTTTGGGGGCATGTTCTACATTTGTTCTACCAGATCCAGTCTGGAATCTTCCATACCCTGCTCTGTGCCCAGGATTCTAAGGATAACCTCTAGACAACAAGGCTCGTTTGTTCTCTGGCTCCTAGTTGGAAAGGACCAGAAGAAACCGACAGGGCAAAAGAACAGAAAGGTCATGGCATTTATCTGATACCTTCCACAGTCAGCCATTCCTCTACCCAACAAGACTTTCCTTTGACGTAGCTCCAAATCCCTCCCAGGTCTGGCAAGTACCCCGGAAGAATGTCTGCTTTTGCACTGTCAGGCCCACAATCTGGGCCAGGGTACCACCCATCTTTTGTAGAGTCCCTTTTAATCTTGTGCTCAACTTTGTAATGATCTCTGTAGTAAATCTTCTCCAATCACCTTGTTTGAATGTTCTACATCATTTCTGGAACCTAGGTGGCACCTGAAACATTACTATTCAGATATACGAGTAGGCATACATCTTGATAGGTGCCTTCCATTAGGAATATGATAGTTTTTATTTGAATTATCAAACCCTAGTTTGTCATGGAAAGAAGAAAGTGAAGTAAGAAAACAGAATATCTGAAACAAAGGACCACAGAACTAAACTTGTTAGACCCAATTATAGGTTTATTTTAAGTGCTGATTTCATTTTATAATACTAAATGTGAAGTCCAGAACAGGACACTGACTACAGAGCCCACACTCTGTCCACTGTACCACACCATCCTGTCCACTGAATTCTCAGGGACTTCCCATGGCTAAAAGGACTTGAAGAAGTCTGGAGCCTTAACACAAGCCTATTTAATTTTACTTCCTCTAATTTTCCAAATAGATGTCCTTACAGAACCATTCACACAGAAAACTCATTAACATCTCACTCATGAATCACAGTTTGGAAAGAAGGTGTTTTACTTCTGTGCCTCTACCTCCTGCATTTCTTCTCCTAGAGTCAGGTCTATGCCCCCTATTCCTTCTGGGGTTAGTGATTAAACTTTGGAAAGGCTGCTCTAACACTTCAGGTGCACTGCAGATTTCCAACCCCTATGTTGTTTTCAAAAGGATGTACTACGTTTGTGAGATTTTTTCAAAGCAACTCATAATTTGATGATGATAAGGAAAAGGAAAGAGGAATCTTCGTAAGAGGAAGTTTTCTTTAGCCCTTAATGATTTGGGCAGTGACTAAGCTAGCAGTCATCTGACAAAATGATTTGCTAAGAAAAATGCTACTGTGGGAAACTTTCATAATAAATGGACACAGAAATAATAGCTAACATTTCTATCAGCACAGAAAAAGCACTAGGTAACATGCTCAGCTCTGCACATGGGTTACCTCATTTAAAGCTGATGGTGCCGCTTTGAGGCAGATACGATTATTAATCCCTGATGTTGCAGTTGAGAAGCTGAGGCACAGGGAGGTTGAACAAGTCACCACTGTCAGCTATAGAACAAGACAGCTATAGGAGAGGGAGTGCCCTTAGGCTGTGGATAGTCAAACTCCAGATTCTGTCCTCAGAGGAAAGGCTTCATTTGCTTAAGCGATGCTACTTTCCTTCTGTTATAAAACAGCTAGATTATAATTAAAAATAATTATCATGTACAGTGAGCTCAACTTACTACAAGATGAATTGACTTTAACAACATAAAATGTGGTCAAGTTAAATTTTAAAATCAGGTCTGATATTGAAAAAAACCTAGTCCCATGAGTTCAGGGGGAGTTAAAATTTGGCATCATCATAGAAGTGACCTGGAGATTTCATAAAAGTAATCTAAATAGAAACAAATAGTGTTAGAGGACAGACAATGAGGTCTTATACAGCATCAGAGCAAGTTCAAGGCTCAGAATCTGTGCTTCACGAATCCTCTCAGGCATGTCACATTTACAAAAAAAAAAAAGCATTATTTTATTTTGAGTGTTACATTTAGAAGGTCTTTGTTCAGAGGCAAGTCATCAGTATAGTAAAGCAATTCACAGCCTCATCTCATGGTCTTCGTACAGCAGCCCTGGTCCACTCTGCCTCTCAACTCTACTGCCCCAGAGCTGGCCACAAGCCATGGAGTTAGAGCCAGGGAGCTGGCATCAAATGGAAGTGAAGAAGAGACGCGGGGAGCTTAAGGGGTCTTCAGAGGATGGCAGAGACCCACATGATGGGAAAAACACAGCCAACATCCATATAGAGGCCACAGCAGGACAAAGGGTTGTAATCTCAAAGCTGAGTTTGGAGCTCATTAGTGATGGAACCAGGACATGAACAGCCTGGAAACCTGCCAGGGTTGTGGTGGCTGATGGCCCTGAACATCATCTTTCTGTGCTTCACCTATATGCTCAGCAGATATGGGGCCGAGGGGAGCACTGGTTGCCTTAAGGGGCAGGATAAATTCCCTGCAAGACAAAGGCAGTCTGTTCAGGTGGAAGAAGCCGTAGGTTGGGCATGATGATAGGGTTAAAATACCTGAGAAGCTGTCAAATAGAAGGACCTACAAAACACTCTAGATACTGAGGATACTTCTGTGAGCATATTAGGCAAGCTCTTGTTTCCATGCAGCTCCTGGTCCAGGGGAGGCCATATACATTAAAATTTTTTTATATTCTCCCCTATGCTACCCAGCCCCCACCTTCCACATTCAATCTTCCCCCTGTTGTCTTTCTCCATGGGTCCTTTATACATGTTCCTTGACTTGACCCTTCCCCCTTTTTTGTCCCATTATCCCCCTCCTCTCTGGTCACTGCCAAATTGTTCTTTATTTCCATGTTTCTGGTTCTATTTTGCTGGCTTGTTTGTTTTGTTGATTAGGTTCCACTTAGAGGTGAGATCATATGGTATTTGTCTTTCACCGCTTGACTTATTTCACTTAGCGTAATGCTCTCCAGTTCCATCCATGCTGTCACAAAGGGTAGGAGCTCCTTCTCTCTCTCTGCTATATAGTATCCCATTGTGTAAAGGTACCACAGTTTTTTGATCCACTCATTTACTGATGAACACTTAGGCTGTTTCCAGTACTTGGCTATTGTAAATTGTGCTGCTATGAACCTTGGGGCATATAGGTTCTTTTGAATTGATGTTTCAGGATTCTTAGGGTATAATTCCAGCAGTGCAATTTCTGGGTCAAAAGGCAGTTCCATTTTTAGGTTTTTTTTGAGGAAATTCTGTACTGTTTTCACAGTGGCTACACCAGTCTACATTCCCACCAACAGTGCACTAGGGTTCTCTTTTCCCCACAACCTCATCAGCACTTGTTTGCTGATTTGGTTATGAGGGCCATTCTGACAGCTGTGAAGTGGTATCTCATTGTGGTTTTAATTTGCATCTCTCTGATGGCTAGTGATGCTGAGCATCCTTTCATATGTCTCTGGGCCCTCTGTATGTCCTCCCTGGAGAAGTGTCTATTCAGGTCTTTTGACCTTTTTTAAATTGGATTGTTTGTCTTCTTGGAGTTCGAGTGAATTCTTAATGTACAGGATAGGGGAGAATAATGGGGGAAAATGGGGACAAGTGTAGTTGAACAACAATAACAAATATTGAAAAAAAAATACTGTATTGCTAAAAATGTGGTTCCAGTTTGTGACAACTGTGAACAAATAGTGGCCATCACTCCTGTAGGGCATTTGCAGAGATGTCGTCTTTTGAAGAATTGCCATTTAGGCTAAGAGCTAAGGGTATGGCATTAGTCAGGTGGACAGTAGAGAGAGGAATGTTTCAGATAAATGCGACTTGAAGAGGTTGGAAGAAGGCTGGGGTCCAGGGCACAGGCCGGCTTGGGCTAATCTTACAGGGCCTTGTAGGCCCTGTTACAAATTTTGCATTTATACCTCTAAGCAACACTTCTCTCTTCCAACTCCCTCTTTTCGTGTTTTCCTTCCCATGTTTAGTTTTTTTAGCAATGTCACAGAATTAATGAACATTACAGGTCTATTTCCTTAGTCCACAGAAATTTAATGGTTACCAATTTTATGTTAAACACTGGGCTGGCCCTATGTATCAGATGTATAGTGGGTTGAAGAGTGTTCCCCAAAACTTGTGCCTCCCAAGAACCTCAGAATGTGAAACGAATTTGGAAATAGGGATTTTTGCAAATGTAATTAGTTAAGATGAGATTATGTTGGATTGGTTTGGGGATTGAGTCTCATAACTGGTACCCTTACAGGGGAGGAGGGTACCCAGAGGCACAGAGAAGGCCATGTGGTGATGGAGGCAGAGAATGGTGTGATGTGTCTACAAGTTAAGGAACTCAAGGCCTGCCAGGGTCACCAGAAGCTAGGAAGAGGCACGGAAGGATTCTTCCCTAGAGCTTTCAGAGGGAGGCTGGCCCTGCTGACAGCTTGATTTCAGACTTCTAGCCTCCAGAACTGTGAGATGATATATTTCAACTGGTGTAAGCCTCCCAGTTTGGGGTAGTTTGTTGCGGCAGCCTAGGAAACTAATGTAGGATGCACTTCCCTGCTCAGGTAGGCACTGAATGAAGGAGACAGTTGTAGAAATCAGTGTTTGCTAAATACTTTATAATAAGTGAACATCTAAAGGCAGTATAGAGCTTAGGACCCAATGATCATACCAAACTCATGCTAAACCACAAACTTCATCTGGGTGCATAATTATTTTTCTTCTGCCAATTAACTTCATTAGATACTGAATGACTCTTCCAGTATCAAAGAGACAGTTGGCACTGTAACTGACAGAGTCTTGAATATTGTCATGATATTTAAAGAACATTATCTGACAGAAGGGCAACTTAAGAAAATGGGAAATATCAAACACAATGCTGATAGGCAAAACTTTGAAATCTCGGTAGTGATAGACCTAATTTGAATTCCACTTCTACTTATTGGTTGTCCAGTCACGGTGACTTCTATAATATTTTCACTTTTATTTTATTCTTAGGGGAAGGAAGGGAAGAAGGAGGCAGAGAGGGAGGAAACAAACAAACAAAAAACACACCAAACCTCCTAATGTATTTACCTTTAAACAGTATTGCAATTCACCTGTGCAAATGTCTGTCAAAAGCCTAGAACTTGGGAGGACTCCAAAGTCAGTAGCATTTGTACTAGGAGAAAACAAGTTTTAGAAAATTAGATCACAAGCCGAAGCTATTTTTGCATGTTGCTTTTTTCCATTTACTTTATAGTGACAGTCTAGCCCAATTAGTCAGATGAACAAAGTAATTCCAATATTGAATATTTTTTGTATAAAACAGTTTGTTTCTTATGAAAATTAAGAAGTGTCATTGTTTCACAGATGCCACCCAGAGTCACAGGCTGCTCCAGCCAGAGCTGGGAATTTCGCACTGTTGCAAAGTTAGAGCAAAGTCCACAATACATACCAGATGCAGCTGAACGGAGATGTGGCTTAAAAGGATTAATCGAAAAAGTCTCGAATCTACTTTGCCCAAGAATTGTCACTGGGACCATACGCTCTTTGATATGGTAATACAGGCAGCTGCTAGTTCATCTCTGCCTCCAATATGGTAATCCACACTGCTTTTCATCTTCTTTCCATCAAGCATGTGACTTTCAATATTAGGAGGACTCGTGATTCCATGGATGAGGCTCATTTCTTTCCTTTAACTCGGAGTGGGGAAGCGACGATTAGCTTCTACTCTTGGAAGCACAGAAGGACGAAGGCACCGTTCCCATCTACTGTTTCTCTTGGTCTGTGTATAAAATACTCCTAAGTAACTCGTCAGAGTTTATAACCAACTGCTGCAAAGGTGATAAGGTTGCTTCTGGAAGCCTGCTCCATGGCGGCTGTCTGTGTGTGTGCCTGTGTGTGACATGCACGTGTAAATGTGGGGTTCACCCAGGTGCTGCAGAAGGACACCCCACAGTAGCCTCCACTCTTTCTTCCTGAGTGCTGCCACAGCTGTCGGGTGAGAGCAGTAGGGAGCACCCGAATGCTTTCTTGCATGTGGTGATGGGAAATCACGAAGGCCATTTTAAAACTCAGTGAGCCTCAGTGAGCCTTTTAAAACTCATGATTAGAAGCTGTTTTTCGGAAATGCTGTTAATTGCACAGCTCTTGTGCTGGTGAGATAGAAGCTTGTCTCACCACACCCAAGGCTGTGTTATGAACTGATTCGTGGAAATAGGCACACCTAACCCTCAGATGCATGAAGGAACAAAGGAAAAGGAATATAAAAACACAAAAGAAAATGATGGTGGTGATCAACAGGTATGCATAAGTACGTATTCTTATATCTTTCAATTACAAATGGCAGAGTAATACATATGCCCCAAAAGGAAACCCATCACCTGTGCTTCTTTATAAATCTAATATCCTTGAGTATTTCTGCTTGATACTATAACTCAAAATCCTTAATTTTAAAATGCTACAAGCATACTGTCATGTATTTAATGTTATAAGCACAAAAATTTAAACCAGGGCTACCTATTTTCCTTCTTTAATGGAGAACCTGAGACTCAGAATCACATGATTTGCCCAGGTTACCAGGGACAGTGGTGACAGAGTCACACTTGCCCTGCAAGGCTCTCCTCTTATGGCTACACGGCATCACACTGTTACAACCTTCAAGGTGACCTTTACTGAAGCGAGGGCAGTGACTATTGTGGGAGGTGGGATGCGGCCACCCAGAACTGCTGTGACAACATCGGCTGTGGGAGGGACATTCACTGCCATGCTATCAAGCTGAGTGTGAGGGGTCACCGTGCCAGAGCTGAGTGCCCGTCTGCTGATAAGAACGTCAGAACTCCTTCATCATGCCACACACCCCTGTTTACCTTGGCCATTGTCAAAAATTCAAGCTTCCTGTGAAATCTGATAACCCTCATTCCCGTTCCCATACATCCCTCTCATGACCCAAAACCTCACTCATCCGTCCCCTGCTAACCCTTCCCATTATGTCCACTGGTGCTCTCAGTCAATCACCCAGCACACACCCTCCGCCCTCAACTACTCTGAATGCTCCCTTCACTGCAGGGCTTGGCCTGAGCGCTGTCCTCTGAGGACACTCCCTTCTCCGCAGCCCTCTTCAGTGAGCAAGGTATTTTCTCCACTGGGCCTCAGGGCTTGGAGTTGATCTTCTTGCTACTCCTTTCAACCACTCAGCACCCCACCCCCACCCCGTTCTTGCAGTGTAGAGCTCCTTTGACACTAGCACCAACCAGGGACACCACACTCCCCCCTCATCACTGTCAGGGTGGGTATCTCATTCACGCATGACTCTCGATGATTGTTCTTGGAAACTTCAGCCTCCAGTATCCTGGCCTTTCAGTTTCCGAACCTCGCTTCTAATGGCCTTTTCTCCCGACATCTGCAGGATCTTCTCATGTCCAGGAGCTGCATTGCCTCCTGGCTCCCTAATCCTCCTCTTCCAGCTCACTGCTGGAAATGATGACAGGTCCATGATTCCAATTTTTCATCATTACTGACACTCTAGTTTACTAATCCCACCACTTTCTCACTATTCCGCAGCCCTCTTCTGTTTCCCTTCCTCCCGTGCCTGGCCTAGATTCCCTGATTCACCACCATTTTCACTTCCATGCAAAAACCTTCACTCTCTTGCTTTTCTCTATTCTGCTGTTGGATTCATGTGTCAAATCCCAAATCTTGTTGCTCTTACTTTCTGTCCTCTCTCTGCCTGCACACTAGTTGATGTGTGTTGCTGGAGGAAAATTATATAGTTGTTTGGTTCCACTTTAAATTTATGATTGCATATGTTAAATAAAGTCTCAATATTGCCTGGCAACTCCACTACATCTCCTTCCTCATTCTGCTTTTTCTACTCTGTGTATCATTTCTTCATAAACATCCCCCACTCCCTGGCCACATGCCCAGCCTCAACCCCTGTCTTAAAATGGAGAAAATATCCCTTATCCTTTCACAGGCAAAGGCCTTCACTTTGGATGGAGGTCATATCCCGTCTTCCATTCTCAAGAATTGTGTTTCTCTGTTTCTCCTGTGTTACTAATGTCTCCCTCTCAACTCTTTAATCCTATAAATAAGAAATACACACATTAATCTCTCCCCCAGAAGAAAAGGTTTTCCCTCATCTCAGGTGCCCCATCTTTGTGTTCTCCTTTACAGCAAGACTACATATACGGTCTCTGCTTCCTAGTTTCTCAATCACATTTACATTTCTTATTGTTTTTAAGTCAAAGTAAGGTAATTACATATTTTAAAAGTTCAAATCTTTCTTTCCAGAGGCAGCCACTTGAAACTCTTTTAACTGAATCTCCCAAGATTTACCTTAAACAAAGGAATTTACAAAGTACATCTCTACTTCTCAAATTTAGACACTTATATTGTCTCCCTATCACTGAATCAGCCATTTTAGTCCTTTATAAACACCCCCAACACACACACGTGGGCACACACTTCTCCCTTCACCCTCCCAACGTGGTTAATATGTCATACTTTTTGGATAACCCAGTTTTGATGATATGGAAATACTGTTTAAAAACAGGACTGTGGGGTACTGTGACTGCATTTTAGTTTTTGAACAACTTTTTAATTTTTCTAGTTATCAATAGCTTCAATTGTCTGATTATTTTTCTATTTATCACAAATAGAGAGTTGTAGAGCTTCTCTTAACATATTCAAAAGCAGATTTACTAACAGTACTGAGTTCTGATGGCAAAATCCTTCCTGGAGTCCTCTATCCTCTGACTCAAATTAGGCCATAGAAATACAGGGGAGAGAGGTATTCCCAGAAGCCCTTGGGAACCACAGTTACAACTGCACGTGCAGCAAAGTTTAGAAAGAGGGCCTGGCTGTGAAGTGTGAGGGGGTGATAATGAGATCAGGAACAGAAGCAGCTTCAGGATACACAGAAATCAGAGAGCTAATCCTTTTTATAGCCAGAAGGAGCTATTTCACCTGAAACAAAAGGACAACAACAAAGAAAGAATTTTCCTAACTTGTTGGCAGAGGCAAACTCAGGTTCTGGTGGTTAAAAAAATCTGACTAAATGACAGCTCTTGCTCATGGATTTGTGTACTGAATTCCAGTTCACCCATTTCTATACTAAGTTCCTCCGAATATTAACACTGTTAATATAGATTCAAGGGCAATGTTTTGTGAAAAGTCTGAAGAGAAAAATCGTTGTTTTAATCTTTTGTAGAGTGATTCCAACTACAATTCTCAGAATTTTTATTCACTTAGAACTCAGGAACCTCCTGTTATAGAGGCACCTACTGAATAAACAGTACAGCTGGGTCGAGTCTCAAACCCATTCCTGTCTCTACGGAATCAATATGGGAACTTTGATTAGTTTATGGGATCAACATACTTAGCAATTTTGTTTTCCCTAGGGAGTAAAGCAGGTAACCACTGGGCAATTTTAAATCAAATTACGGTGTGTTCTGAATTAGTGGAGTGTGAATGATATGCAATGTAAAAAATATACACGTTATATACCCATACATATATATTAATACATTGAAAATTGAAAACAAATATATATGGTAGGTTCTACTTGAGATTCTTTCTAGTAACACAAATATGGCTTCTTTCAATTCAGTAAATATAAACAAGTTATAGCTAAACTTTAACTTTTTTTGAATAGATATATACTGAATATTTACCATCAATCTTGCTATTTATTTAGTGAAACAAACCAGATTTTTGTTGTTTTCAACAAAGAAATATAGACACATACTGGAAACTGTGACCCAGCTACACGCCCTCCCTATCCTCCTGTATAGATCCGGGCTTCCCTTGCCCCCGCGTGTTCGAAAGGATGGCTGCACAAACAGAAACCATCTCTTATATTCAAGCCCCACGTGATGTGGCGATTAGTTTTCAAATACATTTTTGACAGACACAAGTAGGATATTTGGAGTAGTGTAGGGCTGATTAGGCTTGAGAAGAAAAGAACAATAAATGGAGATTTCGGAAATCTTTACCAAAGAAATGAGTATTCCAAGAGTGATTCTGTCTTTAAAATAAATTGCTTTTTAAAGAAAGAAAAAGCTTATTGAGTTTTGCCACAAAATAGATTTTCCATGATTACTCTTGGGCAAAAGCTATAAATCAATAACTTAAGCAATTTTGAAAAAGACCAGGTAATATCTATTGTATATTCTTATTATATTGTTATTAGTTTGTTAACTATATCTACAAGACTTTAAAAGTCTCAAAGATAAATATTCACATTTATTTTGTATAATTTATGATTAAAATACTAAAAATTAGTTTAAAGCCATGTAAATTTTTATCTAAGTGATCTGAAACATTTAAAAATATATATTTAATTATGGTTGATATACAATATGATATTAGTTTTAAATGTACAACATAGTGATTCAACACCTACACACCTTGCAGAGGTATATGCCGTAATAAGTCTAGTAATCAACTATCTTTGTAGATAATTATCAGGATATTATAGACTATATTCCCTGTACTGTACATTATATCCCCATGACTTGTTTTATAACTGGAAGTTTGTAGTTCTTAATCCCCGTCCCCTTTTCTGCCCATCCTCCCATATCCCTGGTAACCATCATTTTGTTCTCTGTATCCGTAAGTTTGTTCCTGGTGAAACAGCTTTTTAATGGGCCACAGATGATTTTCCTTATAACTCAGAATGGCATGGAAAGCAACAATTGTAAAGGTGCATTACTGAAAAAGGCACTCCCTGTGAAAGACAAGAGAACAGTTGATCCTAAGGCACTCTTTTCCATGCTTAATATCATGGCTTTTAAACTGTGCTTCAGATGTAGTAATAAAACCCACTAGAACAGTATATGCTATTAACTGCATATACATAATGCATAATGTATACATAATGATCTTGCCCACGAGCTAAGAGAAAAACAAAAGGCCAGTTAAAAGTCATCTCTCACCCTGACCAGTGTGGCTCAGGTGGTTGGTTGGGTGTTCTCCTGAAAAATGAAAGGTCGCTGGTTCAATTCCTGGTCAGGCACATGTCTGGGTTGTGGCTTTGGCCCTCGGTTGGGGCATGTTGGAGAGGCAACTGATCAATGTTTCTCTTTCACATCGATGTTTCTCTCCCTCTCTTACCCTCTTTCTAAAAATAAATAAATAAAATCTCACAGTGAACTTCACATCACGTAGACAGTAGCAAACACATGCCTTTGATCTTGAGAAGAGGGGCCCTGCAATTGTAAGCCATTATCGCTGGTGAGATCATCCCTTTATTTGTACCTTCCAGCACGATCAATTTTCACTTCTGGCCAAAATTTCTTAGTTTCTTTGGTTTTTGGAAGTATAACCTTCTTAAGCCATTTCAACTGTACCTGAAAGCTGACTACAGGGAGGGCCTGCAGCTTTCTGTACATTCTGTGTCTGTGGGGTGGGGTATGGGGACTTTCGGGCTAATGTAGGGGGATGTGAAGAACTGAGATGCATGGCAGATTAAGAGTAATAAACCATTGGCAAAGAAGAAGGATGACGATGAGAAGAGAGGTGATTCAGGAAGCTGTGCCCTAGACAAGGAGGCGATATGATCTTGACCACAGGTGAAGACCTAGTTTTGACAAAGCAGAGACACATTCCTTCCCAGGAGAAAAGATCAGTGGTTCTCAGCCCAGACTCTTAATTTATCAGCCCAGGATGGGCCCAGTGTGCACTCAGATATGAGAACCACTAAGAAAGGAAGAGTAGGAAGGCCGAAATAAAGAGGTGTTGAGTCAAGAAGTTGAGATAGAAAAGGTAGAATCTATTCTCTCAGTAAAGGAAGAGATGGAGTCATCATTTTAGTCTGGAACTGTGGTGGTGGTTTGAAAAGAGTAAGAGATATTTGAGAGAGGGAAGGTTAAAAATGCAATAGGACTTTAACCAGAAATATCTTTCAAATAACCTAAATATATATTATGATGAATAAAAGTTATATACCCTTTATAGTTGAGAAAGGATACCTACATTTTCTAAGTATCTTAGATACCCATAAATTTACACCATAATTATTTAATATTAGTTATAAAATATAGGAAATATATTTTAGTCATTTCCTGCTTGCACTTGCAAATTTTGACAAATTTTATATAAGATACTAAAGATACTACATCTTTTCTCAAAATATTTCCCATGTTGCTGGTGTGTGGGGGGCCAGAACTGTGTGTTTTGTTTCCCACATTGCCCCAACGTGGCTATGGGAAGATAACTGATGTCGTCCTAGACCAAAGGTAATAAGAGTGCTTCTTGCACAAAGCAATACCATACCAATATACAAGTCATTCAACCTTGGAACTCACTTTAAAAAAACATAACAGTAGTTTGCACACTATATATACCCTGTTTCCTTAAAAGATAAATTCTATATGTCTCCTAAGATCCAAAAGATTTGTGTTAAGCTTTTACATTTTGATTCAACTTCTCTGTCAGTATTCAGAACTATGCCATGTGTATTTGTAATTTTATGTTGGACAATCTCACAACAAAATTTGAACACAGCCACTGTGTATCATTTCTTGCTAATTGAATGTGGTCCCCATCATTGTCAGTTTTACTCGTTGAACTTCCAATCACTTACCTACAAATAAGAGAAAGTCACAGGCGGACTACAAGGGGTATCGTATATGTATATTGCCAACTGATGAGTTTCACGTATAAACCCTTTGAAGTAAAGATTCAAAAGCTACAGTGTTTGATGTATTAGTGGCTGAGATCTAGGTGCATTTAATTTTAAGCTAGCTGGAAAGCCATATTGTAGAGTGAAAATAATGCTAGGTCTAGAGGTACAAGATTGAGGTTTGCCCCTAATTCTACTATGAACTACAAAGTGTGACGTCAAGCAAGTCCCTGAACCTTTTATTGAATATATCTCAGGTTCTTTATATGCTAAATGAAAATACAAATTATCTTTCTTCACTAGGTTGTTAAGATGAATAGGATAATGTATATAAAATACATTTTAATGTGAATTATCTTCAATTTAACTCTATATTTTGGAAATGCATTATTTTTGCATATTGAGCTTCCTGAAAACAAAGCACGTGAATACAGAGTAATTAGGAGATTAAAATGAAGATACATCTGTGATTAGAGTTCCACTGGTATACAAGGATTAAACATCAAAACTCAAAGTTAGTGGTTCACATATTTCATTTAAGCTCTAAAATTCTAATTTTCCTAAACATAAGCATTATGCATTGTTATATATAAACAATAAGCATAGTAATATTTAAAAGACAACTTATGAATACATTTCTGAACTTAGAGTTAGCTCGCCTAAAGTTCTTTTCCTTCTCTTGTGTTGATGTTGGTGCCATGTCATTATAAGAAACATATGAGAGAAATTATCCTAAAAAAAAGTGAGAATTTTTTCCTGCCTCACCATCACATATGTTGAGGCCCAGACACAATTATCCTTTTAGAATGCATTACAGATGCAGCACTTAGCAAATGGGTGCAAGATGTTTGTTCAGATATAAACTTGCAGGCCAGTGCTAGGAGGAGCTGGCAAAAGCTTTTAGCAGGCAATGTTTCTTGTAGGTTGCCAATCTAGATTGTTTTTTTCTTCCTCCCTGAGACTTTTGGCAGCTGTCTTCCATCTCTTCAGTTACACATCTAATTGGTTGTTTCCATGGAAACACGAACTTTAAATTATAGTCTTCTTTATTAACTAGCTATAAAATAGAGCTGTGCCCTGAGCAAAACTGGAATTTTGGGGTAACAGCAATTAGGATAAAAACCTACCACATTTTTCTGTATGATGCTAATTCTGCAACCAAGAGTAGTACACTCACAATTTTTTAACCCGAGTGTTTGCAGACTTCTATCTTGACTTCTTTCTATAATGTTTCACTTAACAGAGGGCTCCGGATTCAGATTTATTTATATATGAGCCCATTTATTATTATTATCATAAAAACAAAACTTTGGCTCACACTTTGCATTAAGAAAACTCACAACATGTCACAGGTGTCTATTTTTAATCGTGAGAAATAAAAACAGAAATCTGTTTTAAGCCTTTCTAGTTTAAAATCCAGTATTTTCAGGTGGAAAATTACATAATCAAACTATTGTTGCATCCATATGTCTGAAATCTCTGGTGTGTCCAAGTAAATATCTACAATAAATAGCATGTGGGAGAAAAAAACAAATGTTTTCATAATGCAAATACAATGAAGTTGCTTTGACAGGTCTTATCAATGTTTAAAAAGTTGCTATTGTTTTTTAATTATCAAAATGTATGTGCAGCAGACATGCCTTGCCCATACTCCATGCCAGTGTCTTAGCAGAGTTCTGAATTAGTGAAACAAATGTGTAATCACTGGTTTTTGTGATCAAATAATGTGAGTCGTAGACATCCAGCACCCTACATCCATTCCTAATTCCCATTCTATTCCTAAAGATTGGAGGTTTGCAAGATCAGGAGGTAAATGTAAATGAGTCTCTCAGACAAGGTCAAGAATCAAAAGTATAGTTTGTATTTGATAGGATGGGCATGGAGGTGAGGGAAATTCATTAAACAGTGTATTCTTACCATGGTGTGCAATGTTGGTGTGTCTGGGAGAGAGGGGGGAGGGTGGAAGTAGGGCAGCCAAGGACTTCCAGAAACACGACAGAGCTGTCAAAATGCATGGCACAAAAATGCAGGTAATAAATTGTACAAGGTAGTGTTTTCTATCACATTACAAATGAAAAACATGACAATTTTGAATATTTTTGTGCAATTCAACTAATAATCACTATGGTTTTTTTTTACCAATTCCATTTGATGTATATACCTTTTACACTGTTCAATACACAAATGTCCTAATCCCCTTTAGTTATTTGATATTTAAACAATGGTCAATTGTGGTATCTTTTTGTAGTTATAATTATTTGAAAATTGTGTCATAAATGATTTTCTGTTGTTTATCTGACAACTAAGTGTTATGCCTGCCCACCAGCCTCTGCCCATTTTATACTCTCTCACTAAGCTCCCTTCACAGCCCTGATCAATTCCTTCCTCAACTGCACCAGAATTTGGGGGACAGACAGAGAAACTGGACAGAGCCCCTAGTGTCCCAAGGGTCAAGAGAAACAAGCGGACCCTAGCATGCAAGTGGTTCAGCACCATGGACAGCCACTACAGATGCACCTGCCTTCACCTCCAAATTCAACACTCAGGATCTGAGAAGGCAAGGACAACCAGTTGTTCAGATTAGTTGGTAATTAGTCAAGGATTATTGTCAAATTTTTATTATTTTTTATTTTTAGGCTGTAAAAATTTTCTCTACAACCAGGTTAACATGACTTCATTAAAGTAGCATCTCCTTAGAAACAATGGGCTAGCTAAATGTATCAGGGCAGGCCAGAAACGTGATCTCTCTGTTATGGGAGAGGGCATGTCAAGCTCAGAGGCTGAATTTACAAAAGTGAGAACAGATTCTGAAGTCCAGGGCCATAGCCAAGTGAAGTGGTATACAGAAACTCATAAAGGAATAGGAAGATCTAAAATGAAAACCACAACTAGGTCTATACGTGTGGTAGTCTAAATAACGGTGCCCCCTCATAGATATCCAGGACTTTATCCCTAGAACAAGGTAAATGGAATGTGCAGATAAAATTAAGGTGATCAAGAAGAGGACTATCCTGGGTGGGCCCAATTTA
This sequence comes from Desmodus rotundus, assembly GCF_022682495.2. Lineage (NCBI taxonomy): Eukaryota > Metazoa > Chordata > Mammalia > Chiroptera > Phyllostomidae > Desmodus > Desmodus rotundus. Next base: position 188,290,432 of record NC_071387.1, on the reverse strand, counting down.
ATCACCAGGGTCCTAATGAGAGGGAGGCAAGAGGGTTGGAGTTAGTAGCAGGAAATGTGATGAGGAAGGGACCATAAGTCAATTAATGCAGGTTGTCTCTAGAAGCTAAAAGAACATCAAGGAAAGATTCTTCCTTCAGAGCCTCAGGAGGATCCCAGGGATGAAGTCTAAATCATCACCTTGATTTAGACTTCTGACCTCCAGATCTCTCAGAGAATAACTTGCATTTTTTAAGCTATTAAGTTTACGGTAGTTTTCTACAAGAACAATAAAAACTAATATGATATGCTCAAGAAGAATCCATGTGCAAAGAGAAGGCGAGGGTATCAAGCAACATGGGAATATTTAGGAGTGGTAGGGTTTCCAGATCATTGTTTTCTTTGGTCCCTTTCCTTAAACTGACTGGGACATTCAATAAGCACACACTTTACTCATCCATCCCCTTTCCCCAAGTAGAATAGATTAGAACTATACATGTTTTGCCTTCACTAGCCTATGTAACAAACAATGATAATCAGTATGGAACTTAGTAGATTATAATCTACATCATTCATAATTTCTTTCATTATTTAAAAATTCTCCAAGTTTTGGAAAAATGTGCTTAAAGTAAAACATTTAAAGTGAAGCCCACTTCAATAAGGTCGGGTGGGACTGAGTGAACACAATGCAAATACAGAAACATATTTTGTTAATCTGGTCTTTCCTTTCCATTTAAATGAAAACATTTTAGACCTTGAAAAAAGGGTCACATTATTTTTCATACTTCCCGTCACTACTGAGATCTTTGGAGAATTCTGAAGCAGTTCTAACAGCCTAGAGATAGAAAGAACCAATATGGAAATAAGAAGAGAAGCAGTGAAAGGTATTTGGGGTGGAGACAAGTGGTGAGTAGATTAGTGGGTACTAGCTCTTTCCTCCACTACTTCCATCCACTTATCAAATCTGAATAGACACTGTGCTATAATTTATGCCAATACTTTTTAAGTTCATGAAATCATACCACAAAGAGGGTATGACTACTCTCCTTTTAATTGGCTTAAAGGTCTAAGTAACTGGCTCAAGTTGACATAGCTTATGTGGCTGAGCCATGGGTTCTAATTTAAAAATATCTAACTCCAAAGCCTGGCTTTTTCAATCATGCCTTTTAGTGATGAGCATACATAAAGCCTTTTAGTGTAACTCTGTCTTCCATGCTGGAAAGAAAGGATTTGATTTGTTCCCTCGCCAAGGGAGCAGGGTTTTCACGAAGTTGAACAATGATTCAGAAGCCTCTAAGCCACCAACTGCCTCCCTGCTTCTTGCTGATATAACCAGTATTCCACAGATCATCCTCCCAAAATATAAATGTAGTTACCATCTGTAAATTTGTGTGTATAGCATCTTCCTTGGGTTTAACTATCCTGTACCATTAAGTAGAGGAGAAGAAATGGGGACTACTAGAAAAATAGGAGTATAGAACATATGTGTTAATATTACTCTTATAATTTTCAGGCATGACTTATCAATTTATGATACTTTTAGTTCATTTATAGTTTCTTTTTTTAAAACTAGTTTATCCTTTGACCTTCTTCTATTAGTCCAGATGATTGTGGTTATGGAACCAAGGAGGGTCTGGTTGGGATAGGCTGCAGATACTTTTGAGCAATAATACCCCAGACACCTCTTCAATATTGACTTCCATTGTTATAGCAATCAGCCTTTTAAAAGCAGAGCTGGCTTGGAATCAGATCTCCTAATTCCCAGTCAGAGCTTCTCCCATTTCGAGCACCCTGCTATTTGTCCTCCTCCCACACGTCAATATAACCCCAGGGTGCTGATGACCACCCCTCAGATTCTGTGCACATATCCTCAGCGTAGCACAGACACATTAAGTATGTATCCCATAAAGCGCCATCACACATGAAGGTGTGTTGGACATTATTTTTTTAATTTGAAAGAATGTGAATTAAAGCCCAAATAAAAATATTCAGACCGAATTCCTCCTCTGTTTTAAGTCATTTGATTTCCATTTCATTGTAGGCAAGACCATTTTTATCAATGCAGTGAAGGGTGAAGGTGTCCGTGAGATGTATTGTTTAGGGAAAAGCTTGCAGGAATTTAAGATGAAAGTAAATGTCATGCATGAGAGCAGACTAGCAGGGTGACAGGAAGCCAACACCCCCTGTCAGGTCTATTGAGGACCACTGTGAGACCTTGGGCTGTGCACGCAGCTTTGTTGCAGAGAAGTCTTCACTATTAATTATACGGAAGAAAGCTAGTTCTATTCCACAGGGGAGTGCAATGATAAAACCATATCAGAGATGTGGAAATCCCTTTGTATGCCTTACTTGCCAAATTGTATAGAAATAAAGCCAGGCTTTGAGGAAATTTGGACTCTTGTCTTGATACAACCTCTACTACTTGGGTAACTCTGGACAAGTATCCTAATCTAGCATTTTCACTGCCATCTAATGTGTACAAGTAACCACATAGAGGCAATGTGGTATGGTGAAAAGGGAGGAAGCTTAGAGCCAGACACACTTGGATTCCAATTACAGATCCACTCATACTTGTATGACTGTGGAGAAGCTAATTAAGCTCCATAAGCCTCAGCTTTCCAATGTGTATAATGGGTAGAGTGATAATAATGCCTATATCAAAGGATGGTTGTGAGGATGAAATGAAATAGTTCATGTAAATCTTTTGGATACATTAAAAATGTTTTCAGCTTCAAGTAACCAAAAACACATCATTGGATCAAACTAATAAGGATTTAATTTCATTCCACATCAAAAATGTCTAGAGGTAGGCAGCTGCTGGTTTGTCGCCTTGGTGCTGGCATCCCTGTAGTTTTCTTGGGCTCTGCCTCTTGCCCACAAGTTGGCTGCCAGAATTCCACACATCATAGCTATATTCAAGGTAGGTACAAAGGGAGGTAAGGGAGGAATCAGATGTGTCTGTTCCTCTTATCAGGAAAGGAAAATTTTCCTGGAGTTTTTCCTGCATCTTCTCATTTTATCTTATTGGCCAGCGCTGGCTCACGTGGGCCACCCCAGCATCATAGGAGATTGGACACACATGGCCCTGAATAAAGTCGGGGTTGGGATGGCAAAATAGAACCAGTGAGCAGATTCTGGGCAATAACTAACAGAGTCAGTTATAACGTGGCACTTAGTAAACTGTTAAATATTGCTTTTTCCATCCTTCTTCCATCAATAAACTAAATAAATCTTTCCAGGTTTAACAGTCTGTGATTCCATATGGATTATTAAATTATAATCAGAGATCAATACCGTAGGAAACATTCTTTAAACTGATTTGAAGATAAATATGACAGTGAAAAATCTGATTCATGGAATATTTTAACTCTTTGAGATAATTTCAGATTTACAAAAAGTTGCAAATAATAGCATAGCATGGTCTCACACACCCCTTGTTCTGCTCCCCAAAATGTTAACACATAATATGACCTAGTATGGTGACTGGACAAGGAAAATAATGCTGATCCAGTGTTATAAACTAATCTACAAGTCTTTATTCAAATTCCACCGATTGCTCCACTAATGTTCTTTTCTTGCCACTACATTTATTTGTCAGGCCTCTTTAGCCTCCTCCAATCTGGGTATGAAATATTTTTAAAGAAGGACATATTTATTATTTTGATAATGACAACAACAGAGCCATTTGTTTTAAAGTATTTTGAATGTGTCATATTGAATTTTAAAATTACATTATTATATGGTGCCTGGAAGATTAAATGGTTGATTCGCTATTGCTGATTTGTTTAATAATCTTTTACATAGAGAATAAACACACGTTTCAGAATAAAAAGTATAGATGACGAAGCTACAGCTGAGTACAGTATAGATTCCTGGGGGCTTTCTGCATCTCGTTCTGGAGCATACTAAATTTCTCCTTGGCCCATGCTCTCACCCACCACATATACATTCATCATATCATAGTGGGTCGATTTTGAAGGTTCCAGATGGATGCATTCAAAATATACCCTCAAATAGTGAAAATCAGCTAAATAGCTACAGTATCACTTATGAGAAGACTTTAACACCAAGTGCTTGGCGATGCCTGGGATAGCAGACTTCTCACATTCCCCTGTGAGGTGGCAGCTGGCGGCAGAGCAGGTCGCGTGCCAGAGGCCATGTGGCAAGGCAGCAGGGACTGAGCCAGGGCTCCCCACACAGCCTCCTCGCCTCTCTGCCCCACTGCCTGCCTGCTCATGGAATTAGAATGATTTATGATCTTGGCAAACAAATTTAAATATTATGCCAATATTTTGGATCAATTCCTGGGGGCATTTCCGTAAACGATGCATCTTATTGACTTTTTCACCAGTTTGCTGTTTTGATAAATTGTGCCTTGTCTGCCTTGAAATGGGAGTCAAATAAATCAAAATGTCCAAATTTCTGGGCTTTGATGTATATTTACATCTCTATGTTTAGTCCACACCGACATCCCCTGGTTGATGTCTCGAGCACCGCTGCAGCAGCCACAGTGCACAGCGATGCAAGGCTGAGGGGAGCCTCGCCTGGCTCAGCGCTAGTGGAGAAATGCAAGATGATGAGAGTACACCACGATGCCTACACCACCACCACTGACCGTGCAATCTCAGGAGCGGACAGTTCGCCACCATTCAAAGCTCTAAATATTGGGGGCTTTCTTTGCTTTCCACTGGTGTTCTGCACCATATTTCTATCCTGGATGTTAAGAATGTGCAAATTGTGACAATGTAGAAGATCTCAAACACATAAAAAAAGGACAACCTTGTTTAACAGTATTCTTCTTCCTCTACATCAGTGGAAAAACAGAGACAATGGATTTCTCACTCTGATACTGGCTAAACTGTGGACTTGTTAACCAAAGCAATGGGACATATATGTTTTGAATAGGTTTGTCATGAAGTTGAAGAGGTAAAAAGGGAACAACTGTTCTTGAGGTGAACATGGCAAAAAGTATGAAAAACATGATAATGGGCAACATTTCTTGCCATATGTACACTTATTACTCCTTTCTTAGATTAAAAAAAAGCTATTTTACAAATAAGCATATAGTATATTTCAATATAACCTCTGTGCTTGCTCTTTCTAGTGGCATCTGCTTTTGTCATGAAATATTTATCTTCTATGTTGCGTGATATTGGAGCCTGATAATTACACATGACTAATAAAAAAGTGTTGAAAATCATAGTAAATTAATTAGCAAAGGTGAGCAGTGAAGAATGAAAATATAACTTCTCTAAGAAATTGTCTACTTTTCTTTTTTAACTCGATGAATCTTCTCCAAATTTTTCACCTGGTATTTATATATGTGCTTGCTGGTTTTACTGTCTCAGTTTTTCCTCATCCCTAGAGTAGCCTGATACATTCACAACCAAGTTTAGGAAAACATATGCTAAATGTGCACTGTGGTTCTTGGGTTTAGGGAAACAGTTTCATAGAGCTGGAGCTGGAGCCTACACACACTGGAAAGGCTGTGATTCTGGCGGTGCATGCAACTCCCAGAACAGCAAATCCGAGCCCCGTCTTAATTTTCATCCTGCCGTGTGCTATGGCTTTTAGTAAATCAGTGTTAAATTGCTTCATAGTAATTCGAGGCATTCTTTTGAATGAAAATTATAGATTTTTAAAACAGAAGACAAAGGAAGGCTGCTTAGAAGAAAACGACCCTCTTCTCAGACTTCCCCACCCATCATGGTAGAATGCAGCAGTGTGCTTACAGTGTATTGAGTTTCTTCCTTAGTGTCTATCAACTGGAAAAGGTCAGTTCTTTTCCCTACCATTTCTTTGGTTTGATGAGGATAGAGGAAAAATACAAAATCAAATGCAAGACAATATAGTTTGCTTCCAAACTTCACCAAGGTCACGGTTGTGAAGAACCAGGAAGCCCACGCACAGGGCTTGAGCAGATGGAGCCCTTTGCAGCCCCAGAAGAGCAGAGATGCGTGGGCATGAAACTCCAGGTCCTGTCTACGCGCGAGAACATCTTTGGGAGTGCGGAGTTCCTGTTCACGGAGTTCTGCTTCCTGAAACCAGACTGTGATGTTTTTGGCACCAAGACAAGCCATAAACAATTATTTTTAAAGGGAGGGAAAAGGAAATTACCCACTGAAAAAATTAATGCTCTAGATTACTCAGAAAGCAACGCTGAAGCAATGGAAAGGAAATGGAAGAAACAGATTGCTTCCAACGTCAACATAATCCTGCCTCTTAAAGACTTCTTCTGTCCACATGCTCACACGTTGTACCTGCCCAAGACAATGGACAAAGCAGCCGGGCTGGGGAGGTGGTTGTCCAGAAGAAAGATGAATGAGTTTCATGTTTCCTACCTCTTTCATTTTCCCATTCATGTACTAGTCTTGTAACTGTCTAATATCTCTAGTCGCACTGAAACACAAATGACTGGTTATTTTTTCTGCTTCATTCCCTAGCTATTTCTAGCCCATTTCAGGTTTCTAAAATATTTCTCACTTGACATTTTGCTATGTGGGAGTTAGTTTTTTTTTGTTCAATGAGTTTGCTGTACTATATAATCTATGATTTAGAAGTAAGTTTGTCCTCATTACCACCACTTTTCCCATCCCATTCTCTCCACCATTTATTCCAGCAGAGACCGTGATTCTTGTGGTGAAAACCCAGCTAATGCCCAGGCCTCTGCCTTCCTGGCCCAATGCTGGCTGTGGGGATAACCGGATGGCATCTTTGCTCTGTAAAACAGTAAGTTCCTGGGTCCGGAGAGCCTTATCCCTTAGTTTTTGCATCGCATCACTTTTTTATTCAAAAGCCAAACAAAAACAGTTCGGAAATCCCAGTTTATTTAGTGATGATGAGCCTGGGAAAAGCCTCAGCAGAAATATAGTTGAAACCTGGTGAATCCTAGTAATTTCATCGAGGACTCTCATCTTGCCATGTTATTTTTCTGCTTCTACAAAACGCGGACCATTCAACTGCACTGTGATAAAAAAACAACACACGTGTGCCTAAAAATGAATACATAATCAAGTATTCTAAGGTAAAATATATTTTAATACCCATGGAAGGAAATGCCACAGCTAATTGTTTTTCCGTGAGATGGATAATCAGGGAGATTAGCAGTGGCCCGTGCGTGCCTTGTAAGTGTGCATAACGTGGAGTCAAACCGCCCAGACGATTAAGGTTAGCAGCTCACCCCAGGCCAGCAGAAGACCAGCGGTGCCCCCAGCTCTGCCCTAAGTCTACTTTGTGACGTTCTGGACCTTAGTTTCTTCGTCTTTAAAAACCAGATGTTTGAGGCAAATAGTCCCAAAGATCTCTTCTGGCTCTGCAATTACACTTATATGGTAGTCGCTGCCTCATTTATTGACGTCTCAGGGTAAAATGCTCGGTGCCTTGTTTTACTCATCTTCCATTTTCCAAGAGAGAGGCCAGTTCCTCCTTGGGCACAACACGGCACTGCTGATGCCAAGCTCTACCCTGTTGGCTCAGTGTTCCCGTAATTTTCCCCATGGGAAATGCCTACTTCTCTTTTCCACCGTGCAGCATGCACGGCATTGCTTCTCTCCGGCTGGGCTAGGTCTCCCGCTGCAGTTCTGAGGACAGCCTGTGCAAACCTCCACACAGGAGGTACCTCACTGCACTGAGGTACTAGTTCGTTCCAATCTACCTCCTCCCCATCCACACCCCCAACTCCTCATGAGAAGCCACCAGTCTTCATCAGGATTTAAGTGCCATGGAGGCAGGGACAGTGTTTTTTCCCCTGTCATATTCCCGATTCCCTGGCATATAGCGGTAGTTAAATAAATATTTTCTGAACAGGAGAACGAATGAATGTGTTCATTCATATCTATGGACATTCATGTCCTCAGTACTCCTCTGAGACTAGCATGTTATAAACATGGACCAAATAATTGGGGTTCATGTGGAATAATTTACATTTCCAGAACACATACTGCTAAGTCCAGAAAAACATTTTATTTTAATTTTTCTTAGAGAGAGAGCCTTACAGTGTTTTTAATTTTTCAATTACAATTTATATTCAATATTATATTAGTTTTAGGGGTACTAAACATTTAGACATTTATGTAACTTACCAAGCGATCCCCTGGTAAGTCTAGTAACCCCATGACATCACACATAAGTATTACATTACTATTGACTACATTCTTTTTATTGTTGTTCTATTACAGTTGTCCCAATTTTCCCCTGTTGCTCTTCCCTGCCCCACCCACCCCTCAGCTCTCAATCCACTGAGCCATACCAGCCAGGGCCCGGAAAAAATATTTTTCATAAAGCCTAATGTCAAAGCATAATTATTTTGTGAATAAGTACAAGTAAAAATGTTTCTTCAACTTTAGAAGCCTGTCAACATCATGTACTAAGTTACTGCAAAGGTGGCCAGTGGAGTCTGGGGAAAATCACATCTAAGAAAGATGAAGAGCAATTTCATTATCACATTTTCCTTTCAAGCCGCTGGTTGAGTTTTAGTAAAATGACAGCCATGAAAAATTTCATGAAATCATTTGATAGTACTAGAGTCCATATTATTTGTGGATTCTATACTATTTTACTTACTTTTCATGTTTAACAGGCTTTAAAAAAGTGGTCTGCCATTAATAGAATTATATTAACACAGAATTAAACCAATTATTTTAGTTTCTGACAACCTTATTTCAATTTTATAGGCAGGAAAAGCCTAAGAAAGTAACTACTAGCATACAGAATGTGGCTTCACCTTTGTAAGCATCTCTGGGAGGCTCAGGGGTTGATAATGCCCACCTCGGGCTCACCTGTGGGCCTCAACTGTCACAACAAATCCAAGAATGATGACAACCTGTGAGCAAATGCATGCATTGCTGCACTTCAAATATGTGCATGTCTATTCTAATAATATACATATATTTTAAAAACTTCATAGAATAATAATAGCAGCCTCTCGTGTGTTTTCTCAATCAATAGATCCTAAAATTGTAACTCATGTCTAAACCCATCATATGATTTTAAAATTTACCAGGGTTAGTTTTATTCGTTTTTTCTTAATTTAAAAACAATTCAAGTTAATTATGCTGTAAAATATATTTTAAGAAATAATTCACTCACTCACAACTACATAGGGACAACCCCTGTAAATACCTGGCAATGGATACATTTTATTAGGTCTATGTTTTCACCCCAAAATGGGATCATACTACCTGTGACTGGCTTTTTCTAATGCAATAGATTGTGAAAAGCTTTCTATATTATTACATATATTTTGGTAACACTTTCATTGTTGTAAAATTGTCCATCATAAAAAGCACCGTAATATACTTAGCTAGCCCTTTGTTCGTGGATATTTAGCACATCAGTAAACATTCATGAATACCAGGATTTACCACCTCCCATATTGGAACACCATGGGCTGGATAATTCTTAGTTTCGGGGGTCTGCCCTGGGCATTGCAGGATGTTTAGCAGCATGGAGGTCTCTACCCACTGCATGCAGTAGCATTGCCTTCCCCAAGTTGTGACAACCCTAAATGTCTCTAGACATTGCCAAATATTCCCTGAGGAACAGAATATTCCCCAGTTGGGAAGCACGCCGTGGATAAAGAATCGCGTATACAGTGGATTATTTCCATCAAATGTTTTCCTGGAAGCAGAGCTGCTGGATCAAATCATGAGCCCTGTAGAGGGTTTGCATGTGTTGTGGCCACATGGCTGCTCTTGAAGACAGATCATGTCAAAATCCCATCCGACTGCAGTGAGATGTTGTGTCTCTCCCTCTCACCAGGTCCTTTTAAAAAAATCTACGCTCATCAGAAAGTATCCCATTGCTGCTGAAAGTGCGTTTTTTAAACTATTGGGAAAACGAACACTCTAAAGTATGTTCAGTCCTTTCCATCCTCAAAATAATATAAATATTAAACTATAGTTTCTTATTGTACTTTAATCTTTGTCCTATTTTTAAAAAATATTTAAATAGTTTAAGCATTTACCTTTTTAATTTTTCAACTAATGGGGTGATTTTCAAAATATTTTGATGTTAAAGGGGGGTTGTGATTTTTGGATGAATGGGACCCAGGACCAGCTCATTCACTACATTTCACTCTGCTAGCTTTACTTGGCTGTTTGAGCCTCTGATTCTTCCTTGCTATTTTTTTTCCCAATAACATTTGATGAAGAAAGAGGTACTGGCGGAGCCAAACAGAATGTAACTGGAGAATACAGAAAGAAACAGAAACCATTTGACTTATCTGTTCACTTGAAAACAGGAATCAATGAGTTGTGGGCAGAAAGGAACATGTACAATAAAGGGGTTGATTGAGATTACTTGATCTTGGCTGAATTAAGCCTTATTCCCACTTGGCTCCATCATTCAGTCCTTGGAGATTTGTAGAGTGCCTTAAGTACACAAAGCGTTTCCACATATGCAACCTACTTAACATCCTCAAGAGCCTGAGTGGAAATTCTAGTCATTCTCAGTTTACTAATGAGAGAACAGCAGTTCAGTGGCTCCGAGCCACTGCACAGCTACTGGGTGTCCGTGCTGGAACGCAAAGAAAATCCTTCATTCTTCGGGATCGTACCACCTCTGTCTCTACTACAACACAAATCATCTGGTCACAAAGGGTTTTTGTTGTTGTTGATGTTGAGAAAATAAGTCTATACAGGGCTTTGGCAGGAATGTAATTCAGCTGTCTGTCTGTCACAGTGAACTGATGTCTTCCGGACTCGGTGACTGTACTTGGGATTAGTGTCTGAAGTCTGAGAGCCTCCTAGGAGTGGAGCAAGCATTTGAAACCTTCTTCAAAAAATGTAAAGGCATTTAAGCGCCCAGGTCTCAGAGCTGCACAGCTTTAGTCAATTTCCTCCTAATGGCCTCCTTGGAGTTACTTCCCCACCACTTTGACAACTTTTCCTAACCACAAAACCTACCTTTCAAGGAAAAAAAAAATCCACACTCTTCTAGGAAAGGATTCTAATGCAGGAGAAAGATGTAGAATTTGAAATGACAAGGCAGCCGTTGTTCATTTATCCCCGATTCCCAAATCCACACACACCGATTTACTTCCTGAGGTTCACAGCAATACCAGTAAATCTATTTTCTGCAGGCGCTACTGCAGACTAAAGGAGAACTTCCCGCCTCCAGTTCTCTTTCCAGGCAAAAAATACTTAGAAACCTTCCTATTTACCCTTCTGCTCAAACTACTGACCCTAGTGCTATATCGATAATAAAAACTATGCTGGCAATTTCTTTTCCTTAAGTTGGTAATTTGTAAAGCATTTTCCTTTTTTCTTTCTCATTATTTGCCCATCAAGGCTATTTCTAGTATTAGATAATGTTCAAGAATACAATGAATTCATTAGAACACTTGAGAGTCAGAAAAGAATTGACTAGAAATGAATTTCTTAATGACTTCTATTATGCATTTTTACAAGTGGCTCTTGGCAAGTCATTAAAAATGACCCACTTCACACTCCTAGCTCCTGTTTTATTGTGGGGACTCAATCTTTGAAGTCTTTCTTTTCCCTCATTAGTAATGGCACAGCTAGTAAAACTAGAGTCATACAGCTTTAAACTATTGGTATCCGATGCTGATATTTTACAAATGGTTCATTTGTCTCACCAGTTAGGGACTTACTCTGAAAGTCTTCATATGGCCACAGCATGATAAGGCTATTAGGACTGAAGACTCCAACTCAAACCTGTCTTTTCCCTGGAGACAGTGTGGACTGAGAACAATTTGGTTCAATGGGTATAAGAAATACAATCAGAATGCACTTTTGCTATCGACATTTTTTGCCATCTGGAAGCATCATTACTGATCAGACCAAATATTTCCAAATGGGTAACAATTGATTATTAAAATGAAGAGGAGACAAAGAGTAATGTGCTTTCAGCTAATACTGAGATTCTTACAAGGAGGGGAGAAGATTGAAAATAATAAGTTATGTTATCATAAAACTGCATAAAATAATTCCATTTTATATGCGGGTAGAAAGAAATGTTTAAAAAATATGGTTTTTGAGAGGGTTAGTCTTTTTTACTTTCTCTTGAGGTAAAGAATTGTGAAAAATTATGTATGGAGCTTACATTTTTGGAATGAAATACATTTGAGTAAACTATTTGAAAACACCACCTAGACTTGTGACAACAAAGAAAAGAATCTGAGCCAGGTCTTGGACAATCCTTTCAGGTTTCAGAAACATGCAAATCAGTAACTGGACTGGAGGGCTTTGGGGCTCACCCCAGAACTATGGAAATTCTCGGTATACCTGGAAATAACAATGGTTTGTTCTGAGCCAAATTCTCACGAGGTAGATATTTTTCATGTAACTGGCTAGTAGGGGAGTCTAGAAGCTGACTATTCATATTCATTCATTCATATTATCTTCCCTCCCTTCTTCGTACCTTCCTCTCCCCACTTTCATCTCCCCCTCTACTACCATAGAAAAGCAGAATGCAGTTAATTCAACAAATGCAAGAAGTTTTTTTCTGGCTCAGGCATTGGAATGAACAGGTTTCTTCTGTGACAATCTTTCTCAGTTTATTTCAGCAATTGTCCTTGCAACAATCTGTAAACTGTCCATCAAATTTTATAGCATTCTGATGGGCTAATACTATGTGTCTGGTTATTTCTTATTGGTTAAGAATCTGTATTGGCTCAGTGACGCTTATTGACAATTTCCAGATATAATGGGAAATGTTCACCTTGGCAGAGAAAGAAAGGTAAGAGGCCAAGGCTATTTCTCCTGAATACATCTTCTGAAAATTGTCTTTGCTTAAGTTGCAAAGTGAGGCTTCCTAAGCTTGGCTGCCCAGGCAAAGTATAGATATTTGCTGAGAGCTTTATGCTTGCTGGTGTGCAGAAACTGCCTTCCCATGATATGGGTGGGATGATGTAATTTTTATTTGTAATCAGAAAGAGAGAAAGAGAAAAATCTCCCCTCCCCCAACACACACCCAGCAGAACTAGCCAGATCTTGGAAATCCATTTTTATGCCTGCTCCTTCATGTTTTCAATGCCTTCATCCTTTCCTTCCTTTATTCTTTCTTTTCTTTTCTTTTCTTCCTTCCTTCCTTCTTTTTTTTTTTTCTTGGAAATGTTCTTGGCTGGGATCTACTGAAAATCCTCAATCACATATCACATTTTTTTTTGTTGCCAGTGCACACAGGTCCACTTTTATCTACTAAATTATAAAATTAAACTTCTCCTAAGCTAAGCCTTTTCTAAGATGGCCAGAGTCTGTATATATTGCAAACTTGTTTTCCGCCAATAATCTAGTATAAAAAAATCTAAGGATCATTATGGTGCTTTGGAAAAAGTTTCAAAAATTCAGAAATCTTGAGGAACAGCAGCAGATGAGATTTTGTAAATACTAAGAAATAAACTTAAGCTGTTCCCCTTTATTTTCCCATCATTGAGCATTCAAGAAAGAACAAAAATATGTAGCTATGAATTGTGATTCCCCTATTTGCATCTAGAAGTCATGTACTTTGGCCCCTGCAGTGAACAGGGGTTATTTTATCCTAATAGCAGGAAGTGAAATGTACTTGAAAACAACTTGATAATACTGGGGGCAACTTTGGAAAAGCCAAGGGTTTAATCCTTTCCAGAATCACTAACAGAGCCTGTTGAGTCCAAACAACAGAGAAGAAAGCCAACACTCTTCTGAGCTGATACTGTTTGTGTTGGTGCACATGCATCTATTTCACAGTTGCTAAGTGATAGTGGTGCTACAGACACAACTTGATGCGGTTTCTCTTAATTTACGGAACAGCATAACTTTCTCATTGATACTAAGGTACATAAATGGTAGAAATTCAACAGCATTGTTTGCTCAGTTGCAGACTTGTGCATCAATCAAATTATTTTTTAATCCAATACATACATAAACTTATTGAAATCTATCACATCGCTTATACAGAATTCACCACTTCAGTGGCACGCCAGCTCCCTACAGCCATCACCAGTGTGTTCTCCCTGCCGCTAGACTCCCATACACCAACTTTTTGCAGTTTTTCAGCACTAAGTTCAGGGCTACTATTAATATCTTGGGCTTTCCCACTGTCAAACTGATCCAAATTTCTGCCCTTATTAAAGTCTACTGGTAGCATGTCCCCAGTTGTACCTGACACAGACAATGCATTCGGAAACTCCATTTAGGCTACAGTGTGCAGCCACTGGGCATGAGATAGCCACCCCAAGTAAATGCTGGAAGAGGAGAAACTGCCAATCCAGTGATTCTCAAAGTGTGGTCCTTGGAAAAGCAGTAGCGACATCACCTGGGACCATGCTACACAGGCGACTTCTCAGACCCCCACCTCAACCCTGCTGAATCTGGGAGGCCCAGTGGTTTGCATTTAAACAAGTCCTCTAGTCGAATATGTTGTTCATTCATTTTTGAGATCCACTGATCTAATAGATTGTACCTATTCTACTGTTGAGAATGCTGAGACTCATGAAAGTTAAATGAGTTTACCCTCAACTTCAGACCGCACTGGTGCTGAAATCAAGGCTAGAACCTCATCTACTGCCTAGGGCACAGTCTAGGGCTCTCCGTGTTCCAGAAAATGTTACTGCTCATCATGCCATAGTTTGCTGACCCCATCCCAAACAAATACATCCAAGTTAGTAAATATACAACTTTTGAGGCGGGTTAGCGATAGTGAGAATTGAAGGCAATATGTGTTATTACCTGACCCTGCTATTTTTACTCCCCCTGCAGACAGCTACACCTTCTAGAAAACAACATATGCACTATGAGAAAGAGATTAAATCACTTAACTACATCTGATTAATAGTGTGCAACGAGAACACAAGTAATAAATTTGTACTAACTAAAGTTCTGAAGGGGGAAAGCAATACAACGTAGATCTGTGGGTTTGATCTCTAGAACAAAGGGCTGTGAGAATCTCCTGTCCACACCTCATCTGAAAATTTTTAAAAAGTCACAGAATTTCAGCAAGGAGGAGGGCTTTTCAGACTTGTTTTATTTGTGCACTTTAGAACTTTTGATGAGTGCTCACAGAAAGCCAGTTGTGATCAACAGCTCTGCTAAGTCACACGTCCTAATATTAAAAATGTGCATCATCTAAAGTTGAGGTCAAATATTCCTGTTGATTGCCCTTGAGCTTGTTCATATGGCTGATTATTCACTTGCAAAAATAAGCTCTCAAATAAACAAATGGCCTGCTGAAAGAACAAAGTAGGAGATAGTCAAGTGCTTAGTGAATTCGTCAGTCACGAACACGAAAAGGGGAAAGCAAAGATAGAGAAGGTGTCCTAGAGAGCTCGCGGCTGGCAGCGCCTGGCCCACGCCTGCTCCTGAGGTTCTGCCCTCGGTGCAGGCAGACTGCAGCCCTCTGAGTCTGGCAGCTTTCTGACGGCCAAGTGCGACTTGAATTGCAGTAACAGAAATGTTCAAAGTCTTATCACAACAGAAACAACTTTGCACTAAAGTTAACATTTTGATGAAGAAAAAGATCGATTAAACCAAGGACAAATCCCTGGATACATCACTCTGAAACAAGAATGATGGTGAGTGAAAGCGCAGTCATCTCTGGAGTGGTTTACAGTTCCCCAAGAAACTTCTAGAAGGATGATTTATTGTTGCTGAAATTGGACATGATTGTAAAAGAAGGATTGGGGGACTGAGGTTAGGGGTGAATTTATACAAGTCTCTATCAATATATGTACACTTACTAAAATGGAGCTATAAACAAGTACAGTAAACTATGTACTATGTGTTTCGGTACAAAATCAATCAGCAATCATTACACCATGCTGTTGAACTCCATTTATCATTCCTTGATCACACCTATTTTTTAAGATCTTCCTCTACAGATTAAATATCTGTAAATTTTTTTGCATACTATGATGCATATTTTTCCAGGTTTTAAAAAAAATCTGAACTCCTAATGCTTTTGACATTCTCAAGTCTCACCTCCTGTTACTTGCCTTGGTACAGATGGGTTATAGAAACGCAATGGTATGAGATTAAGATAAAAGAAAATAGAACAAAATGCTTTGGGAAACCCAGCTCTGTTAATTATTTCTCTCACTATGTTTCCTTTTCCTGACATCTTCTTCCCATGAAAACTTCATGATGAAACTCAAGCCAAAAGCCCTCCCCATCCATCTCAGCTCCTTCACGTCTCCCGAGAACTCCACTGCAGCACGGATCTCCTTTCATTCCTCCCCGAGATTTTATTTCAAAAACCTCTAGCTCCTTCCCTGTGATCTAAAAAAAATACTCTACTTTCTATTCTTAACCCTAGGTGCATTTTCCATGAGGAGTGACTGTGTGCTTTAGAAACTAAAAGTCTGCAGATCAACAAGAAATAAAATTAAGGTATTAAAATTTTTGCAGGACAACTCACTCTGTCTATAAACCTTAAAGTTACTTATTCAGCTAATGTGATTTGTCTGTTTCTCCATTCTCTGATGTTTCCAGAGTGACACTGGGGATTGGCAGCTCTGCTGCATGCATTTTGAGTAACTGTGTGGATTATCCATTTTTAATCCTTTACCAGTTTCCTGACTGCTGAACTGCATACTCCTGGATTGCCTGCGGCTCCTGGGTAATCATTATGCACGCAGGGAACACATTCCTACTTAAACATTAATCGGACAAAAGAATACGACCTCCTGTATAAGGCCATACAAAAATAATGATAACAAATACCCCAAACACTAAACACAAAGGCATTTTAAGAGAAGCCATTGTCGCAGACCATGCACACCTCTCTTCGATACATATTATTAAAAACTGACACCAAACTCTGAGTCCCACCTACTTCTGCTTATTATAATATTCACTCTCCAACATGACAGGAAAAACAGGATTCTACTTAATTTATATAGGAATCCTGTGGTTTCTAACACTCTCAAGCCTTGAAAACAAGTCAAAATTCACCTAGAAGACACCAAAAAATCCTTAGTAGATTCCAAAACAAACATAGCCAAGGACTTCCTGAACCAGCCCATGCCTATGGATGACTTCCTTGTACAACAGGAAGTCTGACCTGTCTCAAGTCATGTGAGTCCCAGTCAGACCCTCAAAGTTCATGCAAGAACCCTTTTTTCAGTTCGTCTATCACAGTATGGACATCCTTCAGTCTCCTAATGGTCCCCTTTCTGTACCCCAAATACTAGTTACTACCTAGCAACTGATCAAGAAAAGGTGAAAGGAGAAAGAGTCTTAGGGGAACAATAGGCAAATTTTCAATAATAGGACAGTTTGGTTATATACAAGGCTAGTTTTACCGAATAGCATGCAGATTTCTCCCTAAAAGCACACAATCTTCAGAAATTATAGTATCTCAGAATCAAAAGACAGAAAGAGAAATATGTTTGAACAATAGCATCCAAATGAGGTCTTTTTTTGAAAAAAAAATGCATTCATATTCCTCTTTTTTATTGATTTTGAGAGAGAGAGAGATTAATTTGTTGTTCCATGTATTTATGCATTCATTGGTTACTTCTTGTACGTGCCCTGACCAAAGATCAAACCTTCAACCTTGGCCTCCTGGGACAATGTTCTAACCAAATGAGTTACCTGGCCAGGGTCTCATTTTCCTCTCTCAGTGTAATAGGCATAAGTTGACATATTTTAGAACCAACATGACTGAGCTCAATAATTTATATCATGTAGATGTGGGTATTGTTTTCTTCTACATTTTAAAGGAAGACATAGGGTAATTCACACTTTGGCAACGACCCTTGCAGCTGCATTCCACTTCCATGAGCCGCTCACTGCTGCCTGCTTTATCAGCTTTATCTTCGGGTTTCGGTTCCCTTACTGGCTTTGCTCTGGGACTACGGGTAAAAGGATGGTGTGTATAGAAACTGGAGTAAAACAGCCACTTATGACATTGGGCCAACAGAAATCTCAAAACCCCAAAACAGAAAACACACACACAAAAGAAATCTTTGGACCAATATGGCCCAAGACACAGGCTTTGGGTGCCCAAGGACAAAAAAAGCAAGCAAAAAAGCAGGAAATGTCTCATAAATTCAGAATGGCCCTTTTAAGTAAATGTTCAAATAGAGACTTGCCAGGAACTGCAGGTGAGACTGCTGGAAGTGTTAAGAGTCATGCAGGAGGTAAAGTGCTTCCTTCATCACTAAACCAGGCCATTAGGAAAAGCTTGAGGTGAGAGAACCATATTACAGCCAGTGCTGCCAGAAGCCAGCTGCCCTGGACCTCAGGATGAGGTCAGCTGGAACATTGTGTAGCAAGAAGAAAGCCCAGTTCAAGGGAGTGGTAAGATTTAAACCAAGTCACTACTCTGTACCTAATGATTAAAGTCTTCAGCAATTTGTTATTTTTCACCTCGAGTATACAGTTATTATTAACTTTATATCATGCACTTTTAAAATGCAACCTCCATGACACTGTAAGCCCCCCTGGAATGTAAGTGCTAGAGGGCAGGGATCTTTACCTACTTTACTTACTGGCGTACTCAAGTGCGTACGATAGACACATAGTAGGCAGTTAACAAATATTTGTGCACTAAATAAAGAACCCCACAATAATAATAACCCTTATCACAGACATTGTTCCAGCAGAGCTGTTGCATGCCTTTTTGCAGGCGTGTTCCACACAAAATTACCTGGCCCAGCTGGCAAAGTAATGCTGGATCCCATCCAGTACATACCACCAAAATCTGGCTCGCAAGTGCAGAGCTCAGAAAGGGGTATCTTTTTGCAATTTATGTGCCCAATGTGATCCTTTTTTTTTGGACAAAGATCCCAGGGCTCTGCCAAGGAAATCTTCCTCGGGTAGGTACTTTGGTAAGCTGTGTAGGTCAAAGCAAAGAGGCACTCAGAAATAATGCTGTGCCCTTCTTCGAAACCATTCTCCAATTCAGACATTTCTTCAGTTCATGTCACTCCCAAGGCCCTTCTGCGTCAACATCGCTATGCGATGACGGAGGATCCAGTTTTAACAAAACTGTCGAGTCCTTACAAACTTACCTCACAACTTGAATTTGAAGTCTTGACATGATAAAGACATGTTTGCTTTATTCCTCATAGGATAACATTAACTAGCCAACATGCTACTCCGTGTATTTGGGTCATTTTTGTCCTTTTTTTATTATACAATGAAATATAATTAGTAACTGAAAGCATCTAAGATATTAAGGGGAAAGAAATATTAGCATGGAAAATAAAACAATAAATGAATTAATGGTGAGGTATACAGCAATATGTCTTAACTTCAGCACTATTGGCATTTGGGGGCAGATAATTCTTTGTTGTAAATTCTTTTGTTCTTTGCTGTCCTGTGCACTGTAGGATATTTAGAAGCATCTTTGATCTCCATCCGCTAGATGCCAGTAGCATTCCACCCCCCAGCTGTGCCAATCAAAATGTCTCCAAAAAGTTTCCAAATGTTCCCTGGGGAGAAAAATCACCCCTGGTTGAGAACCACTGATACGGGTAACACTGTCATATTGGGATTGGGGTAAGCCAGAAGACATTTAAGTTTTCACAGGTAATTAAGAAGAATTATGGCAGTGTACTAGAATGGGCTTCAGCCCTAACATCAAGCTGGGAAATGGTCCAGGTTCAGCTACAGAAAGGGTAGTTAGATAGTGGAGGGATGAGTAGAGACAAGCACCAGGCTAAGCAAGAAGTGTGGGGCAATATTTATAAATGGGTGCAAAAGTTATAGATGGAAAACCCAGACTGTGCATTTCCCTTTGGGTTCCACACCAGGTAGGAAGCTAGTGTTGGATCTACACGTACGCATTTGAACCAACCAACACCATAGATACATTTTCCCTTTGCCTGAATAAAGAATCTTTGCTGAGAAATCAAGAGTGCCACTACAGTGTTGACCTGATTCAGAGAACGTGCTCACTGAGATAATATCTATTGCTAATAATACATAAGAATGGCTTGAATAAATAGAAATGATTGGTTTAATAATGACAATGGCCATGTTGACCTCCCAGCCTCCAATCTAAGAGTTAGGCCACTGGGCTTATGCTTTTAGGGAGAAGATGTTTAAAACTTGGATCTAACTCTAACCTTGGTGATACTGTTTCTCTCCTTTTGAGCTTCTTCATTCAGGCTTGTCCCCAAACCATCCTACAACAGACCACGCATACACAAAGTTAAGACTGGTAGAACTATATCCTCGTGAAAGCTTACAGGGGAAGAAAAGAGTAAAAGCAGCTTAACAATAACCATACTTGAACAACAATAAAAAGAAGTTAAAAAAAAGACTAAAAGCAAAATAACATCTTTGCATCCATTCTGGCCTATTTTACCATTATACTTGACATGTAGGAACAGTTATTTTGCATATACTAAGTTTTGTATATGTATGTATGCACACATATATATGAGGTCTGCCTGGAAAAAGTCAAGCCATTGTTAATATGACAAGAACGGTTTGTGTGACATTGATGTAACCTGGCAGCCAAGGAGAGTGGACTGGAATGCACATGTGTGAACAATGGTGACTTCACTGTACTAGTCAGTGAAGGTGGTAGACAGTGTCAAGGGAGCATGTGTACTGTGTGACTTTCTCATTCAAAATGAGCTAATAGAGCAATGAATCTGCATCAGATTTTGTGTTAAGCTTGAACATTCCTCCACAGAAACTATTTGAATGATTCAGAACCACAGTTATGGGCAGCTGGTGATTGGCAGCTTCATCATGACGACATGCCTGCTCATGCATCACATCTTGTGCAGAGTTTTTGGTGAAACATCAAATCACCCACGTGATTCAGCCCCCCTACAGCCCAGATTTGGCACCCTGCAACTTGTGGCTTTTCCCAAAACTAAAATCACCTTTGAAAGGGAAGAGATTTCAGACTGTTGATGAGATCCAGGAAAATACAACAGGGCAGCTGATGGTGATTAAGAGAACTGTGTGAGGTCCTAAAGTTCCTACTTTGAAGGGAACTGAGGCGTCATTGTCCTATATACACTGTTTCTTGTATCTTCTCAAGTAATTGTCTCTATTTTTCATAGCACATGGCTGGGTACCTTCTGGACAGGCCTCAGGGTATGTGTGTGTGTGTTTGCCTCACTCTTCTTGAAACAACATCTTCATCTGGATTCTAGGAATCACAGTCTGGAGACTTCCCACTTCTCTCCTCTTCTTGCTGAGCGCTACAGTTAAAGACCCTGGGCTCCTTCTCTCTGCACTCATCCCCAGTGAGCCTCCGTTTGTTGTCAGCCTGGGGCAACGTAAGTACAGAATGCCAGAATAAGTATTTAGAAACTTTTACAGCTATTTGTAAGGACAATTTTATATCTTGTATATTTAATAGCATAAAAGCATCACCACCAACACCACAAACGTGTATTTTGCATGTCTTTATTGCACTTATACTTTATTTTTTATGTTTTATTCTTGACTCTAGTATAGATGTCTCACTTTTCTACCCCCTAAACTTTAGTTTTATTTTCTCTTTAATTTGCTTTTACTGCATTCACAAAGTATTAAGTCCATAGCAAATTGGAAAAACTGCAAGGTCCTTCAGCAGAGATCAGAGATATTTTGAGAAAAAAAATCTTGAGATGCCCTCATTTAATCCTGTGGTTTTAATAAAACCATCTATAAGTTGCTGGCATTCAGTTTTATATCTCCAGTCGCAATATCCCAAGGTTCATTTGTCCAACTGCCTTACACCTCCACTTGGAAGTCTAAAGTGTGTCTCAAAGTTCGCATGCTCAGAAGTGAAGTCTTGTTTTATGCTCCTAAGTCCTGCTATAGTACTCATTAAATGGCACTACTATCCACCCAGTTTTTCAGGTCAAACACTTAGGGATCCATTTGACTAGTACCCTTCTACTTTATCCTATGCAGCAGGTGTACTGGAGGCTCTCAAACTAGACCGTTCAGATGTCTCAAACTGGACCACTCCTCACCAGTTCAAACCATCATCCTCTCTCACCCGGGAACATTTCTCCCTGCTTCTACTCGCCCTTTATAGTGAATTTTCCCCAGCAGACACGCTGCTTTTTAAAGTAAAACCTGATCAAGTTCTCTAACTCCAAACTCTCTGATGGACTTCCATCATGCTTAGAACAAAGCCCAGCATGGCCACAATCTGGGAGACCCCACACAATCGGCCTCTCCGTTATTCTGCTGTCACCTGTGCCCAGGCGCACTCTGCTCCAAACACTGGGTCCTCCTCTTGTTTTGTAAACAAATGGAGCACATTCCTATCTCAGGAGGTTTTGCATTTTGCTTCCCTCTGCCTGAAACATCTTTTTTTCTAGACATTTGCAAGGCTTACTCTCTTGCTTTCCTGAAAACATTTTTCAAGTAGCACCACTACCATGCTTCATCTTAATCACTCTATTTTATTTTACTTTACTACACCATGAGTAATTAATAATATATTTTAATTATTTTAAAATTTGTTCATTTGTCTGTCTCTTTCTCCTAGATTGCAAGCTCCATGAGAGCAAAGAATTAGACTTGTTCATTGATATCTCTCCTGTATCCAGAATATCTGAGACAGAACAGAGGCCTCAAAATATATTAGAATGAATTAGTTTACTTCAAAAATGTTCAAGAATACATAAAGTAGTAAAAACACTGTATTAGCTAACCCAAGGGTTCGCTATGTAGGTTTGTCGTTCATCCATTAATTTTATTCTATATGTATATAGTTGTTATTTTATTTTTATTGTATTTTTTCCATTACCTTTAAGTCCCCTTATACCACACCCCCCTGCAATCACCACACTGTTGTCCATGTCCATGAGTCCTTTCTGTTTTGCTCAATCCCTCCCCTGCCTTAGCAGTCATCCTGCTCTCCTCTAATATTCTTTATTAAGAAACTATGTACCTCATAGCCACAGTTTCCAGAAAAATAAATATTTATAACTAAATATTTAGACTATTCAGCAATAAGCCACAGACATGTCAACTGTGGAAAAATGTATTCATTCAGACTCACTTGACTTATTTTGTGATAGCAGTTGGAGTTTTGTTCAGGAAACCATGGAAAATTCCATATAATAGTGTATATAAGATTAAAAGAAATGCTTTCAAATTTTTAGGGATGCCAACTCAAATATCAGGGGAAAAGCCACGGAAGTGCGAACAATCTCCACGCTAAATACGATGTTGTCTCCTCCCCTCAGTAGCACAGGTCACCCACGGCTGGCTCTACTAGACGGCACTCATTCCTTCATTCCCTTTGCTACTTAAGCTTATCACTCATTCACTCAGGTCACGGTGTTCACTGAAAACCCCTATGGGCTGGACACTGTTCCAGGAAGTGGGGAGGGAACAACACAGCCATCCACAAGGCAGACAGCAGGCATTTCCAGAGAAGCGCTGTTATTTCAGACGCCTGTTTTTGAAAGCAGTGTGACTACTCCTCATCAGCCAAATTCTGTAATTCAATGGCTTCAGGGAGTTTTAGAGTCCTCCTACTTAGAGATGGGCTTGTTTTTTTCTCCAGACTCCATATTTTAAGATGTCTGAATAGCTTCAAAATTAAGATCTATTATTCTCTCCACCACCACAGGGGAGAAACATTTAGGAAATGCTTTTCAGATTTTGACTCATTGAAGTCAAAACCATTTGTATTTTTCACGAGGGAGTATTTATAAAAATATCCCCTTTAGGTAATCTCATTAAGTAATGTTGGATAAAAACATGTTAAAAACAGATGAAAGTGTCCATGAAGCAGAAGCAGACTTAAGAAATCTATGTGCACGATTAATAATTCACTTCTCTTCTGCCGAGCTGTGGTTAGTGCCAACGCATTGCTCATTCTGGCCTCAGTAAACCACTGCCTCTGATTTTTATTCAAACCTGACTGTAACCACAATGAGGCAAAGGGCTTGGTGTATTTGTCACATGACCACGGTGCCCTTGAGCATTCAATGGATTTGCTTTATATTTGTGACGTAATCCTTCTTCAGCTGAGCTGCTGGGTTTTTCAGGGGAGAAAGTCTTATTTTAACTTGTGTAAGTGGTGTTACAACTCTTAAGAACGGTTCTGTTTTCCTTATACGATATAGTGTCTTCCATCCTTCTTTTCCTCGTCTTGCTGTTTCAACAAGATAGCCCTGAGAACACACATATTAATATCCACTGCACAGAGCCAGATGTAGTTCAAACATTTGTTATTTTTGATTCTTTTTAACACCCAAGAGAAGCATTTCAGGGAAAGAAGAAAAACAAGACCAAGGAAGAAGATTTAAATATCCTACAAAATGTAGTGAATGCCAAAGAATGACTTCCTATATATAATTTCACCCTACAGATAACCCACAATTTTGGAAAGAACATTTTTTTAACTTTAACATTGATGTGAAAACTATGAGAAAAAAGTTACAAGGCAGAACTGTTGTCATAATTGAAAATATCTACTAACAGACTTAAAATGGGTCTGTGTTCCTGGGAAGGCAACGAGGCGATGTCTATGGCAAAACTAATAATGAACTTCATATTTCTATTTACAAGAACAACAATCTTTGGCTATGTGCCCTCTGTTTGCATTGAGGAAAGTTCCCAGAAAGAGCATGAGCACGTCTGCAGGTGATGTGGATGATACTACCTCTTAGTCTTCCTCTTCCTTCAGCATTCCCACTGTGGACACACACAGGTGACAGTTCTCTGCAACTACATTCTTTATGTCTTACAAATACATCAAATTGTGACACTGACTGTGTATCCCTCTGTTTGGACTGTCAGGGAATTCAGCCATACTTGTGACCACCTCGGACAAATGTGGCAATGCCAAGCATTTGTGAAGGTTACTTCTTCCTCGTTTTTTCCCTATCCTTGTTTTCCCTTTGCCCAATTTCTTCTGTATTGACTCTATTGCTCTGTGGGCTAGCCACCTCAAATCCATTTCATCCAAAAGGTAAGGATTGTAGGGATGTAAGAAGACAGAGAAATATACATATATTTGCCAGCAAAAGTAATTTCTCATTAGAGATAGAAATACTCTCACTTGTGATTCATGACTATTTTTTTCCCAGGGAAGCCAGTCATATAAAATGTAATTTATTTTAAGGGTAAAATAGAGAGTGTAACACATTCTAGTGAAGTCTGAGGAGGTCTGTGCCCAAAATAGGGAGCTGTGGGTAGATGGTAGATAGAAGATCCGTGTATCTAAAGGTAATTCATTTGTAACCTGATGTTAAATGGGTATTTCAGCTGAGGCCTGAAGAGCCTACACCCAACACGAGAAAGTGAAGGGTCAGATCCCAGTGTGTGGAACTTGTGGAAAGGAAATTGGGGAAAGCCAGAGAGGCGACTCTTAAATTCCTCGTCCTCATTGAAACAGAAGGTTGGAAGGCTATCATGAGAGATAATACAGGGTTCTGGTGAGGAGGTGGAGGAATTGGAACCCTTATACAGTGCTAGTGAGGATATCAAATTGAGCACCCATTGTGCAAAACAGTCTGGCAGTTCCTCAGAAGGTTAAATATAAGAGTCCATGTAACCGAGAATTCTCCTTCTAGGTGCATACCTAAGAGAAGTGAAAACATATGTCCACACAAAAAACTTGCAGCATTATTCGTAAAAGCCAAAAAATTAGAGAAAACCCAAATGTCCATCAACTGAAGAATGGGTAAATAAAATGTGGTAAATCTATACACAGATTATTAGTTGACAATAAAGATAGAAAGTATTGATATATGTTGCAACATGGACGAACCTTGTAAATATTATGCTAAATGAAAAAAGCCGGTCACAAACGACTACATACTGTATGATTCCCTTTATAGGAAATATCCAGAAAAGGCAAACCTATAGAGTGACAGAAGGGAGATAGACTAGAGGTTGCCGAGGGCTGCGGGGAAGGAGAAAAGGGAGTGAATTCTAATGAGTGTGGTGTTTCTTGTGTGAATAACGGTGATATTCTCACATTAGATCACGGTGATGGTTGCACAACCCCGTGATCTAATGTGAGATTTTTATGCCAAAAACATTGAGTGAACACTTCAATGGGTGAATCATATGGTATATGATTGTATCTCAATAAATCTGTTATAAAAAATAGACCTTCTGAAGAGCTAAATGTCTAATTGGGGCAACAACCGATGAGTTCCAGTTGGAAGAATATCAAGGGCAAGACCCTGAAGCTGAGTACAGCGCAGCAGTTTGGGAAATAAAGGTACTTCAAGCGTGTCTCCTGTGGCCCAGAGATAGCCAATGCACAAGTGAGAGTCTAAAATTGAGACTCTAAATCCTGACCCTGAGGCCCAACTGGACATGTGAGGAGGCCATAGTGGATGCCAAGATGCTAGGGAACAGCAGACCAACAAATCCTGTATACTTGTATTTCTCATTGGACAGGAGTATGTCAAATGGTCCCCTGTGGCTGCGAGAGAGGCTGAGAATTTGAATATTTCACTTTCCAGCTTTTAAGCTGGAGGAAGACAAAGGGAATGGTTACTGAGGAGGCCAGACCTTGGGGGGTACACTTGTCTAGCTGCTAGTCTAGCGTATAAATTTTCTTAAAACCAGCCAAGGCTAGCATCAGGGACAAAGCTGATGAAGCAAAAGCCAGCCCAGTGCACTCACATTTTTGTGTTCAGAAATAATTTGTATATATTTGCTGTTTTATGTACTTATCAGATGTAAGACTGGATAACTTATTTAGATGTCATTTTAATTATAAATGTAAGAAAAATTTACTAATTTATGACAATATTACAATATTTATGAAAACTTAAGGGTTACCATACTTATTAATTCATTTATTATATTTATGTGGATTACTCCAAAACTTAGGACTGTTTAGTTTGTTAGACCTTTGAGAAGCTAAAAAAAGAAAAATGAATATATTAAATTTGTGAATGCTATTTAAATATTTAATGAAATTTAATTAACTCAGTTGTGAAGGTCCCTGGGAAAGTGATGTCTAAACTGCATCAGATTTACAAATAGAATAACGAGAGCTTGAGTTGAACTTAACAAGTTAAATAAACTAGGTTTTGGAATTTGTAACTTTCATACATTGAATATTAATTTAAAAAAAAAACAGAAGAGGTACAAGTAAATTTTTCTTCAGATGTAACACCCAGAAAAGTGGTGAGTCTTACATTGAAGCCACTAGCAGGAAATGAGCCTTGTTTTAAAACCCTGACATCAGACTCTCGAGTTTATATTATCCTGTCCTTCTGAGTAGTCGGGTTCCTCTGCTGATTTCTCTGGATCATTGTTCACCATTCAAAACATCAGTCTCACCATTCCTCAGATCATCTCATCTCTGTCTTTTCCCCTCTGACACTTGTTATCCTTGGACATTTCTTACGTCAAGATCCATGGTTTATATTTACCATCACGTTGGAAACACGACTTCCCAAATTTCCAGCTGCCACCTCAATCTCCTTGCAAGCCTCCTTCTTCCATGCACTTTGTCTCCAGGACCACGGCACTTCCACCCCTCCAGTCACCAAGTCGACAACCTCAATCACCTTTACCCCCACGGCAGGCTTTGCTCCCTCCACGCAATTAGCTGGAGTCCCATGAGATCACAGTTCCTGTCTCAACAGCTCTTCCCATCTCATTTGTCACTACTGTGATTCAAACCCTCTGAAATGGGTCCCCACCCACCCACTGTCTTCTCTACCTATTCATTTAATCACAAATGCCATTTTCAATATCAACTCCCCGGAATACATGTAGGGCATTATTTTTAAAAAATCTTCCAAGACCCCCACACTGCCTAACAGAAGACAGACACTGTAACCTAGGATACAAGGCCTTCATCTTTCTGTCTTTTCCACATCTATCCAAACTTCAAGACCTACATCAAATGCTCTTCCGGAATATTTCTCTCACGCCTCTGATGGTCAGAAATCTCCTTCTTTTCTGAATTTTGCTCAACACATAATGGATCCTTCTTTTGTAGTTCTCGCATTTCAAAAATGAAATGAAATGAAATAAAATAATATGCAATAAAGTAAAGGAAAAAAACAAAGAATGAAAACAAGTGGAGCACAAGAAGGAAAACAGGCAAGACGTATGTAAAGAAAAGAAGGGGAAAAGGAGGGAGAGAGGCAGGAGGGAAGTGAAGGTTAGCAGATGTGACCGATGGGATTCTGCTCTGGGACAGGCCCTGGCAGAATCTTTCTCACCTGTTACCGACTGGATACTTACAGCTACCAGGCCTATAAAATCTCATAATGATCCATATTTCTTAGAAGGGGACACAGATCAGAGAAATTAAGTACCTTGACAAAGTCTAACCAGGCAGGAACATCTAGTGCAGGGATCTAAGTCCAGGTTGGTGGCTGGCAGCCCCAAGTGGCAGCACATGGTAGAGGGGACTGAGTAAGAAGGACAGCATGCGTCTCTCTCTCAGGTCCCGTGGAGAAGCAACCACGTGTAGCATCAGAAGCATTTGGATGACAGCCATGAGGACATTTGAACTGTCTTGGCCCTGTACTTCCTAGTCCGTTCTGTTGGCGAAGTTGACAATGGTGGGTTACTCAGCCTGGCCCAGAGGCAGGTTTCTTTGGGAGGGAAGTAGGAGGAAGCTCCTATAGCCTGCAGCCTGCAGTGCAGGACGTTGTGGGCTCAGCCACACTGGAGGCAACAAGCCCAGGCAGTGGGCCACAGCAAGGGCATTAGCAAGTTACTTGATGGAAAAAAAATATATATATATATACATATATACATGTATATAAAATAATATGCTTGAAAAACACTAACCTCCAATGTATCACAAAGTCTTTTTTTCTTAAAATAGTCACTATCTACCCTTGGAGGGGCATGCTGCCTCTACTCTACCCACCCGCAGAAGCAAACATTTCAGCTACATTGTATCTATGCCAAACCCCAAAGTCTTGCCTCTGCCCCTTCCATAGACAGACAGGTGGTGTTATGACAAGTATGTCTGCGTCATCTTTGCAGCATTAACTCTCCCCAGTACAGCGCTCGTTAACATGGCAAAAGCTCATGAAAATATTTTCTTAGGTTCACAAGTTTTATTCAGATTCCATCAATCACTTTAGAAAAAACATACCAATGTATCAATTTCATTCTGTCATTGTAGTCACATTAAACATAAGTTCTAATATTCCTTCTTGGTCCAAGTCAATGAGTACTATCATAGCACTCACTCTCCTCAGCAGAATGCGGGTATTTCGATAATTTGGGGGGTTTTACCTCTTTTAAGTATAATAGTTCTGTACAAAATTACGTTATGACACCAAAGAGAACCATCAAGCTGACATCACCTAATCCCCAAAGGGAGGAAAGTCCTGAAGGTGCAAAGCTCCTTTGTTCTCGCTGGAGTCAAGTCCAAGGGCAATGTCTTAACTCTGGATGGCATTTTGTTCTCTGTATTTAACTTTAGAGTTGAAGGAGGAAATTGCAGGTGAGAGGAAATCCTTTTTGACAAAAACTTGTGGTTCCAAACACACAAGTTTTGCAGTTTAGACCAAGTGGGGTGTCTACAGATTGTGATCTAAAAATATACAAATCATTGACTATAAATCTGACCTTCAGCCATGTTACCTTTAAAACAGAATTCCTTAAATTGGGCTCACACATGCCTCTGCAATTAATAAATATGGGAGGCCTGCATTTGACATGGTAGGGTTTATTACTCTTGCCTAGTATATGTTATTAAAAATATAAATAAAAGAGAAAAATAAGAATAAACTTGAAAGGCTACATTTTAATTACTAACAATAGTTTCACTGCTATTGTATTATTTGGTACATCAATTAATACAAATTTTAAAACACGAATACTCCTTTCATATTAGTCAAACTACTTCTCTCTCTTTTTTGTTTTTATATTTTGCTTGTTCATTTCATAGAGTGCCTCCTTAATCTAGAAAGAAGAGCTAATTATTGACATGCCCTGGTTATCAAGAACAATAATTTTATTATTTTAGACATGAATAAATAAGCACATCTGTGGAATTAACTTAAGAACTATCTGGTTAACTTTGCCAGAATCAACTTTCAAATACTGAGTTTTCTATCTGGGGGAAAAATATTAGAGCATGGAAAACAGACATAACATGGGCAAAAGAGCTTGTAAGATTCACCAGAGGGGAATGGAACAAGTAAGTTCGTCCATCTGTTCATACCTTTTTTTCATTGCACTTGGAAACGTGCTGGACAGAGATAACTTTGTTCGATCCTGAAGTGCGACTTGACGTGACTGTTGTTTCTGGCACCCGGCGCACCACACAGGACCCATGAAGTGCAAGGAGCAGGCCAGCAAGAGGCAGCTGCCAGTGACTGCGAGGCAATCAGCCGCCCCCAGCTCTCTTCTCCAAGCGCACTCCGGAACTCAATCCAGCACGAAAATCCATCACCTGCAATTCCTAACAGCAAAACTCTCGCAATGAAAAGGTAATCGTGCGCTGTGTGACACGCCACACCTTGCCAAGATGATTCACGAGGGGCTGTCGGGAGGCTCACGCTCTGCACTGACTTATTTTGGTCGTCCGTGTCCTGTGCTCATTAATTTTTTCATTCAAAAGCAATATTTTCTTTTTCCTCCCCCGCCCCCCGGATCCTTCCTCTTCTCTCCTCCGGGGGATGCTGTGGAGCAATCTTTTTTCTTTACAGCTACTTGCTCTAGTAACCAGGAATGGATTCAGCAGGCAATGCTGCCTAGAGAACCTCCCCTCCCCGCCCCACGCATGGATCATGACATGCTCCAGGTATCGCTACCAAGAAAGCTGAGCAACCTGGTTTACAGTGGGACCTCAAATGTCTCTGAATAATCAGCATGGAGTTTCCATCTCCGAATTGTTCAAGTAATCAATTCCGAGTTCACTGAAAAGTTCTAGGGGTCAGGTTTGTTACTAGTCATCCAAAATAATACTGTTTTATAAGCCACGTAGTATTCTGGAGAAATTCACCTTTACTCACTATTACCAGGCACCAGAAAACTGTCCCTTTTTTGTCACACCACTAATTTTGAATGGCAAGTATAATGTAGAAACAGCTTCACCAAAATAGAACGAAATTTATTATTACAGTGGGGTGCATGACACAAGGCTTCATGTAATAACACCATCATCTCTGGGCCCTGTCCCTAAAAGAAACCAAACTAAACTAACCCTCTCTCTCATTTCACAGTTAGAAAATCTCAGGAGTGTATATTTATTATTCTTTTTTAAATAAAATAACTTATTTTGAAATTGTATATTACATGTTTTAGTTTTGACGCATTTAGTCCACACCTCAGTAAGATTCTGAGAAGTACCTTGAAGGAATTTTTATAATACGACAGAACAAAGAGTAAATGGCTCAAGAAATGAGAGCCCAAGAAAAATCTGGCGGAGAAACAACAGAAAGCCAACATACGATTATCATCAGGACATGCTAAAATCTTATACAATTTTCCAGGTAGTCTGCCATTTGGTTTCTGAACTTTTTGGTAGCCAAGAAAATAGGAAAACACGACCAATGATTCAAGTTCCTGGTACACACTATGCAAGAGAAAAATACGTGGAAGTTTGAGAGAAATCTCTTCCCAATTTCTCTGCCCTCCTAAAGTGGAGACTACGTGAAACAGGAAAAAGTTTACAATTTATCCTATTTCAATAGTTTTACATCTTCTGTTTCCAGAGAATTCTATGTGCATAGCTCTTCCCGGCCGCTGAACTTGTGAACTTGACAAGGCGAAAGCCGTGGTCGAGATGTTCTGCAGTCTGTGCGGCGCATCATCGTTTCTCATGGAAACGGTGGTCAAGTGCACGTCAGGTAACAGGGCAGCATACAGTTCGGGATGGAATCTGAAATGGGTACGTTTATCTAGTGGGGGAACTGGTTGGCCTGCTTCCTTATCTGAACATCATTTTTCTCATCTGCAAAATGGTGATGATGTACCAACACTTCAGGTTTGTTGTGAGGACCAAGTTAAATCACTTACAATACTCCCTGCGGCAGAATAAGCACAGGAAGTGTTACTTATGATTAAAATTATTATTATTTACTAGCAATATTTATGTCTATGTACCACATATAATATTTATTACCACTTACTATTAATGCTTATGTCCACACAGAGCATTTAATAATGTACAATCGTAGTGATAACTCTGCCTTAAAAGATAAACATTATTACCAATAGATTATGCAGTAACATCTATCCCAAATGAAGCTGTTATGTCTATTAAATTAATTTAAGTGCTGGTTTAGAATCACAGTATTCTTCCTTTTTTCTGTATTATGTAGTCAGAGTCAAAACAAAGAGGCTAACAACAAATATTTTACATGCCACCATTCAGAACACAGGTCATTACAAAAGCTGTCAATGGGGGAAGGCTCCCATAATAGCGTCATCAAAGGACCCATGGCTCTCTGCTAGTGTTAAAAGAAAGAAGAAAAAAAAGAACTCTAAATTATCCAGAACAATGAATTCAGAAATGGAAAAATAAACTTTCAAAAATTGGCACTAATTATCTGTAGGCACAGTTGATATAAAAATCGTCTATGAAGAAGTATACACAAAAATTTTTGTCATTCTTCTTGGTGCGTTATATCCAGTGGAGAAATGGCTTCTTTAATTATATATGTTCGAGCTCCCGTTTCACTGCATTTCTGTTATACAGTAACTCTGTAGAGGTTCCTTTGTTCATTTAACGAAATTAGGCCTATACACACAATAAATATTGCAGTCCTCTGTGACACTAATAAGTCACTCATCATCCAATCCCGAATGCTACAACACTGAGCAAAAGCAGATGATGTAAGGGTCAAATCATGTGGTTGTTTCAGGCAGGGATTCATGAAATGCCTGATCTGTGTTGTATTGGAAAAGAGTTCTACTTGGAGAAACAGAAGACTTTTGTTTATAGCTGAGCTTCACCACTATGAATTCATGATTGTGACTAGATACTTAAATCTCCTAACCTCAATTTACTTAACTCTGAAATAGAAAAAATAATGATCCCTAGTTAAAGACATGTTGTGAAGATAACATGAGATGTTTGTAAAAAGCTTTTGAAAATTAGAAAATATTATACATAAGAAGAATCACATAGTTCATAATCTGACCCTCACTTGTGATAGTTTCATTCAGAAACATGATCCTAGTGGTTTAGGCGAGGATCAAACTCAGGGAAAATTAGTTACAAATTAGAACCCTAGTTTTTAAATGTAAATTGCAGGACAAAATTGGTCCAGTCTTTCTTCAGAGTACTTTTTGCTAATACCCAGGTCTTCTTAAGACACCAAGTTATGCATTAAAAGCTTGCTTTATGAGCACAGAATTAGAGAAAAAGTAGCAGAGGACTTTTCCAGAAGTTAAGGGTGAAACCGTGGGATCAAACTGCTTGAGTCTGGAATCCTGGTCCAGTGTGTGTTTGTGTGTTTGTTTGTTTGTTTGTTTTCTATGCCTGTAAATATCTTCATGTCTCAGGTTCTTTATCTGAAAATATGGAGGGAATAAGAAAACCTAGTAAAATAATTGTGAAGACTAAATGAGGTACAGGTATGAAACATGTGGTGGAGTGCTTGGCATATACTAAATGTTCAGATAATGCTTGCTCTCATTATCTATTAATAGATCAAAACCCTTCAGGACTGAAGGAAGAATACTCTATAATGAAAAAGATTAACTTCTTCCTTTGAGCACATAGTTTAAGAAAGGACACAGCATATAGCAGTGAGGAACAACCAGGTGGAGAAGTGACCTAGTGTTTGTAAATCAGTCAAATTATTTGTGGTTAAATGGATGACACTATGATGGTATCCTTTACTTGGTTGTGTTAAAGGTTTTGTTTTAAAAAAATACTATGATAAACATTTCAAGATTGAGCAAGGAAAGCGACAAAAATATCAAACAACAATATATTGCTTTTTTTAAAAGGAATAAAATAAAATAAAGGAGAATTAAAAATAACATAGTTGTAAAATAAAATTAGCAGCACAATTTACAAGAGCCAAGTGCTGGAAGCAACCTAAGTGCCCATCAGCAAATGAGTGGATCACAAAACTATGGTACATTTACACAATGGAATACTATGCAGCAGAGACAAAGAAGGAGCTCCTACCCTTTGCAACAGCATGGATGGAACTGGAGAGCATTATGCTAAGTGAAATGAGCCAGGTGGTGAGGGACAAATACCATATGATCTCACCTTTAAGTGGAACCTAATCAACAAAATAAAAAAGCAAGCAAAATACAACCAGAAACATTGAAATTAAGAACAATCAGGCAGTAACCAAAGGGGAGATGAGAGGGGATAACGGAGGGGAGGGGTTTTCAGGTACTACTATAAAGGACACATGGACAAAATGAATAGGGAGATGGAAGCAAGGGAGGGAGGTGGGTTTGGTTGGGGTTGGGGGGGAGTGGTGGGGGGTAAATGCAGACAACTGTAATTGAACAATGATAAAATAATTAAAAAATAAAACAAATGAAATGGAGAAAATACTAAATGTATTTGTAATGTAATAAAAAATGTAACTGAACAAAACTGACTCAAGAAGACATGGAAAGTATATATAGTGCTAGTGTCTTAAAAGTATTTGAATCTGTTTTACTGAAAGGATTCAGCAAAGTACAGTCTGAGAGCTAGCTGCCAATTTTTTTAAATACATTATATTGGAACACAGTCATGCCTCTTTGTTTACATGTTATTTATGGCTACTTTCATACTATAGCAGCAGTCGAGTAGCTGTGATGGAGAGACTGCATGATCGGAGCCAAAAATACTTACCATCTGACTTTAAGAAAAAGTTTGCCATGTCCTGCTCTATGAATCCAAACTCACTTATGAACATATATTCAAAAAGAACATTAAAGGAAAAATTGATTATCAATAGATACAGTAAAAAGTATTCAATAAAGTCTAATATTCATAATGATTTTTTTAAAATGCTGGCAAACTTGCAATGAAAAGAAATTTCCTTAGCCTAATAAAAAATTTTTACAAAACACGTATGGGAATCATTAAACAATGATGAAATATGGAAACATTCCCTTTAAAAATAAGAGAAATATAATTACTATTATAATTTCAATTTAACACAATGTTCTGGCTAGTACAATAAGACAAATAAATAGAGGGTATATGGGTTGGAAATGAAGGAATCAAATATGTCATTATCTACAGATTCTATTATTATTCACATTAAAAAACCCAAATAGTCTCAAATACATTATTGGTTTTAATAAAAGGGTTTAACAATAACTGTAAGTAAGACAATTCTCACGAAACATAAATGTTATTGACATATACCAGCAAGTTCATAAGTGTAACTTTTGAGAAAGAACATTATGCTGAGCAAAAAGCGCCAGGCCCAGAAAATGAGCATACTGCATGATTCCATTTACAGAAAATTCCCGAACAGGCAGAACTAATCTATAGAAACAGAAAACGAATCCGTGGTTTGCTGGGGCTTGGAAGGGAGAAAGGATTTGACTGATATGGGTCAATAAGGAACTTTCTAGGACGACAGGGATGTTTTACGTCCTGAGGAGGTGGCGATGTCAGTATGTACATTTATAAAATACATGAAATCATATCTAGAAAGGTAAGCATTCCATTGTACGTGACTTAAAAAGAAAATTGGAAGTTAAAAGTCTTTATAGAAATAAAAATATAAAGAATTAAAAAATAAATCTAAAAACTTGTAAATGTTTTAAGGTTATATTAAAGATGTGGAAGAGACCTGAAACAGAGTTCCACAGTACTAATGCATAAGAACACTCTACATCTATAGACCATACAGATGCTCACCACACTGACCTGTGATTCAATGCAATCTCACTAAAAATTCCAAGTTGTTTGTGAAATTCACAAAATAATTACACAATGTGCATAGGAGAGGGAAGTGCCAAGATATCCCCCAAAAAGAACAGCTGAGCTATTGTTGAAAAAGAAAACTCTGAAGGGATTGCTGTTCCAGATATTGAGTTGAATTTTAAAAATGAATTAATACAGTGTTGTATTGGAGCAGAAATGAACAAACAGGCAAGTAGAATAATAGAACAGCAAACCCAGAAACGACCCACATAGAATTTGGTTAATGGTGTTGGGCAATACTGCGTGGAAGCTGGTTTCAACCAGCTCACAACAGTTCATTGTTAAATTTTTAAAAATTGTGAGCTATTTGTTAATATGGCCAGTATTAAAAAGTAAATTGTATAATTAAGTAACTTACATTACAACAAAAGAAAGAAATACTGAAAACTTACCAACTGTTTTATTACATTTTATTAAACTCCCTATCTTGGGCTCATTTATGGCTTTGATTTGTATGGTGCGAACACTCCGTAATGTGTGCATTTTTTTTAACGTTGTGTTCAGTAATGCCAATGAGATAACTTGAAACTGGCAATTTTGGGAGTATTTATACCCCCCAAATTCTGAGTGTTACAAATCATGGCTTAATTTATTGTTTTGTGGATTCTAGACTTAAGAGCATACAAGGAAAATATTAATGATGCAGTTCAAACTTAAAAGTGGGTTATGTCCATAGCCATTACATTGTGAGTAGTACAAAAACTAAGGAAATATTTTTTCTGTATTTAAACATTATTATCTGATTCAACAAAAAAGTCACTAATGTCACTGACAAATAGTGAATTTCCAACATGTCTTGTTTCTCTTTTGTATTAGTTGTTAACATAAGCAAAGATATCCAACATTCAGTACTACATTCCTTTATCAATTGCAATTGTAGGCTGGCTACAGATCCAACAAAATCAGTCACAGTATTCTGTGGTAATGAGTTATATAAAATTTATCATAAATAATAGTATATAAATTATTTACAATACGAACATATTTATGTTCTATGCTTTATAGTATTGCATTACATAACACATATTATCTAATCTCCTGTCAACCAATAACTGAGTTGCTCCCAGAATTTTTTTTTTTAAATTCTGAAATCTTCCTCGTGTGTATGTGCAAAAAGTCGTCCAGCCAAAGGGATGTGTCCACCTAATGCCTGCACCTCGTTCTAGCCCACATGCAGATATCACAGACCTGCCCAGGGGCCCTCTCCCAATTCCCGGGACTATGTCAATCGATTCCCTCACTCTCCTCTCCCAGCAGCAGACGGTGTCATTGCTGCATATGTAAGCTCTTCTAAGCTTGAGGGGTAGTCAAGAGCAAACTATCGGTGGGGATTAGGGCGGAGCTTGGCCTTGCAGGCTGTGTGCTGTCCTAGTGTACCCGTGTAAGTTTCCAGTTAGTATAAGACAAAGTGGCGGGGGGTGGGAGGGCAGTATCTGAGTATAAATGATACAGCAAGAACCCTAATTTCTAAATGTGAAAGTTAACATTCCAGGTTGCTGTGAAGATATATTTATCAAGGTTGGAACACATACTTCATAAGCGTGACATACGTCTGTTAAATATCTAGCAAATGGCAAATGGGCTTCAATTTGTACTCCTGCTGTGGTCTCTGCAGGCCTACCACTAAAGGTGCTACTAATAAAATACTTCATCATAATATATTTCCTAAAGAGAAATAAAAATATGCTAAGTACACAATGATATACATTCTTAGACAATACTGGCAGTTTTTAGAATAGAAAAAAATCCAGTATCCATAATCTTATGATATATTTTTTAATGATCTGGCTAGACAAATATGTGTACAATACAAATCCTACTTAAAAGAGCATCTTTATCTGGGATGATAAGATACCTGGGAAACATCACTGCAATGCTAACAACTAAAAAACTGATACAAAATATGAGAGGTGAGAAAGTGAAGGAAATAGGAAACAGTATTTGAAAATTGTAACTATAAAGAAGAGCTGAGAAGTGGCAGAGTTAGAAGGGTCTTAGGGTAAAAAAAAAAAAGATTAGCTCCCTTTTCTAAGTTGGAAAATATTTATTTTTGTTTCTTCATGGAATAAAGAGCAACAGCCAAATTGTAGATGGTGCAGAGCGAGGAGAAAGAATAAAAATTATTTTATTTTTTAAAAAATGACAAGATAGGTCCTATAATGAATATTTTTCCTGTATGTTTTGTTCTTTGTTTGCTGTAATTTCAGACAGAGTATTTTCTAGATTTTGTGGGTGACCTTTCTGATTCTATAACCTCACAAGCTTGAAACTCTTTTATCACTTTAAATGTTCAGAGGTCTTTTAAAATCAGATGCCTAAAGGAATTTAGAAAGAGATTGTTTTGCTTGATAGTGTAGATTTCATGCTGAGAAACAGGTCTTTGAAAATCTAAGATACAGTCTAAAAGCAGAAAATGAAATGAAAATTTACTTAGTCCCTACCATAAAATAAAACACTGCGCTCCAAAAATGTGTGAATGAACATTACACACACCTCCTCCATCAGTTACACTTTTCATAAATATCCTACAATAAAAACAAAACTGTATATTTGAAGTTTAAGAGGACTTTTTAAAGAGTAAAGTAGTTCAGAATTAAAAACAGATATTGTTCAACGGCATGATTATGGGGGAGAGTCTGGCTGCTGTGTTACCCTTCGGAGGAACTTTGGCCTGGTCCAATTAAAAGGCTCCACGCTGAAGAAGGCCACTGAGCACAGGGGGCACCTCCACAGCCAGTCCACTGAGAGTTCCTGCAGCGGCCCGAGTTCCCGTGGTGTATGATCTACTCAAAAACCCAGGGACGGAGTGGTCAAACTCGATGTTCTTTGCCCCTGGTGCCGAATGCCCAGGTACAAGTCCCTCAGAATGGATGAGATATGTAAGGTGATCCTCTCAAGCTTCCTTGCCAATGGTGGATGGAGACAGAGGATACCAGGTGATAAAAGAAGTATTACAGTGTAACTCAGGTGACCATGATGTTACTGTAGTTCCTCAGTACACGGCAAAAATGAAAGTAATTTATCCAGTAGGTAAGAGTTGGATCACATTTTCAGCAAGAAGTAGCTATCATGTAAACTTTTCTCTAACATTTCTCTCAATTTTGGCAACTATCATTGTTTTATACCAGCAGCCAAAAACTCTCCTTGCCATTAATATGTGAAACTGCATTTTTTTCTCAAATGAGATTCAGGTCTGCCTTTCGGGAACTGTCTTTGTAATGGCGTATACCATCCTCATGGGCTCCTAGACACAGCTTAGGGGATTGCAGATGAAAAGATGAGAACAGCATCACTCAGGACAGACACTTAGAGAACACACAGGAAAAGAGTTCAAAATGAGCCCTATGAGGGAGGGCTGAGCAGTTTTAGTTTACATATGGACATTTTAAGCTGTTCAGAATGACACTTAATGGCTTCCTCTCTTCATAATTATCAAAGCCCCAAGTTCATGGACGTCAAGTCTCTGGCCTCTACTTCTGCCCCTTTTTTGGCAGCTGTGGTTATAGCACATTTAACGGACTAAACACAAGTCACTCTTCTCTCTTGTGCCTTTGGTGAGCCAAGGAACAAATGGTGCAGCAGGTAATGGGACAGGCCAAGTTAAGGGGCAGGAGGAAAGGGAAGGGAATGACAAGGCACCCAGGTCTGATGTACATTTTAGAAGAGAAAATGCTAAAGAACATGCAGATTTCTTCTATAGATATTTGCTTAGGAGTAGCTGCATGGTGCCTGATACATGGTATTAGCTGTTAATCATTTCATGAGCTTCCATCAGTGCTGACTTCATGCTCTTTCCTCCCTTTTTAACTTTAAGGTATCATGAGAAGAGGACCTTCTAAGACAAGGTGTAATTCTAAACCTGCACCTTCCCCCCCCGCCCCCAGCAAGTGCCAGCACTGTACTTACTGGAGTCACATCACAAACCCACCTACACACTTCCTCCCCATACTATTGAAAACCTAGAGGGAAGACAAGGGTTGATTTTTAAAATGGTATACAACAGAAGTTTGAAGTCAGCTTTGTCTCCAAATCTGAGCTATCACTCTTAAATCATTCTCAAGTCTAGATGGGAGAACTCCTTCCTACCTGGGAGAGAGTCCTTCTGAGTGGGTGCTCAGAAACCACCCAGCCTGACGAGGGGACATACGCCCAGAGAGCAAAAAGTTCTTAAGGTGGCAGAGGGGGCATGTGAATCTGCTCAGCCCTGCATGAGTGATCCATTCAGAAATGGAAACCTTCACCTTAAAGAATAGCGAGCACTCCCCCTACAAAAAAAGAAAGAGAGGGAGTGAGCACACCTACAATGACCACAAAACAAAACAAAACCAAACAGAAACTTGTGAGGACCGTGAGGGAGTATGGGAGGAGTTTCTGGGCGCTCGGCTATTCTGTGTCTGTGTCTGGTGGTTGGTCACTCAGGCTTGTTCAGTGTGTGAAATCCATTGAGCTGTATGCTTATGATATATACACATTTCCAAATATATATATGCATAATCAAAAGTTAAAATAATAAAAAATAGTGAGCAAACAGCAGCCAGAGGTTTGGAGAGAGAATGTTTATTTCTGAATGTTTATACATATTTAGTACTGTTGATACAAGATATGCTTTTTCATTTCACAACCTCTGTATAAAGGTTGTTGCAGTAAAATAATATCCTCAGTTCTATGTGCATATACATTAGCTATGAATGAATAAATGTCAATAAGATTATAAGGAAAATTAGAGAAAGGTGCATTTGGGGTATATTTTTAGTGCTTGGCCTAGTGAAACAGGATAAATCCTACTGGAACACAAACTTTAGAGAACATTTTTGTAAGTTTTCGAAATAGGTGTACTTGTATTGTGCAGTGGTTTCAGAAATGACCTCAGAACGCTTTGCAATTATAGGTTCCAAACAATAAAATTGAAGATTGGCTCTTTAAAAAATTGAGAAAGTAAAACGGTTATTCCTCTTCAAGGAGAGTTACATGAATATAACTTAATCAAGAAAGAAAAATACTATATTTAAAAATTATTACTTTTAATTATATTTTTATGTGACTCATTATTACCTTTATTTAACAAATAACTTGCACTGTCAAACTTTCAAAACACCCAACTTTTTCTAGAACAAGCCTATTCTCTGAGTCTAGTATGTGAGGTTTTAGAATTTTGGCACTTTTCCCCCAGGTTTTTAAAATTTTTTCAGAGAAGCAGGGGCAACTACTAATTTGGATTGAAGAACTCATATTAATCTGTTATATGCATTGCATGACTATATGATATTATACTCTTTCCAATAAACCAGTTTGAAAGAAAACAGCTAAAAACATGTGGTGTTAGATGAAGCCATTGTTGCCAAAGCTGATGTCTTGCTGTTTAAAATAATGGCCATTTTATAAGAAATAATGGTTGTCCAACACACTTCAGATAGTGAGGATGGCTGAATCTATTAAATGGAAGAAAAAATAAAATAGGCTAGGTGTAAATACCAAATCAGACTTAGGATTTAAAACAATGAAGTTTTAATGAATTATTAAAAGTTTTCCCAACATTTGGAATCTATATACATGCTTCCAATGGCTCCCAATAGAAACCCTGTAACCAGGCACAATATGGTTTTATAACACCATTTTAAACATGGAGAAGGGTCAAAAAATTTACTCAACCATCCAAGGGAAACATAATCAAAGCTTAATGTTTACAACACAAAAGTTTCCAATTGGTTGTCTTCAACCTTAATCCTGAAAGTTTTCGGGGAAAGATCCAAGGAAAGGGGGCAAGAAAAATGTCCTTGGGGCATCTATAATGTGGACTCCTTATTACTCTACTTGGAAGATAGTGCTAATGATCATGATTGCTGACAAATGACTGTATTGGTGTTGGTGTTATGGTTTATTGCTAATATCCTACTTTATACATAGCAGTTCAACACAGATTGCAAAGTTAGGCTTGTAGGCAACTGTGATGCTTCTTCTGAGTGACTTCAGTACAGAGCCCAGTGCCTGGCACAGAACTGGTGATCATGTTTGCTGAATAAACTGGAAGCACTAGCTACTGATGCTGAACATGTACTCAACTTTTCATCTGCAAAGTGTTTTTGAGTCAGTGAATGGATGTCTGTTGATAAGCCTTATTACTTCAGTATCTCCCACCACTGTTCCCTCCTTTCCAAAAAGTATTCTTGCAAAGTCAACTCAATTATTCCATGATCTTTGGCCAAAATCAAAGCAAGCTACCTTGACATTAATCATTCCTGTAGAGTGTTTGATATTTCCTTTGGTCAGTGGTACAGATTTTAATTGACAAACAGATTTCCATCCTTGTTGACACATTAGAAAGATAAACACATTTCCAAAGGACCTAACTAAACAGCTGGTAGAAAAAAGTAATATAATTGCCACCTTAAAGTAATTTGTTTTGATCTCTTTGATTGTATGTTTGTAGGTGGTCACAAGTTTTAAATGAATGATGGAATAAAACAAAATAAATGTTCTTAGTTTCCAGGAAGCAGTCCATTGTCGTGGTGAGAGAAAGACCTTATTATCAGACCAACACCCACCTACTAACTTAGGTGCAAAATTTTCCTTCTCAGTAAATTAAGATAACATTAAGCTCTTGTGGTGTTTGTATCAGATTAATTGTAGATAGTTCACCTGGCACAATGTCAGAAACGTTAGAGCTACTCAAATAATGATAATCACTATAACTCTTGATTTTGTTAGTTAACGAAAAAAGAAAA
The DNA here is from genome assembly GCF_022682495.2 of Desmodus rotundus. Classification (NCBI taxonomy): domain Eukaryota; kingdom Metazoa; phylum Chordata; class Mammalia; order Chiroptera; family Phyllostomidae; genus Desmodus; species Desmodus rotundus. The sequence continues at coordinate 188,248,023 of NC_071387.1, read as the reverse complement.
AGTGGGAGCGGAATTTAGGGTGACAACAGAATAATTATCTCATCTTCTTGCTAAAAGATTTATCATGTCAGATTGAGGGAGTTCTCAGGAATAACGCCTGAACTTGTTACTATTTCTTCATAAGGAAAAAAAAACGAGGGTGTAAAATCCCACCCAAAAGATGTCCTCACACCTTGTGCTATTCCCTGGAGAAATGTGTGGGTCCTTTTAAACCCTGTCTCGGTAAGTTTATAAAGGCAACTGCATCGCTCAGAACAACCTGGTTTGAGGCAATTCCTAGGAAGTAAGTAATGACATCCCCTGAGCTTTTAATTCCATTCTGAATTGCGTTCAACACGCAAAATCAGGATTTTAGCAGAAAAGTGTAGCCAGCATGCTTGGATAAAATTCTGGGCTTACCCTTGGGTGAAGGCCATGAATGAAAAGGGCCTCGGCACTGTTTAAAATGATGGTGAAGCCCTTTTGTAATCAGCTTTTTAATCACCTCTTACCAAAGTGAAATTCTGTCTCCCCAATACATATTCATGAATACTTTGGTTGATCTTATTGTTTAAAGAAAAAAAATAAAGGTCACTTATGTTTTCTCAACATGGCAAAATTGTACTGATGATATTTATTTTAAACACCACCGTGTATTTTTCCCGTAGCAGAAAAGCCCATTATTATTACAGCTGAAAGCAATAACTCCCCAACTGGGAAACATTTCCAAATCAAAAGCTTGTGATTATCACGATGCCTGGCTGTGTTATTTTATTTGTTTGCTTATTTAACAGGCATCCCTTAAAGGGTCAAATATATATGAAGATTTACTTATTTAGCTAGTCTTCAGCTGCCCTTGTCTATAAGTATAAAAATATCCAAATATCATAAAAGATTAGAACAGATTATTTATTTTAGTAGCTTGAAGATTTTCCATATTAGTTTATCTGAACCTTAACGAAAGGCAGAGGGAAAGACCTTTGAGGATTTGTTGTCTTTTTCTTCCCAAATTATTGTTTTGAAAAATGTCAGTCTCATGGAAAAACTGGAAGAATAGCACACAAAGCACCTACATACCAAGATTTAACAATTGTTAACATTTACTCTATTCTCTCTCATTTACATTTGCATATCCATGTATATATGCATGTATGTATAGGTATACACACATGTACATATTCTCTTATTCTGAATTACTTGAGAGTTAGTTGCAGATCATGTGACTCTGAATCCCTAAAGTACTTCAGAATGTACCTGCTATGAAGAATATTATCCCACATCACATCAATACAATGACCACACATGGGAATTTTTTAACGATTTGATACTTTTATTAATATACACTCCATATTTAAATTTTCTCCATTGACTCAATAATGTCCCATGAAGCTGGGAAATTTTATTTATTTTATTGTTTCATTGATTTCTGAATCCAGGTTCTGATCAAGGATCCTGTGTTCTAGAACATCTCCTGACTTTGATGACGTTGGCATTTGTTAGGAGCCCAGGGCAAATTATTTTGCATAACATTTCTCCACTTGGATCTGTTTTCTCACACTTAAACTCAGGTTACACATCTTTGGCAGGTGCACATCTAGGGTAATATTATGGAGCAAAGTCTTGTGTCTGTTTTTACCTAATTATTTGATCTCAAGTTTTTATGTACCATTTCTTGTTCATCCCAATAGTACAATATGCAAGAGGGCAAGCAAGCACTTTCAGTGTGCTTTCTTATTATTCATATGTCCTGACCACTGATCTGCAGGTTTTCTGGGCATCGAAAGATCTATTTCACTAATAAATCATGGTAACCTTTTCAGTGGAGTGGATGCATGGTGAATTTCTAACAGTAATGTTTCAGTACTCAGCACTCACTCAAATGCACATCCTTAGGACAGTCTGTGATGAAGTCTTGGTGGAATTCTACTTTTCATACTTACAGGGTGGCTGGGAGTATACACTGTCACACCAAGCCAACGACACAGTCATTGTACCTATGAGATATCAGGATGTGAGAATCAGGAGTTTCTGGTTACTGGAAGGAAAACAGAAATACACTGCCAAGCACAGCTCTCCCTCCATACTGAGTGGGATATTTATCGAGGCCTAGCAAATGGGTAGGATCTTAACGGCAGGTTATTTAGACTAGAATCAATCCATGTCAGGAGACTGTGGGGTTGCTTTCTCTGTCATTCTTTGAAGATAATAAAAATCCGTAATCATCTGGAACAGTTTAGGTGAAGTCATGCCAGAGTTGAAAATAGTCAGGACTACCTCTTAATTATTCTCTGCTTCCAAGACATGAAATGCTATCATCAAATGTGATTTTAACATAAATGACAACCACTAAGCAAATATGGAAATAAGAGTAGATTGCTTTCTTTAAGATATTAAGGGAGGAGGTGAATATGCTGTAACTTAAAAGGTATAATAAAAATAAGAATTCCATTGCAAACCACAAGCACATTTCTCAATATAATGTCATATACCTATATTTAAAATCCAAAGAAAATCCCTTTCTCAGAAATGGGAAAATCAGTAAGAACATAGCTGAATTCCATAACACCATCAATCAATTAAATATAACTGACATCTACATGCTACTTCATCCAACAACAGCAGAATACACATTTTTTCAAGCTCACATGGAACATTCACCAAGGTAGACAATATTCTAGGACATAAAATACACCTTAAGCAATGTGAAAGTATAGAAACCACACAATGTCTGCTCTTAGACCACAATGGAATTAAACTGCAAATCAGTAACAGAAATATAACTGGAAAGTCCCCAAATACGTGAGATTCAACAGCATACTTCTAACTAACACATGGGCCAAAGAAGAAATCTCACGAGAAATTCAAAACCATTTTGAACTAAATGAAAATAAAAACACAACTTATCAAAGTCTATGGAATGAAACAAAATTGGTGCTCAACGAGAAAATGACAGTATTGAATGCACAGGACAGACAAGAAAGATCTAAAATCAATAATCTAAGTTTCTGTCTTGAGAAACTAGAAAAAGAAAAAATTAAATCCAAAGTAAGCAGAATTTAAAAAAAAGAATTAGAGCAGAAATCAATGAAATTGAAACCAGAAAAATCAATAGAGAAAATCAATGAACGTGAAAGCTGTTTCTTCAAAAAATAAATAAAATTTGTAAGTCCTTAGCAAGGCTAAGAAAAAAAGAGAGAGGACCAAATGAATAATATTAGAAATGAGAGAGGGAATATCACTACATATCTCATGGAAATTAACAGCATAATAAAAGAATAGTATAAACAACTTCTATGCCCACAAATCTGATATCCTAGATAAAATGAACCAATTTCTTCAAAGAGAAATTCTGCCAAAATACACGTAAAGAAGAAACAGAGGATTTGAAGAGGACCGTATCTATTTAAAAATTGAATCAATAATTGATAAACTTACAAAATAAAAAGCACCAGGTTAATTTGGGTTCATTGCTGAGTTCTAGAAAAAAAAAGGAATTATAATAACTCCATAATCTCTTTCAGAGAATAGAAGCAGAGATAATACTTCCTGATTCATATATGTCGCCAGCAATACCTCAAACTAGACAAAAATATCATAAGAAAACAAATTAGAGACCAATATTTACCTCATGAACATAGATGCAAAAATCTTCAACCAAATATTAGCAAATCAAATCCAAAACTGTATAAGAAAGTATATACCATGGTCAAATGGGATGTAACCCAGGTATGTAAGACTGGTTCAACATTTGAAAGTCAACTAATATAATCCGATTTAGAGACTTCCGGCCAAGATGGAGGCGTAGGTAGACCCACCGTGCCTCCTGGTACAACCAAAAGAAGGACAACAACAATTTAAAAACAAAACACAACCAGAACTGACAGAAAATCGAACTGTTGGGAAGTCCAACAACCACGGAGATAAAGAAGAAACACTCACTCAGACCCGTAGGAGGGGTGGAGACGGGCAGCCCGGCAGAGAGGACTCGCGGCAAGGTGGTGGCTGGTGGACCCAGCAATGTGGCGGATTGTGGAGCGTGGTGGGCAAAGCTGCAACTGGCCGGCGAGGCAGCAGCTGGTGGACCGGACAACAGACTGCACAACCCAGAGTTCCAGCCCGGGGAAATAAAGCCTCAAACCTCTGATTGAAAACACCTGTGGAGGTTGAGGCAGCAGCAAGAGAAACTCCCAGCCTCACAGGAGAGCATTGGAGAGACCCACAGGGTCCTAGAATGTACACAAGCCCACCCACTCGGGAAGCAGCGCCAGAAGGGCCCAATTTGATTGTGGGTAGCAGAGGGAAGTGACTGAAAACCAGCGGAGAGGGGAGCAAGCACTATTGCTCCCTATCAGACCCTTCCCCCACACACAGTGTCACAGTGTAGCAGCGACAGAGTTACCCTGCCCTGCTGAATACCTAGGGCCCCACCCCTTTACATAACAGGTGCGCCAAGACAAAAAAAAAAAAAAGCCCCAAATGAAAGAACAGATCAAAGCTCTAGAAAAAATAAAACTAAGTGACGAAGAGATAGCCAACCTATCAGATGCACAGTTCAAAACACTGGTTATCAAGACGTTCACAGAATTGGTTGAATTTGGTCACAAATTAGATGAAAAAATGGAAAAAAATGAAGGCTATGCTAAGAGAAACAAAGGAAAATGTACGGGGAACCAATAGCGATGGGAAGGAAACGGGAATTCAAATCAACGGTGTGGACCAGAAGGAAGAAAGAAACATCCAACCAGAAAAGAATGAAGAAACAAGAATTCAAAAAAATGAGGAGTGGCTTAGGAACCTCCAGGACATCTTGAAACATTCCAACATCCAAATTATAGGGGTACCAGAAGGAGAAGAGGAAGAACAAGAAACTGAAAACTTATTTGAACAAATAATGAAGGAGAACTTCCCTAATCTGGCAAAGGAAATAGACTTCCAGGAAGTCCAGGAAGCTCAGAGAGTCCCAAAGAAGCTGGACCCAAGGAGGAACACACCAAGGCACATCATCATTACATTACCCAGGATTAAATATAAGGAGAGAATCTTAGAGGCAGCAAGAGAAAAGGAGACAGTTACCTACAAAGGACTTCCCATAAGACTGTCAGCTGATTTCTCAAAAGAGACCTTATAGGCAAGAAGGGGCTGAAAAGAAGTATTCCAAGGACCTACATCCAAGATTACTGTATCCAGCAAAGCTGTCATTTAGAATGGAAGGGCAGATAAAGTGCTTCTCAGATAAGGTCAAGTTCAAGGAGTTCATCATCACCAAGCCCTTATTATATGAAATGTTAAAGGGATTTATCTAAGAAAAAGATAAAAAATAGGAACAGTAAAAATGACAGCAAACTCATGGTTATTAACAACCACACCTAAAACAAAAGTAAACTAAGCAACCAACTAGAACAGGAACAGAACCACAGAAATGGAGATCACATGGAGGGTTATCAACAGGGGAGTGGGAGCGGGAGAGAAGGGGGAAAGGTACAGAGAATAAGTAGCATAAATGGTAAGTAGAAAATAGACAGGGGGAGGGTAAGAATAGTGTAGGAAATGTAGAAGCCAAAGAACTTATATGCATGACCCATGGACATGAACTATAGGGGGAGAATTTGGGAGAGAGGGGTTGTGCAGGACAGAGTGGAGTGAAGGGGGAGAAATGGGGCAACTGTAATAGCATAATCAATAAAATATATTTTTTAAAAAAAGAAAAGAAAATCAACTAATATAATCCATCACATCAACAGACTAAAATAAGAAGGAAAAAACCCATTTGATTATATCAGTAAGTGCAGGAAAAGGATTTGACAAAATCACATACCCATTCGTGATAAAAACACTTAGTAATTGGGAATAGAGGGGAACTTTCTCAACTCGATAAAGACTATCCACAAAAACCCTGTAGCTACCATCATTTATAATGATGAGACACTCAAGGATTTCCCATTAACACCAGGTACAAAGCAAGGGTGTCCCTTCTCACCACTCCTTTCCAAAATCACATAGGAGGAAGTCCTAGCTAATGCAATTAGGCAAGAAAAGAAAAGAAAATGCACAGAGATTTGTAAAGAAAATTTAAAACTATCTTTATTTGCTGATGACATGATTGTCTACATAGAAACTGTGAAAAAAATCAACAAAAACACCCTCCTGATATTAATAAATGATTATGGTAAGGTTGCAGAATGCAAGATTAATATACAAATGTCTATTGTTTTCCTGTATATCAATAATAAACAAATGAAATTTGAAATTAAAAATGCAATGCCAATTACATTAGTAACTGCCCCCCCACCAAATGAAATATTAAGTATAAGTCTAAGAAAATACGTACAAGATCTGTGAGGAAAACTATAAAACTCTGATGAGCAAAATCAAATAAGAGCTAAATAAATACATATTCCTGGTTCACAGACAGACTCAATATTGCCAAGATGTCATTTCTTCCCAATTTGATCTATAGATTCAATGCAACCTCAGTAAAAAACCCAGCGTTATTTTATGATAGCAACAAACTGATTTCTAAAGTTCATATGAAAAGGCAAGAATCCAGACTAGCCAATATAATATTGTAAAGGAATGAATTAGTAACAATGACAGTCTTACTTCCAGATTTAATATAAGGCTACTGTAATCAAGATAATGTGGTATTAGTGAAAATGTAGACAATAGACCAATGGAACAATATAGAGATTTCAGAAATAGACTCCCATAAATATACCACATTTTTCGGACTGTAGAACACTTTCCCCCTCAAATTTGGGAGGAAAATGGGGGTGCATCTTATAGTCCAAACGTAGCTTACCTGGCTTGCTGGGGGGAGGCGGGGGCTGTGGTGGAGCATGTTTTTTCCCCTATTTTTCTCCTCTAAAACCTAGGTGCGCCTTATGGTCAGGTGTGTCTTATAGTTCGAAAAATACAGTAGTGAACTGATCTTTGACAAAGGAACAAAGGCAATACAACAGAACAAAAACAGTCTCTTCAACAAATGGTGCTAGAACAACTGGACATTTAAAATATTAATCTAGACACAGACCTGATATCCTCCACAAAAATGAACTCAAAAGGTATCATAACCCTAAATGAAAAAAACAAAACTATAAAACTCCTAGAAGATAACATAGAAGAAAACCTAGATGGCATTGGTATAGCAGTAACTTTTCAAATCTAACACCAAAGGCAAGATCCATGAAAAAATATTGATAAACTGGACTTTTTCAAATGAAAACTTTTTGTTCTGAGAAAGACAACATGAAGAGAACAAAAAGACAAGCCACAGATTTGGAGTAAATATCTGACACAAAACTGTTATCCAAAATACACAGAGAACTCTTAAAATGCTATAATAAGAGAACAGCCTCTTAAATTACCCAGTTAAGAAAACAGACACCCCACCAAAAAAGATATACAAATTCATAAAACTCATGAAAAGATGCTCCGTATCATATGTTATCAGGGAAATGCAAATTAAACCAACAATTAAATAGCACTACACCGTATTAGAATGGCCAAAATCAAGTAAACTTACAACACCAAATGCTAACATGGATGTGAAATGACATGCACTCCAATATATTCCTGGTGGGAATGCAAAATTGAACAGCCACTTTGGAAGATAATTTGGCAATTTCTTACAAAACTAACCATATTGTTTACCCTATGATCCAGCAATCACGCTCCTTGGTATTTCTCCAAAGGAGGTGAAAACTTATGTCCATGAAAAAACCATGGAGGTTTATAGCAGCTTTATGCATAATTGCCCAAATCTGAATGCAACCAAGACATCGCTCAGTAGGTAAATGAATAAATAAATTGTGCTAAATCCAGACAATGGAATATTATCAAGCGCTACAACAAAATGAGCTATCAAGCCATGAAAAGACATAGAGGAAGCTTAAATGCATATTAATAAGTAAAAGAAGCCAATCTGAAAAGATTGCACGCTATATGATTCCAACTATGTGACATTCTGGAAAAGACAAAAGTATGGAGACAATGAAAAGGTCAGCGGCTGTGTGTGTGGGATGGTGGGGAGGGGAGATGAATGGGCAGAGCCCAGAGAAATTTGAGGGCAGTGAAAATACTCTGGAAGACATTATGATGGATAGATGTCATTATATATTTGTCCTAATTCATAGAATGTGCAACATCAAGAATAAACCCTTAGGTAGACTATTAATGTTGGGTAGTAGTTAGGGAGTATCAGCGTACACTGAAAATGTCCTTTGGTAGAAAATGTACTATCCGGGTGAGGGTGTTGGTAATGGGGGAGGCTACACGTGCATGGGACTAGAAGGCATATGGGAAATCTTTGTACCTTCCTCTCAATTTTTCTGCAATCCTAAAAGTTTTCTAAAAAGATAAAGTCTTAAAAATCCAAAGATGAGTCAAAATAAGTAGTAAACTCGAGTGATAAATAAGTTAGGAAATACTTATTGAATATTATACTTAAGTATTATAAACTATAAACAAATGCTAAGCTAGCTTCTGAATATGGGCATCAGTCATTCAGTAGGATGCATGCAAAAATCATGTAAACAGTGAAGTTTCACGTGAAAGTAATGAAGTAATCTACATATGGACCAGGACGATGTTAGGGAAATGGTAGAAGTAATGATGAGGCAGGCCTGAGCACAGAGAGGGCAGGACTGAATCTGAGCGATTATGGTTGGAAGTCAGTGTGATGGGCAAGGCGGAAGGCAGGAGGAAGCCAGCAGGCATGGGAAGGGGCAGATGTCACATAACCCTGATTTATACACGATGAGGACAGAACTGTATTTGGCAAGCCAGGGATAAACAGGCTGTTTTCACTCGTGACATCTGCACAGATGGTTGGGGTCAGGTTCACAAAGCAGAGAGACTCTAGTATGAACCAAGCCTAATAAGCATCCCCACGTGCAGCAATTTCTCTGGCTAAAAATCACGCTGTCTGTACAGAGCCTCCTCTGCTGAGAGAACATTTGCCTCAAGAGAGATGGCCCAGGGAGAAATTATAAACAAAACAGCGCTAGCAACCCTGAAAGCTGTACACAAAAACGTGGTTTTACAGCTTAGGTTAGTCCTCTGAGGACAGTGCTTGATGAAATACATTTCTATGAGCTGTGCATATACTTAGCATTAGAAATGCTGGTGGCTCCCTGCAAATACAGATTGGTCTTCTCACTTGAGCAAATCAAGCTGCAGAATTTTATTGCTACTATCGACACCTCTGGGAAACACCTTTTCCACGTGCACATACTGAGAAGTTAACGATAACTGCGGAGTGTTAATAACGAGCTTCATCTTTACAGATAAATGTCTTCGTGTTTCTGGTTGGAGAACCAACTACGGACCACTTGCGAATGTTCTATATCTAGTTCAGTGGGTCATGAAACACACTTAAATAAAAATCAGATGAACTACAAATTAAGACAATAAATAATTATGAGACACAGGTTTATATCATTTATCACCAAGCTAGAGCCTATGGGCCAAATCCAGTCTATTGCTTATTTTTGTAAATAAAGTTTTACTGGAACATAGCCACATACATTTATTTCATATTGTCTCTGGCTGCTTTCATGGCTGAGTTGAGTAATTATGACAGAAACCATATGACCCACAAAGCCTAAAATACTTACTATCTGGTCCTTTACAGAAAAGATTGTGAACTCCTGGCCTCTGTTTTTAATTGTCAGAGCCTTAATTTCTCTTCCTTAGACTGTGTATGCCAGCTTCCTGTTACCACTGTAGTAAATTAGCACCAATTAAGTGACTTGAAAGAACACAAATTTATTATCTTACAGTTCTGGAAGTCTGAAGCCCTACAATCACGGTGTGAGCAGGTCTGTATTCCTACTGTGGACCCAAGGGGAGGGTTCATTTCTTTGTTTCATCTAAGGCCGAGGGCAGTCTTCGGCTTGTGGCCCCGCCCTCCATCTTCAAAGGCAGGATTTCAGTCTCTCTATTTGTTCCAGTCACCACAATGCCCTTTTCCCCCTCTTTGCTCTTTTGTCATTACATCTCCTTCTCAGGGTCTAACTCTCTTTTGAGGATCCTTGTCATCCATCCCATTGAGTCCTGCCAGATAATCCAGCATAATCTCTACATCTCAAGCTCCTTTAATTTAATCATATCTGCAGTCCCTTTTGCTGTATAAATTAACATGTAGATTAAGGAACCACTTTGGGGGGAAACAGGGTTTACCCTTGCTCCCATTAAGTTAATCTGTTTAGCATCCTTAGCTGCCAAGCACTGTTGAAGGCAAAAGGAATATGACAATAAACAAAATCCCTGTCCTCATGAGCTCATGTTCTTGTAGACATGAGTTTAAACGTGTACATTACAGTACTCAGCCGTTAACATTGAGATAGTCAATCTGTATCCATGGATTTAACATCAAAAACACAAGATATTATGTGTTTGTGAAAATCCGATGCAACACTCCTTCAGATTACAGAGAACTGTGAGAATGCAAAATTAAAGGCTGCAGCAGCTTTGAAGCTCCGGGTGTCATAATTCTTTTAACTTACTTAAACCAAATAAAAAATTGCCCAAGTAATTTTTTTATCTAATCCACCCTACCAAGCTGAATGAACTGCCTATGCATAGAAACCTGCTTTACACCCAGGGTAATTATTGGGATGAGAGGGGGTGGGGGAGGGACAGGAAAAGAATGCCTGGGGTTGAGGAACGAGGTCAGACAAAGGAGACTACTCAGCCCAAACCCTGGCCTTCAAGTGCTCTAGTAACTTACACCACATTTCAGACATGTGAGTTCATTCCCAAAGTATTTTAAGTAGTTTAATATGTTGCACTTTCAAATGACAGAGAATTTGGGATTTAAAAAATAAATAAAAACATACCGCCCAGTTTCCAGCAGAATTCAACTCCAACTAAGGGATAAAACAGAAGAAATGCTGTATATTTTCATTTGGACACTGCTGATAGTGAATGAGCAACTTTCACAGGATTTGAAACTAATTGTGGGACTGGAATCACCACATGGAACTCTGCATCATAGTTCTTTTCTAAAATCGTCTTTCAGTATCTCTATGTTGAATGCTAAGGTGGTACACCTCAATAATCTCAGAAGCAAACTTTTTAACCTCCAAAACTGCCTTATATTCTAAGGTCAAAATAAATAGACTGTACTTTAAGTAATTAACACAAAAAGAAAGAAAGGAAGGGAAAAAAGGACCTCTACCATGGAATTATAGAACCCAGAGTCTTTGAATATCAAAGTTGAAAGATGTCATTGTGCCAATTCCTCATTTTACAGGTAAGAGAACAGAGATTCTGAGAGACTGAGGAACTTCCCTATGTCCCCATGTTAATGAGCAGCACGAGCAAGGTTGAAACTTGATGACTTGAAAAGTGACCTCTTCCCTCTTCCAGAAAGAGCTGCAGTCTTTCTCATCTTCCTCCTCCACAATGATCCCTGGGGCTTTCCTTCCATTCTGCAATTCCACCTTGAACCACCAGGAGCAGTAGAAGGAGCAGAAATCCAGGCCACCGAGTGAGAGAACAAACACGAAGAAGCCAAAGAGTCTCAGTGCGATGCCAGCCAGTGTCTGAGTGGGACCTTGTTTATCTGCTCTGCACAATATAGGTTGGCCGAATTTTTGTGTTTTGGGGGAAGACACAATTGTGTGCGTTATTTCATGTTGCTATTCATGAATGCTATGCATATTTAAAGTTCTGTTGAGGTCATTTTTACTTAGGAGACTGAAATTGACATTAAAGTTGAAGTCTCCTAAATTGACATTAGGAGACTGAAATTGACAATGAAATTGACATTGAAATTGACATATGATTAAAAATAAAATCCCACGACTCCACTGTTGAATCAAAGTGGTCACACCCTTTAAAATTAGCACCTACTTGTTGCCATTTTGCTGTGGCCTCACCACTCTGCCAAAGGTTTCCCGACCTCATGAAATCCACATGGCGTGGAACCTGCTGAAGAAGCATTAATAACGGCTCCCAAAAGTTGGAGGATATTTTAGGAAGACTGCCTAAAATTGCCAATTTAATGTGCGTGGCTGTAAAATGTATATTTACGTAGCAGTCCATGACCCATGACTTTTCAATCTATCAATCAGTGCTTTGCTGAGCTAATTTTACTTGTTCTCAGTTCCAAGTTGCTTTATGCATATAGAGTCAAGCAATAACTGTCATTATGTTGGCTCCATTAGCAGAAGAACTTCACACAAAGTTAAATGATGCAAATTTTATGTCAATATCATCAGATTCTTTCAATGAAAAATAAAGTTAAGTCAGGTAATAATTTGGTTTTCTTCATCCAATTCTTAGAATCGAAGTAAATTTTGGAAATCTATTGTGTTGAAAGTGAAACATCTGACATTTTTGTGAATTACTACTGCAAACTTAATGAAAAATTTTAATACTGTAAATAAAATGTAAAAGTATTCAAGCTAAAATAGTTACATATTTTAATACCAAAAATTAAAAGTAAGAATAACCTCTATCTAGCAGAATTTGCTCTTAACTCTGTGGGTGCCTAAGCAGTTCAAAAGAGTATTTGCTCAAGTAAAAATACTTTTATTGCCCTGGCTGGTGTGGTTCAGTGGATTGAGTGCCAGCCTGCAAACCAAAGGGCCGCTGGTTTGAATCCCAGTCAGGACACATGCCTGGGTTGTGGGCCAGGTCCCTAGTTAGGGGCACATGAGAGCAACCACACATTGATACTTCTCTCCCTCTCTTTCTCCCCACCTCCCCTCTCTCTAAAAGTAAGTAAGTAAGTAAATAAATAAATAAATAAATAAATACTTTAACCTACAGAGAAGAGTCCGTTGGAAGTGTCAACAATTTCCAATTTGTTAACCATAAAATACAACCTGGAAGATGACTGCAGACCATTTTATAAAAAGAAAAAAGGCCCTATTTTAAAAAAAAACACGGGGTCCAGTAGAAGCAAGGCCTGCTTGAGTGTGGCTGGTACGGTAATAATATGGGTGTTGAAATTTGTAGCTTTAATTTGAACATGTCACCTAAGATGACATATGGTCATTGAGTGTGATATTGTTACATCACAGAATCACATACTTATGATTTTGTAATAAAAGATTTTGTATTTAAAAAAGGCGTTACTTGTGCTGCAACCTGTATATTGTTCAGTAACATACTAATGGCTGAGAACTGGGAGAAGTATACGTAATAGGAAGTGGAACAAAAGCATGCAGAGTCCCAGAAACTGAGATAAACACAGAGTGGCTGCCTGATGGCCCATTCTCCTGACACCAGACACTCTGGGTTATGTTTCGGTGAGAACCTCTCATGCCTTCCAAGGGTCTCATTGGAGCTTGTTTGAGTGGAGGGTCTTTACAAACCAAACAACCTCACTTTATTTACATCTCAAGTGCTCTGTCCTCCCTGCCCCACAACAGCCTTCAGTTCTTAAGGCAGCTCTTTTCACAAAGCTGTGGTCATTCGCTTAGTTGTCTTCCTCTCAACCTGTATGTTTTTAGGGCAAAAACTACATTCCAATCGTTGTTAGCGCATGCCCAGTATGTGGTATAAAGATCAATAATATCCTCTTGAACCAGGTGATTGTCCACTTCACAAGCAGTGTCTTCCTACCCATGGATTTCTTATGTTCTTATACTTTTTTTTACTGTGCTTTGCTCAAGTCATTTATCACGTTCTGACACTGGAATTTTTCCGTACAGATCTCTCTCCTCAACGACACTGAGAGTTACTCTTAGTTGTCCGACTCTAGTGCACGCAAACAGTAAACGTTTGAAAAATATTTAAGAATTAATGAATCAGTACACAACAAACGAACCGAAGCCTGAAAATGAAGATGCGCTGCGGCCAAAAAGAAACCACTGCAACGGAGGGACAAAACCCAGGGACTGGACTGTGAGCAGCTGAGGAGTCTGGAGGCTGAACCACACACTCTGCTCTTTGCTTAAAAACACTGCTTCCCAGCGAAGGCCTGAATATTTATGAGGAATGCTGTCAACAGTCGTTGGGCTCTGTGGAGTGTTATTTCAGCTGGGATTTCCCTGCTTCTCTTTGATAACTTTTGACCCAGACACACAGAGAATAGCAGATCTGTCACAAGATATAAGTAACACTTCTCTAAGAATCTGGACAATTGAGGTTATAGTCTCATTGGAGACTAGATGAACCAGAAAGACATTATGAATAGAAAAAGTTTTTTTTCTCTAATTGTATCTCCGACCCTGAGAAAAGTTCACATACTTCATCTGCATTGTCACACTCTTCCTAAGTCTGTACGTACATACACTGTATAGAAACTGATTAAACATTTAACTAATTAACACTAAAAAACACTTTCTATGAAATAATAATTTAGGAAAAATGTTTTATGTGCCAGACTTATGCAAGGAATCGTCAGAAGTCTGTTCCTCATTTCATTTGCAATATCACCAGGGAGGCAGACAGACAGGAGGAAATTTTACCATCTACATTCACATCAGTAACAATGGCTCTGTAGAAAAATAAAACACACAAGTATAACTAAAAAATACTCAAAGGAAACTATAACTCTAAGTTATTCAACTATTGGATGTTTGTCTTTTCAAAACATGACATTTGAAACAGCAAACTACATAATACAAATTATAAAATTCACTCAACATGCAACTCAGTGAATCCAAGGTACAGTTGTTAAGACTAAGGTTGATTCCTCTTGCTGAGAAATGGGCCAAATGCAAAACTATAGCTTGTAAAACACTTGAAGTTCCGATCAATTGCTCCAGCATGGCCACTTCATGCAAGCAAACACTGGTAGGCTCCACTTAATCTCATGCTTAAGGACGTGCAGTGTGAATTATCTTAGTCTCCAAAATCAGAAAATTGGTTCCACAAATAAGCCTGCAATTCCTCGGAAACAGCCAGGGATGAACATCGTCGGTATAACTGAGCGCATCTGCTGCACAGAGCACTGTTGGCTTCAGTCTACCTACATTAGATCTGCATTCTATACTGAAAGGAGGATTTTTAAACACGTCGTTTTGATCAAATTTTGACCTCTTTAAGTCCTGAGAGACTTGGATGAACTCATCTTTACATTTTGGTTGCATTTCAAGAAGAGCCTTTGCCACTATTAAAAAACAATAGTGATAATGGGAGTGAATGACCCAATTTTCATCATCCCTTTGACAATTAAAATAGTGGAAAAAGAAAAACATTGAAAATGTATTTAATTTGATACCAGATCATTCTTAGGAGTAGCTTTAATTTTACTTAAAAGCATGGGACGAACAGTTAAACAAGCATAATCTGTGAACGCTGCTTCCCTGCCCCTGCCCAAGGGGATGAATGCATGGTGGCAGTGCATCTGATCACATAATTATATGAGGTTGTTACATAAGTTTTACGAAGTTACAATGTATCATTTACCCAGTATGTTATGTAAAACATCAATGAAACATATGCTTCCAGTCTCCAGGACTATGAGACATTATATTTCTGTTGTTTTAAGCCACCTAGCTTGTAGTATTGGGTTGGCCAAAAAGTTCATTTGGTTTTTTCTGTAAGACGGCTCTAATAGTGCTTAGTTGTCTTGAACTTCATTCAAAACAATTTTGTCAGATTATACTGTGACAGCTGTCATATCATCATGAATTTAAAAAAAACTTATTGAAGTTGATGAATTTTCATGTAATCATTTTAATATTGAAGGTGGAAGAAAATATACAACATTTCTGGCACATTTTGCTTTATTATGTCACAAAAGGTAAAAATGCAACTGAAATGCAAAAAAAAAATTGTGCAGTGCACGGAGAAGGTGCTGTGACTGATCACACATGTCAGAGTCGTTTGCAAAGTTCTGTGCTGGAGATTTCTTGCTGGATGATGCTCGCTGGTCAGGTGCATCAGTCGAAGTTGGTAGTGGTAAAATTGAGGCATTAATTGAGAACAAACAATGTTCTACCATGTGAAAGATAGCTGACATACTCAAAATATCCAAATCAATAAAGTTATTGATGAAAATGAAAAATGTGTCTTCTACTTTACTGAAAAATCTAAAATGACTTTTTGGCCAACCCAATACTTCGTTTCTGCCACCCCAGAAAACTAATATACCTCCCAATTACACACCAGGAAGAAGGTTCAGGGAGTGAATGGTAGAAGGAGACCTTCAATCGGGGTCAACTTTGCACTAGAGGATCCTTCCCAAACCTCACACAGTCCTGGATATTTATTCTCTCTCATCTGGAACACGATAGTTACCTTCACATCCAAGGATGATCAAAGAGTGCTCTGGGACACCTACCTCAGAATCAGTTTGGGATCAGCTTAATACAATAAATGCATGTTCCAAAGTTCCATCTCTGACCCAGTGTCTCCGAGCCTCCTGCAGATTGGGTATAAGAATCTACAGAGTTAAAAGTCTAGGTCATTCCAATACTCATAATTAGTTTGCAAACCCTGTCTAAAAGAATCAGGTTTCCGGAGATTAATTTGATTTAGAGTTAATTGAGAGTGATTCAAGCCATGCTTTGATTTTAACCTCAGTTATGGAAAATTGTTCTAAACTTTCACTCCAAAATCTTTCTTAAGTGACTGAACCCAATCGTGTTAATTGAAAGTCATTGTATAACAAACACATTTGAGCTGTTTGGATTTTACAGAGAAAGAGAAACAGAAAGAAAGAGTGTGTGAGAGAGAGAAAGAGGGAGAGGGAAGCAATATATTCTTGAATCTATCATCAGTTTTTAAAATTAAATTAGGAATAAAAATGAAGAGTTCTATGTTTACAAAACATAGCGTATCATCCTTATTCTTCTCATTTCACTATTGTCTAGTAAAGATAAAAAGGTTAATTCATAAGAACCACTCTAGCTCCGTACTTAACCTTTTAAGGCATCACGGCTTCTGGGATAAACTAATGAAACTTTTGTCACTGTACTACCTAAGTGCATTTGCAAAATTAGTATGCAACTCTGTGCTGGAGATTAAAGATACAATTTAGATTCAGGCGACGGCTACCAGGTTGGATAGATACAGACTCTACCAAGTTCTGAAAGTTATGCCTTCATAAAAATCCTGTATAGTCATTACAAAAACCCAGCCACCAGTTGTTATTTTTTACAGATTACAGGTGATCTGGGGTGGGGTTTTTTTTTGTGATTTTTCTAAAAGGATTCCCTCTCTACTGTTTTTTGCTAGGCTTATTGCTTCTTGTATCTCAGCTTTTGGGAGACACATTAAAAATGAGAAAGAAACATTTTCCTTTCACATTGCAACTTCCCCTGTTACTTATTGTAAGGGTTGTGAATCATCATCAATTTTCCCTCTAAAATATAAGTGAGTAGGTACATCTCAAGAGAATACTGCTACAGTTAACCTGTGGACAAAATGAGGTTTAGGGGTGTGATGTCCCCCTGAACTATAAAAAAGTCCACATATAACTTTTAACTCCCCCAAAACTTAACTACCAATAGCCTACAGTTGGTGGGAAGTTTTATAAGTAATATAAACTTCCTATTAACAACATACAAAACACATTTTTGTATGTTGTATGTATTATATGCTACATTTTTATAATAAAGCAAGAAAAAATATTATTAAGAAAATTAGAAGGTTCATCTGAATTTTTTCAAATCTCTAGAAAAATTCTCTACTATACTAATGAAAAAACATTCCACATGTGTGTGAATCTTCCAATTCAAGCCCACGCGTCACTAAGGGTCAGCTGTACTTAACCCTCTTACCAAGTTTGAAACATTTTATTTTGTAAAATAGCATTTTTTAGTGCTCTGCTTGAGGATGCTGATTGGTTTTAGTAAAGTCTGAAACAGCGCTGGCTTTGAAGTTGAAAGTTGGGTTTCCTTGTTCATATTTAAACACACAATGGAGAAAACAAAAAAATGTTTCAGTTTTGCCTTTCAGGGAAGTTTTAAAATATACAAGAGAGAGAAGCAAGTGAGTTCCTTTGATAGCATAATTAAGCCTTGTGTGTATAAATGGTCTGCCAACTTAGGAAAAATGTCTTCGTCACCTCCACCATCTGTCCCCACACCCCACTCCCAATTTATAGCTCCTTACCTCAAGCCTAGAACGTTAAAATAGACCAGTAGGAGATTCCTCTGTCCATTCACTTATAATCCTTAGATATACTACATACGATGGTCACATTAATCTCATAATACTTTTTCAACCTTACCATTTTTTGGCTCAAAATCCTACCTTTGCTCTCCAATTGCCTTTAAAATTAAATATAACTCCTTGGTCAGACATTTAAGACCCTTTAAAATGTGTCACCAAAATGTGTCATTTTCTCACTCTTCCTATATGAGTTTCTAACTTCTATTCCCCTTGTTTTCATGAGCATGACTTATACTTTTGGACTTTCTGCACCTTGCCTCTGGAATTCCACTCTATCAATCTCACCTAACTAAAGATGATCTATTCCCTAAGGCCCAACAGAAACACCGAACTGCCCTGGAAATCATTCTGGTTCTCGAGAATACGTGATCTCACACTCACACACACCTTGACGACGTGGCGCCTGCGGCCCGCAGAACTTCCCACAGGCTGCCTGCTGTTGAGAGGCCAGTGAACTTCTCTTAACCACCTTGCGTTTTTTTGTGAAAGTGTATGAATTCATTCACTCACTCAACACAGTTATTGATCATCTACTACAACTGGGGTATAAAATTACTTAAATCTTTACATAATAAACGCACACAGCTGGTACAGAGAAGGGTTAGGTGGGGCAGTCAAGCCACACGGGATGGGAGAAAATGCTCCCAAAGATGGGCCCCTGAACTGAAAGTGGGCATTTGTCCCATAAATAACTATGGGAAAAGGATGAGACTCCAGGAAACGGAAAGTGTTCCACAGATTCTCAGTGCCCATGTGGGAAATAATCCAGATCTTATTCTGATAGAAATCAGTACCGAAGTCGTTTTGAAAAGAAAACTCTGCTGTAGTTATAAAACCAGGTTAATAAGGTAGATTGAGCATTTATTTAATGGTTCCCTTTACAACTCCACCGAGGCTAAAATCTGACTACAAGCAATATCCTAAGGAAGCTGGAGATAGTTGCATGCGATGATTCTGATAGAAGAGTTGGCACACACAGGATAGAGACTTAATCAAAGAGAATATACACGGGGGTTCGGTTTATGAAATTATGAGTCATTGACAACAAAACTAGGTCATATCACGGTTTTATTTATTTTAAATTCTAGGATGGTCTGGAAACTCTTCAAATTCAAAATAATCCCTTTCCTCCCCTTCAAGCCCAATGTAGAACACAACGGGGAGGAAATGGGTGTATGGAAAGACGACTGCAACTTTAAAGCATGACGAGGACTATGTAATGTTTAAAAACCATTAAACTGTACTTATTTAATTTCTGGGGAAGTAAAACATACTAGTGCTTTTTGGAATAACAGAGAACCCTGAAGCTGCAGTTAACCACACTGTCCCATATACATCCCAGTGAAGCAGCCATTCACTGCCAGGCAGCAGGAGCTTTGAGCCACATGCACTCAAGAGGACAAGATAAGCAAGAGAGGCACAAAGGACAAGCGGTGACAAAAAGAAAAAAAGCAAAGACAACCTCATGCTTGGCCTGAGGACTCAGTCGGCACACTTCTTATCCAAAGAAGCAAATCTCTCGAAGATTTCTGCACAGCAATTGCAATCAGGCTTAAGCAGAGAATAGAAGCAGACGTGGTATTGGGCAGGACAGAAAAAGCCACTGCCTCCCAAACTGATGGAGCTTGATGCTTCAACCCTGGGCCCTTCATTAAATTCTAAAATCAAGTGCTGTCACTTTTTTTTTTTTTTTTTTTGGCATAGGGGTTGGGAGCTTGACTTCTGGCTTCAGACAGGTCAAAGCTGATCCCATCTCCAACGTTTATTTGTTATACGATAACCTGGATATGAGTCCCCCATCTGTAAAGTGCAGATAATAAAACCTGCTGCAGTGCTGGCTGGGGCATGTGGAGGCAGTCCATACACAGTACTTCGTACAATGACCGACACAGTGAGAAATCCACAGGCCATGGCCGTTGTGATGAGTTACTGAGAAATCGCCCCCGTGCTTGACCTACATGTGCAAGCATTTTCACTGAGGCCTCATATTCATATTCAACCAATGGACCTCTTCAGACTGACTTAGAAGGGCCTCTTGCTTTTTCTTTTGGTTTTAATTTTATTAAATTTAATGGGGTGGCACTGACTGGTAAAATTATACAGGTTTCAAGCGTACAGTTCTGTAATACATCATCTGTATATTGTATTGTGTGTTCACCACCCAAAGCTAAATCTCCTTCTGTTAAGCCTTTCGTATACAAAAGTACTGTCATTTGGAACTGATTCATCCTCTGGCTAAAGATCTTTCTGGCAAGGTAGGGCTAAATCACAGACTTGCTGCAAAGTAAGCAAATAGCCCTGGGGCCTAGAGACTCCAGCTTTACACACTCTCCCCTCCTGAGGCCCTGGGTGCTCCCACTGACTTCTATTTCCTCCCAGTCCAGGTGTCACTGAGGGTCTAAAGTGGGGAGCTGTTCTTTGCAAGGACGCCTAGGCTTTAGGACTGTGCAGACCTCAAATTTAAAAAGCCACAGATGAAAGCAGATTGAAGTTATTTGTCAAGTTCAAGGTCATCTTTCCTTCTCCTTTCTTTAGACTCTGAAGCAAAAAAAAGTTATTAATTATACCACAATCCTGAAAAAGAATTCTCCTAACCCTGGTCATTACGGAGTTGGGTCAGACCTCAGGCAGCAATTTCTGTTGTTGTTTATTTTTGAGCAGGTCTGTTGCCTATGTTTAAATTCTTTTGTTAAATCTCTCTGTTTTATAGCTAATCACATTTTTATAGCAGGCATGAAGCTCTCTACAAGGCCGTTGCTGAGCTGTTCCTGTAAATCAAAACCGTACTCGGCTGCTCTCATAGCTGGCAATGGAACAGGGTGAGTTTTACCATTTATGGTTGCAAAGTCCATCCAGACTTTTTTTCCCCTTGAGCACTTTGCTTTTTTTTCCACTCAACCCCTCCCCTCCTCCTGCCCTAAAAATGTATATTCCAGGCTTAGCTATAACATGCATGAATAGATTATTTCATTCCTTACCATGGCACATTAATAAAAGTATCAAAATGACAGAGGAAGCGCGGCCTGCATTCCGATGTCCCCACACTTCCTTGAGAGCAGCAGCAGCTGCGTGGGAAAAGGTGATCCATTGGGCTCCTAGAAGCTGACTTGCGATGTCTATTTAAAGTGTTAGAACACTTTCTAGTAAAATACATTTGTCAAGTGGACAGGGCACTTAAATGCATCTTGTCTTCTTAGGCCGCTCACACCTGCACATCGTCAGTACTCTCCTGCCTGGGTCCTGGGGACAAGGGGAGCCCAGCACTTAACCCGACACTGCCCAGAGGAAGGACTCTGGGTGTCAGTGTCCCGTCTGTGTTAGTCCCATCGTGTGGACACGTGTCCCACTGCTTTGCTAGCTAGGGCGAGGCTGACACGAAAGAAAGGTGTGAAGCTTTATGAAAAAATTTTAAAAACACATACATAAGTAAGGGGGTTTTGAATAGCAAAGTAAAAGAAAGGTAGGGAATTAGGGAATAATGATCCCATCCAGTATTTCTTAAGAAAACAAAAAAGACCCCTCCCACGCTCCAGGGGGAAACTGTCCTTGTAGGAACATGAGAAGGGAAAATGACCAGGTGGCTTCGGGCTGTCAGTAAACCCTATACCTGTCGGCATGCACTGTCCCCCATCCCAGGTGAAAATCCCAGGTGGTCCTGCTCACGAGAGACAAGGAGATTCTTTCTGGTTGTAGTAATTTCCCCAAACAGGAACAGCATAATATCAGAAGGAGCAAGACACCAGCAAGTCAGCACTTCACAGGAAGGCCTGGGGAAGCAACTGGACAAACATGTTTATGCTCTAGCTGGAAAGGTCAGAATATGGGAATCAGTCAGTGGTCACTCATGGTTACAATATGTAAAACATCCAGTGGGTTCATGAGTTTCCTTGTAGAAGCAAATAACACCTCTGGATGATGCCCCTTGCTGGGCAACCCCCTGGTGCACCTGCCCTATGAAATCCAAAAGAAAGATGGCTGAGAAGAGCTGCTCTCCTAGACCTTCGTCCTGGGTGTCCTTCTCAGGAAAGGGTGACGTGATCGACCAAGAAGAAAGCTTGAGAGGCGGATGGGAAGGTCATGTGGCCCATGGGAAAGGCCCCACTTTTGAAAACTAAAATGGAGTATTCTAAACAAAGATAAGGAGGCATCCCTTCCCTGAATTTACAGAAGAGGAAGAGGGCCAGTAACCTCAGGCAAGCTGACAACACTCTGCGCATAGAAAGCCCCCCTCACTCCCCTCCAGCCCCTCACCTTCCGCACTGGCTGCACTCAGAGCCCCTGCAGCCCCGGGTGAAAGGCCCCAGCGATACCTGCTCAGCACTGCTGGCACTCCCACGCTGGGCGCTGGGGAGTTCTGAAGAACAAAGTGTATTTATTCTAATCACGGACCACAGGAACAGTTTCCTAGCTGTGTGTCATTATTTATTTTAATTGAATTGGGTTTTGATTATAGCTGCAAAGCTGATTATTTAAAGAAATAACACAGTTTGAAAGTTGGAAAGCAAAACTTCTTTTCTGAAATGAAGAAATGCCTCATCACTTAGTTCATTTGTTTAAAAATATATACAAGAGGATTTTCCTTCATGCTGGCCATAATGAAAAGAACTATTGCTTTCCATCACTGGTTCTCAACCAGAGGCAAGTCTGCACGTAACCTGCATCCCCGGAGATATACGGCAATGAACGCCTGGACACAGTTCTGGGTTGTCACTGCTTCAGGTAACTGGCACCTAGAGGGTAGAAGCCAAAGATACTGCAGAGTGTCCTACAATGCACAGAATGGCCCCACAACAAAGAAGTACGCAGACCAAAACGTCCGCAGTGCCACGGTTGAGAAACCCTTGCTTAGATACACCTGCATCTGTCCACTGTTAGCTGAGTGGTTCTTCATGGACCAGTCACTTAAAGTCTGTGGGAGTCTCCTCATCTGCAACATGATGTTAAGACTGTTGTGAGCAACTATGACTAATCGGCTTTTAAAACCATTACTCTGCTACTGAATTTAGTGAGCACTTACTATGTGTTACGTTCTGTTCTGTGTGGTTTTGTGTATTTTCAGTTAATCAGTTCAACTGCCTTATGGTTGCTCCATTTTACAGATCAGAAACTGTAAGTACCTTGCCCAAGGTAAGAGCTGGCAGAGGGACACGGGGCCTGGAAGATAATGTGCACATCATTAGAGGTCGTGTTATTGCTACCGATCTCAGACACTAAATAAAATATTATACTTAAAAGACAGTGAAAAAGGACATCCCAGAAGCTCGGTGTCAAGACCTATTGATCAAAGGAGGCAGAAATCACTCATCAAGCCAGGTCCTTCTTTCCCATTTGCTCCTTTCTATCACACTGGAAAACACTCTCTTGAAAATTTCCCTAAAATATATAGTAACTGGAAAATATCAACCTGAGGACAAGCAATAATGATATTTATTAGGAGACAAGAGAAACAAGTAGGAGCAAAGAGAGAGAAAAGTCCCTGATGTCGGTGACGCACAAGACGGTCAGGCTAGTGGCAACAGCACCTGTCACGTTGCTGCCCGTCCTGGCCAGTGCTGGGGTTCCTGCCCGGAGCCCGGGGAGCCGGACACACCATCAGGTGGTGATGTCCTGGGAGACGGAGGACAAGGCCGAGTTCCTAGCTCTGCCCTTGACAGTTGGGTATGGAGAAGACCTTCCTTTCTCGCCCTATTACCCAAGATGGATTCTAGAATGTTCCTCTCCCATTACTCTGTATGCCAGCCTTTCTGAACCTTTTCAGCCCCATTACACTTCACCAAACAAAACTGCCAGGTGGTCCCTACGGATGTAAACTTGCTCATCCCGGACTCAGCCACACTGTCATCCGACTTTGAATATTATTAGAAATGGAAACCAAGGGGGTTCTGGTCTTGCTGATGGCTGGAAACCCTTAGTCTCAGGGACACTACACTGTTCCCCAAGTTCACTGTGCACGTTTCCCAAGTAAGATATGTATAGATAGGAGCTGGCCAACCCACGTCAAGCTCTGGGGTACAGACTGGGAGTCATTACTGGAGGCAAGAATGAGGCCTTGCTTTAAGGCAGCGGCAGAGCCTCTGACTGGAGGCAAACTGTGGAGTGGTTGTGAGCATCGTCTGAATGACTGGACCTACACAAGTCCGAATACCAGTTCCCAACTAAAAGCACTCTTCTGACCCTCGCTAATTTACAATAGCCAAGTACTGGAAGCAACCGAAGTGCCCATCAGCAAACGAGTGGATCCAAAAACTATGGTATATTTACACAATGGAATTCTACGCAGCAGAGAGAAAGAAGGAGCTTATACCCTTTGCAACAGCATGGATGAAACTGGAGAGCATTATGCTAAGTGAAATAAGCCAGGAAGTGAGGGACAAGTACCATATGATCTCACCTTTAACTGGAACATAAGCAATAGAAGAAAAAAGCAAACAAAATATAACCAGAGACATTGAAGTTAAGAACAATCTAACAATAGCCAGGGCGGGGGTGGGGGGTGGGTGCGGGGATAGTGGGAAGAGGGTATTACAGGAACTACTATAAAGGACACATGGACAAAACCAAGGGGGAGGGTGGAGAGGGGGGAGGGAGGTGGGTTCACCTGGGGTGGGGTAGAGGGATGGGGAGAAAAGGCATACAACTGTAATTGCATAACAATAAAAAAAAAAAAAAAAAAGAAACCTGCAGTCTTCTAATAAGTAACTTGAGATAATACTGCCTCGCACGTGCGGTGGCTACACATAATCCCAGCACCTACATCACAGCACTGGAGACACGGTAAGCACTAGGTCAGTGGTTCCCACCCTCAGTGAAACCCAGCACCCCTGCAACAGTGTTCGGGTTGTGTCCCCTTTGTGATCCTTCAAAAGAAATAACATGATGCCGTAACTACATAACACAGGAGAAATAGAAGGGAAGTAAGTTATACAAATGTTATGCATTTAAATGTATGATTGGGGAAGTACTTCCTCACAGGAAGATACAAAAATCAGTTGCACGCTTCACCTTGAATGCAACAGCTGCAAATGCAGACGCAAGAGCTGGTATTGTTGTACCACAAACAGCATGGCCACAGTGACGGGATTGTCTGAAATAGTGGACAACTCCTGGGAAATTCCTGGCTCTGAGTCCCATCGTCCCTCAATAGACACGGTAGTTTCAATCTCGGAAAGCTCAACATACACTCACACTGCAAAAAAACACTTCATGATTACCCATGGGAGTCAGATCCTCAACCCAAATCATTATTAACAATTGTTTTTAACTTTTGTGAATGTCCAATATGCTAACAAACACTCCTTCATTGTCTTTGCTATGCAAGACTCCTCTGCACACCGCAGGCCACCAGCACCCCTGTCCCTTCCCCCTGAGTTCCAGCAGCACCCTCAAGTCACGATGACAGCCAGCTACGTGCTCAGAGCCTTAGCCCAAACACCGCCTTGAGGGGGGCACCGCACAATGGTTTCTGCTGAAGAGCCATTACCCCTGAGAAACGGTATCACAACTACTACAAACACCGAAGGTCCTCCAGTTCCATAAAATGATCATTATCTACTTCTTTTCCCACGTGGCATTAACTCAGAACCAACTGGTAAAAAACAAGCATGCAGAGGCCTGTTGACAGGCTGAGAAGAACGAGGGCAGTTCTGAGCAGGGAACGAACCACAACAGCCTGCCTGCCAGCCCACGTGTCTTTTTCTGCTGCCACACTGTGGATTCACTAAGACTGACACCAGGACAGCAAGAGTTAAGCTCAGACATCTGAAAAGGAAAAGGCAGTAGTTATATTTGGGGCTTTTGAATTCTAATCAGCCATGTGGATTTATTTCTGATGATTTTTCAAATATAGGGTTTCCTGTGAAGGGGTTCTGTTATTATGATAGCCACCTATACTAATCCAGGGTGGCCTCGGATTGTAATTCCCTCTAATGCTTTCACTTGTTATGCTTTCAATGGGGGCAAGAGAGAATTTTATTACGGAGGCAAGGCAGCGTGGTATTCCAATTCATTCATCAAACACGTAAGATCTACAACCTGCCAGGCCTTGAATTCAGATATTAGGATCGGCTCACTTGGAACACCACATAGGTGCTAAATCGACGTGACTGGTTCTAGAATTTCTCTGGCCCGGACAGAAATTGTCTTCACTTAATTCTAACTAGCCTAGGCCTGGAGTTTAACAATTACAAATCCAGGTTTGAAGCCCCAATGGGTGGTCACCAAGCTTCTTGGCTCAATGGTGCAATCCATTAAAAGTTAAGTAGGTCACAATTTCCGAAACTTTTTCCTTCCAAAAATTTACATTTTCAAGCATCACTGCACTTCCAAGCTATTAAAAATCTAGCAACTAAAGATGCAAGTCCAAAAAAGTTCATTTCACCTTCTAAATTACATTGAAAATTATACACAGTGAGGTTTTTCTAATTCTGTATGTTTAAGTCTTGGATAAAATGCAGCAATTAAAATAATATCCCTAGAGGCCAATATACTTTGTTCATTGCTATACAGGGAGACGTAGGGAGAGAAAAGAACAAAAACAGTGTAGGAATAAGGCCCCTAACTCAGCTAATATGGCTTCCAAAGAAGAGGGGGGTCTAGATAGAGGGGCTGCAGAGATGTTGTGAGGTCTGATGCTGAGGGTATTTACTATGTGGCTAGAAAGGAATTTAAATACTATCACGTTTATGTAACAACAGTTAATTACGTAAATGCACTGCATCTGTCCAATGTGGGGCTTTCTAAGCACAGCCAAGGTACTGAAAAGATAAACCTGGCTCTTTATGACCTCGAAGGACCTTAGTGAAGAGTTAGTTGATCTCACCTGCACCTCAAGGGCAGGACAGCAAGTTGTGTGAAGCTGCCTGCATCTCGAATACTTGAAACGAACAGGTAGGTGACCCAGTGAACAAAGTCATTCAGACAGCTAGATGAATGCATTCGGAACTGGTGTCCAGTCCCAGTTTGGGTACATGGAATCCATAACCACCTCATATGGGCTTTTTCTGAAAAACATCTGGTCATTGTTCTCTGGCAAGTGATCAACAGTCGTTGTTAAAAACTTTGCATATCTGCTCTGCTTTAAGCTGCCTAACTCCAATGCCAGGTTGGTGACTATGGATTGGGCAATAGATCATGATAAGAAATTTGCCAGATCTAATGCACAATATCCCATAATAATAACTACATTTATGGAGTGCTTCCTGTGTGCCAGGCATAGTACTAAGCCCTAAAAATATATTCTTTTGTTGATTCTCGGTAACAACACTGTGAAGAAAGTATTGTCATCCTATTTTATACATAAGCACACTGAGTCACAGGGCAGTGAAGTGGCCTAGGTCATACATATAATAAATCGCAGAGTTGGGACTTGAACCCTAGTCTGACTGTCTTAAAAGCCTGCACTTTTAACATAGGAGCAGCCTATGTTTTGCTAGCATTGTAGAAATAGACGGAATATTCTATCACCCACATATTTCTTTCTGATATCCGAGCTGTACTAGAGACCATCCTTTTTACCTGAAATATTCTCCCAGGTCTTTCGGAAATTATTCCTGTTCTGCACTTTGAGGTGCTATGATTGTTCCTCTCTCTCATGTAACCTTGAGACACTCCACCCCATTCAGCTGCAGGAACTCTGGTTGCTTCCAAAATTTTTTTATCCTCCTGGGTACAAATCCATAAATGACTTGCAAGGTGCATTTGTACCTTTTAGGTACTTAATGTCATGGTCAAAGTCTGCATCCCAGGTTACAGTCACACTATGAACATAATTATAAATTTGGAAAAATTAGTTCCCCAACTGCATTCATGAGTTTTATTATTTGTCAATACTCAAGAGGAAGGAATTTTTGTTGTTGAAGATACACTTCTGTGTGGATCGACACTTTTTCTGACGAATACACTGTTGTCTCCATCTTATGAGGACTTATATGATGACATTGGACCCACCCGGATAATTCAGGATAATGTCTCCACCTCAAGGTCTTCAATCACATCAGTAAAGTCCCTTGTGCCACGTAAGATAATACATTCAGAGGTCCTGGAGAGTAGGACATGGACATCTCTGGGGGCCATTATTTTGTCCAGTACATTTGTCCATGTTGATTCTTTTTTTATTTTTTAATTCTCTCTGCTGGAATACTGATATTTATCCTGTGATCACCCACCCTAACCTGACCCACACAGCCCATGTAAGATGAGTCACCTGTGTCTTCTCTATACTACCTTGCATACATCTTTCTCACAGCATGTAGCATATTATAACATCATACCAGACCACAAGATCACCAGACATCTTACCAGCACCTAAGTTCCCTGGAAGTAGGGACTTAGGCTTATGCATTCACACACCCCACTAGTTAGCACAATGATTTCGAGGACCGTACCAGAAATACCAATTTGGGATGTAAGTGTATTGGTGAAAGGAGGGCTGCATGAGCGGGTAAAGAGGACCAACTGATGATACTGGGTTGGCCAAAAGGTCCATCTAGATTGTTCCTCAAATCAAAGACACGTTTTTCATTTTCACCAATAACTTTATTGATTAGGTATTTTGAGTACGTTGGCTATCTCCTGCTATTGGCTTCTAGTGGGTAGAGGCCTGGGGTGATGCTAAACATCTTCCAGTACATAAGACAGCCCCAGAGCAAAGAATTATTTGGCCAAAATGTCAATAGTACCAAGAAACTTCACAAACCACTTCTGACAAATTTGATCAGTCACAGCACCTTCTCCATACACTGCACAAATATTTTTCTTTGCATTTCAGTTGTGTTTTTACCTTTCTTGAATAATAAAGCATAATATGCCAAAAATGTTCTTCCATCTTTAATATTAAAATGGCTGCACAAAAATTCACCAATTTTGATAAGTATTTTTAAATGCATGGTGATGTGACAGCTGTCACCATACAATCTAACAAAATTGTTTTGAATGAAGTTAAAGACAGTGAAGCTCTATTAGATTCATTGAATGGAAAAAACTAAACAAACTTTTTGGCCAACCCAATAGCGTATCATGAAAAAAATTTAAACTATATCACATATGTTGAATCATTATGTTGTATACATACAATGAATATGTTATATGTCAATTATATCTCAATTTAAAAATATTTAAACTATATTGAAAGTTGTCCAAAACATCTCAATGTGGAAAAATTAATAAAATATTTTATTAACTTTTCATCATTTCAAATTTTAAAAGGGCTTTGTGTTCTTAAATCGTGCTCAGTATATAGCACTTGGGAAGTATTACAGGTCTTCATTTTCCACGCACACACAAGAAAAACTGGAATTTAAGAAGGTGAAGAGATCCAAACATGTATAAAGAAGGTGAAAGAACTCATGGACTCCACTTCCCAGCTCTGAACGCGAAGTCTTTCAAGGGAAGGATTTCAGTAAAACTATGTGCTAAGCAATTTTTGTTTTAACTGGGATAACTGAAGTGAAGGATCATTTTCCTCAGTCTAAAGTGACTTAACTCTCTTAAAAGCCACACCTCCCATACCTGTCACTGCAGGCTGCCTATTACACCTCTGCTTTCAGGAGGACCTTTGCTGAGAAACAAGTTTCTTTCCTTCTCAAATACATTAAAACTTCCACACTCATTACGCTGCCCCAGAATACAGGTTTTGCATCTCCTTAAAAAGGGACTCATTTGTTGTACCTGGAGGATAGATGCAAAGTATCGAGAAGCTTCAGGGGTGTCCAACCTTTTGGCACCTCAGGGCCACAATGGAAGAAGAGTTGTCTTAAGCCAAACGTTAAAATACACAAACACTAATGAAAACTGATGAGCAAAAAAAGGATTTTACCTAATTTACCATTTTGTGTTGGGTCTCATTCATAGCCATCCTAGGCCACATGTGGCCTGCGGGCTGCAGATTGGACACCTCTGCTCTGTGGAAATTCCGGCAGAATCCAGGCTTAGGGTGACAGAGAGCGTGGCCCTTGCAGGGTTAGGTGGTTCCATGAAGTTGTTCAACTCTGGCACAGCCCAGCCTCACTTCCCCACACAGTTAAAGCCACATGACCTAAAAGTGCTTCACCATAGTAACAACATTTGAACAGACACATTTTTAGCTGATTAAATAAAAATGGCAATAAACCACTCTGTGAGTTGAGAGCCACAAGAAAAGACTCATTTTAGTTCTCTAAACTACTTCCAGAAGCTCCTGAAGCAGTGGTTAATTCTACATTAGAAACAGAAACTTTCTGTGTCTCAGATGAGTAAGCAGTATCAGCAATAACACCTTCACCCTTTATTTTGCTCTCTTATTTCTATTTACACCCCACCTTTGGCCTTTGTAAACATTACAGGAAGGATAATTAGGGCTACAGTTTATTTATTACAACCAGACATTGCCTGAAGCTCTAGATCTGAAAAATGGAACCAGGTGATTCCATTTGCTCAAAATTTATTTCACTGCCATCTTCAACTAATAGAAAATCTCAGACAGTAAAGTGTTTTTCCAGCGTCTGATACAAGCTGAAGAGTTTCCAATCAGACATAAACACTTCTGAAGCCAGGGGTAACAGACTGTATCCATCAGTTCAGTGTCACATGTCAAACAGGTAGTTACTAAACAGCTTTGCTCTTAACCAAGAGCCATTGGTAGTCTTGTCGAGGAAATGTGTTATGTTCTTGGGCACCAATTACTCCCTGATAAATAAAATTAGATTTTCGCAGCTGGATATAAAGATTTTTCCACAATGTACTATAAAAAAAGAAGGTATTAAACAAGTTATGAAATCTCCCATTGATGAATATTTACATTATTCCAAATGTTGTGTTTAGCAGAAGCAATCATAAAGTGAATTAACATGTAGAGAACTCTTTGCTGCCTCCCTAATTACACATCTTGGATAAAATCCTGACACTGAAGCTGATGAATCTGAGAATATGGCTCTTTTTTTTTTTAAATAAAGCTTTTGAGACAAATTGCCAAATTATCCTCCAGAAAGGTTGTACCAATTTGCATTCCTACCAGGTCATCAGGGTCACCACAGTGCTCCCTAGGTAACTTGACAAATTTACTCTTTTGTAAAAAGATTTTATTCATTTATTTTTAGAGAGAGGGGAAGGGAGGGAGAAAGAGAGGGAGAGAAACATCAGTGTGTGGTTGCCTCTCATGGGCCCCCTACTGGTGACCTGGCCCACAACCCAGACATGTGCCCTAACCGGGAATCAAACCAGTGACCTTTTGGTTTTTAGGCCAGCACTCAATCCACTGAGCCAAACCAGCCAGGAAGACAAATTTATTCGTAAATGCTATGCATACCCATTTGTTTATATTCTTTAATAATCACATTTTCCCAAGTGATTCTTGCTGGCAATTAGAAAGGTATTAATTACTTTTTTCATTTACTATCTCATTAATGGCATGGACTTTGGGGTCCACATTGGGGTCCATACTGTCTCTACTCTACCCTAAACTTCAATTCCTCCTTTAAACAATGGGAATAACTAAAGCAGTAACCCTCGTGGAATTATTACAGCCACTCACTTAGAGAATACATAGAAAGCATTCAGCCTCGTATCAAAGAACCTATTAAGCAATTAATAAATTCAGTAAAGTGATACACTGACCGAGCAGCCTCATACATTTTCAGGAGTCCATGTTTGGGTCAATGTCATTGGCAGAGATTACAGCTTGCTCACACTCAGCATGTCAATGGCTTCGGCACACATTTAACTCAGCACAAAATATCTGCCTAAATATTTCTGGCAGCCATCTCATCTTTATAATTGTTCCCCCTTTCTTTCCATGCATTAATTGGAAGTCTAGTGAAATCCAACCAAAGCCAATAAAAGGCCATGTGATCACTTTAAGTGTGGTTCTTTGCTCTCCACTTGACCGTGGGTCAGGGTGAGGAGGCTTTGGTCAACAAGGGCGGACATGTGAGAGGGTGGTCCCATGGGGTTATCATGCAGCTGAAAAGTCCCTATGATCGCAGCCGTCATAGGGATTTAACACATAGCGTCCCACACAACACATCCCTCACCTGTCCGCGGTGACGCTGGTGTGAACAAACCCACTGCACTGCCGCTGGTGTAAAAGTATAACATGTGCAGTTACACACAGTGTGCATTACCTCATAGTGATAATAAATGCCCGTGTGTTTATGTATTTACTGTAATGTACTTCTATCGTTATTCAGCGCGTACTCTTTCTGCTTCTCAATAAAATCTTTTCTGTGAAGCTGTGTGCTGTGTTACGCTGGCAGCGGCTGCGTACATCTTGTGTTGACCGTGTCTCTTGACTGTATCACTTTCCCTTTTGCTTGATGTAATCTCGTGTTGTTTTGTACAGTAACCTGCTGCACAGGATTGCAGCCCAGGGGCAACAGGCTCTCCCATGCGCCCTAGGTGTGCGGGAGGCTGTACCATCTGGGTTTGTGCAAGCACACTCCATGATGTTTGCACAATGACGAAATCGCCTAACAATGCGTTTTTCAGAACATATCCTCCTCATTAAGCAGTGCATGAAAATAGATAGAGTTCTGACTCCCAGAGTAATTTATGCCCTGAAATAGCTGCCTGGTGCATTTGCTCAGGTTGCGTATTACACAAGGGCACCGCATCTAACGGGTTATAATTCACATCTAAGCCATCTGTTTTTCATTATAACTTCCTTGCCTCCAGAGATGAGTGTTTATTTATTAAGACAATTTTCCAAAAAAAGGCAGTGCATTTTTTTTTACTAATGAACTTAATAGAACACTTTTCTGACAATTGGAAATAAAATGTTTCAGAGTTGTCTTTTTAAAATGCACATGAAGTCACCATGTATCAGTAGACTTGTCTTCGGGGACCTCTGTAGTTTGCAGCAGTGAGTGTCCAAAGCGCTGAATAAAGCTGGATTCAATTGTGAATGTGAATACTTGTTCTGTGGAACAGCACACGGTCCTCCAAGACCTCACCGAAGACAGGGAAGCCAGCAGCTGTTAACACCTAAACATTTTATTCCCTGCTCAGGTGTCCGATAGACATTGGTACCCTCATAATTGTTATGTTTGTTTAAAAAGTGTAATTTTTCACAACTGTGGTCATAAAACGCATTTTAGCTTTTGTATTTGAGTGTGGCAGCGACACTATTCTAAAAATATGACATATCGTGTGGGCACTGATATTTTCCAATCATGGTTAATACAGACACACCTCATTTTACAGTGCTTCCCTTTACCGTGCTTTGCAGATATCATCTTATTTTACAAATTAAAGGTAAGGCCCTACACCGGCAAAAAAAATTATGACTTGCTGAAGGCTCAAATGATGCTAGTATTTTTTAGCAATGAAGTATTTTTAAATTAAGGCATGTACAATTTTGGCCATGATGCTATTTCACACTTAGTAGACTACAGTGAAGCATAAATATGACTTTTATTTGTACTGGGAAACAAAGAACTCGTGATTTGCTTCCCTGTGACGTTCGCTGTACTGCCGTGACCTGGAGCCAAGCCTGCAGTATCTCTGAAGTATGCCTGCACTGAGACAGTTCCAGCAAAATCACCAGAATGGCGTGTAACTTATTCAAAAAAGCAAACCGGAAAACTCTAATTATGCATTGCAATCACATCCGTAATAGGGATGCTGAGAAGCACTGCGGTAGTCTGGCTAAAGCACAACCCACTGTTAACTTAGATTTCGGCACAAGGCTCTTTTATCAGTGTTTAGCACAATTAAATGAGGTTTTCCTTTGGTCTTATCTTTCAGGGAGCATTGATGAAAAAATAAACAAGACTTTCAATTAAGCTGGTACCACTCAGCTTTTGCACACAGATTAGTAGGTAGCTGTGTTTTTTCCAAAGCCGTCTGTCCGAAAACTGTTGGTCAGAAAACGAGTCAAGGAGTTTAATCAAAATCATTTTATGTGGTCGTGAAAATCAAAAGGGAGAACGTAAGTGTCAGCGGTGTGGTAACACGGAGTGTGGAGAAAGAACAGGACCACACCCCACCTCAATTTTCTCAGTTTATAAAAATGAAGACCAGAAGTTCAAAGCCATTTGAATCTGCCTGCAATTATATGAATCCCAAATGCCAATTTTCCCTCGGACATTAACATGCTCAGAGGAAGAGTCGGAGTCCTCTCAAGATGCAGTGGCCGTTCCCCAGGACGGCTAACTCGCATGCCCCATAGTGAAGGTGTCTATAAATATCAAGGACTGAGGCGTATTTTCTTACATACATAAACATCAGTGAGGAACCTGGACTTTTGTAGGTTTATATCTCTCCTCTTCACTATGCTGAACCATTAAGAACCTGAACCCCCCGTGTCATCAAAACCCAAGCGAAAGGGTTTTGTACGCTTCCATCCTCTACGCTCAAGAGCAACACATCCGTGCTTTATTTATCCTTGGAGAGGATTAATTTAATTTTGATTTCCTTTCTTGGTGTTTGCTTTGGAGGTGTTCACATATACTGCTGAAACGGACGAGAACTTGGCAGTGAGGAGGCTGCAGCGTGATGTATGTCCCTTCAGCCTCGCGCCGCCGGCTGGGCGAGTCTGTCCATGGAAGCGGGAGGACAGCCTCATCTCCCAAACAGGAGGCAGAAGAGCGGGTAAAAAACAAAGTCAGAGTCTTCTATTGTTGATCACAGCATTGCAGAAGGGCTGGCACACTTAATGTTTCAGGCAAATGGTATCCTCCATGCTATTACCTTTCTTAGACAGGAAGCTAATCAGACTGGAAGAGAAGTAAAAACTCAGAATTCCCCACTGTCCTTTTCTCCCACTGCCCAGGTGCTGGTATTTAAAAAATGGCCGGTCAGGGTGATAGTTCAGAAACTAAATCCACATGTAACTTGAGATACAGATCCCGAGACATGCTGTTGCACTAAAAAACTGTTTCTGACTTTGATCAATGACTTTTAATAAAATTCTCTCCAAACGAGGTTATTTCCACATCTTGGCTATTGTGAGTAATGGTGCAATGAACACGGGAGTGTAACTACCTCTTCGAGACCCTGATTTTAATTTTTTTGGATAAATACGCAGAAGTGGAATTGCTGGATCCTATGGTAGTTCTATTTTTAATGCTTTCAGGAACTTCATACAAGTTTTCCACATACAGTGTAATGCTCCACTACACACTCCCGCCATCGGCGGGCAAGGGTTCCTGCTTCTCCACACCCTCGCCAGCACCTGTTACTGTCTGCTTCTTGATCACAGTTGTCCTAACAGACGTGAGTAATATTGCATCATGGTTTTATTTTGCATTTCCTGGACAAATAAAGAAAAAGTGGCATATACTTACAAGAAAATATGGTTCAGTTTTTAAAAAGAAGTAGATCCTGCCCCCTGTGATAACATGTCTGAACCTGGAAGACACGACACTAAATGAGTAAGTCAGTCACAGAAGGACAACCACTGCACGACCGCACTCACGTGTGGGATCGCGGACAGTCAGACTCCCAGAAGCAGAGAGGGAGTGGAAGGGTGGTTGCCAGGGGCTGGGGGTGGGGGGATGTGGGTAGTCACTATACAAAGGTTACAAAGCGTCAGTTATGCAAGATGATTAAGTCTAGTATTGCACACTTTTAAAACATTCTCCCCGAGCTAAGAAAAGTGAGAAACAGATGAGAATTAAAGCTCACACTTTTTAAAAATTTCTGTTGACACATTCAATATCTCTCCTACACAGAAATATCTTAAGGACAGTAACTATATTTCATAAACATCTCTGTGCCTCCAAAATAATAGTATGGTACTGATGAGCCATAAACCAAATTGCTATTGATAAGGATAATAAAAATTATGATAATTTAGCTAACATGAAAGAAACTTTTAAAATTTTCATTTTCACCACAAGAACTTAACAATTCTGCATTAAAGAGTGCTACTTTTAAAGTTAAAGACCATATTTAATTTTCAACGTTGCAAGAAAACAGTATCCCATGGCAGGTGTGCAGCGGTGGGCCAGAGATTCCCCAGGTAGGCGGCTTACTGACAAGCTGCTCCACTGCCGTCAGGATTTATCACGTGGGACATTTTCTCGGGGGCCGGTTCATGAGCTCTTTCTTAGCTGAAAAGCATTTGTTTCATCTTCTGTTTCAAGTCCCAAACCAGTGTTTCCCTTGGCCAGCCCCTCACGAGGAACAGTGCCCTGCGGCGTGGTGACCCATGGCCTCACTCCTGTAACTGGAGACTTACACCAGAGTGAAGCCTCCTCAATACACAGAGGAGCGCTTGCAGAAAAATCAGAGAGGATGAAACATTTAACTGAGTAGGAGGCTTTTCCATCTCTATAAGAAATATTATCAATGAGACTATCTGAGATAGACACTAAGACCAGAAAAAGTGGTGCTTTGAAAAGTCTGAGATTTTTTAAAAAACACTAAAACAGAAACCTTTACAGTTGTTTTCTAAAAACACTGCCATATTTCTGCTTCTCAACTTAAAAAGTCTAGTGAAAACCTTGGCATCCACCACTGCATTTTAAGGATCAAAGAGCAAGGTCGAGAAAGAATCTGAAACCAATCAGATATGAGAGCAGAGAAGTAAAGAAGAAAAATATCTAAAAGTCTTCCCTAGTCACTTGCAAATCAACTCATTACCTAAAGGTCATCTGCAAAGGTGTGTAGAGTCACCGAATTTTGGAGCTGGAAAGCGCCCTCAGAGATGGTTTCGGTCTCATTTTATGAATAAGCAAATGGAGGCTCTAGGCAGTTAGACATTATGGTCAAGATTAATTAAAGAAATGGGAGATCTTAAACTTTCTGACTTACTTCTTTCCCTTTATACAATATAAGGTAAAAAATGTAAACAGTTAAAAGTGTAAAAGTTGCAACTTCGAAGATCATAGCACAACACTTAACAGCCATTCACGGGCTGCACGTTTGGCCGTTGCACATCGACGGCCTGCTCTGGGCAGGGCAAAGCATGAGTAAGTACCTGACAGATGGCAGGGCTCCAGACTGCCTTTATGTTTAGCAAGAGAATATTCCAGACACCACGGAAGCACTGAAAACTGAGAGCTGAGCACTGGTTGGGATTGTCAGAGAAGACTCTCAGAGGTAGGTAGGGATGCTTGTGTTGTGTCTTAAAGAATGAATAGACCTGAGCCCTGGCTGGTGTGGCTCAGTGGTTGAGTGCAGGCCTGAAAATCAAAGGCTCGCCAGTTCGATTCCCAGTCTAGGGCCCATGCCTGGGTTGTAGGCCAGGTCCGCAGTAAGGGGGAGCGTGAGAGGCAACTACACCTTGATATTTCTCTCCTTTCTCCCTCCCTTCCCCTCTCTAAAAAATAATAAATAAAATCTTTTTTAAAAATGAGTAGACCTGAAACTAATACAAAATAATGAGTGTAAACAGTAATTGAACAATAAAATAAAATAAATTTTTCAATAAAAAATCTTGCAATAAGTAGTTAATAAAAAGAATGAGTGGAAGTTTGCTTACAGGGTGGGGGGAAAATAATTCAGAATGGTGGGAACATCATGTGATCAACCAGCACAGTGGTACTTTGGGGAAAGTTTAGGTAGGTTGGTCTAGCTAATATGTGCTGTACAGAGCAGAATGGTGGGAGGTGAATTTCAAAGCTAGGCAGGGACCTTGTATGACATGCAAAGGAACTACAGCTTTATCTTAGAGCCTTCATTTCCCAAAATATAGGGTGTGACAAAAGAAGGTTTACAGTTGTTCATATGGAAAATAATATAATGATTGATAAATAATGATAATAGTAAACTATGTACTTCACATACTCACAACTGTAAGTCTACTTTTGCTCAGTCCTGTACATGTCCTGGAGCACTAGTCTGAGAAGATGATCTATGGAAAAACAAACAAAAGAACATCACCCACCCCTAAGAGGTCACAACTCCTACTATTGTATTTACAGTTTCAAATATCCAGCAAAAAAGAATGATTCTCAATTTTGGTTTTACCTAGCATTAAGACAAAGACCACATTTTGAATAAACATGCTAAATAACTGCTCCTCGGAACACAGTTTGGGAAAGGCTGCTGTACGTGATGAAGAGTCAGTGGAGGGTTTTAACAAGAGGAGTCGTTCGGTTGGACTTGGGATGAAGAACACCAGATGCAGATAAGCATTAAGAAAGACAAAATGAGAACTAAGTGGAGCCATTTAATTCCAGATGGAGAGAGGAGATCCAGGAAGCTGGAGCAATATGATTTAGAGATAGTATATGGAGTACATGATTTATGGAGAGTACACAGAGCCATTTGGAAGCAGTGAAAACTCTACTTAACAACAGCCCTGTCTCTCGTGTTCCCTTGTGTTCTTAGTCTTGTAATGTCACCATTACTCTAGACTCCATTCTGGTGGCCAAGTTCTATCAGCCCAAAGTCATGAAAAAATAATAAAGGAATAAATCAACTGTATACTTCTGTCTGATGGTCCCCCAAATCTAGCCCCAAACCAGGGAGTGAACATTCACATGGTAAAAACAATCAAAATATACTCAGAATCCTTCAAATTGCAACAGGACAGACTGCCCCGGACCTACAGAACGGGAAATTCACAGACTGCAGGTTAGCAGGAGTTTCATCCAGCAGATTTGTGAGCAGACCAGTGGGGATGCGAGCCCACCGAGAGAGGCAGCAGCAGTGTGGACCGAGGGCTGAGCAACAAAAATGGCATCCTGCTGTGTATCTCCTCCCTGTGGATAATCCATCAAAAATAAGCCCTTACGTTTAGGCTCAGGAAGGAACTACTTTGAGTATGTGTATAAGCTAACCTGAAGTGGTGAATATGAGCAATGAAACAGACTTTTTCAGCCTTTAGAGGCCAACACTCTAATCCAAAATATGCAGGAAATTGAGATGATATGAGATTGCTTTCTTTGTTAAAGTTTTCCAGATAATGAGTCGTCCATCTTTTATTATTTATTTCAGATAATGCCTGAATTCAGGAGAAAACCTTGCATATACAACATTTTTAACAATCAGAAGATACAAACATATACATCATAAAATCTGGTCCTTAGAGTTCAATTATAATAAAAATGTTTTCAGTTAGTACCTAGGTAATATAATACAACATTTTGAATACAATGCATATTTTGGCTCAATTGTTGTTTTAGGGAGTTAACATTCCATTGCAGGCACTGCAACTGATGCGGTATACGTGTGATTGCTGATTTATGTTGTGTTTCAATGTAAATGCAGATAATCTATCTGAACCAGAATGTTGCAGTTCAGACAGTTCTTTGGGGCAAGCCCGTCGAGAGCAGGTTCATTCACACAGCCAAGACTGGAAACTGACACGGCGCACTGCTCTGAACTCCAGGGGTCCTGCTAGAGGTCACTTTGGGAATCTTAATGATCTATCTGAAAGAAATGCTGTCCATCTGTCCGAGCAAACAAAAACCTTCCAGTTAACTAAGAAAACTTAACATTTTTCAATAACATAGCAACACTAAGACCTCCCACAGATGGCAAAATATCAGAATCACCTGGGTAATTATCAATTGTGTTTCTGTGGTCAAGAGAGATTGGGTTGGACTGTAACCCAATGGCAGGGGAGGGGGGCCTGCTATAACTTTGAAATGTGATAATTTCCCTCTTCCTACCTTTTTTGGTAAACCTAAAAGCTCTTAAGGAGAACAGTGAAGTTCCAAACTATGTGCGTTACAATTATAAACTTTGTGGATTAGAGTTATTCCCTCAAGCGATGGAGTAGTTCATAGAGCAAGCTCCTCTTCTGAAGAAACCCCTCAGGCCCAATCTGGTTATATTTGCTATGTATAATTCAACTACCTCTAAATATCTCTTCTAAATGTGAGGGCCATT
The DNA here is from genome assembly GCF_022682495.2 of Desmodus rotundus. Classification (NCBI taxonomy): domain Eukaryota; kingdom Metazoa; phylum Chordata; class Mammalia; order Chiroptera; family Phyllostomidae; genus Desmodus; species Desmodus rotundus. The sequence goes on along the minus strand of NC_071387.1, from coordinate 188,208,213 downwards.
TTTGGCAGTTTTCTTTAATAACCTTGATCTTCTTGAAATACAACTTTTAAGCAGTCAATAGTTGGGTCTGGTCCTTCTTAACAACTTTACAAAAAACCCTCATCATGTATCTGTTTCTAAAATGTAAGAGCTGGTATTCAATGAAAGATCCGTATCAGCAAGAAGCTACACGAAGTATTGGAGTTATGCACAGAGTATCGGATGACATTAACACCATTATGACGCCACCGCTGAGTCTGCAGTGACCTCAGGCCATTGCAGTGGGTCATCACCAGAGCTCACCCTAGTGTGCAAGGTAGCTTCCCACAGTCCCACTTCACAGCTGAGGAAATGGTAATTCAGGAAGAAGCTTGATATTACACAGTTAGCAAGTAGGAGAGCTGTCTTTGAACTAATCTGCAGAACTCTTTAAAGCCTACACGTATTTCCTCTCCATAGCATTACAGTGTAGTGTGACTGATTTCCCCAGCACACCTGACTTACATCCAAATGCATGTTCACATGTGAAGATAATTTGCTCAGCGAATTTCCTGCTTTTTCCAGTGTGCTTCTATTTATTCACATATTTTCTTGAACTCTTCCTTTTGGAATTTCAGAGTTTAAAACATAAATGGCAGCAAACCTCTGTTCTTTAAATATGTGTTTATTGAATATTACAAAAAATAATGAGGAGCAAAGATGTATAAATAATATGGGTTATTAGGCTTAGGATGCTATTCTGGGTCAAAAATGAGCTATACATAGAAGCAGAGGATTAATTTTCTTCTGTGGTTCATAGAAGACAATTCCAAGGAGACCTGAAAATGTTTAAGCAGTGGTAACATTGTTGGACTCAGTGCACATTCTTACCACGTGACCACTCCAAAGGACAAAATCCATTTTCAAGAATAATGTCGACTTGAAAACATTGCTGGAATCGGTGCATGTTCTTACCATGTGGTCCAAAAGAAAAAAAAATCACTTTCAAGAACAGTGTCTACTTAAAACTTTATTTCTATGTTTCATGGTCAATGTTTACTGTACGTTAGTCACGAAGACTCTTTCCAAGACTTTACTCTGAGAACTAAGTGATTAATAGATGACTCCCTTTCTAAACTATTATAAGCCATCAGCGGAGATGAGAGTTGCTTTCAGTCTGATTATTTTGCATTTTTCTCTAACTTCAATGTCTTTTAAAGGTTTAAGGAAATTCCATTCAATATCTTTTCAGCATCTCTCTCAAATCATACTTTGCAACATCTGGAAAATCTGGTAGGACCTTGAAAAGAAGCTGAAAATAGCAATAAAATACATTTTCAAAATAGAAAGGAAAAGGACAGGTAGACAACTGACAAGGATTAAATTTAGGAAAATAAATTACAAAATCACTTTTAAATTTACAACTTCAGATTTTAAAAGACCTCCTAGAATATTATTCCAACCATAAAATCTCTCTATGAAAAGAGAATCATTTTTAGAAACTAAATGAAAACATTGTTAATATATCTAATTTTAAACATGAGGAAAAAGAGATGTAATACTGGCCAAAGGTGTTTCAACCACATAAAACAAACTCCAAGGATGTTTTAAAGACTTAGAGTTCTTTAAAATAATACTTCTTTCAAGTTGTTTAAAAGGTATTACTTGCTAATGTTCCTGGAATAAATCCACTTAGAGACTCTAAGAGTCTTGAAAATATACCTTTTTTTTGTATTCTTATATGGCCAAGAAATAAAGACATAGGGACTAAGTACTGTGGTTTTCACTTTCCTTGAAAAGCAGGTCCTTGTCATCGACAGAACCTAAATTTAGCATGGTATGAATGCAGGTTGGTTTTCTTTTTTTCTAACTTTAAAATACTTTGTATAGGAACTAACATTATCAGCATTAGTAAGCTCCTGCCAACAGGGGCAGTTTCAAACCTACTATAAATGCTTATAGCAAAAGAGACTTTTGTTAATAAGATGTCTCTTTGACCCAAGACATTTAAAACTCTTTATAAAGGTAATATATTTTTCTGTGTCTGTATCTCCATTCATAAAGCTGAAACCTTCAAGATGACCCTAGAAATCAAAGTAGATCTTCTCATTATTGAATGAACCAAATCATCTAAATATTTGTTTTGGTTCCAATTCAACATTAGGCATCTAAATTGTACCACAGTTGACACAACTTAGACTTTGCTACACCACTCATTCCTTTGGTGGTCACTGAACCTAAAAAGAACCATTCAGAGGACCCTGGCTGGTGTGGCTCAGTGGATTGATTGCAAACCAGATGGTTGCCGGTTTGGTTCCCAGTCAGGGCACAGGCCTGGGTTTCGGGCCAAGTCCCCAGTGTGGGTGTGCAAGAGGCAACCACACACTGATGTTTCTCTCCCTCTCTTTCTCCTGCCCTTCTCCTTTGTCTGGAAATAAACAAATAAAATCTTAAAAAAAAAAAAAAGAACCATTCAGAGGCAGACAAGAGTCAGTTTCATCTCAAACCCAAAGTCTGAGTTAGGAACTTTCTAATCTCAAGTCCTAAAAATTAGAAATATTTATTAGCCGAAGCCTCAACTTAGCTAACTATTAACCTAGAATTAGAGTGAGTACATATTTATTTTCTAAACTTCTAATATTATGAACCAGACTAGAATTTACTGTGGCCCATCAATATGTCCCCAGAAACTTTCTCTTTTGTTAAAAAAAAAAACAGAAAAAAGTGCTAGAGGCCTCCAATTTTCACCACAGAGTAATAGTACAAACAAGGTCGTAATGTACATTGTAATAGACTGCTGATGTTAAAATCAAAGACTTGATGTCAAATTAATAAATGACCAACTAAGATCAAGCCAGAGATAAAAGTTCTGCTTGGAGCCAACAGAAATGACAAAGAGAGAGCTCCCACTTTACTTTTTGTTTTCCCTGGCAATGCATATGAGCTACTATTTAAAAATAGTCGAAAAAAATAGGTAAATGTATATGAATAAAAAAAAGAATAAAGAAACACAGAATAGTTACTATATGATCCAAGAGTTCCTTTTCAGCTTCAGGTTAAATACTTCCCAGAGCACCAGTAGAATATGCACCAAAAAATCACTGAACATATTTAAATAATTGTAGAAGATGCAAATGATTCCAGAAGAAGACAACATACGCATAAATGTTAGGATTTTCAAAAAATGAGCAAGTGCACTCCCCAAACTAATACAGTAGATACTACTATGGAATATTACGGGATGGTGTGTAAGTAGCTCTAAGTTGAAGCAGTAATCGTTGATAGCAAGGATGGCTTTACTATGGACAACTAGCTCAAACTTATTCTTGGGTAATTACACCAATAAATATAGTTCATAAATCTAGTAAATAGTGCATGTGGACTTCTGAGAAAGCAACTCAGAACCATCATGTACTCAGTTTTATGACCAAGAACAACAAAGGATAAAAACAAGGTTATTTAGGTGGATTTTAGCAAGTTGAATGCGCCAATCCAGGAATCAATGTCAAATTTGGGAGAAGTTATTTCTGGCAGATCTCACTTTAGACTCTGCTGTGACCTATTCCACAGTTCATCAGTAACTCACTGAATGAAAGATCAGTACCTCTCAAATATGGATGGTCTGAAATATTATATTAATCCCCAAACTATAATTTAAAACAACAGTTTTTAAACCTTGCTCAAGGGCTCAAACACTAAGTTCCAAGTGCAGGGCTGGGAAGAAATGGTTAGCAATGGCAGGATGCATAAAAGACATTTCAGATATTTTGACAATAAACACATTATGTATCCAGTGATCCTAAGTTGAATCGACACTGAAAAATAATCTGAAAAATTATTTTTATTTGGGGGTAATTTAAGTAAGCGGTAAACAAATTGTAATCTGTTCATAAAGCAGCATCTAGAATGATGAACAGCCTCAAAACCACAGCAAATTACGATGCAGAAAGTTGCAAGATAATGTTGTTCCCACTGTGGCAGTGAGGAAAAGACAAATAATTGTGATTCTTATCTGAAAGTTCAGCTCGTAAAGCAACTGATTCCCAGGAGAGAATGGAGACAACCTTGGGCGGGATGCCAATACTAAATGCCTACATCCACGGTCACCATACAAATAAGAAGAATTCAGCTAAAAGGTCAATGGATTTTTAAAGACCACATTTGGACTATGGGCTCAGCATAAAATAGCTGAAAATCCAAGAAACAGGGAGATTTTTACTCGTTAATATGTTTTTGCACTGGTTTCCACCAGGCACTCATGGCAAAAATTGGGGGGCAGGGAAGGAGAATGGAGGGAACCCTTCTCAGTGGTGCTGGTGTGCAAGAGGTGATCAGCTACTTTTGGGGATAGGCATCAGACAAACATTCCCGCTTTTCCTGAATCTTTCTTTTATTAAAAGTATACATCTTAAGCCACAAGGGAGAAAAGTACCTCAACATGCTGAGGAATAAAGATAGGAATAACAGCCAACTTCTTGTCAGATTCCATGCAAGTCAGAAGACACTAAAGTAACATCTTTAGTGGACTAAAATCAAACAAACAAAGAAACCTTACAACTGACATTATACTTGATGGTAGACTCATCTCAGAATCCTACACCCTGTGAAGACATCTGTCAAAAATGAAGTAACAGTAAGCACTTTATTAGACAAAGAAAAGCTGAAAGAATTTATTATCAAAGACCAAAGAAAAAAATGGTAAAGGAAGTTCCTCAGAAAGGAGTATGTTACCAGATTAAAATTTGACTCTTCAAAATGTAACAGTGCAATCCAGAAAAGGTAAAAGTGAAGGTGAATATTAAAGATATTTTTTATTATTTTTATCTTTCTAAAGATAATTGAACATCTAGGTAACAGAGTTACATGAGGTACAGGGTTTATATCGTAAGTACAAGTAAAGCCTATGGCCATAATAGCCCAAGAGTTGGAGGAGAGAAGGCAGACTGGCACTGTTCGAAGGTTCTTACACTACATGTAAAACCCTACAGTATTATTTGTAGGCAGACTGCAATAAGTTAATGATGTAAACTGTGACCCTAGAGAGAATGCCCTTAAATAAAGAATTAAGAGACAGACATAACAGAAAAACAAGGGTATGATAAGGTGGGATTATAAAAAGCATAACAAAGCAATACAAAAGAAGACAGGAAAAGAGGAAGGAAATCAGAATAGAATGAAAAGACAACTAGAAAGTTAATAGATCTGAAGCCAATCACACTGATAACTACATTAAATGTAAAGAATATGAACACCCCAATTAGAAAAAAAATAGACTGAAGAGATAATAAATGGATTTTAAGAGCAAGATCCAATGATCTCAATAGATGATTAATAGTGGCAAACAAAGCATTTGACAAAATCTAACACCTATTAATAAAAAAACCTCTTGTCAAACCAGTATTAAAAGGAAATCTTCTTCAACCTGATAAAGGATGTCTATAAAAAACCCCTACAACTAACACTATACTTAATGGTAAAAGGCTGAGTTTTTCCCTACGATATGCTCTTGACAATAGAGGAGAACACAGCCCCTCTACTCAATGTTGTACGGGGCCCCACTAATGCAGCACGGCAAGGCAAACACACGGAATGCACATAAGTTAGAAAGAGTAAAACTGCCTTATTTACAGATGACACAATCACCTACCTGGAAAATTCCAAAGAACTGACCAAAAAAGCTATAAAAACTAGTAAGTGACCATAGCATTGGTAATTTAAAATTGTATTTGTGTCATCCTAAGGCCAAAAGGTGGAAAGGTAGAAAGAATTAAATGACTATTCAATATAAAAAATTACTCCCAGTCAGACACATTGAAAAAATCACATAAACTACTCAGGGGCTTCGAGAAACTATAGTTGTTCCATCCTAGAAGGGCATTTGAAAGGAATCTGATGTGAAAGAAGTAAGGTTCTCAGTCTTGGACAATGCCACAATATGTCATAGGAAATACAGCAAAAATAAGAGGAAACGGAACCAGAATCACTTCAAAATTGTTAGGTTACACTTCGAGTTCTCCGACGTGGACACAAACGTGCCATGTGTATGAGACTGTGTGAGGAGCCTCAGGCACTATCACATGTACGCATATCATGGAACAGCCCAGCTCCGCTGTGTCGTACATTTGATCTCAAGCTAATGTGTGGGCAATAATAAACATGAAACTAACAATACGTTTGTTTGCTTTCATGTGACGGGAGTTTGGCAAAATGCAGTGGATGGCCACACATCCTTAGGAAAGCTGCAAGGAGGTTTCAGCAGGTGCCTCCCCGCCCCCCCACCACCCCCAGTAAATTTCTCTTCCTCAAATCCCAGCATCCAGTCCTTCCCGTGAAACTTTGATCTACTTCAGTGATTGGTAGTAATGGCACTGGTTCTGTTTCTTGTGGAAACTAAGAAAGCAAAAGAGTGAGGGAGTAAGAAATGTACTCTTCAGAGGGAATGGAATGGGAAGAATCAAAATGTTTCCATGGGAGCTTGGCCTACCACGTAGCATCCATGCCTAAGGGGAATACTCTTGCTGACTCATTCCTCAGGGGGTTACTCCAGGGAAAAAAAAGTGGGTAACAAGACCTCTGGATTGTACAAATAATATGTTGTTGGGTAGAAACTGTGATGATGATACAAAATTCGCTATCGTGTACTTTTCATAGTCATTTTGATTATAAAATCAATTGTGTCAAATACAAACTATACAGAATCATCTAAACTAAAGTTTACAGTTTCTCTCTTCCACATCCAGTATCTCCTCCAAATTCTAAGCTCAATTTGGTGTGTTCCTTCTATATTAGAGGCATACCTTGATTTATTGAACTTAATGTATTGTGCTTTGCAGATACTGTGTTTTTTTATACATTGAAGGCTGTGGCAACCCTGCGTAAATCAAGTTTATAGGCGCCACTTTCCAACAGCATCTGCTCACTTTGTGCCTCTGTCACATTTGGGTAATACTTGCACCGTTTCAAAGTTTTCCATTGTTAGTATATGATTTTCATTAGCACTATTATGGTGATCTGTGGTTAATGATCTTTGATGTTACTACTGCTGTATTTGCATGCAGTCACAAACCATGCCCACATAAGACTTCAAGCTTAAACGATAAATGTTGTATATGCTCTGACTTGCTCCACCAACTGTTTTCCTCTCTCTCTCCCTCTCCATGGGCCTCCCCATTCCCTGACACACAGAAGTATCGAAATTAGGCCAATTAATAGCCCTACGATGTCCTCTAAGTGTTCAAGTGGAAGGAAGAGTCACATGTGTCTCACTGTACATCGAAAGCTAGACATGATCAAGCTCAGTGAGGAAGGCACCTTGCAAGCAGAGAGAGGCCAAAAGCTAGGGCTCTTGCACCAAACAGTTAGCCAAGTTGTGAACGTTCTTGAAAAAAATTTAGAAGTGCAACTCAGTGAACACACAGATGGTAAGAATGCAAAACACTCTTACTGTCGATATGGAGAAAGTTTCGGTGGTCTAGACAGAAGATTTAACCAGCCACCATACTCCTGTTAAGCCAAAGACTAACCCAGAGCAAGGCCCTAACTGTCTTCAATTCTGTGAAAGCTGAGAGGTGAGGAAGCTGCAGAAACAAGTTGAAGCTAGCAGAGGCTGGTTCATGAGGTTTAAGGAACTTAGTTGATAAAAAATAGTGGCAGGGTTTGAGAGGGTGACCCCAATTTTGAAAGAAGTTCTAGTGTGGGTGAAGTGCTATCAAGCAGTATTACATGCTCCACAGAAATCCTTTGTGAAAAGAAGAGTCGATTGATGTGGCGAACGTCACTGTTGTCTTACGTTAAGGAACTGCCACAGCCACACAGCCTTCAGCAGCCACCACCCCGACAGGGCGGCAGCCATTGACATGGAGGCACAACCCTCTACCATCTAAACGGTTAGGGCTCGCTGAAGTCTCCGGTGATGGTTAGCATTTTTTAACAATAAAATATTTTTAATTACAGTGGGTACATTGTTCTTACACATATGCTATTGCACACTTAATAGACTAAAGTATAATAAAAACATAACTTTTAGAAACATGGAGAAACCAAAAAAAAATTTTGTGTGACTTGTGTTATTGAGATACTTTATTATAGAGGGCTGGAACCAAACCTGCAATATATCCAAGGTATTAACCTTTCTTATAAAGTGTTTACGTCTATGATGTTTTCCATTATAATGCGATTATACTTTTATGTTTGCATTTTATAAAATACCAGAAACAGTCTTCCAAGGAGATACATATAGACTGGCTTTAACAGCACTGCGGACCGCCAGACGATAGATATAACCCTCCTTACACCGTCACTCTCCTTGTGATGACCCTTGCACTGCTCCTGTTTCCTATTCCAAAGAAGCCTGTGATAAAGACCCATTTGTATTTATGTGTGTTTGTGTTTGTATATCTTAGAAATCGAATGCATTTCTTTCTGGATAAATCTCTGTAAATGAATGTCCACGTGTTAACTGTACAAAGTATTGTGACGTCACAAAGCCTCATGCTCATACAGTTCCACCAACAGGGTATACGAGCATTTTCCTACATACTTGCAAGCCCTGAATTTTAACTATATTTTCAGTTTTAACAAATATGATGGTTGAAACCTGGGATTTTATGATTGTTTCCCTAATTATCCAGGGATTACGTAGCTTGTATTTGCATGTTTTTCTTTAGTGGACTGTCTGTTATATAATATGCGTATTTTTCTTCCACTTCAGTTGTTTCGACCCTTCGTTGTTTGGATTGTAATTATCTTCTCCCAGCCTATGATTTGTCTTTTGACCTTGTATGTGGATGACTCAGTCAGATTTTTAGTTGCAAATATAACTTACTCTTACTAGTGTAAGTAGCAAAGGTCTTTATGAAAAGGTACAAGGTAGATTACAGAAGCTCCAGGGAGAAACATACAGCCAATCTCTGAGGTTACAAACTGGAGAAAATGTCCAAATTAAGCTGCTGCACTGTTCCACCAGATACTTATTCTGCCCTCTCCCAAACCCCCATGTGCACAATGTCTCTGCCATTGCTTATTCCAACAGGTAGCTGTTTCTCTGATGCTCTCGACATTCATCCCTTGAACATCTCCTCCTTCACATCATGCTTTTCTGAATCAGAATTTACAATGGGTGCATCTTATTGTAAGGCCAAAGTCTCAACACTAGCTGCAAGGGAGCCTGGAAAAGCGGGTTTCTGGCTTCTACCTAAGGAAAATAGAATTCATAAAGATTCTAATTGCTCAAACATCCAAATGACACTCAAAAGTTGCTGGCCAGCCAGTAAACCTTGAAGGACGATGTCCATTAATGAAGTCTTGGCTTCACAAATGTTTAAATTTCTTGAAATCAAGTGTCATATTTTTTCTTTATATATATTTATGGTTTTAGTCTTGCTTTAAAAAAACCATCAGCACATAATAATTACACATTCTTTTGTGTCTTCTAATGCTGCTGTGGTCTTATTTTTAGTATTCGTATTTTTCATCTATCTGTCATTTTTGTTATATAATATGAATAAAATTTTAATCTCTTCCAAAAGCACAGCCTTTTCTTCCAATTGTATTAATTAAATAACATAACTTATTCACTGACTTAAGCCATCTTTAATACGTTAAATAATCTTTATTTGTTTTATAGGATTGCTTGTTTATTGCAGGCCAGTACTGTACTATTTTGTTTAAAGTAGCTTTATGTTAGGGTTTCATATTTAGTAGGGAAAGTTTCTCTGCTGTTCCCCCATTTCAAAGTTTTCTTGGCAATTTTCATGTTTATTCTTCCATATACACATTAGAATCACCTGTGTGTTCCAAAAGAGGGAAAAAAGTGAATTCTGATTGGAGCTGCATTAAATTTATTTTAATTTCAAAAGGAGTGACATTTTTATGATATTAAGTCTTCCGATCCAAAACATTGTCTGTCTTTCCATTTATTTGGGTTTTGTTTTATATCCTTCAATATAATTTTATAGTTCTCTTCGTAGAGTCTTTCTCATTAAATTCATTCCTAGGTATTTCGTGGCTTTATTCCTACAATATCATGAATGGGATTTCTCTCATTTCCATTTTTATAAAGTCAATTTGGCCTGCTTTTCTAACTCCATATGACTCTACAATACATAAAATACATAGTCCACCTTTCATGTAATTCCCAGATAATTTAATCTTTTTATTATAAAATAAGTTTGATGGGACACATGACCATTTCCTGATTGAAATGATTGTTTCATTCACAGACTTACTATTTTTTCAAATCGGCACATTTATTAGATATTCAGCGTCTAGAGCCTGTAGTTTCCATTTGTCTTTGCTGCGGTAACAACCGCGTGCATGGACATCCTTACTGTTTACAAAAAAATGTTACCTTGCGATTTTTCATGGTCATAAATTACTGCGATCCACGTGAACTTAGGCATTCACAACTTCTCAAAGTTTATTTCTAATTTGACCTACGTATTCAAGTCTTTAGCAAATATTATGAAAGTATCTGTTTCTCTATATAGAACCTATAGTTGCCATTTCCCAATGATTGCGAAATCAGGGGTCACCACATAAACAAAGTTTTATTCTTCCTCTAAAATGCTCATAGTATTTTAAACAACAAAAAAAAGAAGGGTTACAAACACGTTTACAGAAAAAATAATTCCCCTCCTCTGCACACAATGATTGACGTTGGGGGCGCCGGCAAGCGCTGGGTTCGGGAGACGGACCACAAAGAGCACAGGACAGTAGAGTGATGGCACTTGTGGCTGCAACAACGACCTGGGGCAGACAATCCAAGTTATGGGCAAGGCTCTATGAGTCACCAAGTGGTGCAACTCGTTTATCTTCTCGATGTGCAGTTTCCACATCATCTATTAAGTAAATGAGCTATTCTAATTCTCACGGGCATCTCTCTCTCCATTTTCACATTCCAAAGTACCAAGTTTTGGAAGTGGACCCTATTGCTCCCTCAAAACCATGGGAACTGGCTGACATGTCTGAATCCATGGAAATAACAATTTCAGACACACTGAAGGCACAACTTTCATGCAAACTGATCAGCATAGTTTTTTTGTAAAACACACATAGCCTGGATTGTGGCTGACTATGGCAGCATGCATATGGAAGTGCTGATTCATTTAGTCAAAAGTTGTATTTCTATATCAATTCAGACACCACAGAAAGAAATACAGCCTTTGCTTATTTGCACACCCTGCACCGGTTGACGTAGGGTGTTCGAATGTGACTTGGACTAAAATGTGTGCGGACTTCAGAAGCCATCTTACTATGTCCACTTCAGGAGCACGTGTGCTTCTGAAGCCAGGCGCTCCGCATGTGCCACGGCCAATAAGCCAGACCCCAGTTTGCAGCCAGGTCCGTTTGAGTCATATTCTGAGAAATTTTTGAGCATGTGCATAGTATGCAAACATAAAAATGAACATACACAATTTTCAACATGTAGTTTATATTCTAGAGACTTGTAATTACAAAACCCACATGTATATGTCCAAATAAAGTAAGGCTTATGGTAGAATCCTATTACATGACTTTTAAAATCTAAAATGAAATTTTAAGCTCCACTCTTCCAAAATGTATCCAATACACACAGAGAAAAACCACCAAAAATGTTAGACAATACTTCTCATGGTTCAGTGTTTCAATAGGCCAAAGCAGGCGCCTGTTTTTCTAATCAGGATGTTTCTCTGTTTCAGAGATTAGAGCTTTGGGGAGTAGTCAAAAGTTTTAAATCCTTTAAATAACCTTGAATCCTTCAGGTATTAAATTCAAGACTAAAATGAGCCATAAGTAATAGACACCAAGAATATTAAAATTGAGAGATGGCTACCAAACATGTATTTGGCATTCAGACTATTATAAAGTCTATGGCTTGGCAGTAAGTAAATTGCTAAACAACAGTTTGGGGAATTTGTTCTTGTTTTATAAATTTACCTAATATCTAGAATTAAGAGGCATATCATCATCCTTTTTAAATCTCATCTTTGAACAAATGGATTCCTAAGCTCCTTTCTCAATTTTGTAAATGAGTCTCATTTAAGACCCCACCATTTACACATCAAGGTAACCACATGTGAATTACTGTTTTCATTTGGCCTAATTTGGAAACCATTCAGGGGTATTTCAGGGAGTTACAGGCCCTTACCCTAGAGTAAAAATAAACAAACCCTTCTCTACGAAGTAATTGGTTCCACTGTCTGTGGGAATAAAAACCAGTTTAACTAAGTCTAATCAGTTCACAGTTCGGTGTATTTGACTAAAATGTAGTAAAATGGACATTTGCATGGCCATGAACCTGATTTCCATGTGTTGACAGGTTTGCATGCTGTTTACTGGTTCTCCAAGTTTGTGTCAAAGTCATTCATGTTTCCAGTAAAATTCCAGGGCAAGTTACTGTAAATAAATACCACACTGAGGAAAAGCGAACTCAGTCTGGTCATGCAAAGTTAGGAACAACTGAAGGAGCATGTCGCTTCTGGTAGCTTCCGTGCAGAACTCCCCAGACGGAAATGACAGTATCACTGTGGATAAAAGCAGAAAGGACAAACGGGTGCAACGAGCCTATTTTATTTCATTAACTTTTCCCACTAAAGGTGACTTTTTTGAGAATTGAAATCAGCTTCACATTTCATCTTGCTCTTTCTATTCGCCAGTGGCTCTTACAAGTATCTTCCTTCATTTTTAATTCTGCTCCTCAAGAGCTTAAGTGGACTGACAACACACAGTTGCAGGTGGATGAATGGCAAAGGACTTGGGAAATTTTGATAAACTTTCTCTCAGAAATATAATCCCTATCAGGGAAATCAAGCTCATAGGTCACGAGTCCTTTGACAGTGGACCTGAATAAAGATTATCAGCAATTCCAGACAAGCTGTGAAATGAAATCTTAAGGCCTTTCTTTCCTCTGGGTAATAGTACAAACTTCCACAGTCTGAATGAAATCTGCTTACAAAATTGTGCATGAATGAAGCTCGAGGCTGAGGTGTTGGCCAACGGCTTGAGAAAAATCCTAATACTCAACAAAGGGTGCTAGAAAGGAGAAGACAGAAGCCCAGACAGAATGTAGAAGCTACTTCTGAGTAGAGAAGTTTCCAAGTACAAGTGAATCTCCAAGACTGAACAACAGCTGATGAGAGGGAGAGAACCCTTCACTCTCAAGACAACCGCGGCTTCGCAGGCACAGTGCTGCATTAGATCACGCAGGAAAACTTTGCCGCTTGCAGTGCAGGAGTTCTCACTTTCCGTGCAGCCATCTGGAAATGCAGGGGCTGTTTCTATCCTATTCAAAGAAAGTAAAGAAAACTGAAAGCAAGGGAGAGAGGAGGGAGGCTCATGAACAAGGAATAAACAAGCGAAAGCAGAAACACAGGTACAAGCGTGGGTACTGAGGTACACAGAACAAGGTGTAAAAAGGAGAGATTAGCAAGAAAGTCAGACGTGAAAAGAAGACAGATTGGCATTTATATTTCAGATTAATGTAAGAGGAAGAAGAAATACACCAATGAAGGAAAAATGAAGCCAAATATAGCTTAGAAAGAACAGAAGAAAATAAAGCAAGTATAAAAATTTTGCTTCCAATACATCATAAAACAAAAATCCAGGTCTGTGTTCAATCTTAACTAATAAATATCAGAGGAAATGTAAGTTGATTCCTCCCCTACTTGAAGAGCATACATGGATCTGTAGCATTTCAGCACCAGTTAGCAGAATGGTGTGTTACTGCAGCACCGCCTTAAATTTTGACTGCGGCCCTGTCACAGACAACAACTAGTCAAATTTCGGAGGTTAGTGTCAGGAAAAGACTCAGCAAGTGATGAAGGGCAAACTTGGGGATGGGCAGGACGAACAATGAGAGCATCTTAGGTTCAACAAATGAAATAAAGCGTGGTCTGGGAAATACTAGTTTCAGGAGCAAGGGGAAAGTACCCTGTTCCTCGGGTGCATTGCCATGGCTAACAGAGGGTAAGATCTAAAATAAGAGCACGTCCCAACGGGGAGAGAAAGCACACTGGGAAGAATTCAGTGGTAGGCAACACTCAAAAATAGAAACAGGCAGGTGAAAGCAAAATTGGAGAGAAAGTATCAGACCATTAAACCTCTGGGCTGGCTGAAGCAGGTCCTATAGGTCCCAGGTATCACACACACAAGGCTGAGATAGGGGCTCGGGCGGGGGACATGTATTTCCTAGAAATAAGATGCCAGGAAGAAAGGGAATCACGGTCCACTTTCTTTTTTCTTAAACTTTCATCAGTAGGGTACATTAGCACTTAGTTGATGGTTAAATAAAGTTTTATTTTGCTTTATTGAAGTGTACCTGGTATCCAATAAAGGCACATATTTAAAATGTACAGTTGGATGAGCTTTAACACATGTATACAGCCTTGCAGTCATCACAATTAGGTAAATGGGTATAACCATCATCTGCCAAAAGTTTCCCTGTGCCTTTTGTAATCTCTCTCCTCCCTCCCCCAGTCCTCAGTGTCCCCAGGCCATCAATGATTTGCTTTTTTGGTCGTTAAGATTCATTCACATTCTCTAGAACTTTATAGAGTCATACAGTATGCTTTTGTCTGGGTTCTATCAACACGATTATTCTGAGATCCATCCATGTTAGTGTGTGCTTCAATAGTTTATCCTTTCTTTATTTGTGAATAACAGCGTTCTATACCATGGGTATATCATAACTTGTTTACCCGCTGAACTACTGATGAACATTTGGGTTATTTCCAGTTCTATGCTATTATAAAACAAAGCTGCTATGAACATTTGTATACAAGTCTTTGTATAGAACATGCATTTTGTTTCATTTAAGTAAGTGCTTAGGAGTGGAATGGCTGGACCATGTGGTTGGTGTATGTTTAACTTTTTTAAGAAACTACCAAATTGTTTTTCAAATCGTGTATAGCATTATACATCACCCCTAGCAATGAGTGGAAGTTCCAGTTGCTCCACACCCTCACCTATACTTTATACATTCAGTTTTTTCGATACTTTCAGCCATTCTAATAGGTCTATTGTGATATCTCATTGTGGTTTTAATTAGCATTTCTCTAATACCTACTGATTTTGAGCATACCTTCATGTACTTTTCTG
Organism: Desmodus rotundus; assembly: GCF_022682495.2. Classification (NCBI taxonomy): domain Eukaryota; kingdom Metazoa; phylum Chordata; class Mammalia; order Chiroptera; family Phyllostomidae; genus Desmodus; species Desmodus rotundus. The sequence continues at coordinate 188,193,180 of NC_071387.1, read as the reverse complement.
GCATTCACATACCTTCTTTAGTGAAGCATCTGTTGAAATGTTTTGCCCGTGTTTTACTGAGTTTTACAATTGAGTTATAAAAACTTTTACATATTCTAGATTCATACTTTCTTGTCTGATCTATACTTTGTAGATATCTTCTTCCAGCCTGAGGCCGACCTTTTTTCCTAACAGTGTCTTTTAAAAAGCAAAAGACTTTAAGCTTAAGCAAGTCCAATTTATTGACTGTTTTTCTTTTATCATTCAGACTTTTTGTGTCTTATTTAATAAGTCTTGGCAAATCCAAGATCACTTGCAAAAGTTTTGTATTGTCTATTTGTCATTGCTGTTAGTCCTAGCTTTTTACATTTTGGTCTAGAATCAATTTTGAGTTATTTTTTATATACAGTGTAAAATAAGGATCAGGGTTAATTTTGTTGCATATGACTATCCAATTGTTCCAGCACCATGTGTTATAAAGATTACTTTTTCTCCATTGAATTGGCTTGGCACATTTGTCAAAAATCAATTGTGTAAGTCTATTTCTGGACTCTGTTCTATTCTACTGATTTATTAGTCTACCTTTGCATTAATACAGTCTTGTTTCTTGTATCTTTATAGTCTTGTGATCAGGCAGCAGTCCACTTCTAACAACCGAACACAAGGTCAATACCCGATAAAAATAGGTGTCATTTGGTGAAGAGGCCTGTGGAACTCAGTTAGAATTCCTTAAATCTCTCCAGCCGAAGCCAGGACTGGCTCTGGAGACCGAGTAAAGCCACCGTTACTGGGAGGACTTCAGCAGTTCCAACCACAAAGTGGAAGTGCACAAAGAGAAGATTACAGAGGACTATCTATGTAGGGCCTATAAATACTTGACTTCAACCCCTCAGACATAGATTGAGAAGATATTGGAATAACCAATTCAGCAATTTTTTTTCATGTGTGCTGCCTAGAAGATGCAAGAACGGCCCGCTGCAGTTGTGTGCCTCTGTAAGATAAACATCCAAAAAACCAAGACATGAGAACACCTTTGAATGTTTCCACACCATCAGAGACAAATACACTTGCCTAATCACAGGAATAGGAAAATTGAGAGAAGTTTAACTAGTTAACTTAGAGTTACCCTGCCAAAATGCAATAGCCTCTTTTCTTTCTTTTTATTCTCAGGATCTTATAACATAAATTTTCCTTAGCTGTTCCATTGTTCCCTAGGTCTACACATAGCTTTTATAACTATAAGACTTATTCATATCAATAACTCGAACCAGTAATACACTCATTGAGCAACCAATAAGAAAGGTTTGTTAGATTTGCAATGTCAAAGTATACATGTATTGTAATAAAAAGAAAATAAGTATATCAAAAAAAGGAAATGAAAATATATCCATTTTCTTAAAAGCATAAGAACAATTCTGGCTCCAAAAAAGTTAAAATTGACTTGGCTGGAACTCTGATGAGCCCAGTCTGAGCCAATAAAACAGTTACAGAGTCTGAGTTTAAGTGGTCATTTCTCCATAGTTTCTAGGGAAGATCATTTCAGCTGCAGTTCATTGTGCAATAGAAGCCTTCAATAGAACATAAGGCTAGAGGATGGGACATATGGAAAAATACTGGGGCTAAGAGAGCTTGAATAGAAAAATAAGATCCCACAAATGCACATGGAAATCGGTAACAGAGACCTTATCTTGTAGGAATGTGGCCCCTTCTTCAATCAGCCAGGTTCGAATCATGCCGGGGCCTGATTCGCTTGGCTCTGTGGATACTGAACAGTTAAACTGGGTTTTTGTTCAGACAGAATAAAATGATCACCCCAGGAATGTTCCAGAGACTTTAAAACTGTACAAACGTCCATGTCATTAGAAGAGAAAACCTTGTACGGAAAGCCTAAAGCCAGAGTTTGGTGCCTCTTCATGTGCATCTAATTATAGATCTCTTCATTTTATGCATCTCAGAAGGTTTTATATGCATCCTTTCCCCTGTACTTAAAAATGTGGACTTCCGTGATGAGCAGGTGCCTTCATTCCCAATTCACATGTAAAAAAACAAGGCACAATATTGAAAAGAGCACACATTGCATCCTACAAAATGAATAAATTCAGCACCCTGACTTTAATTCTTGGATGATTTAAATATTAGTGAAAATGAACTTCAACGTATATTGCAGGCACATCAATAATGAATGCGTTCAAGGAAAAGTAAATTTAGGAGCCGGTAGTAGCAGGAACATGAAGAAGTATGCATTCAGAACGTGGCCATTCATTCATTCTATCTACTCCATGTTCTTGTTTTCTTCATTAAAGTTTTCATTAAAAGTGTGCGCTGTGGCAAGTGTTAACAACGCATTGTTACACACTGACATCTCTGATCACCAACTCTCCTCTCCAGCTCTCCAGGTTTTAGAGAGGTAGCATGAGAAGGTAGAAACAAGACACACATTCCGGAACAGATACTCTCAGTTGCATGCGCTGTTCAAAGTACTTTCCCTTCTTATCCTAAGTTTATTCATCTGTAAAATGGAGGAACTATCGCCTACCTGGCTTGTGATGAAGATAAAGAAATATCACCTTTCTGTAGTCTCCAGTGAGATGCCAAAACACTCCAATAAATGTTATTGTCCCTCTATTCCCTCCTACTCTATCACTGATAAAAATAACTTGGATGTAGAAGTGTTTTTTTCTGGGGCTGTTACTGTTCCTACTCTATAATATTGAAAAGGAATAGGCACGAAAGGGCACACTATATGAATTCACTACATCCACCCTGAATTCTTCATCAATACTCATTTTTCAGCTCCCCATTTTTCTAGCCACTTAGCTTCTCTGCCTCCTGGATCTCAGACTTTACTGTGGTCTATTTGATTTTGGAGGTAACATATTAGGAGACAGCATGGAAAATTGACAGTTGTCTTTAAGTATTGACAGATAGCAAAAAATACATACAATTAAGAGATGCTGTGTAAGGCAGTAAAAATGTTTGGTGTCTGAGGCTTGCGTTTAAGTCCACAGCAGAACATTTATTGGTTTGGTTTTTCTGAGTCTTATTTCCTGCATTAGAAATGTGGCTAATAATGCTTATCTTATGTAAACCATGAGAATTGGCAGGATCTGATAATCATTTGTGAAATTTCTTTGTAAGTGCTAAATAAAGGTCAATGGTGGACACTGTTCTTGTCATTATAAGGTTACACAGATAGCCTGGGATGATTTCTTCCCATTGTCATCTTGCTCCCATGCTTAAGTTAGTCCAAGCAAACTGAATGTAGAACTTCCACAGACTCTATGCTCACCAGAAATGGCCTTGAAGAACTTCACCTGTGCCACTTAATACCTGTAGACCAGACTAAATGGGTGCTTGTTTTGTGATTTGGACTAACAGGCATAATGAGCACATTATCTCTGGCCAGTCCCATTCCTCAAAAAGTGATCTGAACCCTCAGCAAATTCTAGAATCAACCAGGCTACTTCAGGCTCTTGAATTTTCTAGGGGCATCTCTTGGTCACATGATACCCAGGGGACTATCAGCTGGGCTCACCATAAAACAACCTGAATTTCCAAGACTCGGTCCACAATGTCTCAGTGTGTGGGGGTAACAGTTGTTCATTAGTATCACATGGTAACACACCATTAACATTGTAACAGAGAGAGAATTTTAGGGCACTGCAAAACAACAAAATGAGTTAAATCAACAATGTGGTGTTTAAACATTTCCAGCAATTCCAAGGCTCTGACACAGCTGAAAATGATTTGAGGAGTAAGATCGGCCAAGGAGAACGTCTAATTTCCATTAATGCAGGAGTATCTATGCAGCCCCTGCCATAGCCAGAGAGGCAGCGTTTAAGACAGTTTTCGAGCCTGGTTCCAACTAAATGGTGAAAATTATTTCCTGGCATGGCTTCAAGTTCTTCATTCTGGAGCCAGACTGTCTGGGTTCAATTCAAAAGCTGACCACTTACTAGTAATATAACCTTAGGCAAGATCCTGATCCTCCTGAACTCAGTTTCTTCATCTATAAAATGGGGGTAATAATAAAGCTGCCTCATTCGAGCAGGATAAGAATTAAATGGGAAGTAACGACAATAATTTCAGACAAAAAGTTGTTCCTAAGTATTAATTATTATTATCTTAAGTGGTATGTAAGTGCTCAACAAGAAATAGCTTTTCAACATTCCTTCATACTGTACCAAACCGATGCCTTCAAATGTATGAGATGCAGGGCACGTGCCATAATCTTCAATTTATAAATGAAGAGACGGAGAGTTAGGAAGGCTGGATCACCAACATCAGCCAGCAAGTCGGTGGGTTAGTCGTGATTTCTAACATTTCCCCTCCCCCTAGTTCTCCCACCCCCATTAAACCTCAATGCTTCCAAGAGTTTTAAACTTTCTTAGAAACACAAATGAAGTAATCACTGCGGGTGACTGTTAGAACAGAGAACGAACACTAAACAAGCCAAAATTCCACGTTTGAAAGGAAGGCTAAGCAATTACATTGTCATTTTCAAGTGAACAATGCAGCCAAGTTATTTTGTTATTGGACAGAACTTTCAATCTGTAAATTTTCATACAGAATTGAACCAAGTAAACCCTGTTGCAAAGAGGACAAAGAGCTACAAGGATACTTTAAAAAAAACAATCTAAGTATGAAAACATGAGATAGCTGCCATATTCTGGAGGCCTGTACCGAGGGGAGGGCTCCTTGATGTCAGGGTGTAACTATATATGTGCTGGCTTAATAAAAAGGAAATAACAAAAACAGCAAATGAATGTCCGAAATCAAGAATCCACATACAGAAACATGTCCAGATTGTGATAAAAACTTCCTGACCCATATTGGCTTGTCATGGAGAATTGGTTATTATCAGAGTGGATCAACTCCTTAGCTGGAAAAGGAACAAGGCAAATGTAAAATCCCAGGAGTTTAAGCTCCAGATGGGCACAGAGGTGCTTGGCTTCCAGTATCTTCTGCTCTGCCATTGCCCTGGGTCCATCTGAAAATAAAGGCACTCTGACCACATGTCCCATCACACAACCAGAGCACACCTGGGTGTCCACTGCTCTCCTCCTTCCAGTGAGGTGGGTAAAGGGCTTTCCTTCCTCATGAGTACATGCGATTCTGTACACCGGAAAACCAGAGACTAAGGAGTGCTTCAAAGACACCATTAATTCTATTGAAATAGCACAACCTATTAAGACTTCAAGCTTCTCACACACCTCAGTTGCACTCAAAACCAAAGCAAGTGTCCAACTGAAGTCATCTTGAGATTGGGGGAGTGTGAAGCATTACTCAAGTAGTCAAATATGATGGATAAGTTCTCTCTTGTTCTCTCTCTCTCTCTCTCTCTCTCTCTCTCTCTCGTGCGCGCACTCTGCCCCTCCCTCTTAGTGGATGTGTCAAGAAAGAAGGAATAATTGACATTTTAACATTGCTGCTATATCATTTCCCATGTAAGGAAAATAAAACAAGTATTCTTTAACTCCTCCCTCCAAATCATCTGCATAACCAGCAAAATATCAATGAGGACAGATTTGCAAAGGAAAACTCCAGGGAGGTTATTATGGCCTAACTAGTTCACTGTCCCCTTTAATGAATGAAAGTACAAATTGTCAAGACAGTGTTTAATTTCAAAAATCATTGATTTTGGTTTTATGATGGTGGAAAACATTGAGTTAGACACAGATACAAAAACTAATTGGGATATAATTTCTCTCTGTATTTGTTAGGTCACGATATGGCCTCAGGTCAAATCCAAGTAGCCACACGAACAGTCAAGAAACAGATTATCCACTCACAGACGATCACTGTTTCCAAACAACAGACACTCAAAGCACATCACATCAACTGCACATGTGGGAACTACTTCCTCTTTCTTGACCAAACCCATCTTCATCTCCACTAGCCTTATACTGTAGGAAAGCAATAGCTTCCTTTACACTCTCTGAGCTCAGCCCTCAATTCTTGCTTTATCCAGGGTAGGCAAGCATGATTCGAAGTTCCCCACAATATTTCAAAGAAGTTAAACACTTCATCCACCCACCTTTCCAACCCTGGCCACAATGCAAGATGTAAAGGCAGTTTTAAAAAAAAGAGAGAGAGAGAGAGGGAATAATAAAGGTTTTCCCATGTTGTTCCATCTAAGATCAGTTGCTCCATCCAAGATCTGTCTATATATCCAGCTTTCATGTGTGAGTTTTTACAGGCATACACTACAGAGAACATGGTGATTCTTGGCTACATTTGCTGGCTCTTAAAAATCAGAATTCATACAAACTTCTAGCTAGATTTAGCTGGTTCCTCTCTCCTAAAATGCTGCAAGGGGAAAAAGATGGGGTTGACTAGATCAATAATAACAATATATTGAAAGAAGGCCTGAGGGTGGCAACCCTTGTTGCTAGAGAGTTCATTTAGATGTAATAAAATGTGAACTGCCTTTGTATGGTTCATAAAAATTTGTTAGATGAAAAATTTGCCTGCTCACTGCACCATTCATTGCAGACCCTCTAAAATAAAGAACTGTTAAACACATAAAAGCGTTCATGTATTAAGTAGGCAAAAGCAAATGAAACCTGTTAAAGAAATTATAATAGAGATGAGTAAAATGGTACCCTGTTTACAAGAAGAAAGGCAGAAGGTGCTCAGAGTTTTGCACTTCATTTATGAAAGAGAGAAGCAAGTTTTTTGTCTTCAATAAAGTCACAAAATCAATTAAACAGGTAGGCAAGCTGTCGTTGTGGGGTACAGGGATTTGGGGAGGACTGGACGTGTCAGGAGATCACCAGATGAAGGCTCTGACCTGCGTGCCGTCTCTCCTAGTCCATCCCTCCCACCTTGCCGTGTGGAAGCCTGCCTCGGTCTGTCTCATTCGAAGGGTCCAAGGCTAATCTGGTTTGCACCATGGCATCCGTTGAGTCGAGAGCAAACCAAATTATTTCATTTAGAATGACCCGAAAGGCTCAGCTCACACCACTTGAGGGTTCGGATTTAGATGAGGAAGAGTAGGTTTCACAAGCCATGGGCATGCCCGTGATCCGAATGCCTGTGTATCAGAAATGGAGTGGTAAGCAGGGCACTCTCCCTCCAGTTTTGAGTCGAACAGGTGCACAAACCCTGAGATCTGTGATCCTCAGAGACTTGTTAGCACTGAAACTGGCTGGGGTCCGGTGGGGGTGGGGGGAGCATTACACATCCTGATCACTTCCAAAATGGATTTGAGTGATTTTCTTTTTTCTTTTCACAACAAACAGAAAGCACTGTCGAAACACATAAAAGCCATCCTCGTGTGAATTTTTCCATACAGCGGAACATAAAAGCAGCCCAGAAACGTGGAAAGAGCTCACGGGGTGAAGGTTGGGTAGAACATCTCCAAGATCTCATCTAAACTATCAATACCAATTATTTTAACTGCGAAGCTATTGAAATCACGTATCAGAAAGTGATGTTCCTTCAAAGTCTCATTTAGTCCCCAAATATGCCAACAAAGATCACATTTTAGTTGGGGTTCTCAGACAGATACAATTAACAGGAGATAATACATACAAGCAGATTTATTATAAGGAACTAGATCGTGCAGTTAGAGAGGCTGAGGAGACCTGAGATCTGCAGTTGGAAAGCTGGAGACCCAGGAGGGCAGCTGGGATGGTTCCAGTGTGTGTCTGCAGCCTGAGAACCAGGAGAGCTGAGGGTGTAAGTTACAGTCCAAGTCCAAGTCCTTGTCCAAAGGCATGAGAAGATGGATGCCCGAGCTTGAAGACAATCAGGCAGAGAGAGAATCCCTTCTTACTCAGCCTTTCATTCCACTCAGGCCTTTAATGGGTTGGACGGTGCCCACCCACATTGAGGAGGGCAATCTGTTTCACTGAGTCCACCAGTTCCAAAGTTCACCTCATCCACACACACTCTCACATACCCAGAATAATGTTTAGCCAAATGTCTGGGCATTCTGTGTGGCCCAGTCAACTTGACACATAAAATTAACTGTCACAACTAAAATGGCAGTTATGACGGACTGGTAGAGATGACACTTACTGCCCCTTCCTCCTATTTCCCTGTGAAGGAATTTCCATGCAACCGGAACTTCCTGCCCTCCCTGACATCTCCCACTCCCTCTGAGGGGAGAGGTGAATTAACTGACAGTAGAGTTTGGAAGGAACAGGTTGCCTTAAATGGCTTAAACGCTGGCGGGGTGCATTGTCAAACTCGGACTGTGAGGCCTCAGCAAGCACCAGATGCGGGAGCCTCGGCAATCTCACTGGACTGTTCCAGGTATAACGTGTGAGATGCTGCAGTTCATCCTTAAACTACGCAGTCTCCACTTGGCCTGGTGATGCAGGTAAGATGGAGGATACAGAAGAGAGCAGACTAGCCTCTTAAGACTCTATTGGGGGAAAATTGCATGCTCCAAAAGATATGTTGAAATCTTAACCCCCCATAGCTTGGAATGTGACCCTATTTGGAGTACGGTTATTGAAACTGTAATTAGTTAAGATGAGGTCATAGTGGAGTAGAGTGGATCCCTAATCCAATGTGACTGGTGTCCTTACAGAAGAGGAGAAGAGATAGGGAGGCACAGCCATGTAGGGAGGATGCGATGTGACAACAGAGGCAAAGACTGAGATTCTGCAGCTGCAGGCCGAGGAACCCCAAGGACTGCAAGGAAGCATTCTTTCCTGTAGGTTTCAGAGCGAGTGTGGTCTTGCCAATACCGTGACCTTGCCTTCTGACCCAGAACTATGAGACAATAAATTTCTACTGTTTTAAGCCACCAGGTTTGTGGTATTTTGTTATGGCAACCCTAGGAAATTAATATAGAGTAATATAATATCATTCCTTACAACTCTAGACAAACACTGAGACATACAGAAAGGTTCCTTATGGTGCTGTAAAATGCAATCCAAAGCAACATCGGCCTTTTGCTAAACATCCTAGGGTAAGTGCACAAGCCTCAGTCTGGGGCAAGGTGCCTGCATGGCCCTCAGTTGGGAGGTGCAGAAGGCTAGGCAGAGCCAGGCAGAGGCAGCAAGAACATCAGACTGGATCCACCCAGAACTCCGTGTGCCCTCCACTGGCAGGGGCTGGACGCTACTGTCTGCTGACCTGGTCTATCTGTTCATTATTAAAACTAATGACAACTGTTCACAAAGCATTTTCCAGGTGTCAGGCAGTGGTTCCGCAGTCTTTACACAGATTTTATTCCGAGGCTTGAAATAACTCGAGAGGTAAATATCTGCATCTCCATTTTTAGGAAAGAGAGACTGAGCCTTGTATAGGACCAACAAATCGTGAGGCCTGATTCTGACGACAGGCTGTCCTGAGTCCAAAGCCCAGCTCAGTCCTGAAGAGATTTCTGGACATGAAGAAGCAGGTGAATTCCTCAATTTGAACATTGAAGGATAAAATATTAGAGTGTTATGGATAATACAATACAAGCCCCCCCCAATATTATTCATGAACATATTTCTCTAGACATGAGGGATCTCCAATGATCAAAATACGAAATAACTGTCCTTACTGAGAGATTGCACTGAAGCATCATTTTCTGAATGGGCCAGGAAAAACAAGACTAGGCAGAGAAGCCAAACATTGGTTTCTATAGCTCTCATTGTACTTTAAGGTCCAGAGCAGTAAGAAGGAGAGTGCCATAGGACTGGTCTTATTCTTAATCTGTTATCCAGTATCAAAGATTTTGGAATATTACCTTCTACAAACACTGTAGAAACACAGCTTTTGGAAACTACAAACAGGTTCGTAAGCAGACTGCCTTGCAAGGACCGGGCATACAAACTATCGCTCAACTGGGCTCAGATTTCGCAATAGGTCTTCGTCGCCCTTGGGATACAGTCTGAAGTCAGCCTAACATATGAGACATATTTGTCAGTCCCCTCTGTCCCCCGCACTCCAGCACTCCACCCACCACCCATAGGCACCACTTCCTCCGTGTACTCAAGCCTGGAATCACACACTCTCCAACAGTGTTTTCTCAAACTTTAATGTGCCTGGGAAGCCCCCAGAAAACTTGTTAAAATGCAGGTCAGAAAGGTCGGGGGTGAAGCCTGAAATTCTGCTTCTCTACCAAGTTCACAAGGATTCCTGCTGCTGGTCCTGGATCGTAGGCTGGGCAATTCAGTAGCCCAGGGCTGGATGACCAACCAATGTTCGCAGGCTCCCTGGAGCTTTCACACTCTGACCATTTCCCCAGATGCAGGCATGTCTCCTTCTTCCAGTTCCCACTATGTAACTCTCATCAAGCAAAGCCTCGATCAAACATCAGCTCCTCTGTGAAGCTTCCATAAGATCCGCTTTCCCCAGGCACTGCTGCTCCTTCCTCCCTCTGAGTCTGTTGTGGTTTCTTAAGTAATACATGAAAGAGAATTAAAGATCTCCTTCATGTCTTTGTCTTTGCCATAGATTGTGCTTCTGGAGGGCAAGGATGATGGTGCTACTCTGCAACTTCTTATCCTCGCCACTCCACACAGTGCCTGACACAAAGGAGGAGGTAAATTGGGTTAGCTGGATAAATGAAACAGACTAAACAGGCTATGATTTCAAGAGTTTACACTTTTCCCATCCTTCAAAATCAGATCACTGTTTAATCTCCAATTCTTTTAGTCCTTTGTGCTGTGTTTGATTCAGTCTTGTTGACTTGTGCTCATTTTTTATAGATTCTTTTAAAAAATATGTCATTACTTTTGGTTGGCTGTAATTTTAAATCATAGAGCCTTACTGTGAGAAATGGCATCCAGAAAAAAAAATGTGCCTTAATTTAAGTCACTTAACAGTTGCATCATGCTAACCAAACTGGGTTTGCTCTCTGGCCCAGTGCACTCACTTCTAAAATGGTTACAATGCCGGCACCTACCCCATCGGTTCTAGGGTTAAATGAATTAATATATATAAGCAACACACTTAGAACTACGCACTATAGAATGATTAGCTTTTGATACCCTTTATGCTTTTCAGTATTTATAAAGACATGCTCCTTGCTCCTGAAAGTATTGAAAGCCAAGTTTGCACTGTTCTGCTTTCCCTCTTCCACCTGCTAAACGATATGATCTTCTGTCGCTGCCTGAGGCTTTCTTTGACGTGTTTCCACTTCGCTTTCCTACCTAACTTCAAACAACATGCTTTTGTGTAGTTTTCTGCTTTTGCATTCTTACCTGTCTCAGCCCATTTGTGATGTTTCTCCTATTGATACTATTCTTAAAGATTTGGCATTACTTTTCCCTTGATTCCACACCTGTCTTTATCCCCTTTATTGGGGGTTTAGAAATCTGAGCTCATAAGAGATCCATTCACACTGGCTCCAATTTCTGCTCATTGGAAATGGTCTCAATTAAATGATCAGAATTTAATTCTTTTGTTTTTTATTTTATAACCTTCCCTGTCGTTATGTTTTCTAACTCCCGAGAGACATAAACTATCAGCAGAGAATGTCTGAATTTATCAGATGCTCTCTATTGGCAGAATGAAAATTAACATATCTGAGGAGCTGGGTGGCCCATCACTCATCTTTGCTCACAGCTGCAACCTAAGGCTGTGCCATTCATACATCCAATGCTTGCACATAGTTATTATGTTGGCTTTTTTCTCCTTTTATTTAATAAACATGAGTTATTTCTAATTTCAAATAGATAGATTTCCAATGAAGTATGTAAAATATCACCTTTACATTGCATCCTTCCCAATTCTTTCTCTTGGTCTGTTAACTTTTGAAAAAATAAAAGTGTATTTCATCCTACCAAGTTTAAACACATCAAAACTGAAAACTACAAGGGATACACAGCCATATTACCTACGTAAGAAAAACTGCAGACCTCCAATGTGTAGCCCTATCTTCAAAGAGAAGGTTTTACGCTAACTTCAAAGACTAAAAATTGAATATGCTTTGAGTTAAAAGAAAACTTTTACACCTTACACATTAATTTGTAAATGATTCCCTGTTTTAATCTATTTTTTCTAATACTTGCCAACCACAAATCTGGCCCTGTCCCTTGTGAGCAAGAAGTCTCTTCCTGCAGGGTCAACACACCCGGAGAACACAATTCCACCACGCAAAGACTAAAGACATGACAAATACTGGCAAGAGTCTTATGAAGTAGCAGTTGCATCAGGAAATTTAACATGTTATTAAAAAACCAAACAAAATATAACCATAGACATTGAAGTTAAGAACAATCTAAGAATAGCCAGGGCGGGGGGCGGGGGGGGGACAGTGGGAAGAGGGGATTACAGGAACTACTATAAAGGACACATGGACAAAACCAAGGGGGAGGGTGGAGGTGGGGGAGGGAGGTGGGTTCAGCTGGGGTGGGGTGGAGGGATGGGGAGAAAAGGCATACAACTGTAATTGAATAACAATAAAAATTTAAAAAAAATTGCTATATTCAGGACCCCAACAATCACATATTAATTGAGCAAATTAGAATGAGCCTGACTTCCGGTTCAGTCTAAGAAACCCGGAATGTGTAGATGTAGGCGTTCCTTTCCCATAAGCAGAGTCCAGGGCACCCAAGGGAGACACAAAGGAGGGGATATAATATGTGCTAAGGTAGCAGACTGTTTTCTAGGAGGTTTGCTTCTCAGTCTATGAGATGGGAAAAAACAACATTTTTTCAAATTCCTAATTCATAGGAATACTTTGTAAAATGCAACAAAAAAGTAAAAACTAAAAAAACAAAAACACACAAATAGAAGTCCACGTTCACCACTCTGGGGGTCGCAGCATGGTAAGTTGTTACAGAGGGGCGCTGATGGCGCATGACTCTGCCCTCACCTTGATACAGACAAAGAGTTCACAGACAATCACAGACCACACTTCGACGAGCAGTCCTCTATCATAAACTACTAGAAAAAAATCTAACTGAAAATGAGAACCACATCCATCCCAAGTACTGTTATTTCTTACCTGGCCTACAACAGACTTCCTTCAAATGGGCTTCCCTCAACGCCTACTCCCAGGGCCACACAGCAACCACAGCAGGTCTGTCCCTGCTCGAAGTCCTCAAGAGCTCCTACTTGCTCTTAGAATAAATCCATACACACACGAGGCCTAGAAGCTCCTACAAGAACTGGCCTGCCTCCTACCCCAGAGTCATCAGTTCTCACCTTTGTTACTGTGTTGCGAATACACACAGGACATTGCTCAGAAAAGCCCTGAGCTCCCTCCAGGTCCAGGGCCTTCCCACAAGGTCATCTCTCTTCATGGAATTCTGCACCAACCCTCATCCACCCTATAGGTTCAAAACAGCTGCAAATATACCACCATTCATCCCACAGAGTGCTGGAGTCAGTGTCCTCACGCTCAAATCTGGGAGGCTCTGTGACTGTTGTGACTAATAGAATATGGCAGATGTGATGGTGTGCCAATATCTGAACCCCAGCATCAACAAGGAAGCTTCCACTTCCTGTCTCTTAAAACATTCTTTCTGGAAACTTCAGCAACCTCAGCAACCACATAAGGAGTTAGTTACCCTGAAACCATCCTGCTACAGGGGTCACATGCAGGCCTTCCAATAGACAGCCCAGCCATCCAAGGCAAGGACCAGGCACACATTGTTGACCTTCTACCAGGGATGTCCAACCTTTCGGTGTCTCTGGGCCATGCTGGAAAAGAGAAGCTGTCTTGAGCCACACATTCAATACAGTGCGACACATCTTCACAAAATAATGTCATAATGTTTTAAGTAAATTTATGATTTTGTGTTGGGCCGCATTCACAGCCATCCTGGGCTGCATGCAGCCCCTGGGCCTCAGGTTGGACACCTCTAGACCATCTTATCCACCAGCCGAATACCACCAGTGTCCTCAGTCTATTCTACATGGAGCCACAGAAATACAGTCAAGCCCATATTTCTGATTGAAAATAAATTGTGAGATACGATACAACGGTTGTTAAGTCACTACATGTCAAAGGCAGAATAATGGCTTCCCCAAAGATGCCCACATCCCAATCCCCAGAACCGTGACCATGTTAGTTTGCATGGTAATAGGGACTCTGCGGATGTGATCACATTTGAGATTTTGAGATGGTGAGATTCTCCTGGATTATCCCAGTGGGCTGAAAGTAATTGCAAAGGTCTTTGTAAGAGGGAAGCAGAAGGAGCAGAGTCAGAGGGAGAGAGATTTTGAGATGTTACGATGGTGGCTTTGAAGATGAAGAATCAGACCATGAACCAAGCTGGGAAATGCAAATAAAGGATCTTCCCCTAGAGACTCCGGAAGAAACACAACCCTGCCAAGACCTTGATTTCAGCTTTTTGAGACTCACATAGGTCTTCTGACCATCAGAACTGTAAGAAAATAGATTTGTGTTGTATTAAGCCACTAAGTTAGCGGTAATTTGTTACCATATCAACAGGACATGAAGGCATTCAATTTTAGGGTAATTTGTTATACAGTAATAGACAACTAGAACACAACTCTCCCACCCCATCATACTTCCCCAAACACAGACATTCGCTTAAGTAATCACATGGCTAATTCCTGTTCAGCATTTAGATCTCAGCTTAAATGTTTACTTCTAGGTATGTATTGAAGGATATATTCTTACTGTGTAATTTATTTTTGAGATCACAGGATATCTGTGTCCCTACAAAATGAAAAGTTCCAGAAAGTCAGGTCTGTGTCTACTTGGCTCACCAAGGAGTCCCCATTCCCCAGGCACAATACTTACAGTAAATATTTGGTGACTTGGGAAATGACTGAGTAAATGAGTACAGAGTACATCAGAATACATGCAATATACTGGAACCTTAGTCTGTAAATGAATATAAAGGAGAAAAATTGTGTTGGAAAAGGAAAAGTCTTTTAAATGGATTATTTTTAAAAATCATGAAAGCCAGTGACCACTGCATAGATGGTACTGAGTGCGTATCTGAGTACGGGGGTGGATCTTTATTCAAAAATCTTAACCGAAAAAACTCTAATAATTGAATTTTGGGTCATACTACATTCAATAAAATTCCAAAAACAATTAGTCAAAGAGACATTTTCAGCCCTTAAAAAAAGAACCAACTTGAATTTTCTATAAATTGTTTTGTAACAACAAGGAAAGTTGGACAATACTGGGAAAAAATCTATAATTATGTCACTGAGTGATAACCATTAATAACATCTTGAAATATGTCCCCTCAAACATTTTCTTTTTCAGATATAATCCTATGCACAATTGGGATCTCCTAGGAAATGCTGCTTAATAATCTGCATTTCTCATAAGTATTTTCTCACATTATTAAAAATTGCCAATACACTGTATGTTTTTAATAGCTAAACAGGGCTTTGACATCCAAATATCTCAATATTTTACCAACATTTTTATAATATAAAAACTAAGAAGCATAACTCTACAAATAAATTTGTATTTTTAAGGTAATTTCCTACTGCAAAATTTCTAGGTCAAAGTATGTTCACATTTATCAAGACTTCCAATTCACAGATGTCAGCATTTCCTGGTTGTACAGAATAAAAGCAGTGTGAGAAATAAAATATACTATTTGAAGATTAACAACATACCCTAACACATCAAAAGCTCTAAGAAATCGAGCAATAAAAAAGAAACTTGAGTTGAACTTTGCCAAATGGAAAGACATACATTTCTGACAATAGAAAGATCTGTCCTGCCCCCCAGAGCTTACACTACTCAGGCATATGCTGGCGACTTCTTTAGCTTTCTGGCAACTTTTGTTTTTATGCTTTGAAAGGTTCTTCTACCTCAAGAATATATATAAAAATCCATCATATTTAATTAGAACACTTAAGTCTTTCATCCAACAAGAATTTTTTCTTGGCATCAGACACACATTAGGGCCCTCATGTTCCTTTTTAAAATGAGAAGCTGATTTTCCCGTCAGCATTAGGATGTATCTACCAAGCTTATCCCCCTTATCCATGTATAAGGCCATCTTTCTCATACGCTGAATTCTCATTTGTAACTAAGTCTACCTCGAGCCCTCTGATTCATTACACTGAACTCTACACTACCATATTTCTTAAATATTTCTAAATGTATACTATATTTTTATGACATCAAGAAAATGTTACTCTCATTACTCATTTCCAAAAATTTTCTGGATATCTTCCTATGTAGATGGATTCACCCAACAAATGGGTTCAATGTACTTAAGTAATTCAACACACATAATGTCATACATAGGTAATTAAATTGAATTCCATGTCCACATACAGTAGATTTATTCTTCCAGGTAAAGAAAGCAGAATTTGGTCCAGTTTTCAAATTAAAAATCTTAGTGGTTTTCCATGGGAATTATGTTGAATTCATTTAAGAGAGACTTTTCCATACAAAGTCTTCCTGTCCCAGAACAAGGTAGGATATGGAACTTACATAAAGTGGCTGTGATTGAGCTGATGAAACTAAACCAACTAAAATGCAAGGGCTCCATGATATAGACATAGATATAGACACAGATACAGATATATCTGTATAGGTATAGATAGATAGATAGATAGATAGATAGATAGATAGATAGATATCTTTTAAATTTAATCCTCAAGGACACGTGAAATTAATATTATTATTCCTAGTTTACAGAGAAGGAAACTAAAGCTAAATAACTTGTGTCACACATAAATAGAAAGTAAAAAAAAAAAATCACAAAATTTTCTTTCGCAGCTTTTTTCCCTCTTATTTAAACTAAGAGTTCACCCTCTTACTTTGTCTTCCAAATGTATCCCTTAACCAGAATTTAGCTCTTTGTAAATCTCTGAGATTGGATGAATTCCTTTTCCAATCTCTGTTGACCACCCTTAATCCAGCTAAACAAACCATATGAACTTTATCCAGCTAAGCAAAACATACAACTTTATAGTTTCCCAGTTTTCAGGAAATAGCATGTAACTAGCAAGAGATAATGTAAGGTCAAGGTTGGTTTCCAGGTTAATCCCTTTCTTAAAAAGACATTATTTTCTCCTTTAGGAATGCTTTTTCTAACATTTTTTTGTAACAACCAGTGAACCCCAAAAAACCTAAACACATTTATTAGCTGGACAGCCATATTTTGTGCCAATTTAATGAAACTTCTCCAATTTTACTAGTTAAAGAACCACAGGTTCTAATTTGGTACTTTAAGATATCAGTAAATGAAGAATTAAAACAATTCAATATATTGAGGTTAAGAGATTAAAAAGGGATTTAATAAAATTACATATTTGTGAGGGGAAATATTTGTGAGGTGAGGGGAAAAGAATACTTTTACTTTGCCCTTAAAATTAAGGCCTGGAGGCTGAAAAGGCCTAGAATTCTAAATTTCTAAGTTCATTTCCTTCGGTGATCTCAAAAATTCTCTGAGAAAATGGTTATTTGTAGAGTAAGTATTCATAGACAACTTCTTTTGGTATAAAATTATGAAAACAAATGAAAACATGGAAACTAGGAATATCCTCTCTTCCATCTTCCTTCCAATGTATCTATTCTACTTTAAAAAGTTGTTTGTTCCCTAACACAGAAGGCGACCAAAAGTACATTTATGGGACTATTCCCATAATGTGACTTCAGTTTCCCTAAGTAATAGCATTCCTCTTTATTTTTCTGAAAAGGAATGATATTTCTAATATATTACCTTGGTTTTGCAAAGCTTTTAAGAATCACAGACTTTATGACTACCGTTGGAAAGCTCAAGAGGGCTACTCCTTCTCAAAATCTTGAATAAGAACCTATTCATTTATTCAATAAACAGTTACCAAATGTTTATTATATATTAAATATGGTGAAGGCCACTGGATATACAAACCTGGATAAAACACAGTCCTTTCCTCAAAGAAGTTCAAGCAGTTGCAGAAATAGCACAATGGAAGTCTCAGCAGAAATCACACAAAACTCTTACACAATGTATATCTTGATGGAGCTGTAGCCTATCACTTGTCTCTGCTACAGACGATGCATGTCTGGGAGCATTTGGAGACCTGATGGGGAAGGCCCTACATAAATTATATCTTTTGTTGCTGAAAAGTAGAAGCTCTTATTAGCAAATGAAACCTCATACTGTAGGAATATAATTAAAGTGCAGGAATTTATAATATATAATACTATAAATTGATAAAATCAATGTGTACTGGTTCCTTACAAAATGCATTTTTCTCCATCTCTAACATCACTAAAAGTGAGCCCACAGCAGGAACCTTTTGCTTGATTCCAAGATTTATGTCTTGAACACATTTCTCCACTAAAAGGTCCCAGACTCTTTGGGCATGACGGATTTTGTGCCTTGGGCAGGAAAAAAAAATAGAGTGGATCTGGAACATTCTTTTGTGGTCAGAAAGTAAGGATTGTTTTACAGCATGACTGTCTGTGCTGGGAGGACAAAGGAGATTCTTAAAGATTTTCCACAGGAGAAGTTGTGAAAAGTAAAGTATCAAAAAAAAGAATAATTATTATTAATAATTGAAACAATGTGTTTATAATTAGACTCAAAAGAGAAAAGTTAATATAAATACTAAGTAATATAAGTTATATTAAAATACTGTTATATACAATCAAATATAAGCATAACAGAATGCTTAAATCTGCCTTTACTATAATTGTAGGGGAGTGTTAATTGACAAATCCCAAAGAGCTTGCTTTTGTCGTATCTTTTTAAGTTGGGTGATGACAAAAAAGGGCAAATGAAGTCTTGAAATCCAGCCCTTCACTGATTTCCACAGGAAATCCACTCCCCGCCAAGCATTTTGTGAGTTCAGAAAAGATTGACTAAAGATTTTCGGGGACACAGGAAGGTGTCACCTTAGGAGCCCTACCCCCCAAGATGTTGAAACATCTCTCCAGCTCTACCACCCCCCATCTTCCCATCCATCTACCCCTTCAGTCTCCTGGGTGCCCCCTGCGTCTCCTTCCTTTACAGCCCAAAATCTCTCTGCTGTGGAGAGAAATCTGTTTTTCTAAAGCCCACATCTGAAAACTCAAAACACATGCACACACTTGTCAGACAAGTGCCCTTCGGTGTACAGGCGGCCCACCCCACCCTGGAAGGCAGTCCCCATTATAGACAGTAGAAATGCTCCTAATTACATTTATAAGTAACCGTGTTACTATCTGCTTCCCACAGACTGTTCTTACAACAATCCTTTACTCATCTCTTAATGATTACAAATAATGCCTGAATTACTTGTACACTATTCCCTACATAATGTGGATTTGCTACGCTTAGTAAGTATATAGGATGTAGAGGAACATGCTTTACAGCTTTAAAGTGTTTTTCTCTCATTACTTGTTTATTAGCCCTACAGCCTTGGGAAGTGAGGACTTCCTGAGGAAGGTAGTTTATCCTCAGCAAGTTATTTCCTAGTCAAAGAGGAAGTAAACAGACATGTTAACCTGATTTTTAAGGTCAGACTGTGTCCGTGACTGTAAAGGTCAAATGTTTCCAGTATCAAGACATTTACTCTAAAACACAGCTACACAACCCCCTCCACATGCCCTCTTTGCCTGGGATGAATTCAGAAGCCTTCCCATTAGTGTAAATCCTTCCGAAGGGCCCTGAGAAAGGTGGCGGGGTGCAGAGTGTCAGTCATAGAGTGATGGCTTGTTTGTCACTGACATCTCCAACTATGTGCGATCCACTGAAAACCTAGTACAAAGACTGTGCAGCCACTTCATACTAAATGGTTTTGTGTAAACTGGATGTTCAAAGAACTTGTAAACCTATTCAATGTTTCCGGGAGGCGAGAGGGGCTCTGTTTAGAAGCCTCCACTTTCCCCCACGTGAACCCAGATGACTTTTTCCAAACTCCTCACATCCTTACACACCACACTATATCCTCTACACCCTTCCACCTTCCACTCACACAGAAAACTGCCAAGTCCAAGGCTGCCAGAAGGCCTATCCCAACTCCTCCACCCCAGGTTTATCCTTCTTCCTCTCCAATAACAGCACTTCTTTTGATCACTTGTTGGGACACAGTTTCATATCACCCCAAATTACTATTTAACTGTTTCATAAGTAGTTATGTCCCCCCAGCAACTGCTATAGTTCTGGAAGCAGGAGATTCTGCCCTAAAATGAAATCCCGTAGGGAACTGAATAGCAAACAGCAATATCGTGAAGGATGCTTGTTTAAGACAAGAGGCAAGGATGGGGACTCAGAACATACAGGGTGGATATTGTACCTAAATCAGTTCAAGTAGACCCAAAGTCAGTTTTGAAAATTCTTCCACACATGTGGAAGTAGGAATCATTCTCTGGGCTGCCAGTCTGTGAGTGACAGACATTGTGTACCCTGTAAGTGCCAAACATGTATTTGAACCTAGATTACATCCCTTATTCAATTCCCATTGAATTCAATTACTAAAGGTACCGATAAGATATCTTAGGAATAATCCAAGCCTTCATTACAAATAGACTTAGCAGTACTTACATGGATCAGAATGCCTAACACTAGAATATATTGATTATTTATTGAGTGCTTTCAACAAATGGCAAAATGTAGGTGAAAGAAATAAACATAGAATAATTTGGCCATGAGATTAGTATATTAAAGCTCTAACTTTTTTCTCTCTCCCAGCTCTACACAAAGACGCTGAGAGATTCTGGGTATCTCAAGTAGTACTTTAAGATGCCCTTAATCGAATTTCCTTCTGAGCCTATTAAATGACATTTTTGCCATTCTGGATGATTCATTTTGGAAGACAATTCCCTCAAGAAATTAAACTTAGTTCTTGAGTCTGAGAAGGTATTCAGCATTTAATTGTATATCTGTGGGCTTATATAACAATTTTGTGGATACTGAGCTGATAAGCTTTCCACGGCTTAAACTAATCATCAGATGCAACTTGGACTTCTTTATTAAAATGGGCAGACTGAATCTGTAACATGCTCAAATCACCAGATGTAATCAGTGCAATTTTTCAAAAGTCACCTAACTTGCAATTAGGCAGTAGCTTGAACAATAAGAGAAGCATGGTGACCAAGCAGTGAGTTGCTAACTTAATTACCAAAACACAATAAGCTTCAGCTAAAGCCTCTCAAAAGCTTTTCTCAAGGATCCTGAAATGTTCAGAGATAGTTTAAAGTTCACATGTTAATTTTTAAAGGCGAAAAAAATCTTTATAATAATCAGTCATCACCTCATGTGAAG
The DNA here is from genome assembly GCF_022682495.2 of Desmodus rotundus. Classification (NCBI taxonomy): domain Eukaryota; kingdom Metazoa; phylum Chordata; class Mammalia; order Chiroptera; family Phyllostomidae; genus Desmodus; species Desmodus rotundus. The sequence continues at coordinate 188,172,121 of NC_071387.1, read as the reverse complement.
AGTAAAAGCTCCGAAAGGTAATATTTCATATTTTAGAATCTCTCCCTTCCCTGAAGGCCTCCCACACAAACTTCCAATTAAAATAGGTGTCATTTTATAACTATTTTTAAAGATACTTCTTTAATGTCATTTTCTTTTTCCAGTTCTTTACTTTTGTTTCCTTTTCCTATGTTATCTGTTTTCCCTCTATCCTCTTTTGCGCCATACATAGAGTATTTGATTGTAACAGACTGCTTCCAGGTACACACCAGTCTTCCAAGGCTCATGCTCTGAGATTGCTATCTTCTACTTGTGTACATTTCAAATTAAAGAATAATTCCATGGCTCGGTTTTAAAGAGAAACAAGCAATCCAACCATTCAGTGCTCTTATATTACATACACTACAGACCCTACATTATGATTAATTTACATATCAATTTCAAACCCCAAGTCTGTCTGGTGTCATATGTTAAGGGCACCATTATGGAACCTCCAAAACTAACCCCCAATATAAAATCAGCTTGGAATATTGACTTCTGCTTTTTATTACTATGGATTTAAAGTCAATTTATGGACTATACATAGGTCATGGAAGCGTTTCCTTGTGTATACTGCTGGCAATCTAGACACAATTATGAGCTGGCATTTGAAAAGGAACTTCTCTAAGTACTTTCAAGATATACTTTTATATAAACTTATGAAAACAATTAGTATAAAATTCTCAGTGGATTTGCATGATATTTATAAGGCAAGCATTAAAAATTAATCTCAGTCAGAAATCACAGCTCATAGCCTATCTTTGCTACTTGCTAAGTTTATACAGCTTTGGGCCGCCCCGATTCTTTCTGAGTCTCCTCCCTGTTTCCGTCTGCCAAATGGCAGCTTTTATATCTACATCTCAAAAGAAGTGTGAGGATGAATGGAACAAAGTCAAATGCAATAACACTCTTGTAAGAGCATGAAATAATGTATTCCGAAAAATGTTGCATTCATTGGATAAAGAGGCTTTTTGGAAAATGGAATCTACCTTGAGTCAAAAGCATCATCCTTTTCTTCCTGAGTGACTCATGTGAATTTTGTTTGAAGAGTACTCTTAGGAAGTAGAAAGAAGATGATACAAGGAAGACAAAGAGAATAAAAACAAAGCCAGATGGCTAAGCATTTTCCAAATAACTCTATTTAAAATTGCTCTAATTTGGGCACTGAAAACATGAGAACCCATGACTATATAAATAAACTGGTGATTTTAGCTTCCATGAGAAGAATATTACCACATATTTTTCACAAATCAACTCATTTCACATGGGTCAAATGAAACATTTGAAAATGAACTCCTTTCATGGAGTTAATTAAATGGGCAATTTCACAAAGTACTATTAAGTGAATCTATGGAAAGGTATTTTAAAATCATGAGCTGTCTTAAAAGTAGTTTTTCCTTCTCTAGGTAAGAAGCTAATCTACTCAAGTAGGTTAAGATCCTTTTACCATTGAAGAAGTAGTCCCCATTGGAACTACTCACACAGCAAAATGCCAAGTCCCTGGGCTCAACAATCTTTCCTAAATGCTTCAGAACAGCCTGCCCCAGCTCTGTAAGCAGCTCAAAATGGGCAGCTAGAAACCAGGTGGACAAAGGAGAATTAAGTAGTTTCATGCTCAGAAGGCAACTGCTTTTTTAAAGGCTATGCTTTTTCCTAACTTGACCGTCTCTCACCAGAACACTATAGTGTCAAATTCCTGCTTGACAATTTTTTAGACATATAATCTTGAGCAAATGTTTTTGTTTCTCTGTGCCACAGGTATTTCTTTGTAAAACGATCATATTAGATCAGAAAATAGTCTTTTTGTAGCTCTAAAAACCCTGATTCTATGGTTGTCTTGTTTGATAACCAACGTTTATAAATAGCCATCACATCTATAAACTACGTTGTCACTGAATTCAATATCTGAACTTAAATATGTCTAAAGAGCAACTGGATGAAGCTGACTTTTCATCAGCCAGTAACAGTTGGTCTTTGAACTAACTGCTTCCTTCACCTTCCTCCAGCTGGAGAGAAGACTGAGTTGCTGGGATGCTGCCCTTAAAGCCATATCCACACACCCTCTCTTCCGTGAGAGAAGTCCACGCTCAGCTCGCTATCTCTCGAAAGAGTTGTCATGATTTAACCCAGCCCAGCTCCTCCTGCTCAAGGCTGGCTGCTGTGTGCTCAGTTCCAGCCATGGGCTGGATGTGACTTTCAGAGCTGAAGGTCAAAGCCCAGTACAAGAGAGAATACTGTGTGGATGAATATGACTGAAACAAGTGGAAGAAAAACAATACTAACACAACTGTAAAGAATTATGCTGTGGCTTACGATGTTGGAATGTAATTTTGCCTGGAAAAATGGACAGTTTCCAGCTTTCTATATTTGAACCCATACCCCTATAGTGTCAGGATACCAGGAACTTAAACAGTCACAAAAAATATAACAGGCATTAAAGAAAACCTATGCCACTTATTAGGGAGAAAGCACTGCAGGCCACCAATTCCTTAAAAGGGGTGTGGCTTTGGAGTCACAAAATTAAGATATGCAGAATTTATGCATGAGACTTTGGACCAGAACACTATTATCAGGTCAAAGATGCCATTCTCTCTTGTATTAGAACCAAATTGTGCCTTGGCTGGTGTGGCTCATGGATTGAGTGCCAGCCTGTGAACCAAAGGGACGCTGGTTTGATTCCCAGTCAGGGCACATGACAGAGTTGCGGGCCAGGTCCACAGTAGGGGGCACATGAAAGGCAACCACACATTGGTGTTTCTCTCCCTCTCTTTCCTCCTCCCTTCCCCCCTCTTTAAAAATAAATAAATAAAATCTTTAAAAAATAAAAATAAAAAAATAAAACCAAATTGTATCACCATCTGTACCCACCATGCCTAGAGAAACGGCTTTATGACCGTAAGTGGATTAGATGGAACATTGGATAGACAGCAGGAGCACAAGTCCTTATCAAAGAAACACACTTGCCAGAGCACAGGTGGCAAACACAAGGCCCGTGGGCCACATCCGGCCCTCCGCCTTGTTTCTACCTGGCGGCAGCTCCGAGCTCCTTGTCCCTAGTTAAGGAGTAGTTACATTTATAAAGTCCTAAAATTACATTCAGCCCTTTGAAGGCAACCGCAATGCTGATGTGGCCCCTGGTGAAAATGGCTTTGACACCCCTGTGCTAGCGTGATTGAATGGGATGCCTCAACCATTAGGGCTTGGTGCTAGAATACTTAAAATATGAGCTGAGATTAGATGCTACCAAGGAAAACCTAAAAAAAAAATGTTTAGAGAACGTGTGGGTCTACAATCTCTCATGTCTTCAGAGTTTCATTGGAGAATATATACTATGGTAAGTCAACTCTGACCAGGTACCATGCACAGGGCTATAAACACAAATCCCAAGACTCATTACTCTGGCTGCCAGGCTAGTTCTGGCCCCAAGGTCAGAGTATCTCAGAGAAGCTTTCAGATGGCAGCCCTACGCTTTGTACTCACCCTCTTAATAGTTCGTCTTGCTGTTGCTCGTGACCTCATCCCAAAGGGCAGCAGCATTTGCAAAAGATAGTTTGTGATGATTTGGGTACAAGTCTGAAAGTCCTGCAGAAGCAGCAGCTCCCCTAACACTCTTTTTCATGCATATAATTCAATGATTTTCAGTAAACTTCCTGAGTTAGCAACTATCACCACAATTCAATTTTAGAACATTGTCATCTTCCCAGTAAGATCCTTCATGTCTGTTTACAGTTAATCCCCATTCCTACCACTAGCCCCAGATTCAGCGAAGACTCTGTGAGTGCCACCCCCTTCCCTCAGTTCCCACATCCTCATTTTATGTGCCAGCATATATCACACAGAGCAGTTACCTACGCCTTTCCTGGTAAGAAACAAAGCGTGGGCCATTAGCTACCTTGTGGAGTCTGGAAGAAGTCCCACACCGCTGCACAATGCTTCCAACTCAGCTATTACAGGGATGGGCACAGTTTTCAAAGGGTGCGGGAAAACTGAATATTATCCTTCACAATAGATATATTCTTAGAAATCAATATCACTCAGACCTTAAAGCCGGGGATCCTGCCTGTGCATCCTAGCCTCCTGCAGACGACAGTGATGAATTCAGAGGTGGAAAATCATAAGGGGATCAAGGAACTGAAGAAAATAACCATAATTAAATAGCTCCCAGAAGTACACCACTCAGTCAATATTTTCTTAACATCAAAGGTTAAACATAGTTCTAGAAAACAGCGGGGAGAGAATCAGAGAAGCATTTTTAGGTTTGCTCCTCTGTAGCATCTGTAAGAAATCAAAGTACACCGTCTGTTTCTTTGCCAGCATTTTGCATAGACACATTTTTCAGTAGGAGGAAATGTGCCTGCCATCAAGGAGATTCACTCTGTGGAGGCTGGGGGATGTGGTACCCTAACAGCTCATCCACAAGGTGGACCAGGGCTCTGCCGTCTGCACACTGAGACAGTCAGCCTTCACTACTGTGCTTCCATCGTGAAAAACCAGGCTTCTCAGCCCAGGTATGCAGCAAACATCACCGAAACACATTTTAATGAAACCAATACCCACCCAAATTTATTATTAATAGTTTTAAATTTCCACTGATTAACAACAGTAAACAACAATTCATACAAATAGAAAAAAAACAATACTTTCTTTTACAGGTTTTCAGATATGCAAAAATATGAAGAGCATCTTTCGCAGGGATAGGGTTTTTTGACTTAACAATTGTAAAATATTTCATACTAACTGAGCCCAGTTGCTAAAAATCCTGTTTCATAGGAACACGACATTTTCCCGTTTTTCTCTCCTATCTCACCCACAACGCAACAGAGGATACGTTGTGACAGAAACGTACAGAACGTTGGCTGGGCCTGCACCAAAGAAATTGTTTGAAGGAAAAGCAAAGTAAAATAACAATGTTACATCTCTATAGTGTATTTTTTGAAACATAAAAAGCAAACTTTTTAAATGTAGTAAGTCCCACAGTCCCTTCCTCTAGCCCTTTCAACACAGCGCATACAATTTTGTATTTTCTCTTTTTGAAAAGGAGAATAAAACATTAAGAGAACTTAAATCAGGATAGGGAAACACAGAGGGAATGTTTAGTGCACTTTTAACTTTCTATTTTCACAGCCACTCAAATTAGACAAAGGACTATGACACAAGTGACTGTAAAATAATGATGGAAAAAAGTAATAATCTTACAAAACATAGCTTTCTGAGTGCAGAGGACCATAAAAACATTAAATTGATTTCCTCTCTGGCTTCAAAGAATGAAAACCTCAAAGGTAAATGTTTAGAATCAATTTACCTGATTTGCACATTGCCTTAACTGGATTTCGAGAATGATCTAATGCCCACATTTGAATTAACAGGCAGAAAATTAAACTTGGATTGCTACCTGGTGCTTCACTGCACAGGGGAGAGAGAACACCCCGATCTGCTTGCCTTACAATGTGAGTAAAACAACGCTAAGGCATTAAACACAAGAGGCTACAATCTAGTTATAAAAGCTATTTATGCATCAGTCTGGGGATAATTTACGCAGGGAAGGTAACCTGTGCTACTTGCAGTATACCCAGTCAAAGAATACCCAAAGAGAAGAAAAACACAGCAGAAGAACACCATCATTATTAATGCACGAACTGCAATGCAGATCAAGAGGAGTCACACGGCTGAGATGACCAACTTCAGGCCATGAACGTGCTTCCCCGTATCCCAAACAACAGAATTCAGCCTCTGAAACAAAGACTGAAAATGTGCTTCCCCAATGCACTGTACTCCTTAGGAAAGCAGGCTCTATACAATGTCATGAAAATCAGGTGACAAGTCCCAAGTAGTCTGTCATTGTAAATGGCAGTGATGTCTTAACACTGGACCTTCATTCAACACTTAGTTTAAAAGTACTTTCCAGAAAAGAAGTCATTTAATTGTGTTTAACATTAAAATAAAAGGAGCTGATTTCACACTGGGGTCAACTTTCCACTAAATAACTAACACAGAAACAATTATTTCCACACTCAAACAAGTAGGCAATTATTCAAAAGCTTCTCAACTATTTATTGGGAAGCAGTGGAATTCCAGCATGTAGTACGTACAGTCAGATTCTTCATCAAGAATACCAGCGTGACCAGTCCCAGTCCTGATCGGCAGGCTCTTTCAGCTTTTCTGTAAATAGTCAAAGGAACCTCTTTCCTACTCTCAGACACTGGTGAGTAGTTCAAGGTCTACAAATCACATGACTATGACCTGGCCAATGTCACAATCCTGAATTCCAGTGTGCCTATGCTGACAGTTCTTGCACAACTTCCAACTTCAGCACAAGGATTTTTTTCTGTACCAAAAAAAGAGAGAGATGGTATCATAAAGGCTTCTCCGAAGTCAGCCTACTGTCTTGTGACAAAACAACAGCATTTGCCTTAGAATCGAGACACTTCAGTCCCACTGAAACACTTTAGTGGACCGTGATGCGGCACAACAAAAAAAGAAAGTTGGGAAAACCTTTGCCTTCTCCTTTTTAAGATGCTCATATGCTCCCACTCAGTGCAACAGAACTCAGACTCACACATTTTATTTGTCTTCCAAAAATAGCCAGCACTGTGAAGAGAGGGCACGAGATAATGAAGACCAGATGCCTACCTTCACTGGTAGCCACATTCTTCTGGGCTTGGGTTGGTGTGTGATCTGTACTTGAACTCACGTCGGATGAGATGCTTGAGCTGCCTTTGCCTAAAAAAAAACAGGAATGAGCAGCTTTTGAGTTTTGTAATTTCAGAACTAACCGTGCCTTTCACTCTGTCCCGTACCAAGCCGCATTGCTTGTTTCCAAGAAAGGAGCCATAATACCAAGAAAGGAGTTTATTAGGTTTCTTGCCTTATGTATTCAATAGCTTTGGGGAAATGCCTGGGCCATGTCAGAGCAGAACTGAAGCCTTATTAGCATCTCGCTTGACTATAAACTCAGACAAGATTATAAAACACAGTCAAATACGATAACGTAATCTAATTTTGATGTACGTGTGACTAAGAACATGCATGTGTGAAACACATCTACAGCATTAATTTTTTATTTGCAGCTATAAACTATACATTTGCTAGTAAATGACAAACGCAAATCTAAGAATGAAGCATTATCCAAGAAGAAAGAGCCTACAGGCTCCAAAAAGCTACATCACCTTAAAAAAATCAAATTCCCTGTTTTAATAGGTTCTTCTTCATAAAAGAAAAAAAATGCTCCATTTTTCTAATACAGTAATTCTGGGGGTGCTTCTCCATGCCAGGGGACATTTGGCAATGTCTGGTATGATTTTTAGTTGTCACAACTGGAGAGGGTATGCTCCTGGCACTAGTGGGTAGGGGCCAGGGATGCTGCTTAAACATCTTAAAATACACAGGACAGCTACCCCACCAATCAAGAATGACCCAGCCCAAAACATCAATAGTGCCAAGGTTAAGAACCCCTGGTCTAAATAATCTTACCTCAGCTGACAGCTCAGCTTCCATTCTCCTGACCTTCTGACTTTTAACAAGAACATATAGAATGATCCTGCGAAACATTCTCCAAACATCACATGAAAGCCCACAGATACGAGCCACACACAGTGCCTAGTGAGGGAGGTGCCAATAAGGATGGTGGTGGGCAGAATTCTAAGATGACTCCCACAGTACCTGCTACAGACTAAATGTTTGTGTCCCCCAAAATTCATATTTAAAACCTAATCACCAAAGAGGCAGCATCAGGAGGTGACTAGCCTTTGGGAGGTGACTAGTTCATGACTGTGGCACCCTCATGAATGGGACTATAGAAGAGAGCTGCCAGAGAGCTCCCTGCCCATGTGAGGAAACGGAAAAGATGGCGGTCTGCGAATCAGGAAGCAGGCTCTCACCAGACGCTTTGATCTCAAACCTTTCAGCCTCCAGAAATGTGCAGATCAAACTCCTATTGTGATTAACCACGTAGTCTATATGGTATTTTGTTGTAGCAGCCCAGCAGGGCTAAGACAGTGCCCGTGCCCTTGGCAATCTGCTCCCCTTGATTATGGGCAGAAGCTGCCACCTGCCACCAAGCTACAGAATATGATGATGGTACCAGGATTTTGCAGATGCAATTAAATTTCCTAATTAGTAGAATTTATTCAAAGGTGAAATTATTCTTGGTGGGTCTGACCCAAGTAGATAAGTCATTTACAGGAGTCTAGAAGAAAGATTTCCTGCTGGTCTCAAAGCAGCAAGTCATCATGACGTCTGCAACTGCGAGGCAATGAATTCTGCAACACCCACATGTGATAGGAGAGGACTTGAGCCCCTGATGAAAGCCCAGGCCTCGCCAATGCCGTGACCTCAGCTTTGTAAGACCCTGAACAAAAGTCCAGCCCACAGGTCTGACCCAAGAAAAATGAGCTAATGAATGCATCTCGTGGTAAGCTCCTGCTAAATCGGTGGTGATTTGTTATGTGGCAATAGGAAACTAATATAATCACCAACCAATTACATCACAAATGAACTCTTTTTGTGCCACAAGTTATGAGGAAAACTCTTACATGCAGCTGAGAAACACTGTTTTCCAACAGTCTTCCCTACACAGTGCTATACACCCCAGTTAGGTGTCATGAGCTTACAGTCTAAAAACGAAGTAGAAAAGCACAAACAGGAGATTTAAAGAGTTTCAGGGATTTGTTTGCTAATGTTGACAGTAACGGAACAATCCAAGTTCATGAGTGACATCACCTAGACAGGGAAGCTCATTGTGATTTATGATTCTGAAACAAGTCTGTTACTCCCATCATCCCTGCACAGTTCTCATCCTCCTCCCTCGCAGTTTGCCATCACAGTGCAGAAACTCCCATTAGTTCGCGCTTAGCCTGCTTCTGCAGTCGCCACTTCCGTCATGGTTCACCTTTGGAGGGTGTTGACATGTTGGACTGGGTACCTAGTTAGAAATATGTCAAACTCATCTCTGACCTCAATCTGCTGCTCCCTTGCTTCTTGACCTTGGACAGTGTCCACCTCTGGTAAGGACGATGGGGAGATGGGTGGACTAAATCATATCTAGCAGGTCAAATAGTTTATGATTCTATGAGTTCATTACGGAACTCTACAAACCTGCAAACATTCCTTTTAATTTGGAAAAAAAGTGTTATTGTGAGAATACACACTTAAATTATTTTTAGTATATTGTTAATTAGCAATGCACAAATGAAAACTAGAAATAAACTCCATATGTAGTAGCTCTGATTCAACAAGACCAAAACAAAATAACCAATTATACACAAAACAATAAAACCCATTAAAATTCCAATTAGCACCATTAATTTCATGTGGCAGATGATGTTATTTTGCTGACATTAAAATGCTTTTCAAAATGTAAATATAGTACTAGCTGCTAAAGCCTGTGTTCTCTGGGTTCTGACATGTCCCTGCTACCTTGGGCTGTATGAGGACTCAGCCTGCCCACCACATTCCTCCTCTAGAACTCGGACAGTCCTTCCTGGTACAGCATGCCCTACCAGCTGACCTTCACTTGGTCTGACCATGTCATTCACGTGTCATTCATGTGTCATTTATTGTCTGCTCCCCTTTTATTGCTCATTGGCCCAAATCACTGAAGCACAGCTCCTTTCTCAGACAACAGAACCATGTGCCAGAACCTGGACAGGTGGTTCAGTTGGTTGGAGCGTTGTCCCATATACCAAAAAGTTGCAGGTTCACCTGCCAGTAAGGGCACATACCTAGGTTGTGGGTTCAATCCCTAGCCGATTGATGTTTTTCTGTCACATCAATGTCTCTCTCTCTCTCTCTCCCCTCACTGCACGTACTCTCTCTAAAATCAATACATAGCCTCAGACAAGAGTTAAAAAGAAAACCATGTGGCAGGACTCTGTTGTAACAGGGAACCAGTAGAACCAGTATATAATTATTTATTACTTTTAAGATTATCACCAGAAGGAAAGCACAGCCCCCACTGATGTGGCCCAGTTGGTTGGAGTGTCACCTCATAACTGAAAGGTTATAGGTTTGATTCCCAATCTGGGCACGTTCATTCGGGAGGCAACCAATCGATGCTTCTCTCTCGCATCAGTGTTTGTCTTTCTCCCTTCCCCCTTTCTAAGAAAGCAACGAAAAAAATGTCCTTGGGTAAGGATTGAAAAAAAAAAAAAGGAAATCACAAAATAAACAAATTTCAGAAGACATTCTCAGACAGGTCTGAGAACGTGTATAGATACCCTTCAAAGGACCACAAGCTCCACTTTAAGAAATGCTGGTGAGCAGAGAAAGGAGAGATTGAGGATACAAATCACATTACCAACAATATGTATAATAATAGCTAACATAGAGAGTGTATGTTGTGTTGTCTGCTCTAGTAAACGCCTCAGGTGCGTCATCATATTTTCATTGTGCCTTACAGTTTTGCTTTTTGATAAGATTTGCTATTGCCCTCTCCCCAAAGAAACTCTGTAGATATTTTCCTTTAAGCACCCCCACAAATAAAATTGTAATACCACAGATATACTGTGGATTATATTATGTGCAGTGTATGGATCTCTACTTTTTACATAAAACGTGTAAGAGTTTTCACCCCTGTTTTTGTCCCTTTGACGGTAATATTGCCCCCCACTGAGCATGGATGCCCTTTGAGAAGTACAGTTTTAAATGCCTGGCCAATTAATGAATTTAGTGATCATGGACAGCAAGACAACAGAGACTCAAATACAGTCCATTCTTGTTACTCACAGTAGGTACGTTCCATAGTCGCCGCAAACACGGAACTAACAATACTGGATCACTGCTCTGAGGGGAAACACAGGATTAGGATTCTGTGACTCTCTGGTCACTTTTGTCATCAATGCATGGGCTTCTGTTTGAAGACACCTTATTCAATATATTTTGTTGATTCATTAACATTCAACTGAAGGTTAGCAGCATGGGTAGTCATGCCTAAATGAAGCTTATCTAACACAAGTAAGTCACATCACAGTCTTCCCGCAGCTGAGGAACAACAGACACTTCTTATGCTTGAGGATACTTGAGGGGCATTTTAAGTAGTGAAATCATCAATAAAAAAAGCACCAAAATGTGAAAAATGTAGCACGAAATAGATCACTAAAAGGACGCTCATTTACAGAGTGAGAGCTGACCCAAGGAGGCAGAGTGTTGCCTGTTTAGCCTCAGCTTGGACTGTGTGCGTTGGATGGGCTCAGAAATTCCCACCGCTCTGCACACGTCTGCAAATGACCATGGAATAAAGGCTACTGATTCGGGGGTTACAATTAAATTTTAGTAATTGTGCAAATTCACAAACACAGAATCCACAAGTAGTCGGCACTGACTGCACACGATCTGGTATTGAATAAGACTTCACAGTCCATCGCCAGCTTTCGGGGGGCTGCGGTGGGTAGGCTGTAGCATCTAGAGTGAGGAAGCTGGGTTTATGTCTGCCTGTCACTTACCAGTGTTGGGACAATCATCGAACCCCTCTTTGCTTTACTTTTGGCAGCCAGAATCAGAGTAGAGAAAACCAGCCCCTGCCTCATAGGGCTGTTTCCAGCATTAAAATAAAATGAAGCTAGGATAGAACCTTTAGGAAATACTCAAAAATCTTTGTATAATGGGGTTCATATTTTGGATACTATTAACATGCTCTATTTTTCTGCCTCATTTCTTGAAGCAAAACTATCACTTCGGGAAGTTCGGGTGGACGGGGAAAAGGCGTGCATATGGTGGGGGTGGGGTGCTTACAGGTTAAATGTTAGAGGAGGAACTCGGGGGTGATATTCAGCTTCCAATAGCCAAAAACAGATGTCTGCAGTACGCCAACATTCTTGCGAGACAAGCTGTTACATTGAGAAGAGACTGCCTACATGTCTCAACTTCAAATAGGGTCTGATTAAATGACTAGGTACTGTATCTCGGCCAAGGTGACACATGAAACTGTCCATCACAGTGTGAGACTCACGTGAGTTTAAATTCCACAGTTACCACTTCTAAACATGTGGTCAGGAGAAAACCTGTCAAATTCTCTAAGCATCATTGTTGTCATCTATAAAATAGAAATGAAAACAAACAACAATTACTTATTTCCCCTGCTAAAAATGGAGGACTTGTACCCACTTTTCAGGGTTTGTTGGTGGGTATTAGGAATAATGAGTACTTTATGGCTTCTAAAGCATTCAATTACATGCGAGGCCAGCAGGAGCCCACCCTGCGCCGTTTACTGATGACCCTTTTATCAGAGTTCAGTTTGTGTCAGGAGTCAGAAATGAAATTTAAAACCCTAATTGTTGCTTTACTATTCCATGCACATAGAATAGTAAATAAATATTATACGTGCATATAAATTAAATTACACAAACCTTATATATCCGGCAGAAATCCGGCAGGTAAAAGCAAAGTTGACAATTCTGCTCTCTATCTAAGTGCCTTGAAATGAAAGTGTATTTGTTCATTGGTCATTAGGGGGGTTTAGCCCACCAGAAATGTGCCTGTTAGACTCAGTAAAGTAAAATTTTGCACTTTATTAACTTCTTCCCAGATGGGTTAACAGGCCCAAATGAGGGCAATTGAACAATTAGGTATCGAATACAAATAAATATCAAAGCAAATGAAGAATAACTGACACACTGAAGCTGGGAAACACTATCTGTAACAAGTAAGCACAGGCGTGTAATTCTGAATCACAATACGTGAAATCAGCGATAGATGGACCATTGAGGTCACTTGGGACACGTGATTAGCCCAGGAATGCCAGCAGAAGAATGTGCTAGTCTTCCATTCCACTCACACTGCCTTTGGGCTTTCTGTTAGAGTGTGCCACGTTTTCCCAAGGTTTAAAGAGAGAGAGAATGTTCATTAAATGGGGATCCTATTAGAGAGGAATTTTAAGTCTCTTTTAATTAAAAAATTCCCATAGGTAAAATAAATATCTTCTCTCCTCTCATTCCAGTGCCCAGGCTGATTCTGCAAATGCAGATATTTAAAATAAGACAGTCACACATTCCATGTTGATTTATTGATAACATGAATGTAAAGAGAAAGAGATCAATCAATACATGACAAAAAAAATCAATCAATGGGTCCTATGATTTCTAACATTCTTAAGACTCCAAGAAACCACTTGCAAACTTGATTCCCTGTATCAATTCCAGATTAAATGCACTGAATTCATTCCTGTGGATTTTAACCGCAGACTTCTGATACGAAATCCAGAAATGAGCACGTGGACCCATGCGGCAGGTGCTTAGCCACTTATTTCCTGTTTCCTTTGGTTACCTTGTTTTCAAGTTGCTGTTGGAGCACTGTAACAGCCTGACTTCATGTTTAATGTCCACACCAAAGGAAAGAGAATTTTTTTCAATATCTCAGAATTAGATCAAGGGAGTGGTTGGTCATATTATTTTCTTAATTATTATCTTCTGTAACAGTTTCTTACCTTCTCTGATCTAGACTTCACATGTCTATACACACAGAATAATAATATTACATATCTCAAAGGATTGTCTGGCTTAATCCCTGGCCCAGGTACATATTAGTTTTCGAAAAAAAAAGAAAGCTGAACACATAATGTGAAAGCACATTAGCTCTTTCAGGCCAATGGGGAGAGATTTAGTAGATAAATGCCCAGAGTCAGAGACTTCACAATAGAGGGGAAGGAGGAGAAATTGAACCCTGAGCTCTCTGCCTTGTTTTACAGAGAGCAAAACCCAGAAGATGGTGTCTTATGCTCTTGCTTCTCGTATTCTTTGTCCTCTCCTGGTGAAGACTGGAAGTATGAGCTACGAAGGACAAGAGGAAGAAAGGAAATGTAATAGAGAAAACTGTTAGAAGTTTTTTTCTTTCTTTCAAGTTCCTAACTGGAACTTTCTTTACTACAGTTTCCCAGAAACTCCAAACAAGTGATCTCATGGCCACTGAGCAGGATAATCACTTCTGTACCTGGGGGATGGGCAGGGGAGGACGGGGGCGTGGATCTAGGGAATAAGTTATTCCCTCCCCCTAAGAAGCTGCCATTCTGATGGGTTTATGTCCTGCCTGAGAAAAGCCAAGGACCCTTTGCAGCATTTACCTCATTGCTAAGAGATGTAGTCCCTCTTCAAATACAAGACCTGGTGCAGATTGCTGGCATATTTTTCTTTATTTTAAATATATATATAACATAAAACTTATCATTTGAACTATCTCTTAAGTATTTAATCCAGTGCCATAAATTACATGCACAATGTTGTGCAAACGTCACTATTATTTCTAAAATTCTTCATTACTTGACACAGAAATTCTGTACACATTAAGAAATATCTCCCTATTCCTCTCTCCCTCAGCCCCTGGTAACCTTGAATCTGCTTTCCATTTCTATGAATTAGCTCACTCTAGACATTTCTGGGTGGAGTCATACAATAGTGGTTCTTTTGTGTCTGGCTTTTTTTCAGTTATTGTAATGTTTTAGTGTTCGTTGAGGTTTTGGCGCATGTCAATCATTGTTTCACTCCTTTTTATGGCTGAATAATATTCCATTGTGTGTATACCATGCTTTGTTTATTCATTCATCTGCTGATGGGCATTGGGGAGGTTCCACCCTTTTGCTATTGTGAGTAATGCTACAACAATAGGGCGGTGGCATTGACCCCTTGTGGTTCTACACTTTCAAACTTCTAGCGCTCCTTTCCAGCAGAAATCAGATCCTGAGAGCTGTGGCTGGAGCAGATGAACAAAGTACACAGACTTCTTCCAGGAGAGAAAATGGGACAACCCCACTGCTGGGTCAGCAACTCCTCGAGAGCCATTAAAACCCTGCTGTAACCCTGGGATGGGTGGAGCGCTCGGAGTAAGGGAATGGAATGTAACATGCGATATCTCCACGGGTTATATTACCTCCGGGCAGGCTGTGTGGCTGGTGCTGTGGGCAGCTTGAATCTGGACAAGCCAACCGGCATACACTGCACATGCTCACAGACCAGACACAGGGCTTCCGGCTCCAAACACACACCTGCTGCAAAGTTCTGCTCTGCAGAAGCCTGAGGGGCTTTGACTGGAACAGGACAGCAAGGGGACTTGTGGCTTCTGCTTCCTCCCCTACATGGGGACTGTTTTTTAAAAATATATTTTATTGATTTTGCTATTACAGTTGTCCCAATTTTTCTCCCCTTACCCCCCTCCACCCAGTACCCCCATTCCCCCCGCCTTAATTCATGTCCAATCCCCACCTTAATTCATGTCCATGGGTCATGCATATAAGTTCTTTGGCTTCTCCATTTCCTACACTGTTCTTAATATCCCCTGTCTATTCTGTATCTACCAATCTGTACTTCTTAATCCCTGCACCTTTTCCCCCACTCTCCCCCTCCCCTTCCAAATGATCTCCATCTATGATTCTGTTCCTGTTCAGCTTGTGTGCTTAGTTTGTTTTTTAGATTCCCTCAAAAATTAAAGATAAAAAGAGAATCTTAAAAGCAGCAAGAGAAAAGGAGACAGTTACCTAAAAAGGCATTCCCATAAGACTGTCAGCTGATTTCTCAAAAGAAACTTTGCCGGCTAGAAGAGACTGGCAGGAAGCATTCAAAGTGGAGAAAAGCAAAGATCTACAACCTAGATTGCTCTCTCCAGCAAAGCTATCATTTACATTGAAGGGCAGATAAAGCGCTTCCCAAACAAGGTAAAACTAAAGGAGTTCATCATCACCATGGTATTATTATATGAACTGTTAAAGGGAAATATATAAGAAAAAGAAGATCAAAACTATGAACATTGAAATGGCAACAAACTCACAACTACTTGGGGACCGTTCATGTTCTGTGCAGGACAGGTAAGAACTTTGGGGTTCCATTCAGAGAGCCCAGGAGGGGATATCCCACTCTCAAATCATACAAGCAAAACCTTGATGTGAAATGCAAGTCCATGGCTGAAACGCATGCAACCGTGAAGGCTAGTACTCATTTTGGTAGCATTAACTTAGAAGCTGAAGGGTAGAAAAAGAAAGAATTAAATAGAAATAATTTAAGTTGATCAGTAATCATTCTACATCCTAGCATCACTCTCTTTTTCTTGGTAAAAGAAGAAGGTATCCTTAGACAAAAATCTCAATCAACACCAGTCTTTTCTGCATTACTCCTAGAGGCTGTGATCACTAAAAGGAAAAAGAAAAAAAAGGCGTGATTTCAACACAGCCCTCTTCCATCCATGGAAGGGAGCAGATGGCTGCAGTCTGTGGGAGCATGACGTGCCACCCTGGAGGGCATGGAGCCTGACCTTGGACTGCATGGACGGCATCTTGGCTTTGCCACTAAACTAGCTGGTTGAACTTGAGGGTTACCTTACTTTCTGAATAGCTCAGTTTCTCCATCTGCAAAATGGAGTACTGTTAAATATAAACTAATTGAATAGTTATGGGAATAAAATGAGGTTAATAAGTCAATTGCTTATAATAGCATAGATATAATAGATACTTAATAGATATTATTAATAGATTATTTTTAATCATCCTCCCTATTCATATTCTTAATCAGTAATTCAGTTTAATGCAACACTAAAGCCACCCTAAGTCCACTGTGTGCAAAGGATTATGATTAGCACTAGAAAAAAGACAGGACGGTACATGTTGGGTTGGGGAGATAAACCACAGGCACATGAATGGAAGTATGACACAGTTTTTAAGTAGGATCATTAAGTGACATTTCCAAATACTATTTGATTCACACAGTTTTACTGCTGTTTAGTGTAACTGCTTTTTATTCGCATAATGATGTGAAAAATACGTAGGTTGACCACAAACAACCATGTCTGTCTTTCCCACTGGTTCCTCAACTTCATGAGGGTAGGTTCCGTACCTGCTTTGCTCTCGGCTCTACGTCCTGAAGCAAGCACCCTGCTTAGTTTGTTATGGGCACTCAGTACAGACGTGTTAAAGGAGCTGGAATGACAATGAGGGTCTGACTCAGTACATAAACTGGAAATTTCTTCCTAATGGATGGAAGTGCCTTGTTCCTACAGTATTTCCTAACAACTGCTGTCCCTTTCTTACAGGCAACACTCCAGTCTATGTTTACCCCAACGAGTCTTTACACAAGCACGGTGTGCTCAGGGTGCAAAACGCAACTGACGAAGTCCACACAGACTCCCGGGGTGACGTGCGACACAGTGCTCTGTGTTAGTTTCCTCGGGCTGCTGTAACAAATGGCCACTAACTGGGTGGCTTACAACAACAGAAGCTTACTGTCTCACAGCCTTGGAAGCCGGTAGTCTGAAATCAAGGAGACTCTTCTCCGGGCTCCTCTCCTAGCTTCTGGTGGTTGCCATCAACCCCTGGCATTCTTTTGTTTATGGAAGCATAACCCCAGTCTCTGCCTCAGTCACCACATGGCCATCTTCCCTCTGGTTTTCTCTGTGACTCTTCCCTCAGGGACACCAGTCATACTGGAATAAGGGCCCACCCCATTCCTGTGTGCCCTCATCTTAACAATTACATCTGCAATGACTCTATTTCCAAATAAGGTCACATTCTAATGTTCCAGGAAGGACTTGAATTGAAGAGGGTGGGGTGGGACACTGTTTAGCTCAGTAGATACTTCCACACCATTTTCTACAAAATGAAACAGAAAGCAGAAAATTCTACCCTGACACTATCATACAAACATTTACTCAAGTCACATTGCAGGGCAGTATTATTATGGGTAGAAAAGAAGGATTAGCACTAAGATTTAATGCATCATGGAAAGCAAGAAGTCTTTAAAAGGCCTCCCCACTTGTGAAAAGGCAAGCACTTGGCATGCCATCATACATGGTGTCAGGTTGAAGAGACTAGGAGATATGTCACTAATGGTACCAAGGCAGAGCCTGCTTCCCCAGCCTCACGCCCACCTATGGACCAGCAGGCAGTTCCACAAGAGTTAACACAGATGTCAGCTGACACAAAGACAGATGCTGCTGCTGCTGACAGATGGTGCTTCACAGCTGGGTTTCTGAGCAGAGTAATGAGAGGATCAGACCATAAGACAGGCTAAAGGGTACGTGCATCAGCAGAAGAATTTCCACTGTACCATAAGTCATCCAAAAGACAGTTTTATGCTAATAACAACATCACTATCATTTTTACCAGTCATTTTCCTCCGAAGTTCTAACAGACTTCTGTGGCCCAAAGATCAGGAAAAGGCCATGCTTTGTTTAATCCAGATGCACAAGGAAAGACAAGAAGAGTTCTTTTTGATGTTCAGTGCTGTTTCAGCATGATCTGGGACAACTTCAAAGCCGTGTGTTCATTTTCTGGCATCAAGAGCCTCTGGTGTCAATGAACTTATTACTGGCTCTTCTGATTCACTCATTCATTCATTCAACATCCCATATGCCAGACACAGCCACCATGTTAGACACAATTCCATGACCAAGCTATCTTAGCAATAGAGGTTGCTTTCCTCCAGGGTCTTAAAGGTTGGGAAAGGGTGTAGGAAACAACTCCGCCTTTCAACAAAGAACATAGTGAAGGGACAGGCAGTGACATCCTTTAAATTTTTGTGGCTTCACACGACTCAACTCCAGTGTAAAGTCTTATAGTCATAGACCTTTGTACCCAACAGCCAGTCATGGATTTCAGGGTTTTTATACATAGTGTGATTACCATAATTATCAGAGATGATCAATCTAAATTAATGGAAATTCTGAATAATAAATAATTCTTAAAAGTATATGATTCTCCTCTGTAGGGAACCCTTCCATGTGGCATAGCGAATGTAGCCCAGCCCGATTCAGAAAACTGATGGGGAGTGAGTCGGCACACAGGAGCCGAGCCCACGAACTGGTTCTCCCATGGAGAATCAGGCCTGCATCGTACCTAGGCTGCTTTGCGGCTTGCTTTTGCTAAAACCCCCTCACCCTGAATTGAAGCAGCAAATGTTTCCTGCATATCTTTAAAGTAACTTCCTAAAATCTGAGCTAAACCTCCCAAGTATGGAGTGTAACAAGTTCAACCACTTTTCCCCCAAAGTTATATCAAAATATAACAGCTGCATCATGTCACTACTGGGTCTTCTTGAGTGTATGACTTCTGACCCTGCCTGTCCAGTTTGATCTTCTTAGTCTCCAAATGAGAAACCCAACTTTATTGCCTGCCACGCTCTCTAAGAGTATAATTATTCCCTTCCTACATATCTTCTACTTTCCTTCTATTGAGAGGAGGTTTCCTTTTAACCACAATGGGAAGCTACAGTCTATTTCACAGGAGTAATTATCCCGCCAACAGGCATCTCCAATCACAGGGCAGCTGAGAAAGTACAAATGGCCGCAGCAGAGTGCCTCAGGGTCACCAGAACTCTTCTAAACCAGAACTTGAACAAAGGACAGGCTAAAGCAGTACACTGAGTGCAGTGATTGTCCCCACCCCTGAATCCACCCCATCCCCTGATTTTGTGTGGCTGTCACACGGTTGGCTGGGAGTAAATTCACCATTGTCTCCAGCAAGGGGCTCTGCCTGTCCTAAGCCTATCAACAAAAGCCCATTCTTACTGTTAGTGACTGACTGGCCAGGTAGTGAGGGGCAATTAAATGGTCAAGGTTGTTCAATAATAGGGAAAAACGTGCTCTTTCTCTTTGGATTATAACAATAGAGTTGTTAGCAACCATGTTATACCAAAAAGCCGAGTCCACCTTAGCAGGAAGATGCATGCAGCAAGATAGAAAAATAGAAAGAAGTCAAGTAATGATATCACTAAGACATTACCCAGTTCATATTGGTACTGATGCCCATCCTACTGCCAGATTTCTGTTCTGTGAACTAACAGGGGACAAAGGAAGTGTTCTGTCTGCTGCATCTGCTGGTGAGCATTGGAACTGCAGAAATTGTATGCTTAAAGGTAAAAGTTGGAATTCAAGAAAAATATTTCATCCTGAAGATTTTTTTTTATGTGAAAGCAGCACTAACTGTAGAGACTGATTCTAAAAAAGGTTGAGTAAATACAAAGTAATAATTTACAAGTAATGAATTGTAATGTTTTCAAAAAGTACAACCAAATAGAAATAGGAAGCAGTATGTATATAGCCACATATAAATCTGATAAGGCTTCCAGACCCTGGAAAAGAATATAATATGCTTTGAATGAACAGATGACTTGGTAGGTCTTTCTTCTTTTAAAAACTTTAATTCACCTTCCACCTATAATCTAGGTTGTATTTTACAAAGCTCTATGCATTAAAAGAATTACTCTCCCTAAATTTTGCATTTGCAGCCCTTTATCATATAAATTGAGGTCATAACCTAACTTAAGGTTTGCAGGGGCCAGTGAAGGGAAAGGTATGGTTTCTATAAAACAAGATACACTAAGCAAAATAAATCTTTCCTGGAACTGGACTAGTTCTTGAATACAGCAATTTAGAAGCTAATCTCTCTTCTCTTTTGAAAATATAATAGCTTTGCCTTTTGGCCAAAATAGATCAAATACTCCAACCATAGCTGTTGTTCCTTTCCTCATTCTCTTTCTTGAAGGACTGATACTCGGTTAATAATTGTAAAATTCTGTAGACTTCTTTTCCCAAACTCTTCTAGCACAAAGGCATGGCTTCATCCAGGAAAGTGACGGGGACATTGTGGCTGTCCCATCTGGTCTGGTGGAAGAACGGGGCACTAACGTCTTCTTCTAACTCCGGGCCTTCTTCACTCGCCCTCTTGTGAAACTCATTACACTCATCCCCGAAAGCCAGCCCCACTGCAGGGACACATTTTGTGGAACCCAGATGGAAATGCAGAGTATGTTTATGCTATGAGTATGTTCATAAACACTTTGGAATGCAATTTACAGGACTTCAACTCGTTTAAATAAAACGTAAGAATTTCAAGCATTTGTAATGCTATTTTTCCTCAATGTGACGCTATCTAGGGAGATGTTTTCAGATGTATGATTTGGAATGGGCAGAATAATCTTGCCTGCCTCAAGATGTCTATCTTTTATAACGAACAGATGGAATTTAATATGTTGACCCAAATACTTTCCCTCCCGCCCTTATCACCCCTCTTTCCTCATCCTTTCACAACGTCACCCACCAACACTGATGCTCACATCAACAGATCACATCACCAGCCATGTTTAAAACCCCCTTACAGTTCCCCACCAGGTTCTGACTGAAGCCTAACTCTACTATGGACCACAAGACTTTGTGTAATAAACACCCACCGCCCTCCCCTCAGCACTCCCCCCCAGGGACCCCCAGAGAAGGAGCCTGTCCATCCAGATCACTGCTGCCCACAGTGCCAGGAGCTGTTGGGGAAATTCAATAAATACTTGCCGAGTGAACTAGGTAATACTTACCATATAAATACACACTTGGCCTTTTTAACTTAGCTGGATTACAAAACTAGCAATTTTTTTAAAAAACACAGAGAATCTTCAAGGACAGAAAAATAAACAATTAATGCAGATCGATATGAAACAATGATTTAGTGAAGGGTCTGGATGTTGACACTGAAAGGAAATGCCACTTTTATCACTTTAAGGTCACAGCGAAACTACTAAAAGTAGCTTATGGCCAAGTAGAAATCTGTCAGGGGTTCAGAAGAAAAGAAACTCAGAATAGATCAGAAAATAAATTAGTCGGAGGTAAGGGAAGAGGATGCTGGGAGGAGAGGGGTAAGAACCCAGAGATGTGGCACCTGAGTAGATGCTGGTGCCCAAGCCTGGACATTTACTAGGGCAGCCCCTAATATTTTCATCTCTGCTTAGAAGTCAGATAGGTAGCTTTGTCAGCTTTGCTCACACGCAGCCCAGCCCCCTCCTGCCACTGTATGAGAAGGGACAACAGGGCAGCAGAGGGGATGCCCCACCCTGGGGCCCGATTTCTCGGTGTCTCTGAGATCAAGGAGGACCCACAAAAGGGACACAAGATCATGGATAACAGTCAGGGCTCCCTGTACGTTGTTGGATAAATTCAGCACACAAAAGACGGCGTGGGAATAGTAATGTAGACAAATTTGTATCTGAAAGCCGACATTCATCTTTATTTTAATGTAGGAAGAAACATTAAAAATACGGAAGTGAAGAATCAGTAACTAACTCTGAAAACTTAGTTGTGTATTTAGAAACAAAACAAAATAAACTCTCTCGCTGCACACAAACATGTATCTTTATATTATACATTAAATTCTACCATGATTTTTCCAACCAAAAGCAGAAATTACTTTAAAATGCCTTTTTCTTAGTTATTTCAAAAGCAGGCCTCAGCCCACTTGGCGGGACCATACATTCTGACTTAGCAGGTTGCATGCTGTGGAGAAAAGGGCCCTTGTTTTTACAGACAAGAGCACTTTATCCTAATCCTAACTTTGTACTTGAACAAACCACTTACTGTCTCTGAGCCTTCATTGTTTCTTCTGTGATGCAAGAAGATGAGAGCTGAGAGGTCCCCCAAGCGCTCCCAGCAGCCAGCCCCCACTGAGCATGTACTTCCACCCTGTTACTCCACTCCACGGGATAGGGCCACGTCAGTATCCACAGAGAGAACTGGGGCACCGATTGTGTTACCTTCCCAAAGCTTGGAAGTGAAAGTCCTGGGCACTAGAAGCCTCAGTCAGCACACCACGTCATCTCCTTGGATTTTTAGTATAATCTCTTGGGGAAATGCCCAAGTGCACTGGAATCACTGCACTTGGATTTGAATCCTTTGTCACTTATCCCCTCCTTGACCTTGAAAAGATACTTAACTCTGCCTTGGTGTCCTTACTTACCACATGGGGACCAGAGTGGTGGGTCTTCTGTGAACTAATGTATGTGCAGCACCTAGGTCAATGCTTGGCATATAGAATGCGCTTAGTACTGTTAACTATTAATACTGTTCTAAGAGTATGAATTAGTCCAGTTGTATTCTACTGTGAAATTAAGGTCCTAGACCAGCACTTTAATCCAAATAATTTATTCTTCATCAATAATCAGATTAGAAAATTCAGACCAGGTCTCTTTTTCTAGGTGGTTCTTTTGCCCCTGTGTTGGCCATTCTGGTCTGCCTGTGCTTCCCCAAACTCACCTCGTACTCTGTTCTAACACTTTTGCCAGCTTAGCATGGCATCTCATGCCCTCCTAAATATGACTCCAATCCATTATCAACTCTCCCACAACAACCTTTCTTGGGTCTCAGGGACCCCTCCCCAACTGGAATGCTGGTACTATTTATAGTCATTCAGTACCTAAAATTATAGTAATCACCATTGACATTTATAGTCTTCATGGGATTATACCCATTGGGTTTCATGTATGTTTTTCCACTGCGCTGGCCTTCCTGCCCTCTTACATGCCCTTGGATCACAGCTTCTCCTATGATGCAGTGGGCAAAGAGACTATGCCCTCAGGAAAAGTTCACTACTGATAATAACAATGCTCTAGAAGGTGGGAAGTGAAAACAAGAAAGTCACAGTGGACCTCTTTTCACATACAGGTATCATGTTAAAATGCAAAGAGTAACCAAGATTCTACATCAAGGTGCACAGAACCATGGGGAAACATAACAGAGTAACTGCAGTTAGCAATGCGGATGGACACAGAGAACTAGGGGACAGGCCCAGCACGTCCACTGAAATCCAGAACATTTCAATATTCAAAAAAGAAAGCTGATGCTGGCATTTTGGTCAGCAGCAGCTGGAATCTAGGGTGTCACAGGTACAGGTTATTATGGGAAGGGCAGTCTACAATTCTGAAAACCCAAACCCTGGATCATGTCCAAGGCCATCTGGAAATCTCTATTTTAGACCACTTCTGTAGCATCAGTCTCTTTAGGTACCTTAAGCTCATCTTCAGCTTCATTATCTCAGGCACAGTTCACAGACACAGTACACATTCATCTCCATCCCCAGTGGGAGCTGGGAATAGGAAAGCATGCTCCTGTTCGTATCCCTGAATTACAGGCATCAGGAATTGCGACTGCCTGGTGAATCGCTAGTGAGCATTCCCATCCATCATGCAGAATACACCTCCCTCACCACCCAGGAAGGAATAGAAATACCATTTCAAAAGGCAGCTAGGTTTACTGGCCAAGACCGCCCAAGATCAAAACAGATACACTTTTAACCTTTTCAACTGTTTACTTTTCAAATGCCTTACCAAATTCTTGACCTCCTTGACCCACCATATGTCCCCCCTTCATATACTATGAAAAGGCTGGACAACCAAGACTTTAAATCTCCAGTTCAGCCATCTCAGCCTCATGATATTTAACTCCCATTGACTGCATGGCGTAGACAGCAATGGAAGCAAATGCCTTAAATCCTACTTAATCAGTATCACTGAGATCAACTCCAGGCCCATTATCCAATCAACAAATAAATATTAAGTGTCTCATGTATATAGAACATATTATGAGCGTTGGAGAAAGTAATTTAGCACAAGAAAGAAATGAATGGACTAGATTTTTATTATCATGTAAAATCCAAAAAAAAGCGCGCCATTTTGTTAGGTAAAAAAGGTCAACCATTTCACTTGATTCAGCCTAATATGAAACATTTCTTGGAAATTACACGATAAGGTTGGTGATGAGTATGACGTAACTAAATTTGATTGGATGGTGCTCAAGATATAGTCACTTATACTGAATTCTTCTCTACAGCCTATGGTGTCATAGTGAGTTACCAACGAACTTATTTATAGAAATAACATCTATTCAGCCTAAAAACAGAAAACAAACTTCCAATAACAAGCATGAGAAAATATTTGTCATATTAATCAAACAAATAAACAATAACAACAAAACCTGTACATTTTTACATCAGTCTCTTATGCTACTCAACTTCTTACAAAACTCTTGGGAAAATCAGCTTATTAATTTCTAATCTAAATCTGTGCACCAGAATACTTAATGAGAATTCCACACTGAGCAGAAAAAGACTAAGTTCTGCTAATTTCCAAAGAAAAGCCAAGTGAAAGGAGAATCTGGAGGAAGTGAGAAAGAGGAAAGGCCACATAAAGGAACAAAACATAAGCAAATGTTCACCAGCCATTACACTCCAGTGCAGCTACCTGGCCTTCAGTCAGCCAATTTTCATTTTGGGGATTCTAGCATTTCAAACGTTAGCTAGGATCCTTGTTCCGTTAGGAGAATGGTTTTACTTCTTGTCCTTAAATACTTCCCAGTGTTCAACCAGATCATATTCATGCAGCAGCATAAGAGAGATGGCACTTCGCCTGCATTTGAATATGCAGATTTTACCCTGGACTCTGTGATTCACCAGCACTCCTTCTATGTGCGCATTTCCAAACACAAACAAAATTTTAGTTCCATGCTAAAATGTGATGTAAGCATAGCATCAGTTGTAAACTTCTCCAAATAATGAAAATAATCTCTTCGTAATAAAATTTCCTTTCTCTCTATGTGGCTAGAAGGTTTCCTTTCCCTCTATGGGAGCTAAATGTTACAACTAAAAATTTAGTTTTTTATTCTATTGTAGAAAACGTGCCTGAAGGGCTTGGACTGTCTGTTTGGCAGACAAATGTCCTCTTCTCTCTGGTGGTCCAGGTCTCCAAATCAGACACCACAAAATACACAGTCAGGAGCAAATGATACAACATTACCACATACTTCCAGGGGAATCCCCATATTAAATGGGAGCCCGAACTGAAAGGCTAAACAGTGTGGATTTCAGGTATCCCAAACAAGAGGAAAGAATATCTATGACGGTGTCAGGCAGTATGTTAGGGACCTTATGTGCATAATCTAATTGAATTCTTCATAAAAACCTTATGAACCCAGCCTTCTTCTCTCCATTTTCAAGGTAAAGAATTAAAGCGCAGAAGTCTAACCGGCCCAAGGTAACAGTGCCAGTCCCTCCCAGAGCAGAACCAGGTCCATCTGATCGCATTATCCTGTGCCACGGTAAACGACATGGACAACTATCAAGTTTGGAGGAGAATAACATCAAATTGGAGTGAAGGATGAACAGCAAAAAGACCTAGGTTCCAGTCCAATTTTTAGAATTTTCAAGTTAAGGGATTTACTATATTTTACCATGTATTATGCGCACCCACATTTTTGGACCCAACTTTCAGGGAAAAAAATCTCTTATTGTAGTTTTTAATTATTTATTTATTTATACTTAGATACTTGTTTTTTGAATGATAAAAGAATTTTAGCATTTATTTCAGAACATATGGATATTGTTGTTGCTTTCCAGAGTTTCAGTTTTACACATAAGTATAAATAAAAGAAATAACATTTATACAGGTATGGAATTGGTACTACCCATGTATAATGCGCATCCTTATTTTTCCCTCAAAAATTAGGGCCGAAAAGTAAACATTACACACGGCAAAATACGTGTAAGTCCTCTGAGCCACAGTTTTCTCTGAGCATGAGCGTGGCCTTCAATGAACACTTGTTGAGCCCAAAGATTTCTAGGTGTCTCTGAAATGACTTCAGTACAGTGGCCTTCAGAGGGCCTCTGACCACAATGGGCAGATGGCTAAATGTGAGGCCAATCTCACTCCTCACAAATTTCAAAACTCAGATCACAAGACCCAAGGCAGAGGAGACTGATGTCATTGAGCTCCTGGCTCTGCTAAGTGTGAGAGAAATGAAATCTGACACTTCCAGAGTCCAGCTTTGGTCTAAGCCAAAGCCTCCTGTCTACTTCTGAGACTTCCCCTTTGTCCATTCTTTTAACAAGGAAATTATTTGCATTGTATAAGGAGAAATTTGCACTTCAGTGCATTGCCCCATGACCTATAAAGTTCTCCAGTCTTATCTGAGAGCTATCACAACCCACTACTACCAAGGGCCAAATGGTGTTGCAATCATTCAGGCCTGGGAAGATGCTGAACTCCAGGAAAACCAGATTTGAATCTCTGAAACACTAAGGGAATAAAAAGGACAAGCTGTGGTCAAAGACTCATTCACACAATTTAAAAATCTGCCTATTTTACACAGAATTTTTCATGCTATAAAGACAGAAGAGAAATGAGACAAGAAGTGAAACAGTACAACTGTTAATTAGAAGCATTTCCCCAAACACAGCTACCCGACTCATTAATTTATACAATAGATACTGATTTACTCTCTGTTTTACAAGTAGGCATTAGGAGCTGGGAACCTACCAGCAACAGCATCTCTGCTCTCAAGACATGTACCATGCAGAGGAGGACTAACACAGTAAACATAACCATCTCTACAAATGCGATGAATAAAGCGGGGTGCTCTGGAGGTCACTGCAGGGCCACCTGGTGCAGACTTGGCCGAGGGAACGTGATCTGGAAATTTAGTCAAAGGTGAATGCACATCCCAAGCAGAGTAAAGTCCAGAAAGAAAAGAGAACATGGAGCAATCTGGAAACCCATAATTTAGTGGGGCTACAGAAGATGGAAAAAGGAAGGAAGGAGGTAGGAGATAGTTGTGAAACAAAGTCTCACAGATCCTGGTAGGGAACTTGGACTATCTGCAGAGAGCAGGGAGGCACTGTTCAAGGGTTTGAACCAGGGGACAGGCATATCAGATTACAGAAAGGCCGGTTGAGCTGCAGTGTACAGAATGGACTGGAGAGGGTAAAATTGGAGGCAGTGAGACTGGTAAGAAAGGTATTACTGGAAGTAGCAGTGGTGGGTGGAGAGAAATGAATAATTTGAGAGGTGTAAATCCAGCAGAAACACCAGGAATGTGTGATTGGAAAGCTGGGGTGAGGCAGGCAGAAAAGTCACAGATGGCACCTATCTGTGATGGCACAGATGATCTTCTCAAGTGTTCCGAGGAATAAATGTCACCTAGCATCTTATGTATGGACAAGTGAAGATGGGAGGGTCCCTGAATCATGCCTGCACCCAGACACAACCAGAGAAAAAACTCCAGACGGTAACACGTGCACGCATCTTCCTCCGCTCACTCTCCCCGTGCCTGTGCAATTCTCAAACTCCAAAATAGACCCGTCCTCTTCACCTTTAGATCCAGCCCAACGAGGACTCAATGGCTCCCCTCTCTTCAACCTGCCTCTTCCAAGCAATTTTTATACCAATGTTGACTCTCACAGTCAAAGATATCTTAAAACATGTTATTAAAAAATCATTCTCTTAAGAAAAAACATGGCAGGGACTTAGCATGATAAATGAAATTGTAGTAACCAATTGTAGTTGCTTTAAAAAGAAAAAAGCAGAGGATTAGGTGTCAGTCAATTTTTCACAGCAACATTCATTAGCTGCTGAGCAGATGGAGAAGCCACTGAAACACGTGGGCAAAGTGTCCACAGCTGCCGTCTGAATCTCATCTGTGCCTCCGACTGCAGCACTGAGGACTCACTGGTGGAACCCACAGCTGGCTTGGGAAACCCACCAAAAAACAAAAGCAGCTCCTTGGGCCACATGTTGGCCTGACACTACTGCCACCAGAAGGCTTCTTCAAGGACAGCTTCCAAAGCCATTCCTTCTGATTTAGAGATTTAACAGCAAATTTAATAATGCAATCCACTGAGCCTTTTTAATCACAAATATGCAATTTGATGATCCATCCCCTCACTGCACGCACCGTGTCCATGCAGGTGCAAATGGGTTGCCTCCTAACACCCAAGGGAACTGGGTGCTCAGGTCAAGAATTGGGATTTTTTTCCTCTTGTGTATTCATCCTTCTTTCTCACCAAATGTATTTTGTACGTAATACCATTAGTTACAACAAGAAACCCTCTGACATTTCTGTTAGGAAAGGGGTTTTTGTGCTCCACTCGAGTTCACTGATTTCCATATGAAGAATCAAGAAGCAGCAGATTAGTGATGTCAAAAGAAACAGGAAAATGACTTGAGTTTTAAAAAAAGAAAGAGATGGGACTAAAACCTTCAAAGTTTGTGCAAAGCAAGTTTCTGAAAACACTGGCTTTCAAAAACTCATATTTTAGTAATTATTCCATAATTTGCATGAAAATGGAACATGGATAGAGGTCAGAGTGACATTTTAAAACTGGGGAAAAAATCAGCCCTGGCTGCTGGGGCTCAGTTGGTTGGAGTGTCCGTCTGACGCCAAAGGGTCATGGGTTTGATCCCAGGTCCGGGCACACACAGGAACACAACTAGTGGATGATTCTGTCTTTCTCACATCAATGTTTCTCTCTCTCCCTTCCTCTCTGCTTTCCTCTCCCTCTAAAAACAATGAAAAAAAAATGTCCTTGGGTAAGGATAAAAAGTCTGGGAAAAAATCACATATATTGTACATATGTATATGTATGTATATCCCAGCTGCACATAAAGTATTATTGAATCGACATTATAACATTACTTTGGCCGTGGGCCACAGTTTTTCTACGTGATGACCAAAGTCATGCATTTACACACCAGTACTTTAAAATGTGTAGTCAAATAAGCCTAAAATATTTTTTAAAGTGATAACTTATTTTGGGAATAATAGCACAGCACTCACTTTAAAAATTTAGCCATTTAGTTCTGACAGTAAATAAATCCTACAACAGTCTCTCCGAAACCTACCAACATGAAGTAATAAATCTTTGAATTCGACATTACACCAGACATAATGCTGTAAAGTAAAAGTCTAGCATTTACTCGGTGACCTCAGTTTTGCCTCTGCTGGACAGTAAATCTGATGCAAAATGAGCAAATATGGGTGGCTGAGTTTCAACCTGGCATAACAGTCAGGCTTTGTCAAGGATCCCAGAATTTAGAGAGTTTTTACGAACAAAAAAAAAGTTTGAAAAACAAAAACATATGCTAAACAGCTGGGGGTGGGGGAACGAAAGAATGAGAAGGGCTTTTGCTTTAGCTTGGAGATGTTCGTTTCATGACGGCTCCTTTTAGCTGGCCCATTTTAAAGTTTTCTTTTCTTTTCTAAAGATTTTATTTATTTATTTTTAGAGAGGGGAAGGGAGGGAGAAAAGAGAGGAAGAGAAACACCAATGTGTGGTTGCCTCTCACTCGCCCCCTAACGGGGACCTGACCTGGCCCGCAACCCAGGCGTGTGCCCTGACTGGGAAACAAATCAGGGACCCTTTGGTTTGCAGGCCGGCACTCAATCTACTAAGCCACACCAGCCCGTGCTCTAAAGTTTTCTTTATTAAACTCTAATAAAACTGTTCTCTCTAGAAGGCATATGTTAGATTAATAAAGATGCATTCATTCAATTAAGATATATCAAACAGTGTTTTCATTTATTACTAGCTCTGGACCCTGAAAAAATAATACTTAACTTCACTGTACCTCAGTTGTTCCATCTGCAAAATGGGGACAATACTTTTACCTAACTTACAGCACACTTTAACCTTGCATCCTCTGTGTCAGACACCATGCTAAAGCTGAGATTCATAACAACAAGTAAAGCCAACCAGATCCCAGTCTTCAGGGAGGCAGAAGACATACTTATGAAACAAAAAGAAATATAGAATTTCAAAATTGACAAGTACCTGGAGTTAATGCAGAGGGTACTACTGAATAAAATGGGGGAGGCTATTTAGATGGAGGGATCATGGAAGGCTTTGATGTTTGGGGACCTCTGAGTGGAAATCTAAAAGATGAGAGAGTCAACCATGCAAAGAAAGAGGCAAGTACATTCCAGGCCAAAGATCTGGGATCTGCCCTGATGCTGGAATGTGCCAGGTGTGTGCGAGGAGCTGAGGAGATGAAGGGAAGGAGCAAATTATGCAGTACCTAGAGGCAATAATAAAGGATTTGGCTTTAGTGAACCTGTCTGGTTTTCTACGGGGAGAATGACAGCTTTTTGTTCTGAAAGATGGTGCTAGCTGGATAATAAATGGACCGGTGAGATTCAGAATGAAAGCATCAGGGAGGCTACAGAATTCATTCTAGTGGGAGGTGACGACCATTTGGCACAGCAGCAACAGGGAAAGTGGAGAGAAATGGACAGAAATTAACATACCTCCTGAAATCCCAAAATGTCTACCTTGGCATTCTCTTCTCAGGGAGCACAATGACAAGAGAAATGGCTAAAAAGGAAGTTTAAATAGACCCTATTTTACTGAAGCTCTTCAAATGGCTCTCCTTGTGAAGGCTAGTGGCCAGTGCCATTAACAGAGTTTTTCACAAGACAACTTGTAGCCATGAAATGACTTGACAGGCCTGGCTGACTTCTTGGTGTAGGTTAGATTGAGAGCTCCAAGACCCATTATTTGGAAAGTAGAATCAAGATTCATAATGACACTACATCCATACTGTAGATGATTCTTCATTGTGTTCACTTTAGATTGAATTGTAAGTTGTCTTTTGAAACAGGAGCCGGAGGTTTGGTGCCGTCCAGGACTCGTAAAGATTGGTTTCCCCATCATCACTTCCTGGTAAAGTGTCAAAAGCAGTAACTTTGTTTTCAGCTTTCCATTCACAAGTTTGCATAGGGAATACTTCTTGAAAATTATGTGCTTCATTCCAAACTATCACTTTGTGTTTTGGAAAAGAATAGAGAGGAGAGAGAGAGAAAGATGGGGAGGAGGAGGGAGGAAGAGAGGAAGAGAGGGAGAGATGGAAGAAGACAGGGAGGAAGGGAGAGAAGGAGAGGGGAAGGAAGGGAGAGAAAGGTAAAGGGAGGGAAGGTGCAGGAATGGAGGACAGGAGACAGAAAATGAATATATAGAAAAAAGAGAGAGAGAGAGCTAAGGCATGATTTGTCATCACCCAGAAGTGCTAACGCTGGCTCCAAACCTCAAGCTTTGACTCCTTCATCAATCTTAATACCCCCCAGATTCTGTGTAGAACAAATATGGAAAGAAAAAAAGTTCTTAGCCAAATATTAGCGTCTAACTTGGAAAAATGAGCTTCACAATGACAGCACATATTTTCAAGGGCTTACTGGGATCTAACTAAGAGGACTGGCTCCAGGCCTTGCAGTTCCACATAAAAATGATTCCTAAGTAATCATTTTTCAATCATCTGCTTTACAATAAACCAAAGGGAAGCTTCCTCCAGGAATAGCCATTCATTGGCATTTCACAATTAAAAATAAGATCACATTTGTGCAACTATCCTTGAACGGGAATTTGATTTAGATTTAATAAGATACATGCTCATGTGTAATGCATACCAATGCGTCTGACAAGAAATATTTAATATAATATGACTCTAGCATAAAACTAAATCAGTTCTAACAACTCATCAGGATTTATTAGGCACAATTTAAGCAATGTGATGGAGTTACAGTTAATGGTATCTGAGCCTTCCATGAAGAAAAATGAGGACAAAGTTTTCCTTTTCCTAGCAGCATATCTTAAGCACACAATCCATGCTCTTCTCTGTTAATAACACCCCAAAGAAAATCAAGATTAAAAATCTAACTTATACAACGACATTTAGAGTATCTGGAAGTTTGTTAACAATGACAATTGGATTCTTAAAATTTTACTTTTAATTTTGAACATTTTAGTCTCTGCTCTGAAAATTATCTTCCAGGTGTTTAAGAGGGCAGACTTTCCATGTAGTTCCCTTATCCCTTGGAAAATAACATGAAATAACAGTAGCCCAGGCTATTCTTATTCTTCATCATTTCTAAATTGTATCATTGATGTAACTCATTCAGTTGGTCTCATCTTTCTCTCTCTACAAGCAAAGGCAGTAAGTTAGGCTCATGGATTTGCCTCAGGATAGTTCTTTTGGTCTTTTTTTTTTTTTTTTTTTGCCTAATGCAAATTACAAATGTGCCCCCTTCCTTTTGATGTGTTGGAGGGTGTCAAATTTCCCATATGGCAACCTTTCTCTTCCCTCACCCCACTACGAAACACAGATACACATTTTAAACTAAAGGGAAGAATTATAATATGATTTGTTAATGATAAATCATAGAATAGGAATGCATTCGATTGTTCAGTACCCCACAACAGAATAGCTGAAAGGGGTTCCAGTTAAAAGCTTTGCTGAACCGGTATTCATGACACCGCAAAACTAATTGGCATAGTAGCTTATGATTGCAGGCAAGCGAGACCCATTTGTATTTTTAAAAGAAATTTTTTCCTCAGGGGCATTCATCATACTCCCGGGAGCCTGCTTTCCAGCCCAGATTTGCCAATCAAATGGTTTCCAATCAGACCAACTATAACTATAGTCCATCACAGTTTAGTGTCAGGACATGCCTACCTGAATCTTCTGATGATTTTTCTTCCTCTTCCCACCACACCCCTCAAAAAAAAAAAGAAACCAGGAAGTTCACTACTTTGGACTAAGGGCAGCGTCATGGGCAACTAGTACATCTGTCGTGGACCGAGATAAAGACCCTCAGGAACCAGACGAGTATCAGGCAAAATGAGATGAGCTCCTGCTGGTGACTCCCATGTGCTACGACCAAGCAATCCCAAAGCATCATCAACTCCGAGAAACCTCACTATTAGGCCTGGTTCAGGAGGCAGAACACGGGCGGGAATTATGCGTATCTGACTCAGGCTTGAAAATCCAAGGAGGTTCAAGAGCCAGGCAAGCCTGCTGGCACATCTCGTCTTCAGAGAGACCCCAAAGATTCATTTTAGCCCACCCCTTTTCACGATGTTATACATGTTCAGGTAATAGAGTCTAGTATCCAAAAAAGTAATAGAAAGAATGTCCATTCATTTATTCATCTGGAATCAATAAACATCTACTAAGGGCAACCACATGGCTGGTGATGGGGATATAATTACAAGCAAAATCAAGCTTATACATGATTTTGGCCTGGAAATGTAGAATTTCCAGACTACTGAGGGAAGAAGATACTAATCAAATTATCACACATACAAATATGTGTAATTATAAAGGAAGTAAATGTAGTTCTGTGAAAGTCAATTAAAAAAACAAACAAGATTAGAAGTCAAAAAAGACTTCCCTTGATAATTAAGAAGTAAGCTGAAGGCTAAAGAGGAATTTGGGTACAGAAAGGGTGTCAGGCAGAGGGAACAGCCTCTGCAAAGGCTCCAAGCAAGGAGTATGTTGTGCTGCAGAGCTTAAGAAAGTTCACAAGCTGACCAGGGCAGGGAAAGATCATAAATATGCACAGGCACGTTCAGAGGGCTTTGTCCCAAAAGCAATGAGAAATACCCAAGTGTTAAAAAAGACACTAGAGGTACACGAAAGTTTAGTCCGTTGTCAGAGTGGCATGTCAAATTAATGGGTGGAAGGACAGATGCTTCTATAAATAGTTTGGGACAACTGGTTAGCAATTAAACAATACACAAGGCTAGACCTGGCCTCACTCCTTTCACTAAAATACATCGCCAACAGGCAGACAGAAGCAGGATATTACAACCCTTTTTTAGAATAGAGTGCCATACACTTAATGTCATATACAGGCTAAAGGAGGTAATACTTCAGATAAATGAGCGATTAAAATGCATAAACTGAAAACTGAAGGGTCACTAGAATTACACAAGAGTAAAAGTTTTTCTACTCTGGGTAAGAGAAATATGTTCAATCCTATTAGAAAGGGCTTAAATCACACAGGAAATGATGCATAAACGTGACCCAATAATAAAGTAAAACTTCTGTGTAGTTAGAAAAAAAGAGAAAGAAATGCTTAGAATAAAGCACACAAAAAAAAGAAATAAAGTAGGGAGAAAAAAGAAAGGAAATAAAATCACCCAAAAACAATGATATGAAAAGTTGGAAGATTTTAAAAAACTGCAAAAAACATAAATAATACAATTTATGGACAAAGAAGAGTTAATAATACAGAATTAAGCCCCCAACATAAGAATGAGCAGTAGATGAGAGTGGGCTATTTATCAAAGAAAACATAGAAGCGGTCGGGGAATGTGTGAAATGTTCTATCTTGCTAGTACTAATAAAAATGAAAATAAAAATAAGAGGAAATTTGGCACGTGCATGCTGGCGAGACTACACAAGATTGGAAAAGACTGACCAAACCCACATGGTCGGGGCCCCACGTACTCGGCGGCACTCGGTGTAAGTGGAAACTGCTCCATAGTTGTGAAGGCAATTGAAAATAGGCATCAAAATTTAAAGTGGGCATAGTCTTTGTCCCAATAAGACTTCTCAGAATTTAGGCTAAGAAATGGCACAAGTTCAGAAGATTCATAACTAAGGTTATATTTATCTAATCACTTGTAAGAGTGAACAAGTGAGAAGAATACGAAACTGGTTACGTAATCTGCCACAACATCCAAAGGAAGATGATGCAAACATTATAATCTGATGCATTTATTGACACGGAAAGATGGCTACGACTCTGTTGAATGAGACAGAGGTTAGAGAGTAGCACGTGTGGCATCATTTTGCATGTACAGTGTGACCCCTATGTGGTTACTTTTGTATGAACACACAAGAGATTTCTCCTTCTTTTCATAGATAGGACACAGAGAAGTTCAAATAGAACATTGCCCGTATGCTTTCCTAATATTATTAAATTATATTTCTCTAACCCAGAATATTAAAAAATATATGCTTATGTTCTTCTAGTACTGCTTCAAATTTCAGTTTATGCATTTCAATCTTTCATCTACCTGGAATATGTTTTAGTACAAGGAGTGTGGTCAGAGCAAGCCTGTGTTCAGAACGATTAGGTCTAGATTGTGGGGTTGGGCTTCTGGGAAGGAGCTGGGTATCTGTCAGGAACCACCTTGCTTTCTCACCCCCATCACCTCTCCTGGCCCCACAAATTCACACACACGGGCACTGTACCCACAAATGCTCACACAAGCACATAAACAAATGGAAGAAGGGAGGGAGAGAGGAAAGGAGGAAGACATACAGAAAAAGAGAGGCTTTTATTTTTTTAATTTTTAAAATTTTTTATATTGTTGTTCAGTTACAGTTGTCCCCATTTTTTAATGTGGGAGGTGGAGGGTGGGTAGGACAGCGGAGAGGAAAAGAGACTCCCATTTTTAAGAGCAATGTCTGAGAGTTTCGGGTTGCAAAGGGACAGCCTGTTAAGCAGGCCTGAATGTTTTAACTCTGGGAGAAACTCCACAAGGTCCCATAAAGCTGGCAAAAATGGCTATATTGTTACCCCCATTCCTATGGTTCCAGACAAGCCCTACAGGCTCTTCCTCCAAATGCAGTGTCCTGGACACAGCAAGGAAGAAAACCGGTGGGTCCCCCAACTTCAACAGCACCACCGTCTAGTGCACCCAGGGGTGAGCTGGTGGGTCGATGGAGGGTGGGCATGGGCATCAGCTCACTGTTATATGAATTAGGTCCTTCAGGCATCCTCTAGTTCATGGTAAAGGGTTAATCTGAAGTTAATTTATAAGAATTACATAAAGAATAACTAGTGAATCTGTCAGGAGTGGGGAATTGCGATGCTGATCATTACAAATGATACTTGGTATGTCCAATGTTATACGCAGTATACATCAAGGTGAAATTAATATATTGAACCTGGCCCTTAACATGATTTTTGAGGACTTTTAAAACATGATACCCATTAAAAGGTGACCTTGGTTATATGTGAGGAAGCAAGTGGGCTCTGCCCATCAGCCAGTGACCCCTATCTATGAATGCTGGAACTGTTCAACCATGACTGGTGGTTGGCAGAACTCATAATCTGGGATCTAGAGAGGTGGTCTTCACTGGGTCACCTTGACAGCCCAGAGTGGGACTGATGCAAGATTCCTACCCCCTGTGTGCCATTTTTCCTTCTACCATGCACCAAAATCCATTGCTGCATCCATCAGTGTCACTGGGATATTCTGCCAGGCCCATGACTGCTTGCCTTGGACACCTGAGATCAACCATGAACAGCCAAGGGACTCTCCATAGCCTCAAAACATGCACAAGCAGGGCAGTCTGCGAGATTCTTCAGGATCATCACCTCCCCTTCCTGTTCTAGCACCTCCCACACTCCCTGGTCATGCAGTTTATGTTCATGCTGACTTCAATATTTTCCCCCAGGTGGGCATGGCCTGGGCCCCTACCTGTTACATGAGAGAGAATGAGTTAAATATTCCAAGACTTATTCAAAGACTACGAAAGGATGGTCTCTCAGTTTGCTTATTCAGAACAGAAACTACAAACCTGTTTTAAGTAATTATAAAGCAAAGTGTGGTGCATTGTATTTTTCCCAGATGACCACCCAGTATCTTCTATCCCACCGCCCTCTGGACCTGCCATGACCCTATCAAGACATGAAGTCTAATTTCCCTCCCCTTGAACCCAGGTGAAAAATAACACTGTATGACCTCTGACATAAGCCCTAACAGGTAATGCTGTGCCCACCTCGGACACTGGAATAAACCACTCGTGAAATCTTTTTGTGCCATGTAAGCAGACTGATGCCATGAGACAGCCATTTTGTGAGGAAGCCCAAAGTAGCCTTTGTGGAGAGACCGCAGGAGAGGTCTCGGGATGGCGGTGCGGTGGGGAGAGAGGAGACAGACCGGCCATATCCAGAACTGCTCCAGCCTGGTGTTCTGGTTTCAGCCACTGCCCGGTCCCAGAATCACCCTGCCCAGGCCCTCCCAAGTTACTGATCCTCAAAAACAGAAACAGGACACAAAACGGATGGCTGTTGTTTCAAGCCATTGAGTTTTAAGGTGCTTTGTTACGCGGCATCAGTAACTAGAATGAACTGTAACATAAAAATAAAGAGACTAGAACTGGTTTATTTGAAATGTAATTTGCACTATTGTGAAGCAATTTTTTTTTACCTTAGAAAAGCATCTGTGTTTTATAACTTTCATTATTTCTCTTTAGATACATTGTTTTTATTTCCTGGGTGAGGAATTATAGGCTATATTCCAGAGCCATGTACTAATAGACAAATTTTGGCCTGTGGGAGATGTGGCATCCTGGGGCCTCATGTCCCACTAGGATGCCAAATATTCACAGTCCAACAGTAACACATCCAGATTCCCCTAAGGATCTACTTCCCACACTGCGTATGGCCAAATACTGCTCGGGAGCAACTCCTCACTTAAATGAGGTTATACACTAGTAATGGGGTAGAAAACCTCTGCCTGTCTGGTTTCATGGGGGGTGAGGAATATCACTGCTTCCTTCTCTCACATTGTCAATCTCCCACATCCAGGTAAGGGTCTTATAAGCCTAAAGATGCTAACACCCAGAAATCTGAAAAGATGAAAATGCCAAAGAACATGACACTGCTTCATTTCACCAAACGAACACACTGGCATTTACCAAAAGGCAATGGACTTGTGGGCAACAGTTGTATATCTCCATGTATCTATCTGATGTCGACTCACTTGGAAACAGGGAATGACTAAAACAGCTTAACAATTTTCTTCCCATCAAGATGTTCTACGTCGTGTATGACAAACATAAACATTTAGCCTACCTTGAACATTCCATCTCAGGTTAACGAAGCCAACACTTTAAAAGTTTTTTGGAAGGGAAGGGGAGGAGGCAAGAGAAGTTGAACATATCCGTTTTGTAGAATAGTACACCTGTGTTTGCTTTATATTGGATTGGAATTGTATCAATTTTAAACATATGGTGATTGTGCTGTTTCCTGCTTAAATTATGAAAGTAGTTTGGATCTCTTATAGCATCGTGGTGGGGAGGCAGGAGAATCTCACGAGGGGTCGGGACGCATTTTCTGCACTCAGACTTTCCAGAACAACGTCTGAGGCCATAGTGATGGGATAGTTTGTTTAGACTTCACTGAGAAGGTACAGAAGTTCCAAATCCAACGGGCTTACACAAAGCCACCCAAAAGGCCAACCAACCAGTCAGACTCACTGATGTCCTTTGATATTTGGTACCATGCCAGGAGCAACACCGTATTTCTTTGAGATCAAGTCCCTGACTTCTGGGAACCACAGCCTCATCATTGCTCAATGGGGACTTTTTTCAAAGCACTGTTGTATCTTGTCTCAAGAAATGCATTAGTTATTTCAAAACACGACCACTATGCTATATTCTCCACTTCTCTGTTTTATATGAGGACTTATTTTTTGGCAGAAAGCTTCAGAAATTTCTCTATTCTCACAAGAATAGCTCGAGGCACTTTCCCAGTATAATAAAGAAGCATTTTATGTTATGGGTGATGGCCAGTTAACATTTGTATTTCCCTGACGAACTACAGCATTCCTATCAGCCAAGGGAAACACCTGCATAGCCCTGTGTTCCTAAATTACATCCATGACCACACATCCCATAAACAAGGAATCAGAATCCAAAGGAAAAAACCACAGGTGCTGGGGAAAAACAGCTCCGCACAAATCTGCAGTATGCAACAAGCTCTTCAAAACAAACGAGACTGTAAGGGTATAATTCTAGTCGGGAAACATGGACATCAACCCCAATAATCTGCAATTCTTTCTATAATGCATGGGGTCTGTACTAAACACGACCACAGAGGAAAGCATTAAGGCAGAGTTCCTTGGAGACACACGGCGGCTGACAAACACTACAGACTGTATTTGTAAAATAATTAGCCAGACCCTCTAGCTTCTTTTTCTTATTTTAAAACACAAATTTGACCACAGGATATCAATACTTCTAAACTACTACATCCTTAAGCCTATCAATACACACACACAATGTTTTCTATGTTAATGTTTCACACAGGAATTAGGACAACACAACAACCAGAAACTGTTTTAACTTATTTGAAAGTGATTATGCATCTGTCTTTCAGACGTCCTGTTGAATGAGATGCAATACCCTTGCTAGTTACTCTAGCAAGAGGGAACCAGTTACTCTTTGTCGTGTGTGGAATCATTTCCATTTTACCTGACTTCCCAGAGAAGTTAAGTAACAGCCACAGAAGCTCACACACACGAAAGGAAGAAAATAATTCCCCTCATTCCACTGAGGATGATGGAAGCCAGTCTTTTAAAAAACCCAGATATTGTGATGTATACGAAAAACGACAAACGAGGCATCTGAAACCACGTTAAGATGATGTCATCAGACACCACATTAAGCCAGAGGGTCTGGGATGAGACGAGGCTCGTGACTAGACTAGAGAGAATAAGTGAACAAGCTACGCTTGTCAAAAGTAGTTTCATGGTGGGCAGATTAAAATGAAACAAGTCTCTTAGGAGGCACTGTCAACAAGGCTGCTTCTCAAAATATTTTTACATAAAATCTCATAACTTGGGAGTCTACATTTAATAAACATAGACTTTGAGACTACGTTTATGGCAAAAGAACTGATACTGTTTTCTTTCAAGTCAATTCAGCTTTTACTTAAAAAAAAATAAACGGTTGTATTTCTGTTATATTCACATCACTGTGTCAGGAAAGGCCCAGGATACAAAGATAACCAGAAAAACCTCCTGTCCTTCGAACAGTTACAAAATAATAGGAAAAACAGACAAACAGATAATCAGTGTCTCAGACATTAGTGATGACTGCTGTGATGAGATGTATAAACATCTGGGGGTGACTTTTCAGACTCATGGCCCGCACCCCAGACAGCAAGCTACCTCCTCTAAACTTTAGGGTTCCAGTGAGTTATTAAGGACCAAAAAAAAAAAATCAGGCTTTTTAAAGGTACCTTAAATGTCAGTGATGTACACCAGCTGTTCCGCAAAAGCTCTAGATCAGCCGTTTCTTTGCCTGCGGAATTCTGCCATACGCTGAGCACTAAAAACATAAATATTATTCTTAAGTCCAAAGCTATAACTTCTTGCTCATTTATAAAGTCTAGCTACTTAAATGTTACCATCTTACTATAAAAGTTTAACTGTTATGTTTTAGAAGTCACATCTTTCATAAGGCTATGAAAGGGGTGTGCTATAAACCAAGTCTGATAACTAAAAGAATGATAGAATATTAAGAATTTTTCTGACAAACGTTATTTTTGACATTATATAATGTTCCAGTTCTCATTTAAAATGTAAGTAAAACACAAAACATTATAGGGCAGACGAAAGCAGGGGATGGAGAATGTATTGCTGAGGACCAGGCATGTGAGCTGCCAATAATTTAACTCGAGGTTTATAGGTCTCTAGTTGTTCCTTTGTAGAAACTGCAGCTATTGGCTCCCTAGACCAGTGAGCGATGAGACAGGCATATTGCATGTGTTGCAACAAAGAGAACAAGTAGCTAGGGATTCCACCATATTTCCCAAGAGACATAAACAAACACTTAATGCATTTGTCTCAACTCATATTATTGCATACCAGCTTGAAAATAATTGAAGTATATTTGAAAAAGATAACTACTATTACCAGCCATGCTTCACAGAAAATGAAACGTCCTGCTAAGCAGCCCAAACACTAAGGAGAGAGAAACACAAACTATATTTAAAGTAAAGCAATACTCACTTAGCACTGACTTAAAATATAAAGCCACCAAGAAAGAAACATCTAATCTGAAATAATGAGACCAGCCATTTGTTCCTCAAACACAAAAGGATAGTCTTTTCTGGTCATTAAAACAGAAAGCTATTATAACCGAAAAAAACAAAACAAGAAAATACCAAGAAACCCTGTTTCATGTGATTTTAAGTTCCCTCATGCGGATCACCCAAGAATCAAATTCCAGATTTGTTTCATATTTCAAGAAGACAAAGCACACACATACAAATGATAAAAGTACATAAATAAGTGCACAAGGAGGTGCTTGTACATGAAATCACATCTCCATGTCAGCATAAGTTAGAGGCAAGCCTTGAATACTCCGTAACTCAAGCTGAGAGAGATTCAATGTGGTTTTTGAGTTGGCTTTTGCGAATCCAGGACTTTTCGGTCACGGCACTGTACCTTTTTTAAAAATCCTCATCTGAGGATATATTTATTGCTTTTAGAGGGAGAGGAAGGGGGAGAGAGAGAAAAAAAACATCGATGTGAGAGAGAAATATCGATCGGTTGCCTCCTGCACAGGCCCCGACCAAGGATTAAACCCACAACCTGGGTCCATGCCCTGACGGGCAGTGACACCCACAGCCTTCTGGTGCACAGGACGGTGTTCTAACCAACTGAGCCACTGGCCGGGGGGCAGCATACCATTTTGATCTGAGCCAGGTCATTCTTTGTTCTGAAAGGCTGTCCTGTGCACACTGTGTTTAGCGCCTCCCTGACTACTACCAGCTAGATGCCAGAAGCACCTCCTCCAATTTGTGACAGCCAAAAATGACTCCAGACCATCAAATGCTACTTGGGAAATAAAACTGACCCCGCTGAGAGCTACCATCCTAACCCAGTGATGACAAGTAAATCCCATCCTGGCCAGGTACCTTTCCATTGTTTTACATCACAGATGCAATTAACCTATCTCTGTCCAAGGTGCTCAAGTGAACCCACTATGTCCCCTACTTAAAGAGACAGCGTCTGGGACAACAAAAAGGGGGAGGTACCTATATGAGTGAAGCCTACTGAACACACATCTAGATGATACAGAATCTTTGGAAACAAAGAAAGAAAAGGAGAGGGAACACATCTCATGGTCACAAAAAATGATCAGAAAACTGAAAGATCAAAAAAATACTGGAAGAAAGATTTGCAAGATGCCCCATGTTTTTTAAAAGACAAATGATCAATTCGCTTAATAAATATGCATTGGAAATGTACCGTGATTCACAGTATGAGATGCAAAGATAGAAGTGCATTCTGACATTTTAGGGAGTTGAGGGACCTGGGAGATCTCAGTCATGTAGACTAGGGCCATTCTCAAACTCGGCTGTATATTCAAATCACCCGAGGGAGCTTCTTCAAATTACCAATGGCCAGGCTTGCACCAAGGCCAACCCCATAAGCATCTGGACCCTGGACAATTCTTAACACCTTTGGGCTAGACCATGAAAGCTGGTCTGGGACATGGACACAGACAGGGGGAGGTTGGGGATGGTATTTCTAGTTAAAGAAATTACAAGTGAAAAATCACATGATGAAAAATCAAGGGCATATTACAGAAAAAGAATGAAAGCAAGTCACTCAATAGCCTCCATTCACAGGGCAGTAAAAAAGCATTAGGTAGATGGAAATCGGAACCTGGGGGATGCTAAACTTTGAAGAGAATGGACAACCTCTGAATATTTCTGAGAAAAGAATAAAACCATACTTCAAAAAGTTATCTTCCCAAAACTCTAATAATAGAGGATCCAGATATGACGAGATGGAGGGCAGAAGTCAAGTTTCACGTCTAAAGTGATAAGCCCAAACTAAAGCATGGGCTTCCTCCTTTTCCATGGGACTTGTCCTGGTTGACTCCTCTTCAGGCTCATCCAGTGTGGTTGATTCCCTGAATGGTCGAGGCTAGACTTTGTAGTCTTCTTACTCTGGTTTGTTTCCCTGGCTGATCTTATATTTGTGCATTCAATTTTCATCTGTATGTACACAATTTGAAAATTCTCCACCAGACCCCACCTCACACTCAGAATGGTAGCATTAACTGCCCATTTCCCATTTCCCCTGGGATATGCTGAAGTGACCTCACACTCACCACATCCACAACTCAACTTACAATATGCCCCACGGAGCCCAGTGCTCTTTATGTCCCTTTTCACTGGAAACAGTACCACATTCTATCCAGTCATATAGGCCGGTCACTCTTGATACTGTCCCTTCATCCCCATACCCAATCTACCATCAGGTTCTCAGGATCTTACCTTGCATACCTCTCTCAGATTCTTCCTGCTCTCTCCTTCTCCACCAGCACCTTTGAAGCCCAACCTGCCATCCTTCTTCACTTGACTGTTTCTATAAAAGTCTTGACTAATTGGTTCAAATTCAGATCTTGCTTTCCTATTGCCAACAAAAAGTCACTACTTCAAATTCTAAAACTAACCACATCACCACCGCTTTACTTAAAATTCTCCAATAACTCCCCACCGATCATATAATATGTACAAAGGCCTCAGCAAGGCCTGACTGTCATCTCAAACTAGCCACTGATGTTTTAATCCTGCATATTCACTTGCTTGCTCCAGCTTCAGGGCCACTGTACTTACGGTCCCGTCAGCCAAACTTGGTCTCCCTGTTTGGACTATTAATCTTTTACTCACTCTTCAGGTCCCACTAAAATCATCACTTCCTCCAGGCATCCTTCCCTGATCCCCCTGCCTTGGAACAGTCTCTTACAGCACACACATCTCCTTTCAAAGCACTCGACCTGGGTGCATCCTACTTTTGGTTGACTTGTACTTGATGAAAGCATTTGATTCATACCTACTCCCCACCAGTCTTACCAATAAGTTGTCCCAGTAGAAGGTTGGAAGGAACAAGCAACGTATAGGAAAGAGTGTGAAGGAGGTAGATTCAAGAAAACGTTTAATATAGATGTACTAAATTTAAAAGGAAAAAGAAGAATCAAAGGTGACTGCAAAGATTGCCCATCTGGATGACTAAGAAATGTGAGCAACTAGTTTAGTATCCACACTGATTCCAATTGATTTATTTCATTTTTATGTTATTTTTCTTTTTTCCCACTGTTCCCACTCCCACAACAAAAAGCTCTAATATTTTATTTAAAGCAAATGACCAAAGGGTGGCTGCTACCAGAACATTCCACCCGAAAGCCCAAGTGCAATAATTAGTACTCCCACAGTTAGACCCACTCTCTCATTCTCCCGGCATTAAATATTAAACACCAACATATACTGAAACTTCACCTTAGGGCAAACAGAACTTTCTTCATGTAGAAGTGTACAGTGCATGCATGAGTAATGAATTACTGGCTTCTTTCAATCTTTCATAGTTTATTTTTAGTCTTAATCTAATTCTAATCATCCAAAAATATTAACACTAGTGTCTACTATACCCCAACACATTTCTTCATAAAATAATTGAGTACATATCCAAAGACTGCTAAGATTTGAATTTGTTTCACCCTAAAAGACACCCTTCTCTTTATGCTAGAGAATATTAGGTTGGACCTGTATTACTTTATGGAACCTGGTAAGTTCCTGCTCAGTATTGCTGTTGTTAAACCATATTTTATTCATTTGTACTTTTATAGTGAAGGCATTAAAATCTTTTTAAGACAAAGCTGTTATATATAACACACCATTCTGGAGATAGTACAGTTTATGCATTCATAAAATGTTTCTGAATTTAAAAAGATATATATTATTATGGAGTTACTGCACCTACCA
Organism: Desmodus rotundus; assembly: GCF_022682495.2. Lineage (NCBI taxonomy): Eukaryota > Metazoa > Chordata > Mammalia > Chiroptera > Phyllostomidae > Desmodus > Desmodus rotundus. Next base: position 188,127,259 of record NC_071387.1, on the reverse strand, counting down.
GCGTTGCCAAATATTTGCAATATTTTTGCAAAAATAAAAAGGACAGATATAGACAATAAAAAGCTACCAAAGGATTTCTGGGAAAATAAACTGCAGTCAGAAATCTTAAAGAGTTTCCTAGAGGAAATTAGGGGCTTCGTCTGTCTCAGGAAGGCACTGAGTGTAAGGCTAACACTCAAATCTATCTATCATTTTTATGATATGTCAATATGACTCAAAAGTTTCCAGCTCCATTATTTTCTCTTTGGTGGGGGAGTTGAGGGTAGTGGTGCAAATGTTTGCTAATGCTTAGCTACATTTATGATAGTGTAAATCAAGGAGATACAATAAACCTTATATTTATGGACTCCAGAGACTCGAGACCCATGGACGTGACTCCTAATGGCTGACCGACTGAAGCAGGGCATCCGACGAGGTGGACAGAACATCCCCTAACAACATAAATGATCTGATTTATGTTGGCAGAGTTTGTACAAGACCATCTAGTTTTGGAGGGGAACAAAGAAAATTCCAGCATGAAAGAGTAAGGCTGCCTTCCTGTGAGGTATGGAGGCATCACCACTACGCAATTCCACTTTGATCAACATCACCTGCACTAAAAAGTAAAATAAAATAAAACATTGTTACTGCCCTCTTCCTTCTTCATACCAAGCAAACTGAAACTACCATTTCACTGTGGTTTTTTTTAATGGGGGAAAAGATCTTTTTCTTTTTCTGAGCTAGGTTGACTATCTTATTGGCAAGGTTGATAAACTTTCCTTGAAACTTCCTCCTGGAAGACTCCTTGCCACCCCCTAGTTCACTCTGTTTAGAGTAAATGAAAATGCGTGTCCTTTTGTAAACAATATACATTCCTCACAAACTTGAAGACATGGGAGGGCCCAGAGTGATTTCATGCAACTAAGGAAACACTTATTGACTGACTGTATTGCTGACTGGGCCTTAGAATAAAAAGTAAAAAACATCTGAGCTGTCTCCTTTCAAAGACTTCAGAGTCTATTATAGCAGACAAGTATCTGCTATAAACACAAGAAGTGAAATACCAGAGGTGTGCCCAGGGGCTGCAGGACATAGCAGAGGAATGGGAAATGCTCAGTTCTGTCTGATGAATTTGGGACCTGGCAGGGTTAGTTCAGGATATATTCTCTTCATCCCTTCTGGAGCCTTCCCTTACAAAAAAAAATTCTATGTTTATGTCAGTAAACTCAGATTAATATAAGTTAAGAGAGTCTTCCTTAAAGGTGGAAATGTAGAAAATAGAGTTAAAATACATTCAGGCTGGAGTGGGAGGGCTTAGCCATGAAAAAAAAACACGGATGATTTCAGGTTTCCAGTGTCCATGCCCCTTTCTTCAAGCCATCTGCTTTCTGAGTTCATGGTCAGCGATATCCAGCCAGCATGACAGCAGCCCATTTCCATGCTCAAAGCCCAGAACTGAAGCCATCTCCCCGAATTCCCGCACCCCAGGGACACAGCTCTCCTGAAATCTGTACACTACAATCTAGACAATCCTTTCTCAAAGTCAAAAATGACACTTCATAAACAGGGCTGCTGGCTTCTATCTCTGTGTGCTGTTTCAGTATGAGAGCTAAGCTGGCTCCTGCCCATTGGAGCCGAGTTCCCGTTCAGCGAGAGGAGTGTGGCCGTGAAACAGCTGGCACGAGGTGGGGCCACAACCGGTGGTTCTGCTGAAGCCGTTCTGAATGTTAGTGGATTCCGTCCTTGCACGTCACGTGTAAGGTCACTAAAAAAACTCTGCACTTACAAAGTGTTTCCACCTGCCCTTTCTTGATTATATTCTCATCATTTTCTAAAGCGAGCATTATTGTTTCCACCTTAAAAATTGAAAACTAGGCCTTCGAAGATTAAATGGCTATGTCAAATTTCCACCAACAGTAAATGTTAAAAACATTTGGATGGACCGAGGAGCCCTGACACCCAAGGTCGCAAATGAGTGAGTCACAGACATTTCTGGTTTGGCCCACTTGGTGTTTTTTACAATGAATCCTAAAGTTCTTTCTAAAGTATTTAAAAGTTGGATATTTCCTATAACAATACAGATTTTTCAAATCCCTTGAAAAACTGGAACCCAAAAATTTCTGACAATTCTGGGATAATTTTCTGCCCTAGTAACAGAGTTGGAGATGGGGCATTTGCAGTGGCCACAGTCTGACCCCCTGCCCCCTACTCCCAGATGATCTACTCATCCACCTTCTCTGCCTGGCCCGTGACACAAGCTTGAGTTTGTAACTCCACTGCTAACCTCTTGCAATGGGAGAAAGCATTAATGACGACAGAGATCTACAAGTGACAGAGGGTACCTCACCCAAAAGGCTGCAAGTATTCTCTCTTATGTCACTGATGTGGTCCCAGGGTGATCACACACCCATCACACAGACTTCCTCTAAATGTTACCTGCCCAACAACTCCATGCTACCACCTCCTATGATCTACACAGTGATAGAAAAAATGGAAAATTCTTCCTCTGAAAAAGTCTATATTCTGGTCAAATCATTTTATTGTTATAAACTACTTACATATTTGTTGGGGGCGGGGGGGAGTCACTGAATTCAAATCACTTTCTCTAGCCCTACTTCTACCTCCTTATTTTAAAGCAAACAACTTCATCTTCTGGCATCCTGCACCTGTTCATTCTCCGATGACTACTTAATGGGTCAAGGTTAAGAGGTCTTAGAAGATTTCCCCAAAGTCACTTCCATTGTTACTAGTATAATTTTAAAGAGATGATAACCAAGCTAGGACACTTATCACAGTTTCTTTTCTACTAGTTAAAAGATGTTGTTTGAAAAGAAAAAAACTGAAATCCCCATTGATTTAATTGACAGAGTCAAACTCTTGGTTAGGTTTTATGATTTCAATTCCATTTTGGGACTTGAATCTGCTGTGGAAAACAGATGTTTAAGTGGTAAAACAATGACATTTATAAGTTTCATTTCATAAAAAATTACAGCACAGCTATAAAGCAGAAGCTCCAAAGGAACCAGCCCACACAGTTATGGTCAGATGAAGCACAACTGGTCTCCCAAGTCTCGGCTGAGGAGCCGGTGGAGCTGCAGAAAACACACACCCTACAACCTGCCACTGGGAGGGATTTTTTCAAAAGCTGGAAAACACACAGGGACTCCCTGAAGCAAGAGGTGGACAGCCATGATCTTGAGTAGCACTGGAGGGCCGCCGACCCTGGTCACCTTCTTTATCTTGTATGTGCACACACTGAGTTCAGCAGAATGGAACAATTCAAATGACAAGGAAGATACAGGCTTCAGAAAAGGGGGGTCTCCGATCATCTAGATGCCCACGTAATGGCCACTAATGCCAACCTGTGAGACAGACACTCACGTTTCCTAATTAATTCAATTCAACTACTGTAGTTTTATTGAGAAGAAAAATAAAACCTTGGGGATTTTGTTTTCCAGCAGACCAGGAGACATTTTTAGACATATTTCATTTATATTTGGACAAACCCCCTAATTTTTTCTGGCCTGTTTCCTAATGTGTAAGATGAAAGGGTTTAATTCAGTACCACTAACTTCCCTTCCAGTCCAGTTGTACCAGTCTGTGGATTTCTATTTAGTCCATATATTTTAGCAACACCAAAAATGAGTTCTTTTCTCCCAAACGGTTGAAATATTTACTATTCTTATCTACAGTTTGAAAGAAAAAAAAAACCCAAACCCACTTGTATGAATGGATAAAATGTATAAACTACGTAAAAACCAGAGCAGTCATTAATTATCCATAGGAATAAAGTCCCAAAGACAGGGCGCAGGGTGGGATGAAGAGGTGGAGCACAGAGGATGTTTAGGGCAGTGAAACCACTCTGTACGATACTGGGTGTGTGGATACGTGTCATTACACATCTGTCTGAAGTCACAGAGTGTACAACACCAAGAGCGAACCCTAACGTGAGCTGTGGACTCTGGGTAGTGGTGTGTCGGTGCAGGTTCATCCATTGTAACAAGTGGCCCACGTTGATGGGGGGTGTTGATGATGGGGGGGCTGTGCATGTGTGGGGGCAGGGGGCATATGGGAAGTCTCTGGACCTTCCTCTCAGTTTTGCTGTGAACCTCAAACTGTTCCAAAAAAATACAGCCTTAAAAAAACAAGAAAGAAAAGACATAAATGCCCCAAAGTGATGCTGATGAGCTGCTAAAGTAGTGAAAATTAGTGTTCTGGAGCCCTTATGGTCAATAGGTTTACAATTGTTACACGTGTGGCAATGAAACAGATCAGCAGAAAATGCACATCACTCAGATAAAAATGACCATTCTCTTAGCGCCCCCACTGGAAGAGCCCTGTGTGACTCAATGCCTAACTTGAGGGAGATAACAGTTCTGCAGTAAACCTTCTCTGACAACCTTTCCGCACGTTTAAATACAGCATTTATTTCAAAAGTGATTTGCAGGTTTCTGGGAGAAAGGCAAGTCATGACAGATAAGTCACCAAAGGCAGGAAATAGTCTAGGGCACCAGTACGGAGAAGCCCCTGCCATTTGAACCACTTTCGGAGACAACAGAAAAGCAGTCGTTTGCTCTTTTCAAGTGCTTGTAATATCTATTCATTTGCCATAAAATATATCTTTTGAAAACTTGCTTCTTGTAAAAATGTGGGGCTTATGGGGTTGCAACTAAGTGTCTGGGTCCCGAAATTCAAGTTCACATTTAGAAAGCCAAGGTCCTTTCTACCCCAGAGTGTTTGCTCTGAGTCATGTCCCACATAACCATACCTAGCTCGGAGCTGTGCATGTGGTAGTTACTCAAGTTTGCCAAGTTGAATTAAATGCTTTGCAGACATCCTTGGGGAAAATTACTCAACTATTGTTTGGCATTCCAAAATCGGCCTGCCCAAATAAAACAAGAGAAGCCAACTGCGCTTATAATTGAAATGCTGGTGGTTCATTTTTACTACTTATGCTCAAATTTAAAAAAATAAATAAATAAAGGATACTGGAGCCCAGGTTCTGGGAAACCTGCTCAATTTAAGTCTTATTCCCATCCAAACTCTCTTTAATATAGTTGTGAACTTGGACCCTGGACTCTTCTATCACTATAACATAAAAATGTCTACATCCTGAAGCATTTTACTCCATCTTTAATCTATTTTCAACACAAGACATGGAAGAGATGTGAATTTTCCAGGATGGATTTCTGTAAATGTCTTGAGTCTCCTGTCTTCTATGTCTTTTTTCTTTCTATCCTTTAAAAATAACATCTTTTTTGACATGTGGAATGGTTAATTTTATGTGTCAATTTGGCTGAGTCACAGGGTGCCCAGTTATATTTGGTCAAACATTATTCCAAATGTGCCTGCGAAATACTTTGAATGAGATTAACATTTAAATCCATAGACTAAATAAAGTAGATTACTTTCTCTAATGAGAGTGGGCCTTATCCAATCACTTGAAAGCCAGAATTGAACAAAAAGGTTAATCTTCCACCCTGACCTTGTGGCTCAGTTGGTTGGACCATTGACCCATACACCAAAAAGATGGTGGGTTTGATCCCTGGTCAGGGCACATACCTAGGTTGTGGGTTCCATCTCTGGTTGGGGTGAGTATGGGAGGCAACTGATCTATAGTCCTCTCTCACATCTGTTTGTTTCTCTCTCTCTCTCCCCGTCCTGCTTTCTCCCCCTTCCTCTATCTCTAAAATCAACAAACACATTCTAGGGTGAGGATTTTTTTAAAAAAGAAAACGAAGCTACTCTTCTTGCAAATAAAAGGGAATTCCTCCTGCCTGACTATCTTGAGCTTGAACTTCGGTTCTTTTCTGCCTTTGAACTTGAGCTGAATCATCAGCACTTTCTGAGTCTGAAGCCAGCTCTTAGTCATGGGGGGTGAGGGAGGTCTCAGGCCTTCAGATGCAGACTGGAAGTCCATGACTGGCTCTCAAGG